>NW_026294503.1:27276922-28626889 GCF_007827085.1 Peromyscus californicus insignis
TCTTTTTGATACCTGGCATGCAAATAATTACTCAGTGATTATCATGTGATATTTTATTTAGTTAGAACCTTCACACCAACATTTCAAGAAAGTAGCAACATGAGGAAGCATTTAAAAAAAACTTAGTGGATTGAATCAAAGAGGGGTGTGACATACCATAAACTAGCTCTGAGGCCTCGAATAATGTACTTTGATTTTCCGAGCCTTGATTTGCTAGATCTGCTGAATGGGAATATCTCTGTAACAAATTTATAATGAAGAATGAGTAGGGTATTAAAAATAAACTCATGCTACAAAATACCCTCTTAAGCATATCTATTGGAACCAGAGGACATTCCAGCTGCCCCTGAGTGTGTGTTGTGCTCCTTACACATTTTACAAAGCCTGATAAAGACCTGGGTGAGACATGCCATGAGAGCAAGATGAATTGTCATTTTCATTGTAAACTCCCCAGTGTTTTTTTACAGAACAGTAGTGATTAGCATTTCTAATTTTGGAGATAAAAAGAAGTCTGAAGATAATCAGTTGTGCTAATTTTACCAGACAAGGATTATATTATAAATTTGTTTTATTTCTAGCCAACTTTGTTCACATCTAATTGTTTGAAAGGAGTGGGTGCAGAGCCTGTTTTCCTCTTTGGGAAAGGTACATGTTTATGCCAAGAAGGTGAGTAAAACAGGACTCACTAGAAGGAGGTCCAAGTGCCTTTGAAATGCGGCCAGTGTCAAATGCCAACCAGAGTAATAGTTCTCAATGGTGCAATGGGCAGTAAAATTTTAAAATAGAAACTCTCATTGTGATGCAGAAGTGGGGAAGAGAACACGTTAGTATGGAAACCACTCTGAAAAAGGATGAAGTGCTGAAGAGTTTCTAGCAAGTACCACATTGATTCCAACTGGACTAATCAGTGTTACTTTGCTTCAGCAAGAGTAAGTGAAGAGTCATGACTGGACCCCCAGAAGGTGTGCTACACCAGCTCTTCTTTTATTGGGCATAATGTTCTAGAACTGGTGGTGTAATGACAGACAGAATTGCAGACCCAACAGTTAGAACATGGCACCTTTGTGATCTTGAGGTGACAAGCTGAAAGAAAGACCAACATTTACCAAGAAGTATTATTGCATAGTGGCCATTGGCATGGTCCCTGGAGAGTGATACTCTGGACCAAAACGTGACACTCCCATGTCAGAGATATGCCATCCTGACCATACATTCAACAACTACTGAACCTCCATATCCCCATAAAAAGCCAGGTCAGCTATTATATATGACAAAGCTACTGAGAAGGTTAGGTGAATATGTGATTGAAGCATTTTGAGCTGAGCCCTTATTTTGGTACTCCCAACAATTTTCAATATGCCTATTTCATAGAAGAGACAAATAAACCTAGTAATCAAGTTGCTACCATAGTGCATTGTCCATGGCCTTGAGAAGATGTTATATAGTAATAATCTCTTGTCCTTTTAGGGAAGACATGAGAAATCCTAAAAGGGGAAAGAGAACATTAAAATCAGATTTATTTCCACGATACTACCCACCATTGAACTGCTGTGCCTTAGCTTCTTTTCCCCTCTCTGAGACAACATTGAAGTTATTGCCCACCAGACTTCCATTCTGTATCCCTTTCCACCATCTCAAATCATTCACATAAATGTCTTGTCTCCCCCTCATATGTGTCTCACACAGTTAGGCCAAGAAAGAATCAGGAAAATTACATGGGGTAAGCAAGCACTTGCTTGGATAGACAGATATTTAGAGCTTTTATATGAGCATATCAATATTATATTAGGATCCAAGTAGTATAGACAAGCCCTATATCATTTTTGGTCTAGTACTACCTTGATTTAAAAATCACTGCAATCAAGAATTCCATGAAACATATGGAGGGGCTAAGTCCTGCCCACATTTCAATTCTGAGGAAGAGAGATGGGCTACTTTTTGTGTTATCTGAGTGACAGAACAGTAATAAACTGTTGCATTTTGATTTTTACATCTGCTGTAATTATGATTTCCTTTCTTCTCTGCATCTTCTCTTATGTGCTCTCATTATGTCTGTAGGCCAAAGTGGAGATGCCTGCAGAGACAGTCAAAGGACAGAACAATGAGCCGGTGACAGGAGTGAGGCATGATACTAATTGTGTATTAAGCTTTATAGGTCTTTGGATGGTTCATCTCCATGGCAGTGGTAATAGGAATCTTGAGTGCTATTTTATTTTCTTCACAGCCAAGATTACGAAAAGGAAGATATATATATATATATGTATGTATATCTATCTATCTATCTATATCTATATCTATCTATCTATATCTATCTATCTATCTATCTATCTATCTATCTATCTATCTATCTATCTATCTATATATGATTACCCATCTGATCAGCAGCAAATAAGACCTACTAGTGCACATAATCACAAAGGCTCCACCTTGGTGCTTCTGCTAATTTAATTCACTGTAATAGGAGTTTCCTGAGCATCTAATAAGTACTCACCACTATTCTGATATTGGAGATAGATTAATGAATAAGCAGATATGATCTTTGTCAGTGTAAGTAGGCAGTAGAAACATGTGCTACAGAACACATCATAGACCAAAATGGGATTTTTCTTTAAAAGAAGATTCAGACAGGGTTTGACAGCATTTGATACGGTGTGGTTATCACTCTTCTGGTCAATTTCTAGAAAGAGTAAAATGCTGGATATTTTTCTCAGTTAATCCTTATTGCAAACCGGTCTGTTTTGCAATAATTTTAGGAAATGAAATTAAAAACTTTTAAATGTTAATTAATTAGATTATATAGATGAAAAATTGCAATTCTAGCACTTATGGCTTATTATTAAGAGCCTATGTATGATGCTAATGCATCCAACTATATTATGTGGCGATTAGAGTTACAAGATAAATATAGTGGTTATATGACTTGGATATTCTCAGAGGTATGTACACAAGTCTTATCTTGGGGCTTTGAGAAGAGATATTTTCTTTTTCTTCACAAAAAGTACACTTTCTGTATTTTCTTACACACTTAGATTCTCTGCCTATTGCAAAGGAAGATTAGGAACAGAAGTAAAGGCTTTGTGGATAGAAACTGGAAGAATCCAACAGGCTGCAATAACAATGCCTCTTAAACTCATTTGAAACTGTCTATAGTAATTCGTTTAGCATCTCTGAGGTAGATTTGTTCCCAGTAAGGTAAGGACACACCAGAACCAACCATCTTCATTGGGATTTGTAAGAAAGGTAAAACATTGTCTATGAGGATAGAGAACACACAGAAATATAAATAATTGATTCACAGAGAGAAGTTCATAAATGAACTAGCAGCACAATAGTATATCTTTAAAACTATAAATGACTAGATAGTAAGCAACTATTGCTGAAGATACCACACACTTCTGCTGACAGACAGAGAATTCAACCTTGACCTGTCCAGGAATATCTCTTTCTGCTGTCTAGTTTTCATAGTGCTAGAATGTGCTATTGAGGCTGTTAGGAAAGAAAATACATCAGTATACTTATTCAGCACTAGACCTTGCATATTAACATATCAACCTCCAGGCAAGATATGCCTACAGATGGAATAGTGAGTGTCAAGACTATTTATGAGGATCACCAATCATTCTCTTGATTGAATCTGACACCTACTCCACTGGACGGAATTCATGCCTGGTAGTGTAGACATGGCCATAATCCATGGCTAGGGGCAACTCATAGGCCCTACAGAAGAACTTATTGATGTTTTTCTGCTAAATAGTTGTGCTGTCAAATTGCCTTCTAAATATTTGTGCTTATATCTACAGATTTACGATTCTCTCCAACTTGGACAACAAAGCTGCTGATTGGACAGGGTAGTGGTTAATGGGTACTCATAACTACTCAAAGTACTGAAGATAATAGACTATGGGTGCTCATCTCAGCTATAAATGGAACAACTATATCAATGCCCAATCCAAGACTCAGTGATCATCATAGCAGAGGGGTAGAAAGAACTGGAGGCTGAGAATGCCATGAAATAATGGCCTCTTGAAATAACACGATGATGTCACAGTATGAGGTCACCTTCACAAAATCAAGCCAGTTAAAAATTCAAGCATGGCTGGTGGAGGAGTTACTGAGGCCCCATTGCTCAGAAAGGATCTATTCACAACTGGTGTCTGCTAATGGGGGGAGAGTCATTTTTATTTGGAGACATTGCCCATTGAAAGATTGCATATGCTTCAGTGGGTGACACCACATCCATGTGCATGTGGGCAGTACTAATTGGATTAAGTGGGTTATAAACAAAATAGAGGACATGAATTTGGAAGGGAAATGTATTTCCAGGAGCACATGGGGCATCAGAAGGAAGAAGTCACAAGCAAATATGATCAAGATACTTTTTGCGTGCATGTATGTGTATAAAATTTTCAAAGAAATTTTTATTAAAAGAAGTATAACAAATATACTTTTCTCTGTTGAGGACTTTGAAGCATTTCAGATATTGGCTCCTGAGTTTGCCCTGCCAAGATCCAGTGATATTAGAAGTGATTTCTAATCTTACTTTCTTCCTCTGAAGAGTGAATAATAGAGACAGCATGCCCAATCTTTGCCCTTGATGTTGGGTGGAAGAAAACACTTGTTCTCCAGTCATTTTTTTCTGCATCCATTGTCCCACATTTCACCTCGACGATATAACTCGGTTCTTACGGTGATCCTGAAACTGCTGTGCAAAGGATGCCACAGTGTTTCTCTAAGTACAGTCCAGGCAGGGTGGTTGCATGTAGTTGTTTCTTCTCAGTCTCCCCCAGACAAATTAAAGGTGGTTAGAAAGTATATTATTTTGAGATTAACCATGTTTCTATTGAATCTAGTAATATAATTTGAGTTTATATTTTGATATCTTTCAAATTTAATTTTTCCTGGTAATTCATTTTATTACACTTTACAAAAGGCATCAAAATATGATGGACTAGAAATTAATTTTAAAAACCTGATACCTCAACTCAGAAAGCAAGAGGCGGGCCCTGATGTAAGACATTATAGAAGTGTTATTTATTATATAAAATTTCTATTATCTCATTTCTCAGATCCTTTCTTTTCCTGTTGAAAATACCATTATGTGACCCTTGAGGTTAAATTGGATAATATTTTTGACACTACAGATTGTAATTTTGGCAAAAATAGTTGAATCATATAAATACAGTGTCCCTAGTGCTGACACTGGGCTGGATATCCTGGGCAGTACCAACTCTGATAAGGAAGTGGAGGAAATTCTACAGTCATAGAGGAGATAAGATATTACCACCATTAACAACCACAGGGATCAGAAGATGATACATCTCAAAAATGAGGCATGGATCAATATATAAAACACTTTGGGTGTAATACCCTTTCAGAGGAACAAAGAAAGAACAATGGGATGAACCTCACCAGTAGTCAGAAGAAGGGTGTATGTATAGAGAGACATGTATGTAACAATTAATGGAAAAAAAGGGGCCACAAATGTAAAATGATGCAAGGAGGGATATATGGAATGGTTTGAATGGAGGAAAGGAAAGGCAGAAAGAAACTGCAGAAGTTAACAGGAAATGGGAAAGCATCTCCTATTCAGGGATTGTAGAATTAATGCCATGCAAATGACCACGTTTCTGAAAGACTAACATATTCAAGACAGTCCCTGTCAAAATTCCAATGGCATTTTTTATAAACCAGAAAAACAATCTTAAAAATTCATATGGAAACAAAGAGACCCCATGGAGCTAAAACATTCATGTGGGGAAAAAAAGCAATGCCAGAAATAAATATCAGAGTACCCAACTTCAATTGCACTGCAGAGCCGTGGTGAAACCAACCACACACCACCAGCCAACCAAACAACAAAAACACATGATACTCACATGGAAACAAAAGTCATCCACCCCTAGAGGGAAAAACAGAAGAACCAGAAACATAGTCACCCTACTGTAGACATCTGATTCTTCACAAAGTCACATAGTGGGGGAAAGACAGTCTCTCTAACACATCCTGGGAGAAGCAGATATCCACAAATAGAAAATGAAACTACATTCCTGTCCAAAAATCAATGGAAACAGATTTAAGTTCTTTCATATTTTAAATTTATATTTTTTTCAGAATTTTGTACATGGGTACTACATTTACACTGTTTTTACCACACCACACAAAGCTGCATCCATGAAATAAATCTCAAATTAAAGATCTTAATGTAAGACTTTAGCCTTTAAAATTGTAAGAGGGAAACATTTCAAGGTGTAGTCATAGGAACAACTTTTGGAAAAAACATTTCAATAATGTTTTTCCAGAACTTAAAAATAATAGCAAGGATTGAGCATCACATCAGACAGAAAGGTAAAGGAAACAATGATAGAAACAATAACAAAAAAGCCTACAGAGTGTGAGGAAATCTTTGCCAGCTACATACTTGGAGAGAAATTCTTAAAGAAAATGAGGCTACCAACTTAAGAGTGGAAAGGGGGGGGATATGGGAAATTTTTGAGGGAGGGTAGCTGGGAAGGGCATGAGGGAGGTGAAAAGTGGGGTCAATGTATTTCTACTTCAATAAAATATTAAAAATTAAACACCAAGAGAATAAGTAATTTCATCAATACATAGGTAAATTACTTGAATAAACAGCTCTCAAAAGAAGTATAAATGACCATTAGCTACATATAAAATCTTCAACATTGTTAGACACCAGGGGAATGCAAATCAAAACTACATTAACATTTCACCTCACCTGTGTCAAGAAAACTAGTAACAGCAAAGGCTGGTGAGGATTGGGGGAAAGTTAGCCACAGCAACGGTGAGGATGCACACCATCACAGCTACTAAAGAAATCAGTGTGGAGAGTCTTTAGGAGCAACTAAGAAGAGGGTGTTAGTATTTAGGCATCTGTACTGGCCTGCCCTTAGGGCCCTGACAGGACATCTCCTCAGCTGCAACCACTAAGAGCACCCCCTGTGTGCATTAACTACTTTCCTTATAAAGGCTGGCCTGTACACCTCTGGTCTTTCTCTGTCTCTTCCTTCACTCTTGTCCCCAGGGACCAGTCTCTGCCCCACTTCTCTGCCCTTCCCCCAATAAACCTCCCACGTGGGCCTATTGCATGGTGTGACTCCATGTCGTTTTTAAAATACTCGGATAGGGTCTCCTGGCAGTCTGAGATGTGCGGAGACCTTGGAACCTAGTCTTCCTGTGACAGCCCTACATTTCCACCATTGGATTACTGGGACAGGGACTCTCCATCTAACACTGGCCATTGGTAAGCACCCCGTCAGTACCCCCCATCTCACTCCCACCTGCTTCTGGCAATTTCCCATGAATGAGGCTTCATTTGTCGAGCCATAATCCTCGCCTTCTGGCTTTTTTCGAAGTCCTGGTACCAGGCAACTGTGTCTCACTCAGGCTCTCAGCCCATGGGCCCCTGCTTTTTTGGATGATGGTCTACTGAGCAGCCTGTGCCTCCTCGTTGGTCCTCAATGAATTTCTGGGACGCTTCCAGCTCTTGGACCTTCTCTACGTACCTCATAGAAAATGCACCTACCTCCATATCTAGCACCTGATTTAAGGGCTTAATTTATCCACCTTTGCGGTCAGACTTGGTCCCATACTCCTTAGATACCAATCAAAACGGCTGCTTACCAGCACCCCATATCCGGGTATTTCACGGGACCGTTGCAATTTCTGCCAGTGATCTGATAGATGGAAGGGGGCACCCTACTTTCAAGCTTTTTCTTATTAAGGCCCTACTGCGACGTAGCCTTTCACTCTTTCAGTCTTTTGCCCTCCCCCTCCCTCAAACCTCTTGTGGTAACTTTGTTGTGTGTGACATGTTTGCTTAGTGGCATGCCTTGGCAGGACCCACCAAAAATACCCACTTCTTGCTGGGACCCTACCTGCCTGCTGCACCCACAGCAGATTTCCCTCTTCCACCTGTAACAAATCTGGTTTCTGATTTGCTCTCTTCCACCTGTAACAAATCTGCTTCCTCATTCACCAACAGTTTTGCCTTTCATTCAGTACCAACAATTGGGTCTCTGGTGGGGCTACCGGCCTCTGACCATTCCTCTGGACATGAGACTGGCCTCCGTATTTCTTTGGACCAGACAGTCAGGGAAGTGAGAAAGAATTGTCCACTTTCTTTTTCTTTGCTTCAAGACCTGCTTGTGTCTGTCTGTTCTCCCTCTCTAAATGTTCTGTTTGTTGCAATGTGTGACTCAGAGATGGAGAAGCCAGCTTCGTCTTGCTCAGCACACACTGGTTCTCCCTTTTTATTTTCTCAACTCCCGTTTAATTTTGTGTGTATGTGCACGTAAGTATTAACAGCAACCACATGGCTCTCCTCCATCTTGTCTGGTGACCCCATCATGATTTCTTGTGAGCTCCAGGGAGTCGCCTTGGATCCACCTTGAATAACAACATCTTGCCAGGTCTAAGCGGTGCTGGATGCTTCCACAGAGCCTGGACAGTGAAGTGAAACAGCCAGCTACCCCAGGACATGGCCAGCACCCCAGCTTTCTCGGGTCCCTCAAAGATGACCAACGCCCCCCACGCCAGCAGGAAACCTTCTGGAGAACATAACATCCTCATCCCTGCCTCACCTGCTACCTCTTTCTAACTCCTCACCTTTTTATAATAAACAAAAGGGAGGAATGTTAGCATTCAGGCATCTGTACTGGCCTGCACTTAGGGTCCTGACAGTATACACACACCTCAGCTGCAGCCACTAAGAGCACTCCCTGTGTGCATTCCCTATGTTTCCTTATAAAAAGACGAGCCTTGTACACCTCCCATCTCTTTCCTTTTCTCTTCCTTCACACTCATCCCCAGGGACCAGTCTCTGCTCAACTTCTCCGCCCACTTCTCAGCCCCTTCTCTCCCCTCCACTCAATAAACCTCCTATGTGGGCCCTGTTGTGTGGTGTGACTCCTTCGTGCTGTTTTTAAAATACAACAGAGGGCGGTGGTGGCACATGCCTTTAATTCCAGCATTCGGGAGGCAGAGGCAGACGGATCTTTGTGAGTTCAAGGCCAGCCTGCTCTACAAAGTGAGATCCAGGACAGGCACTAAAACTATGCAAAGAAACCCTGTCTTGAAATTATATATATATATATATAGATAGATAGATAGATAGATAGATAGATAGATAGATAGATAGATATCAGAGGGCAATTGAAGATATGTGAAAAGAGAGCAGAAGAGGGGCCGAAGAAATGACTGGAAAGGATTGTGAGGCATTAATGAAAACAAAGTGCACTGACATCATAAATATGAAAATGTCATCTTGGAACCCATTCCTTCATATGCTGACTTAAAAATTAAGGAAAAGAGAAAAGTGAAAATAGACTGACCATGTAATGTACCAGTATCTGAAGGAAATAAACTCAGTAGAGAGTAGAAATGGCCACACTAATGTTTACTACAATGCTGTTCACAACAGTGAAGTCAGGGCATTACCCTGCGGTCCCATCAGCAAACAAATGGATAAAGAAAATATGCTGAATATATTGTGTGCAGTGTAGTATCAGTCAGCCATAAAAAGAATGGAGCCATGTTTGCAAGAAACTAGGTAGAATAAGGTATCATCTTAAGTCAAATAAACGAGACTCAGAAAGTAATGTTGCACATTTTCTCTTATTTGTGTAAGCTATAAAAAAATGAAAGCAGTTGAAAAATATTAAGAAAAGGAAGGAGGGTCATGATGAAGGGGGACATATGTAGGTGAGGACAACATTTGAGATGGTAGGGGTCAAAGTGTATTAGATGTATGGGTGAAAATGCTTCAGTGAGGGTCACTTTTATAAAAGTAACGTGCATTTGTAAAAATAATTGTACATTAAGAAGTATTATTTTGACATAGAGTGCAATTATTTTTTTCTACCGCATGTTAATTTTGACATACTGTAGGCTCCAGAGTGAAATTGGTCCTATGTACAGAGTATCGTCTTTACCAAAGTCATGGCAGTTAGGTATCAGAAGCATCAGTATTTCCCCACCGCTGCCTGCATTTCCTCTGTATCACCATGCTGCTTCTCTGACACTTCTCCTGCAGGAGCAGGTCAGGCTTATAGTGTCACACATTGGAGTACACCAGTAGCCACAGGTAGAATAGATGCTTCAGCCAGGGACACATGGGTCCAAGAACTAACTTCTTTCCTCCAAATGGATGTTTAAGCCTGTAGTCCTTTGTCTCTAGTAAAATGAATGTAGGACTTGTTCAGCATCAATATAGTGTTTCATCTGATTGATCAGCTTCCAATATGCCACATCACTATTTAGGATTAAAAGCAGCTGTTCTCTAAAAACCAGAGGGCTGGCAGATCTCACTTGCATCTGGAAATAGAAGATTAGGGTCAGACCACTGTTCCCAGTTTCCATTCCAAAGCAGGAAAACGCCAGGCCTGATATTGTCCTTGGCATATGCTTCCTATACCACGTACCCCTGCTGACCTTCCCTGCTGACCTTAAGGCAGCCCTCACTTCGGTTTCTTGTCTGTCACCGAGCCACCTTGCCTTTAGGAATGTGTACTCATTAAGTCCCACAGCTGGTAACTGTGTTGGGTGGTTTATGAGGTCATTTAATGTTCAAAGTCCTCTTGTGAACCTCACAAGAACCCTGGAGGGTGAAACCTTGAGGAGGTTCGTTTGTGTCTACTTCCTCTTATTCTCCACACTATTGTTAGCAATACCATCTATATTACCCAGAGAAGCCATTCCTACTCATGTAGGATATCCTGTTATGTGCCCAAATGCTGTCCTAATAATTTAGTGCTAGTCAGAAATAGAAGGGAAGGAAATGCGTATTCATTGGGAGCTTACTTAGCATCAGACCTTCAATACATTATCCCATTTAGTCTTGACAATGATAACACAAGGTGGAAATTTTCATTTTCACTTTACTTGTAAGTAAATTAAAATATAATTCATTGATAATATCTGTCCAAGGTTATGCAGTTAACAAATGGCTGATCCAGAAAAAAAATCCACTTTTTAACCTCTAAAGTTGTTCTTTCTGTTCCAATATACTGTAGCCTAACAATAACTCATTCCTAGTACAGAGAAATTGGTCTTTCCCTTCATTTGACAATTAGTTGTAAGCATGGAAATAAGCACTTATTTGTATGTGTTTAAACTAGGTTAGGATCTCATGATACCGCAGTGAAATCAGTACCTTCAGGATTTATAAAACAATATGCGTATACTCAGACATTAGAATAGGCAATTGCACTTTGATTAAAAGCAATTAGATGGGAGAGGCTTAAGGTAACAGAATGAAGAGAAGGATCACGACTCAGGATGGGGGAATGCTTCATGAAGAGCATGATGCCTTAACAGAGATCAACAGGAAGCAGTGGCATTACAAAGCAAGAGACCAGCTTGCAATGTGGTGGAAGAGATGGATCAGCAAATGCAAAGATCAGGGAATGCAGAGAGCTTTGGATAGTTAGTAAAGCTAAAATTGTTACAGAAGCTACATAAATTACACGGAGATGATTGCTTGGCAGCACACGCAGTGCCTCCATCTACTCCTAGACACTGTACCCTGGGGCTGCAAAGGTGAAGGAACTCCCATGCCTTTCTGTTGCCAATTCCACACTGACAAAAAAAAAAAAAAAAAAAAAAAAAAGAAATGCAAAAGAAGTCTCAGCACAAGGTACCATTCAACAGTTAAAACAACCCAAGAGACAGAGGATCCTAATCCATAAAGTCCAGACAGGGGTGTGGAACCCAAGAAGGCTCCAAACACTGGAGAGTTTTGTGGTGTAGAACAAGGATCCACCCCATAGGGAAGTCATACAAAGTACATTCAAAAGAGAGGAGATGGCGTTAGCAAAGGGAGGCTGAGTAAGATGCTGTCACTGATTCTGTATTTACTTGAACCACTGGGCATTAAAGGGTACAAGAAGGTATCAGAGTACACAAGCTAGAAGTTATGATTCCCATCCACAAAATGTTCCTAATTGACTGATGCAAAAAAAAAAAAAAAAACTGATGAAAATAAAAATTTAAAGGAACTAAGTCCCCAAATCACACAAGCATGGGACATACACTCAAGTATTATGAGATTCTAAATTTAAGTACTTTTGTGCTCCTATTATTCTGTTCCAAAGACTAGCTGAATGCCTGGTAGTAGGTGTCCAAAATATTTATTGAGTAAACGAAAATAAAATAAAAAGGTGTTTTAACCTTGCTAAGGCTTGGTTTTCTCATCTGGATAATTGCCATGATATTACATAGCAAAGAACGCACTGGATCTCAGTCTGAATTTTAATCCTACTCTACTATGTACCAATTGTTTCTCTTTGAATAAGTTACACTAAATTTAACACTGGACCACTATTTGGGAAGTGTGGATGTTTGTTTGTGGTGTAGAACAGTTATAAAATTATAATTGTTAAAGGATAATTTTTGAAAATGGTGAGAGATGAATTCTCATACATGCCTGAAAGTGACTATGTGCTAGAGCCCTCAATGCACCAACGATAGGGATGGCAACCATTTATAGCCAGCTCAGAGACAGTCCCCAAACAAACACAGACAGATCTGACGGTGATGGAAAAATTAGTCTCTTCTACAGTGAGGGAGGAAACTCTTCACTGAATGGAACTGGGGAAGTTTCTGTGTCTATAGTAAAAAATCACTTTACCACTACTTATCTATAATTCACAGAGCTGTGAAATAGTTTGCCCAAAGGGAGATAGATAACTTGGAATAGAGTGCTTTACATATTGTGTAGTTTTTCACTGATGTGGATTTTTTCTTCACAACGTCGTTATCATTACGTACCTAACACACAAATTATGTGGGATAATATGATTATATATATTTTTATAACAGCGTTGACATTTATTAACGCATTTCATTGTTAAAGGGGCAGGATATGGAGAGATGGCTCAGCATTTAAAAACTCTGCTCTTCCAGAGGTACTGAGTTCAATTCCCAGCACACATGTGAAGCAGCTCTCAATCACCTGTAACTTCAGCTCCAGAGGATGCAACTCCTCTTCTGGAATTCTAAAGTACTCATATTCATATAGCATACATTCATTCAGACACAGACATGTACACATATACATAAATGGATTTTTTAAAGAACCAATGGTTTTATTTATTTATTTTTTGATTATAAGAATATTATGTACTTACTGTAAAAAAATAAGAAAGGTATAAAAAGAATAGACTCATTAATGATTCATCATCTGAATATACTAGTGGTAAACATAAGAGTTTAGGAACACACTGTTCACACAGTATGCTCCATAATCTGACTTTCTCTTTCTTTATTTTTCATCATGGTCATCTTTTCATGCTAAGAAATATCATTGTATTTTGGACAAATAAACAATATCTAAAGTGCCTGGAGTATATTACTGATGATTCCTCTATGATTTGTAAATTAATAATGCATTTTTGCTCCATGCTAAATCATCCTTTTTTGTTTGTTTTACCAAAAAATGTAATGCCAGATATACAAGTGAGAATTTGCATTTGACTAAACATAATCTATGTGACTGAGCAAAATTCTTTCCTGTTAATTCCTCATTTCCATAACGGGTGGGACAGTGAGAGTACAAAGTAGGCTCCTAAGATATGGTTTCGTGTAATACTCACAGACCTGAAGCACCCTTGGTGGCCTTAATAAAAGTTGAGAGGCCTCTATTGCTGGTGTTCATTAGCGAACCAACAGACTGACCCCACTTCTGAAAATCAGAGAGAAAGGTTACGTAGATAGCAAGGAACAAAATTGGAACAAGAGACCAGTTTTAGAAGGCATTGTCTCCAATTGGCTGCTCCCCTCTGCATACAGTATCTGTTTCTTGTCAGAGCTTTCCATGATACCTGAAAAGGTCTTTGGGGAATAGCACAGCACCACATCCATCTCTGTGTCTCTTCCTACTTCAATGGGCCCCACTTAGAGTAGGAAATATACCGAGTGGGTGACAGAGTGACAATGGCAACTTAACCTCACCAGAACCTGATTCCTTAGCTGAAGGACCTTCCTTTCCTTTACCTGAAAATCCACTATTCAAATCACGCATGTTGTGGAAAGGGGGTGGAAGAAGTCAACTTGAATTCTTCTGTATTCTGCGTCAACCATTGATATCTTGGACTATCATAGTCTTTTCTTGAAATCCTTGTCTGAATGTACACGTATGTGTGTGCATGTTTACATTCACTTGGGTTATGTCATTGTTGACATGTGTTTCAGAGAGTATATGTGGAGGCTGGAGGACAACCTCTGGTGTCCGTCCTTGACCTTCACATTATCGGAGACAGGATGTTTTCCCCGCCCCATACACAGTGGGCTAGCATAGAAGGTTTTGGAGATTATCTTGCCTCTGCCTTCTCTCTCCCTGTAGGAGTGATGGGATTACAGATGCGTGGCCCGCTGCACCTAGTTTTACATAGGTCTTGGTGATAAGAACTTAGGCACTCGTATGGCACAGCAAGTGCTTTAACCATGAAACACCTCCTCAGCTCTACCATGTCTTTTCTGTTAACTCTTTTTCTTACTCTTGTACTCTTATTCTTTCTTCTCTGTTGTTACTCAGATGTTCTGTGCTACTTTTGACTACCCCCCGCAGGTTGTGTCTGTATCACCACCACTGTCAGTCCATTCTTCACCAGGGAAAAACAATGTTTTGGAAACTCAAGCCTGACCAAGTGTTTTCTTTGTTGGATGGTTTTGATGAGTAAAACATTTTATCTGTAGTATTCAGTCACCAGGGTTATCAAATTTAAACCATGACCAACTAGACTGCAACCTAAAGCATGGATCACTGAGACTCACTCTATGATTCAGTCTAGGATAGGGTCAGCTAATCTGCATTTCTAGCAAGTTCCGAGGTTATACAATCCTGTAAGAAAAATGATCAAGGCTGTTTTCTCCTTGTATCAGCATATAGTGTTTCAAATAAACTCTCCAGAATAAAATTTTCAAGACAGGATTTCGCTGTATAGCCTTGGCTATTCAGGAACTCACACTGTAGATCAGGCTGGTCTCAAACTCATAGATATTGCCTGCCTCTGCCTCCTAGGTGCTGGAATTAAATGTGTGCACCATCACTGCCCAGTAAGATTTTTGTGACGGTAGTGGAAGAATGAAAAGAGAAGTGAGGTCTGTTTGGTACAAAGAATTTGGTGTGAATTCAGTTTTACTCCATATCCAGTATTGTTGGAAGTACCATTTAAAGCCTTACATTTGCCTGCTGGTTTCAGCATCTCACCAGAGGATTATACAAAGCTTATTTTTCAAAATTGTCTTCACCTACTGTTATTGTGGAAATAATTTATCACGTGCCTGACTAACTGGGTCAAGATTGATACGTCTAAGAGACTTGTCTAGGCTTCAACTTCCACCTTCTTTAGACCTCATCTTTCCTAGATTGTAGGACCAAACAAAAGATTGTGTTCATTTTAGACTCCTGATAAATATTTCCCTTTATAGCAAATATTTTTCCCCAGGACACTTCAGATCCTTTGTCCATCCACTTTCCCTCTCCATTTCTATTTCCATTTTTTTTTTCTGATTTTGAGTCCAGTGACTTGATGAGGGCAAAATGTTTTCCCTACCAATTAGTATAGCAGACAATGCTTCATTATGCTTTCTTCATTTGAACAGAGAAATCACTGTTTCTTCAGGCAACCAAAGCACACTCTTCAGGATAGAGTTATTGAGTTACAACCCTATATGGCTACCACAAGGGAGCTAGACTGTACTGAGAAAATATATCTGTGTGTGTGGGTAGTTTGGAATGCTTGAGAAAAGAAAGTGTAGTCAGCATCAGTAGATATGTGTTGTGAATAATAATAAATATATTCACATCCCTAACATACTTCAAAATCTCTGGCTAAAGATTTGCTTTCTCGACTCTCCCTGAATTAATGTGCTGTTTTGCACATAAAGGATGCCGAGTCAGAGGTTCCTCACTAGTAGGAGGATAATTCTTTATTGTCTGAGACATGAAAGTCCTGCTTTGTATTTGTTCAGCAAAGAAACCTAAAAGCAATTGTCAAGATTATTTTAGAAGCCTCTTGCCTAAAGTACATAGGCAGTTGTCAAGTTTAAAATAAATAAATTAATACTTAAAGTTTTCTCTTTGAGGGAGGGAATTTGAAAAGTTAATTGGACAAACATCAGAACATTCTCGGTGGGTGGGTCAAGTGATAATGTGGCCTCAAATGAAAAGATATCATGGATTTTGAAACATCAGCTGTAGTCAGTAAATAACTGATAGTAAAATCCATTCCAAGTACCTTCAATTCAGTAAAACCAATCTGGCTAATGTGTGTTTATAACTTCCATACTCTGCAAAGTTCTTATTAAACAGGGAACTTCTTTTTAAATTTGCATTTTAATTATGATTGGTGTGTGTATGTGTGTATGTGTGTGTGTGTGTATGTGTGTGTGTGTGTGTGTGTGTGTGTGTGTGTACCTACTGTGTATGTAATTCAGTCTCATTACCTCCATTGAGTCCAAACTATAAAATGATTTAAATAAGCCAAGAGACATCATGGTCCATTTCACATGACTTCTATAAGTCTGACTTGTATGAATAATTTTGATATTGTCATCTAGGATGTTCACAATCTTTTATAATCATGTGATGCTTGAACTTGAGATCTTGAGTTAATTAGTCCCTAAAGGAATGTGAACCAGAGTGGACCCACAATTTCTAAGAAGTAGTGAATAGGTGTACTTCCCAGACTCAATGATGTGTAGGTGGAGAAAAATGAAGTTAAGTCCTTAGGACTTAAAAAAAAAGAAGCCTGCTTTAACAATGTAGCCAAAATGAGCTGTCAAAAACCAAAATTATGCCAAAATTTTGCTTTCCCAAGCTGTAAATAAGCCTGGCTGTCTTCACTAGAGGACCAAATATCACTGATGGAGAACTGCAGCATACTTTGTCCTCATCCTCTGTGCTATGTCTTACCTACAATTTGCTTTCTCAATGTGGACATCTCATACTCATCAGCCACTTTGCTATTTTCAGAATAGACAAGATGTTCTTTGGCTTCCAATAGACATGGAATTGAATAATGCTTCATTCATTTACAAGACTCTCTACCAGATTCAGGGGATAGAGTGAGAAGAAAGATCTTTTCCTGCTTCCAAAGATGATTCTCTCTGAAATACATGTAACAGAAAAGAGTGGACGTTTTATATTAGCAATGCTTGTTGGTTGTAATTTGACAAACTGAGGCTTTCCTTTGTCTGCTCCTGTTTACCTTCTTTTAAGTTGTCTTGATGAAAGCAAATTCTCCAAGTTGTCTTTCCATGAGGAAGTGTGCTGTGAGCACAGGACGTAATTTTATTATCTTGGTTTAGTTTCTATTTATATTAAGGTAAATGATGAGTTTGTTATATTTGAAGTTTGGAAAGTTTAGAGGTGAGGGATAATTAGCTGAGTCTTCCAGCCTCTGTCTTCCCTTAAATAAGTCGAATTTTCTCATCTTAAAAGCAATTTTAATTGTCAAAACATTGGCTTTCTTCATGTTTTTTTGGATCCTGACAAGCATCAAGACTTGGCAAGCAAGTCTCTACCTGCCCGGCAGGAAGTTATATTTAGATTTGTGTGAAACTTTATTTTCCAGTCTCAGACATACTCAACTGTTGTTGCTGAGTTCCAACACTCACACTTCTAAATAGAGTTTCTGGAATTCTCTTGTGACCGGTAGAGGTTTTCACAAAGGTTCTCACCAAATCCAGCATAACCTGACACCAGTGGGCCCTCACTGCTTGGAGACAGTCTATTGTTGTTTGGCCAAATTAAACAAGTCCACTCTGCATTGCTTGTCTGTCAGCCCAACTACTGCCTCAAGGGGAGCTTGCTTCTTGACATTCAGAATCACACAGCTAAAAGAAGGAGGAGAGGGAAGGCAGTAATAGAGGAAGATGAGGAGAGAAAGGCAGAGCCAGGGGCTGGATGAGGGAGGAAGAGGATCCCAAGATGAAGCTCGGCCACTGTTTAATCAGTGGTGACATTGCAATGTGTAAATGGTCTTTAAAATCTAATGTAGCTCCAGCATTAAATCATATTGCAATATTTGTATAAAACTTTAAGTCATCTTTCCAATAGATGCATTTAATCTAGTCCTAGAGTAGCAGGCACTTAGTAACATTTGGATGTTTGAATTAATGGTGGGATGAATGAGAGAGAATACTATGTTAAAGAAAGCATTTCATATATTGGAAAGTAAGGCCTGGGAATAGTAGAACTCCTCTGGGTAAATCTGAGCTGTGGGTTCTGTCAAAGCCTGTTGTATTCCTGGTACTTTTCCATGAAGAGGATTGTTAACAGTTTTCCATTCATGTTAGCTCACTTGATATTAGTCAATGACAGTGTAACACCCTGGAAGTAGGGCTTTGCTTATTGATCCAAAATTGTGAGTAGAGGACAAACCAAAGGTAAGACATAAATAGTACCTTCCCATCTGTACAAGGCCACATAGAACCATAGAAATATCATGCTCTAGTTTTATTTCTGTTGCTATGGTAATAGTACCTTGAAAACAAACAACTTAAGGGAGAAAGGGCTCGTTTGGCTTTGAATTCTAGGTTACAGCCATCATTGAGAGGAAGTGAAGGCTTGAAGCAGGTCATATCACATCTGTCGTGAAGAGCAGAAAGATACAAATGTGTGTATCTCTGCCCACTATTGATCTCAGCTAGTTTTCTCTTCTTTTTGTACTTTTCAACAACACATACATAGGGAATGGTGCCCCCCCCCCCAAAATGGGCTAGGTATTTCTTCAATCATTAGCAATCAGGACATTTCCCCCACAGACCTTTCCCACACACCAGTGTGATCTAGATTGTTCCTCATTAAGACTTTCTTCCAGATGATTCTAGAGTATGCTAAGTTGATAGTTAAAACTAGTAAGCACCTTGTCCCCAGTCATTTATTAGGCAACCAAGTCTTCCACTCCTCTCTATACCAATCAATCATATCACTCTAAGTGATGTGTATAAAGAAGAGAAAAACTTTCAGGGTCAGAATTTGTTAGGGTTTGTATAAGGACAGTAAAGTTTTCTGATGCTCTTCTGCATCTTAGAGGAGGTGGCAGCTAAGGTCTACCTAACAGATGCTAGGCTAGATAACTTGCTCTTTACTAGTGTCTACCTGTGCAGGGGGAAAGGGAAAAGGGAGAGACCAAATAAAAAGCCACAAACAGAATCCCTATTGTTGAGACAAAGATAAGTGGCATCCTCAACTAAAAGAAGAGCTGATAGGGTTTGGAATGACTACATAATGGTCAAAAGTACTTGAAGTGAAATTATGAGGACCTGAATCCAGTTTTCTAGTACCCGCATTAAAAAAAAAGGCTGAACATGGCCACATGTGCCTATAACCCCAGTGATGGTGGTGAAGGGTGGTATGTGAAGATAGGAGAGGACCCCCTAGGTATATTAGCCAGCTATCCTGGTTGAAAACAGCAAGCTTCAGGTTCAATGAGAGACTGAAGGCAAAGCATGATAGAGCAGGACACCCAGCATCCTCTTCTGACATGTGTATACATGCATAGGTGAGTCCACTGTACAGACAAGTGCTCACATAGGCATGCAACACAAACATAATCACATGTGCTATAAACATAGAGAGAGAGAGAGAGAGAGACAGAGAGACAGAGAGACAGAGAGACAGAGAGACAGAGAGGAGGAAGAGGAGAGAGGAGGGTGTTGAGAAGAAGCTAAGGAGAAGCTTGAATACATATATCTACCTGTGATAATGAGTTAGTCAGAGGGCCACAACATTGGGGCTTGGTAGACATGCATAAAATAGGGAGGCTCAAGGAATTAAAGAAAGTAACTTTTACATCATACATTGGATATCTGTGGAAGTAAAGGCCTAGGAAAGTTCTCTCAAAACCCCATTTCCACCCCCACCATGGCCAACATCAGATCCACCTAAGTAAGGCTATGAGACCAGTTGCTGCTGTCCAAGACGCAGAGACACCAGTGGAAGAAGAACATTTTTTATCCTTTCTCCAACCACCCCCAAGTTTCAGTGTCAGACCCACAGACTAAGGTATAAGGAGGAAAAAAATGATGGCACTTAACATGAACTAAATCACTACAAATGAAACAGGAAGCTCTTCCCAATAAAATGCATAAGGGGTGTGTGTGTGTGTGTGTGTGTGTGTGTGTGTGTGTGTGTGTGTGTGTATACACTCTTTATTATTTACAAACAAAAGTATCTATGGAGTGAGCAGACTTAGCGAAGAATGAGTTATTCATTCCTATTCCTTGGTAAACAGAATATGTAGAATAAAGTGGTAGTGGTATACCCTACATTAATGACTTGTTTACTACCACACATGACCTTTTGGCTCTTACCTTGCACTAGAGACTAGTTTTTTACTCACCCTGCCTAGACTTCAATTGAAAGGGACTCAGTGCTACACAAGCCCAGTGGTTGCTTCCAACAGTTTGCTTGCCCAGTGTTTGTCCTTTATCAGGTTTAATGCCACCCCCAAAGGGATCCCGATGCCCAGCAAGATCATTTTACATTAGTCTTGTCTTGCAGAGAAAATAGCCCTCCATTTAATGTGTTCTTCATTTGATCTCTACATAAAGTCAAGCTATATTTAATAACATATTGCCAGTGGTCTGTTACAAATGGAGATCTCTAGAGTTATTTGTGAAGAAGTTGTAAAATTAGGAATCCTCAAATCACAATAATTTTAATATTTGACAGATGTTTTATAGTGGAATGTTGAAATTTTTCCATAATTTGAATGATGTTAACTTTCTTAGGTCAACTTTTCAGAGTGTGATATTTTAAATCAAAAGGTAATATTTTTTTTTTCCTTAAGAGTCAAACAGTAGATCTCTTCATCTGCTTCCATCAGTTACTGGAGAAAGGCTCTATGACAGTTAGGGTAATCGCCAATCTGATTACTGGGGTAAGCCAGTTCAAGCACCCTCTCTACTATTGCTAGTAGTCTAAGCTGGGGTCATCCTTGTGGATTCCTGGGAACTTCCCTAGCACCTGGTTTCTCCCTATCCCCATGATGTCTCCCTCTATCATGGTCTCCTTACTTCCTTGCAGGAGGGAATTGGGGGTGGGTTGTGGGGGGGGGAGGCTGGAAGAGTGGGAGGAGAGAAGAGGGGGATCTGTGATTGATATTTAAAATGAATAAAAAAAGTCTTAATAATAATTTTTTAAAAGAGTCAAACAGTTAAGTGTTTACATTTAGAGTTAATATGACCTTAGCCACCACCGCCACCCCGACAGCCTCTGACACAGTGTGGGGGGAGATCTGCCTGCTGTGAGTGACACCCTTCTCTGGCTGGAATGCTGAACTGTATGAAAGGGAGAAAGTGGGCTGAGCCCCAGCATTTGTTACTCTCTTGCTTCCTGTCTGGATGTAATATGACTGGCTGCCTCAAGGTTCTGCTGCTGGAACTTCCCCGCCATGGTCGATTGCATGCTGAAGAGTGAACTAAAATACATCCGTCCTTCCTTATGTTGCTTCAGTGGGAAAGGAGCACCTTGCAGCAAGGGAATAAATTAATTAACCCTTTCACCTCTATTAACTAGTGAGGTTATTTTCTGTCATTTGTTATTGGGAAAATAGCAAACTGAAGCACTGTCATATGTTCTTCTCTATATATTAACTTATTTCCGTGCACTAGACTTAAAAAAAGAAATACTCAGTAAGGCTATTGGTAACATTTAATGCTCTTAGTATATATTACGAAGTGATTTTCCACAGGACCCACTGCAATCCACACCATTAGCAAAGAGTAATCAAGCTTATTTTTATGAGTCATTAGCATCACCAGGACTTACTGAAAAGATAAAAAGTATTGTTAGCTGGGAAAAAAATGAATAAACACTGCTCTATCTTTTAAAATCATTCCCAAAGCAGACGGCATGCAAGATTATACCTCTAGATTATCATTTGCTGGTCCCTGCAGTAAAGGATTTGCTGAATGAAATAAAAATTTCATAGGGCTTTTATCAGTATTCTGAAAAGCCATGCTTTTATAAAAGGAAGTTTATAGCACTGTAAGAATTAAGTGTCCTCAGATACTCACCATTAAATCAATGTTTTCTTTTCGTTCTTAATAAGTTACTTTATATACTGTACACTTACTGTTTAAACAATTGCATATAATTTTACCTCAGGCTTTTATCTTTTAACATAAGATTTTTAATATGTTATTTAAAACTATTGCCATTGTTTTTAATAGCTATGGACTGTTTCATTGGCAGTTTCTCCAGAGTAGATATAGAAGTCACTATTCCAACCCTATTAACTACTGGGTTTATTTTCTGTTATTTGTTATTGGAAAAACAGCAAGGAGAAACACAGTCATATGCTTTTCTCTATATGTGAATTTATTTCTGTGCACTAGTCTTAAAGATGAAATCATTGACCAGGATCTTTGGAACATTTAATGCTCTTAGTGTACATTACCAGGTGACTTTTCAAAGGACCCACTGCAATCCACACCACCAGTAATGAATAACCAAAATGCTTTTTTTTAATGAATCTTTAGCATCACTAGGACTTATTCTTAAAAGATAAAAAAGTGTTGTTACCTGGGTGTGGGGGTACCCACTTGCAATCCCAGCACCCAGGAGTCAAAAGCAGGAGGATGAAGAATTTAAGTCCTGTCTGCGCCACATAGCAAGACGCTACCACACTCAAATTGTTGTATTTTGAAATAGCAAAATGGAACCATTGTTTTAATTTATGTTCTCTGTTGGACCCTTTTCCATATTTATTACCCATTTATTATTTTCCTCTTTGTGAATTTTATATTCATGCTAAAATTATTTTTTAATATGATGATTAACTTTAGGTAAAAACACAAGGTAAGAGATTGCCTTAATAAATTTTTACAAATTGCTAAAAGTAAAAGTATACATTATATATGATGGCATACATAGGCATCTTACTTTATTTAAGCCTCCTATTGACATTCAAGAATATCTTGCTTAGCCTCTTAACACCGGCTGATTTCCCACATACACTGAGTAGCATGGAAAGTTCAGAGAATATATTTCGATTGTATTTGCCAGGGACATGTGTGTTTACTCTGTGTCAACAGCAACCTGTGTTTATTGAATGCTCAGATGTTGGGAGTTGGGCACGATAATTTCCATGGCTTCTCTCAGTTCTGTCTCACAATATCCCACAATGTAGGTATTATTTATTAATAGAGAACCAAAAGGTTTGGGATCTGGACTACTTTCTCCTAGTCAGTATGATTAGTTAGAGACCCAGGCAGGCACCCAGGTATGTTCGCCTCAGTCCCTGTCATTGAGTATGGCTGTTTCCTTTCCTTCTCTTATTGGTCCTGGGTTAGGACCCTTTGCTCTGCAACTTTTGTTATCTGTCATTTACACTTAGAGCATTGTGTATAGCAGGATTAAGCAGGGTCTGTGGAACCTGGCTGGGATCCTTAACTTTCAGCTTAAAAAAACAAGTCATCTTTCTGTTCACTGCAATAAAATAAACTCAAAGAAACAAATGAACAACAACAATAACAACAACAACAAAACCCCCCCAAAAGGTGTCCAGTTTGCTTTCTTCTCTGCTTTTTGCTAGACATGTGCATGCACAGGTGCAATCATACACGCATACACATACACACACACATACATACACACACATATACATACACACACATACATACACATACATACACACACACACACATACATACACACACATATACATACACACACATACATACACACACACACACACACACACACACACACACACACACACACACACAGATAGGTGGGGTGACAAAGCAGTTTTCTTTTGGAATGTCCCCTGGGACAGGTGAGGAGACCAAGTTCAAATGGCAAACCATTTCATGTAGGATTGAATTTTTAGTGTTCAGAGAATTCTTTCCCAGAAGAGATTAAAGGCAATTCTTTAATACTGCCTTCTACCAGTGTACAAAATAATCTTTCAAGAGAACTTTCATAAGTAATGTAGGTCCAGAGGTAAAGTCTAGCAGAGTAAAATCAGAGCCTCAGACTGTGCAATTTTAATACAGCTGTTGTCAGTTTATGTGTGTGAGGGATGCAGTTGAGTCAGTTTCCTTGTTATGCAAATGAACTTCAAACACATGCTGTTCCTAATCCCATCCTTCTTGTGCCCACCCCTTTTGAACTTCCTTTTTGGCACAGGTCAGGAACAAATATTTGAATATCCTTTGTGGCTTAATTCTCTAATTGGGTGGTGCTCTGTACTGAGGAAATTTACTAGATTCTGAAAAGATACCTGGGTGAAGTTTGGTCCACCTGTGAGCCTGTAACCTAGGCTCCTCTCTGAATCTGGGGAGCACAGGACTGACAGCTGTTGTATGTCTTAACGGGGATGCTGCTGGAGCTGAATGACTTCAGTGCTTCACGTGGTCATGATCCTCCACTTGGTGCTCATCAAAGTCCAGATTCCTGTGCTTGAAAAATCTTGTCTACACTTGCAGGTAGAAAGTCTTCGCCAGCTTCACTGTTTGCTTTCCCATGATATGATATCTAAGTGTATGTCCAGATGCAGCGTTAATATTATTAAAGTGGTGTCAGGATGCCTGAACAGAAAATGCAGCCACTAGGAATCATCCTATCTTCCAGTGAACGATCTCTTTTTTTACTTCCCACTTATGCATTCTTCTTGGAACTCTGTGCATCACCATGTTAAATTTAATGCTGAATATCATTGTTTAAATGGAAACATTTGGAAGTGTCCTTGCAGAATTTCCACAATTAGAAAAGTACCAGTTAGCTGGGCGGTGGTGGCACAAGTTTAATCCCAACACTCAGGAGGCAGAGTCAGGCAGATCTCTGTGAGTTCGAGGTCAGCCTGGTCTATAGAGCAAGATCCAGGACAGGCACCAAAACTACACAGAGAAACCCTGCCTAGGAAAAAAAAGAGAGATAGAGAGAAAGAAAGAAAGAAAGAAAGAAAGAAAGAAAGAAAGAAAGAAAGAAAGAAAGAAAGAAAGAAAAGTAACAGTCATCTTAATATTGCTTTCCCCAGATTGAAGTTCTGCTAGACTGTGTCTTAAACCTCGTCCAGAAAGACTGATGACTTCAAAGACTGCTGCTATGGTCAACTTCGTGGTCCCACATCTATCACTCAGGGCTAACTCTTCCTCAGCATTTTTAGAATTCTATATTGAGGAATTTCTTTTTTCAGAAATACTATTCCCAGGAAACCTACAATTCATCACCTTCTACTTGAATAAAAGAGTCTTACCTCAGGGCAGTAAGAAGTAGAAGATGCAAGAACAGAGAGATAATTTATATTTACAAAACTCTAAAAGGGGATTCTAGGTTTACCTTGAATTTGGAGTTAGAAACAAAGTTCATAGACCACAACATAATGGTGAACGTAAGATCCAGTTGAGAGCTTGAAGGAACTACTGCTTCACCATTTGTCTTTGCTTCCCAGTTCCAAATTAAATCATTTACGTTCTCTCCATATAGACATATATTTTTTTTCTGGTGGTAGAGAACTGTAGATGTTTAAGTAAATTTATAATTGAACACTTTTTTTTTGGTCTGTTTAAGGCTTTAGCTCTCTCATCATTATTATTTGGAATCAGCATTTATTAGAGCAGTGTGGACAGTGCCAATTCATAGGTTCTCTTCCAGAACTATCAAATCAGAAACTCAAGGAAGACACAGATATCTGTTTTCTCTGTTAGTATGTAGTCAAATTTTTAAACAAGCTTATTAAATAAGAAACACAGAGCCAAAATGTAGAGGTAGTAGCCAAAGAGATCAGAGAACTAGCAAAGAGCCACAACTACCTTATCTTACCACCTCACCACCATCGCTTGCCCAGAGAGAGTTTCTTCCTGTCTGACTTGTGTTTTTATTGCCTTTCTGTTCTGCCTTCTCATTGGCTCTAAGCCCAGCCACATGACTTCCTCGTCACTGCCTGTCTATACAAACCTCTAGGTCTCTATGGTTGGTACTGGGATTAAAGGCTCGTGTCACCAAGCTTGGCTGTGTCCTTGACCACACAGAGACTCTGCCTGTAATGTGATTGTAAGGGCATGTGCTACCACCACCAGACTTATGTTTATGGCTTGCTATGTGATGTTGCTATGTGACCTCTGATCTCCAGGCAAACTTTATTTATTAACATACAAATAAAATCACATTTCAGCACAATTAAAATATCACCACATTAGTTATTTTGTGTTGCTGCAAAAAAGCACCAGTGTTAAAGCAACTCATAGAAGGAAGGGTTTATTTGAGCTTATGATTACAGGTCTAGAGGAAAAAGTTTCCTTCGTGGTGGGGAAGCATGGCAGCAGGCTGGCCTTATGGCTGGAGCAGGAAGCTGAGTGCTCATATCTTGAACTAGAAGTGGGACAAGACTATAAACACTCAAAGCCTTCCCCTAGTGACATGCTTTCTCCAGCACACAAGTCCCTCCTAAGCCTCCCAAACAGTGCCACCAACTGGAGACCAAGTGTTCAAACATCCAAGCATATGGGGCACATTTCACACTGAAACCACTACATTTTCCAAAGCTCTCCAGGTGAATCTGTTGAATATTCAAATTTAAGAGCCACTGACTTTCACTTACCTCATTTGACGGACCCTCCTGCTCCAGGATGTGAAAGGTATTTCTGCAGCTTAATCTTGGCTTGACAAACCTTCTCAAGTCGATGTCAGACTTAGGTTAGCAAATACCCCAAAACTCAACTTAGTGCCCCTAGGCTGTGATTCTGATATGGATGAGAGATGTTGATTCACCTAACTTGCTTATTGAATAAATTCCTTTGAAGTCCCTGAGTTAAATAAGCATTTATGATGGACCCCAACTCTTCTACTCAGTCTTTTTCATCGTCTTCATCAAATTCTTCTCTTGGTTCCCACTAAAAGGAACCTACAAAGACAAGGCAGATTTGTAACTCAACTCCTGCTTCCCAGGTCACAGGATTTATGTGCAGATACACTGTTGCGTATTTTTATGCCTCTATTCCTCTACTCTAAACCAGTAGAAATCAATCTTCCTTCTTAATAACATTGGGTATGATAAAACGTTAATGCCCACATCTGTGCCACAAGGTATAAATTATGTTTTATGTTATTAATCAGGACCTCAAGAACAGGATTATTAAAGCAGAGCTGGTTCATTACTCAACTTTTATGGGAAATGCCACACCCACTTTCACCCCAGGTTTGAGTGTCAATGACTTAATTCTCAGTTAGTGGTGTGTTAATTTCATCAATGAATTAATTTATTGATGATTGTATAGCTGAACTGAGCTACTAGAAGTTAGGATATGGTTGGAGGAAGTAAGTGGTCATTGGGTGCTTGCTTTTGAAGGGTATGTCCCTTTTCCTGGTCCCTTTTATGATCTCTCTCTCTCTCTCTCTCTCTCTCTCTCTCTCTCTCTCTCTCTCTCTCCCCAGACAGGAGATAACCTTCATCTTCTGTCTCATGTTCCCCTTATGTGATTTTTTTCTACTTCCACATGCCAGAAGCAGTGGATTCAGCAGAACTCAGGCTGCAATCCCTAAAATCATGAGCCAAAATAAATCTCTCAGTTTTAAAGCTATTTTATCTGGTATTTTGTTAAAATTACAGAAGGTCACTAAGATGCTAATCCACACACCCCAAGTCCACATCTGAGTCTGCTTGAAAGTAGAAGTTTCTTACTTCAAGTACTCCTTAGCCCACAGGTACAGCTGCCCCAAAGTGACAGAGTTGGTTGTCTCACAGTGAGAGGAAAGATTCAAGGAACAAATGTCCCAGCTGTTCTGTCCTTTGACAGAAAAAAATCTGATGTACAACTTACATCGTCACTCAGGTGCCCTGAGGTCCATGGTGCCAACAATCTATACAAACACTATTGCTGTGTTTCTTTACTTTTTCAGCACCTCACTTATTTGTAATCTAATTCCAAAATGTCCTTCCTCTCAACAACTTGTTCTAGGAACAGTTTCAGGGATCCATAAGGAAGTGACTTCATCCAGGTTGTGCACACAGTTAAAGGGGATGAGAAGTCAACTATTTTTATACTAAATCGCAAACAGTATAAAACCCCAAGTTTGTGGTTAGTATACAACTCAATTCTCACCAATATTCTCCTCTGGGGACCCAACATTGTGCCAACATGTAAGAAATTGGTACCTATCTGGAGGCAGTAGCTTAGTTACTGAAGTTTTATACTTTTCAAATCTTTCAGTCACTTACTGCAATCTATGGTCATACATTCTACTATTTTTGACTTGCCCAGGGTCTACATAATACACACAGAAACATAATATTTTATAGGTAATAAGCAGTTAACTTACTAAATGAATAGATGAATCTTTCACCATACTTTAAAATATGATATAAGGTCACAGCATTTTGAATCTCACCCAAGATCATATATCTATTTTACAATTCAGGTGGGATAAAAGGCCCAGCATCTTCAAAATGTATCGAGTGCATTTCTGATTCATTTCACAATATATTCTCAAGTTACATTTTCCTAATATTTTTCAGTAAGAAGAAAAATTATGGAGGGCAGAGCAATCTATTGTTATAAATACTACTCAAAACTAGCAATTATTCAGACCAAATTTATCCTGAAAAATCATTTGAGTTTTTGAATAAATTAAGTCTTTTGATCTCTGACTATAAAACCTCTGATGGTTGGCACAGAACATGTGGGTTTACTGTGTATTATCAGACAGCAGAGGGAAGGATCGTCAGAGAGATATTACGATCTCTATGATACCATGCTTAGAAACGATGGCACATTCTTATGAGCTTTTTCAGCTAGTCGCCAATATGTATGGTTTAGATGTCATCTATGTGCAGAGCCCTGGACTCAGTGCTTCTCAAAAGTATGTATGGTAAATTTCTGTCTTTGGTAAATTGCCTCATATTTGTCAAGAAATATAAACTATATGAATGATATTTAAGAGATATATAAAATAAATAAGTATACCAATCTATGGGATAAATGTGAGTGGCAGAGATGAAAAAATCCTCATGGGTCAGCTCATGTGACATATACAGTGGGAATTAAACCCTGTCTCAGGCAGGAAGATGACAACCAGCACTAACATTGTTCTTTGATTTCCATAATTATGCCTCAGCATGCATGTGCCCACATTTCTACACACACATGCAAGTACATGAACATACATGAAGGCATGCACACACACATACACCAAAAACAAAGCAATAAGACCATTATCTTTTAAGGATAACTTTGAAACATCTCTTGATTTTCTTTCTGTATAACATTTTGATACATGTCCTTTATCAAATTATAGAAGTTACCTTTTGTGTTGTTTGTACAGTTTATGTTTGCCAGAATGTTGTCACATGATCGTCCTACACTGACTGAGCCCATCATAAAAATTTCCATCTTAATCTGTTCATAATATAAACTATATAATGTCCTAATGCTAAACAACCTTGAACAACCTTCAAGGAGAACAAGTTGATTGTAGCAGGCTCCTAAATTTTACATGTTACCAGATTAGGGACAGTGACATGTTTGTTTATCTGTGTTAATAAATGATAAGGTTTGCAAATTACCATTATTTTTAATTTTACCCATTTCTTTTTATCAAGTACATTCTAGGAGCTCTAGAGATGATGCAGTATGTAAATGCACTTGCTGGACAGGCCCAAGGGCCTGAGCTAATTCTCAGAACCCAGGTAAAAGAGGAGCAGTAACATGAATCAGTAATCCTGGTGCATCTCAGGGAAGGTGGGAGGAAGAGATGAGAATCTTCAGATGTTCATGGGTCACGGAACCTGAAGACATATATACAATATATATAATCTATAACATTATATAATTATATAACCTATACTAATATAATAATGTATTACATGCATACATACATACATATATACATACAGTGACAATTACACTTGACCTCAAACAAGTGCAAGATGAGGACTGACGTTGTCATCTGACCTCCATACCTCTACCTGGGAATGCAGGTGCCTACATTTACACATATAAATGAATGTATGTGAACAGGTGTGCAGGCACATGCAAACACATTTATCAAAACAAAAATAAGAAGACTATTCTGGCCTCATAAATTCACTGGTAGTTTTTCCACTTCTGTTTTCTGGAATAATTTAGTGGTAATTATCTGTTCCTTTACTATTTAATAAAACTTGTTCTGGTAGCCATCTAAACCACTGTTTTCTTAGTAATGTGAGTTTAAACTAACAATTCGATTTCTTTAATGTTTATAAGAATTGTGAACTATTCTCTCTTCTTTACTCAAATTTGATATATTTTACACATTTTTCCAATTATTTTTCTTACTTTTGAGATTGTAATGTAATTACAAAAGCTCCTGCTTCCATTACTGCCCTGCAAACCTTCCCATATACTCCCTCACCTTGTTCTCTTTCAGATTCATAGTCTCTACTGATAGCTAAGAAATGCTGAGAGCGGGAGACAGTCTTCCCCAGAGAAGAACACACCAATTGGTTATCCAATACCAAATGGTTAACCCTGAAAACATTCATATAAGAAACATTCTACAGACTGTAGATGAATTTTTAAAAATTCATCAATTACTGAATGTACTTATACACATGTATTTTTTTTCTATTTTAAAAGGGCTTTTCTATTAATGGTGTAAATTTGCTCTTAATACAATTAGAATATTTTAAATTCTTCAATAATGGTTCTTACATTCTTTTCACTTTTAATAAATTTTGGTAGATAAGTAATGCTTTTTATTTGTTTTCTATTTTGTGAATCAACTTTTTCCTTTGTTGACTCTTGAGACTATATTTAGTTCATAATTTAGCAAAAATGTTTCCTAGTGAGAAGCATAGGTGTGTGTACTTCTGCAAGAGGTGAGAATGCTGAGGAGTGTCAACTTAACGTGAGCTCTGGAGCTAAGGCAACCCATTGGATTTGTCATGAATTAGGTCAACCTTCATGAGTTTGTGCACCAGGCTTTGGTTAGTCATTTGATGTATTTGCCCCAACAAGGAACATGATGTTGGACTAAGTACCCCGCTTCAGATGATCATGGGATATGGTGCTGATTGTACCCTGACAATTGAAAACACTCCCAGTAATTAGAGTGAAGGCCTTTCATTTCCTCTTAATATCAATAATTGTCTAATTAATTCTCATCTGTTCTTTGTTTCTAGTTTTAGAATTTTGGATGATTTATACCATACATACTGACAGAAATTTTTATATATGTTTAATTAATTTCTGTTGAAGAGAATTTGGAAAAGGTTCCTTAGCTTATATCTTAAGTGATAACTCTGAAAGTAAATTTGCTTGGATTTCTTCAGAGAGGAAAACCTGTGCAAGTGGTTCCCATTGAGTACAGAATGAAGTCTAAAATACTGAATCATCTTAAAGGCTGTCCTCGGTACAGGGTTAGCTTAATTCGCCATTACCACTCCCATACTGTTTAGATATTGTTCAGCTCAAATTTTCTGTGTTGTTTTATGATTGCTCTTTTGTGAATCTGGCTATCTTTTTGGGGGGCGTTAGTTAGGATATTTTTCACTGTTTAAAATGATCCATTGAGCAGCTCCACTGGGTAGCTTGGGCATTTTTCCCGTGACCTGTCATGGTGCTTTTGTATTTGAAGAGTTTACCTCACTGTATTTAAATTGTATATTCAATGCACAGTATCTTTTACTTTTCATTAATGATCATGAAGGTAAGACTTACATGTTTCATTGTCGATTGCATGTCCAATAAACTTCCTTGTGTATGTATTCAAGTTTCTATCATCAAATAATGATGACAAATACTAACAGCTTCCAAGTAATATAATTCACTGATTGTTTGAGTTTGTGCAGAGGTTGTTTGGTAAGTAGAGCAAATGCCTTTTACATTATGATCCTGAGTACTAAAGAATATGCTAAGTTATGGAAAGGAAATTAAGGTTGTTGATAGACTCAAGTATTCTCCCTAAACAGCTATCTTTTCAATGATGATACACATAGGGACACACACAGAAATGCACACAGATACACAGACAGATGTACACACACAGACACACACAGAGAAACACAGAGACAGACAAAGACACACACACACAGACACACTGATGCACACAGACAGACACACACACAGACAGACATACACACGGACGTACACACAGACACACACATAGACACACGCATAGACACACGCATACACAGACACATATAGAAAAAACACACAGAGACACACAGACACACACACAAACACACACAGACACAGAGACACACACAGGCACATAGACACACACAGGCACATAGACACACACAGAAACATACATAGAGACACATACATAGAGACACAAACACACACAGACACACATACACACACACAATTTTGGTGAATGATATCAAAGATGTACTGAATAAATTGAGAGATTATCTCTGCTTATGAGTCTAAAAGACTCTGTATTGTTGTTTCTTCCCAATCTGATGTGTAGAGTTAATGCAGCTCTAATTAAGATCACAGTGAGCAGCTTTGTGTAGATGAGCAAACAGATTCTAAAGTTTATGTGGAGGGAAAAAAAAGCAAATAGCCAGCTCTATATTGAAGAAATTCCAGTTGGGGGACAAATTGCCCAACTTTAAGACATACTATAAAGACAAAGTAATAAAGACAATGTCACATTGGCCAAAGATTGGACAAATAAATAGAAAAGAATGGAAAGTGCACAAATAGATCCACATAAATATAGTCAAGTCATCTCTAACAAAGGACTGAAATGTCATAAAATAACAATTGCCAAGTTTTCAATAAATGGTGCTAGAACTAACTACCTGACATCCCCATGCAGAAGTAGAACTAAAGAAAAACATGATTGAGACAGATTGTATAGCTGCCATAAAAATTAGCTCAAGATACATCAGACTTCTGTGTAAAAAAGAATAATGTCCCAGACTGACTCAAGAAAAAAAAAAGAGTGAAAAGAAGAAAAATAAACCAAAAAGAAGATGGAAAATAAAGAAAAAATGTACACAAAGAGAAAGGAAAGAAAGAAGAGAGGGGAAGGCAGTGCAGGAAAGAAGGAAGGGAGGGAGGGCAGGAGATGGTGTAGGGGAGGAGAAGAAGGGAGGGGGCAGGGGAAGGCAGAGGCAATGGGGAGATCAACCTACTGTGATAAGTTTATCTCTACGTATTTCCACCATGGAGGAAAACAGAAGCAAATGAACCGACCTCAGGAGGAGTTACCCAAGACATCAAACCTCACAAGAGTATGCCAGCAGTGCTCTTCCCTCAGTGTCTTTCCAAGCAACTGTGACTTTACTGGAGTGTGAATGCCAGAATACAGTTCCCAAGACCAGGCAGAGAGGCTTGACATTGTCCCTGTCAGTCCAGGACAGTCCGTCCCTCCTGGCACATCTAGGGAGGTGAGTGGCAGTGTTGGGTGGCAGTATCACACTGTAGATGTGCGGACAGCGACACTGTACACACATGGCTCTAAAACTTAGCTCTACTGCTTTGTAACATTGGTACCTTGCAGAAATTCCATAACCTACCTCTGCATTGGTTGCAAAATAAGCTGAGCTGACAGGAGGATTAGAGAAAACATAAACATAGCACCTGGCACATAGTAGGTAGTGACTTGCGTTAAGTACTATCACAGATCAATCTTTGAGTCATTGACTATTGTTTATTTTACTTCCCACAGATTAGGGGAGGGTTCCTTGGATACCGCCTGTGTACTGCCTGTTACACAATGGTACCCTAGAGCTCAGAACAGGCTAATACCCTTTCTAACATGTCCTTTTATGTCCAGAGATTAAATCCAGCTGTAGAAGATCTACACGAAGGTAGGGGCAAGGCAGCCTGTGAATAAAGCCATTATCTGCTCTATTCCAGAAATCATGACTGATTTCCCAACCAACATGTATGTATGAGTAAAATGCAAGGAAAAGCAACTACTTGCTTTTAGTTTGCTCTCCGTGACTCTCTCCATAACATGGTAAAAAATACAAAGGTTGAATGACCTAATTCAGACCTGGTGCTTCAAGTGGGAAACATGTATGGACCTATCTATCTTATATACACATGCAGAGCCCTACAGCAATCAACAGGGATTTTGAAACATTGTGGAAATGAATCTAGGGCCCAACATCATCACATTACATAACTTGAGGTTAAGGAAACAAAGCCCTGTGGATGGGTGTGCCTGCATATGCAAGCCAGAAAGACACATAGAACATACTCGGAGCCCTGCCCTACCCTTACTAAGCAGAAAAATGAAACCAGAAATATTTTTTTTTATGAGTGCTAGAACGTTCTCTGAAGGTGGTCATATCGGAGAAGAAAAGAGAAGCTCAACATCTGTAAGCTAGCTTCGACGTGCTAGAGAACAGGCTGAGTGGGGTTGCTGATGTTGTGCCTGCCTTTGGAGTAGGTTGCATTGTTCAGAACTGAGCATGATGAAGTAGCAATTCTTGAATCCTATATGAAGAGACTGAAGCTCAGAAAAATGAAATCAAACTGCTGATGAGAGACAGGAGGCTCACCACTGAGATCTGTGGGGTGGGGTGGAGGTTCACATTCCAGCTCAGATCTTTCTGACAGTGGGAGAGGGGTTGAAAACATAGCCAGGCTTCTCTTCCTGTTACTTGGCCCTATCCCAGGAACCTAGTGTGATATGAGAGTCAGGTTACCATCCATCTTGTCTTGATAGGAGTTCACAGCCCACTGGGAATGAATTCCCTTCTCCTCTGTGTTGTAGGGGCAGAAACAGATCTACAGCATTCTTTGTATCCAAAAAATGGAAGAGACTATGCATCTGACACAAAGAGAAAAGTAGAAGATCATATCAAGCTTGTTTTTAATCTCTCCACAGCTTATCAGGAAGAAGGGAAAATAGACTCAAAATGGAAAGGTCTCTCTTCAAACTAATTGGGTTCATGTAAACAATTAAAAAAAATAGAAAGTTCTTGTCTGTACCATCCAGGAACGGTACTTTTTCTAGATGATTTTCTTTTAATCTGTATGTATGTGTATTAGTGCGTAAGTGTCCGTGTGTGTGCATGCACAGGTGTGTGAGAGTGCAAGTTATGTGGATGTGGGGACAAGACATCCGGGATTTTTGTTCATCACTCTCTACCACCTTGCTTCTTACAACAGGATTTCTCATGAACCAGAGCTCACTTGTTAGTTAGACTGGTTAGCCAGAAAACCCCAGGGATGCTTCTATTTCTGCCTCGCTGCTGCTGGAATTGCAAGGACATGCTACCATGCCTTATTTATTTATTTATTTATTTATTTACTTACTTACTTACTTACTTACTTAGCGGTAGATGAGGATCAAACTCAGATTCTCATAATCATACTGAAAGAACTTTACCAACTTAGCTTTAATGTTGACACCCCCTTTATTTTAATGTTGGCAAAACAATGGCTGTAAAAGATTATTCAGCTAGTGACCTTTGATCATTAGCTTGTTATCTTTCTTATCAATGTGGTCTACCTGGATAGCCTACATTTAAAAGTCATTATTTTCTTTTTTAATTCACATATTCATTTACTCACTTGTGTACAAAAAAGTGTTTATCAATAGATTACTACGTGACCTACATTATGGTCATTGAAGCTATTATAGAGACAACTAAGATGTACACTTGTTCTTATAAAACTCAATTCGGCAATGAGAATAGCAAGACCTGAATCCAGACACAGAAGCAGCACTGGTATATCTCAGAGGATGGGAGGGTCCAGAAGCAAAGATCTAGTCATTCTACAAAGTGGACACTACACTGGAGACAAAGACAAGGAGGTGCAGTGGCTGACAACCAAGCAGCAGAGAACCAGAGAAAGCAATACCTCAAGCAGGAGCCCAGCAGGTATCAAGACAAAGAGACACATAAGAACTCTGGGTTTTCAGAAAAGAGCAAATAATAAAAAAGGTGTTTACTATGGAACTTGAAGAGGAGAGAGAAGGATACGAAGTCTGAGGTAGAAAGTGCTGAGCAATCAATAACCGTGTTGGAAGAAATAGTTAAGGCTTCATAGGACCATGAAGTGTTTTCAGTGGAAGGTGGAAACTTTGGTCTTTTGGCTCTGATCCTAGAGATACATCCTTGCAAAACAGTTTTACAAATGACATCCTGGATCTTCACAAGTGGTTGGAAACCTTAGAATGAACTGAAAGACTTGCTACATTTTATTCTGATTAAGTCACCCCTGTGAAGCTGGTGGAACTTTTTAGGATTCTGAGGGGCAGATAATCCACATCTTTTGATCAATTAAAAAACCTCGGATCACCGGGCGGTGGTGGCGCACGCCTTTAATCCCAGCACTCGGGAGGCAGAGCCAGGCGGATCTCTGTGAGTTCGAGGCCAGCCTGGGCTACCAAGTGAGTCCCAGGAAAGGCGCAAAGCTACACAGAGAAACCCTGTCTCGAAAAACCAAAAAAAAAAAAAAAACCTCGGATCATCTTGTAATATTTGGCTAAACTTAGACTAAGTAATTCCAATGCTCAACACTCCTTTCTTATTGACTATATATTTAGTTTCTTAAATCCTTTTACATTTCATCCCCATGCTACAACTCAGTTTCTCCACCTTTTTTTTTCTTTTCTGACTTCTGACTACTGCAAAACCTTGTGCCTATGGAGCATCAAGTTACCACGTAAAAGGCTTGGCTACTCTAAATTGATCTTTCTGTGGAGGCCACATGAAGGGACAGTGACAAATTCCTGGAAATCCCATGTGTCCTAAGCATCAGCCCTTTGAGTCTTATTAGACCAATTGCCCAACTCTAAATTATTTTCATATGACTGTAGCCTCAGTTGCCATCTGACTTCAACCTCTTAAAAATCCTCAAATCTGGATAGCTCAGCTAGACTGCTACCAAATTCTTGACCCTAAAAATATGATAGGTGATAGATATAACAGTTAGTGTAAGGCCTTAAGCCAGCAGTTCTTAATCTGTGATTAGCCAGCCCTTTGGGTATTGAATGACCCTTTCCCAGGGGTTGCGTATCAGATATTCTGCATGTCAGATATTTCTATGATGTTTCCTAACAGTAGCAAAATTGCAGTTATGAAGTAGCAACAAAAGTACTTTTATGGTTGGGGGTCACCACAACACGAGGAAATGTATTAAAGGGTGGCAGCATTAAGAAGGTTGAGAACCACTGTCCTAAATCAAATTAATAATGATTGATCTGAAAAAATCAGTGGTGCAGATCAGGACTGGTGCTTTGAACGGGATCGACAAATGGTGCAGAACACTGTTGCTTGTAATGTCTTCCCCTCTGCATCTCTGACTTGGCTTCTCTGCCTCCATGCATGTCTCTAAACCTGCTCACACTTGCAGGTGAAATTTATATACCAGCACTTTAACGAACCTTTCTTTGGTCATTCTTATACACCTCTGTCGTTTTTGAAGTCAAAACCAGTCGTCTATAGACTCATAAACCTGATAGAGAAGACTTGAGGGGTGTAAACACCTCAGGCTTAACCAAAATTTACTGAGTCAGAATCAATGAGGGTGGGCACTAAATGCCTTTCTTGGCCTCCCATCAATTATTGGGCTGGTTTGGATCTGTTCTTGGAAACAGTTCACCGGGATTGCGAATCTGAACCTAAGATTACTCATCACATTGTAATACTCTCATTGCAATGAATCTTTGAAGAGTAGAACCCTGCCCTTTTGTTCACTCACTTAATGAAGATTTATTGGCAACTAGTTGCTCGCAAGGCACTGTGCTAGGTACAGGCAATACAGAAATGAGCAAGCATGAGAATCTATCTCAACGAGATCTCAGGCAGTTGCTGTAGGGCAGAGGACCAGGCAGTGACTCAGGAGGCAGCTAGAGGTGGGAAGAAGTAGCATGCTCAGCTGGTGCTCAAAAAGCCCTGAAGCTTTTCTGCATACCGCCAACCCAGCAAACAAGTAGGACTTGGATCAGAAGACTCTCTGTCATCTCTCCTTTCTTTACCCACTCCTGTACAGGAGCATCCCCTCTTCAAGGCGTCCTATGCACTCCAGAGAAGCCATTATTCACATAATGTCATCTCTACAGTTCACTCTGTCCTAAACTGAACTTTCCCTGGACCACTAAGTCAGGCCATTGGATCAGACAGACTCCCTTACTCAATACAATCCTGTGAGTTTTGTGCTTCCTCATCTATTCCCATTCTCACTGTGCTGTGGAATTTGCCTTTTTATACCACAAAAAGTCCTTCTATGGCCCCAAGGATCCTTCTGTATCCTTGCCTACTTGGTGAATGAGTTGACAATTGAAGACACCACTTTCGTCGTAATCCTATAAGTGCAAGATTTTCATTAATCTTTGGGCCATCTCTTCTAGATTTCATGACATATTCCATAATGATCTTGGCCTAGTTCTTTAACATTGCTTCACTCTCATTCATTCTAAAAGCTTTCATCTGAATTTTATCAAAGGTCCAAATAGTCTTCCTTGAAAAACATTTATAAAGTTTTTATTTCTTTACAAGCTTTAAGGAATTACAATTGCTAGAGCTGAACATGGTGCCCCAGGCCTTCAACCCCAGCACTCCAGAGGCAGAGAGGAAGGTGGATCTATAAGTTTGAGACCAGTTTGGTCCATAGTGGAAGTTATAGGATAACCAGGTCTATACAGAGAAACCCTGTCTCAAATGAAAAGATTATTATTATTATTATTATTATTATTATTATTATTATCATTATTATTATTAGTGGTGGTAGTATTGCTTTGAATCGTAGACATGCATCTTACTGTGTAGCCCAGATTGACCCAATTCACAGGTATCTTTTTGCCTCAGCCAATTGTAATTTTAATTTTCATATTTACATTTTTAAAGCTCCAGACACTAGCTACATGCTAGGTATAAAATGAAAAATTTCCCAATGCATGTAGCCGTACAAAATATTGCATGGCAACAGGTGTTTCTTCAGTGATACCAGCACAAGTGAGAAACTCATTCTACTGGGCTTATGAATGCCTAGTTTTCCTTTCTACAATATACCTCTCCACAGCTGGGAACTAAGAATACCAGTCTTGAGAATCTCCAGTCACTTGTAATGACAAGCTTTCTTTCAAATGATTACAGATCCCTGTTTTCAAAACCAAACCAAATTAAAGAACAACAAAAATGTGTCTATGAGGTATAAGTTAATGGAATAGATACACACATTAAAAAAAAAAACCTCCTGAACTGAAATTCCATATTTTGCCCACAACATGTAATGGTAGTCACAGTCTCTAAATTATTTTTGGTCTCCATACACCAAATACGCAAACCTTTCTTGGCAGAGTCAATGTAAGGATGGAAATGAAGCTGAGGGATGAAGGAAGGAGAAAGGGGCCAAAAAAGCCTGTGAAGGAAGTGCTTCCCATCTAAAAGCACAGAAAATGATACATCTCCTCCAGACAGGAGACTCTGTGCTGTTTTTGACAACGATTCAAAGCGGTCATGCCTCTCTCATTCCTAGATGCGTCATCAGAGAAAGGTTTCAATATTCCCACCGAAACCAGAAACACTTCAGATTTATATGATCCACACCCTTGAAGCCAAGGCATCACCTGGTCCTCCTGCAGGCACTGCCGAGCTTAATGTCTCCCTTTCAGAAAGGAAGAGTTTCCTGTCAAAGAGTCAGAGCCAAACACAGCTGGAGCTGGGCCCAGGTATTATAAGAGCTCACGTGGCTCAAGCAAGGCTTAGTTAAGGACCAGTTTCTGCCTTTTCAGTTCATTCTGTCCTTCCCTTTGCATTCCTCACCATCAGCTGTGCCAGCTGCAGGGCCTGGGCAGACACAGAGGTGCATTCGCAAAATATTGAGCCAAATATTCTACCTTTGCCTAATTCCCCACACTCAGGGACAGGTGTGACTCAGCTTCATCAAGTACCCGAGAATCCAGAGATGATGGGAGATTTCCCTTCCACGTCAACTTGATGGGTGCTTGAAGCACTTAACTATTGTTAACTAAACGAACTACAGATAAACAGCCATCTGCTGTGGCTAATGACCAAGAGGAAAGAGCTAAGATCACCAGCAGAGAATTGGACTCATTTGGGAAGATTAGGCTTCCACATACCGTCAAGGCTGAAGTTCACTATTATTGTAGTTTTTTTTTAAAAAAGGAGACGATGGTAAAGAAGAAACCAACTTTACTTAAGGAGCAATTCCTAAAGAGGATGTGACTCTCTGAAAGCATTTCCTTCACAGACTTTCTTGGCCCCTTTCTCCTTCCTTCATTCCTCAGCCTTAACTGGTCTGTTTCATGGGGCCAGGGGCACAGGGGCTTAAGGTATTCTGATACATGCTCTCTGAGGCTCTACTTCAGAATGAGAGTTCATTTACTGGGATTCCTCAAGATGTAGGAAGAAAAAAAAACATGGCCAAATGCTAACCCTGAAATGCTTTTAATTTTTGCTTACTACAGTGAGAAGGTGCCTTCTTTATGTAAGTTTAAAATCCTATATTTAAAAAAAAAAACATAGTTATTTCCTCAGTATATCTTGTATTCCTTGAGATTGAGGGAGAAGAAAAATGTGGCCAACCTCTAACCTTGGAGTAGATTTGTACGTTAAATTTTACTTGTTACAGTGGGAACCTAAACCTGGTTGTTTAAACCTAGGATAAACCCTATTCTCAAATAAAGCTGTGCTTATAAACCACCCTTATGATTGTTAGAATTGCCAGCCTGCCTCTGTCACACAGAACACCCTGTGGGGATAAGGCAGAAGAGGCGTGCATGTCCGGCAAAAATTCACCCTGCCTGAGAGTGTGCACAATAACTCTTCACATTTTAAAATCTATTTGGATAATGAATAAATGTCTGAGAGAGGTGTTTTTATCAAAATACAAGCAGTGACAGGCAGGGAAACAAGAAGATGAAGGGATTAAGCGGCAAAACAATATGCTCTCACTAAAAGATTCAGGACCAAAAGAACGAGAAGCTGGAGGCGGGAGAAAGTCATATTGCTTGGTCTTTTTCCCATGGGAATAAAAGCAACAGAGCAAGGTGACATTCAGCAGCATAAATAGCATGTATTGTGCAGTGTCGTGTGAACCATGCACTGGTTCCGGTGGAAAGGTCAGAGCTGGCAGTCAAGTTCAGGTTCCCTTTCTCATGGCATCCCTTCATGTTTACCTCTTAAATAAGTGAAGCAGCTCTGATGCCAAACCAGGAAGGCCATCTTAGAGCACACTCAGGGTGACAGTTCTGGGATAGGGCCTGGGCTGGGCTGGTAGCTCTACTCCTATGGAGCATGGATAGAGGACAAAAGGCCTTCATCTCTTATGCACTAGGTTTTCATTTGCAAACTGAAGGTGTGAACTACACTAACTCTGAGATTATGACAAGAACCATGAGCAATAATAGAAAGTTAGGTGCCTAGCTAATCATACCTTGGGGAATATTGAGTTAATTCTACCTTTTCCTAGTGATCAGTTGTTACCTAGATTAAGAAAGAAAAATGAAACATAGTATTAGCTTGGATGAAACACCTACAGCATATCGAAATAGCCATGAAAATTAAATAAATCTTCATTTCTTCCTCACAATCATCCCAAGAACTGATTAAAACTTAACTTCAAGGTGATTAAATTGTGCTATTTTTCACAATGGGAACTACTAAAATCGATGATTTCTCCTCCTTGGAAAATATTGGTGGTCCTCTACTGTGAAGGGGAGGTGGGGGATGGAGAGTTGGCTCAACAAGTGAGAGTGTTTGCTGCCCTAGCAGAGGACCTGATCAGTTCCCAGCATCAACATCAGGCTGCTGGAAACTCCTCTAACTCCAGCGGATCCAGCACTCTCTCTGTGGGCACTGCATGCAAGTCCTACATGTAGACTCAGGCACATTCACATACATGTGCATAAGAATAAATGAATCTTGTAAAAGAAATTTCAATAGATTATATTTTACTGAAATCATATCGGAGAATTTATAATTAAATGAAAGGTTGTCTTATAATCCATTATAATCACATTTGTATCCATGGTACTTGGAAAACAATGACTGTTGCTCTGATTCTCCTGTTTATAATCTGAAAGAATATTCCACTCAAATCACTAGTATAGAGAAGAAAGAGTCTCGGGTTTGAAACCAAATGCCTGATGGCTCTGAAACCTTAAAAAAGTTCCTTTGACTATTCTGTCTCAAGGATGAAAACAGAAATGCTAAACAAACATCTTTGGATTCCAGCCACCTCCTCTCCCTGGTAACCACCATTCTGTCTTTAGACCTATGAGTTTATCTTTCTGGCTTAAATCATTTTGCATTATTTTCTCCATGGTCAGCCACACTGTCTATGTGGTAACATATAAAACATAAACTTAATACATATGGCTTTTATTTGTCAATGAAATTTTAATAAGGCTGGAGAATATTTTTCAAATACTTGTGTTCATAATTCCACCTGCACCTGCACTATAGAACTGTCTTGAGATGTGAGTCTGTTCATAGGATTCCACATACCTCATAATCAATCCCTAGACCAGTGGTTTTCAACCTTCCTAATGCTGTGTTTCTTTAATATGGTCCCTCATTTTGTTGCTATAACAGTTGCTGAAATTTGCTACTGCTATAAATTATAATGTAAGTGTTTTTGGAGATAGAGGTTTGTCAAATGAGTAACAACTCACAGATTGAGAAACAACTGTTGCCCCAAACCCACTGAGCCAAAATTCCAGGAAGTGGGATCAAGAATCTCTCTCTTTTTTTAAATGTCTTTTTTATTTTATTTTATAATTTAATTTAATTTTACATATCAGCCACGGATTCCCTTGTTCTCTCCCCTCCCACCCACCCCCACCTTCCTCCAGTCCACTCCCCATTCCCATCTCCTCCAGGGCAAAGACTTTTGTTGTATGTATGCCTTGACGTCTGCCCATCTCTTTGTGGATTTGTTCTTGGTCTTATCAGCGCTCTTGGTCCAGACAGAGTTGACAGATTCAGGAAGCCTCTTTCTGGTCCAAATGGAAGCTCTCTTGTCCAGATGGGAGCTCCGGGGCAGGATGGGAGCTGGGGGCTCAAGAATCTCTTTTAACGATGTTCTTCCAGGTGACTTTTTTTTTTTCAGTACAAGACTTGAGGGGAAAAAAAATTAAATAATGCAATACATAAAAATAAATTTGGGAACCATAGTCCATTTATACAAATATAAAATGTGCTCTAGTCCCCTACTGCTTTTCCCTCCTTCATTTTTGCTTTCCTCTCCATTTCTTCTCCAGAACTGCTCTATCTCGTTCCTGTACTTGTACGACTCCCTCATCCATCTTGTCTTCCTCACAAAACTGTATCCTTCCCAGTCTTCAGGCTCTTGTAAACAACATGGTCAAGTAATACTGGATGAAAGGATAAATGAGCTGGGCGATGGTGGCGCACGCCTTTAATCCCAGCACTCGGGAGGCAGAGGCAGGCAGATCTATGTGAGTTCGAGGCCAGCCTGGACTACAGAGTGAGTTCCAGGAAAGGTGCAAAGCTACACAGAGAAACCCTGTCTCGAAAAACCAAAAAAAAAAAAAAAAAAAAAAAAAAAAAGGATAAATGAGCTCATTGCAGAGGGTGTTAAATGTGTCACTCGTTTTATTTTTATTTTTTACAGACCAAGTCTTATTTCATCTACATAATATTTTTTCTTTCAACAGGTCTTAAGTATTTTTTTTTTGCAAAGATGAAATTGTGCACCTTTGTTTTTGAGGGAGGATGAGGCAGGAAATCTATTCCTGGCCCCAAACATCTACAGACACTGAAATTGAGCTGGGAGAATTTTTGTGCTTCTGCTATACTTGTGTGAAAGTGGGTGAATCAGAATCAGGACAGAAATTTAAGTGCCTCAACTCATGACCCTTTCTTGATCCCAGGTCTCTAGATTTAGAAGGCATGTGGGATGAAATCTCTCTGGTAGCACAGTCTAGGCAAGGGCATGTAGCCAACTTTACTTGTGTGTTCTCTGACTTAAATTGAAGAGCAGGTATAAAGGCCTGGAGCCTAGGAAGTACTCTGTAAATATCAAATCTCTTTCCCCATCTTCTTTTGGACTGATTCTTGCGAGTATTATTAGCAAATGTACTTGGCTGTTCTCACCAGAAATATCTAGATTGAGGAGAAAAGAAGAGGCATGCCCTTTGATCTGCATTCTGTCAACATGTTGGGGGATAGGATTGTCAAACTGAAATTGAGGAGTGGATTCAGTCCAGTCTTTTCAAGTTATGCTCCTTAGACAACCTGAATCAGAATTCTGAGTGTGCTTAAAAATGAAGATTCCTGCAGGGCGGTGGTGGCTCACGCCTTTAATCCCAGCACTTGGGAGGCAGAGGCAAGCAGATCTCTGTGAGTTTGAGGCCAGCCTGGACTACAGAGTGAGTTCCAGGAAAGGTGCAAAGCTACACAGAGAAACCCTGTCTCTAAAAACCAAAAAAAAAAAAAAAAAAAAAAAAAGATTCCTGATTCTTACAGCCCAAATTACTTAGAAATCTCTGAGAGTGGGACCAAGAAATCTATGGTTTCAAGTGGACTCTATATTCTCTTGTTTGAAAATTTTATTCATTAGACATCAGTCTTAACTATACATGGAAGAGAGAAGGAAACCCTTTGAAAACATGGGAACCCAAGTTCTTTTCTGAAAAATTAAATAAGAATATCAAAGGTGGGTGGGGAGCAAATGAGGGTTAGGATAGATGGGAGGCAAGAGGAGAATATCTACCAATAAAGCATATTTTCCCTTTAATATATCCATTACATTAAAATTAATCGACTGTGAAGAGAAGAAAATTAAGGTAGGAAATTACCAAGATTTATGATTGAATTTCTTTTTTTAAACCAAAAGCATATTACACGAATTGTCTGTGAGATTTTCAAAGAACAACTTCTCTTTTTCTATGTTGAATTCATGGAAACTGAAGCCAGAGTGAACTAGATGTTACATTTCTCTCTTAAGCTGTCGTGTAATAAGACACTGTTTTCATATGACCAATGAACATTGCTGTGCCCAGGAGCCCCAACTAGGCATTAAACAGTCTGCATTTTTAATTACTATACTAATATTTTGTCAACTGTCAAATGCTTGGAAATAATTTAATACCTTCCCATCTCAGGGAACCACATTTATTGATATTCATGAGTTGAGCTTCTCCAACACTGTCTAGACTGAATGTCAATAGGGTCTGTCCAGGGAGATGCTTTTCACAGAGGAAGGATATTAATAATGGAACTGAGAAATTATTTTTAATTTGGTTTAATAAAGGATTAGATAGGACAAGACCACTGTGGCCTCTTTGGGGTCTGATGCATAAAGAAATGTAACCTGTCTCAACCATATTGAATACCAAAGATGCAAAGTGATTGGCCTAAAATACTTCACTTTTAGCTGACATTATTTTCATAATTCTACTGGTCCAAATCTGTCCTTCTGTTATTCCAGAGAGTTACCACCTGTGTCTTAAGAAAAGGGGAGAGAAAATTCCCATTTCTGGAAACCTGAATTGTAGAAAAACTGAAAAAGTGAATTTTAGAGAAAGTTAGAATCCCTCTATGAAAATCATTTTTTTTTTTTTTTTTTTTTTAAGAAAAGCTTCTGGTTCTTTTTTTTTTTTTTTGGTTTTTCGAGACAGGGTTTCTCTGTGTAGCTTTGCGCCTTTCCTGGAACTCACTTGGTAGTCCAGGCTGGCCTCGAACTCACAGAGATCCGCCTGGCTCTGCCTCCCGAGTGCTGGGATTAAAGGCGTGCGCCACCACCGCCCGGCTAGCTTCTGGTTCTTAAGTACAAATAGAGAGCTGTTGGCTGCCACTGGCACATGAGTGTCGCTTACTGTACCTTTATGCAAATCTTGCCATGCTGATAATGATCATGGTTCACAGGTGTTGCAGCAGAGTGGGACTTTTAACTGCTTTTCTTCTTTGGCAGCTTGCATAGTACTTTTTAGAACCATGGAAGCTAGACTGCAGAAAAGAGGCTTTCAGGTCAGAATCAGCTAGGGTCATCTGAGACCCTTGTCCTAAGTATGCGGTCTCTGCAACAATAGGGACCCATCTTCAACCCCTGAGAGGCAAACAAAGGCTACATTGATAATCTATGTTGCTCTGGAAGTCACTTGAACTACCTGAACCAATCATTCAGAGGGAGAGTTTATCATGTTTGGTATTTTTTGTTGTTGTTTTTAGTCTGTGCTTCTTATGATCTTGACAGCCAAAGAGGCTTAATTTCCTTTAATATATGTGTTATGTGTATGAATGTATATATGTATACGTGCGCACTTATATGTATATGTTGTGTATGCATATACATATACACTTATATTGTTTACAATTTTATGTAAATCTAAAATAATGTGACTCCTTGAGGGTTTTTTTTTTTTTTTGGTTTTATTTGCCCCTCATCTCTCTTCCCACTGTATTGACTTTAAAGACAATTCAACATGAGGGAAATTATACCTAGTACTAGAAACCTCGCCACCTTCCTAAGATAGTGAGGTCATGGACCTTAGAAAATAGTTTACTACTGACCCTTTGCTCAGCCAGCACAATTCTTCAGTATATTTTAAATCTTATCCTTATACTCACATATCAGGGTAGTTACCACCTTTCATCTTTCACAGTCAATGAAGACCATCACAGAGAAAGAGAGCCACAAGGGGACACAATACAGAGGTCAACAGATGCTGAGAAGTATGATCCGAATAGGTATATCGACAGCATAGCTTCTGCCTCAATGGCTCAGGGAACAGTCAGAGATGGGAACAAAAGGATTATGAGAGCCAGAATACCAGGAAACTTGCCTTGATGCAGTCTCTATTAGAAACGACTTCATAAACAAAATGAACAATTGCAACATCATTGGACAGGTAAAAGGGACAGGGGAGGATTTCATGGGGTCCCACCTCTAGACAAAAAACTACAAAGAACTAATGACTTCAGTGAGAAGGAGAATTAGCTTCTCACAATGATGAGCTATTTTTGGTTATCCAATGCAAAGTAGTCAGACCTCAAACCATATGGACACACACAACAAAAATGGATCCAGTGAGTTGTGTGTATGTGTATTTGTGCATATGCACACACATATGTGTGTGTATATGTATGTATGTAATAATTACAAAAAAAGCAAAGGAAGCTGTCAGCATGAGAGGTGGGGCATGGAAAGCGTTTGGAGGAGAGCAGCTGGAAAGGCCAGAAGGGACGAAAGGGAGGAAGAAAAATGATGTAATTTTATTTCAATCCACATGCATTTTTAAAATTTTAAAGCATCAGAAACACACATTAAAAAGGCTCTGGTGAGGCTTCCCAGAAAATAGTTCAAGAGAAAGAAAGAAAGACATAAATAAATAATAAATAAACCTAAAGTTTGGGTGTGTTGAAGCATTGCTCTTATCTTACAATTTGGAGGTGGAGGCAGGAGGACCACGAGTTCCAGGCAAGCTTGGGCTACACAACATAGCCATGTCTTAGGCAAACAGTTGTGAGATTGCTTGCCTAGAACACATTAGGACTGGGCTCAATCCCTGGCTGCGCACGAATAAAGAGAACAATGCAGGATTTGCCTACGAATTAGACAAATCTACTACCCTCATTTTTCATATGGAGGAGACACAGCTAAACCAATCCAAATCTGAAACACACTCACTCATCACCCTTATTTTTATTGTCCATTTGATTAGGCTTCTGATAACACTTCTGAATAGATAATAGTTTTTCATTACTTTTCTGTTCAATACCCCCCTCATTTGATGCATCTATCTGTTCCTTTTTACCCCCCATTTTCCACTTCAGTTCCCTACCACACCCGCCCCAAACTGCCATGCCACCCCGGGTCTCATTTGGTTGTGCTCTAAGAACCACAGGTCACTTGTCAATGTGAGAGAGATGTGTAGCCATGTTATGCTTTTGCACTCACATCTGTGTTTAAGATCCACTGATGTTTCTGTATCTCTGACCCATGGTGTCTGTGTTTGAACCTAATTTCACAGATGAGAAACTGAGGCCTAGGAATTCAGGTTAATTGCAGAGTGAAGCATTGCAGCTGGTGAGTTGCAGAGCTGATCCCCAGGGTACCTGGGTCCAAAGTACAACTTGGGATCCTTACACTGTATTGCTTCCCTTTCAGAAACTGACATAAATTTGTTGTTTTGACAACAGCCATGTGATATCCAGGGGAATTAAGTAACTTATCCAGGGTCATTCTGTGATTTTTTTTCTTAGTTAATGGGTCAGGTCAAGGTAGGAAGGGTTGCCTTCTTTAACAAATAGCAAATGCAGGGATCTACAGTCTTATGGAAAGATACTTTGTGTTGTGTCTGTTTCTGTCTCTCCACAGACAGTGCTCTGGATGTTAGTCCTATCTGAACTTTGGGCACCTAGGAAGGCTGCGTGGGCATCTCTCTCCTCAGAGTGGCTTTCTGCCAAAGTCTCAAGCTGGAATGAAGACAGCACTATTTCGTCCCTTGTCCAAGCCTGACATGATGCAATAGGTCTGGTGACAGGACGCTTTCTTTCCTCCAGTTGTCCTTGGACATGGTTGTGCCTCTCGGGGTTATGTAAAACTCCTTGTGTTCATTGGCAGGTGGCCCTGGGAACTTAAATGCGTGATTCTTGGGTTAAACATCCCAGCCGAGTGGAATGAAGAGCCGATTATCCTGAATAACTCCCTGAATTTTCAGGTCTCTACGCTTGGAATATAGCTTTGTAGAGCAAGCCATTTTGACCTCAATTAAATTAATGCAACAGAAAATGTTATTTCATCTATTTTACATTAAGCAACCATTCAGAACAAGGAATATTTTGACATCAAACAAAGTAGGGAGGGGGAGAAGACACTGAAATTTTAGAAGTATCAAATGGAGTTTTCATATTCTAGCATAAACACAAGGTGTTATCTTAGTTGTAAAAAGTGAAATAAACTTTTGATCAAAATGAAGTACAAATCTCAGGCTCACGTCTTCCCAGTGTGACCTTGCCAAGTCACTTCACCTCGACTTATCTCTCCACGACTGAACTGAAGACAATGGTATGCATTTCAAAATAGCCTTGTGAGGCAGTATGAGAAAAATCCATATGATGTGCTTTGTTCACTATGAGCTAGTCATTAAATGGTGGGTCACCACCAGAAAGAAGAAATTGGCAGATATTTCATCACCTCAGCTATTTTAAAGATCTTTCTAGTTGAAGTTAAATTATACACTTTTTTTTTCCTTTGCCCTTTCAATTCATTTGGTAGAGGGCAGCATAGCTGGGCCTTGAAGTATTTGGAAGGTCATTCTGTGCATGAATTTGTTTTGGCATTTATTTCTGCCTTCTTTATTTTATTTTATCCACTGCCAAGGGGGCATTTTGATTGGCACAGGAGCCAAGTGAAACGAAGCACTTACTCCCTGGGACATGTATGCCACAGCTCTGTGAGAATCACTTTCCCTGTGTCTGATGAGGTCTGACTTTCTTCCCCATTGCTGTGTTTCTAGGAGCTCTGCACTGTTTCCCTGGCCCTGTCAGCTCCATTCCTTGTCTACCTCACTCACCAACACCACTTGGCTCTATCAGCTTGGACCCAGAAACATGATGCCAATGTCCCAGAATCCATTTAAACATGGTAACGTCTGGACTGAGACTTACAGGGGACTATGATTAAATTTATTTTAAACCCCAAATGGAGGAAAAGGTTACTCTGCCTGTCTGGCACTTGATTTCATTACTCAGTCTCTTTCCTAGTAATGGGAATTTTGTTCACTGTCCCTTGAAAGATATCAATCCCCTGAGCTCACCTGTTCCCATTAGCCGTACTTTTGATCATTGGCTCCAAAATGAATCATGTGAAAATGTCTACTGCTTTAAGTGGAGTCCCTTTCAAGTAGCCAGGGGATAAAATGCATTATTCAGTGCATTCTGTAGCCTTCAATGCTTGCAGAAATTTGGGATATGCACTGGCTCTGCTTCAGGAAAGATTTGGAAAGAAAGCATATGTGGCACTTTGTATTGAAGAGCCCCGGGGAAGGAAATGCATAACAAACAGCAAGGACAGTCAGAATGAGGGGACAGAGGTCTGAAATCTCAGCCCTGGAGTGCAGTCTCCTCCACACACTGGAAGAGCTTGCTGCAAACTCAGCAATGCCCATGTTTCCCAGGTGATGCTGTTTTTTGTATTTGGAGTTCAGAAATTATGGGTCTAGAGATTCCACACACTTCCTATGTATATACATATATGAGGTGTCTTTATAAAAATGTATGCACTCTAGTTTTAAATGAAGCAGAACAAAATGAAGATGAGCAGATGATAGAGCTTTGATGGTATCTAAAGACATTTTCAATCTTGCTTTTTAACAGCTGCATTCAGATATGACTCGCATATCATGCGGCCTCCCTCTTTTGAATGTATTGACCTGGGGCATTTACTAGTTCACAGAGTTGTGCATCCTCACAATAAACTGTAAAACACTTTCATAACAAAGAAAGAAACATGACTTCTAAGTCCTGCTAAGTCCCCTCTCACTCCCCACATCACTTCTCCCCTTCCTGCTATTGGTCTCAGTCACTTAGATACTTCAACAAAAATCTATATATTTGCCTATTCTGTATAGAAATACAGGATTCTCCCCATGTTGACTGGAATTATATTCAGCTAATGGTGATGGCAAATGCCATCTCCCAGATATTTAATCCTCCCTTTTAAAAATAAAAGTGAAGATCTCCAGCCTTCTTAGAGTTAGTGAGGACATGATGGACTTTGGCAGGGCAATATGAATAGTGGTGACTGACAGCATTTGAGAAACCAACACAAATGTGTGGAATGGGCAAGAAGCTCTCATTAACCCATATGGGAAATTGAGAGTCTATAGGAAAGGAAATGCTCACTATTATTTGGGGATTTCTTATTACTGAAGGAGGATATATCCTAACTTGACTTATAAATGGTAGCTCGCTGTGTGTACTTTGGCAAGGCATTACTCTTACCATCATTAAGTGAAAAATGTAACTAATTCTGTAAAAGAGCCCAGCTTACTTCCTGAATAAACACTCACTCAAGGAACATGGGTTGACTTTGTTTCCAGAGATGTATCCATATAATGTTTATGAATGTATTTCTAGTATCATCCAAAGCAGGAAAATAACTTCCTACAAATAGGTTAAGGGTTGTGAAAGGACATTTAGAGAGGTGCAAACATGAACTCCACACACCTTAGTAAATCTAAAGTACTGACTCTTGAAATTAAGAGTCTCATAACTGAAAATGGAAGACAGCCATATCAGGCACACACTGGTGCATTTAAGAAATGAGTTCAACAGATAAAGTGACCTCTGCTTCTTCAAGAAGCTAGTAGTGTAGTTAAAGGAGGAGAAATACTATAGGGGAAAGAATGCAATAGAGTTAGTGGAAGGCAGATGATGAACTGTACAATGGTAAGGCTTCATGATTCTGTTTAATTTAAGTCTCAAATGACAAGTAGACACCAGGCAGACCAGAAAACCAGATGAAACTATGAATAGAGATGTAAGGGCTACTCCATGTTGGAGGACTGGCTAGCTACAGAAGTCTAACGTTAAAGAAATGGGCATGAAATGGTTAAAGTTGGGAGCACACCGGTAAGTTAGATTGAGTGGCAGTGTTTGTATTTAACCATGGCATACATGAAAGTTGGCTTAGATTCACATTTTTTAAGGACTTAACCAAAGGTATGTTTGCGAGTGAGATGTGGAAGACAGGGAGCACATTTAGTAGATGGTGAAATTTCCTCTGTGGGAAACCACGAGGACTGGAGCAGGGTAGCTATTAGGAATACAGATAAGGATGTGGCTATAAGAGCTGAGTCTGAGTAGAATCTAACAGATCAATTGCATGTTAAATGGGAAACACAAATGAAGAAAAAAACGTTGTTAAATTTTCTCACTAGAGCAAACCAATGGATGATGTTGACATAATCCAAATGGGAGCATAGGTTGGGAAAAAAAGAAACCACAACAAAACTGAAATATTTTGAGTCGAGTACAACATACATTTGAATATGGATTGTTCATATCATTAGGGATATAAGAAGTACATGTAATAATCTCGAGTCACAAGAATGAAGCAAATCCTTGTGATTCTTACCACATCAGTTTAGAACCAAATGTTATCAGTGGCATAGATGCTACCTTCCTGCTCCTTTGTAAACTGCCTTACCTTCTTTTCATAGATTCACTATTCATGGAGAGGGTCTTACAGAAACAACTTTGAAGTTTCTTGAAGTATATAGCATACCATGAAACTTTCATTCATTATTATGTTCATTTGGAATTTATCCAGTTGCTGTAATTTATTCATTTTCTCTGCTGTTTAAGGAGTACAAAGACTGGTGATACTATGATTTATGCCTGCTTGGCTTGGTGCACTTGGATTATTTGGTGATTTTAAAGCTGATCTAAACATGTTTTCATCTGTCTCTTGGTTTTCATCCTTTTGCCTTTGAATAACAGGTCCTGTAGTTCTAAAGTTAAAAGGAGATACTTGACCTACAGTCTAGATCTGGGACCCTTTGATAAGCATGTGATTTTTAAAGGCCACAAGCTCAACTGAGATGATTTAATGTGTGCATACAGAAAAGAATCAGATCTGAGATAAAAATTCTCTCCACCACTAACCATTGAGATAAGAAGCTATGTGCATTAAAGGAGTTCTCAGAGGGATAAAGGGTTAGTAGCCAGTAGCAGAGGAGTTACTGCCATAGGCCATTATAAATCCAAAACCTACATTTCAAAAGCAGGGGACATTGGGATGGATTTGTTTACTTTAAGAACATCACCTTGCCTGGCAGTGGTGATGCACACATTTAATCCTAGCACTTGGGAGGCAGAGCCAGGCAGATCTCTGTGAATTTGAGCCAACCTGGTCTACAGAGCAAGATCAAGGACAGGCAACAAAACTACACAGAGAAACCCTGTCTCAAAAAACCAAAAACCAAAAAACAACAACAACATCACTTCAGTGAAAGACAGCTCATCCAAGAGAGCAGGAAGAAATCAAATAATGAAATAATGTAGAAGTAATGTAATAATGTAATAAAAGTAACTGCACAAGGACAATATGTTAATATTAAAGGAAGCTTTCTTGTTAAAGAGAGGCCAGAAAGTTGAAGTTGTTTATTAAAGATTTTGCCAATTTAGCCGGGCGGTGGTGGCGAACGCCTTTAATCCCAGCACTCGGGAGGCAGAGCCAGGCGGATCTCTGTGAGTTCGAGGCCAGCCTGGTCTCCAAAGCGAGTTCCAGGAAAGGCGCAAAGCTACACAGAGAAACCCTGTCTCGAAAACCCCCCCCCCCAAAAAAAAAAAAAGATTTTGCCAATTCAAGAATACATTTCAGGTCTGTGAATAATTTTCGATTTAAGCGAACCACTTGTATTTTAATAATCAGAGGAACAATGGGGGGAAAAAAAGGTATAGCTATGTCCCTTAAAAACAACCAACACCAGCAACACCAGAGGACATTATTTGTTTGCTCTTCATACATTTATCTAAAGTTTTCTTATTTCATCTTCACAAAAGTTATAGGGAGAAACTATTTTAGCATAGATGATAGGAACTCAGTACATGAGAAGAGAGATCTGGTAGATGACAGTGAAATGGATGAGAGCGATGTTGAGAAGAGAGCAGGTTTCAGATTGTTTCTGAAGACAGATTACAGAGGTTGTTGATAGATCAGATGTGGTCTGTGAATGGGTAGTGGAATAAAAGACAGCTCCAGAGTTCTTATACTAACAACTGGAAGAATGAAGTTGATATTTACCATGATGAAGACCTGGAAAAACAGGTGCTGTGGAGGAAATAAGGTTTTGATATGCTAGATTGTGATGTCTATTAACACTCAAATGGTGATGGGAAGTAAATGAAGGGAAATATCGAGGGGTTCAGGTGACAAGCTTAGACTCAAGATTTGAATGTAGATGTGGTCAATGGACAGATGAAGAGATGCAATCACATGGGAAATGACCATAGATAGAGAAGAGATGGTGTGTGTCATGGGACCTGTAGAGTACAGTGGATAAGAAAGAATAAGGGGACAGGACGCCACCCAGTTGGGACAGGAATGAAGAGAGTGGCTCCTGGATAAAAGAGGTTAAAACATCTCAAGGAGGACAGAGAAGTAAACTATCAGAAAGCTCAAGTTCAAGTACGAGGAAGAGTAGGAAATCAGCTCTCGTACCTCATACGGCCTATTTGCCACCCTGAATTTGCATCACTTGTCCTCTGGATTCTTATGACAGGTCACACTTGGGAGGGGAACAGGAAAGGATGTGTCCAGCTAACTGGAAGTCCCTTGGTTCTCACCAGAGCCAGAACCTTCAGGTGGTTCATTACTTAAAAGAGTTGTTCTTTGCTCATCTCTTGATGTAAAACCGGGTTTTTTTGTGTGTAAAAACAACTTATCTGAAAGTGAATATTTGAGTTTCAGTTCCTGTAAAGAGGAGGGTTTATGGACCCCTACATCCCAGTTTGGAATAACTGTAGATTTGTAAAATCTTATCCAAATCTTCTGATGCATTTTTTCCACCCATTTCTATTTTAAAATATACTTATTTATTTACTTTTTAATTAAGTGTATTAGTATGTGTCAGGGGATATACACATGGGTGCAGGTGTTTTTAGGAGGTGTCAGATTCCCTGAAGCTAGAGTTACAGATGGTTGTGAGCCACCTGACATGGGTGCTGGGAATCAAACTCAGGTCCTCTGGAAGAGCAGTACATGCTCTAAACCACTGAGCCATTGCTCTAGCCCTACCTACTTTTCTTTTTAATTTCAATTTTAATTTTTTAAATGAAAATAGATTCTTCTCTTATACAATACATCCCAACCACGATTTCTCCTCCCTCCACTCATCCTAGCTCTCTCCACTTTCCGTCTGCCCCAGGCCCACTCCCCCCAACTCTGTTTCCTCTTCAGAACAGAGCAGGTCTCCAAGAGATGACAGCCAACAGGATAAAACAAGATACAATAGGACAAGGTGAAAGCCCTCACATCAAGGCTGGACAAGGCAACCCAACAGGAGGGAAAGAGTCCCAAGAGCAGGCAAAAGAGTCAGAGATACACCCACTCCCACTGTTAGGAGTCCCACAAAAACTCCAAGCTAACAGCCATAATATATATGCAGAGGACCTGGTGCAGACCCAGACAGGACCCATTCTTGCCATTTTAGTCTCTGTGGGCCCATGTAAACCCTGCTTCATTAATTCAGGCCCGTGCTTATTTCAATAGAACAGTAAAACTAAAGATAAATAAATATCTTTATTTCACCTAAATAAAGATATTCAGTTTTTCAAGAATGCCCAGCTTGGTGTCCACAGAAACAACTATTTTTACCTGTAGTTTATTGATTTATAGACTAGGTACAATGTGAACATGTAGGTTTAGGATAAAAACAATTCTTTCTTGGTTAAGAGTATTAGGAGAAAAGAAATTGTATATGAGTAGCTTGCTTGCCTGTGGTACTGTGTATTTTGTAGATATCTGTCAGATGGTTTCATAAGAGAAGAGAAGAATATGAACTTAAGGAAAATTAGCCAGACAGTGGTGGTACATACCTTTAATCCCAGCACTCGGGAGGCAGAGGCAGGCAGATCTCTGTGAGTTCAAGGCCAGCCTGGTCTACAGAGCAAGTTCCAGGACAGATAAGACTATTATATAGAGAAACCTTGTCTTGGAAAACCAAAAGAAAAAAATAAATGGAAAGAAAAGAAAATATTGAACCTATTCATGAGATAGAATGCAAGAACATTCACGTGGAAGACTCACACACCTTGTCAAAAATCACTTGTTGGTCCAGTACTTAAAACTAGATTCTCAGCTAATTTTCTTTTTTTTTTTTTTTTTTTTTTTTTTTTGGTTTTTCGAGACAGGGTTTCTCTGTGTAGCTTTGCGCCTTTCCTGGGACTCACTTGGTAGCCCAGGCTGGCCTCGAACTCACAGAGATCCGCCTGGCTCTGCCTCCCGAGTGCTGGGATTAAAGGCGTGTGCCACCACCGCCCGGCAATTTTCTTAATTTAAAATGTCCACAATATACAATTCTGTCAAATGATTTGTTCTGTGACAAAAAGAGAAAATGACTGCTAGTGTGGCATTAATTATACAGACGTTGTATTGAATGAAAGAAGCCACACACAGAAACCATTTTCATGACATTCTACAACAAACAAAGTGTATCTAAGGTCCTTGATGGCAATGCAGAATTTCTTTCAAAAAGTGATTATCTTTTTGTGAATTCAGGAGGATGATTGGAAAGGGCCACCAGAAACTTCCTAAGGTGGAGAAAGCGTTTCTATTATCAATTATTCTTACTCCTAAAGCCATAGGTCTTGAGTCCAAAACTCTTAGAACATCCTAGCTCCCAGCTCTAGGAAAGTATCATGACTCTCATAACCAGATTAATCTTTGTCTCTTTGGAGATGTGCTTAATAACAATTAGGGCTAACAGTCATGTTCTGCCTGAGAAAACTCAGCATCTTTCTAGAATAATAGGACCTTTGCTGAGTATTGATGAGGTGTACAGGAGAGGAGAGTAATTTTAAGATCTGAATCATGTGAGAACGTTGCTATTGTAAGAACAGTTCTAAAAATCCAGAATGAGGTTAAGAATCAAGACTTCAGAAAATTAGGCTTCAAAGCTTATCAGAATATAAAGTCAGTTCAAGGACACTTTTGACAATAGTGTCCACATGATTGATGCTGCTGAGTTGATAATGGAAGGCAATGCCCTTACAGGAATGGCATTTTGGCAAAACACAGTGTCTTCTGACTAACAGTTCATTTTTTACACAGTTCTATTCATAGACTGCATGCTTACACAAACTCATTAGTCTGCTGTTTATCATATCTAAGTCTATCTATAGTTTCTAATTTTAAAGGCTTGGATTTATATGTATAGACATGAAACACTACACACTTAGAGTATTTTGGTCTTCAAAGCATAGGGGCCCCAAAATATGAGACAATCAGGAAAAATGAGGTTGTCTTTATCTTGTATCTTGTTATCCCAGATGTCCTGGATGAGCTGCAGAGATCCATCACAAATTAGAGTATAACACCAATGCCATGGGAGAAGCAGAGGCTCATTTGGGTGGTGATAGTTTACTGTGTATTCAAAGTACCAGAACCCCTGATTGTGAAATTTTTAGTGAAGCTGAATCTTCATGGTAATATCATGTATTACTCTAGAATACATTGTAAACCATCATTGGCTGAAATGAGTATCCTAGGAGACATGAAATATCCTCTTACTATGTCTTGGGACATTTACCTCATTCACAACACTCAAAACCAGGATGTTCCTGCTGACTTTAATCATGGATTGAAGGGAAGGTGGATCAAGGCAAGTAACAGTTTGTTAGAGACTATCTCAGTTACTTGAGAGAGTTAGCTGAACAGAACCAAGAAGGGAGAACTTACTGCTTCTGATTTTCTCTACAGCACGCATGGCGATTCATTTTACTTCCCTTACTCAATTGCTAAGGGTGATATAATAAAGAATTCAAACCCCAATGACTTAAATAACAAAATGTACTGCTATGGTTTTGGAGGTCAGAAGTCAAGACACAGGCAACACATACTGCTAATAGTAAGAAGGCTTTTTCCCCCTGTCTGATTTATTCTATTTCAAATCAGGATACAAGGATTTATTGCCTCTCTTCTCCAGCATAAAGAAATTGAATAAGTTTGTATATGAAAAGCATCCACAGGGTAGCCAATAAATGTTAATGGTTACCAGAAAGCTGTCCATGTGACCCCTGAAATGAAGGATAGCATTGAGGGTTTTGTAGAACAGTCAGCCAGAGTACAGCCTAGAGGAGCATGGAAGGATGGGCAATGTGCTTTGCAAACTACATTGGCCCCAAGGACAGCCATTCTTAGTTACTCGCTAAACTATGTTCTAAGAATAGCTATTCTGAAAGCCAATACAGCTATTTACTAAGAATAGTACTGCGATTTTGGTTACACTTCTGAATCTGAATGGTAGAGCAGCATCAGTGTGAAATGCATCCAACAGCTTATGTGTCTGATCACTTGATCTCCAGCTGGTAACCACTGTTTTGAAAGGTTACGAACATCCAGGAAGATGAAGCCTTTCTAGAGGAAGTGGAACACTGCCCTGGATGTTTGATAGCCTGATTCTATTTTCTGTGTGGTTTCTGGTTCACAGATACAATGTGTCACTGCATACTCCTGCCTCCATGGCTTCCCTGTCATAATAGACTATATTTCCCTTCAAACTGTGAGCCAGGATAAATATTCCTCCTAGAAGCTGCTTCCTGTCAGGTTGGCCACAACAATGAGAAAAGTAACTTAGACAAATAGCATTTTTCCTACGTCATTTATTCTGGAATTTAACTGTACCTCTTGAGATTTGGGATCTATCTAGGTTGCTGTAACCATTCTTTCCTTAATTTGTTTTTTCATGAGCTGTCTATAGCTGAAATTATTTCTTACCATTGAAATCCTGAGAGCTATTTTGGAAACAATACCAGAGTTGTTGTATTGTTGTGTACTTTCTGTAACACAGGGTCTTATATTGGTACTTCTCAATGTATTGAGGTAAAACATTTAGGATACTTGGATTGTTTTATTCTGTCTCCTAATTTTCTAGTAAGCATGGTACATGCAACATTTCCAAGATTTCCTGTTTTCAGTACTGACATTGGACTTCTGTTGAATGAGGGGTACTGGGCCAAGTTGAATGGGAGAAACAGATAAGCAATGAGGACTTTGTTGAAAGATGCAACCAAAAAAAAAGCATCTGAGGTTTCTGGAAACAAGAAGTTCAGACAGTGGGAATCCCTCTAAAGATAAAGAATAAAAGTACAATTATAAAATGATAGGCCCCCCAAACTTAAGCTTCATTAGTTTCATAGTAGAGTCCTGCCCACAGCCAAGGTGAGTGATTCCATCTAAGCAATTCCTTTGTTGTCTCCCTGGAGGAAGATATGAAGGCCATAAAGCAAATCCTAAACACATCTGCCATCTTTCATTTGACACAGTAGGGAGGGTCAGTCCCTCTCTAATTTCTAGTGGAAATATTAAACAGGAGGAAAGCACCATTACTACCCCAAGAGAAGGTTCACCTTGCATTTCCAAATGCTGCATATCCCTTCTAGTCTCATTGTGAGCATGGCTTGTCCTCTTCATACACAGTGTATCTTTCAGAAATAGAAATGTAGCATTGTAGAATATATGACCTGGGAGTAGTGTTCTAATTGTCCAATTAAAAATCTGTTGTATTGCTAAATGAAAGGAGCCCCTAATCAGGAAAGGCTGTAAACTATAGAATTCCAAATGCAAAATATTACAGTAAAGCAAGAGTTAGCTCAGTGAAAAGGCCAGTGTTTGCCAGGGGCTCAGGGAAAGGCAGCTTAATAGACTGCAGAAAAACTGCAGGGCCGATAAACTGCTCTGTGTGATTCTATAATAGTAGGAATGTGTCATTATGCATTTGTCAAAACATAGATATCTAAGTCCATTCACTAATCTGTAATGAAGTATTCTAGACTAGGCAGTGTGTGCACAACAGAAATATATTTCCCACTATTCTAAAGGACAGGAAGCCACAGAGCAAGGTGCAGGCAGATTTGGCAGTATGTGGTTAAGACTGCTCTGTAACCTGGGCAAAACAGAGAAGTAGCTCTATGAAGCTGGCTAAAAGAACTCTAATCTCATTCCCAAGGGTTTTTGCTTTCAGAATTTTGTCACCTCCAAAAAGTTCCATCTATTAAAACCATTGCATTTAGATTGGGGTTTATGAGGCATGAATTTTGTAAGGACACAAATGGCTGGATCAAAATCACTGGGAGTGTGTAAAGATGGGAATAAATATGACTAGAATACAACACTAGGAGTAACATCATACATAATGTATGGATTTTGAATGATATTGGAGGGAAAAATCTTTCTTTCCTAGTATCCTGAATTAAGTACACAAGGCATTGTGAAATAGAATAAAAAGGAAGCAATTATTAAGCAAAGAAGTATACAACTGTGCTGGCTAGTTTCATGTCAACTTGACACAAGCTAAAGTTATCTGAGAGGAGATAACCTCAACAAAGAAAATGCCTTCATAAGACTGGGCTGCAGGCAACCCTGTAGGGTATTTTCTTAGTTAGTGATTGATGGGGATAGGCCCAGTTCATGGTGGGTGATGGTATTTCTAGGCTGGTGTTTCTGAGTTCTGTAAGAAAGCAGGCTGTTCAAGCCATGATGAGCAAGTCAGTAAGCAACACTCGTCCACAGCCTCTGCATCAGCTCCTGGCTCCAGTTTCCTGCCCTGCTTGAGTTCCTGATCTGACTTCCTTTGATGATGAACTGTGATGTGGAAGACTAAGCTGAATAAACCCTTTCCTCCCAAGTTGCTTTGGTCATGGTGTTTCTTTACACCAATAGTAACACTAACTAAGACAATAACCTTCATTAATACTCACATACATAGTTTATTCACAGCAAAGAAATCCAAGCTCAAGTAATTAGATTTGTGGAGGTGATTAAATATCATTTTGACAAAGGAAGGGATTGGACTTCAGGGGATAAGATAAATTATTGGTGATGACTAGGAAATACATGGGAAGGGGGTGTCAAGCCAAAGGATGGTAAAGCTATTTATGAAGGCAGTGTCTCCGTCACTAGTGTTACTCTACTTTTCTTGTACATTGTTACAAAAATAAATGCATCCTCTGTTTTTAGTTGGATAACAAAGGTCAGAGGACTCTTCTCGATCCTCTCACCAAAGTGTCATAGAACGGGTTTGTCTCTTTAAGAGACAATAGTGTATCTGTATGACATATTTATTGGAACAAATACAATACTGTGATGTAGTGTGTTGATAGTGCTAGGGATCTTGGGGATTCTTAAGGATGGATTTGTTCCCTCATGGACAGCTATGTGCCTCCAAATCTCTGCTAATATTGAAAAAGAAAATACTACAACTGCTCCTCCTAAGACCTTCCAATTTAAAAACAAAACAAAACAAAAATGTGGAATATTTTTGGCCCTGGAAATAGACATGACATTGTAATCTTCTCCAAAGATCAGAACATTATGTACAGCTTTCTTCTCTCTTAAGAGTTCCCATAGCTTTGTCTGTCAGTCACCTGACCAGAAGTCATCTCCAATAAAGTTAATTCACCTGAAGACTTGCTAGTGTCATCAGTGAGAGGAAAATTTATCCCCTCAATGAGTAAATGTACTTTTACTTCCCAAAGCATCCCCCTAAATGCAATAGCTTGCAGATCTTCACTGTTCCACCTACCTGTTTTGAGTCCTAAACACAAATGCATATTTTTTTCCTTCTCTTCCTTTCTTTGTCATTTTCCAAAAGTCTAACCATGATCTTCCTGCCTGAGCAGAACTTTTCCTGATATTCTGTCTTTCCTCAGCTTTTTTCTGAAGGCTCCACCTCCTTCATCCATTTGCTTGATGACTTCCCCTGCTGATCACACCAGCTTTTTTTGAACCCTAACTCAAAAGGTATGTCTTTCTCTATACCTTTCCTCTGACTCCTTACACAAGGCAGATATTGAGATCTACCTTTGCCTGCCTCATAATCTCTTATGAGATAATCCTTGAACTTCCTTCTGAGTCTGTTTTAAATTTATTTTATTCATGAGACTAAGACCTAAGAGAGAACCACTATTTCCCCAATAACAGCAGCAGGAGAGGCTGTGGATGTGTAAGAGCTATGGGAAGACTTGCTAAATTTTGTATTTCATGCCCAATTTTGTTTGAGCATAAATTAATCTAAATGGCAGTCTTCTGATAAATCATAAAATAAAGATTGAAAGTAAATCTAAACTTGGGCTTTATTTTAAAGTGTTTTTGAAAGAGGAAGAAAGGAATTATTGCAAGAAGGAAGTCTTTCTAAATAATGTGTCTTCAGGCATCTGAGAGCTTACACAGGAAGGAGCTTCTCTTTCATGGGTGGAAGAAAAGATTAAGGGAAAAATAAGTGTAGGGCAGTGAGATGACCAGGTGGATATGGTGTGATTAATAATTTAAGAAGTATTTTATGTGGTGGTATTTCACTTGTACTGAAATGTGATTTTAATTGTATGTTAATAAATAAAGTTGCCCAGGGGTCAGAGCTATTAGAGCCATAGCAAGTGCGTGGCGGCGGTGGTGCACGCCTTTAATCTCAATACCATAGAGGATGTGGAGGGCTGTACATTCAGACAGTGACGAGGCAGACATGTGTTTGGGTTTACAAACAATGAGAAGGCAGAACAGCTAGACTATATAAAGACATACACACAGGAAGTAGGTCCCTTTCGAAGAGCTGTCTTGACTGAAGAGGATTGCTGAAGCAGGAAGGGTGAGGCTCTTAGCTCTGACCTCTTGGCTTTCTTCTCTGAATCGGCTCTGTGTTTCTTATTTAATAAGACGGTTGGTTACATCTACAATTTTACCCTCAGCCTTTTCTGAGAGAGACCAATAAAGAGAAGCTATATGATATTTTAGACTGAGATACATTACAGGTCAGAGATCTGAGGAGAAGATGGAAAAAAAAAAAAAAGCTTAACCAAAACATAATCAAATCAAGTTAGTGATGATGTGGCTTCAGTTAATGATAGGGCACCAAGCATCCAGCTCATCATCTATGTAGTGAAGAATGGGAATGAGCAAGCATTTGGTCTTGTCCTAGGAGATAATGATGACATCCTTGAGTTTTATCTGACTGATACAAGAAGGGTGGTTCTTTTCAATAAGTAATTTTATTAAACATTCTAATCCAAGTGCAGACTGTTTTACCAGCAGCTCCCCTGATTATGCCTTGAAAGGAAAATGGTGATGTCGAATCTAGACAAGGATAGCCAGAGAGACTCAGAGCATTTCTTTCTAAACAGACATCCTCTCAGATGAGGCCATGACAGAGGCTGGAAGACAGCGTGGGAAACTATCAGGCCTTGATTCACTTACTTCACCGTGTGTAAAAATACTTCACTCCAAAGAAGAGCAGATATGAAAGAAAGGACAAAACACCAAGTCACTGGCACACAGTCAAAAACTTAAATATATTTGCCATTCATCCTTCAAATCTCCATGACAATAAGTGCAGTGGAAGTCCAATCATCCACTCAGATCTGGGAGAAAAGCTTAGTGCAGAAACTATTGTATACAATGGAATTCTGATGTTTCTTTATCCAAAAGTAGTTGACCTTAAGTAAATACTATGTATTAAGGAGAATGAAAATGGAATAAACTGTTTCTTACAAAGATAGGATGGCACATACTTTAAAATTACTTCCAAACAAGCTACAACATACCAATGAACATGAGGGTGTAGCTATAAAAATGCAATGTGTACCCAAGTATGTCAAAAGAGAGAGAAGACAGAGAGGGAGATTAAATATTTAATGTTACAATATACAACCATAGTTTAGAAATGTTGTATCTTCTGAAGAATAACTAAGAAATCATACCCAGAATTCCACAACAGTTTTCTATACCTTTTTGTATCCAGTTCCCCTAAATTAATAACATTTTCTCAGAATCTATGAATTAACACAGTGTCAGGTTTTACAGCTCCCTGCATGTTGTGTTTAACATAAATATTATAGTAGATGTTGTGAGGGGAGGGAAATGGGACACAGTCTGGATGCTGGGTACAAAGGTATAATTCTTAAGGGCATTTTTTTTCTCCTAAACCTGGCTGTTGCCTTACTGGTATCTTCACTTGATGGAATTTTTTTGCCAGTATGTAGAGTTCTTATTTTCTCACAGTCTGTTTTGTATCATCACCAGTCTAGACTGGTTTTACTGAAGACTATGGGCTTGGTGGCTTAAGCATCAAAGTCTTTTTTTCTCACTGGAAATCTAGGGTCAAGAGGCTGGTAGATTCGGTGTATGGATGATAGCCAGCTTCCTAATTCCACAGCCACCTTCCCCTGGATGTTCATAGCATCTTTCCTTAAGGAAAAATGTTCTTGAGAAAAAAATAATGATACATTTCCCCCTCTCTGCATATAAATTTACTAATGCTATCACAGCTACCTCCACTACCTATCCAAACCTCACCACCCCAAATTTCCAGCTCTTTATAACCCTTGTGTGGTCTATGCCTTTAATCTACAAATGCCATGCAGTGAGGCAGGAGAAGACTCATTTAGCCTATATAAGCATGTTACATATTAAGGGCAGAAAAATGATTTTACAACTATTAAAGTCATTGTAAGTTTTTTTTTTTCATTTCAGATTGATTTTATTTTCATCAACATCAAAGTGCTGTGTCGGAAAATTCAGCCTACACAGTTCCACATTACCCAGTTGCCAGACCTTTGCACAGATTGCTAGGTCTCTTGGGGCATTCTGAGGCTATTGGCTTTCCAGGTCACTTGCTGAAACACTGTAGCTCTCTAAGGTGCTTTGCCGTGGCTCAGTCTCAGTCCTGGCCATCTCTTCCATCAGGCAGTGGTAGTGACCAAACAGTGATTTCTTATTGGCTTTTTTGGTCTTTTTTGTAGAGGTTGTAGTTTTCTCAGAAGCCTTTCTCTTTGGGTTCTGTGGTCAGGTTTTCTTGACCTTGGTAATCACCTGCACCATTCTACAACTTCTGGAATTGGGTTCCACCATTCTTCCTGCCAGCAGTTCTGGTTTTCGTCTCATGGCGAGTTTTGGCTTTCTTAGACTTGGTACCCGAAGTTGATGGTTTGATATTTTTTGGTAGGATCCTGGGACTTCTTAGTTGCCTTAGCCATACTGAAGCTTGGCTTGGTCTCATAAGTTTTTTTTTTTTTTTAAAGAATATTGTATAGCAAAGAGACATCTTTAAAGTAAAATTTTAAAATCTAGGCTTGATACTTTGTGACAGTGATGTCTATAAAATGCAGACAGTAAATGTTTACAGTGCTGTGAGTCACACAACTTCTGTTACACCTTCTTAACTCTTCAACAGCAGCATGAAAGCAGAAAAACAAAAACAAAAACAAAAACTCATAATGGATGAGCATGCCTGTATCTCAATAAAACTATTGACTAAAACAAGTGCAGGCGAGATTTGTTCTGGAGGCAACCAGTTGCTGAACTTGTGATTTGACTGATTACTCTGGGATCCACATTTGGATTAAAACTGAAGAACAAAGGGATCTGATGTATAGAGGGGACTTGTAGCTTGTAAGAACCTGAAATTTCTATGATGACAAAAGCAAGAATGAATGAATGATGGCTTGAGAGATGTATATTGGATATTAAAGTAAATGATTGTGCCAGTGTTTGGGGACTCCACTGTTGTGAATTTATGAAGGACTACAAAGTAAGATTGGGCTATAGAAAGGATGAATGAAATGGGATGAAAATAAGATTTACTTAAGTGAGAAGGTCTTGAAACGAAGGGCTGACATTTGGAGCCTTGCTCGTTACATCAAAGGTACTGTATTTATCGGAATCTGCTTTCCTGAAACTTCAGTTCTTTTTAAAATTTTTTTTATTTTATAATTTAATTTAATTTTACATATCAGCCACAGATTCCCTTGTTCTCCCCTCTCCACCCCCACCCCCACCCCTGCCTTCCCCCAGCCTACCCCCCATTCCTATCTCTTCCAGTGCAAAGACTCCCCTGAGGATCTACCAGGTTGAACTCAGTTCTTATTTTGAAAAGCAGAATAAGTAACGACTAAAGGGTTCAGCTCTGAAGCAAGACTCTCTGGGCATTAATAAGCTGTGCACATCCCAGCCGTGTCTGGTGCCTGAGCTACCACATTTGTAAAAATGGGGTTGTTGAAAGTTACCTCTCAGGCACCTGGTAGGAAAAGTTTTTGGAACTATACCTGTTAACCATCAAGCCAAATTTGTAGTGTTCATATATTTTTAAATGTGTGGCCTTTCACTGGAGCATGGTCAATTTATCAGCGGCTGTACTCTTATTGAAAACCTACTCTCCATCCTACCCAGCAACCATTAGCTTCCAATAATTCTTTGTCTAGGGGTGGTATTTTGAGACTACCTTTTTCTCCATGTCGGGATTTGATCTTGCTTGATCTTGCACAGGTCTTATGCATGCTGTGACAACTTACATGAGTTCATGTGTGCAAATGCCCTATGTGTCTAGAAGACACTCTTTGTAGTTATCTACCACTTCCGGCTCTTGCTCTCTTTCTATTTCCTTTTCTGCAAAGACTCTTTGTACAATTAAACTATGTCTACGGTCATCTGTTCAGAACTGTGTCCTCTCCTCTATCCACACCCCATCTTTCTGCCCATGTTATTTCCTGGTACCCACAGCATTTAGAGTTTTAGATCGTTCAGATGATTCCCTCTTTAGATAGTATTTTCTATTATTACTCACCTTTTTCTGACCCCATGAGATGAGTTTGGTCCCCTCTTCCATCTCCATCCTACCTAGTACATGCTTATATTATCTCACTTTCTGTACACTTACAGGCATGAATGCTTCTCTTCCACAAGAATTTGCATGACTACACCTTTAACACTGAATCATCAGGGCCAACCAAAACATCTGGCATCTTGGTGCTCAGAAGCATTGACTGACTGACTGAATGAATGAATGAATGAATGAATGAATGAATGTAAAAATGGTGGCCAAATAGTCTTCGTTATTTTCCTGCATAGAATAGTACCCCCACAACCCTTTAATTTTCCGTCTTTAGCCAGTGATTATTCTCACACACAGCTCTCCACACATCTTTTATGTCATCCTTTTCCTTCACACATCCCTCACCTTTGAGACCATCTGGTTTATTGTTAAGCTGCTCTATTTTTAGAAAAATCTTTGAGAAAAACTTCACTCCAAGCATCTCCTAGTTCCGGGATTAATTCTGCCATCTGGAACAAAACTAATCTATTCTTTGCTTTATAAGAAAAAGTATTTCTAGTGACAAATAATAGCACTATGTATTCATGGGATAGATTGTGATGTTATGAATATGTCCACATTGTGGAATAATTAACACAGACTGATGAATACATCTGTCATCTCATGTGCTAATCCTCATTGTATTGTTGGAACATTCAAAATTAAGTCTTAGCAATTCTGAATTACACAGTACATTGTCATTAGCTCATCACACTGAACTGCTGGAAGTCATTTATCTTATTTTATCAGCATCTCATCTTTCTCCAAATATCCCTCATCTGGCCTCTGGAAAAAAACATTCTAATCTCTACTTTTATGCATTTAACCTGTTAAGATTTCTAATATTAAGTGAGTTGATTAGGTGGTTTTCTTTCTGTGTCTGGGCTACAAAATACCTCTTTGGTGTTACCAATGACAGGATTTCCTTCTTTTTAAAGGCTGGGTAGTATTCCATTGTGTGTGTATATATAACACATATTCTTTATTCAATCACTCCTTGTTGGAGACTTAGATCATTTCCATATCTTGACTATTGTGAATAGTGGAGCTACAGTGCACGTGAGAGTACAGGCATATTAATTTCATATCCTTCACATACATACTCAGAAGTAGAATAAATGAATACTTTGTGGTTCTCATTTAAGTCTTTGAAGGAACTTCAGTCTCTTTTCTCATAATTTATATACTAATGCTCATTCCCCAAGACAACAATGTTCAAACAACATTGAACATAAAATCTACAAATCTCAGTCTCATATTCTCACACGTAAAATGTGATAAGACACGCATATTTTGAATAAGGTGAGAAATTCAGGTGGAGAAGTGAATACAGGGTGGAGAAACAGCAAGTTTCCTGGTAGAAATGATTGCATCCCGAACAAAAGACCTGTAGGGTAAATCTAGTCCCGAAGTGAGCAGGAGGAGTGTTTCAGGCAGAAGGTAAGGTCAATATCAGGGAACCTGGTGGAGGAAACTGGCTGTGAGAAAGAACAGAAACACAATTCAATGACTGGAAGAAGAGCGACAAGCTGAAGCGTGGAGCAGCCCTAAGAGCCCTAGTGTGGAGGTCTCTGGAAAGCTTATCAAGGAGCTGAGACTGTGACCCAACCACGACTTGTGAAGAAGGGGAGGGAAATCATGGGGGTTCTTATTGTCGAACAATAGCATGTAATATCAAATATCATGGCCTTTCTATCTTTGAATTTTATGATGTCTCTTTTCTGGGTATATCACGTCTATATTTTCTGAATATTGTGACCATTTCTGATAGATAACTTAAACCAAAAATAGATTTGGGCACTGAGTCAGAGCGCCCTGTTTGTCAGTTCTGGCATGCTATTCTAATGGGGTGCTTTCTGATGCGGTGGCAAGTATCTCAGACTCTCACTTGGGTCCTGGAAAAGGAAGCACCTGTTTAAGGAATGCCCTGCCCCATGTGACATGGCAGCTGGCTCTCTAAGCTGGTTGCCATGGCGGGACCCCCTGACATTAGGGTTATAGCAAACCGAAAAGGTTGATGATATTATTTGGTCCACTTCTTTAACTATTTCCATCAGCTTTCTTTCTGCACCATCCTTTGCTGACAGATGGGACACACAGTCACTCTGTAATTCCTTGTCCTTATTAAGATACAGACACATCTAGGGCTGTAGACACAAGAAAATGATTGAAATGTCAAATGCGAACTTTGTAACCAGAATGATGTTCCCTAGAAGCCAATGCCTTCTTCCACTTTTGTCTCCTGGGTGCGATTTCCAGATAGAGGTAACTCCAAGTACAAACTTTCTGAAAGGGAAAGTCAAGGCGCTCTGACAACCCTGGCATGACATTCCTAGAAAAGCAGTGCTGTTCATGCCCAAGAGATGAGCTGACAGCACCTCACCAAAGCCCACTTTCTAAGGGGACCAGCTCCTTATGTCACCCTGCCCTGGGAGGATAAATATTAGTTCCAAGTATTTCCTTTCTCCTCTCCTCTCTGTTCTAATGTGTCTTTGGGGTTGTTTTAAATTTTTTAAATATTTATTTTTAAAAATATTTTATTAGATTTATTTATTTTATTTTGTGTGTAGGAGTGTTTGCCTACATGTATGCACATGTGCCACATTAGTGCCCCATGAATATAAGTTGAGAGCATCTGATCCCCTGGAATTGAAGTTGCCAATAATTGTAAGCCACTAAGTGGATCCTGAAAACTGAACCTGGGTATTCTACAGAAAAGTAAGTGCTCTTAACCACTGAGACAATCTCTCCAGCCCCAAGACGTATATTATTTTTAATTATGCATGTGTGTATGTCTATGTATGGGTGGTTGTACTTATGAGTACAGATACCTGCAGAGTCCAGGAGATGTCACCAGGTTCCCAATAGCTGGAATTACAGATGGGTGTGAGCTGCCCTCTGGGTACTGAGAACCAAATTGAGGTCCTCTGTAGGAACAGCACCTGTTCTTATCCCCTGAGCATTCTCAGAAGCCCAGACTGTTTGCTTATGTGAAATAAGATGTAACTGTGTATCCCAACCTGGTGGCAAATTTGTCAGCTTTTTGCTTCAAACTGTTGAGCATAATGATTACAGTAAGTGCTGCGTGCCTAACGCTCTGTCCCTTCTTGACTGCACTGCTGAGGTCCCACCTTAAACTCCAGCTACTCATGACTACTTGCTTTTCTCACCGTATCCTTTTGCTTCCATGTCATTGGAACCAGGCTATCTCTTCTCCCATTATTTTCCAGTATGAGTAGAAAACATTGTACATTTGTTATTGTAATTTTCTTTGGACTGCCAACCAGTTCCCAAATAAAGACATAGAGACTTATGAGTTATGAATGCTCAGCCTTAGCTTAGGCTTGTCCCACTAGCTCTTTTAACTTAATTTAACCTGTTTCTCTTCATCTATGTTTTGCCTCGGAGCTTTTTACCTTTCTTTCTTTCTGTATGTTCTACTTTCCTGCTTCTTCTGTGTCTAGCTGGCTGGCCCCTGGAGTCTCCCTGGCATCTCTTTCTCTCTTCTTTCCCCAGCCTGAATTCCTCTTCCTACTTACTCTCCCGGCTTGGACATTCCATCTATACCTCTTCCCTCACTATTGGATATTCACCTTTTTATTGGACCAATCAGGTGCCTTAGGCAGACAACATAAAACAACAACACATCTTTACATAGTTAGGCAAATGCAACACATCTTTGCATAGTTAAACAAATATTCTGCAACATACATAAGTAGAAAACTGTCTATTTATTGTTTAGACACCTTTCCATACTATGTGACTGTAGACTTTGATGATCTTTGAGTCACTGTAAAGCTCTATAAACTAATGGGAAAGCACAAAATTCTTTCTCCAATGGAGGTTTAGTGACTTCTCTCCCTCACTCTCTAAAATCCAACTGCCAATTCAGTTCAGTATTTCTGATCTGTAAATTCATGCTTTTTCTTCTTGAATTCATTGTACATTTTACCAGTTTAGTCATTAATAAATTGCACCAAATCTTTAATACATATTCCTATGTCTCACTGTGAGAATACACCGGCTACTTTTTTAAAGTGCTTTTTTTACTAGATGACAAAAAACAAAACAAAATAAAAGAAAAAAGACCTGTGCCAGACAGTCCTGCATATTATGGTCTGGATGCCATAGCATAGACTTGTTCTTCTCTTGACCACATTGGCATTATTTAGATTGTTATAAATGGTGATTCAATAAAACTACTGAATCTGACACTCTAGAACCAATGTCAGAGATTTTCATCTTAATAAATCAATGCCCCAACAGCCATGACAAGTGATATAATGCAGAAGAAAGAACTTACCAATAACTTAAATGCTACTTGGAGAAAGAAATTAGTACAGAATTAACACTGTTGATGACATTCTAGTGTAAGCCAAAGCAGGTATGCCAATTCACACTTCAAAACGGTTATGAGCATAATACATAGCTCCAAAGTAAGATGTCTTACCTCTTTAAGGCTTAAGTTGGTGATACAGCTTCAATTTGTCTTTTCCAGAGTTTGTTGTAATTTAGTCCTTCAAGGTATGACTAGGTCGTGAAAGCTACATTGTGAAGGATTGCTTAAAGGTCTTTATGACAGATCCTTTACTTAGCGTTCTGCTCTGACCTTTCTGTCCTCCTCAGATGAGAGTGGTGTCTCTGGAAGATCCAACAACCAACAGGGTACCATTTGGAAGCACAGAGCAACCTTCACTAGACATCTGGACCTTCTAGCCCTTTGATTAACTTTCTATCCTTCAGAACTATGAGAAAATATATTTCAAGATTGCCAGGTATATGTCATAGCAGTTAAAACATGCTAAGACAATATGTATGGCCAAGTTACATTAATCAATAAAATTACTAGAGGCTTGTGCTTAAGAGAAAATAAACAAAAAATTCTATTAATTGACTCAATAAATAATGATTAAGCATCTGCACTGGGGAAATGACCTTGAAAACTTTCGTTTCTCTTGACAATTCTATTGGTTTTTAAGCAAGAACAAATAAATTCAGAATGAAATTGAAACATAAATGTGATATGATGGGAATTCAGGCTATAATTAATTTTATCATTTGACAATATTTACCCCTCAAATATTTTAATACTTACCCATATTCATGAGTTGTAGGATCTGTTTTTGTTTTTACAAGGTACAATATCAGATTCTCATGGCACTAAAAAAATATAAATGAAAGCATTGACTAATTGAAATCATGTATAGCGAGTACTGCTATAGAAATCATGACAGATATCCAAAAGTGACCTATGACAGTCTTTGGATAGACATAGAAGTCACACTGTAAGCCTTTCTTCAAGGAGGCATCAGAGATTTAAGGCCATAGGTAAAATCGAGTCACCATGCTATGGAAAAGTGCCTGCGTGCAAGAGCGTGTTTTGAGAAGACCTAGGCTCAGCACCCTTCTGCATGTCACCCATGTGCATGCCCAGATTCCAGAGGCAGATTCCTGACAGTAGATTGGTGTCTCACTGTTAGATTGCTCATTATGAGGTAGCTGATGGAAGTGCAAATGCTTCACCTCAAAACCAGATGTTCACAAACATCTGGATGCTCAGTGTTTTATATTCTAAACAGCTGGTTTGATAAAGCTGTCTTTCCTCTCCACCTGCATGTCAGTTATCAAGCCTATCATTAAGTTCTGGAAGCTCCTGGATCTGTGGGGAGAGAAACGCACACATATTCTTGCCTGCAGCCAGGAGTGGGCTGGGAACCCCACTTGGCGGCAGAGCTATATTTAATTGGAAGTTTCCTGGATCTTTGGGTTTATTGTGGATTAAAGCTGGCAGGCAGGAATGTTTCATTTCGGATGTTGCAGTCCCTCCCGATGGATATTTTATCAAATTTCTCCCTTATCTATGTGTTTTCAAAGTTGACAACTCCCACATAATTGCTAAGGGCAAACCATTCCAATCTATGATCATGACACATACCACTGGTATATGATTCTCCATCGATGTTCATCTTCATTATTTTAAACACCAATTGTGCTAAAATAGAAGATTTTGATACTTCAGATATTCTCTAGCTTATATATTTCACACTTGAGAGCTGCTGAATTTATTGAAGCTATCTTTACCTCATCATATTTCCCTTTCTTGCTCTTCATAGTTGGTCTCTAGACGCCCAAATATAGATAGAGGTCTAATACCAGTCTCCGAGTCATTCTGGATCAGATGCAGAATTTAACCAGCTGTTGCTCCCATGTCTGAGCATTGCTGCTGTCATACAGCCTGAGGGACTTTATGTCTATCCATACATACTCTGCAACCAAGTGAGGCCATGAAATAGGCACAGAGGTGGTGGACACAAATTGTGCCAAAGGAGTTCATGGTTTTGCTAGAGAAAAAATTATTTTGACCTGAAATAGCTACTCCATTTATTTTATGCATGATTTTTAAGTACTAATTGTGTATCCAACATTGTATTGGCTTCTAGGTTATTAAAGTTTGTGTGTAAACATTATAAATATAAACTTCAAAACCTTAAAATATAATGTTTAATATGCTTTGATTCTGAAATGTCCACAATAAGCTCATGACTGAGATATATCATCTCCAATTTGTGTCCTATATAATGAGCTATAGAACCCTCAATATGTGAAGCTGAGTGGGGGAAGTGAATCACTGGTAGTGGGCCATTGAAGGCTATCCCCACATCTGTTTCCCATCTGTTCCTCTACTTTCTGATCAGCTGTGTTGAATGAGACTCTGTAGTACTCTATTGCTGCCATATTGTCCTTACCAAAATTCCCTGAGAGTCCACTAAAACTATGAGCTAAAATAAGTCTTTTCTCTTTTAGGTCATTGCTGTGGGATGTCTTTCTGTACACTGTGAATATGTGTTACTCTGATTGGTTGATAAATAAAACGCTGATTGGCCAGTAGCCAGGTGGGAAGTATAGGCAGGGTGAGTAGATGAAAAGAATTCTGGGAAGAGGAAGGACAGAGTCAGGAGTTGCCAGCAAGACACAGAGGAAGCAAGATGACAATGCAGAACTGAGAAAAGGTACCAAGCCACTTGACTAAACATAGATAAGAATTATGGGTTAATTTAAATGTAAGAGCTAGTTAGTAATAAGCCTGAGCTAATGGCAGAACAGTTATAATTAATATAACCCTCTGTGTATTTACTTGAGGGATGTGAGTGGGAGAGATTTGTCCTGAATGCCAGCTGGTTGGGACACAGAGAAACTTCCAACTACAGGTCAAGTCTGTCAGATATTTCATTAAAGTGATGATAAAAGTAAATAAAACAATGTTTAAATACTGTAATCATCACAATAAATGTCCTTAAAAGACAATGGAAAATTTGACGTGAAAAAGAATGAGATGTTAAAAGAAAAGACCGCCATTTTGGTCATAAAATATAATTATTCAAATAAATAGTTCAGTAGATTAATTACAAAATGAATATGGCCAAAACAAATACACAGGAAGTTCCTGTTTCTCTGGGAAAGCTCAGCTCTGCTCTGAAGGACTTCCAACAGAGTGAGTCAGGCCCACTCACACTATCTAAAACAATGTCCCTACTTACAATGTGCTAATGAACTGTAATCCTGTGTACAAAATGTATTCACTGAAGCCTCTTGGCATTTGATTAATATTTGAGGAGCTATGTATAAAACAACCGCATTGAGTAGTAAAACTGACCTTCACCATGGTCAGGAAATGTGTGCTGAACTAATAGAGACATAAATGACTTAATGAAAGAGAATAGGGTTTCAACATCAGTGTAGTGTAATGAGGCTCTGCAGAGTAGTCTAGACAGGTCACCTAGTACAGAGCATGGCTCTTAGTGGCCACATAATGAATGTGGTTTCTTAGTGGATTTCTTAAAACAAAACAGAAGAAAAGATAAATAAAATAGGGCTGGAGAAGTAGCTAGTTTTATGGGATGCTTGCCTATCAGATTCAAAGTCTTGGGTTAGATCCTAAGCCTTGGGCATGACGGCACATGCCTATAACCCCAACACTCAGAAAGTGGATATACATCTGATATACCCAAATATTTATCAAGTTAGAAGCCTGTCTGGGATACATGAGACTTTATACCAAAAACACAACAAAACATCAGAAAGCAAAGCAAAGCAAAACAAATCCATCATCATGTCGTCCTGTCAGCAATACACAATAATAACTCTCAATATTCCCCACACATTTTTGTCTTCATGGTCCCTGGTACACTGATCACCTCTAAACATCCCCTTCTTTTGTCTTTCTTTTTCAGCATCAGCTTCATAAGCACTTTCTTTTGGTTCTTCTTCTCTGATCTTTTCATTTCTGACTGCAACACCATTCTTGCCTCTGCTTTATGCTTTCAGAATTTTTTTTCCTATTTATTTTTTCATGTGAAGACAAATCTCCCTCAAGACAAAGTTGTTTCAATCTTTCCTTATTGTTTTCCTGTAGCTACTTCCATGTAGATTTCTCTTCTAATCTTGTTCAAACCTTTGACACCACAGATTTTAATTTTTTTCTTTTCCTTTCCAACCACATAAGATGTTCGCTTAACAGTCTTGGTGCATTAGAATTCACCCATATCTTGGTAATGATTGGAAGAGAAGTGGATAGGCAGGGAGCTATGGCTACTCTAGCAAATACTTGAATGATGGAGATCATGACTGCCTTTCTCAGTGTAATGTCTACAGGGCTTAGCATATAGAGTTGCAAGTAGTAGATTTAAGTAAAATATAGTAAATGAATGAATTGTTGTAAAGTAGAAGTTTAGTAAGCATTATATTCATTCAAATATAGGTTTCTTTAATGGCCCATAAGATGTCTACATCCTAAGCCTTGGACCTGTGAATATTCCTTTGTGTGACAAAAAAAATTACATAAACATAAACATTACAGATTTGAGTGAAGTTGGAGAGATTGCCCAGAATTATTCAAGCTAAATTTTATAATAGGAGTCATTATAACTGAAAGTAATGATAGATCTGTAGTGTCGGCACTTGAAAGGCAAAGATGGGAAGATGGCCCTGCATTCAAGGCTAACTCTATGTATTGAATTCCAGGTCAGTTAGGGCTATGCAGTAAAAACCTCTAAAACCTTGACTTTAAAAATTAAGAGAGAAAAGCAGTGAAGTAACAGCAGAATGAAGGTTGGAATGATGTTAGCTTGGCAGATGAAAGAGGGTCAGAGGCCAAGCAATCAAGGAATTCTAGCTGCTTTAAAAAATGAAAGAGGTAGGTAAATACTGAACCAACTAATAAGCAATAATAAACATATTACATAAATAAGACACTGATGCATTTAAAATATGTAGTATCAAATCTACCACTTCTCAAAGACCTACACCAAAACAACCCCTACAACCTCCAAGGCCACCCAGAAGGTAATCTAAAATTAGATCCCATTTTTTTTCTCATCCTCATCATCTTGTTCAAGGCTTCCAACAAAATTCCCTGTCTATCCTTTGTACTATTTTATCTGTTTCTTACACTGGCTGTCTTTTTCCTAATTGGGTATTATTGACACCTCAAAACTTGAGTTCACCAGAACCACATTTTCCACTCTTGCCAAAATGTGTACAGACCTAATTGGTGTATAATCAAATATCCATTAGGAAACATCCCAGTGGGATGATGCTCTACTCTGGACACTGTGGTTCCTTTCCTCTCCTTTTGTGTCAGGCCTCCCGCCCAGTCCATATGCTTTCCCAGCCTATGTGGACTCTACTCAGAGAACTTAGAGTTTAAACTAAAATAGTCCACACAAATTAGACCAGTGGCTAAAAAAAAAAAAAAAAAATGTTCCTGAAAGAAATTACAAAACCTACAAAATACCAATAATATAGTGAACGGAGAAAGTACTAGAAATAAAGAAGCAGGTGCCTGGAGTATTGTACCAAGATTTTGTTTGTTTTTTTTTAGAGGCTGAATTACTAGAGATAAACCAGGCTGATCTGATGAGATCTTACAGGAAGCTAGCCCAAAAGATTGCAATGCTCAGGAACTCCACTTGCAATATGGGTCTGCACTCACTGACATTGTGGAGCTCAAGCAAAATGCATCTGATCCCTGGTACATTCTGCAGGAACAGGACAATGTTGTTGGAGTCAGCAAGAACATCCATGAGAGAGGCTGAAGAACACAGGTGGGACAGAGTTTACCTGTCTTATCTCAGGAATGCTTAAAGTCATGCATTATGCATTCTAAAACCTTGTATTTCAGTAAGCTTAATGATCCTTTAAAAGCTTATGCTAAAGTTTTATAGCCCACAGCCAATTAAAAGCCATATACAACTATGTACATTCCAGGTACAAGAAAAAGGCTAACAGTGTGGATGGAGAACAACACAGCAACAAGCCCAAAATGTATTTACTTCATCATCATATACTACATTGCTATACAAGGACAACATTGTTAAAAATAAATAAATAAATAAGTAATAAATAAATGCTCTGATAAGTACTCAGTTATAAAGTATGTTCTATAATTTAAGGGAGCATAAATGTTTCTAACAAATATCTGTGCTGTGGGATAATCCTCCCAGACACTGTAAAGATTTGTCACTGGAATTGGTTCAATAAAACACTGATTGGCCAGTAGCTGGGCAAGAAGTTAGGTGGGAAAGCCAAACTTAGAATGCTGGGAGGAAGGAGGGCAGAGTCAAGGAGTCGCCCGCCAGTTGCAGAGGAAGCAAGATGAGAATGTCATATTGAGAAAAGATACCAAACCACGTGGCTAAATGTAGGTTAGAATTATGGGTTAATTTAAGTGTAAGAGCTGGTTAATAATAAGCCTGAGCTAGCTACTGGCTGAGCATTTATAAGTAATATTAAGCCTCAGAGTCAAGTATCTGGGAAGTGGCTGTTGGGCATTTGGGAACAGGCAGGCAAGAGAGAAACTTCTGTCTGTATGTGGTGCCCAATGCAGGAGCTTGGCCCCTTCCAGTCTGAGGATTCCTATAGGTAAGAAGTCTTTCTAGTGACTGGCTGCTCCTCTTCTCTGATTTTCAGCTTTCACCCTGATAGCTGACTCCAGGTTTTCATTATTAAGACCAATTAGAATTAGTGCTACAAATCTGTCTTAGAAATTTTTATAATTTTATTTGAGATTAGATTATGTGACAGAGCAATTCATAGCACAAACCTACAAGCCAAGGATACATCAGCAAACAGTAGTTAACTTAATAAAAACAATACATTGTCAAAGAAATGAGTAAATATAAGCATTGTAGCAGATTCTCTCATTAGAATTAAAGAAAAAAATGGGCTAGGTTTGCAGTGTCAGACTTGAAAATATTTCTTGATATTGTACTAAAGTTGAAATTGAAATCATTCAAAATGCTACCTACATGAAGTTTGATTAATATGGTTGTTTATAAAATAAGGAAGACAAACCAAAAAATTTGCAGTATTTTCCGTGAGATAGGAAACAGGCATAAAAATATTTTTATGAGGCAGTTTATGCAGGTTAGACCATGCTAAAAGATTTAAGAACCTCAGAACAATAAAGAGAAATATCACATTTCTTTTTATTTTCCCTAAATTTTGGGAGTCTGTTTGTTTATTATTGCAAACTGGATTTTTTCATATAGTATATTCGGATTACAGTTTCCACTCCCCCAACTCCTTCCAGATCCTTCCCTCTTCCTCCCCTACCCAATCCACAACTTTTCTTTCTCTTTCTCATTAGAATACAAGCAGGTATCTAAAACAATAATAACAATAGTAAAATAAGATAAAAGAAAAATAAACTAGAATAGGACAAAACAAACAAACACTTTTGCTTATATATTACTGTTACTAATTTTGATTTGATGGGTTCTCTCTGTGTGTGAATGTGTGTCTCATATTTCTTTTCCACAAAAAGACTGGTGTTCCAAATTTGCTGACCTTCTCTGTAAATGTGAAGTGACTGTCAGTAGCCAGTGGATAGAGTTGTAAAAATAAACCCACTTGATCTGTCCCCACAAGGTAAAAGTGGCATTTTCACAGTAAGGAGTCAACCACTCTCAAGAGAAAATCAGACTACGAAGACAGTGTTTTGAAAATATTTATTTAGAAATATTTAGATTTCAAGACATGTTTATGTATTTTGTCAAAAAGCCCAATTGAACTAACTCCAATTTGTCCCTCAAAACCTGTATCAAGTACTGCATGCTCCATTTACATTTTTATTGTCTAGGAAGTTAATTAACCCTTTCCTTAATTTCTTTTTCCTTTTAACTGTTTCATACATGGAAGAGCATTAGTGTATATGTTCATATGTTCACTTCCCATAATAGAATGTGAGCTATTTAAGTCAGGAACAAAGCAATTGTCTGACTAGAATGGGAACAATAATTCCAAAACGTGTTTTATAAATGCCTGACCAATGGATTAAAGGACAGTGAGCCAACAATATGAAGTAATTAACCAAAATAATAATTATTATAAATAATAGTAACAGTGAAGAAAATCACACAGCAGCTAACGCTTGAGCAAAGGTGTGTGTTTACCGCAGAGCAGACACTGATCAAAATAATCTGGACATATTTTCTTATTTAATTTACATAACAGTATTATTAGAAATGTGATTATTACCTCTAATTTATAGAGGAGAGTAAAACAACTCATTATAGATCATAAAGCTAGTTGTCTGATTCATAATTCACATGATCTGTTCACAGAAGCCAAGTTCTACAAAGTAGGGAAAAGCAGGAAGTTTATTATCCAGTTTCAAAAGGGTAATTGCAAGCCTATGGAATAAATAGATAATTTCAATATTATTAAAATAGTTACATATAAAGAATGCTTTATTGATGCAAGACAAATCAACCTATTGTATGTACGTGAGACTTTGTGTTTCTTTGGCTCATAGACTATTTTTTCACAGCTTGTGTTCCCAATGGCATATAATATCGGTTCATTAGACTGTCTATAGTTTTGTTCCTTACAAAATAAATGACTGCATGATGAGTGCTAAATCTATGTAATCCTACAGATTTCTCTACCTCACTGCATATTGACCAAAATCTATTAGCTGCAACTTCTTCCTCAGAGAAGTCTAACAGGTTTTTTTTTTTCTTGTGTCACACAACTAGTGAGTGTCATAGGCTCCTTCCTACTCTAAATCCACACAGCCCATCTGCCCATCCAGATTCACTCTATCCTGTCCACGTCCTGGAAAGGGCAAGCCTAACTGGAAAGTGTCCAGAACAGTGTAGTCTGGAAGACAAGTGTCTCAACCACCACATCATGTGACAAACAGCTGAGGAGATTGAGAGCACCTGGCCAGAGGAGAAAGAGCTCTGGGGTGATGAGATCACCCCCTTAAAATAGTTAACATGGCAGCCAAGGGGAACATAGTAAACAGAAATAATGTAGCTGTAGAGGAGGGTGAATCCTAGGAGACCCGTGTTGGCAATGAGGAAGAGGTGGGTTTCAGTTGGATGGGCAGAAGAATTCTCTGCTGCTTGTAAATGGAAAGGGCCACTCTGAAAGGATCAAGAGCATTCAAGGTACTATGGTGGCAAACAGCAAAGGTCATTCTGTGAGGTTCAAACAATCAGTTGTTAAGAAGTTGCAGAGTCTCTATATGGGCAGTATGATAGAGAGTACCCACTTTATTTCACATTGATTTTAATTAAGATCATGTGGTGTAGGGGAAGAAGAGTGTTTTGCTATACATGTGATGCTAGCAAATAATATATAATCAGGGCTCATCACCAATTGCATAATTACTGGTAGTAAATCCTTGCTATTTATATCTCTTTAATGTTTATAACTCTTTAATCCAAATCATCAGTTTCTGCAACCATAAAATGATGATAGTAACAGTATTTTTTCACATGGAATATTTAAGAGGCTTCTGGGTTAATATTTATGAAGTGCTGGGAATGATAAACCATAAAATAAATAGCCAGCATGTCATTTATACCATATTGTGTCAGCAATAATGCAAACAGGTTACTTACTGAGCCCTCACTGTATGTCACTCACACAGTATTCCATTTAGTTCTCCCTACCTCCCTGATGTAGTTATTAGTACATTTACAACTACAGAAAATGGGTCTGTACTCAATACATCATGATGTATTTTTTTTTCCATCTATTTGTACGTCCAAATAAACCAATTTGGTAATTTCTTGTATTCGTTACATTTTTTTCCCGTTAAGAAAATAATCAACAAAAGCAACTTAAGGAAGGAAAGGTTTATTTTGGCTCATACTTAGAGGGTACAGTCTATCATGATGGGGAACTTAGGATGCAGGAGCTTGAGGCAGTAGGTCACACTGCATCTACAGTCAAGGCAAGAGACACATGCTGCTGTTCTGCCTGCTTTCGCTTTTATTCAGCTTTAGATTCCACCCCATCAAATGGTGCCTCTCACATTCAGGGTGGGGATTTCCACCTCAGTCAATCTAGAAACATTTTCACAGACATGCAGTCCTGGAGCATCCCCCGGTGCAGTTCAGAGTTCAAACAGAAGGTCAAGTGGAACTGTTTTCCTCTTTCTAAGTGGCAGGCTGCTGTGGGGTGCAGGGATAGCCATGGAACAAAGATTCTGGGAGAGCCTACCAAGTGTCCCATGAGCCTTTGCAATGAAGATGAAGTTGATTAACAGGCCAAAGCTCAGTCAGACAGACACAAAAGCCCGCTTTCAAATTACAATTCTTCCACTTAGACAAGAAATGTAATTCCTCTTGTTTATAGGATGGGGAATTGATAATACTCACCTGCCAAAAATGCAAAGTGATTGAGTGACCTAACAAGCAATTAAGCACCTGTTGTGTCTGTAAGGGACCCTGAGAAAGTCAAGTCTCTTCCTGCATATTTCTATTCTTCGTGGTGTTTTACATCACACCTTCCATCAACATTCCCTCCAGTCCTCCCAATCCACAACCAACCAAAACATGATTTTGAAGTTATCATTTTAGTCCTCAACTCAAATCAAGTACTTTTAGGAGGTGTAGAAAATTCCCAGAAAGCCATGGGCTTGAGCGAGATCACAAGAAGCTAAATAAGTACCCAGGGCCAGAAACCATGGCAGAATCACAGGAGAACACGATGAGCCCGTGCCTGAGATTCCATCATTCCAGTTCTGTGCTTTAAGTGAAAATGGAAATTACTGCTAAATGATAACACTCACACCAAAACATAAAGGAGTCTGTTGAGGGACTGAGGAATGTCTTGAAGATTTGGAAGTCTGAGAATCAGGTTACTAGGATCGAAAGATTCAAAACACTAAGGACACCTAAGGATTATGCCCCCTGTGAACAGAACTTTAAATCTGCTACTGTAACACATGGGAAGCTTTGGAAAACAGATGTCAGAAACTCTCATTAAACTGCCAAACACTTTTCCTTTATTTCCTCTCCATCAGAGCTGATTATCAAGATATATAGACCCATGCCCTTGCCCATAAATATCTTGATAAGTTACTAGAAAAAGCAGAAAAATGTCTGACAGCTTAATGAGATTTGGGTGAAAGAAATTTCTGTATTTTAATGTTCTCCGGGCCATAGAAATAACTCATCAACATTTCTAAAGCTCATTCAGCTTTGCCACATTTGGTAAAATATTTTCATAAATTCTGAAGAACACATGTCTTGATTGGACACTAAAGAAATTGCAATCTGATACACTGGCCAATTCACCCCTACCTGTTCTGCTCAGTGTTCATGTATTTGTCCCCAACTGATGATTCTTCAGGCTCCTCATGCTGAGTTGCATGGCTCACATTACTCGGTGCAGATAATGTTTCCTTCACATAGAGGATTGGCCCCATGCTATATGAAGACAACAGAAGGTGGAGACTGGAGAGATGGCTCAGGAGTTAAGAACACTTACTACCCTTGCAAAGGATGTGCGTTCAGTTCCCAGTACTCACATTGTGGTCACAACCACCTGTAACTACAATTCCAGGAGATCCAACACCACTTCTGGCCTCAGAGGGCACTGTACATACAGGGTGCACATATGTCTGTATGTGATATATATATACAAGAAAACACCCACACACATAAAATTAAAAACAAATCTCTAAAACTTTTTAAAGGCAGCATTGGGTTGCCATAAAATTTTCATTTGAGGATAGCCTATGCAAAGTGTCTGATGATATGTGGATCAGTTCATGAATGAGTAACAGATTTCTAGAAATTTTTCATTTTTTCATTGAAAAAAACACAATTTTCATTGAAAAGGACTTCTCAATGGTGGTACTAAAGTAGAAAAATTTTTCTAATTGGAGAACAGGCAAATCAATTGGGAAAATTTTTGAATATATGCATGTATATAATAGTAAGGGTATTCCAAATACCAATATTTTTGGTTTTAAGAGGAAAGAAAGATGTTCTTTCTGTAAATATTAGCAGAGTGACATAATTGTCCTTGAATTTAAGAAGTTTGAGAAGTGCAAAGAGCAGCTAGCAATATAGCTCTGGTACATGCTCATGGTAAACCTCTTCCTCACATATTTGTGCATTTGCTGCAATTATTAGTTGAAGCAGGTACTGTAATATTCTATGACCAGCACAGAGTGAAGAATGCTTCCAGCTCACTTAGCCTTTGAACTTCAGAACTATGACCTCTCAGTGGATTCCTAATCTCATGACCTTCATAGAGGAATTATGATAGTAGTACATCTTGACAACTAGACAAGAAAGCAGTGAGAGTATGCAAGACATCCTCAAATGTGCTGTGAGTAGTAGCAGTGGAATAATGATGACAACAATTAGTCATTTAACTTTTTAAAGTTATTATGATCTAATATGTAGAAGGTACTGGGAGTTGTTCACAGACTAATAGGAAAATTGAGTCATCAAGAAGTTAAACGACTGATCTAAGGGCACACTGCTAGTCACGGAATGAGTGAAAACTTTAAGCCAAGTGTTTGGAACAAAAGCCCACACTTTTGGCCTTTGTGTTACGATTGAAGGGGAATTGGGTAGCATGCACACCTCTTCTCACACATCAGGGGCCCTTGTGATATTTATGATATCCTGGGAAATCAAAGGGACACTTCTCAGAAAATGTGAGGCTTGAGTGAAGAAGTTAATCAATTCTTTTCAAGGACTGAGATGACCTTGTTTACTGCGTTTTCCCATAGGAAAATGAGGTGGACCATTTTCTACTGTTAAAATCTATCACATAGCTCAGATCTCACTAGATCTTTTTGTCTCAGCTCTTGGACTTAGTCAACCAAGTGAGAAAATTATTCTGTGTATTTATTTGGGTTTAAAATCTCCCTGACTCTACAATACAAAGTTTTAGTTGGTAGGATGAAGTTGTCAGTAATGATACAGCCAATGCTGTTAACCTAGTGGAAATCAGAGACATGATAAAGGCCAAAGCAAGTGGGATGATGGCAGGTTTACTCATTTTATTTAGCCCAGAACTATGGACAGCAATATTCCCAGTGATGTTTTCGGAAGATGATGGATTGAGATATTAGCTACAGAAACATGAAAAAGTCGCTTACATGGGGAGAGTTGGATTGCGGCAGAGTAGTGCAGATGGGAGCTTGCTGAAAGCATTGTGGGAAACATCCTTTGGGTGGGATACTTACATGAAGAGATGATTTATTAGTCCTGGAAGGGTGTATGGGAGACGGGAAGTGAGAGGTTATGAGAGAGTGACCCTCGTATTATGGTGGGTGGAAGAATTCCTGCAAATGTATGTTAGCTTTGCTGTGTGGTGAAGGGCTTGGGACTTCCTGGTCTGAACTGTCCAACATGGTAGCCAATAGTCACATATGTCCATCAAGTACTGGAGATATTATTAGTCTGTATTACACAATTCTCTAAATGCAAATGCAAACTTTCTTTCAGAAACTTCATGTAAAACGAAGGATGAAAATTGTCTCAATGGCTTTCACCTGATTATATAACAGATTACCATCAAAAATCATATATTGAATTAAATGCAAGATAATGAAAATTAAATTTTGTGTAATTAAAGTTTTATTTTTAGATGAAAACATAAATTTGATGGCTAAAAAGTTTCAGATCCGTCTATGGTTTACATGTGTATCTTCTATCATGTTCCCACTGAGTAATGCTTCTTACATCTCATCAATGAGTAGGGCACAGCCAAATGGAGAAAGTGGTCACTAATGGCTTTGTGTGAAGGGGGATGAAACTAATAATTTAGGTGGAGAGGCTCACTGGGTCTCAAAGTTCATCCTGCACTGTTCTCTAACTTGGGGAAAACCCCTTTGGAAGGTAAGGAAGTCACTTGGTTACATGGTGGGGGGAGGCAAGGCTCTGCAGTGAGTCTGGGAGCGGCAGTCTCTGAGGAGTGAACTGGTAATTAAGTCCAGGAAAGAGACAAATGGTTTGAGCACTGAGGGGCTCAAATTTTGTATATAGCAAACTGCTCCATGATAATAGAGCAAACTGATGTCTGCTTAAACTTGTTGTCTTCCAATCTCTTATGCTTCCTTTGTTAAATATTTCTTTTTAACTTAATTGCACCTCATGTTTATCCTGAGAACACAGAGAAATTTTGCACAAGTTTCAGCCAGGCTTTGAAAGGCAATATGGCAGGACTCCAAACACAAAAATGCTGAAAGCTCACTGATAGCAGGGACTACATACTTAGTTTCCTAAGCATCTTGAACCAAGCAGAGTACCTACAACACAATGAGAATACAAAATAGATTTGAATAGTGACTTAATGACTCAAAGAGTGAATTCAGTCAGTTGACCCTCTGAGGACTTTTACTTACAAAGATTCAGTGACACACTTCAGTGCAGACTTGGACACCATCTAATAAAACCACAAATAAAGCTCCCATCACTGGAAAGTCCTGGAGGCCAAGGGTGAAGGAAATACATGTATTGTCATTGCAAACTATGCCAAAGAATTAAGTGTGGTGACCTGTGTAAAATCATCTCTTTTTACAGATGAAGACAGTTGTGTCAAGAGACCAGAGAATCCACTGAAATATGGACAGTTGGCAAGCGTAAAACTGAGATTTGAACTTAGACAGTCTGTCTCCAGAGCCCATTCTCCAAGTCCTTAGGCTGTAATTATGTTTCAATCAGTAATATCTTTAAATTGAAATATGATACCCAATGCCTCCTGTGAGCCTTTGCTGGTTTTATGATCCAGTTTGTATACATGCATGTTATTATTTTTCTTCTTGCTATGATGAACTGCCAGAGAGAAAGCAGGCTGAAGGAGGGAGGGTTTGCTCTGTCTTATAGTTTGAGAGACTACAGTCCGTCCTGATGGTGATGGCATGGGGGCAGAAAAGTGGGACTGCTTGCTTAAATCTACGTGGGTCAGAAGAAACGAGAGGTGAATGGCAGGGTTCCTCTCATTGTATCCTTTTCCCCATAGGCCCCCAAGTCCATGGAATGTTACCATTCCTTTCTGATCAAGACTGTATTCCCCTACTCCCCAGTTAAACCTCTCCAGAAACACCCTTACAGACATATCCAAAGGTGGACTTCACTAATGCCTTAGATGTTTATTGATCCAATCAAGTTTCTAATCAAAGTTAATTACCACAACATGTGACTACATAAATGTGCATCCTGAAAACAGAAAGCATATCTTTCTTCTTTATTATCTATTCCTAATAAGACATCTATATTGATTAGGGTCAGAGATTTGGACCTTGTAATTAAATTATAGGTTTGGAGAAATCACTCAGTGGAAGAGCACTAGCTGGACCCAAGTTTGGTTCCAAGCACCCATGTAGAGGATCAAAACTATCTGTAGTTCCAGTCCTAGAGGATATACCACCTTATTCTGTCCTCTGTAGGCACCAGGCATGCACTTGGAAGAAATACATAAAATAAAAATAAATAGTAATTTAAAAATCTTTTAAAATATTAATCAAATTATCAATTTTCTTTAATTGTATTAAAAACTAGTCAACATATTTGCATATGTGATAGTGAGGTTACTCTTTTGGATTATTTTCAATTGATGTGCTACTGCTATACACCAATATGCACATATGTAACACTTCTTTAGAAAACTGCCAGGCATGATGAAGATAAAATACTAACCTTTGATTTTAAGTTTACAATCATTTTTCTTATTTTATACAAATCTGTTTCTTGCAACACTGTGTATATATAAATATGTGTATCTTATATAAACATATGTTTACATATAAAATATATATTCATATATCACTACATATAATTCTATATGTGATGAATACATACACACACTACAACTATGACAACTTAAACATTAACCATGAGGAATATTGAAACAAAATTAGAATAATGACAGATCATGGCATATTATAGACTGTTATACGTATGTGCACAAAGAAGTTACTGTTGAGCACACAAAAAAAGCCATGTTAAAATTCCCAATAAAAAGTGGAAAATAGCTATATTTGTTTCTTTTTAACTTTTATTTACTCTATGTGGATTTCACATCATACATTCCAATCCTACTTATCTCTTCGTGTCCTTGAATCTGCCCTCTGCCCTTGCAACACATTCCCCAATCAAAACCTAATTTAAAAGAAAAAAAACAAAGAAAAAAACAAAACAAAAACAAAAACAAAAAAGAAAAATAAGAAGACAAAGAATCTTGTTTTGGATGCTGTAGTGTGGCACACTGAGTCACACGTCCTCGTCTTTAGTCTGTCCATGTTTACTTGCAGATGTTCATTGCCTTAAGTCATTGATCTGGCTCGAGACTTCTGGTTTCTGCTATACCACCAATATTGGGCTCTCACTGGGGCTCCTCATAGATATCCTTTTGTTGTCCTGTGTCCTGGAGATCCCGCTGTTTTGGATTTGTAGGTTCATCCCCTTCACATGTTCCAACAGTCTATAGATTTGATGGATGCTGGGGTGGACCAACTCATAGCCCTGGTTCTGGGCCTTGGTGTTAGCTGGACTGGTCAGCTTGTTAGCTTTTCCTCACCAACACTACCCTGAGGTGGTGATGAGGCAGTTCAGCATGCCTCCGTTAGCTCACCCAATGCAGCCTACACCAAGGGTGAGGGGTGGGGAGGTGGAGGGTGGGGGGCAGTTCTCCTGCTCTCCGGCCCTCAGATCCAGGTCCCCCTCACTTATAACACCAAGGCCAGCTCAATTGTTTTGCTCAGGTAAGATGCAGAACTCTTTCTCCAGATTTCTCTAGGGAGCATAAGAGGGATCAGGGGCGGGGGGGGGGGGGGGGGGGGGGGGGGTTAAGCTCTCCTGCTCTCATACCCTCAGGGCTGGCTCACCTGCACCCTGACAACAGGGTCAGCTCTAGTGTGCTGCCCAGATGGGAAGCAGAGGCTGCAGCCAGTGAGGGTCAGGGTTGGTTCTAGTACTCTTGTGACCCCAGAACCAGCTCTCTCACCTACCGAAGGTGGTAATAGGTGAAGGAGGGGGGAGGACATCTTTCCCTTACCCCTACCATGTGGCAGACGATGCGGGGTGGGGGGGACAGGGTCAGCTCCCCTGCCCCCCGCTTCGGCTCACCTGTGTCCTGACCACAGGGTAAGCTCTAGTGTGCTTCCCAGGTGAGGTGCACGCCTATGGTGAGTGATGATGGGGCCGTCTTTCCCAAGTCCAGAGGCAAGTTTTCCCCTGAAGGGAAGGGCCAGCTTACCTGTTGCCATATCCAACAAGGGGCAGGACCAGTCACCCTAGGGCTAGTGAAAGGTGGGGCCAGTATAGCACAGTATGGTTCCAATGACCCAGTCCTAATACGGGCCATGGACATCACCACAGACCCCAGCTGTAGCAGGACCACAGATCCAGACATGGCCCTCGGCAGCAGCTTAGGCCCGGACATCACCACAGCTTCAGTGGCAGCAAGGGCCACTCAGATTATCATGGACAGGTGGCAGCATGTCCCCTGGGCACCAACATAGTCACAGGTGGCTGGCCTGACCCTGCATACTACTATTGTTTTGCCAGGCAAGGTGCAGGACCCATTCTCCCTATTTCTGTTGGGGGAAGAAGAGGGTGGGTGGGTGGGTCAGCTCTCCTGCTCTCACACCCTCAGGGCTGTATTCAAATTGTCTAGTATGTGTAGTGTATGTGCAGAGGTAGGTTATGTACAAAAATATTATCTATCTGGAAACAATATTAGACGTCTCTTCTCTATAATTTCATGCTTTACAGATTTTCTAACTATAAACATCTGTGCTTATTTTATACACATATGTAGATAAGTTTACATATGTAAATATGGACATAGTACCTACCTGTATAGACCACTTGAAAGATGTGACAACGATGCCATACACCTTTGATCCTAGCACTCGTGAGGCAGAAGCAGGCAGATCTCTGTGAGTTCCAGGTGAGCCTGTTCTACACAGTGAGTTTCAGGTTAGCAAGGACCTCACAGTGAGACCCTGTCTCAAAATAAAAGTTAAACTGAAATTTCCTGAGGATGGAAAAAGGCCAAGCCATCAAAAGAACATCCCTAGTGAAGGAAAAACATTCCCCCCAGAGGCCTTCTTGAGCCAGGCTCAGAATATTCTAGAATGTGACCGATGATTAAATGAGTAAGATGTAGAACTGAGAGTTGCAGAGTGACATGAAAAGAAGATGCAGAGATAGGTAGATGTCAGACCATGGAAGAGTCGTGGAAATGTCATGGACCAACGGGGTTCAACACATTGTTTTGGGTATTAATATTTAGCAGACTTACTTGAAGCACTAAACATTAACTTGACTCTGATTAATCTCTGAGAAGTCTAATGATCACCCTATGGTGGGTGTGTTGTCTAACACGGATCCAGTGATACACTTTGGATACAGTCTAGTGCCAATTACAGCCATGGGTCATCTCTATAACAAAAGAGAGGGGGAAAGGATAAAACCTGCTAAGGACATATGCAGCGAAACCAGAATAGCCCTGCTTCCCTCTCTTATTTCCGTTATCTCCCTCCTTTCCTGTTTTCTTCCTTCCCTCCATCTGTTATACCACAAGAATATGACTACAAATTTTGATTGGCAGGTTGCCCATTGTGTACTGTGGATTTCTCTTAAAATGCACAAATTTGGTCTGTGTTTATAGCTGGGTTCAAGAGCACAGTACTGAGAGACCCAAACCCAATGTAAGATAAAAGTGGATCTTACCCCACACCCCAATACATGACGCGTAGCATCTTTGCAAGAGTGCAGATTAAAAATGTAGCTCAGGATGAAGTTTGAGGCGAGGAGGGCAGAACTGTGCATAGGAACCGTTACTATTGATCTCTGGGCCAGCTGTAAAGGAAAGTTGGCAACCCCGTCCTGAGATGGCCAGGTGATGGTACAAACTCTGTAGAGTCCAAGAAAGCAGCCAGAGGACAAAGGGAAGGGGCTCCAGGATCCGAAGCCCATGTCATAGAACTGGAAAAGTAGAGCAGAATGATAGGGGGAGTGGAGTTATGATAACTGTCTAGACATGATGTTTGGATGACAAGAGAACTCATCCCACTTCCATGCACACTCCTGGGCCAATGGTATCCATGATGTGACCTGGCTTGCATGTGAAGGGGATTCACACTTAGGAGAATCAAGTGTACAGTGCATCCGTGGAACAAAGGGAATTGTGAAGAACGGGCCTGGGATGTTTTTAGTGTGCTGTGGTGCCCTTAAGATTTTCATTTAGTTGTGCAAGTAGATGATGTTCTGGAACTAGCCAAAAAGTCAACAAAGAGAGGTGAGGCAGTTTGTTTAAGGTTGCAAAGCAGTCTGTGGAGTCTCAGGAGCCTCAGAAGTCATTTCAGAGCGAGAGAAACTCGGCAGGGCAGAACCCTGAGCATTCCTGCACAACCCAGTGCACTCTATTCAGTACAAGGGGAAGGCATCAGCACATATGTGGAAGAAGGTTTCTGAAGGAAACGGTTGCTTGAAAACCATTAAACCATTGCTTTATGAAGAGGAGTACAGAAAGCTTCCCTCTGGTTAACCAGTTTAAGGCTTAGAATACTTAGAAACTGAAAATAAAAGAAGATGGGATTCCTTGGGAGGGGTCTCTGATACAGCCTAACTACGCATAACTCATGTTTGGGAAGGACAGTGTCCACTCAAGAGTAGTCCCCTTAATCAATTAGCAGCTGGAAAGTCAGACCCACCATGGTAAACAATGTCTGCTACGATATTGTGAAAGAAATCTCATTACAATCTACCCATTTCCTTGTCTCCAGACATGAAGTTTAGTATGCCCTCTCTCCACTCCTGACATTTATAAGGTGGTATTTCTTTCTGGCAGTTGTTCACAGCCTATGCTTGACTGGAAGCTTCTGAGAGCCTTAGAATGTTCTTGGGGCAAGCTATATATTTGGCTTGTCTTCTTTGCCTTTGGCTCTGTAATGTTTCCATTAAGAATTTAGAGACGCCGGGCGGTGGTGGCGCACGCCTTTAATCCCAGCACTCGGGAGGCAGAGCCAGGCGGATCTCTGTGAGTTCGAGGCCAGCCTGGGCTACCAAGTGAGTCCCAGGAAAGGCGCAAAGCTACACAGAGAAACCCTGTCTCGAAAAACCAAAAAAAAAAAAAAAAAAAAAAAAAAAGAATTTAGAGACATATGAAGAGGAACTCTCTGACTTAATTGCTGTTTACATGGCTAATGAGGAATAGGCGTGTCAAGTTTTTCAAGTACTAGATGACATCCCCTGGTTCCAGACTCACTTCATGGAAACACAACTTCAGTGATGCATTTATGACCACATGGTTCATGGGAATGGAGGGAAAACAAAACAAACCTGTAGTCAAAATTTTGGCAAACTTCCTTCCTTTGTGTGTTTAAGATTCCACCCCCCCCAACACACATGCATGCGCACACACACACACACACACACACACACACACACACACACACACACACTGGCAATATAACTGTTCTGGACTTTTCATTTTTATTTTAGATTTAAGTGACAAATAAATTGTCAGATGGTACCTCATCATCATGCTCTCCCATCTTCTTAAAAATATAAATTGCTTGAGGGGGGGTAGTGTTATAATTTTAGAACAGAAAATACATGCCAGATGTCTCTTACATGAAACTGTCCCACCCAGAAATATATGCCTTATATTATGTCTTATCATTAGGATGTGTTCTAAATATCCCTGCCAAGCCATTGGAATGATGGGTCTGAACCCTCACTTATACTTAACTCCTGGAGTGTTGCTTTGTCTTTGTGTCTTGTACTCTTATTTCCATTGATGTAAAGGAAGCGCCAATTAGATAACACTCCATTATTAGAGAACCAGGCACAAGTCAGAGGATGCAGGGTCTGCCTTCTTGCCCAGAAACAATATGAAGTCTGTCTGCTGAGGGTCGCTGGGCCCCCTTCATGCTTTTGCTTTTGACGTTTGCCAGCTCACCCTATAAACATGTCTAAGGCTGCTGTGTTCAGTCTGTTTATTCAGATGACATTGTCCAGGGTAGGGAAAAGGAAAATTGAGCTTGACCCTGGAGATGACTACAAGAGAAAAAGAGAAGCAAAAAAAAAAATGGTAAAATGGAGAAAACAGGAAACAGACTAGCAAGAAGAGTCAGAGTGCTCAAAGGCAGGAAGCGGATTTCTGAGCTCTCTAATCTCCCCTGTGCAGCTGGTGTGCTGCGATTGAGAAGGAGCCACCCTCAGGCCCTGCCTCCTGGGATCACCTGTGAACTGGACACATCTCCTCCTTCAATAGGAATGGATTGTTTGCTCCCCGTCTTTTGGAATGATTGGTCCCTTTATGTGCTTACAGTTTCAATCTCAATACCGTTTCTTATTCTCTAATTGACCAAGCTGAAATGATGTGTCCCCAAACTCCCATCAGGGTCTATTTTCATTTTCTGTGTAGATCTTATCTGTCATTGTGATAATTTCATCTTTATCAATATTAATTGTATTTTAGTTATGGCCTCTCTCTTAAGACCACAGTCTGTGTGTGCCATGGGAGTGGAACTCACTGTCTTTGTCACTGGAGTATTTATGCACACAAGTCCTATAATAGATGCCCAAAGCCTGTCGATTAACCCTGTCAATAACTGAAGCAGTGAAGACTGCTTGAGGCCATAGATGCCTGTGAAAGGAAAACATATGGCTCAAGTTTTCTTTTCCTTGAAGATTCATCCATTTAGAGTAGGGACTTTGATAAGTGATCAATGTCAACTTAATGTAGTGATAACTAATAAATATTAGATAAGGTGTGTGGATATGCTGTTCTTTCTATTAAAATGAGTTCTTGGGAATGTTTTTAATGTCACATTTTTAAATTTCAAGAAATTGGGAACTTCTAACTCTTTTGGACAATACTCTTAAAACATCCATGAAATGGGGAGCATGCCATGTGACAAATTAAGGGAACTGTCGCAATTACTTTGCAGGCTGACCCAGGTTTCTTCCCATTCTTGTCTAAATATAAATTAAACAGTGATCCTTATGAAGTAACATTTCTTCCCATTCTTCAGTTAGGATGAGGGTTGTTTGTAACCATCACAGGAGAGGAAGTTATGCCTGAGCCAAGAGGAAATTTGGGGAGGAAGTGTGATTGGGAACATTATTCCGAAGGGTGAAATGGAGGAGAAAAGAAACAAGAGTAAAAATTAGAAATTGGAAATGAAGTCACTCCAGTCTCTCGCTTCCCAGAGGAAGCAGGCCATGACAGGATTGTGTGCACTGATGACTGAGATGTTAACAGGGCCTTCCAGCAAGGTGGAGGTCATAGTTCTCAGGTCTGAAGCATTCTGCTTTGGACTCTTCATCTGGAAAATGGGAGCAGCAAGTGAACTTACTTTCAAATGGCAGTCAGGAGAAGAAAGGAGGCACAAATACAGTCTCTCCAGGCTGCCATCACCCTCCCCCAAGAAGACTAGCAGCCACTGAAGAAATCAAACAATGGTTCAACTCACATACAGAGACCAAGAACACATTGTGAGTTTGAACATTAAGAGTGGCATTAGAAATCCCTAATCTCTCAATATACCATCCCCTGAGACGATGATTTTTTAGAGTGAATGTTTCCAATGCCCACTTCAGTAAATCCAGAAGCTAACTTTCTCTAGATTATTGCAAACCTTAGAAATAAATACATGATTGCACTGGCAACTGTACAGATGCTCCTGAAAGAAGGGGACTAGGAGAAAGAAGGTCACTTAATTCAAATATTTCACAAATATTTGCGTAAAAGAAGGGTCGGCTTTATGCAGCATAACCATACGAGCTTGGCTTTAATGGGCAGGAAATAGCAGCTACACTGAATTGCATTTTCAAAAGATGAAAGAATCTTCCAACACATCAATCCAGTAGTGTTAAATAACACTCTTGCCAGGTAGTGAGTTTTCCATGGAGGAAGATATAAAGTAGAGGATGATCGTGGAGCTATATGCCTAGAATGATAGATTCCTGACAGCATATAGCTGAAGCTTAAGTCGGGGAATTTTTTTCCCTATTAATTCTTTGTTATTGTTATCCTTTCCAGCATTTTCGACTGATATATGAAAACAGAAAAGTCTTCATGTTACTGGATTAGCATGTGGTCACTGATACTCATGTAAGTTGTGTGATGTTTAAGTCAGGTTGAGCATGACTGACCCCTCACTGCACTTATGTCACCTCTCAGCAGAGCAGAGGTAGCTGAGTTAGAGTTGAAAGGGCTACTGCTTAACTCCAGACTGCACACCACAGCCTGTCAGCCATTCTGATCTCCATGCCATTCCTCCAGTGTTCCAAGTTTGTTCTGGCAACAGGGCCTTTGCTTGTACCCCTATGAGAAAAAGATGAAGAGGCAAAGACTACACTACACAACACACACACACACACACACACACACACACACACACACACACACACAGAGAGAGAGAGAGAGAGAGAGAGAGAGAGAGAGAGAGAGAGAGAGAGAGAGAGAGAATATTTAGCCTTATTCAAGTAAAAAACTCTTGTCATTAATAATATGGATGAACCAGGATGACTCAGACTGAGCAAAATATGCCAGGTTCCAAATACTATGTGATTTCAGATGTGGAATCAAAACAAATTCAGTATATGAAAGTAGAGATTACAGTAGTGGCTGTCAGAGGATTGGAGGTTGGAAGTGTAAGGAGAAAGTAGAAACTCCAATTAAAGGGTACAAAGTTTTATTTGGACAGGAGAAACGATCTTTTACGACCTAATTTGTATCATGGTAGCCGGAGTCGATAATAATGCATGTTACAAAACTACTAAAGGAGTTTATTTGAAATATTTTCACTATTAAATGCAATAATAAGCAGTGAGTATGATAATTAGACTTATATAATTGTATCTCAGTATGTATGTATGTCTAAATAACATGATATATTAAATATATACAATTATCATTTGCCAACTGTAAATAAAAATTTAAAAATAAAACAAAGTGGCAAGCAAACCCTGTGCTGTGGAATCATCCAACTTTTTGGCTCCTCAGAGCACATTAGATGAAGAGGAATTATCTGAGATCACTCATTGTTGTTGCCTTTGAGGTTACACACGAGCATCTATTTGAAACAAACGGTACAATGTCTCCACCATTTCACAGGCTTGTGAGCAGACTAAATGCTATGGAACATAGCAAGAGGGACTATTTGGCAGCTAAAAGGATGAAATGGAATTTTCCAAAAGGCAGCGCACCAGTGGGAAGGCCTCTCAGCTTGAAGCCACAACTTCTGCAGGGTCTGAAGAAACCCTAGAAATGAGGGTCTTCTGTGTACCCAGCCACTCTGAAGAATCCACAGACAAACACTAGCATGCTGGAGCAAACCCTGAATTCCTAAGCACTGCAAATAGAAGTTACACCTTATCCCACCCAGCGGGGGGTGGAGCCCACCCTCCATGCAGAGGTTAGGACAGTCACCCAGATGGAGGAACAGTAGCAAACAAGCCCCCTGCCCAAGAAGGTGTCTTTGTGCACAGGCATGCATTTGACTGGGAATTTCATGCAATTTCTTGCTAAGAGAGCAAACTCAGTGAAGGCACCAGATTTCCTCTCCCGGGTGACATCATCTAGAGACACATAACTCATGCTTGCAACACTTATTCAAGAGAGACCGGCTACATTCGGTGAAGACAGTACAGGAAAGTGAAATGACCCAAGGGTTCAGTACAGCCAGCTGTTTCCACTTCAGAAAATAAAAATAACAGAATGTAAAGTGATACAAAGTTCAAGGTTTAAAAACCATGCCTAAACATCTCATGCCATGATTAGGCCATGATTGGGTCTTTGTGATGGGGAGAATGTTCTTGGAGACTCTTCAGCATTACTTATATATGGTAAAAAAAAAAAAAATAGTTGGAGATATTATGGTGTGGTAAGAAGTGAACCAAACTTGGAAAAGGGAAGAAGGTCTGGACTGAAGTACCAGGTCTGCCCTTCCCTGCTTATATGAACTTGTACCATTCACTCAACCACTGTGAATATAATAGAAAAGCGTGAGATGAGGGTGCATACCTCACCCTTCCAAAGACTGGAGGCTGCTGTTACAAGAGACCATTTCTGGCAACAAGTAAAGCAACAATATGACCTGAATATTAACACAGTGAATTATGATGGTGTCATATACCCACCCCTAAAAGAAGGAGTAATGTTAAAAAGAACATAGTAGATCAGGGAAATTTTCAAAGAGAGAAACCAAGGTGTCTAACATGTTTTAATATAAATAAGAAGGCAGTGATTGGAGCTTGAGCTAAACAATTCCTTCTAGGGGAGGCAGATGGTAAAGATGACCATTAGTGAAGGAGACACAATGGGGTTAGAACTTGGGCATGAAGAAAAGGGAAGATGGGAGGAAAGAAATGTTCAGTTCCTTGCTATTAACCATGATGGAACATATCCCATGTTGTCCTTTGACTCATGTTTCCCTCAGTTTCTAGCTTTGTCTGGCTCAACCCTGCTCATCATGAAAGACTTATAGCTCACTTCTTCACATCTGGTAAGTCATGACTGACTTCTCTGGCATTTCATGTAGTGTTTAATGGCACAGAAACAGAACATTCCATACTGTATTTGCCTTCCCCTAGGGACTCTCAGTTCCTCATGGTTGTGGGCCACATTTGCACTGGTCTGATGGTACCAAACAGAACAGGGACATCATGAATGCTTTTGCATCCATGAATAGCTTCATAGAATCACTCCAATGCTGAGTTGAAGAGTCAAGCAGTGCTAGAAAATGCAAGCAGTGAAAAATGTTCAGTCACCCCCACAGATTTGTACATAACAAGGGAGAATGCTTGATACTCTTCAGTTTATGTTCTTCAATTGAAGAACACCACAACAGAGACCCCCAAATGCCAGCCTTCTGTACCTATTCCAGGATGGATGGTAAGGATCACTACAATATGTGTTGCAAGTTCAGTGCCTGGTGGCTTCCTCAGATCTACTTTTCACTAATGGCATTTCTTGTATGTCTATTTCCACCAGAGAAGGTGGCGTTTTCCAGTATTCTACCTTACAGATTATCTTCATCCAATGCATTGCCCACCTCTGTAATTATATTCTCCTCAATATTTCCTGTAGTCATCCTCTTTTGTTCATTTTTACTATCACTGTAATCACATGGACCTCAGTCCAAGAGCCCTGAATCAACAATATGGTTCTTCTATATTCATTCACCCTGATACAGAGTAGTTTTTAGAAGACAGGAATACACTCACTATCCACTTCTTAATGAAATATTTTAAGCAGTCCCTATGGCAGATAGATGGGGGATGTAAATCTAAACCATATAAAGTGGTCTAAAGTTTCTCTTTGTCTGATTCCTGCTTATCTCTCTAGATTCCAGCCTCTGTGCTCTGGTTACACGGTTTTGCCTTTGTCCTTCAAATTCCTCATTCTGCTTCTGGCTGCAGGGCTTGGCAGAAGCTGTTCTCCCTTCTGGAATGTTATCCATGCTCCTACCTATAGTCACCAGTGTGGCCTCGACTTATCTTTTGTTACTCAGCTTGGGCAAGGTTAGACTCAGCCACTGATCATCTTTCTCTATCCTTCAAATATTCCTTCAGCACAGTTCATGATTATATAGCCATCTGTATAGTCTAATGGTTAGTATTTACTGTCCATCTTCTTAACTTTAAGACCCTAAATGGTGTGTTCATATATTTCTTCAGCAATCTAGCCCTATAGCCCAAACTAATTAATGTCTTCACAAATGCTGGGCATTCCATGCATGAATTTAAGATAAATAAGAGAGAATCTAATTCTGAGTTCAACAACCTCAATTTTTAGAACTCTAAGTGATTTGATGCAAATTTGGTGAAATCTACAAGTTTCATTCAATCTGAGAACTCATGATCTTATGTAAATGTCTTACTCTGACATGTGTCATGTGTATACTTTGGTGAGTGCATCCATTAAAAACCAAAAACAAATAAACAAAAAAATTCTTTAATATCTAGAAGGGTGGCAGGCCCTCAGACCTGGAGAAGCTAGTAATCTGATCACTGATGCATACTATGATTCTATGTTCTCTCAGTCTGGCTTAATCCACAAGTATTTACTGAGTGCTTTCTCTGAGTCAGGTCATCTTAGACTTGGGACTAAGTCTGAGACCAGCCTTTGAAGAGAACTTGATAAGTATAGGAAGATGTACATGAAATTGTGATAATGTTTAAGGTGGATCTTGACAAATACCTGTGGTATTACAGTCACCAGATAGAAGGAGCAGATGAGCTGAACTAGCTTCAAGGAACAACTTGAATTGGGTGTGTAGGGTTGAGTAAGAGTTCATGAGATTTTTTTTTTTTAAGAACCAGAGAGGCCTTCTACAGAAGTGAAAAATGCCTTTCACCAATAGGAACAGGAAAATGAGGAGCCTGGGAATAGTTCTGAGTGTTTGGAGAGTAAGTGGTAACCATCCATCAGTTGATGTACAAATGAAGAAGCAAAAGGCTGATGCATTTGGAGGAGCCCTAACAATCACAAGGTGTATAAGCTCTTCTCAAAGGCAGGCTTTTCCTATATCTCATATCTCCCTTCATTCCAAAGTCAAGCTCACCCTTTACACTCACTAGCCCTAGCTCTTTCCCCCTTTCTCTTTAATTAGTCCTTCATCTTTAAACTTGGGATTCTAACAGCTGCCTTGAGTGTTTCACAGGCAGGGAACCTAGTGTCCTCTAAGAGCCCATCATGCTGAGATTTTCACTGGCAAATTTACTTCCAGAGGGATTGTTGCATGAATTTTTCTAATGGAATGAATGATCAATCCTCACTAAAGGGATTATGAAAACCTTAACAGCATTGTAGCAATGTGGCTGCTAATGAAATACAGTTGACTGCTCCCACCATTTGGCACCAACCGACCCAACACTGTCAACATCACAATATGATATTTGTTCCCAATTATTTTATGGCAACAACTGTAATACAATATGGTATTAATCATATTTATTATAAGTATCAATTTGAGAAATTTCTGACGTGCCAGAAGATGAATCGGCTTATTACGAAAAGCAATTCTGCTGGGTGCATGCCGACGGCTGCTGTATAATAAATAAGCTCTGTAGATGTTTTTAAAGAAGTAATGCAAAAGAAATAGCATTGGAAACAAAAGCAAGGCATCAAGCCCCTTCTGCTACCATCTGTGCTCCTGGATACAGCACCATCAGGATACCTTGTGAGTTTAGGGTTTTATCAGATTAGCAACCAGCTGGCAGGGTATTCCACCTTCTCAGAAAAGAGAGCAAGAGCAGTTTTGTGACTGAGCCCTCAAGAGAAGGGAACACTGGAGGCACAGGGTACTTTCTGAAAATGTAGCATCCTCCAGACTCCAACTCCAGCACTGCCCTGGCATGCCCTGCTGAAGCAAGTATGATTGCACGATAGTCTCTCAGGGAAATTATTACCCTTGATCTAGTACTAGATCCATTCTTCCATTTTATTTGGATATATATTCAAGTATCTCCCTGTCAGATTCTTTATGATTACCCTAGTAATAACAAATGTCCTGCTTCTAAGCCTTATAATTTGCCATTCTTTGTACATGTATGTACTATATATTTATTTATGTTCATGTAGATATACATGTGTGTGCATATACATGGAGGCCATGGGACAACCTTAGTTGGTGTTCCTTAGGCTCCATTGTAGCCAGAAGGTTTCTCAGGTCTTGCCCAGCCCCAAGATCCCACAGCCTCTTATAATCATTCAGAGCCTTTATATTAATTATCAACTGTTATATTACTTATCAACTGCATGGCCTATGGCAGGCTTTTGCTAGCTAGCTCTTATATCTTCAATTAACCCATTTCTATTAATCTATGCATTGCCACGTGGCTTTGTGGCTTATTGGTGGCTTATTAGTACTTTTACATCTTGCTTCTCCTGGTGGCTGCTAGCAGCTTCTCCCTGCTTCTGCCTTTCTTCTTCCTCTCTCCCCAGTTGGAATATACCACCTAACCTTATTCTGCCTCACCGTTGGCCAAACAGCTATATTTATCAACCAATCAGAACAACACATATTCACGCATACAGAAAGACTTCCCACAGCACTCCATCCACCTTTTTTTTTAAACAAATTTTAGTGTTTGACTGGCCTGAAGTTTACCTATTAGGCTAAGCTGCCTGACCAGTGAGCTCCAGGGGCTCACCTGTCTCCACCATGGTAGTGCCAGGATTAAGAGCATATATCATCACACACACACACACACACACACACACACACACACACACACCTTTTTTTTTTACAGTGGTTCTGATGATTTGAACTTCAGTCCTTATACTTGTACAGCAAGTGTTTCACAAACTGAACCATCTCCCTAGCAGTGTGCTAATGCCTCTGAAGGTATAGTACATTTATCTCCATCTCTCTCCTCTCTCCTCTCTCCTCCAAATAAGAGCTGAATGGTCATTTACTCACAGTCCCACATGTGCAGGTCTGCCGCACAACAGCGAGAATCAGTAAATGAGGGGGAAAAAATGAACCATCAAATGTATGAATAAATGAACGTGTTGACCAATGCACCTAACACTTACTCTTTCCAAATGAAATTTCGGCAATTTCCCCTCCTTAAAATATTCCTTAGCCGTCTGCCTGTTCCAGATACACCAATAAACCACCCCTCATTTTGCCCCTTTACATCCATACCTTTTTCCATACCTTCTAAACCTGTGCCTCTTTTTGAGCCTTTTCAATTAATTCACATTACTGTCACCAACATGACTGTAAGAAAAGGAAAAAAAACCTGTCATTTTCTTGTCTCATCATGTCATTGGTGGAAATTATGATTTTCCTGTTGCTAAGGTTGAAGCTTAATATGCCAGGGTGGCACATACAACCCTGCATGGTGGTCTGGTTCCTTCCTGGTTCTCAGCTTCATTGTCTGCCTTCACCCTGCACGAACCTGTTGATGCTTCATTTTCTGTGCCCTCCTGTTTGCTCATTTGTGTGAGCATAGCTGACCTTTTCCACTGCCAATATGGAATGTGTAATTATAGCATCAGGTTACCACTTTCCTCCTCCATTTACACCAGGTAAATTCTTCCTATGCTTGTCTCTCTGTTTCCTTCATCGTAACTCCTTGTTGCTTAGATGCATTAAACTCAATTTTCTTATGTGAATGGAAGTGAAAGAGAACAGAGTTCACAGAAGGATGTGGTTGTGTTCAGGTTGGCACAGAATTTACTCTAGAAGGTTGGAATCACATCAGGTAAGTAATAAAGAGATCTCCTTGCACCAGGACCCAGTGAGACAAATTAGACAAATAATAAAGATGTGCATCAAGATTTCAAACACAGAGGAATTAGAACCGGCCTGAAGATCTCTGCCATCAAGGTATTTTCACATGGCCTGGTCTTAGACAGTTACTCAATGGTTACTGAAGGTCTGCCGAGTACAAGAAGTAGCATTGGAATGTGTTTGAAATCTGAGACAGTAGGTAGAAGTCATAATTCACATTCTTGAAAGCCAGGATCTATTAGATAGTGAAGCTAACCGCATAGGAGAGGTCTAACAATTCTCCCATTTACCTGTAAGATTTAAATCTAGTGTCATTTCTCCATGGAAGGTTCCTTTCTGTCAAGTTCCCCATCTTTGGTAGTGACTATATTTTATTAAAGTGTGTATCCCAATCTGTGACATTCCTTTTTCACAGAGCAGGAGTTCCCACTTCACTCATTTTCTAGTCCTAGTATTGACAAGCCATTGTGTATTAGGCATTCTAAAGACGGAAAACAGTAAGAAGGAGCAGGCTCACCCACTTACATGAGTCTTTTAGGCTTTGAACACAATGATGAATAATATGAAAGACTTGACTGCTGTGATCTGAATGTACGTGCTCCCCTTAGGGCACATGTTATAATCCCAATCCATTAGGATTAGGGATAAGATTAGGGATTGGGGCCTTATGGAAGAGGACAAAATATGAGAATGGAACCTTCATACATAAGGTTTATAAAAGATTGCGGAGGGCTAGCTAGCCCTTGCTGCTGGGTGAAAACTCAAGAAGATGTCATTTTATGGGTCAGAAAAACATGCCTTCACCAGACATGGGATTTGATGGTGCCTTGACCTTGAGTTTTCCAGGATCTGTAACTGAAAGAAACAAACTTATATTGGGTATACTAAAGCATGCTTAAAGTACTCACAGACATAGACAGCAAATGAAGACCATGGAATGGTGGGAAAATGACTTCACATGAGTAAGTATAACAAAGTCGAGTGCTGCCATCAACACTGTTGGCCCATCGAACAGAACGTGCCAGTATAGTAATGGACAAATAAGAAGCAATTAGTCTAGGAAAGGTAGAAAACAGATTGACAAAGATATTGGAATAAGCATAACCTCCTTAAGGAAATCCTTTTAGGCACTCACCATTTTCTTGTGTGGGCAAAATAGACATTTTTAAAAGACTACAAATGGAGATTTATAAGCAATACATATTTTGTGGGACTGGGATGTAACTCAGTGGTAGAGTGATTGCCTAGCATGTACAAGGCCCTGATTGTCAACATGGCAATAAAATAAACTAAACATACACACACACACGATTTACCTTAAGCTCTCATAACCATGGCACCAGTATCTTCTGCAGTGGTGTGGAAAGATGATTTCTCTTGGTAATATTCATCTCTGATTTTCTTCCTTACAAAAGTTGTGCCACTTATGACTCCGATTTAGAAAAATCCTGAAGAAAGTTATAGGCCTGTACAATTTGTTCCTTTGAATTGACATATTGGACAGAATTTATTTGAGATGGACTTATTTAAGATGTATATGTATGTGTCTGTCTGTGTACCAGTGCCTGTATTTTTTCTGAGGCCTCACCCTTACATTCCATAGGCTAAGCAAGCATTTGACCACTGAGCCATATCCCCAGCTCTAAAATCAGTTTTAACAATAGCTTTTGCTACATGAATTTTTCACACCTTACTTTTTGCTGATACAAATGGTATTTGATCCTTAAAAGGGCAGAGCTGTATTTCTTTTCAAATATTTTACTCACTAAAAGATTTGTGTTAATAAATATGAGTGAACAATATTTTACTCCTAGAACTTAAAACTTGGGAGGCCCAAAGAAGAGCTGCTCTAATTTATTGAGGTATTTTTTTCTTTCTTACACCGACAGCTGACATGAAAATGAAGGAGGCCGGGAAAACGCTTAAAGTAGAAATAACAAAAAAGAAATGACAACCAACACATTATTGTGTATTTTCAAAGCACTTCTAAGAATGCCCACAGATGTCACGGCTCTTTTAATTTTCTTACTAATATGAGAATCCACTTTGTGATGTAAGATTTCAGTTAAGATTTACGTATAGTTATTGTAATTAGAGGAAAGGAATACAGGGACTGACGAAATGGCTCCGTGGGTAAAGCGTTTGCTATGCAAATGTGAGTATCTGAGCTTAAATCCATACATCCACACAAATGCTAGGTGTGGTGATGCCCCAGCTCCAAGAGATGGGGACAGGTGGATCCTGGGGGCTTGCTGGCCAGCCAGTTTAACTTAAACAGAGAGGTTCAGGTTCAGTAAGAAACTGCCTCAAATTGTAAGGTAAAGAAGCCATAATGGAAGATAGTTTGGGCATGAACTTCTGACTTGCATATGTCCTCAAATGGGTACACACACACTCACACACTCACCAAATAAAAAGACTGAAATGTTGCACTTAAGGAATTAGTGAAACAGAGTAGAGGACTGCCATCAGCCGGGAAGATGATGTTCTATTCTCATTAGAAAAGAGAGTGATAACTTTAGAGTTAATTCTAGAACTTCTTGGACTCTGATCAAAGGGAATCTCAGAAAATTGGGGTGTAGCTTAGTGATGGAAAGTTTTCTTATTATTCTTAAGGCCCTGGGTTGGATCCCTAAGACTAAATCAACTCAAAATGAAGTATTCTTATATGAAAGAGTCAAAGAGCATAAATCTAGCCCATCTCTTGATTCTGTGTAAAACGTTTTACAGACAGATTCATTCTTTTGTATTTTGTCTGCAGCTGCATTCACATAGCAGTGGCAGAGATGAGAAGGTGGGACAAAGATTTGAAGTACCACAAAGCCTAAAATGAACAGTTTACGGTTCTCTAAAGGAAAAATTCATTAACTGACTCAAGAGAAACCTATGATAGAAGAAAATTGTCTGAAGCAAGAGGTATCAGAGATTCTATATGGTTATGCATACATTTTTCTCAACCTGGAACAGAGCTCATGAATCAGTAGGTGAAGCTGTGCATGTCAGTTTTCAAATATGAACTCTACTTTCCTGAAAATGTAACAAATTTCCAAGTGTCTTGTCATTGCCTGGGTTTGGTATAAAGTAGGATGTAAGAAGAGGGTAAAAGTCTGAGTATTTACAGTCGATTTCATTTTTATTATGATATCACTGAGGTTTTTCTGGAACAGGCCAGTGTGGAATAGAATACGGCATCTGGACCAATAGATTACCCTTATCAAAAGAATGAGTAATTGGAGCAGTGCTGTAGAATATCAAGCAGGTTCCTTATGTGAGCAACTTTGCAGTTGGAGCAAATCAACTTGCTGAGCATCAAAAGTACACAGGAAATGGAGGATTTGACCCAAGAGCCTTTTCCATTTGAAACAGTAATTTCCTCTCTTTGCCGTTGAACCTCTTCCCTGTGATCTGAGGAAGACTGGAAACAGTGTGGGGAGAGGGGTGTAATGAGATCACATAGTACTGGCTTACAGAAATAAGTGATCTCCCTCCCAGGATGTGGAACGAGATGTATAAATGGGCCTTAGTTTCAGTTTCACCCCCTTAGAATTCTAAGCGAGCCTGGGATTGATTGGATTCCCCAGTTGGGCTGTAGAGGAGCTGGAAGTATCCATTAGTTTCTCAGTTTTTAAGGAGTGGGAGCTTGTGTAAGATCATAATGGCAGCATCCTTTGCACACCCTAATATTTCATTTATATCAGTGACTCGTTCTTGTAGATTGACTTCAGGCTATAAATAGAGGGGTTCATAGGAAAAGGTTTTTAGTCAATGTAAGAGGTGGTTGCCAAGCATACCAGGATGTCAGAAACACTACGGAACCTGGGCCCCAGATCTACTGACCACTGGCTCTGATGGAGCCCAGGAAGTTTCTTCTGTAAATGTATCCTTAGGGAAATTCCTGTTTGACAAGACTGGGAAGCACCTATGAAATCCAACCCCTCATGGAACTGAAGTGACATCATGCCTGGTCCCCACCTCACCTTTCTAAGAAAACAAAAACAAGTTACCTCAGAAGCCTTATAGGGGTCACTTATATTGTGTACTGTCGCCTCTCTGATCTAACCTACTTCCCTTCCTCTGGATACCCCTTCTGAAGCCTCCAACTATTCTCCCAGTACACAGAGCACACTCTTCTGTGAGGAACTGTGATTTTCTGTCCAGTCCCTGGTTTGGTCCTTTTCAAAGCCCACATGAATCACATTCCCACTCCGTTTCGGTTTCTGTTCAGAAACCACCACGACAGAGTTGTCTTTCTCAACTCGGCCCATTCTTCCTTCTTGGTACTTACCGGCATGTCACCCTTTATGCATACGTGCACTTCCCTACTTCTGTTTCCTATTTACTCTCTCAGTAGTCTCTGGGACCTGGAAGGCTGTACTTGTTTAGTACTTTGTCCCTAACATTGATATTTGGCACATGGTAGGTTCTTAATAAATATTTATAAGTAGACGAATGAATAGTTCTTCTAAATATAATTTCTTGATCTAATAGACTGATCTACTACTACTCATGGAAACAACTCTGAAATCAGACGGTCCTGGCTTGAACCTTCCATGCCTGATGTTAAGTAAGTTACTAGTTCTTTCAGAGTTTCATTTTCCTGTGTGTCAAATGGAGTACCAACACTGGAGGACCATTGTGAGTGTTACATGGAGCAAGCCAATAAGAGTTCCTTAGGGAAACAAGGCTGAAGTGGGCCTTAGGTTCAGTTTCACCCCCTTGGAATTCAAGGGTGCATGGGATTGATTGGATTTCCCAGTTGGGCTATAGAAGAGTCGGAAGTGTCCGTTAGTTTCTCAATTTTTAAGGAGTGGGAGATTGTGTAAGAGTCATCAGTGCCCTTGTGAACAGAGTTTCGTTAAGACATTGTGAAACAGAGAACAACAGGGGGTTTCCTCCGGCCAACACACATCAGGGCTTCATGCTCAGTGGAGTGTGTCTGAAGGAGAGAGCGACTCCCTGGCTGTTTTGTAGGCTCTGCTTCACAGCTTTGCACTTGTGACTCCAGTTGGGAAGAGGCGAATGGGCCCCATTGGCCAACTGGGACAAATCACAAACAGTCCCCTGTGGGCATACAGAACAGCAATGTTCTTTGACCAGTGTCTCTAAGGTGAGATTTAAAGTTTGTAGTTTGTAGGGAAAAAGAGGAAGGAACAAAGAGGAAAATAACATTGACAATTAAATTGAAAATCTAGGTTCTAGGTGACATGCTACTCATTTTCCCACACCAGCTACAAACTTATTCAACCCTATTAGGCTATTACTAAGAAGAATGTCCTCATTTTCCAGATAGGGAAACAAGGATTGGCAAGGTGTAGTATCTGACAGTTGTTTTCCATATAAATTTCTGGGACCTTACCCTACCCTAAGACTGGATTTTGACCTTCATTGAGTCCATGAGCTCAGAATCTGTCACTCATTCTTTGCATTTTCATTGTAAAACATAAAAACAGTGTTATATCATCTACACCAGGACCTACATTGACAAGAAATAAGCCATTGATGGTGAAATAATCATTGTGAGGACTTGCCTATCATACGTTTTTAGTAAAAAAAAAAAGTTATCATCGTTAATAATATTAATAAAGTCACACCACCAGCAGCAGAGCCAAGATCATAAATTCATAAATTCAGCTAAAGTGCTTCCAGGAAAATTCTCTTCTACAGTACCATGTTGGCCACAGCATGGATGGCCATAGCATAGACGTTCTAATTTGACAGACTCGAGTTCTTTAGAAGTTTGCACAGCATAGCTTCCACACCTAGGATTCAAGGGTGGCAGTGGGGGAACTGAGCCGCCCATTCTAAGAGGCCTGCAGGAAAGAAAGTCTAGAATCTTCCCTGGAAACATATCCCTTGTGGCACATCCCTTCTCTGCAGGATGCTAAAACCCACTGGCCTCACAGACTCCATCCTCCCATACAATTGGTTCTCCACACAATTAGTTTCTGGCACAACCATCAAAGTGATCTCCCTCCTAGGATGTGGAACAAGATGAAAAACAAATTTTGCATTGTGAACTCAAAGTGTGATCAGGGCAGGGACTGAAAAGAGGAAGGGCTATGCTGTAAGGATCCAGGGCCAACGATGGAAGACAGCCTGCCGCCTGCTCTACCCCAGGTGATTTATGTAGCTGTGCATGTACTTTTCTATACCCCCAAATATACCTGTGACACTCTTAAGGGACAGAAACTCTGAGTAACTCACCTAAAATTAGATTCATTTTTCTCCAAGATAGAGCAGAGAAATGAACTGATTCCTTATGTACAGAAAGTATTAGATTTATCTCATAAGACCATTAGGACAGTTGTGGCTTTGCCTTATCTCCTGAAGTGAATGAGGACAAAGAGCCAAAAGACACAATATCTCTCTTCCAATGGATACTCAACTTCAAAGACAAAAACAGCTGCGGGTAGGGAGGTAAGGTCAGAGCCTAGGCAGACCTTTGGAGCTGGAGAAAAAGATGCAAATTAAGTGTGGGTGAGCAAAATATGAAAATAAAATCCTTTACGGAAAGCAAAACCCTTCTGCAGTGAGTGCGAAAGTAAAGGATGCTAGCCAAGTGATGGAAATAAACAGTACTGCGTGATGTAACCGCTCTCTAAACAGGCGGATCATGAGAAGCATAAGGGAATACATGGAAGTTGTAAATTGTCTATTTTATCTGCAGACTTGGAAGAATCAAAGTGAAAGCAATGTCAATTTTCTCAATATTCAGCTCATTATACACTCTCATGAGGGACAGGAAGCATGCTTTTATTTGCTGTTTCTGTAATAGTGTTATTTGGTAGATGACAGGGCCATAGGGTTCTATAATCATATATAGGGCAACACGCCAAACATCATCCTAACATCTTTGTAGCTTTCTTTCTTCCCTCCATGTCTCCTAGTCATTCCTTCATTTATTCATTCATTCAGCAAAATTAGTTTGTGCCTGCAGTGTTCCAATTTTGCTAAACACTCTGTAAATGAAGACGAATGTGGCATGGCCCCACCCTTAGATACCCAAAGTCCTCTATAAAAACACATTCAACTTGGTAGTGAGAGAATGGGGTAGTTATTTTCTCATAGGAGGAAACAAATATATCCAAAGGCAGACGCTGAATTGTAGCCCTAAAAGCTGTATTTGAAACCTCGAAATGAGAATGTATTTGGACAGTCAGGACTTCAGAATGTGGATGCATTTAGTCTGAACCTCAGGATGTGAATGGATTTGTACACAGAGTCTTCGCAGCCTCAATTAGTTAAGAGAGGTTATCGTCAAGAAAACAAATGACAACAGATGCTGGCAAGGATGTGGGAAAGAGAAATCCTGTTCACTGTTGATGGAAGTAAAAACTGGTGTCTCCATTAGGAAATGTGTGGAAGTTTCTCAGAAAGCTACATAGCAAACTACAATATCACTTAGACACACCCCTCCTGAGCATAAATTCTCCATCCTACCACAAGGATGCTGCACATCCATGTTTATTACCACTCAATTTACAATAGCTAGAAAATAGAATCAACCTACCTGTCCATCAACAGATAGATGGATAATGAATATCAAAATGAAACTCTGAAATTTAGAGGGAAAATGGGTGGTGTTGTAAAATATTAAATGAACTGAGGTAACCTAGACCCAAAATGAAAATATACTTTATGCTCTCTCTCACATGTTTGTCCTCATTTCTAATTTTCATACGTGAGTATTTATAAAAGACTGTAGGGGTGCAGAGGTCATGAAAATGGAAGGGAGCCATGAGAAGAAGCATCAAGAAAAACATGTAGAAAGGTACTAGAACACGTGTGACATGAAAATGCAAAGAGAGGGGCTGAAGAGATGGCTCAGAGGTTAAGAGCACCGACTGCTCTTCGAGAGGTCCTGAGTTCAATTCCCAGCACCCACATGGTGGCTCACAACCATCTGTAATGAGATCTGGCACCCTCTTCCATATACGTAATAAATAATAAATAAATCTTTTTTAAAAAAAAGAAAAGAAAATGCAAAGAGAATAAGAGGCTGTGGGGTAGTACAAGTGGAGAGATGCAGGTGGATAGGGAGATGAGTGAGAGGGGAAGACTGACCTAAACTATATATACAGATGCCATAAGGAAATCAGTGCTCTGTACGCTGATTTAAGAGAAGAGGTCACAGTGGATTAGGATATGATCTGGAGCCTTTTAGCAAGAGAGCACACAAAGACATGTATAGAACGAAACAAAACCATGTCAAGATGGAGGCGAACTGGAGTAGTATAACCAGCAATCAAGAGACCCCAAAATGGCCAGGAGCTACCATGGTATAGGAAACGGCAAGGAAATATTTTAATCTTTAAAGTTTTTTGAAAAAATAGCATCTTTCTTTCAGACTTTTATTAGTGTCCAGGATTATGAAAAATTAAATTTCTGATATGTTCAACTCTCAACTTACGGTATTTTACTATTGAAGTCTTGATAATTAATATCCAGGACAGAAGTATTAAAACTGCAATGGTAAGAAATAAGATGCCCTAAAATGTTTTTTAATGTCATGTGGTTTTAAATGTGACTTTTACTGTCAATCAAGATACCTTCTCCAGTTTTGAAGGTGTGACCCACTTCCCAACTGAAAGTATTCATAGTCTCCCTCCCACAGTTTGGATCTTTCTGCTACTGGCACCTCCCCAGAGGAACTTCCTGGTTTGATTTCTGAATTCTTTGAGCTTCCTGCTACTTGTGCTTCCTGTGACCTGGTTCCTTGATTCCTTCCTGTGCTTAACATAACCAAATGTGGCAATATTGCTTGCATCCAGGAACTCTTTTCTGTAATAGAATATTTTTATTAATTATTGGAGGATTTAATAAGTGCCTACTAGGTATTGTAATCATGCATAACCCAACTACTCCTCTTACATCCTTCCAAATCCTCTCCTCCACCCACTTCCAACTTTGGCTCCTTTTTTGGTAAACCACCATGTCCATTTGTGCTGCACCACATAGTATGGGTACAAGACCATCCACTAGAACTTGGCTTTAAGAATGACAGCCCCATTCTGACAGGGGTAAGACTGAATCTCAGAGTCATTTTGATTTGCATTTCCCTGATGGCTAAGAATGATGATCATTTCTTTAAGTGTTTCTCTGCCATTTGAGATTCTTCTGTTAAAAATTCTCTGTTTATCTCAGTACCCCATTTTTTAAAATTGGATTATTTGGGGTTTTTTTCACATCTAGTTTCTTGAGTTCTTTATATATTTTAGAGAATAGCTCTCTGTTGGATGTGGGAATGGGGAAGATCTTTTCCCATTCTGTAGGCTGCCGTTTTGTCTTATTGACAGTGTCTTTTGCCTTACAGAAGCTTTTCAGTTTCATGAGGTGTTATTTATTAATTGTCAATCTTGGTGTCTGTGCTACTGGTTGTTATATTCAGGAAGTTGTCTCCTGTGCCAATGCGTCCAAGGCTATTCCCCACTTCCTCTTCTATCAGGTTCAGTGTAACTGGATTTATGTTGAGGTCTTTGATCCACTTGGACTTGACACAAAATATAGCTTATGCTGGAGAGAATGTAGAGCCAGGGGAACACTCTTCATTGCTGGTGGGAGTGCAAACTTGTACAGCCACTTTGGAAATCAATATGGCAGTTTCTCAGAAAATTGGGAGTCAATCTATTTTGAGACCCAGCATTACCACTGGTATCCAAAGAATACTCAATCATACCACAAGAACACTTACTCAACTATGTTTATAGCAGCTTTTTCTCTAGTATCCAGAACCTGGAAGCAATCTAGATGCCCCTCAACCAAAGAACAGTTAAAGAAAATGTAGAATATTTACACAAGGGAGTATTACTCGGTTGTTTAAAACAAAGACATCATGAAATTTGTGGGCAAATAGCTAGAACTAGAAAAAATTATCCTGAGTGTACCCAGAAAGACAAACATAGTATGTATTCACTCATAAGTGGATATTAACTGTAAAATAAAGGATAATCATGATACAATCCACAGAATCAGAGAGGCTAGGTAATGAACAAGGCCTGAGGTGGGGACACATGGATCTCCCTGGGAAGGGGAAACAGAAATCTCTTGGTTGGACTGGGGGGTGGGTGGGCATGAGAACTTGAGGGATCAGGTTGGGGGTGGGTGGAAGGGGACCATACTTAGAGAAATGACTGAAAAGGGGGCTTTATGGAATCTGGTGAAAGCCTGATGCAAAGGAAACTTCCATGAGTCTACAAAGATGGTCCCAGCTAAGACTCTTGGATGCATAGCCTGAACTGGCCATCCCCTATGATCAGATTGGTGGCTACCCTAGTTGTCAGTGGAGAGCCTTCATCCAGTGACTGATGGAGGCAGATTCACAGGCCCATGGCCAAACATTGGCCTGAGCTCAGGGATTCCTGCTAAGGAGAATGAGGAGGGATTATAGGAAACAGGTGGGTCAGAAACATAGCAGGAAAACAAACAGAAACCACTAGCCTGGATCATGGGAACTCAGAGAATCTGGACCAAAAACCAGGGCATCTGTGTGAGACCAACCTAGGTTCGCTAGATATATGTGACCGTTGTGTAGCTTGCTCTATATGTGGGAATCCTGGCCATGGGACCTGTCCCTTGTTCTTTGACTAGCACTTGGGAACCCAGTCCTCATGCTGGATTGCTTTGCTTAGCCTGAATACAAAGGGAGTGCTTGGTCTTATGGCAGCTTGATATGGCATGCTTTGCTGAAGCCCATGGGAGGCCTGCCACTTTCTGAGCAGTTACTGAGAAGGGGTGGACTGAGGGAGTTGGAGGAAGAGCAGGGAGGGAGGGGAAGGAGAGGAGAGAGGGAAGGCTTTGGTCAGAATATAAAATAAATGATTTTTTTAAATGACACCACCACCACCACCACCCCAGACTCCAGAAGCCCTCAACTGTCAATAGCTCCATGGCTTGGGATGAAGGCTTGTGATCCTTTCCCAGCATCCATGCCAGCGCATTTACTGTGTTGATCTCAGGTAGGTCTCTGAGTTCATGAGGGAATTAGTCCTTCCATATTCAGGAGACACTGTTTCACCAAAGTCCTTCCTGACCTCTGGCTCTTAAAATCTTCCTGTCTTTTATTCCCCAATGATCCCTGAGCCTTATGGAAGGTTATAATACAGATACCCTATTTGTGGCTCATGACTCCACAGACAGTTATTTTCTGGACTTCGGTAAATTATGAGTTTCTGCATTAAGTGTCATCTACTGTAACAAGAAACTTCTACATGAGGTCTAGTTGATGCACTTACCTATGGGTATAGAAATCCTGATTTAGAGGGCAGTTGGATAGTATCATCCATTTAGTAAGCTGGAATTTCAACAGTTTCAAGGCCCAGGATAGATTTTCTTATTTGTTTTCCATAATGATCTTCTCAGTTTAGCTCTTCATTTCTCTTTTTGTTTATTCTTCTGAAATATAGTTATGTAATATATGAGGCTATTTCTGATAGTTATGGAAAATTCCATGGTGTATATTTCATGAGCAATGTGATACCTGAATTCATCTTAGCCTTTTTATCTGGAATCTCCTATTCTTCAAGTAACTTCATGTATCAAATAATACTCATTTCTTTGACTCTAGAAATATTGTGAAAAATGAAAAGAAGAAATGACAGTCATTGGAGTTTAACTTAATCAATCTTTAATTGACCTATCATCTATTGTATGATAGCAACATTTGAAGCAAATCCATAATCTTCCTAAGGCACAGCCTCACTTATAATATCTACCCCTAGATTACTCTGGAATCAGGAGGGTGCTGTATATCAAACACTTAGTACCAAGTCTGTAGAGATGTGAGATTATCTGTCTATGTATATATGTATCTATCTATGTATCTATCTATGTATCTATCTATCATCTATCTATCTATCTGTATTATATGTATATGCACACACACATATATGATCTATCTATCTATCTATCTATCTATGTATCTATCTATCTCATATATATGCATATACATTTCTCCTCTCTTCCAGTCCTGGCCACTCAGGTGTCATATAAACCACTTCCCAGAACCTATCATTCTTCCTTGTCCTGAAAGTTGAGAGTAACAAATGAATAAACGGGAACAGATGAATTCTCACTCCCTTCCTCTTTAGTTCTATGGGATACTGGGCTGAGGGAACCTTGCCCTCAACCTCACAAACCCAGGAGAATTTATTTTTCATTCCATGTTTTGTGATTGCCAGTTCAATCAATCTTGAATTATATTTTGCTTTTTGGAGTTTATATGATCATTTTACTTCTTTGTAGGTATTTAAAATTGTTTAATGAGGAAAACACTGTTGTTGTTTGCATGGATGTTCATGTATTTCTACACATGCGTAAACATATTTGCTTGGCTAACATAGGATTCTGCTCAAAATTCTATGTCAGATTTTCACTTGAGTGACTTCAGTAATCATTTTGATCCCAGCCCACACATTCTTCCAGAAGCCTAGCCAGAATCTAGGCCTGTTTCATTTTGAAAATCAATTGACACTATTTCCTCTCCAAAGGCATCCACTATTGATTGTGTATCTTCCTTAATTACATAGAAGAAAAACTGATTCCTCCTGGACACAACTAGATTTCCCATTTGGCATCTTTATTTCCACCTCAGTGTAACTTAGTTATCGATGCTTGCTTGGATCAAGCTATTAAAACACTTACTGAGGGGGCAGGAAATATGGCTCAGTGGATAAAGATGTCTGCCTCCAAGGCTGAAGACTTGAATTTAATCCCCAAGACTCACATCTTGGAAGGAAATGGGAAATGGCAAATTCCCCCAGGTTGACCTTTGACTTCCGTACATCCACTATGGCATGCTCTTCCACCCTATCATGCATTCACAAAATAAACAAAATGTAATAAAAGAATACATATTATATATATATATATATATATATATATATATATATATATGGAGTGATATTTATCTCAATTTCATTTGGAAAAATTCTAGAAATAAGTCCACTGTAAAGTCAGTGTACTGGTTCATCAGCTAGGTTGGAAGCTCATTTTTAGTGTTCCGTGAAGCTCACATTATATGAACTCTATCTAATAATTATCACATCATACCATGACATGAATGACCATTTAATTTTTATCATTTAATGTGGGCTCTTTGGAGAGTGATGTGCATAATCAATTATTAAACTAGACCAATAGAAACAAACTGAGACTAAACTAAGACAAAAATAGATCATATTGATTTTGATCATCAGCTTAACTATTTGTCTTCTCCTCTAGACAATAAGTCCTTGCCATATTTATCTGATATTCTGTTCTATTTCCAACACCTAACATAGTACTTGGCATAGGGAAAGACCGCAGCACATATTATTGTCCTTTATTGTGACAAATGCAGACATAAAATGGTTTTGTTCAGCCTTAGAGTTCTTTCATTGTGAACACTAACATATAGCATTTGTATGTTAGTATTACATCATTCAGTAGTGGTCCAACAATATGCTCTTGCCTGACTATCTGTTTATCCTCCAAGATACCTGAATCCAGTTGCATTTGGAACATTTTTGTGTCCTTGTACTATCGTATACATTTATCTTTGTGTTAATTACCATCTATTAGAATTTTCTGGGGGTTTTTTTTGTCTGTTTTTTTGAGACAAGGTTTCTAACCCTGGCTGTCTTGGAAGTAGCTCTGTAGACCAGACTGGCCTCAAACTCACAGAGACTCATCTGTCTCTCCCTCTCAAGTATTGGGAGTAAAGGCATACACAGTCACCACCCAGCTAATAGCTGGTACTTTGAAGGTCTTGATCCCGGAGACTACTAGTTCTTCTTGGATTTTTTCATTTCTGTAAAAGTATTTCACTTAGAACTGTTACAGATATAAAACAGTAAATTCCATGGAGGTAAATAGATAACAAGATTTATTAATGGAAAATGTGTTCAGATTGAAAATAAGAAAATTCCATCTACCAATTTACTGTTTGGTTTGGTTAATAGTAACTATTCATATGCTTGGCAGTGTATTGTCCTTATGGACTCATAGATGAATATAAAATTATAGACAATTCACATATTAGGGAAGTAGAAAATTGCCTAGTATGTCATCAAAGACTAACTCTGATGCTAGTGTCACCAATGACATGAAGTATAGAAAGGTGAACACCGGAAAGATGTTGCTATAAAAGTCAACCTATGATATGTGCTGCATTTTTATTCAATCTCACATAAGAACAAAAGGAGTGATTAAGAGCTCAGAAAACAGAATTTACAAGAAAAGGTTAGAGCAATTGGAATTTTTTAGCACAGTGACAAAATTATATGAAGCTATTCGGTGAGACCTCATTATCCAATATCAATTCATTTGAACAGGGGCATAATTTAAACTGACAGCTGTGTTTCCAATGAACAAATGGCCCACTGTTCTTTAACAAAGAAAAATAATAATAATCAGAAGCCATTAAACTCAAATTGTTTCTTATCTCTCTTATTTCTTGTACTTTAGATCATCAAAGATTTGTTTTATGTGAAAGTTTCTCTGCCATATTCTTCAAGGCAGTGGGGAAGAAGTTGTCAGATACGATCAAAGTGGGGGATATCATACCTCAACTCTTTCTTGTTCCAATCTCCTATTTTCTAAAATGAGGTCATCTGTCCATTCACTCCATTGGTATTTTCCTTCAGGGAGTGTTGCATTCCAGGGTCTGTGATGATAAGCACCAGAAATATAAAAGTTATGAGAGACAAGATATTTGCTCTATTGTGAGGTGGTGGTAACTCCCTTTCCTACTAAGCTTAAAGATGTCTGGAAATCCAGGAAAATGTGATAACCTTGGGTCAAGGCATTCCCAAAGTGCATACATCAGATGTTTTGGGGGAAGAGGGAGCAAATGAAACTATTACCTAATTTTTTTCCTCTCAATTATTTTTCAGAAGAGTATTGAGTTCAAGGAAAAACAATATACAGGTTAAATTAATTTTTAAATATACAGTGAACTGGAAGTGTTATCCCATGGCTGTAATCCAAGAACTCTGAAATTTGAAGGAAGAAGATTGTGAGTTCAAATCCAGCCAGAACTACACAGCAAAATAATGTTTCAAAAGTACATGCAAATATACATTTACACATAAATGAAAGGAAAATTTATGAACTAAAGACCCGCAAATTTTAAAAGCTGGGAAATTCATAGCATTTAGCAGAGAAATATTATGTGGACATGCACAAACCAGCAGAGTAAATTAATGGCAAACTGAAGATTATAATTCTAATCTCCTAGGCTCCTTCTCTCTATCTGTATTAGAAACTATATTCTATTGCTAATAGTAAGCATTAATGCATAGTTGCAACTACAGAACCAAATATGATGACATAAACACATAAAGGTATATCCAAGTTCATGAAATCCAGAGGTAAGCAGTCCATAGTTTCTACAGTAGTGACCCAGTGTCATTAAGGAGACAGAAACCTGTCAATCTGGTTTATCCTTCTGCTACTCAGCTCTGGTTTCAAGAACACTTCTAGAGCCCTGGTTATCATGTAAACTTTAACCACATTGCAACTTGACACTGAAGTTTTGTTACTAAGTAGAAGAAAATTAATACTGGCAAAGCAGTTTGTAATCTATGATATCAGGAGACAATGTTACCAGCACTCTTCACTTTTGTATGCCTTGTAAGCTGAAATATGGTCCCTCCTTGTGCTGGACTGGTTTTCCTATATCTTTGCAAGCCAGAGACAGTATTTCTCTTCTGAGCAGAGCAAAGCTTATTCACTGTCTCCATTATGGTTAATATCTTTCTGCCCATTGCCAAGGATTTGTTTTTACTAAATCCAGGCTGTATTTACTGTAATAGTGCTCATCATATACCCAGCCTTATTTATGTCACACTCTAGGAACTGAGGCTATGATAATTGACTTGAGAAAATGATGTTCCTCTGGTCCCTGTATATGTGAGCAATCATGAGTGGGTGTGTTTTTCCACTTAAAAGTCTTCTGTCTTCTGCTCCTGCTTGTAAAACAGTAGCAGGCTAACTTGCTACCTTGCCAGTTCATTACAATCATGTATAACTTGCCTTTTAGAATAAAATATGTGATTTACCTGACTCCAAGCTATCATCTGGAGTCCAGTAATTGACAATCTAGCGTTTAATGAACTGCTGTTGATTGAGGCTAGGTCTTACTGTTTTGCTCATGCTTGTCTTGAACTCTTGAGATTAAGTGAACTTCTTGCCATACAGTGGTTAGGACTACAAGTGAATACCACTGTACCTAGCTTTACTTAAATACATATGATGTGAAATCAGTAAAGGAAAGCTCAACAAGGAATTTTATTGAGTCGGGTCGCTTGATATACAGTTGTAGTTAAACTACTGTGGAGCCTTGCAGTCTTCAAGATCATCACTTACTCTGGCTACAGCCAGCTCCTTAAACTAATAACTGTCTCTACTCTCCTTCCTTGCTCAACTCTCCTTTACCCTCCAACCTACTGCTATTTGGCTTTGGGCCTCATCATTAGTCAGAAGTTGTTCTTTCAGAGTCTCTAGTGACCCACTAACTGGCACAGCCAGCTGACCCTTCTTACCCCTTATCTCACTCCCCACTGCTCTGATGACTTTTAACTCTCTAAAATGAAGTTTTCCCCTTGCCTTAGTGAAGCTTTCTCTCCTAAGTTTGCTTACACCCCCTAAGAAACTATTTGTGGGCCACTTCCTTTCTTTACCCTTACATGTTCCCATCTTCTCCCTCGATGTTTTCTCACTCTGCAGAATAAAGCCCTTACTTGAACTTTAGAAATGTCTTGCTCCCTACTGATGTGCTGATGCCTTCTGTGTCTCTGCCTCCATCTCCTGTTCCCTGATTCCTTCTCAGGGTCTGGAATCCCTCTCATGGTGAGTGGTGTCAGCATGCACACGGTTTTTTAACACTTCTCTACAGCAACTCCCTTCTGCTTCTATTTCCTTGTAGTTTTCTCAGCGACACCTCTCTGCATGCTTTTCTCCTTCTCATTGAATTTACCTTCATCTAAGCCCCAATTATCTCATGTTCTTGCCCAACTTTCTAACTCCATCTCCAGAATCATCTCTAGTACATCGTAAGTCCCCAAACGCAGCAGAATGAATACCCAAAACAGCAAAATTTCACAATGTCATCTGATTAATACAAATTCGTCGGCTATTGGCTATTGCCTGTATGGCTTCCCTGATTAAAGTCCATTGTTGGTATTCTTGTCAGAAGGACAAGAGATCATACAAACTCTTCAACATGTTGCAGAGGACTCTCCTCAGCCCCTTTGCTGCTTATCTCCTCAGCTTCCTTCCTGCTCTACCTCCCAGCCTATGGTCCAATCATTAGAGACCTCTCAGTTTCCAGAAAGTGCCCGGCGAATGCAGACCACATCACTTCCAGATAGACCTAGTTTGCTATCTCTTACTCAATCTGACCTTAAAATGCAATCTAGAGGATTTTTGTTCTTGTTTGTTTTTTTTTTAATTTTTTGAAAGTTTTCAGTTTCATAAATATGTATGATTGGCACCATTATAGGGCCAATAACATATGACTAGACAGATCCTAGGCCCTAGGGAAAAATTTACTGCTATTATCCCACTAAATGAATATGGTATTAAGCTGGCTCTTAATAATTTATCACTATATCCATAGGTCAATTCATTTCTTTTAGCTCCTCTGAGAAGCTTCTATTTGTAGTAAATGATAATGAATACAGAGACCATAACTGGCCAAGATGTAAAGAATACAAGACTGTAGATTTCTCAGTCCTAAAGTTTATCTTGTCACTGAGACTTAAAGATAATTACAGAAGAGGGTGTGTAATGTGTATAAGAGCCAAAATTTTTGGATGTCTCCAAGGAAATATCTTCTAGACATGGCAAGGCAGCTATAATTTGAGCACACAGAAGTTGTGACAGCATGTGCAAAACTTGTACAAGCCTAAGCTAGACAAAATTCCATCATGTAGAAGGAAGTTAAGTGCATAGTACTTTCTTCTATTCTTTTTTTTTTTTTTTTTGCAATACAATTCAGTTCTACATATCAGCCACGGATTCCCTTGTTCTCCCCCCTCCCACCCCCCTCACCTTCCCCCCAGCCCACCCCCCAGTCCCACCTCCTCCAGGGCAAAGCCTCCCCCAAGGACTGAGATCAACCTGGTAGACTCAGTCCAGGCAGGTCCAGTCCCCTCCTCCCAGGCTGAGCCAAGCGATCCTGCATAGGCCCCAGGTTTCAAACAGCCAACTCATGCAATGAGCACAGGACCCGGTCCCACTGCCTGGATGCCTCCCAACCAGATCAAGCCAATCAACTGTCTCACCAATTCAGAGGGCCTGCTCCAGTTGGGGACCCCTCAGCCATTGGTTCATAGTTCATGTGTTTCCATTCGTTTGGCTATTTGTCCCTATGCTTTATCCAACCTTGGTCTCAACAATTCTGGCTCATATAAACCCTCCTCATTCTCGCTAATTGGACTCCCAGAGATCCACCCAGGGCCTAGCCATGGATCTCTGCATCCAGATCCCTCAGTCGTTGGATGGGGTTTCTAGCACGGCAATTAGGGTGTTTGGCCATCTCATCACCAGAGTAGGTCAGTTCGGGCTGTCTCTCGACCATTGTCAGCAGTCTGTTGTGTGGGTATCTTTGTGGATTTCTGTGGGCCTCTCTAGCACTTTGCTTCTTCCTATTCTCATGTGGTCTTCATTTACCATGGTCTCCTATTCCTTGTTCTCCCTCTCTGTTGTTGATCCAGCTGGGATCTCCCACTCCCCCAGGCTCTCTTTCCCTTGACCCTCGCCCTTCATTACCCCCACTCATGTCCAGGCTGTTCATGTAGATCTCTTCCATTTCTTCATCATTGGGCGATCCCCGTGTCTTTCTTGGGATCCTGTTTTCCAGGTAGCCTCCCTGGTGATGTGACTAGCAGTGGAGCTAGGGGAACTCTCCTCCACTGCTGGTGGGAATGCAAGCTTGTACAACCACTTTGGAAATCAATATGGCGCTTTCTTAGAAAATTGGGAATCCATCTCCCCCAAGATCCAGCTATACCACTCTTGGGCATATACCCAAGGAATGCTCAACCACACCACAAGAGCACTTGTTCAGCTATGTTCATATCAGCATTGTTTGTAATAGCCAGAACATGGAAACAACCTAGATGCCCTTCAACTGAAGAATGGATAAACAAAATGTGGTACATATACACAATGGAATACTACTCAGCAGAGAAAAACAATGACATCATGAGGTTTGCAGACAAATGGATGGATCTAGAAAAAATCATCCTGAGTGAGGTAACCCAGACTCAGAAAGACAAACATGGTATGTACTCACTCATAGGAGGATACTAGATGTGGAACAAGGATGACTTTCTTCTATTCTTTAAAAGCCAGCTTTAGTTCTTCTGCAAAAATAATTCTCTAAGCCAGCAGTTGTCAACCTGTGGGTTGTGGACCCTAGGAGATGACATATCAGATATCCTACGTATGAGATATATCCATTATGATTCATAACAATAGCAAAATTACAGTTATGAAGTAGCAACAAAATGATTTTATGATTGGGGGATCACCACAATGTATGGAACTGTGTTGCAAGGTCAGAACCTCATCACTGCTCTCAACCTTGCTTTTAAGACTGGCTGATTACTGCCTTGTCCTCTCTACCTTGGCCAATCACGGGCTTTCATGTAGCATGCTACATTTACATGTTTATACAGCTGAATTTACAAAGAATAAACATCTTATCTGTTGTCACATGTCCAGCACATAGCACAAAGCCAAGCACATATAAGAGTTTCAATAAAAGTACTTTAAATAAGAAAGTAATGAAACAATAAGCGATATCAATTCAAAAGCAGTTGTTGAAGTAGAGAGAGGGGATATAGATAAATGGTAGATTATTGAATCTACTTTTAAAAGGCAAGCTTTATTAAAGCACACATGAAATATCCCCACATTTCAGCACCAATAAAATATCACCACAGGGGACGAATAAAAAATAAGATACCTTCTTCATAGGTTGCCTCAAATAACCCTTGGAATGTTCTTAAGCAATGCTCAACCTCATTGGCCCCAGGAGGAGAAATCACAGTCACCAAGGAGTAGTGAATTGGCAATGGCAAGTACAAGAACCGTGTCCTTCACCTCCCAGGCGCTTGGTAGTTGTGCCCATGGGGAATAGGGCAGCCACAAGGAGATGGTTCCCCTTCAGCAACACACGAACACATTGTGACCATTGGGAAACTTTCTAGTGAGAGGCACGTGGTGTGGCTTGGACTGCAGCTGCTGTTGAGCAGGAGGAGAAGCAACACGGGGCAGGACTGAAAGAAATGACTCCAACGCAGTGTTGCTGGGTCCTCGGGCAGTTTCTTTACACCTTCCTGGGCTCAAGATCCATAAAAGGAATTTGAGGTACCCAGAACAGGGGAAGTGCTCAGCAATGCAAAGTATTCTTCACAGGGCAGGAAGTGTCAAGGAGCCTGTTTTCTCTAAGCATCATGAGTTTTCATTTATCAAAGGGTACTGGCTTTTCTCCTTGTTACCTGAAGTCAGTAAAGAACAAACCAAAACTACTTCCTAATTTTGAAGCATTACCCAGCTGAAAAACTACTTTGTTACTGTTACTGTGAGAAGATAAGGGTCAGGTCTGAAACAGGAAGACGTGCATTTGTAGGAATCACTGTGAACAAGAGGGCACCTGTGTACAGGAGGAGCCTGTAAAATCCACATTGTATAGGACAGGGAGTACTATGTATACTCATTAAGAATACTCTATGGGTCATGTGTGTTTTTCATTAATTTATTTGGTTATTTGCAAACATCTGATTAAAATCTATTTTTATGAACCTGGGAAGATGACTCAGTGATTAAGAGCACGTGTTGCTCTTCCAGAGGAAATCAGTTTGATTCCTAGCACCTATGTCCTGTGGCTTATAACCACCTGTAACACAGTTCCAGGAGATCCTACATCTAGCCTCTCAGAAATCCACACACATGTGACATGAACACACACACACACACACACACACACACACACACACACACACACACACACACACACACAAGAAAAGCCAAAATTAAAACATAATGTAACAAAATCTTTGTTTCTATTATTAACCTAGTCTTACACCACAGGGTACAGAGAACTTTAATGTAACTTGTAAGACTCAAATAGGAGTCAATTCTGTTCTACATAATCTGTAAGTGATTCTAACACCAAAATTTTGACTAAAATAGTATTTATTTTGGTTTATACACCTTTTTCTTCCCTTGCATTATAAAGAGATTCCTTCAATCTAGATATTTCATAAAAACAATTTACTAGTATATTATATTTATATATATATATATATATATATGTGTGTGTGTGTGTGTGTGTGTGTGTGTGTGTGTGTGTGTGTGTATAATTGTACAAAATAGATGTTATTGTGATGAAAATCAAGAGGAAGTTAGTGGCACAATGAGCTGGGTAACAGAGAAAATGGCTCCATCTTCATTTCTTTCCAGTTTTCCTGCCCTCTTTGTGACATGTGATACTGTTTCATCATATCATCAGTGCAACCCAACCCTTTCAGGTAGCCAACCTTCATTCTTAGACTCATGTGTACAAGCTTTATACTGACAGCCATCAACTCAGTCGTTCTGTGGTTGTTCATCACAGAGGTTTTGCTTTTTCTTTATTAATTTTATTGCAAAAAATATTATGGTATAGATATTGGTATCTCTGCTGTGGTGCTCCACCAATGACTTAAATTTCACAAGTCTAATTTTGAATTCATTTTTCTTTCTCCCAATACACATTGTCTTTCTGTATTTTATAATGTCAGATAATAATCTCATGTCCAGGATATCACAGACTCTGATGAGAAAGATTTTTACTTTAACTCCTGCCTCAAATGGACACTTGAGGTGTGACATGAACTGCATTATTTACTCTACTGTGCCTCTTTTTCCTCCTCTGAGGTTGATATTCCTTTAGTTTCAGACTTTTATTTTTTAAGATGAATTACCTAATGAGAAGCACTTGAGACAGTCCCAGAAGCAGGAGTTTGACATCTATACATGCCTACATACATCCATCTATATGAGAACACACACACATAGCAACCCAAGCTGGAAGCCAATATTTCATTTCATTTGTTTAGGGTAAGTTTTCAAGTCTACTCACATCAGAGCAGCTCCACTTTCATGACATTTTAATAAGCCCAGCTCTAATGGAAATAGTGCAACTGGTTCCTAATAGGATGGATCATTAATTCATCCATTGTGCAACAGGTCCATACTCCTTCTACACTTTGGACTGGATAGTTGGAAGTAATAATGGGCCAGCGGTGGATAGTTTTCTGGTCTCGCTCTGTTGTTTAGAGTAACATGACATTATTAACCTTTGGTCCTTGTTCCCTTCGTGTCAAAGTCGGCATTTCTGGTAAGCCCTGCTGGACCAGCCATACCGTCTCTTATTCATGCCCCAGTGAGACCTTAGCTGTAGGTATTTGCTTGTTTGCTTTCTATAAAAGATGTCATCCGTGTGCTTTATTTTCTATGGCCTTTCTACTCACTGTACTCTCAGACCTCCTCTAAATCCACTCATCCAGACCCTTTCCACGTTCTACTTCTTGGCCATTTACTTTTCGTTATAAAGTCTTTCTGGATCTTCAGATCTATGTTCCAAAAGCAGGTAAATGCAGTCCTATCATGACACAAAATTGAGTAGCACTACATATTCTGATTTATCCATTGACCCTTCACATGCCAGTGTGCATTTTTTAAAATGAAGCCTAAATTAATAATAAATGAATGCTAGAATCTCAGTAGGTTGATATACTTTTAAATACATACACATACACATAACAAACATACCCGTTGTACACATTTTATCTGAATAATATTTTTGTTTTATATACTACGTAAATATGTGTGATGTAGGATAATTTACTCATATTAGCAATTGAATGCAGACATTAGTCAGCTGATATGGGTTCCCATATGACTCAAGTTTCCAAACTCTCTGTTGAGTCCATTTTCAAGAAAATAATTTATAGTTCTATGGGAATATCAGGTAAGTTGAGAAAAGTCATCATTACTGGCAGACCATTGTCAGGAATGGGACATCTGTAGGATGAAGGCACATGTTGCAGATGGGCACTCAGCCGCAGAAACACACTGGTACATTCCACAAACGTGGGGATGGGGTTGTGTTTGCTTTATCTGCTGCCATTCATAACATGTAGCAAAGCAGCTCCTCTGTATGTGTGTATGAAGTAAAATGCTACTGTCCCCTCAGCTGCCAGCTTACCCTATTCTTAATTACACAGATATGAGAAGATTTGGGAGGTTGCAAAAATGTTTGCAATGTATTGTTATACTTTAAAATAAAGGAACAGAATCTCTCAAGTCTTATGGGATGTCAGTTTCCTACAGGCCCCCTATTCTGAATGTTTTGTGTATCATCCCAGATTGTATTAAACATGTGAGACATTATATTCTCTTGGGTAGAATGGTGCCTCTCCACTATAGTGAATACTGGGTTTGTCCTCTCTTGGGTAACAGAAAAAATTCTCTTCACGTTCTGTGCCTTTCTGGAGAGGAAGAAAGAGGTTACTAATTCCTTTGTTTCTAGTTCAACAAAATCACTAGAACATAAAGGGTTATCAGTAATCTAGTCTAGAATGGCATATTTTTTCATCAAGGATGCCAAGTCCTTTATGCCAAAGACAGGCATTACAGATCTTTCTTTCTTCCTACCTTCCTTCTTTTCTTCCTTTCTTTCTTTGTTATGTTTTGTTGTTATCTCTTAGAAGTCTTTTCTTTTCTAATGAATCCAGATAGGAGAGGAACTGTGATGAGTAGAGGGTGGGAAAACTGTAATCAGGATATATTGTATGCATAAAGAATCTATTTAAAATGTAAAAAAATAATAAACAAGTTGTCTTTATCATAGTGTTTTGTCACAGCAACAGGAAAATAAGACATAATAGGTAAAAATTTCTTCATATGCTTCAGTGCCTAGAATTTAACTGGTTGTGCATCCAGATGAGGAAACAGAGCCATTTGATACTGTAGATCTCATGCCCCAAATACCATTTCCATTACATTTACATTCCTTTTCACATATTAATAAAAGGAAGATGGCATTAAAAACCCATGCATGAAACAGATTAAGTTCTTTCTTTGAATGCAACATAGAAAGTTAAAGAAATATGATAGAAGCAACATCACTGTCAGAGCAGGAAACCCTGGACTCTGGTCAAACAATGGACAGGGATGGTAACACGGTTCAATAGGTAAAACTCTTGTTGCCAAGTCTGTTGACCTGAGTTGGATCACCAGGACTCATAAAAAGGTAGAAAGGGGAACCAACTCCACAGAGTTGCCATCTAGCTTCCACATTTTGCTTATAGTGAGCTCAGCTCAATGATAAAATGAGTCTGTTCCCCATATGAGCACAAGTCTCTATGAAGTTCACACATCTCACAGATTAAATGCAGACCTTTAAAAAGACATCTCAGTTAGGTTAGCGTGTAGGCCCAGAAATATCAAGGGAAAGAGACAGGAGGAAATTTCATGGTCTCAATGCAAGAAAGATGGGTCTATACATCTTATCACCCAATGTAACTGTTGCTGGTCAGTATTGTTATCTAGATTTAGCTTTGACCATCCCTTAGCTCCTAGGCATAGGTTGTTGACAGAAAGGAACCCATGGCATCATTTTGACCCACTGAGGATAGCATGGGCTAAGATTAGAGGGATCTATGATCCTCTATGTTAGCTGGATTTTAAGACCCTTAGCAACCAACTTGTTAAAATGGTTCATACTAATTCAAAATCTTAGTACCCTGACGTGGCAGTTTTACTCAGAAAAGTATGCTCATATCTCTTTACTAAGGGCAAGAGGGACATAATGAACAACACGGAGGAGTCTCTGAAGCATCCATGGGAGTTGGTTGCCCCATGTCTGGGGGAATATGTTCCTTTCATTTGTTTTTCTCTCTCTCTTTTTTCCTTAGAGCTCTTTTTACCTAGCTTATTTCCCATCCCATCCTGCCTCAGAGCTCACCCTCTCCTATGTAGGTTTCTTGCACTTCATGTTTTATGCCAAAGAGCCAACCACTGAAGGAATACTTTGCACTTCCCCAAGTACGCTTTTCCTTTGACTTCCACACAGAATTGCCAGGTTGCCTCCATACTTGCCTGGGTCCTTTCTTGTACTGCAACTTGTTTTCTAGTTTAATGAAGTGGAAATCAGGCCTGGACATTTTGTGTTCTTAGATGGTAAAAGACACATTAATTGTAACATAAAACGTAGGAATTTTTTTCAATTTATTCATTTTTATACTGTGAAGTCAGTAGCATTAGTTCAGGAAGAAGTTTTCACGTGAGAAATAATATATAGAGTGGACGGTTTTTTACAAAAGGAATATTTTGAGATTTTGTGGTACTTGAGGAAGAAACTCATTTTACGTACAGGAGCTATTTTAGGTATAGAAATAGCATGCATCTCGTAACTGTGAAAAAATATATTCTTTAATTCTCAGGAATAACCTGGAAGTCAAAGGCAAGATTATTTATCTGCAAAGAACCTGATGAGAAAGTTGGCTTGTTGCTTGTAATTACATCTTCAGAGGCACTGATGGATTTATGACTCTCCTTTGTAAAGTTGGGTCTATGAGCTGAAGAAAAGATAGAGCAGATTATCTGGAAACACCCATCACAGGTCACTTCAACCTTAGAAACTTGTGTATAGTGATGGTCTTATGTTAATAGAATCACTAAGACGAGACTCCTATAGAGCACTGAGAGAGAATGAGTGTGTGTGCGAACACACACACACACACACACACACACACACACACACACACACACACATACACATTCACACAAAAGAAAAAGTCATGCTTCTCTGGGTAAAAGATAAAAAAACATGGGCATTGTTAACTTATCTATTCATGAGAGAAAGGAAAGCCTTCAGGGAGTGATTTTGGAGAAATCTGAAGAGGTAGGATGAAGATGAAGACATCTGCCATTTGCATGCCTTGCAAAATGTTCTGTTTGTAATTCTTTCCAATAACATGAAGCTTTAATGCCACCTCTCACAGAGTACACTGAGCTTTATGATTCATCTTACATAAGAAGAAACAGGCTGCAGGGAGTGGGAAGAATTGCCCCATTATACCAGTTGTCCTTACACAAAGCTGAGACCACACTCAAGAAATCTGAGTCCAAAGCCCTTACTGTTGTCACTCAGTATCCAGAAAGAGCTGCACTGAGCTCTACGGGCCCAGAAAAGACTAGAAACGACAGCAGATTGCTCAGGTTCAGATGGAAGATTTTCAAAAGGAACTTAAGTTTCCACAGAGTTTAACTACCATCAATGTTTTCTTCCCATCCTGAAGGAAACTGTGGGAACTCTAAGGCTTTATGTATGATATAATATAATGATTTTTCTCTCCTATTGGATCACACTTCATTTAAAATTTTTGGTCCAGTGCTTTTTCATTCTGAATATATTTCAACATTCCAGCTTGTGCTTTGTCCAACTGCCACAGAAGAGTATGTAGAGAGCTTAAATTCCCAACGTGCTAGAGAAAAGGTAAGCACTAATTTCTTTTGGTAAGGAAGATTTTGTTTATCAAGTGTTAAACAGAAAAGTGATGGCAGGTTGCTCATTTGTCTACAGAATGAGTATAATAGTGTTTCATTATGTACCAACTTATTCTGTGGGTGAAGGGATGCTTTCTGAGTTGAACTCAAGTACACATAATATTAATTGTGACTCCATTCTGTAATAGAATTATGTTTTAGTACAGAATGCAGAAATGATCAGGTCATAGTTTCTGCTCTGTAGTCATTGCCTCTTGGCCAGCTGGACAAAGTCAGTACTGCATAACATTCTGTATGATGAAAACGATTTAAAAATGTCATTTCCTGTGCTTTAGAGGTTACCAATAACCCTATATTAGCTAGTTGTTCAGGATATGGTCTTTTTATATGTAGTTCTTTCTTACCTGCCTTGTATGGTTTTGTTTGGTGGCTATTGGGAAATGCTGCATATGAGCTTAGATACTAAGTTTTTCCTGAGAACAGAAAACTCAAACCCATCAATATTGCCAGTACTTATCTGATATTTGGAAGGTGCCGAATATTAGAGCCAAGGATCAGTGCTCAGTGAGTGGACTTGGTACTAAAGACATTTATTTAATCTTCAAGCAATATTGGATAGTAGAAATAGTTACTACTGCAACTTTGTATATAAAGAAACTGAGCCTCAGGAAGTCTATTAATGCACTTAAGGTCACACAAGGAGGCCATGTGTTTTTTTCTAAGGTTATTTTTTAAGCTTCATTATAATTTGTCCAGGGATTGTTTCCTTAACTTCAAGGTGTAATCTCTCTGCTATCCACAAGATGATCCTTCAGTATTCAAGAAGGTACTGATGTTCTTTGCAAGTTCTCATCCAGTCCTCCTGTTGTATGTGAGCTTTGGTCACTCTGCAGCTCAGGGTTTCCAGATCATTCTTCTTTCCACAAAGACATGTCTTCTCCAGTCACATGGAAGTCTTATTCTCTTTGTAGATAGAGTGTTATTCATGGTATCACAAAGAGATACTATGGCAACTCCCAGGATTCATCTTTCTGGTATTTTCCTCTACAGGTGTGACCACCTGCACTTCTTCCCCAAATATCTTCTTTCTCCTACACTCAGAAACACAGCATGCTGACTAGAGCCATACCTTGACCCAACAGTTTATATTACCTCTGGGTCCAAGACCAAAATGATAGTTTTGGTATTACATCATTTATTTACCCTCTCTGGAGGAAGTGAAGTCCTTACTATGTGTCATTCTGTGTTGGAACTATTTAGAACTGAGTGATCAATTATAGCTATTTTATTCAAATACTTTTTTCTTTTTCTCAAATTGAATTTTTTTTCTTTCCTAGAATGTTTCTAAATGGCTTCTCCAAATTCTAGCAGTACCTCTATCTCACAAAGAGTTCTATTTACATTTGTTCTAGAACTATTTCTGTATCTAAGCTAAAGCATTAATCATTTGCTTCAGATTTCTTTAATGCTCCCCATCCCCAGCTCGGGATAGTTCTGAGAGGAAGAAAAGAAGCTCATTATTTTTAGGTTAAATCGAGAGATTCAGACTTTCCATATTTTTGTCTAATTTGACCTTTAAAACAACCCTTCAGAGTACCTGGAATTCACATAGCAAATGTGACTACTAATGTTCAAGAGGTAGAAGAATTTACTCCAAAGTGTGAAATTATTAAATACTAGATTCAGGACTACACTATGCACTCTAGAGAGTTTTCCAATTTATTGAGAGACTTATTAGGTAGATATAGGTAGACAAAATTCCATATTGTTTTACCTTTCCCCCTCCCAGTATTACCAAACTTGTATAATATGCTTTTAACTTTATAAAAATAAATATATCTGAGTATTTCCCCATGGTATGGATAACAGTTTAGAGTTATGATCTTGATTGCTGAACATGTATGTATTCACACTTTTCTTTTTCATAATTTGAGGATTTCATACACTAGTACACTATATTTCCACCTCTTTCACACTCATCTCTCTCCAGTTCCTCTCATCTTCCTCCAAACTACCCTCTCTAAAATTCATAAACTCTTCTTCGTGTGTGTGTGTGTGTGTGTGTGTATGTGTGCATGTGTGTATGTATGTGTGTGTGTGTGCATGCAACCTCTTGAGTTCAGTTAGTGTTCCTTTTATTTGCATATGTTTAGGGTTGACCCCTTAGGGTTGGGTTTCATGCCTCAGAAAAATAAAATAACAAAAACCAAAACACTGGTCATTTCTCCCTCAGCAACCATAAACTACCTTTCAGCTTTCATGCATGCTTGTGTGTCAACTGGTGTGGCATTTCTAGGACTGTGTAGGTAACTATTATTTAGAGTTCATGGGGGCAACATCCTTATTACTCCCAAAAGAAACAATCATGCAGCAATAGTGTCAATACTCTGGCTCTTACAATCTTTCTGCCTCCTCTTCCATGATGCTTCCTGATCCTTATATGTAGGAGATATGTTACAGATACCACCTCTGGGTCTGAACACCCCCATAGTCTCTTATATTTTGATTGATTGTGGGTCTCTCTAACAGTACGCTATAAAGAGAGACATCATTGATGAGATATGAGAGATGAAGTTACTTTGGGTATAAAGAAGAGTATTTAGAAGGCAGTTGGGAGCTATATTATTTTAGCAATATAGCAATAATTGTTCCCCCTCTGGGGCCATGAACTCTCAAGCCACATGTTCTTATATGGTTATTTAGTACAAAGCATGAATTCCCTCCAACTGAGCAGGTTTAGGTCCAATCAGACAGCTGTTGCTTGCCCCCAAGATAGGAAAGCCACTGTGGGACCAATGTATATATCTTGCTAGACCCACTACTGTGTGGTTCTCAGGCTCTACAACTGGTTATGGCTACTGATAACTTTTATCCTTTGTCACCTTACATGCTACCTTCCAACATTATAGGTGTTAAGTTTGGAGGAAGAAGCTTCAGGATCAATACCAGCTTGATTTCTCCAGTTCCAGTGACTAACGTGTACAGAGATTGTGCCTTCATGCTCTGACAGTGAACTAAGAGCAACAGAAATATCCTATATTGTTTTGGGTGTCTCTTGGGCCCCTCTGCTTAACAATTTGAAGGGAAGTATCCCCTGTCTTGCACTGGGGTTTTTGTCAGAAAGTCTGTGGCTTCTTGTATGGTTGAGGGGTGATTATCCCACTATGTGGGCAAAGCAATAGATTTCCTTATAGATTTTTTCCAAAATCCTTACTCTTATTTATTGTTCCTCTCTTTTTCTCCCTTTATATTACCTTTCCTAATTAAGTTCCTTCCCCAAGTTTTCACCTCTTTGTAGCACCTGTGTCCTGCTAGCTTCCTCTCTAGAGTCCCTCCCTCTACAATAGTCCCTTTTGACTTAGCTGACTTGTAAAGTTATTCCAGGTTATGCACTCAAACTTAAAGATTCAGACCTAGGGTCCATAAATGAAAAAGAACATGTAGAATTTGTCTTTTGGGGTCTGGGTTGCCCATCCAGTACAATATTTTCTGATTCCATCAATTTACATGCAAATTTCATGACTACAGTTGGGTAGAATTCCATTGTGCATATGTACCACATTTTAAATATCCATTCATCAGTTGACTGACATCTAGGCTCCTTTCATTCACTAACTACTGTGAATAGAGTGGTAATGAGCATGACTGAGCAAGTGTCTCTGTCAAAGAATATTGAGTCCTTTGGGTACATACCAAGAAATAGCATAGATGGGTCATATGGTATGTTCTTATAGCTTTTCTAGGACTCTCCACATTAATTCTTAGAGTGACTGCTCCAATTTACAATCCTACCAACAGAGGAGAAAGTTTGTTGTCAGTTATCTTTTTAATCTTAGCCATTCTGACTAGAATAAGATGAAATGTTAAAGTCCCTTTCACTTTTCCTATGATCTCTGCTTCTACATTACTTAGCTCACTTATTTATATGTATTAGTTCATTTGAAAACATATTTCTTGTAAATGATAGTGTTGAGCTTCTGGTTAGGTGGTAACAAGTAATCTTTAATTCCTATTTCCAAAGTGCTCAGAGTCCAAGGTGGACACTCTTGCAAATACTGAAGAGTGAGGATGTTGTTAGGAGTGGCCACTGAGCGCTCTGCATGTGTGAAGAAAGGATCCTTGATTTAATCTGGAAAGGGATCAGAGATAGTTCTTGGAGGAACACTCGAAGCCAGTCATCATTTGAAGAATAAGCAAGGGACGAGCAGACCAGATTAAAGAAAAAGGATTAATGCTTAGAAATACTATCCAAAACTGCTTGTAAACAGGAAAGAGAAGAGTAGACCCAAAACTCATGAGCATTTAAAGCTTCCCCAAGTGAGAAGGGTTGTAGAACAGTGTGGGGTGGGGCAGCACATTCAGGCATCCTGGAGAGGACAGGACACAGTAGTAGAAAGTTTGCACCTCAAACTGAGTTTTTCTTAGTATACCCTTTTGTCCATTCAGCTTTACTAGCAAATGTTCATTGCAATGCGTTACTGATCTAGTTCAAGGCCTCTGGTTTCTGGTACATAATCATCACTGGATCCTCACAGGAACTCCTCTAGGATATCCCATGGCTGAAGGAGTCATGGAGATCCTGCAGGTATTGTTCCACAGGACCAGTCCCTTCACAAGCTCCAGCAGATCCTAGATGGGGTAGATGTTAGGGTAGGCCAACCAAATGCTAGGTTATGGTCCTGGTTATAGCTGAGCTAGTCAGTCTAGGTCACTGGGGCCACCTGCCTTCCTTGGCAAGGTGGAGAAGTCAGCTCCCCTATTCCCATGTCCTCAGGGTTGGTTGACCCTAACCTCTGGTGGGGGGGTGTGGCCAACTCCCCTGAGTGCAGGATCCAGCTCTCCTGTGAGGTTCTGGGCCAACTCTCTTGCTGTAGTGTCTAGCAAGAGGCAAGGCCAGCTTTCTCTGAGCCAGCACAGGGTGGGACCTGCTTAGCATAGCCCTCTGATTTCATCTCTCATGGTTCCTTATCGCCCTCTGAGGTCAACAGGCCACAGACATTAACACAGACCTCCATGGCAGCTGGACCTAGACATGGCCCTTGGCAGCAGCTTGGGCCTGGACATCTGGACTCTGGGTGGAAGTGCTGGCCACTCAGGACAGGATGGTTCTGGCTGCAGCATGGCCCCTAGACACTACCATCTCAGGTTTTAGCCCCAACCCTGGCTTCTATGTGACCTTTGGTGGCATTATGGGACTCAGACTTCAGTAAAGACCCCAGCCGCAGTGAGATCATGGGTCCTCAGCAGCAGCTGGGGCTGGAGGCCACCATTGCCCTAGATGGCTGTGCAGGCCACTCAGATTGGCACAGGCCCCAGTGGCAGTGTGGCCCTGGGACACAAATGTGGGTCCAGATGTTGGGCATCTGCATGGCCTTAGATGGTAACAGGAGCCTTGAACATCAACACAGACCCTGTCTGCAGTAGGGCCACAGACCCAGAAAAGGTTCCCAGTTGCAGCTTTGGCCAAGGTGTCACCATGGCATTGGGTAGCAGCACAGGTCACTCAGATCTGCATGGCCCTGGCTACATCATGGCCCCCAGACATTAATCTGGAATCAGGTGACTGAACTGACCCTGGGTATCTTCATGGCCTTTAGTGGCAACAGGACGCACATACAACAATCCAGACCCTGGATGCTATAGGGCCACAGAACCAGACATGGCACTTGGCAACAGCCTGGGCCTGGATGCCACCATGGCCCCAGGTGGCAGCACAAACCACCCAGATCTGTATGACCCCTGCTGCAACATGAGCCCCAGACTCCAACAAGGCCACAGGCTGCAGCCCAGATCCCGGGCCTCTGTGTGGGTTCCAGTGGCAACCTGGGCCACAGACTTCAACACAGATCCCAGCTACAGCTGGACCATGGATCCAGAAATGGTCCCAGGCAGCAGCTCAGCCTGGTCAACATCCTGTCTCCAGGTGGAAGCCTTGGCCACTCAAGATGGCTCTGGCAGCAACATGGCCCCCAGACACCAATAAGGCTATAGGTTGTGGCTCAGACCCCAGGCTCCATGTGGCTTTTGGTGGCAACGTGGGCCATGGACTTCAACCCAGATCTTAGCTGAGGTAGGATCACGGACCCAGACAAGGTCTTAGGCAGTAGCCTGGGTGTGGTTGTCATCATGACCCCAGGAAGCAGCAAAGGCCACCCAGATTGGCATAGTTCTAGTGACAGCATGGCCTTTGGATACCAACGCAGTCCCAGGTGGTAGCCCAGACCACTGGAGTCATCATGGCCCTCTACGGCAACAGGAGCCAGTGACATCAACAGAGACCCTGGCTGCAGTGGAACCATAGACTCAGACATGGCACCCAGCTACAGCCCTGACCCAGACATTACCATAACCTTGAGTGGCAAACAGACCTTCCCCATCAGCCTCCTCACCACCTTCACCTTGGCCCCAGGTGGCAAGCAGGCCTGCAACATCAGCCTACTCCTCACAGTCTTCATTTCTTCCTTTCTGTCTCTTTCCACAGCATATGAACCATTTTACTTCTCTTTCTCTCCCATTTCTCTACCACATATTCGTTCATCATAATGGGATCTATCTGCCAGGCCTGTAAAGTGCTGGTCAGGCCTATGAATGTCTTCCTACCAGCCATGGACTTGAGGACCCTAGCTGGCTAGCCCCCACCTAAGGAGAACTGTATCAGTGGTAGTGAAGATTTCTTTTCATCAGTCAGAGCCTTGAGGACCCCAGTTTGCTTGCTCCCCCCACCACCACTAAGGGTGTAGCTCCAGTGGAAGGCCGCCTACCCTAGAGTATACGGGCAGTACAGTATAAGGGTTTTAATTTTTCAATAAAAGTGAACACAATGTTGGCTTGGTAGGGATGGGGGTATATCTGGGAGGAGTTGGGATATGGAGGTGAATATGGTCAAACTACATCGCACAAAATTCTCAAAGAACTAAACAAAAATGAGAAGCAGTCAGATAACATTGAAAAGGTAAAATGTGGGAAATACCTATTGTATTCAGAAACAAAGAAGTCATTAGGACTAAGAACATAGATTTCAACGAAGTATGTTACCCTGGGACACCAAGGACATGGTGACATAGTCGGTACTTGATGGGTAACACTCTAATGAAAAAAAAATCAAGGAAAGGAAGATGAAGATGTCACATCATGTCTTGAAGGATGACAGGAAGATTCAAAGCAGGCACAATTTGCATGAAGAACTTCTTAGTTTGTGCTTCCTGCACTAAACCCTGTTTCTTTCTCAGCTTCTTTTTCATTCTACCTTGATGAGAAAATCATGCATTATGGGAAACTCTGGGTTGATCTCCAGCACTGCATTAACTGGGCACTAGGCATGGAGGTATGCATCTGAAATCCCATACCTTGGTGGTGGAGGCAAGAAGATCAGAATTTCAAGGTTATCCACAGCTACAGGGGAAATTGGAGGCCAGCCTAGCCCCCATGAGACTCTGACTATAAAATCTTAAACTAAAGGGGAAAAAAAAGACTAAAAGAAGAGAAAGCCACAAGGTCCAGCTTTCAGTCACTACGATAGCTTGGGCTGGCACAAACCATGATGCAGATTATTCAACGGATGTGCAAGGTCAGAAAGTAACCTTCTGTCAACATGCATCCCTACTCAGGTGCCCAGCCCCCACAACATTAACAAGAAAATAAGAATGCCTGCCCAGCTGTCTTGCTGGCTGTCACTGGGTAAATTATCTTTTATTAAGGATCTGTAATTGTTCTCCACTGAGCTGTGACCTAAATTTAGTAGTTCTGAGGAGTGAGACCCAGCCAACAGGATTTCCCTGAGAACACGATGAAGTTCCTGTATCAATTCAATTCATTAGCTAGAAAAAGAACAAGCAGCTAATTCTTTTTTTTTCCCCCATTCTTCAGTGAGCCGTTTGTTTGTTTAGTTTGACCACATTTTTTTTTCTTGGATCCAGTCTGAGACTCTGTAAGGATAGCACAGTTCATTCAAACACTTCCTGCAGCATTAACTCCCCAGGCAGAAACTAAATCACACTAAGTAGATCTGACTTTCTTGCTGTTAAGACCCTATGTTTACTTATTGAGGATCTTAAGCATAAGGCAAAAAGCATGCTCTCATGTGGTCGGGGTGACTTGGGTGAAGGGAAGAGGAATAAATTTAGCTTACATGAGTCAGTAAGGGAGGAGGAGAAAGGAGAGAGAAAGGAGGGAAAATGCTGGTAAAAAGCTATCATGAAAACTTTTGAGTAGGAAAGGTAATGAGAGGGAAGGCTTCCACTAGAGACATCACTTCCAAAAACTATTTTATCCTGATAATACAACTTGAAGACAAGAGACGAAATAAGAGTCACTTATTTGGAACACAGTTTCTAAAGATCTGTGCAGAATTTAGAGCCACAACCCCAGTGGCCCTTCACCTCATCACTGATTCTTAGCTATCACAGTCTAGACTGCTGCCTTGTCATAGACAAGCAACCTGTGGAGTTTCACACGTGGGTACCCACACAAAAAAGGAAAGAATTGAAGAAGATATCAGAAAATGGAAAGATCTCCTGTGTTCATGGATAGGTAGGATTAACAGTAAAAATGACAATCTTACCAAAAGCAATCTACAGATTCAATGCAATCCCAATCAAAATCCCAACACAATTCTTCACAGACCTCAAAAGAACAACATTCAACTTCATATGGGGGAAAAAAAACAGGATAGCTAAAACAATCCTGTATGATAAAGCAACTTCTGGAGCCATCACCATACACAACCTCAGGCTCTAATATAGAGCTATAGTAATAAAAACAGTGTGATATTAGCATAAAAATCAACATGTGGACCATTGGAATCAAACTGAAGATCCTGACATTAATCCACACACCTATGAACACCTGATTTTTGACAAAGAGGCCAAAACTGTACCATGGGGGGAAAAAAGCATCTTCAACAAATGCTGCTGGCATAACTGGATGTCAACATGAAGAATGTTGCAAACAGATCCATATCTATTACCATGCACAAAATTCAAGTCCAAATGGATCAAAGACCTCAGCATAAATCTGATTAGACTGAATCTGATAGAAGAGAAGTAGGAAGTAGCCTTGAATGCATTGGCACAGGAGACCATTTCCTAAATATAACATTAGTAGCACAAACACTGAGAGCAACAATTAATAATTGGGACCTCCTGAAACTGAGAAGCTGGTAAGGCAAAGGACATGGTAAATAAAACAAAACAACAGCCTACAGAATGGGAAAAGATCTTCACCAACTCCACATCTGACAGAGGGCTGATATCCAGAATATATAAAGAAATCAAGAAACTATACATCAGAATACCACACAATCCAATTAAAACATGGGCCACAGAGCTAAAAAGAGAATTCTCAATAGAAGAATCTCAAATGGTGGAAAGACGTTTAAGGAAATGCTCAACATCCTTAGTCATCAGGTAAATGCAAATCAAAATGACTCTGAGATACCATCTTACACCTGTCAGAATGGCTAAGATCAAAAACACTAATAACAGCTTATGTTAGAGAGGATATGGAGCAAGGGGAACACTCCTCCACTGTTGATGGGAGTGCAAACTTGTATAGTCACTTTGGAAATCAGTATGGTAGTTTCTCAGAAAACTGGGAATCAATCTTCCTCAAGACCCAGCTATACCACTCTTGGGCATATACCCAAGGAATGCTCAAATCATACCACAAGGACACTGGCTCAACTATGTTCATAGCAGCATTATTCATAATAGCCATAAGCTAGAAACAACCCAGATACCCCTCAACCAAGAAATGGATTAAGAAAATGTTGTACATATACACAATGGAGTACTACTCAGCAGTTAAAAAAATGACATTGTGAAATTTGCAGGCAAGAGTGTTCAGTTTAAACAACATTCTTAATTTTTTCCCTCAATGACCCTTGAAGACAAGTAATTCCTGCCTACTTCTTCTGTCACCTTAGCTGAGACTTCCTGATGTCCAACGTTTTACTGTACAGATACTTCATATATGTCTGTGTGGATAGAGACAAAAGTCCCAACACACCCTTAGAAAGTTTAATATTGCTAGAAATGTAGTATATAGAGTGCTTGCACAGCATGGACAAAGCCCTGGGTTCCATACCTAACACCACATTAAAAAAAAATGGGCATGCTTTTGTGCACCAACAGTCTCAGCACTTCAGAAGTAGAGACAGGAGGATCAGAAATGAAAGCCATTCTCACCTACATGATGAATTTGAGGCTAGTCTGAAACACATGAGACTCCCCTTTCACTAAAAAAGTAAAGAAGTCTAGTGTTTACTTAAGAGGTTAAGGCACTCATAACCTGGGAGCAACTTATAGTGACATTGTGGTATCTCTGATTTCTGAGTAGAGTCTCATAGTAACTTAGAGAAGCAGGCTGGGCAGGCAACTTCATCTCTACTGTATAAGTAAAGAAACTGTGGCTGTAAGCTGGAATCAATGACAGAACTTACTATAAAGGCCAGAGTCTATGGCTCCTTGCCTAGTGTATTGCTGAGTCTACTGTAATGATGTTCATGTTTCCTTTTGAGATTCTGAAAGCCTCATGTCAAATGATGCCTCAAGAGGGAACTTTGGCATCCGTAGCTGGAATGACTTAGAAACATCTCAATGTGTTGGGAAAAAAAGTCTGTCCAAGGTGATTAAGATTAAGAGTTTCATAGTAAGTTGGTAGTTACATGGCTGGGCAACAATAGACAAATTATTAATTAATTTTGATATGAGTTTCCAATTCTATAGAAAGCCAGAGTCCATAGAAGAGTATACAGCCTATACTGTCTATCATCATTGGCAGCTTTTCCAAGCAGTTAGTAAAGCATTATAGGTAAAAGCAATTTTATGATATAAAGTGCTTCACAAACTCTACCCTCATTTAATGTTGAGAGTTTATGGGGGCTTCTATGTCCAAGGTCACTAACCCCATATGGCTAACAGCAGTCATAGACAAGACAGTCACTCCTTTGACCCAAGCCATAGACAAAACAGATGTAGTATATCCCTTTATTTGTGTGTGTTTATAAGTGTATGATGTGGTGATGGTGGAGTGTGTATATTTATGTGTGTGTGTGTGTGTGTGTGTGTGTGTGTGTGTGTGTGTGTGTGTCCTTCTATGGGCATTCACAGAGACCAGAGAAGGACAGTAAATGTTCCCTTGTGGTATCACCCTCTGCCTTATCCCCTTGAGACAAGTTTGTCATTGAATTCATAGTTGAAACACATTTTTTTTTAGCTGCAATGCCTGGCCATTGAGCCCTAGTGATTCCTCTGTCGACATGCCCTAAGCTAAGCTCTGAGGTTCCAGGAATCTGTGGCTGTGCCTGGCTTGTATGTGGGTGCTAGCATCTGAACTGTTTGTGCTTTTACTCACTGAGCACCCTCCCTACAATACCTACTCTTGATTTTTATTTTTTAGAAGAAAAATTGAACTTTGACATATTTAAGGAAAGTTGTTCCAAGACAATATAGAACAGCTTCACTTTGGACTGAAAGCTAGGTCTTCTAAGTCAAAAGCAAGAGCCACAGATTCACAAACCTTTCTAGTTTATGTTGTCGAGTGGAGAAGTAAGTGAATTTGATGAGGAGGAACACAAAACCAATGGATGTAGTACTGGGGAGAGAAGAGAGTATGGTGAGACCAGAAGTCAACTGAAGACTGCATGGTTTACTCATCAGAATACAGCAACAACTCTCCTCATCCAACTGCTGCCTTGCAATATCAACTACAGAACTTTCCAGACCTCCTTAACAGTAATTGAAAATTGGATGTATTTTATGCAAATTGCTGCAGTTTTAAAACATTACCAATTAATTCAAAATTTCTTCTGTTTTCTTTGGATCCCCACTCTATCAGTCCTCCTGCTATGGCCACAGTTCCCTTCCTGCTTGTCGGTTCAAACTGATTTATCTTTATTTGAATGTACAAGTCCTAAGGGAAAGAGTGAATCAGCAGTAGAGTGAGTGAAGAGTACATGCCACAACCAAATAGAGCAAGTTCAGATTCTAGTTCAGTGACTGATTCAATAATCTTGAGCTACATGGTTGACTTCTTATACCTTAGCTGCCCTATCTTTCAAATGGGAACTCTTTATGAGCTGTGGATATAAAAATGAGTGGACATATGTAGAGGCTCTTAACAGTAACAGTTCTGTAAGCACATGTGCTTACTAACATGCTTATCCCTTCACCGAGGTAGCAACTCAGTTATATTGACTCTCCAGTTAATGTTCGTATTTATCCCAGTTGCCTCTGCTTGGAGTAGCCTGTGGTTATTCCATTCTTTCTGACCTTGGGAAAGACAAAGAAGCTGGAAACACATCTCCTGGGGCCAACAGTCTTAACCAGGAATGATCATCACTCAGCTTCCTCCAGACTGGAGCCAGCACCTCTATTCACAGATGTTCTGAAGCACTTCCTTCCTGGCTTGTGTCTCCTAAAAGGGGAAACTACCACAAGGTCTCCAAAAGGAAGGAAAGGGGACCTTTTTAATTAGCTTTCTCTTTTGAATGACGCCATCACAGGTCTGATTCATTTCCATGAATTGAAAAAAAAAAAAAGAAGGAGGGTAGGTGGTAGATACTACACAAGAAATGAATGAGAATTGTCAGGAGAGAGAGTACAGGTTAGAGGAAGGCTGAAGCTGGAGAAAACAGGCAGTCAATGCTAGATGTCCATTACAACTGTGGACCCATTGGAAGATAACGTGGACATCTAAATCAGAGGAGGCAAAGGGTTTGCTTCTAAGTTTGGCAGCTAGAGACTAGCCAAAAAAAAGATGAAATGTAGTTCTGATCTTCAGTTTTGGATGTCCTGAATGGTATTTCTGGACATTTTGATAAGTGGATCTCCTGTGTTTTTTCTTGGTTTGGTTGGGGTCATGTTATTTGCTTTAATTTGGGTTGATTTTTTTATATATATAAGCCCTAAGTAGCCCAAGCTGGCTTCAAAATTACTATGTAGTTGAGACTGGCTTTGGACTCCTGATCTTAGCACCTCTTAATATTAAGTGTTTGGGAATTATAAGTATGTACAAGCATGTCCATTCAGATCTCAAACTTATTTCTGAGTCAAGAACTCTACAGAAAGATGGTGTCGGGGTGGGGGCGCTAGAGACATGCAGGAATGTCCATAGGAGGCAAGAGAGGATACTAGTTCCTTGCAGCTAGAGTCACAAAGTATTATTAGCTATGGATGCTAGGAATGGGACTTGGGTCCTCTAGAAAAGTATCAAGGGTGATTAGCTGCTAAACCACCTCTCCAGCCTCATTTCCCTCAACTCTAGCATTTCTTAAAAGCTTCCACCTTGCTGGGCAGTAGTGGTGCACGCCTTTAATCCCAGCACTAGGGAGACAGAGCCAGGCAGAACTCTGTCAGCTCAAGGCCAGCCTGTGCTACCAAGTGAGCTCCAGGAAAGGCACAAAGCTACACAGAGAAACCCTGTCTTGAAAAACCAAAAAAAAAAAAAAAAAAGCTTCTGCCTTTCTCTGTCCCATGCATCCTACAAAAGAATTACATGGTTGACAAGTAGTTTTGGTTTATAGTCTCCAAATAACAATGTCTACTTCTTATCTACAATGTGTCACTTCTTCAACCCATCCTCACATCATGGCCAGGATGTTCTCCCACTGAAGTGTATTTCTTACACATACATTTTATGTTTTGAGATGAGATCTCATAGATCTCAGACCTTGAATTTGCCCTATAGTACAGAAGGATGATGACCTTGAATTTATAATCTTCCTCTCTCTATCTTCAAATGCTAGGATTGCCGACTTACACCACCCTGCCCAGTCTATGTTGACATTGATTTTTTTCAGGATAGTTAACTCAAGTCTGGCATCAGGGAAACCTACTCACATGGGGACAGATAGCTTTCCTATATACTGTTTGCTTTGTTGTTAGATTACCTCTTGCTGTTTATGTTTTTAATTCTAACACCTTCCTCCTGTCACTAGGTCAATAGGTGTCACTGTTGAGCAATACAAATATGTCCCCATCACCCCATATTTTTGGTGCTGAAATTCTGGTTGGTTACAGGCACAACCACTAGTTAGTCTTGATGTCATCAAGTAAGTTAACTCTGTAATCACTACACTACTTGTCTGAAAGAGCTCCCAAGACACCTCTCTCTCTCTCTCTTTCTCTCTCTCTCTCTCTCTCTCTCTCTCTCTCTCTCTCTCTCTCTCTCTCTCTCTCACACACACACACACACACACACACACACACACACACACACTTTACTTAAACTTTTAAATATGAGACATAACCAGATTCCAGATGGTGTACAAAAAGGAAGTAAATAGGAGGAAGAAATGACCACCTTTTCCATTTTCAGGAAATGTCTGTCAAAGTTGCCAGAAGGCATTATTCAGAGAGAGGAAGCTCATTACTAGAATGAGAAGATGTGAGTTATGTGCCTAGACACCTACCAACCAGCTGCTACTATTAAAGTTGACTAAAGATAGAGATGTCACCATAAAAAATTGGAACAAAAGTGGGGCAGGGGTATTGTAGACAACCAAAAAGACATGATTTCTTGCTTAGGCCATAGATATCTGAGAAATGAAGTGCCCAATGATCAAGAAGAACTGAAAGGAATGTACTCCCAGTAAACAGTTGGGGGTAAAGCAATATAATTATACAATATCATTATATTATTTGTGGTTTTTTTATTTATAAGCCAACACAGTCTGAGAGACCTGGAATTACATGGGATAGAATACAACAGATGGAATGTGATTAGACAGGATAGAATGGATGGGCTGGGATGGGTGGGTTAGGATGAATGGGATGGAATGCAGTGGGATGAATGGGATGGGCTTGGGTGGATTAAGACATGGTGTGGAGTATACTGTAGGGTTCAAACAGAGTGAATGAAATGTGTAAGAATCGATTTGGAGACACTGTAGACTATTTTGTAGAAGTTATAAAATAGGAAACAAATTTCAATAGGATCAGATGGATTCTTTCCTTAAATATTTTGAGATGTAGGGGACAGGTGTGTTAAATCGGAATGAAAGTAATCAGTGGGCTCAGGAAATTGTCAGCATACTTCCAGGTTAAATGATTGGGTATCTTGGGATATAAAAGCCTGGTGCCTTTCTTGAGCTACTTTTCTTTGAAATTCACATAAGTGGTGGCTTGCCTTAGGATTACAATATACAACAGGCATGCTGTTTTAACCATTGCCACCATTTATTTCCTTACTAAACATTTTTAATGTACCATTTTATTTAACTGTCATATATGTTGAACGTCATGGTATCTTCATGCCCATTTTATAGACACAAAAATAGAAGCAGCAAGGCTAAGCTGATTGTCCAAGATTGGAACTGGAGATTAATGATCAGAATTTAAAATCAGGAAGTTTAGCTTGAGTTCCTAGCCATGACATTACCACATGTATAGCATCTCACTATGCCAAGTGCTCCTAACCTATTACACTTCAAGTAGAAATATTAGAAATATTATAATTTGTGTAAGTAATATTTAGTTAAAATATCACATACAAACCCCTGTAAACTGGCCCTGCTCTGAAGTAGATACAACAAAATATAACAGGGTTCCCAAGATTGTCAGCTCTTCTGTCATCATGAAGAAAAACAAAATCATTCATCCTTCCCTGCCAAAACTAGGTCTCACTGGTGGGTTGTCTGAAGACATTAGACCCTCCTCATCCCTAATATTCATTTGCTTGATAGGTAATGTCTAAGGGACTTCACAAAACATGGAGAATTCTATCACCTAAATTTTCTTTTAAACATGAATTTTCTTTGTCTAAGTTTTCCAAGAGTGTTCAGCTTCTGCAAACAGACTATCAATAACTGAGGGAAGAAAACCGTTCAAGAAGGGATATCAAATAACAATCGGTAACTTGACCTCCCCAACTTACTGAGGTATATATCCTTTACTGAAAATATCCAGTGAGGATACTAACAGTTACCCTGGTGAAAGAGTACTATGAAAGAGGCAGTGCGTAACTTATAATTGAGAAGGAGTACTGGATTCAAATCCAGACTCTACCATTCAATAGCTTTCTCCCCTCATGTGAACTACTATGGTTCTTTGAACCTCAATTTACTCATTGACAAAATGGAGAGAAGAGGATAGTTTAAGCCTATTAATATGTATGAAACACTTAGAACCCAGTTTGTAACAGACTGCAAATTTAATGTCAGCTATTATTCTTATCCAGGCTCTGTGTCAAGTGTTCATTCATGGCTATCTTTTTGTTCTTCACGTAGCATACCATGCACTTTTGTAAAATGGAACGCTATCTTTAGAGCATTTTAAAGTTAGAGAAAAATTCAGCAGAGGATAGAGAAATTTTATAGATAACCCTTACACAGCACATGCCTAGAAATGCCCATCACCAACATCCCTTAGCAAAGCAATACATTTGTTAGAAGAGATGTTATATTGACATGTCACTATCATGCATAATTTGCATTGCAGTTCACGCCTAGTGTTATACCTTCTGTGGATTTGAACAAATCTATAATGACACATGTCCACATTAATGATATCAATCAGACTATTTTCACTAAACATCTTCTGCGTGGGACCTATTAATGCAACACCATCACCTGCTCCCAGACCCTTGGAAAGTATTAATCTTTTCACTGTCTTCATAGTTTGATGTTTTTAAGAATGCCCTACAGTTGGAATCATATGGAAGGTAGCCTTTTAGATAGTCCCCTTTCACTTAGCAATAAGAATGTGCTTTTGTCGTCCTAACGGCTTCGTGGCTTATTCCTTTTCAACACTGAGTAGAGTTCTAATTTCTGATATATGATAGTTATGGAACTATTTACACACTAGAGGATATCTTGTTTGCTTCCAAGTTTTGGCATTTATGACCTAGGCTGCTATGCACACCTGTGAACAGATCTTTGCAATTGCCAATTTCAACTTCTTTGAGTAAACACGAAGAGTTACATATATCTAGAGTGTATTTATAAAAGATTACTAAAAGCCTTTTAAAGTAGCTGCACAATTTTGAAACTCCACTAGCAGAGAATGAGATTACCAGTTGTTCCACACCTTTGCTGCCATTTGGTTTAAGGTTGTAGATTTTAGCCATTATAATAAGTGTCTGATTGCATCTCAATGTTGTGCTTTGCATTTTTCTGGTGGCACATGATATAAACACAGTCTCTAGGCTGTCATTCTGTATTTTATTTGACAAGGTTCTGGTATTGTCTTCAGTTGTCAGTTTTCTTACTATTGAGTTGTTTGCCTTTTTGAGTAATTGTCTTTTTGTGGTTGTGGCTTTTGCAAATATTTTCGTCCAGTTTATGATTTGTTTTCCCATTCTCATGGCATTGCCTTTTCCATTGAAGTTTTTAGTGTTAATGCATTCCAGCTTATCTGTTGTTTCCTTCACAACTGTGCCATTGGTGTTGTGTTCTTAAAAGCCAATGCTGTACCTAAGATCAGCTAAGTTTCTCCTTTGTAATCACCTAAGAGTTTTATTGCTTTGTATTCCAACTGTGGTCTAAGATTGACTTAGGACTTAGATTTTTGTGGAGAACTTATAATATGGTTTGGATAAGATTTTTGTGGAGAACTTATAATATGGTTTGGATAATTTCATTCATTTGCATGTGACTTTCCAATCATTCTAGCCTTCTTTACTGAGAAAATAATTTTTGTTCTATTTGATTTTTTCCTTCATCGAAGATCAGTTGTCTGTTAGCATGTGGATTTCTATCCTCTTTCATGGACCTAGGTGTCTTTTACTAAGACACACTGTCTTCATTTATTATAGTTTTCAATAAATTTTGAAGTTGAATATGTCTAACTTTAATATTGGGTTTAATTCTCTTAATCTTTGCTTCTCTATATAAATATGCATACAAACATTTGAGTTAGTTTGTTTATAGCCACAAAATGAGTGGCTGATATTTTCATTGTAATGGCATTTAATCTATAGGTAAAGTTGAGAAGACATCTTGACGACAATGCCTTCCTACCAGTGAGCAAAATATATCCTCTTTCTCTCCCTTCCTCCTTTCCTCTCTTCCTCCCTCCCCTTCCTTCCTTCCTTCCTTCTTGCCTTCCTTCCTGTCCTTCTTTCTTTTTCTAGTACCGTGAATTGACTTAGGCCCTCATACATTCTAGAGAGGCACACTAGAGCAGTTGAGTTATATTCTCAGCCTTCTTTGTGTTTTTATTTTAAGGCAGGGTTTCAATATGTTCTTCACTAAATCACTCTTCAGTGCAGACCCACAATGATTTTGATTTCTTCTTGTCTGACCCTCCTGAGTAGCTGGGATACGGGCTTGCACCACCAAGACCGGCTTCTATTCATTAAAGAAAAAGAAATCTTGATTTCTTTCATTATGGCTTTGTGGTTGTCCTCATATAGATATTATACATATTTTATAAGTTCTATGCATATGCATTTCTTTTCCTGAATACTAATGTAAATGCTATTGGTTTTAATTTTAATGTCTCTTTTTCATCACTGGTGTATAAGAAAGTACTTGACTTTTTCATACTAACCTTGAATCATGAAGGTTTATTATAATCATTCATTGGTTCAAGATTCTTTTATTTATTGCTTATGCTAGATATTCTTCATTGGAAATTGTAACATTTGCAAAGATGCTTTGTTTCCTTCATTCTGAGTCACTACACATTTTGCTGTTTTCTTGTGCTATTGTCATAGGCAGGACACTTAGAAGAAGTTAGCTGGAAACACCTGGTCCTATTATCATTGCTAGTATCTTATTTCTCATATCTTGTCATTCACTGCATTTGCTTTGGAGATTATCTTTGTCTAATACTTTTCTGTTTCTAAATAAATGTATGTTAATTTCATCAAATGTATGTTTTACATATATTAGTATGATCATATGATTTTTCCTTCTTAACCTTAGTAATGCAATGGATTATATGAATTGTTTTTCAAATACTAAGTCAGTAGCTCATACCTCAGTCCAATCACATTTGGTCATGGTATGTAGTTCTTTGTGTACCTTGTTGGATTTATTAATATTTTACTAATATTTAATTGAAGGTTTTACATATGTATTCATGAGCAATACTTAACTTTCCTGTGTGTGTGTGTGTGTGTGTGTGTGTGTGTGTGTGTGTGTGTGTGTGTACCTCTGTACTGTGTATTTCAAAGTGTTTCTCAGGATGATTTTTTTTTCTCCCTATTAGGTAGTTCAAAAAGACTAGAGTGGTCTGGGGTCAGGTCTTTCTTTTCCCAGGTGAGTTACATTCTAGGAAAACTCCATCAGGCTGAACTCTGGTTAAACATTTTCTGGTAATGACAGACCCTTTTCAGAACAAAAGTTTCTGTGTTTAAGAAGATTGCTTTCCCCTCCCTCAGCAGATGCATAGGGAGATCTCCCTCTGACCTTTCCTTTAAGACCCTGTTACAACTCCTGGAAACAGAACTCACAAAGTGCAGGTCTCACTATTGCCATAACTTCTAAGTCATTTCCCTCAGAACCTCTACACCTCAGCCCCTGCCACTTCATCAATTCTAAGTTCAGCTTTCTCTACCCTGTTGCTGGCTTCCATGAATGCTACTGCTCACTGGTTTCTATTTCTGCCACTTGTGTTTTTCCATCACTTGTCTCCAATGTGAGAGGCAATAATCCCATTATACCCTTCTCTTGTAGATTTAAAAATATGTAACAACATTACTTTGTTCATCTCATTTGTAGTTGGGATGAAGAGGTAACTTCTAAGCTTCCTACATGTAACCAGAAATTAGAAGTTCCCTGGTGTTCTTTTAAGTCCTAACAGAAGTCCATGAGGTAGGTACAACTTTCATCATTTCACAGGTATTAAAATTGAGGTTCCAAGCAATTATGTAGTGATATCCACGTAATTACTAAATACAAACCCAAAGTTCAAATCAGTACAACTTTAGACAGTGCTCTTAAACATTAGGAAAAACTGCCCCCTTTTCACACTTTAAAGGTCTAAAGTAGCATAAGTAGGGATATCTAGGAATAAGGCTGAAGTGAATATTATGAAATGATTTTTCTAGAAGGAAGGCTATGGAGAGGAATACTTAGATAGAAAATGTTGAACTTCCTGTAGAAAAAGTTAAAAACCACCAGGACATCAAAGAAATGTATCATCTCTTCCTGGAAATGGTTCATCATCTTCTGAGGGCCCCACCCTAAAGACCACATTTAACTTCCTCCTGTACAAGCTTCTGTATAAGCAATTTACCACTTCTCTTTCTCCTCCAGGCCCTGATGGAGTTGTTCTCTGGCCTAATACAGCCAAGCCATGGCAAGTAGGTCACTTCTTTGATCCTGAGAATTCAGTGCTTCCAAAATGCTTCTGCAACGTCAGGCTTATCCCATTGTCATGTTACTGTGGTCCAAGTCACCACCATCACACTCTTGATAGCTGCAGACTTTTACAAGACATGCTCCACCCTATAGCCAAAATGAGCTTCCCATACCACAAATCTGTTCATCTCTTTTCATTACATAATACTCTAGTTCTAGTACTTTTCTAGAAAATCCAATTATTTAAAAAGAAGAATGGTCTTAATGTCTCTATGATAAGAAGGACCATGGTGAGTAAGAAAGCACAAAAGTATAAAATAGGAGACTAGCCTACAATTGAGGGTTTACAGGGCCTAGCATTCTTGGACACAGGGATATCAATTTCACCTTGCATTTTTACTGGGTTTTTTGTTTTGTTTTGTTCATTTTTTTAGTTAGTTGACCTATGTCAGTAAATGAGAGTTCTACTCATCCTATGCCTCATACTGAAATTCATAGAGTTAACTTTGACTTCTTCCTCTTACTTTGCAGCTCTGACTTTCTAAGCATTTTGATGTCTTGATCTTCAAAACAGCTTAACCAATATTGCTACCAGCAGCCTAGCCAAGTGCACTGTCTTGGAAAAGCATCACAGAGGACTACTACATATTGCTTCTCCCACACAACCTTTGTTTCCTGCATTCTGGTCCCCATAAGCTATGGAAAGTGAATTTATCTGAACTAACCTTTTCACTACAGTCCACTGACTTCCTTTTGGCTCCTTAAACAGTTCAAACACACTCTCACTTTCAGGTTTTGATCACTGTAATCCTTCTTAGAATGTTCTTCCTCAAGATGTCCGCATCTTCTTTCACAGTGTCATTCGGGTCTTGGCTCAGATACCACTTTAGTAGACACAGCATTCCTGACCATGCTATCAGATGGTTTAGCTATTCACTATTCTTTTTCCCATTCTCTTTCTTTAACTTCTCCCATATTTCCTTTCATTTGGCATAGTAGGTACTTATGAAAAATTTGATACTGATAGATGAATGTCTATTAACTCTTTAAAAGCTATGGATTCAAAAAGACAAGTGTTGTTCAACACTGTGTCTCTTGTGAATATTGGAGCACAGTTTATAAAGGCTGATAAAACATGCTCAATAAAATTTTTAATTACACAATTAGTAGAAGAATGAATCAATACATGACTGGGCAGCACACTGACTACTGGAAAGGGGTTTTCAAAGATATAGTGAAACAGTCTGCAAATGTGAGGCAGGATTATTTGCTGCCTAGGGCAGTCATCTTGGTAGAACAAATTAACACTCTAGTTCTGAGTATTCCAAGATTAGATTCTGTAAAAAGAAAACCCAAAAGGGTTGAGACAACATTATTTTTTTAAGAAATTTTTCTACTCATTCTACATATCAACCACAGATTCCCCTCCCATCCCTGATCTCGGCCCCTCCAGCTTTCCCTCCCCAAACTCACCTTTCATGCCCTTCTCCAAAAGGGTAAGGGATCCCATGGGGAGTCAACAAAGCCTGGTACATTCAGTTGAGGCTGGACCAAGCCCTTTCCCTCTGCATCAAGGCTGAGCAAGGCATCCCACATAGGTAATGATTGAGTACAAAGGAGAACCATGGACAGGCCTTCAAATGGGTCAGATATAACTCACACCAGAATGTTAGAGCTCCTGACCTTTATCCTGCCTCTGTTGAAAATCAGCTTTAGACAATCTTCAATGCAGTCAGGTAGCTCCGTGCAGCTCCAGCAGAGAAGTCTAATCTGGAAATGGCCATGTCCACTGAACATGGACAATTCCAAGTTAGATTTGGTTTTATCAGAATATCTGACTGAAGTACTCACAGTTTCTGTTGGTCCATGGGGAGCCGCATGAGTCTACTCCAGATGCCGCCTCACCTCCAACTCTGCAAGAAGTTGATCAATAATCATGCTAGTTAAGACATTTGGTTCTAAGAGACTGAATCTGAGATGTATTGATATAATCCTGGAAAATGAATGGAAGCTAGAGGAGATATCATTCAAATGTCAGAGAACATAAAAATGATGTGTCCGCTCTGTGTGCAAGAAAAGCATAATGGGAAGGAAAGAAAAGTTGGCCCTGTGGTTCAAGCACTAGATCCAGCACTGACACATTGTGGCATGTTGAGAAGAAACTTAGGACTTTTGGGCCTCTTTGTTCAAAAGGTATCATTCTTTTCTAAACTTTTCTTAAAACTCAACTAAGGGTTTAATAACCAAAACAGCTACACTAGTATTTCATGAAGTACATATCCTATACATTTGTTAATACAGCCTTCTCATTAATTCTGTGGAAAGCAAATATTAGCCTAATTCTGTAAAGGAGGAAAACAGAAAGTCTTCTGTGTAGGAGCCTGTTCAGTTCACACACCTGGGGAAGTGTCTGTGGTATTGTGGTGCCATAACCACTCAGTGTTCTCCTTTAGAGTCCTCTAATGCAGGGGGCCATGCTCCAGGGAGTAAAGTCTGTGTGGAAAATAAGTCTATACTATAAATAACTAAAGACACCCAAGTAGCTCTCAATGTGGGACTCTCATAGGAAATCTAGACTATAGAACTGACTCCTGCTATGTTTATGTGGGTCTATATGAACAAGGAACAATAATGTAAAAAAAGAAAAAAAATACAAAAATACAAAAAGGGTTTGTATTTTCTTGAACTGTTTTGCTGCTATTGAATTAGTAAATTAGATGAAGTTACAGGATCCATCTAAGAGACTGGAAGGCCTCATCAACTCTGTTCCCAAATTTTACTATCAAACCACAAAAGGCAAATGGATAGAGTAGAGGAGACCTTCACAGACAAATACAGAAAACTCACTACTGAAAGGATTTTTACCAAAACTGAAAGAAATAAGAGGGGAAACAGATGGGTTATCCCTTCCAATATTCTACCTGAATACTCAGGCAGGCAGGACCATGGTAAGACAGTAAGGTTAAACAATTCTAAGAATCATGCGTTCTCTTATTCATGGAACTACAGGGTGATTTATTATTGCTGGGGATGTTTAAACAACTCCTGTGTCTCATTCTTTTTGTCCTCATCCTGGCCATGCAGTCACAGTCCTAGAGTCAAACAAATTAAGTTGGCAAGTCCTTCCTGTTAAAATTCTAGGCAGGAGAGAAGGAGAGACCTGCATCTTCCTACAGTCCCACTAATGAATCTGCTCAGCGCCTTCCATTAACCATTTCTCTGGATTCAGACTTCTCAAATTTTTTGTGTATGTCATAATGGCCTTGGGATCTTGGTAAGTCATGTCATGTTGCAGTAGTCCAGAGAAAGGCCTATGGTTTAGAACTCCTAATAAGCTCCCAGATGTTGGTGATTTCTGTTGATCCATTTGCCACTCAATGAGTAGTGGAGACTAGAAATGATGGTTCTTGTGTCTAAGTGATACTTCATAGTAATGAACTCAGTTCTGCAGCCCAGTCGGCACACCTCAAAGCCAACAAAATTCTTCAGAGAGCAGAATATCTATAGAGGTCATTGGAAGAACAAACACAATAGCCTGAAGATTAGAAATAAACACACTCTTCTGGGTTTTCATAGGAATATTAGGAGACTCTAAGATTCCAAAGCACAAGGCAAGGTCTGATTACAAGAAAGTTCTGTTTGTTTCTGACTTTTTCCTTCCAAATTCTTTTCCTTCTGTTTCCAACTATTTTATCCCCCCAAAATTCCTAATCAACTTGGAGTGGACTCAGAAGGCAAATCTAATCTTTGAGGCATCTCTGCTATGCATGTGTCACCTTTGCTTACGTATGCATAAGTTTTTACCAAATAACTTACACGTGCAAGGTGAAACTTGTGTAGACAAGAATGGATGTCACACCTAACAGGAGTTTTAATGAGTTTGGTCTTGGTTTTTAGTTTTTTCATGAATGCTTAGAATCTTCTCCAAAATCATGAAGTTAAAAACACAAATATTTATCATCTGATGACCCTGTTAATGTTCACTTAAAGTTGAAATGAAAATGTTATTTATCAATAGGAGTACCGTCACTTGAGAGATGATCCCTATTTTTGTCTGTGCAGGCTGCAGAAGTTTTCTGAAGTTTCTCGTGAGTACCTTTCCTTCACCCTCCTCTAGAGTTTTTGTTTTTGTCGTTGTTGTTGTTTTAACAGTTTCCTGTCTGTTGATGTAATAAAACATTCTGATCAAAAGCAACTTAGGGAAAGAAAGAGTTCATTTACACATGATGGTGCATCATTGAAGGAAGTCAGGGCAAGAATTCAAGCAGAAACTTGAAGTAGAAAGCATAGAGGAATGCTGCTTGCTGGCTCACTCAACAGGTTCCTTCTTAGCTAGCTTTCTTATACAACCCAGGACCACCAGCCTAGAGAATGGTGCTGCCCATAGTGGGTTGGATCCTCCTATATTAATTAGTAATCATGACAATCCCTCAAAGAAATGACCAGAGATCAATCTTATTTGAGTAATCCCCCAAGTAAGACCTTTTCCCAGGAAACTCTGTGTCAAATTTCCCAGGCTGTGTCAAATTGACAGTTAAAATTAATTAGGACATGGGGCAGCCATTAACATCAAGTGTTGGTCAGAATTCTAATGCATCACCTAAAAGACTACAACTATGTCTCTTGCTCAGCTCAGAGATTGGACCTTTCCCCCACCTCCAAAAATATATTACAGTTTGATGTATGTCCATGCAATGTCTCCTGCCATCAGTGATGTTAAGTGAGAGGGGAGAGAGTTACTGAGATTCCTGTTTTTCAACATAATGTCTACATACGGCATATATAAAAATGCATTACCAATTCTTTGTGTAAAGAACATGTTTTAAGAATAATTCCTAAGGGTTTTCTTTTTGTTTTAAAGTCATTGTGTCAAAGATTCAGGTGATATTGAGCTCAAACTCATTTTGATAGATAAGGATGATTTTTACATAACACTCAAGTCACAGCTAGCTAACTAGCCATCACTTCATTTTCACACTTGATCCTTGACCAAGCAAGTTTCTGTCTTTTAAGCTGGAGCAGTTGGCCAGGAGGAGTAGTACAGAAAGGAGAAGCACAAAGCTATGCTCCAGTCCCCTGTAGTTCCTCTTTGTGAAAGAGTGAAGGATGATGTATTAAGAGCATCATCAGCCAAAATCAAACCATTAGTGGTATACGTATTGGCAGGTCTTTAATAGCAAATAGTTATTGCTAGAATGTTTAAGGATCCTTGTGAATAAATTTTACCATCATGTTGGTCTAAGTTTCCATAGTAATATACAATGGTATTTGTAGTAAAATTTGACTATAGAAGAATATAAGTATTTTTATTAGACTGTATTTAGTAATTATTCTTGGATAATAAAATTGTAATTTCAATATTGATTTTAATTTCTCTTAACTACTCTTCTTTGTGAAATGAAGGGTTTCACATACATGTATGGCATTTGTGCACATTTAAATACACAAATCTTATTATTATTGAACTATGGAAGTTGAGTTGTAAAATTAAAATTTACATTTTAGAATTCAAAATTTAAAAGGTAAGTATGTTAATCTTCACAGATAATTATGAATGAATGAATGTGTAACTGCACAAATTATCGTCCAATGGTGTTAAATACAAGTGAAGCCCTTATTGCCACCTGGTGGCAGCATACCCTAATTGAAGACTGAGTATTTGAGTGAAGCGAGGACACCTACATTTATAAAATGACATATAGAAGTCACATTAGGAGATATACAACAGGAGATAGTAGATGGTCCCAAACCCCTATGATTTGAAGGAAATATCCAAATTGTCATGCACTGTCCCTATCAACTGAGGAAGAGAAGCATAACTTTGTGCTTCCTCATGAAGCCTACTTTGGCTCAAGACTTACTTCCTGCAGGATATACCTAAAAGTGTTATTTAGTTAATCACAAAGGCATTTTACTGCTAAGGTAGTAGGACCATATCCAATTACCAAATTGACTAAAATGGTAAGAAAAGATCCTATGTCATGTCCTACTGTGGGTATAGTGTATTGGAAACAACAATGGCTATTGGTATACACTAGCAGTTTGTTTATGGTTAACTACCTTACCCTCTCTTAGCTCAATTGATGATTCATGCAGTATTTTATTAAATTTATCTCATCAAAATATCTATAACTCAGGCTAAATCCATCAGAATCTCTGGAGATGGAAACATCACTGACATTTTTTTTTTCCGAGATAGGGTTTCTCCATGTAGCTTTGTGCTTTTCCTGGAACTCACTCTGTATCCCAGGCTGGCCTCGAACTCACAGAGATCTGCCTGCCTCTGCCTCCCAAGTGCTGAGATTAAAAGCATGTGCCACCACCGCCCAGCTCATTGATATTTTTGTTATAAGTTTCCCAAGGTCTACAGTGTGCAGCCATTAAAAACCAATGAACTGGAGTAAAGAGAAAGTTAAAGCTTATGCAGTGAAAAAAAATGTTTTTCCTATTTAAAAATCAGTCAAATCCATAGCAAATCTGCATGGAAAATTCAAGCATACCTGAATATACACAATGAAGAGATTAGGATGATATCATCATATATTTTCCAAAAATCTTCAGAATCTCCGAAGAAGTGCGCTAACTGTAACTCATATCTTCATGAACAGGTACTTCCTGGACACATTTTATTTAACATATACTCATGTGCTAAGTGACTTTATTGTCTCTACTATTTCTAATTTCAGAAACTTAGCCAAAAAGTGACTCTCAAGCATCAGATCATATGAGTTTTAAACAGCATTGCATGATTTAAAGCTAAGCATGTCTGACTTCCAAACTTAAGGATGTGTCTTTGACATATCTCCAAATTCAAGTTTTAAAATAAAATGGCTATCAGATTTTCAGGTCTTTTTAAATTCATGAGCAACTACTTTACATCCCTCCAAACCACTTGGCTAAAGACTTTCCACTTGTGACCTCACTAGGTTCCAAGCTGGTGGATATAAATTATTAAGCAGCAAGGATGCTTTTACTAGTCATTTGCAGGACCCCAGATGAAAGGCAGCTTGTAGATTCACCTGCCTTTCCCTGTGTGTGCCTTCTCAATGGCCAGCTAGCCTATTCAAGGAACTCTACTTCAAGAGTCAAGACGGTAGAAATGTAAAGCTCATTTACAATTAAATGTGTCAAAGACAGATTTTCAATGGAAAATTTTGGTAGGAAGAATGAGTTTTTCAACTATAAATAGACTCCCTCAAAAGTTTCAGACTGAAGTTTCAACTGTGGTTGTCTGGTCCTCTGCACTCTCTACTTTTGGACTTCTCCCCCACACCTGGGCCATTTTATTTTCTTTAACTGAGATCATCTTGATGATCCAATCAGAGAAAACTCTAGAGTTTGCTGAATTTCTGCCATGTTTGTATAATGTGGATTATTGCATTGCATTGTATAGCACGTAAAACTGTGAGTTTGCTAAACTCAAAATCATCTATGCACATATACAAGTTTAATCAAGTCACTTTCCAGCCAAGTTTGTCTCTAGTGTCTTTCTCAAACTTTTTAAGATGAGAAACTAGAGGCCTTTTCCTTCATCTGATTTGGGCCCATCTTTCCTTTAAACCAGGGGTTCTCAACCTCTGGATCATGACTGACCCCTTTGGGTGTCACATATCACTATTTACATTACTACATTACGATTCCTAACAGTAGCAAAATTAATGCTATGAAGCAGCAATGAAATAAAATAATCCTATGGTGGGTGGGGGGGTCAATACAACATGAGGAACTATATTAAAGGGTCACAGTGTTAGGAAGGTTGGGAGCCACTGCTAAACCATTATATCTCATCATCTTCCTTACCTTCCTTTCTCCTAACATCTCCCTCACTCTCAGTCTCGGCTCCCTTGGTCTACCAATAAAAAATTTTCATGTAATAGATCACTACTGAACTCTTTTAATGACAGTACTTGTTAGGTCCAGATTCTATGATCAGCAATGTGGGCTGCCATCAACCCAGGCTGTTTTCTGTTATCACTTTCATAGTACTAAGGCTCTACCTTCTGGACTGGGAGCACATAGCTGAAAATGGGCCTGCTCTTCATTGGTGGAAGTTCTCAACTAGTGGGATTCAGAGGATCAGATGGAACTGCTCTCTTTGAGAGCATTGTCCTCTTATCCTCTGGGAGGTTAGACTAGATTTTTTTACCTGGTATAAAACCTCTATAAGGACAACAGAAGTTTGTTCTGCTTCCACATTCAGCAGCAGTCTCAAGGAGAACCCAGACTCAATGAATAGAGAGACTGACTCTCTTGGTACCATTTCCCTGCTCATGTTCTACCTGTCATACCCAGTTGACTTTTAATTACACTCCAGATGTTAGTTCTCATATCTCCACTCACCACCACAGGTGATAAGTTTTTGTATGACAGACTCTGAAATCCCCTTTCCTTGTGCCATGGATCCTGCTTTATAATAAAGTATTTGTTCATGTTGTTATTTTACTATGCCTGACTTCCCACAAGGTATGGTGGTACACAGCTGGAGTCCCACCCCAGGATGGTTGAAGTGGAAGGATCACAAGTTCAAGGTCATCCTGGGTCACATGGTGAAGCTCTATCAAAGAAAAAACTTGACTTTCCTTCTGAAATATGATCTTCAGGAAACAGGGACATGGTCTATAACTGTGTGTCTTTGGTGATTATAATACAGCCTGGCCAAGGGCACCATTCAATGCCCTGGGCACAAGAAAATGACAGCAAAATAGTTTAGAAAGTGGACCTACCATAACACTTCCTAGCTCAGGGACAGACATTGAGCTGCATTACCGCTTCATCTACATGCAATTTCTATAATAGAAAAAATGATAGTCTACATATAGTAGATGTCAATAAATGTCCTCCAAAGCAATATGAGAGAAAATAAATATACATTTCTTCCTTGTATTTTTTAGTGTGTGAAAAAAGTCACATGATAATAAGAAGGTGTTCACTCCTACACTGATTAATATGATCACATTTATAAACATTTATATAATCTTATGTCATCTATGTTGGAACAAGGAGATGGGGCCACAGGAACCACTGACAAGTCCCATGACCATTCAGTGAAAATGGTCTCTTTTTCCATTAGGTAGAGAATTTCCCAAGGCTAACCTTATATCTCTTCAAAGAAACTCATGATTTGTCTGTTAAGTCCCTGATATTTTTAGTACTGGAAAAATCTCTCAAGATGACCAAAAGGGTTCACATTTTGTAGACTGTGAGAAACAAAGCTATGGGGGTAGAATGAAATGAAACACACCATTGAGTAGTACATTTTAGGTCAACTTCTCTGTTAGAAAAAGAAAAAAGAATCAAACCCGTCTCTTGGGTTTCATGACAATTGTCAGGGGCCCTCTTTACTTTGTACTCTTTGAGAGTCAAAAATATACCTACCCATTTCCTGCTGTTATGTTTGACATACAACTTTTGACATATGTAAGTTACTCATCAGGCTGACCTCATAAAGTTTGCCTTTATAAATTTAAAACACTTGAATTTTATAAATTCAGCGCTCCGTTGCACATGACTGAACATCATGTATTCCCAATGGGGAAAGCATTTTTTGAAAATCCTGAGATAACAACTACTTTTTCTTCTTCTCTTATGCTCTTTCTCTCCCTCCCTCTCTCCTCACCTCTTACAATTACTTCATGTCAAAGTATGCCCAAAAGAACTTTACATGCCCTGCGTGGCCAAAAGATGCTTCAAAGAGTATGATGGTTATCTCCAAGAGAAGTATCCCACAGTAAAGATTTCAGAATAGCTCTGGTGTACATACTCTTAATTTCAGCATGATGTGGATTAGAAACATACTACTTGAGGATAAAGTAGGATAACAAACACAGCAGTTTCATTGTATCACTATGTATTATCCCAAGAAGGCTGTCAATAATGTTTATGTTGGACTAGGGGTCTGTGCTATATAGGAGCTAAGGAGTCTGAGCTGATAGTAGTCCACATCATCTGAACCAAGTGGTTCCTGTGCACAGTCACATAGGAGGGAAAAGGATGTAGAGAAGTCTATAGGGGAGTTTCCCAGCACAACCATGCCATCCCGTTGTTCCAGTCTCATGGCCACAATTAATGGCAAGAGGACCTGGGACATGCCATGTCTATGAGGAAGGAAGAAGATAGAGATGGAGTGGGACAAAGAAGTTCTAAAATCAGAAGAAATTCCTGGTTTTTAGTAAGAGGACATCGCTCTTCCAGATTATAGTCTATCCTTTTGTTAAGTAGGTTTCACTTTCCTACTAGACCCCCTTTCTCACTCTCCCTGTCTGCTCTTCCTGTCTCCAGTTTCTTCCATCTCTTTCTTCTTTGGTCTGTGTGATAGTTAGGACCACAATTCTAACGACATTCTTCAATCACCATGTTCATCTTATGGTAAAGTAGTATGACAGCCAGTGTGCAAACTCCTTCCTAATCCAATCCTCAGGCTCTATGAAGTAGAGCTTAGGAACACAACTCTAGAACCAGAGTGTCTGGGTTGGACATTTCGCTTTTCCAATTAGGATTTCCATAGGATAATCGAAAATTGAGAAAGAGTTAAATGCCTTTCAGAAAGTTCCTCGTTTATAAAATGAGGACACTAGTGTCTTTTTCACTGAGATTTGAAGTTTAGGTGAGTTTACATAGGTAAGTAACACTCACCTGGATTATTATTATTTCTGTAAATAATAACTTCCATGTATTAACTTCCATGACTCTACAAGATGCATCTTAGTTCAGCTCCACATAGTATCAAAAATAGCAGCAGCCACCATATGGAAAACAGACATGTAAAATGCAAGTCTGATGTGACAGACCTTGCATGATAATAAATATCTTAAGCCATTGAAGCTAGGGTAATCTGTTACCAAAAAATTGATAAGGGGGAAGATCATATGTCACTTCACCTCTGTAGTTTCTTGAAATTTTTAATTCTATAAAATACTGACAATTCCTGCTTGACATAACTGTGGTCAATTACAACAAAGCATCACATTAGACTAAAGCATATGGTATAAGAGATAGAAAATATTTAATGCTGTGCCTGGTATGTAGAAGGTTTTCAGTAAACATTCGCATGGTCTTTTCCCCAGAGTAGATCACTGTAGCTCTCGTCTCACTACCATCTTGGATTCCTAGCAATCAAATTACTACCTCTTATGCATCATTACCCATAATTATCAGACCCTTTATAGCCAGTACCTGAAAAATTTGGGGATGGGAAAATGATTTTGTAGACTAATGCTCAACATGCCTGAACAGCTGAGGAAGGAAGTTTGCCTTACATCTCCTGTCACACCCCAGGATTTTAATGTCTCTTGTCTAAGAAACCATTCCAAACTGCAGCAAATGCATACGGATTTGGTACATTAGCAACAAAGGGAATGTAACTGAAATATGCAAACTCAGGAGAAATGAGAATTTGACATAATAAGGGATTCGAGATTGTCATGAAATGCTCCAGGGGAGTTCCCATGAGTGGCAATTTAAGAGAGCATGCAGAAGCGAATGCACAGACTGGTGTACTGTGTGGGTTTCTCGGGGTTTCTTTTTCTATAACTGGGAGAGAGAAGATGCTAATGGCCCTTGATATACTGAGCTATACTTCAAAACTTCAATAATAAACATTGCAAGGACTCAGCCAATTCACAATTGCCTTTATGATTTGAACTATGGGGATTGGCTAGTTTGGACAGTATGGGAACTGAAACACAGATGATTAAATACTTTGACCAAGACCAAGAATCAAGTCATTGGGATAGCCAAGACTCTAAGTCAGGCATTCTGATCTAGGACCAGTCTCATTATCCAAAATAACAGATATTTTAAAAAAAGAATCAGCAGCTTGGGGGAGGGTTTAAAAGCCCAAACACTGAAAATACTTATAGTAGCTAATGTTTCTTTCACATGCACTGTCTCCTCTTCTGAGATGGTACTTAATCAGTCCTTTGTAGTTGGAGAAACAGACGAGAAGGGACCAAACATTTTGGCTAGCATCCATGCATGAGTGTGAGGCTTAGGAACCATGCCAGGAATTTCACTTGATGTACTGAGGGAGTTGCTTCACCTACTAAACCCCTTCTAAGCCAATATCTTAGTCTACAAAACATCTGAGCATAAAAAAAAATGTTTCTGTCTAATGGCTAGTTGTTAGACTATTAAATGAAGTTAATCCATAAACACTTAAACCCTTTATGATTTTAACAAGGACTTATTATGGGAAAAAATTATCCCCCTCAAAAAGCTAATTTTTTCTTTTTTTTCCATTTTGGAAAGAAATAGTGAATAACCCTTCAACTGAACTTTGTCTAAATCACATTACCTACTCAATTCAACTGAGAAAATGATTTGTGCCCACTTTTTTTAGATGCGCAGGCATACAGGATCTATAATATTAGACTTTGCTAGACTTTGAAGGAAGGATGAAAGAAACCCTCAGTTCTAACAGGAAACTGGGGAAGCTGAAAAGTGAAGTTTCACTTTATAAGCACTTTTCTTCTTCATCAGAGGTGAGCACCTAGTGATTTGTGTGTGTTCACATTTGTCTATGCAGTGCTCAAAATTAAAATTCTTAGAAGGGACCATTGAAAAGCAATCATTCAAAAAGCTTTAAAAACGACACCTTGAAGAGCTCCTCCAAGCTAATTCATCAACGGCTCTGCTGTGATTCTTCATTCAGATTTATTTCCCTCTCAACATTAAGTGCCACAAAGTTATGCAGTAGAGCAATGAGTAGAGTAGGCAAAGTAAGCAAAGTAGGAGAACCCTGAGATGAGGCACCCCAACTTTCTTAAATAACAAAGAAAAAAGCAAAAATCCCAGTTCCTCTGGAAGAGCTACTACCCATTGGGCTTTTCTCTACGTAAGTAAAATTAATGTGGTCCTCTTGAATGAATAAAAAGCTGCACAAATTTTATGGTGAATCTTCCTGTATCACTTTGCAGAGTACTTGTATCCTCACTACCTCACTCAGTTCCTCCACCGATGCTGTTCCTACATTCATATTTTATACATGTAGGACTTGACCTCAGAGATTTACTGAAAACAAAAAGAAAAATCTACACCTTTAACATATCCAATTCGTTATATAATCCTTAGTATATAAAGCACCTTTAAAGTTAATTACAAAAAAGTTAAATAGGAAATATCACAAAAAAGATAAATCATAGCTTACCAATAGAAAATAAATGCCCTCCCATGAAGTCTAAGGATTTTCGATTAAGCTCATCTATTTATAAAATGAATAAAGGAGGTCCAAACAACACTCTGCATTCCGCATATTCTAAAACCAGACATTAGGCCAGAGGTGGATATGAAATATGAGGCCCTGTCTCTGTTCATAGGGACAAAACATATAATAAAGTTAAAGTGGTAAATATAAATCTAATGATAAATAAATAATGTTGTATGGAAATTAGTCATAACCAATTTAGTCCAACTTTTTCTAATATAAAAGCTGCCTTCCTAGGGATTCTGGGTATTAATGGTTGTTTTATCTATACAAGTTAGGAGAAGAAGAGTGCTTTGTGTTAGGAAGGCATTCTATGAAAGAAGAAGCATCCCCTTACAGAAGCTACAACATACAATAGTTCATCCTAAGTCTAAAATCATTGCAAATTTTATAGTTTAATGAATACAGTCTCTTTCATATTTCATCATGGAAGTCTGCAGAGAGTATCCTGAGACCATGTGCTACACACCTATAATCCCAGTAATTTAGGAAAGGGAGGAGGCAGGAGGATTGTAATTTCAGACCAGTATAGGTTACAGAGTGAGATACTGTCTCATGAAAGAAACAAACCAAACGCATGAAAAAATAAAAATGAGAAAGAATATTTGTGAACCATCAATGAAAAATGCTAAAATACAGATTTTTGAGCTCCATCTCAGAAAACAATTCAGAATATCTTGGATACAATCTAAAAACTGCTAATTTAAACAAACTCCCAACATATCTGATGGCTCAGGTTTGAAAATTGGATTTGAGTAGTATCGCAGACAAATTTTTTAAATGTTCTTCTAGAATAGTAAACCTTTTTCTAGGACTCTAGATTGTTTTGTTTTGTTTAGAATATTCATGAATGATTGGAAATAGCATCACAATAACATACACATAGTTGAACTGATTCAAATAATGAGGGAGAAAATGCATTGTAAGAGAGAAAATGAAAAATGGAAGGTAAGGAAGCATCCAGAGAGCCCATTGTGGACACACTGTCTATTTGAGTGACCAAAACATCTACTGGTGTGACTGTGATTGTATCAGAAGGCAGTTCAAAGACAGGGGAAATGTCTGCAGAATCCAGTAATCATGAATATCATGAATGTGCATGGAACAGCTAGTAGTAGCAGTAGCAGTCTCTGTCCCAGTAGCAGTAGTAGTAGTAGAACTTTGCTAGAGATGAGGAGAGAAAAAAATATTAGTAGGGCTGCCCTCTGATTAAAGCGACAGTAAGTAGGACAAACACAGCAATAAAGAGGCTGCACTTACTTTCCTAAAATGCAAAGAGGCACTGAGGAGTTCTGATTAGCCTTGCTTTACTGGCTCCAGCCCTTCCAGTGAATAAGCTCCAGGTAGACACAGCACTGTCTATTGGTCAATGCTGTTCTCTTGGTGGTTAATACTCTGTGTACCTTTGGGTGTGTCCTAACTAAATTCATAGTACATGAAACACTGATGTTCTTCAAGGTATGGTTTGTTTAACTAAGCATTTTCCTTCTCACATCTGTGAGAGACCAGCCACCTTTTCTCTAAGCCATTTTTTCTTCCTCATAGGCACTGGGCTAATCTATAGTATCAGTCTCTCTTGCAATTAGGTACCTGGGCACTGTGTTTCAGCCTGTGACTATTCACGTTAGAGATAGCCACCTGCACACCTGGTGCATGAGGGCCCTCAGACAATGCCTGTGCTCTTCCTTTGAACTACTTGATGTCAGTGAACACAGCATCCCTGGTAGCTAAAGCTTACTATTATCAGAGGTACCATATTTCATCACCATGCATGTTGAGTTTGGTTGTCATTGAAGGAGCATCTGTTTCTGTTGAAGAGGCATCTTACTTTACCCTACCTGTTAATAATACTGCATTAGAAAAATGGGAAAGTAGATTATATATTAGAAAACATTGTACCGAATTAATGCACAGCAGATATTTTGAGATTCAGTCCATTTAAACTATTATAGCTCATTCCAGAAAAGAGGGGAAGGAATGGTACCTTCTGGTCTCCCACATCTGTCAAAAGTAAAAGGCAATATGTTGAAAGGAAACTTACCTTCAGTCTCTATATATACACCCCTCCTTGTGTTCAAAATTAAACACTGGAGTTGTTTTGTGTTAAAACAGGAACTTATGCTACAAAGTAAATACCAGATTTGAGATTCTGCTTACCTAGAACCACATAGGTATCCAAGCAGAAACCAAGTGCTATTGGCAAAAGGGATAGGTCTTCGAACAGCAACTGCAGACTTCTACTACCATTGGCAAGCTCCAAGTCAGAAAGAGCATTACATTAAGGAATCTGGATGTCATTTGATAGGCAATTGAAGGTTATTGGCATATTTTAAGCAAAAGAGTAACATTGCCATATTTTTTTAAATATAAAATGTTTTCACATAGAGAAAATAGTAGAGAATTAGTGAAGTAACAGACATGTACTGCCTATCATGCTTAATCTAATGTCATGCTTCATTCAAATTTTCTTTAAAGTACAGAAATTGTCTGGATGTAGCTGAAACATCCTATGTGCTCTGCTCCTAACATGCTCCTCTCTTTCCAAATGCAGCCTCTTTTTCAATTTGTACAATTATTATTCTCATGCATGCTTTAATGTTATTTCTGAATTTAAGTAAATGTTAATAATGTGTAGAATATTCATGATTTTTACTCTAAATTAAATGATATCAAATAACTCAAAGTTGTTTTTTCTGCAGTTTGCTTTTATTCAACCCAGTATTCAAGTTTTCAGATAATATTTACATCACTCATTTTGATTGGGATGTTGTTTTTCATTTGATGAACATAACATGGCCAGTTTGCATTCCCCTATGGCTGATAATTTGTATTGCTTCCATGTTTTGTTGTTAATAACAATTCCATTCTGAACATCTTTGCATGCGAATCATTGTGTGCATATGCAGAAATTTCTCAAGTGTATTCCAGGGTATGTTGCCAGAACTAATACCATCTAAGTCGTCAACTACCTGCACATTATCAAGTTTGATATATATGACCAGTGTGAGTGCATCCACTCCCATGTATGCTGTAAATTCACATTATTATGGAACATAGAGTACTGTGGGCTGAGTTGACTGAGTCATTCCCAAAGTCCTTGCACAAAAGATAAGGCTTACAGATACAGAGACAAGAAGACAGAATAAAAGAGGAAAAGTACTAATAATATATTTGGCAAGAAAATTCATGGGGCAAGATAATTGAGCATGAAGAAATAAGTAAGGAACCAAAAATGGCTCTAAATTTCATCTAGAACACTAGGAGAAGCCATTGTGTAATAAGATCATGCTTCTCAGAAGTACATAAGGAGAACAGAAAGTACTGTAGCCTAAGTATTTGGACATTTGGGTCTGGGAATGGAGATGAAGGTAAAACAAGACATATAAACCATGCAGCTCTTATGTGGGTAAAATGTGAAGAACTGGAACAGGGGAAATACTCAGAAGAGATGTGAGTCGAAAAGATATTTCTATGAGATATTGATAGTTAAAGAAATCTAAAAGGAAAAGTTTATGTGGGAAGGCAGAGAGTTTTTAAAGGGAGGTCAAAATGTGTGATACTGTGGCAGAGTGAAGAGTAGAGTTTCCAGCAGCAGGAGTGCAGTATTCAACAACAGGCAATGCAGCAAGAAGCCATGGGATAAACAAAAGAAAATTAAGCCTCAGTGGTTTGCTATGAAAACTACCTAAGATGGAATTGATGAAATAGCACCGTGATGACTTAAGGAATACAAAAGAATCACAAATTCTGGTACTTTCCTGTACTTGGAATTTCTTGGAAAAAGGTGCTGAGATGTAACATGCTAAGGTGTTTTGTAGAAGTCAATACATGTGGGAGCAAGATAACGAATGCAGGAAATTTGGCCCTAGAGTGTACAAATTTCAACACTAATATCCCACCTTTCTATTCTGAGGAGGGAAGTGCACAGTTTACTTTGGGTCACTAGAGTCCGACTGATCAAATCCACTCATTAGTTTATTCTGGCAGCATTGATAAGGAAACAACTGAAAGGTTATGAGAATAAAGAACACAAAAGGAAATGTCATACTCATACACTCTGACTTATTGCGTTTTCCCCTTTGTGTTAGAACAGAAACTTAGAAAAGGATGAAGCATCTTGTGTCTGCCAATGGAGCCATGACTGTGAAGCTCTGTAAGACCTGTGGTGCACCTATAGAACTCCATGGGAGAGACTGAGACAGGAGTTGACTTAAGCCAGAGACTGAGCCTGCGACATACCATATTTTTCACGGGGTTGTGGTGAAATTAAATTAAATTAAAGTTCCATTGGATTCCACTTCACTAAAGTCTTTGGCAAAGTTAATGGCACACAATGGCACGCATTGTGGTAGTTCTGAGCCTCCTTGCTTATCAAGGATGCATAGAGAGAAGCAAAGCTACCATGAAGATCACTGAACGCTTGCGAAAGAAAACAGAAATACATGTGGGAAAAATGTGTTCTGTCTGAAAGAAACTGTAGTTCACTTTTTGTCAGATTTCTGAGTTTTAAAATTGAAAGCTGAACTTGGCTATCAAGGAACATGCCCGTTGCTAACTGGGCCCCCCAGGAGGAAGTCAACTATCTCCCATCACATCTAACAGCACCTACTGCTTGCAGCCCTTCCCCTAACAGTGTCAAACTTGGCTTTTACATGTTCTGACTGAGGGATGTTGAATGAGCAACAACAGGAAATGATTTCCCTTCCTTCCCAAGGATGAAGTCACTGGATATATTACAGAATGTCACACAGTGGTTGCCATGTATATGTTGTGTGATAACATTATCCCCAATAGACAGATGAGGACACCAGGGCTCAACACTTACTCAAGACTTAATATTTGATAAGTAAGCAACCAGAACTCAAAATCTTGTCAGCTTGAGATTCACATCCCTGTTCTTTAGTAAGTAAATAGTCTGGATTGGAGGAATGCTGGCTCTTAGATCACATTTCCCCAGGAATCCCCTGCCCCATCATGGTTCTCCCTTTTATGGCAGGTTTTTTTTGTTCCACTCACTGTTGGTTCTTCTCTAGAAGTTTGCAGTCTATGAGTGGAATTGGACCCGAGGATATGATGTCAGATGGTAAATGCAAAGCTGTAGCAATACAATGTGAAAAACAGAGAACAAGTGTTAGCAAAACTCCTCAAGAGGACCTACTGAAGCTTCCTGAGGACAACTTTGAGTTTAAAGTGCAAGAAGTATCCAGCAAAGAGAAAAGTAGGAGAGTATTCCAGAGAAAAAAAGACAGTATTAACAAAGGCAAAGAGGCACAAGTAAAGCTAGAATCTTTGGAGAGTTGCAATTTGCATCATTAAATAAGAAAGCATGAGGTTAACAGAGAAGAAATGAAATCAAAGATAGATATATATGATTGGCTTGCCCAGAGTCCCAAATAGACCAAATTCCAAACAGTACAATCAAAAATTAGGGAAGAAAACTGTTAGACATAAATATCTAGCATTAACAAAATACAAAACATACCACTGTGGAATATTAATGAGTAAAATAATTGAATTATACATTAGCTCAGCATGCTGTGCAGAATGATATACCAGGGCAGGGGGACACAAAGTGTTGAAGAGTTTGTCACATTCATCATATATTCCCAATTGTTGAGAATGTGATATTGAAGCACACTGTTGAAGGAGATAAGGGAGTTGGTTCAGCAGAAAAGCATCCCAGGATGAGGGACTGCTCAGGGCAAATCACAGAAGGGAGGCATATTTAAGAGGGCCAAGGAGGCTAGTATGGCTAGATCAACATCATCAAAGAAAGGGATGATAGGGAATAAGTTAAAGAACAATAAAGAATGGGTGGTTTTTAAGTCACTGGGTAATTGGGGTTTCCCTGAGAGGGACAGACGCCCCTGGAAGGGTCTGAGTAAGTGTGTGATCCCACTTAGAGTGTAACTGGACTATTTCATAGCAATAGTAGACCAAGAAACTAGTAGGGAGATGGCGATTATCTTCACAAGTGAACCGTAGTAGCTTGGTGTCTCAGAAGTAAAAGTAGTATGTCTTGTCTGGAACAGTGATTAGTCTCAGTATACAAGGCAAGGTGAGGAGAAGAGAGTGACGTCGAGGATGACCCTGGCTTTGGGCCTACACAGCTGGAGAGAAGACAGGGGAGTCTATCCTGAATGCGCATCTTCTCTTTGCGGTTTTGCTTTCTTGCCCTTTAAAAGTACTTGAAAGATCAATACCTTTTAATTTTACTAACTTTTCCTGCATGTTCTTGTGATTTGAACTTCACTGTAGTTTCACAGAAAGAGTTAAGAATTGAGGTCTCCTTGATCCTACACGTTGTAGATGTTGTATTAGTAATTATTGATTTTTAATTCTTCAGTGTTCTTTTCCATTTTAAACAGTAAGTCTGAAAACCTCCTAACCATCATCACTGTGGCTACAATTCTTGATGCATAACACTGCCCAGCCTATCTTCCCAGAATCTATAGTTACGGCTTTAAAAATATAAATAAAGCCAAGAACATACATTTTCAACTAACATAGTCTGAGTAATAAAACTCACAGCAATCACTTCATTTAATATTCATAACCCTGGAGCATAGGCAATATTTTGTCCACACGTGAAGAGGAGGACACTTTGATCACAGAAATGCTTGGGTGGGTTGCCTCTGATCACACAGCTCTGAAGGAAGTTAAAATCAGTCAAGATTTGAACCCATAAGCTTTCTTTCATATGCATTGTTGTACTCTCTTCACGAAATCTGGTGATTTTAGTATCACCAGAAACATTTGCAAGTTTTAGGGAGTGCTTGGCCCATCTCCATGTCTGTAGAATGTTGTCATCAGGGAGAGGTCAAGGAGGGAAAATATTTTTAATTTTTAATTTTTAGGGTTTCTCTGTGTAGTCTTGGCTGTCCTGGAACTTGCTTCTTAGACTAGGCTGGCCTTGAACTCACAGAGATCCACCTGCCTCTGCCTCCCAAGTGCTGGGATTAAAGGCATGTGTCACCACCTTCTGGCTGAGGGTGAATATTTTCAAGTCAATGAAACTATTTCACAATGAGGAACCATCCTGCTTAATGCTGAAGCGAAGTCACCTCTACAGTTCTGTTTTGATTTGCTTTTTTTCCCTCTATTTTCACCATGGGAACAAAATATTTAGTGATGAATGAAGTATTGTGTAAGGTAATTGAGAGTTCTTTGGATGTTTTCATCATATATCTTTGTTTCTGGTCTTTGTATCCCAAATTTCTATGGCCCAGAGCTGGCAGTAAGAGTCAGATCCCATTGCTTTGGTTTTAATCGAGATGGAGAAACACTGGATTGTTCTGATGTCTAGCAGGAAGTGTTGCTCAGTGTGAGTGGAATGCAGATTAAGACATGATAATATTTTTCTTTCAATTGATCTGGCAAAAAAAAAATTATTGTAAAACCAATAAATAAAACATTTTAGACTATTTCTAAGTGAACATTGATACTAAGTTAAAGAGCAAGAGGTGAAAACCCCTGGGGCAAGACAGAACTCTCAGAAAGGTATTGTTCTAGGCTCTGAAAGCTTAAGGTCACACATGTAGTGAATGGAACATTCTGAATCTAGTGCCTGGTCATATTCTCAGCCTGTCTGGGGACTCCACTGTGTCTCAACTATGAATTAGGTGTCAGAAAACCCCATTTTCATTCCTGGTTTGGTCATCTGAGTGTCAGTGATGTGTGTCTTATTAGATATTTCTCTGAGTTTCAGCCACTGCAAATCTGAATACAGGAATCTTCAACACTGACGACGCTTCCATTTCCTCCAGTTGTTGACATCGTAGGCTTTTGCTTTGTAAATATTTTTATTGTATCCTAGGAAAACAACTGATCTTGTACTTACATTGTTGCTGAACCTATTGCTTTTCCCTCTCTGGGCTGCTTCACTTTAGAAGGTCTGTCAGATGGATGAAGAAGGTTCTCCAACAGGCCGCTGTCTTCCCATATCAGATCCACTGCGCATCTGAAGCCATAGAGCCACTTGTCACATTATGTCAATTGCATTTTGCCCGGACAAAGTGTAACTTTAATAATCTGGAACCAAAAAAAAAAAAGAAAAGAAAAAGAAAAAAAAACACAGTTAAAAAAAAAAAAAAACTAAAAAGCATCATCTTTTTGTTCAATTTGGCCTGAATGTCAGCCTGAACTTAGCCACTTACTGTTTGCGTAGCCCTGCCAACCCCAGTCCTTTCTCAGCGAGGCCTGCCAGGGCCTCCAGACCACTGGGTTTTCATCAATGATAAAATGTATCATATTTGACACGTATCAGTATATAGTAGATATTTCGTGTATACATTGAAAGAGAATATTAAATTATAGATGTTTGAATATGAATCACTTACTTTTTCCTTATTTGGATCTTAAAAAGGAAAATAATGTCAAAGTATTCTTCAAATAACCAGAAACCACTGCGACCTTAGCTAGCATGGCTACAATCTAAAACGAGCTAGTCTAAAGAGCACATTTCAAACCCATACATGGCCATTTCCTAGTTTCAGAACTGGTGTTAGAATGGGAGAATGGAGGAAGGCCTAGAGTTTGAAGAGCATCTGTGATATTCCAGTATCTGTGTGGAAAGGAACGATACACATTGCTGAATGTCTGATTAGAAGCCTGAGTCTCCCCAGGAGGGAAACAGGTCCTGAGGAGAGCAAGGTTCATTTATGCTAACTTATCACATACTTGAGCATGGTTTATTCTTTTCTCTCCTATGCTATAACTTTGGGGCCATTACTGTTAGAAGGGAAAAGTTATTGATGCTTATCAATGCTCAGAGCTAGAAGATACCCTCTTCCTCTCAAAGACTGGCTTCACTGCTGTTGACATACTGTGAGCAGACAACACTCACAGAATGGAGAAGATGAATCTGCAGATTGCCATGCACAGATATGCATCTAGGAGAGGTGGCAAATACTGCTGATGTGGGTCCCACAGTGAAACACTATTCTTCTGCAGAATGGTCATGGCTTCCTAAGAAGTGGCTGTTGTAAGCCAGAGGCCACAGGCCCTTGACCCACAGTCACACAGGTGCAGGCTAGGTGGGTGTCCCTACAATGAGTGAGTATATGGTGGAGAAAAAGAGAAGCAGAGTAGTTTGTGCACTGTGGAGAGAGGCAGAACTGGAGAAGTGATGCTAATGTGGAACAGCCTGATGTGAGAGGCCTGTACTACTCCCAGAGGCCATGGTGACATCCAGGCCCATGCTGCCACTGAGGGACATTGTCTGGGTCCTTGACCCTATAGCAGCAGGGGTCTATGTTGATGTCAATGGCCTGTGTTACCATCAAAAGCCATGTGGGCATAGGTGGTCTAGGCTGCAGTCTAAGGACATGTTGATGACCCAGTGCTGTGCTTAACTGGCCCCACCCCTCACTGACCATTCCACAGCAGCTCCAGCAGTGAAGTGAGCACCGGGGAACTGGCTCTGCCCCTCACCTGGGCAGTTAGGGAGAGCTGGCCCCAGTAGCACTGTTGCAAGAGTTAGTAGCCTAACCAACTCAGCTACTGCCCAGGTTGAGATCAAGGGCTTTGAGCTGGCTGACCCCAACATCTACCTATGAGCTGCTAGAGCATGTGAAGGGGATGATCATGAAGAACCAAAGCTGCAGGATCTCCATGACTCAGGGCAACTGTTGGATATCTGAGAACAGTCTCAGTGAGGGTCCAGTATGGATGGTGTAACAGAAGTCAGAGGCCTCAAACCAGACCAATGACTCATTTCAGTGAACATTTCCGTGGCAAGCTGTTTGGACAAAATAACATACTGTATGATACAACTCAGCTTCCACAGAGAGATGATGATGATTATCATCATCATCATCATCATTATCATTATTTACTTCATTTTTTTATTTTAATTTTTTATTTTCTTTTGGGAGGAGGTTACAGGAATGGAAGGAAGATATAGAAGGACTGGGAATTGAATGGGACTGGTATGCATGGTGTGAAATTCATAAAGAATCAATAAAAATATAAAAAAAAAGAAAGAAGTGCCTGGTATAGAACATAGCTAAGGGAAATCCTAAAAGATGAGTTGGGTTCTTCAGATGATACCCAGAGTCAATCAAATCCCAATGTATCTTTATACAAATTGCTTGCTCCTTAGGGTCAAGCCAGTGTTCTCATTTGCCAAGGGATCAGCAAATATCATATATCTCTTTTCATTTTTTGAGTAAACTATCAGCAAGTACCTGCTAAATAGATCATGGGCTAGTCAAGATACTAGAATACAAAATTTAGTTACTATGAATTACTACCATCAAATAATCAACCTTGTGAAGGAGAAAATTGTATGAGTAATTAATAAATTTAACAAAAAGTTTTAAAAATTCATATATGTGTGCCTATATACATATAGGTATGTATATATAGAACACATATTATATATAATATCAGTCATAGTGACCTCAAAGAAAAGTGTTAAAAACTCTTGTATCCTTGGGAGTAGGTGGAGATATTTGAGTGGGATTTAAATTTGTGTTGGAATTTGTCACAGAAAATAGGCATAAGAGTATATTCAAGGCAGATAGAATGTTCTAGAACAGTTGCTGCATGATAGAGTCCTATCATGAACATACAGGGAAAGTTTTCAATGTAATCTCAAGGAACAGTTTCCATCTTAAAAGAGATAAATATGGCATGAAATGCTATTGTTCTTACCTCCTTAAATATGCTTTGGGGGAGAGGGCCTTACAAAGTTTGTAACGGTAGCAGGAGTATTAAGAGGATCAGAATTCAGCGGCCTGAAGGTGACTGACAAGAAAACCTTTGGGTCTTCAATAATTTTTTTTGCTGCCATAATCCTAAGATTAAATACCTTCCAGGTTCTAGTTAAATGAGAAACTTACATAGATTTAAAAAAAAAAAAAAAAAACACTATGTGTGTGTAACTGGCTATGGACATAGGAGTATAGATGTTTTCAGAGCCCAGAGGCTTCTGCTTCTTCTGGAGATAGTTACAGGAGGTTATGGGTCAGCATATCTGAGTGCTGGGGCATGAACTCAGGTCCTCTGCAAGAGGAGTAGACAGTCTATGTAGTAAGTGAGCACTAGCTGAAGGAACTGTGCTGGCTGCAGAGGACTACAGTGGAAAGGTACATCATGGTCTGACCGTGACGTCACAGGGCACTGGGGAGAACGCTGACTGAATAACTCACTCAGCCCCGGGTAATAGAGGCTTTGAAATGCAACCACCAACCTGAAAACGAAGCAAAAGCCTTCTCCGGAAAGGTTCCTTTCTCCTTAGCTCAATTACAGAAACAAACAAAGTGGGTTTAGTTCCTTCACTTTCTGTATTTTGCATTCTGTTTTCTTTCATGAAAACTCTATTTTTTTCCTTGATCATCATTTCTCATTAATATTATGCAAATTCTGGCTAAGACAATAAGACAAGAAAAATAAAAGGCATATATTTTAAGAGGAATAAAACTCTCCTATCCAGCTACCATATTATTGTATAAGAAGAAAACCCCAAAGAATTTAAAAAGTATCGGAACACATAAGTGAATTTAACAAACTCATTGAATATAGAGTTTATATATTAAAAAATAATGACTAGTGGGATCGTGGGATCATTAATGCAGCACAAATATATTGGAACAGGAATAGACTAACAATCTGACAGAATTGAAGAGTCCAGAAACAAAGCCACATGTACAAGATCATCTGATTTACTACAATAATACCAAGGTAACTCAGAAGGGAACGCAATGTTCTATATCCATGGAGCTATTGGGTGGCTGAATGAGAAAAAAGTAACCCTCAGCTGTATTTCATATGCTATATAAAAATTCAGCACAGGTGGAATATATGGCAAATATGAGTAGTTAAAATATCTTCTCAGAAAAATAGATGTCATACATTGAGATATGGGGTGTTTTTTTCTTTTTGTCTAAGATTTATTTTCATTTTGATTATATGTATGTGGGGTTATCTGATCATATAAGTACAGGTTCCAGTGAAGGACAGAGGTATGGGATTTCCCCTGGCATTATAGGTAATTGTGAGCTACCTATGTAGATGCTCTCAACTACTGAGCCATCTCTTCTGTCTGTAGATACCAGGTATTTCTTAACAAGACACAAAAAGTAAAAAGGCAAGTCTTTTCCCTGAGGAGGCTTTTGCTATCCTGTATGTACTTGTTGGATAAAGGATTCATACCAAGAATACATTAAGAACTCTTACAAATTAATATCAAAAGAATAAATAACCACTTTAAATATGGCAACAAAAACTGACACTACATGTAGATCACTGGTCATGAAAATGGGTTAAAAAAAACAGTGATTGCTGGGTGTGGTGGCTTACTCCTAAATCCCAGTACTCAAGAGGCTGAGGCTGGAGGCTTGCTTCAAGGTAAAGGCCAACAGAGACTTCATAGTGAAGTCTTGCTTCAAAAATCAAATCAAAATCATGCCTGGTGTCAGAAACCTAGACAACTACCCAAGGCTAGTGAAGTTATGGATCTTGGAGGCAAACCTACAACCATCATTTTACTAAATCAGGATAATCCCTAACTGTGTTCTAAATATTTGTCCTCCTACCCACAGATAAATGTAGTCCTTACCCTGTATCAAGGAAATTTCCCTTTGCAACAGACTAAGACCACCACCACCACAACAACAAACACAACCAACCAAAAGACAGAATTGTAGAGCCCAGCTTCCATGGATACAACTATAATCCATCTCTCACACTCAAGTCTTGCATCCAACGTCCAGGAAACATTTCAGAAGAGGGCTTAGAAAGATTAGCAGAGCCACAGGATCAGGGAGTTTACCCTGGGGCTTTGTCTCCTAGTAATATTAGAAGCTACACCCATAAGGTCTTACCAACATGACTGCATAAACATGATCCAAACAAGAACAATAATAATAGACATGCCAAAGTGGACAAGGGAAACTTGTGGCCTCAACACTATACAAAGGACTATAGGAATCTAAGGAGTGTTAACAGTGCTCTTCCCTGGGGAAGAACATTCCAATTGGTTATTCAATACCAATGACCAGCCCTGAAAACATGCATACAAATAACATTACACAGACTAAACAGGTTGTATTCATGTATTTAGGTTAAAAAAATGCATATGTGACAATTAAAAATAGGTCATTAATTTTGAAAAGAGCAAAGAGGGGTATACTGACATGTTTGGAAGGAAAAAAGGAAGGGGGAAATAATATAATTATATTATAATTTCAAAAAATAAAAGAAACAGTTTTGAACCATATATTTATTAGATTAGCTAAATTTTTAAAAATAGTTGAGAAAAACAAGTGCTAGTAAATATAATATAGGACTAGGTCTCATAACTAATTCTGCATTGTGTGTGAACCGGTTTCATTCCTTTGAAAACAACTAGGATTGGCCTATTGAAGTTAAATATTTGCCTATGTTATGACTTTGAAACTCCATTCCTAGGCATATACTGATAATAAATGTATTAAAAGTCATGGACAAAATGTTCATGACTACCTTTATTTAAAAAACTTAACTGAAAGCCATTCAAATATTTATAAACTTAGAAAGGGCAAATAATTATGGCCTATTTGAGCAAGTTGCTTTGCTAGTTTGGATTTGAACTTGAGAGGGAGCTGCAGCAGAGAAGAGCTTGCCAGCAGTGATGGCTCATCCAAGCTGCAGTTGTGGTTCTGTTCTGCTTACCCCTGACTCTAGGCTGAGGCTTGCGGCCCTGAGGATCTAGGAGCCTCTACAGAGACAAGAAGTGGCTGAAATACAGCAAAAGTTAACTTACCTATCATGAGTGATAGAGTATGGAAATTAGATGAAATTAGCAACCACAATTAGGAAATACTTCTGTTAACACTCTTTTCTCTGAGGGAAGGCAGAGTGAGACAGGGATGAGGGAGATGGGTAGTGGTGGTACCTTTGTAACTGTGCTTAAAGTCTTAGTGGGATCAATCTGGAAATATCAATTATGAACACTGTAAATCCTTCAAATCTGAGCATGTTTGTGTGCTTAAGCAGTGTCTAAGAACCCAACTATGAAAACTGTCATATGCAGAACTTCTATAAGGGAAAATTGTGTTCTATGATACCCTCACAATTTATAATGATGTTCCACGAGGGAATGGGAACTTTCTAAGGACAGACATAAACTCTCAGTCTCCACTCCAGGAACAAAGTTATTTTCTTCTCAAAAGAGAAGGAGAGGAAGAAGAAAAAGAGGAAGAATAAGAGGAAGAGGAGGAGGAGGAGGAGGAGGAGGAGGAGGAGGAGGAGGAGGAGGAGGAGGAGGAGGAGGAGGAGGAGAAGAAGAAGAAGAAGAAGAAGAAGAAGAAGAAGAAGAAGAAGAAGAAGAAGAAGAAGAAGAAGAAGAGGCTGAAGTGTGGCTGGGGAGTATTCTTATAGATATTTTGTCTTCTTCTAATGCCATCCAATGAGTCTTCATTCTCTCTTTTATGTAGATCACGCCTTTGGAGACCACACACACTAGATCAAGGGCTGAAATGCAAGTGCCTTTCCACTTCGCCACTCAGTTGATGGAGGCAGCATCTCCATATGCCAGTAATGGAAAGAGATAAAAGAGGAGGGGCACAAAGAGGACTTCCTGCTTCTTTCAAAAACGGAAAAATCTCCTTATGCATATTTGGATGTCTGGATATTTTAAGTCTATTTCCTCATCCATAAGAGGAAAAGTCATGGCAGTGAGTGTGAACAGTGAATTACATAGGTGTGTATTTGATTTTATACATGTATGTTGATGCATAGATGAGCTTCTTAATGTTTAGCATGAAAGGATGCAGATATGTATGTGTGTTGATATGAAGGCTCCCCAGGCTTTACCTTACTCTAAAAGCTAAGTAGTATCAAAGTATGAGTCAGAAAGGAGAAGGGTTAACCACTTCATGAATAAGGAATTCATTCAAAAGACTGGTTTATAACTGGTGAGAGGAAGTTTTGAACAATTTCTCGTAAAGTTACAATAGCCCAACCTGCAAAGGAAACCCTGCCTAGCTTGGAATTCCAGAGTGTTTCCTAGAGTTTGAAGGCTGGCCAAAAAATGACCAAGCATTTAAAAGAGAGTGGGGAGCCTAGAGTCAAGGTCATTGATTCATCTTCCTTCCTCCTCCCCGATCCCTTCTCTGCTCATCAGAGTTCAAGCTGCTCACTGCTCTTTTAAGGAAGCTCATGGACTTCTACTATGTTTCAGTTTCCTACCAGTTTGCTCTTATTTCTCTCAGAGCCTCTCTTTCATTGTGGTCCCATGCTTGGTTCACAGGAAAGCAGTAATGCTTCATCCCAGGCCCTCTACAGTTCTCCTCGTCTAGTCAGTTGCCCCCTCTGTCGAATGGGTATATTGACTGGTCTCCTGAAGCAGTCGCTATGATCATTCCATGGCCATGAGCTGATAGGGTTATGGAAGGCTCTGAGTTCTGTGAAAATAGCAAACATGGGTTGTCGATCTTCCTTTATGTGACACAGTGTGCTTGCTACCCAAAATACTGTTTAGTGAACAAACATATAAAAAGGAGGAAACTTCTAAGTAAATGTTTAAATGCTAATATAAGCTATTTGGTGATAAAAGGAAAATAGGTCAAGAGGGATTTCTTTCATGTGAATTTCACACAGATTCCAAGGAAGAGTAAAGAAAAGCCACCGGATGGAGTGGGTGGGAGTTGAAAGCCAGAAATGGCAAGACAGAGAGAGAACAATTGTGCTGTAGAGGACAGTTGCCCCTCCACCTTTTCTGCATGTCAGCCACTCCCCATGTGTACTTTTAAGACCTAATGCAAACTGAAGTCCCTGTAATGACCAACAGGGGGCGGCCCTCCTATGAAGTTGATATTGTTATTACTGTGCTCAACTCTATCTACCCAGTTAGGGAAAAACAAGTTACCAGTAAGGCAAGTGCAGTCTTATCTTTGTACCACAGATTTGTAACCATGAGACCTCAACTGCTAAACATATGGTGAATTTGGAACTTTTTTTTTTGTCACAGTTACTTTGAAACAGGTTCTCACATTGCCCAGGTCTCAGACTCTTTGTATATCTGGGGACAACCGTGAATTTCTGATCTTGCTTCTCCCAGGTACTGAGGTGACAGGTCTGAGCCACCTTGCTCTACTTCTTTGATTCTTGTTGACACTAAAGACAGCTGCAGTCTCCATGGATGTTTTGAATTTCAAACCATCAACTGACTTTAAAGTAAAATTGTGAATTGATACGGGACTCTGTAAAAGCTCCCATAAGTTTCAGTCAGATCAGAGACCCCAAAGTCACTCAGAGAGTATCCCTGAAGGACCCCGGTACATCCTTACATCTACGTTCATTCAGTTGGTATGTTTTCAGTCAGGGCAGCAGGGTTGACCAGAGAGCTCTTGGGATCCCCCAGGGAAACAGAAATGTAGGAAAGTGAGGACAGGGACATATGGATGACCTTTGCTAGGCTCCTGATACCTGACAGGAAATGCAGTCATCTTCACCAGCTTGTCACGACCTGTGAAGCGGGGTTGGAGATAACATCTTGTTTTGTTTTGCTTTGTTTCATTTTTGTGGGTTTTAAGACAAGGTCACCCTCTGGTGTCCTGGAACTCACTATGTATCCCAAGGTGGCTTTGCATTCTGGGTGATTTTTCTAGCCTCCACCTCTCAAGGGCTGATATTACAAGTGTCAGCTTCTCATCCTCACTAAGGAACAGTCTTTGGATTCTAGGTGTGGAGGGATCTTAAGAAGCATGGTGTAGGCGCTCAGATCATGGAGACCAAAGCTGCCCGTCAGAACATGTTTATGAGGGAAAAATGCAGTTGCGATTACTTTCTTTGTCAATTTCTCTATGAAGGTTCTGTAGCTTTAACTTTCTTACCCACCATACAGTGTGCTTCCAGAGAAATGACTTACCCATGACACACTGAAAACCAATGTTAATCACATAGAGAATGCTACCTGTACCTGGCTGGAAAATGATTACGTGAAAAGGTCCGTAGGTGTCCCCACTTCTGTTGTCTCAAAATGTTCAGCTCTCGGGAGTCAACGTTCCCCCCCATGAAATCCCCGCTGAAAACAGAAACCAGAACTATGAACTAAAAAGAAAAATATCTATTTGAATTTTTCTTCTGGTGAACTGACTTAGCTATTTTAGGACGTTTTCTTGGTAGCTGAAGCATAGCAAACAGATTTATGTTTCTTTCCCATAGAGACCAAATGTCTTCGAACAATCTGTGAAATGGCACATGTTTCAGGGAATTTACCACAAGATAACTAAAGCCACTACAGGGAATGAGAGTTGGTGACATGAGAGAGGTAGACGCAGCATCTCCCTGGGGATAGAGTTCTCATGGTTTGTTGGGTGGCCTGAGAGGCTCATGCGGGAGAGAGGGGCTCTTTTCTCCATTATGGCCTGTAACTTTTAGAAGGGCAATTGGAGAAAACACAGGAAACACTGAATGTTACCACTTTGAACTGCAGGGCTGATTTTATGAGAACCAGGATGTTTCAGTCAGTGAGGAACTAAGCAGGGTTCCTCACTAATGAGCTATTGGATTCTAGAGTAGGGAGCCACACTGCAGGTCAGGAGGGCATCTGAGGTAGCCTTGATTAACAGTAGGTGATGGTCTATGGTTTGGTACAAACCATAAGTTTGGAAGACGAGGAAACTATGGTTCAAAGGGGGTTGAGCATCCTCGCAATGTCCAAAAGCTATCTCTAGGGGCAAGCTTCAGATCACTGCCTATGGAAACAAATCTTTTTTCCATGATCTCACTTGCCTCCTTCACTCATATGCGAGGGACGGACGTGTCATGTGTACTTTGGCCAACCCTGCCTAAGGTGTGGAAAACACCGGGAATCCCCAGCCACACAGCCACCCTTTGAGAGGGACTGCTGCACAAGCGCAGCAGGTCATCACGCCCTGGGACTTGGCTTTGGGACTTCCTAATTCTCAGAGACATGTAAGCAAAACAACTCACTTTGCATAGCTGAATTCAGGGCAGAGTGAGGTCAGAACACCGTGTTCATTCTCATCTGTAGCCATGTCTTTTTAAATACCTCTTTTATACTCAATAAAAAAAATAAATAAAACGTACCTCTAAAGAAAGCAAAAGATAAATATAACAGTTCTTTTAAAAACTATGATTCTACACTTACAAAAACCGCCATCAATATTTTGTCATTTCAGCAGGGTCAGCAGATTTTTTTTTTTTAATTTCTCTAATAAGCCAGATGACAAATGTCTCAGTCTCTGAGACCTGTGGTCTCTGATGACACTTTCCAAACCTGCTTTTCTGGCATGAAAGCCTCCATGACTGACACATAAAAATGAGAGCGGCTCTATTACATTTACAGAAGCAGATGACAAGGCTGGAGTCGGCCTGTGGACCACTGTTTGCCATTTCCCAACACAAAGAATTAAAATTACTTTCTATATGTATAATATCAGTTATACAATAGCATATCATGCCTTTTTCCCTTCAAGTTATGTCATGTCTATTCTTCACCAGTTTATCCCTAGCTCCTGTGTTGGAAATTGTTCCGTTCTCCATCCCCACAAGGACACTGAAATGCCTCCACTTGGAGCTACGGGGTTCATTTGATAAGAACCAGGATGTTTTAGGCACTGGGAAGCTGAGTACAGGGTACTCAGGTCTCTGAGCCCTCTTACCCTTCAATTACTCAGCCCAGATGGCTCTCCTCACCACTTCCAGCTCAGGCCCAGCTCCAAGCAGAAGGCAGAGAGTGGAGCCCATTATCTTCCCTACTGCTCCTTCCCTCTTCCTGGACTCCTCTCATCTGGGTGGAATGTGAATCCCCTGACTTCCTGTTTCTGTGTTTACAGAAGGCCCCAAACGTCAGTTTCAGCTTAGCCCTGCTTTGGCTTTTCTTTCTCCTTTTTTCCTCACTTTTACTCCACAACTTTTCCTGATAACATTTTATTAGGTAAACATGAGATTTAATGAGCTCTGTTTATTTAAGACTTCCCATCCGGTGGCTCTTTCTTAATCACCTGATCAGAGGCAGGCCATTTACAGGAATACGTAAGAAGCCAGAAGCCTTGTGGGCAATAGAGAACAATGGTTAGTATAGATTAAACCCATTTAGTATCTTTCCATTGCGATCCTGCATCTAATTTGTTACTTCAATCCAGTGTGTCATTTGTATTTTTTCCAGATAGAGGATCAGTTAGATTAGGCTCAAATTATGGCTGTGTACCTGATTAAGTATAAGGCCTAGGGGATATCATTACTCTTCATAAACCTTTACCTCATCTGCAAAATGGAGCTAATGATGTTTTTCTTTTGTGAATCTAAGAAATAAATAGAATTCTGATTGTTGGTCCTAAATGCTAGCCTCCTCTCTTTCCCTGTCACTGCGACAGACTTAGCTCTGACTGAAACTGTTCCATCACAAGTCTGCTGGTGTTGATTCCTGCTGACAGTACTCCAGAACTTCACAGCATGCCTTCAAAAATCCTTCCCTGCTTCTTCATTCTGCCAACTGTGAAAGGATCCCTGCCTCTAGTTCTTACTTTGTAGTTTTCTCAGCTGACCTTTTAGCTCCTATATTTCTAATCAAAAGGGGCTCAGAACCATCTCTGAACTATCACTTCTCTTCCAAATATCATTCTAACACCCATTCAATGAATACTCATTTCCCCATGATTCCCCTGGAGTACTTCAGTCTTTGGAATAGTTTGGATATTAAGGATCCCCAAATGCTTGATGGCCAGTGTATACAGCCAGTGGGAAATGGTATAATCTTTGGGAGGTAGGGTCTCATAGGGAAAACAGGTCACTGGGGTGGGTTCATGAGAGAGATATTGAGCTCTCATCCCTTCCTCTCTCTATTTTACTTCTTAGGTACCCTGAGATGAGCAGCTTTCCTTCCATCCATACTCTGACCACCACGATGTTCTTCTCCACTCCAAGCAACCAGGTCAAAAGATCATGGACCAAAACTTCTGAAAGCGTGAACCAAAATATACCATTCTTCCTTGTAAGCTATTTTTTTTAATTTACTTTTACAGCAAGAGAAAGCTGACTGGTCTAGTTCTCTAGTAAATGCTTACTGGATTAAGTGACTTGTGTACTAGGAGGTACGTTAGACACTTGAGAACAACCTGGATCAAACAAAACCTGCCATTCATCTCCAGTAACTTACAATCTAGCTTCTGATTTGGGCCTTTCAAATCATTGACAGCCAGGGGCTCCATTCCTAGACTAAATGCCTCAGGAGTACTAGGGTATCATTCCATGTATCATAGAGTCTCATATGAGACACAGATTAGTCACAGAAAGGACGTTATTATGGAATGGCTACATGTTAGGCTTCCTACAGTAAGCAAGGTCCTCCTTGAGGATAGATAGCATCCGGTTTATGAGTATCCCCCATGTGCAGCTTACACAGAGTTTTGATACCATAAATTCCAGGTGGATGAATATGGCAGGAAACTGATCTGCTTTGTCTCATGACCCCCCACCCCACCCCCTTTCCTTAATTCTCACCAAAGACAACAGAATTCAGTGAAAAGATAATCAGCAGATGGTGAGAAAAGTTGGGTATCACCATGAATGAGGAATATTCTATCCTATTTCCTGAAAGAGCTGAGGTCATAGTTACTAAAATTGGTGTGTTTTAACAATGATTAATAATAACCATCACTTCAGACAGCCTATTCACATATTCATCATCTGCTAGCTGAGGAATCTTGGGTGAGGAGATGAAGTACCTCTGAGCCTCAGTTTCCTTTTCAGTATAATAAAGCACACATTTAGTACTGAGGGACAGCTAAATTAGGTGAGATAAAGTGCACCTTAGTACTTAATTAGCCATGTAAGGAGTGACAGGTATTCATCTTCTGTAATTCTTCCAATAATCCAGTGTGATCTCAATTGTAAACCTTTTTCTTTAATTACAGTGTCTATTTTCCTTCCAGTTAAAACCATAGTTTCTTATTTTAAGAGTGACATGCCTATTGGATTACCTCAAAGAATTCTGAGCTCTCTCGATGTATAATCTGGTGTATAATAAGGGTCTGTGGGATGCTCCTTAAAAATGTTAACTGGGTATGTGTTAAGTATACCTGGGTGGGGTTTTTTTCATTGACCAATATTTATGTAAGCTGGCCACATACCAAGCATTATATTGGAGAAGGGATATGTTAGTGATCAAATCCCTGCCTTCATGGAGTTGGGGTTCTACTGAAGGAAAACGACCAAGTGATAAAGGAGAGAAGCACACATGTGAGAAGAAAGTGAAGATGCTGGAAGAAAATAGAGGAGAAGCAGCATGCTGTGAGGTGATGGTAAGCTGTCCTGGACCGCAGCATGCTGTGAGGCAATGGTAAGCTGTCCTGGACCACAGTGTCCACCTGCTTCTGACTCTCTAGTGCTGAGATTAAGGCATATGCTACAACAGCTGGTCTCTTGTTCGCTGGTTTCTTATTATTCAGTCTTTGAAATTTTTCATGTAGTTATTCAATGTATCCTTCTTATCATTTGAGAGTTTAAATACCTGAATCTAATGTGCTTTGATTAAAGCCAATCTCTACTCCTTCCAATGTGCCTGTCACTTTCCTCCCAACTTCATGTACTGTTTTTTCAAAGCCACTACATCTGCTTAATGACTCCAGTGAGTGCAAGGGCACAAGACCAAAGTTTTGAGTTGACAACACCAGAACACTCAGCAGAATGAGAGTCCTTTCCATAGCAAGGCCCTGTCCATCAACAGAGGTCTTATGCCCTGCAGGCCAGTCCTGATCTTGAACAAGTTATTTGACATTTCTCTGCCTCAGTTTTCAAGTGGAAAGGGACTCAAGACTCAGACAACCTTTTCAAATAGTGTTTTGACATGTAGCCCTGACTGGGTGGCCTGATACTCTTGTATCTCAAGGCTCTCTTCTAATACATGTCTCAGCCTCCAGAGTGCTGGGATTAGAGGCCTGTATCACTGAGCAATCTAACTAGAAAAAGGGATCTATGTGTGCCCTAGTTTCTGTGTTGGGAAGTATACAAAGCCATTTTAGCACCCAACCACCTTGAATCAAGAGATTGTGATCTAGGCCACATGGAGCCCTAAAAAACAAAAGGTTTGCTCAAGTTCTAAGAACCTTCTGGAATCTAACAGAGTGTACAAGTTGTATACATGTGCATACAAATGTTTAGGACTGTATTCCTCCTTTGAGAAGCAAACCTATAGAATTTATTTTAAAGTTGTTCATCACTGTTCATAAAGGTTAGGAGCCACTGACTTAAAATAAAACTAGAAAGAGAGAGAGAGACAGACAGACAGAGACAGAGAAAGAGACAGAGACAAACTAGAAAATGGTATATTTTTATCTATCTAACTTGGTTTCATTAAATTACATTTACTGCAGCTTACATTATTAATATATTAAAGTATACTGAGATATTCACTGACCTATTACTTAAAATGATAACATATTACCAATATTCTGAATTTAGTAGAAATTCTGATCAGAATTGCTTTGTATAGTCAACTTTTTCCATATGTATTTATGACTTTTCACATGATTACTTCAAATTCTGTAATGTTTCAATAATTGAAAATTATTTTATGCATTTATTTTTGAAATTAGTATTATATGGATTATTACTATTTGGGGGCTAGAAATTGACATTGATAATAAACAAAAGGCTGGTAAGTTAAAAAAATGAAACTAGAAACCTAAATTTATAGGGAAGCAATAATATTAACTTCTATATCAGGAATCTCTTATTATTTGTGACAGAGCCATTATTCTCACTTGAGCTCAAGATAAGCAGCTACACTAGGCAGAGTACAAACCAGTGTACCTTACTAACTCCAACACTGTGCTCCTGGCCCTTACCATTGGAGGGCATTTCTGTTTGCCACCTCCGCTTCAACTGCACAAACCAAGGGCAAGGACCACAGTCTGACCTTAAACTATTCAACTCCACTTAATTACCCATTGTAGTAGAAGCACATAAATACAGGATGTCCCTTTGCTCTGCCATTCTGCTTTGCATCATTATCAAAAAGACAAATGTAATTCATGTCCAATTACTCACTCACCGCAAGGTCAGAATATTTATTTTTATCATACTTGTGATTTTTAGGATTAGTGCTATCGGTATTTATTCATGGCTAACCTAAACCAAACATCCTGTTGATATCTATGAATTGCCATAGAGTTATTGTCGCAGGTATGCTGAGTCACAAAGCAAATAAGAAGTTTATGAGTTGACAGGGAAAAGGCTGTAAGGAGGTAAAGATAAGTTTCCCCGGGTAATCACGAGCGTCTTGCAAAATAGATGCATTGTTTATTTATATTGTCCTTTTATTGAACAGTGGGTGCTCGGGAAACTGAAACTAGCCCAAATAGTGGGGATTAAACAAAAGTCACATTGTTAATTTCAAAACGTGCTGCTGGGACATTTTGGTTCAATTTATGGTGGCTCATTTTAGCAATCATTTTTCTCTTGGTAGTCAAAAAAAGCTTTGTCCAGCTCTCAAACAAAGACAAAAGTAGGAGAGGCAGAAAAAGAAAGGAAACTCTTAGTGGCAGGGTTAATTTGCTCAGAAATCTGGAGTAGCATGAACTGATATCCTAGCAGAACTCCTGTATTCAACTCTGATATTACTGTAGAGTGACAGACTTGACAAGGAGAACCCAGACCATTCATTAGCTGTATCAATATATATTTGGTTCATTTCTTTCCTTATTCACATCCAGCTGATCAAATACATTTTATTATCTTTGGTCACTCTCATCAAGATGGTGCTAGCAAATTGCCTGAAAAAAATTTCACTAATTCTTGATCTTTGCAGATGGCATTGTTATAGGTTATGCCTGCTTTTCAAATCATTTCCTTTCTCTAGCTATCTGCAATAACAGAGTCAAGAGGTGTGTGTATATGTATGTGTGTTCATGTATATTTTTCTTAACTTGTTTCCTTGTTCCTCTTGGTATCTTCATACATATTAGTAGGCTGTAAAACAGTCTTCTAGTCAAAGCTCGTGATGAGAAAGGAGCTGTTATAATTGGACAAATATTTTTTCCTCTGAGCTTCTGTTCTTGCACACATGAAAAGAGAGCATAAACCAACTGGTTTCTGTGGTTTCTTCCCATTCACCAGTCTATACTCCACTAATAGTCTATCTACCTTCAATAGGGCATGCTGCCATAACTAATGTGCAAGACAGCTCTCCTTATCAACTTGGTAAGCCTAAAATAGGGGCAACATGAACAAAATTTTAAGAATCTTTAGTTGAGGGCAAATGAAATAAGAATCCTCATTGCAACATTGTGTCCAAAGGACTAAAGTTGATTAGGCTTTAGGCCTCTATTCTCATTGATCAAACGTCACTGAGGAGTTAGGGAAATGGCTCAGGGATAGAGTGCTTGGTCCACAGCATGAGGATGCAAGCTTGGATAGCCTGCACCCACAGGAAGCTGGACATGGAAGCATGCATCTCTAAACTAGCTATGGGACTTGAGAGGGATAGAGACAAGAAAGCTCCAGGGGATTACTGACCAGCCAGTCTAAGCCATACACTGAGTTCCAGATTCAGTGACAGACCCTATCTCAGAAAATAAAGTGAACAGTTTGATACACAAGAAGACACATAGTCATTAGGTGAACACAAACCACGGTGGGACAGGACTTACGGCTACTAGAGAAAAAGTAAAGGAAAATTTTACCTTGGAAATGACGATGCCTTTGATATTTAAAAAACAACACGTGAAAAAGATAAAATACTTCTGTATTTGTTAAAATAAAAAGCTATACCGGTGACAAGAGTGGGAACATTCCTGAACTAGGAATGTTCAACTCTGTCTAAGGAAGGACTTCACAGACAGTACTATGGAAAACATGAACGGGCCGTAGCAGCTGGTATGACATGCCCTTGACAGAATGCTTGCTTGCTAGCTGACAAGTGACACAAGCAGCACAGAGTGGTGGGTGTCATCCTGGGTTTTGTGACACCCAGAGGACATCTGGTAATGACTGCAAGTAGTTTTGGTTTTCACAGTTCTCAGAGGCCGGAGAGCTAAGACTCCTGTGATGCCTAAGACAGTTCTTCACTAGCAAATAACTATTCAGGGCAAAAATGTGTCAACGTTGAGAAATTCTGAAGAGTTTGATAAAGATGTTTAACTCCTCACATCTTTAGAGCTATGGAGAGAATTTGAAATTGACCAAGCTAAACAAGGTCTGTGTAAGCAATTGTTTTTCAAATAACATTTTCCAAGAAAGGCACCCACAATGCGGCTGGGGATCAAGGGAGAAGAAAAGAGAGGTAATAAAAAAATGCATTAATGTTATATATGCACGGAAATACCAAAATAAAATCCATTATCTTGTGTGTTAACCTTAAATTTTTTTAAAGAAAATAAAACTACTTTTAATGGCTTGTCAAATTTTAAATTTAAAAACATACAATGCTACATGAGTATGAAAAAGAGTATATCAATGCACTGGAATTTTGTATGAATATATAAAAGAAGTTTTAAGATCGGTGAAATGACTCGTTTTGGTTTGCTTTATGTGTTTGATGTGTTTTTTTCTTTATTTACCCAGCAATTTCAATGTATAGGTAGCACTTTTAAATTCAGAAGCAGAAGACGAATCTAAGGAGAATTTTTAAAACCTGGTGCTCTTGAGAACCGAAGGGTGCATGGTAATAAGAACAGTAATGTTAATGTAGTTTAGCTGGCAAGCATAAGGAGAGACAGGTCTACTCACTCACTCCCAGGCAGAATGTATATTGTTATGACCTCTTTGGAAGACAATGTGGCAGTACAACAGGGGCTTAAAATATTCATAGCCTAGGACCCAGTCACTCGAACTCTGGGAAACTACCCTAAGGAAATAGTAAGTGCAAAGATGTTCATTTAAGCATGATTTACCAGTGGTAAAAAAAAAAAAAAAAAAAAAAAAAAGCATTATAATGACTATGGATAGAAATCAGCCCAAATGACTAGAAATATCAGAATGTTATATTAAATTGTGTTAATTCCATGTGATCCAATACAAGGTCACTGGAGACAATATCTATAGTGATTGTTATGAGATATGAAACTTACAACACACAGCTAGCTTTATAAAGGGGTCTACATATGTGAACTAGTATGTGATGGCTGCAAAACATAAGCTTATAAAAGAATCTAGAAACTTGGAAAGACTTATGGTAAGGTTTTAACAGAACACAACCATCTTTCAGACATAAAATATAAGTAGTTTTTCTCCTTTCTTTGCATCTTCTGCCATTACATAATTATAAAAATGAACAGTACAATTCTTGTACCCAGACAAAAGCTCTGGGGAGACATATCAACTCCAAATCTCAGTCTGATACAGTTGTCCATTTGGGAAATAGCATCTCATTTAAGTCAGCAATCATTTTGAAGACAGAAATCATCAGGATCATTTTTAAAGGGAAAAACATCCTAGGCCTGATATTCTACCTTTGTTGGCTTCAGATGTCCTCTCTGGCCACCTCTAATTATGTTCTTTGAATTCCACCATGTGTTCATGCATTGTGTATAGCCAGTGTATGCCACAAAATATTTGTACACTAAATGAATGGGCAAATAAATGAATAATTTACCCAAGATGAGCAGTAGAGTCAGTCAGCCTGGTAGGCTCAACTTCAAAGTCAGTGTTGACAGCAACTGCTCCAGATAAAGGGTAGAGAAGGCCAAAGTCCACCCTTCGGCACTTTGACTAGTGCAGGGCTTATTGTTGGGACTGGGTGGTGTCTAGCCTGGAAGTTATATATTTATCCAGCCATAAAGGTGTGAATGCCTTCAAAGTACAGCGTGAGGCTTTCTGTGTGAACAGTTCTTCAATGCTTACCACAGCAGCTGGTAACAATTATGATGCTTATTTTCCTTTGAAATTTCCCATTTGTTTACTTACCAAGGCATTGCTACTCTGGAATAAGGGAGTGGATGAGGAACTCCGTTTGTAAAAGGGAAAGCTGATATTGACAAGAATCTGAGCTATGTGTGGGTGATAGTCCTTCTACAAGGTTCTGTTCAGCTGGGATGATTTAAAAGCAAGCTTTGGCTGGCTGGTCATAAAAGGGGCTAGATTATAGAGGGGATTTACACGGCCATTACCGTGGTCTTTGCCAGTGGGTTACAACACTTTAGTGGTCCCTGGATATTTAAGATTAATGTCTGAATCAGCAATGTTATTGTTGCAAGATACCTAGGTGATGGGAGCCATTTGATGCAGGAATTTTTAGCTCCTATCAGAATGTAAAACAGTCTACAAGAACACTAATGACCATGGCTTGCAGCTGCTCTCAAAACAGGTTAAATATCCTGTTGATTAGGTTTTTCCCCCCCTTTGGCAGCTAGAATGTATAAATCAGTCTAGAGATGCTTTTGCTCACCCAGGTAACATGACCAAAATGGGGATTAAACACATTTGCTCATTCAGAGATGAGAAACTAAAATCACCAATCTAGAGGAAAGCAAACAATCACAGAGAATCTACTATGTAAATGACTCCTTCTTCAATCAAGGATCCAATTAAGGGATTTTCTATGTACTAAAGAAACAGTTCTACAGTGTTCTATGCAAACAGTGTATTTCTTCCTTAATGTTTCTATTGAGATTGGTGATAGATTAAGGAAATGAAGGACTCGTTTCTTGGTCTATACCAAATTAATTTGGTTAATCAGCAGTTTCCATATAACCACATGAGGAAATCATGAAGAAGACAAAGTGATTTCTCTAGCGGGAATGTCCTTTCGGCCAAGATATCTGTGCAAATTCTCCTATAAGGTTAAGATAAGGTGTGTCTATTAACAAAATAATTTTGAGGACAAAACCATCCAGTCAACAGGATCAATGCCTCAATTCTTCCTCCTTAAAACTTGAAATATGAAATCATAACACCATCTCATGAGAGGCAATATGGGAACCCAGATATGGGGATGGTTGTCTCAAATGTCCCAAATGAGCGCACAGAACATTAAGGAATTCATCAAAAAAAAAAAGTCCCTCTTGATGATACTATTGAGATTTGGAGGCTATTATAGACTTTTGGGATACTTAGCCAGGAAAATATGCCAGCAAGTAAAGAAAATCATGTACAGTAATTGTTAACACCAAACTCTCTTTTAGAACTCCAGTAAAGCAGACTGGACTACTATATGAAATTCCTTTTATTCACTAGACAGATGATTGTTCTTATAGGCCAGAAGAGATTATTAGAAGAGGGTAGTAGATCCCCGGGAGCTGAGTTAGAGTCATGTGAGCCATGAGACATGGGTGCTGAGAATTCAGGTCCTCTAAAAGAACAGCAATCTCTCTTTACCACTGAGTCTTCTCTCCAACTCTGGGTCTTTGTATTTTGAAGGCAATATCCACATTTACAGAGAAAGAATTAATTAAACCCCTATCGCTCTACCTCTGTGGAACCAAGCATCATTCTAAAACTCGAATGCCTGAGTCAATCCTTCTCTCTAGTGAAAACTGGCAGACCAGAAGAATAACATAGGAATTAAAATTCCATGTACCAGGAATTAAAATTGATACCAGGCCAATGTCACAAATCCACAAAGACAAACATAATCTAAGATATAGATAACCTGATAACCTATTATTAATTCATCATATAGACATTTGTGAAGCATCAGATATGGTGTTAGGTTTCATATTCAGTGAAGAGACAGGAAGGTATCTGTGGTCCAAGCAGATTATAAGATAAGAACTTCATATAAAGGATATGAAGGTTATTCCCAAGTCATGGGGGTAAAGTGGAAAGAAATAAAGTATAATAGACTGAAAAGTTTCTTCAGTATTTGGAATACAAGAACTTTGGTTAAGATAATGTTTGGGATAAGAAGCACAATTGTAGCCAAGAAGTTAGTTTATTGTCTCTGCAGACATTGGGATATTTGGAATTTTCCATGCACACAGAAAGAAAGACTGACATGCACATGTTGGCATACGCACACAGCAAATGCATTACCCATTTCTCTACTAAGTACATGAGGAAGTGTGCATAAAAACAAGAGTGTGAGCTTGGGAATTAGGAAAACCTACTTTGAGTCTCATATTTGTTTGGGAGCTAGTTGAGTTTAATATCAGTTTTACCCTTTCTGGGAAAACTTGGGAGTTGTGAAAAGCTAAGTAGAAGCATACAGAGAATGTGCCTAACGTAGAGGGTTTAAGGTGTGGTTATCAGCTAATAGACAATTTTTTTCTTTATATATGCTTTGAAAGATGACCCGTCCTAATGTTATTTTTAGTACAGACATAAAATACTGAAAATAAGAAAGGAGGGCAGAAAGAAAGAAAAGGAGAACAAATGAGGAAAGCTAAATCTGCAGATAAATTTGGTCCAAACTTCTTCAACATGGGGAAAGGACCTTACAGTGGACATTCAATCCTTTCCTCATAAATGGGAGTGGTCAGTAATACCAAGTGATTAATTTTAGATTGCCAGCAAAAGAGAATATAAATAGCAAGAGGAGAAACCATTCATCATCAAGCACTATTACAAGCACTGTTAACTTGGTGTATCTGTAAGTCTGTGTGACATTTTGCTGGGTGGAAAGGTTAGAATTTTGGCGAATGTCTAGAGCTCGCTTGTGTCTTAGAATAGTAATTTAGAAAGCCAGCGAGTTTGCCAGACTTTGTGGTACATGCCTGTAGTTCCAGCACTTGAACAGCTGAAGCTAATGCAGGGAAATCACAAGCTTGACAACCAGGCCTATAAAGGGAGAACAGTCTCAAAAAGAAGGGGTAGGCTCACACTTCATTACTCACTTGCTTGGGGAGTGGTGTTTCTCTCTCTCTCTCTCTCTCTCTCTCTCTCTCTCTCTCTCTCTCTCTCTCTCATCCCTCCCTCCCTCTCCCTCTCCCCCTCCCCTTTCCCCTCCCCCTCTCCCTCTCCCTCTCAATCTCTTTCTCTTTCTCCAATATTCCAGAGATAGGGATATATATACATATATAGCCTAAGTTTTCAGGTAGAAAAGGAGGTTAATGAACCAAGCTAGTGGGAACTCATGAACTTTAGACCAACAGCTGTGGAGCCTAGATGGGACTGGACCAGACGCTCTGCATAAGCAAGACAGTTGTGTAGCTTGGTATGTTTAAGAGGCTTCTGGCAGTGCGATCAGGATCTATCCCTAGTGCATGAGCTGGCTTTTTGGAACCCATTACCTATGGTGGGACACCTCACACAGCCTTGATGCAGGGATGAGGGGCATGGACCTGCCTCAACTGAATGTACCAGGCTTTGCTGACTCCCCTGAGAGGCCTTACCTTGTAGGAGGAGGGGATGAGGGGGATGGGGGAAAGCAGGGAGGAGGGATAAGAGGGGGAATCTGTGGTTGGTAAATAAAATGATTTTTTTTCTTAATAAAGAAAAAAAAGAAATGGAAGTTAATAAAATCATATGTTTTCTTCTTTTTGATAGTAGGTATAATTAGCCCATCTTAGAGACAAGAACACTGAAGCTTGGAGAGGAACATTCTGTGACCTGAAAGTGGTCATGCTGTGTCTGAACTCAGCTGACCAAAGACTGTCCTGTTAATTATTGCATTATCCTACCTTCCAAGGACTCACCCGGGTCAACGACTGCCTGGGGAAAGCAGGTTCTCTGCTCTTCCCTCAACAGCACAGCACTTGGTAGCAGCCTGTGGTCACAAATGAAACTGGACATGACCTTTGTGGAAGAAGGTCTACATTCTTTTATTGAGATTTCACAAGAGGAAATGATGAGGCATTTTTCTGAGTGTTGAAACTGGTCTCTTTGTCCATGAACACCGGCACCGACAAAAGGAATGCTTTGAAAAATTCCTCAAAGGTAAAAGGTAGGCTTTCTTCTCCTGAATTTCTGATGTAGTCCCAAAAGGAAATGGAAGCTTGCATAATTCAGGCCCAAGTGACTCTTCTATCAGTCTTAACTGCAAATCTGGGCCACATTTTTTTTTCTTTACTAATTAGTTAAATACTTAAGCTCCTGAGTCATTAGACTGTCTACCAGTCACTGCTTGTTCTAGCTCTTCCACCCTCCAGTGGAACTTGTACGGAATTAGGCACTCCAAAGATCCCACATTCAAGTAGTGAAAAGGAGCCAACAGTGAAATCAATCACTGCAGAGAAGGGTGGACAAGCAAAAGCTTTAGGAACTACTAAGAGTGAGTCAGGGCCTTCATCTAGGCTGCCAACAGAGAGAAGAGAGAAGGATTTCTTGTGTTCATTTTTAAATGTAATGATTCTTCTTCCAAAAATCCAAATTTCACCCTGGTCAGATCCTGTGTTTACTGTTGCATTATGGCGCACAGCTTTGTTTAACCTGCTCTTTGGGAACGCAGCCAGATTGCTGTAGGCACTGTTGGAGCCAAATGCAAAGCCGGGTAAAACCTTTTCTAGGTGGCTAATGGAGAAAACAGAAATTGTCAAAGCTTTGTGGCCACTGAGAATCAATCATACCCTCCTGGAGGCAAGACAGGACCTCAGCTCTAAGGGGTCTCAGAAGGTGGGAATATTGCTATCTCTAGAAAAACATTGTCTTCAACATAGACTATTCCTCTTTACATTACTAAGTACCATGCTTAGCCCAAGCTCACTTAATAACTGTCATGTAAATCTCAGAGTCAAAACTATGTGTGCTATTCCCTAGTTACAGATAGATAATTAGATGATAGATAGATACATATATGCATACATACATATATACATATATAGATGATAGATAGATATATACATAGATACATGATAGATAGGAAAATGATTGATATCATTTTATTTTAGAAACAAAAATGGTGGAAGCCAGGAAGAGGAGTGTGAACAAAAGCAACAAGGGAAGAGACATGCCACAGACAGTGGTAACAGACCCTTCATTCCATGGAAGAATGAAGGATTTGTTTGGGGGGCTTGCTCAAGAAATGAGAACAAGCCCAAGCCTCCCCATTGTGCATCCCAAACCACTTTTCAGGTGCACAGTTCAGGCAGCTACCCTGGCCCTGGCAGCTGTTACCATATTTGTAGTGCATTGACACTTTGGTTAAGGGTGACTAAGAGAGAATGCCTATGTTGGCTAGAAATTAGTCAGATGGCATTTCCTTAATCTTTGCTTTCATTTCTCAGTGAAAGGTGGATGCATTTGGTTTTCCTGTCATATCATTTCAGTCATAACCCATGGTTATAGAACAGTTTCTAGAAGCCTTTAAAAATAGAACATATAATGAACACTGGGATTTAAGTGGTAGGCCTTCAGTATGGGATATTAAAAATACCTCCTTACAAGTCCTAGATATTGACTTAAGCCCATGTGAAATGAGGACCTATGATCAGGTATGCCTTGTGTCTCCACCCTACCCAGAAGGCCTCTGTGTCCTCTTGTATCTTTCTCTGAGCCCATTTCTTACATGTCTCTGTTGTGCTTGGTCTTGAAGATTCAGTATTGTAATAACTAAAAAACCCAGTGTTCAAGTTCCAAGGACCCAGTGATCCAGACCAGTAAGATCACAAGCCTGTCTTTGTTCTTATCATCATGGAACCACGATCTAGTGGAAAATACAGACACTAAAACTTTGGACAACACATGCCATAAATGCTACCAACCATTGTGAATGTAGTGCAAACATCAGAGTATAAGAAGTTTAAAAACTTATAATAACACAACAAAAAAAAATACAGGGAGTTGGGTGACTCATCTTTGAGGAATGCTCTGGATGTCTTAAGAGGAGGCTTCTAAGCTGAGATGAAAAGAGATGAAAAAGGAAAAATAGCTAGCCATTTATAAGGTGACTGGTGCAGAGGTTGAGATTTGTGTTCTCAGCATTTGGAAAGAAAGAACAAGGGGGCTGAGTATTCAAGTCCAGTGATGATTTAAGAGACCCCTTAAGCACGTCTGTAAAAGATGGTGGCAGTCAGGTTGAGAGGAAATGAAGAAGATGGTTTTGGTTAGTATTGTGAGGTATGGATAGGATTTTTTCCATGCACAAATACATGCGTAGTCTCACTGGGGCAAGTGTCTATGTTGGGTGTTTGGTGGGACAAGGGTAGAAGAGTGAGGAGGGAAGGAACCCACACAGAGCCTCAGGGAGCTCATAATTCATGGCACAATTCGTGACAAAGCCTAGATGTTCAAGCTAGACTGATGTGATGTGGATGGGTTCTTTTGGTGTCATGACACAGGGAGGTCTCTGTGAGTCTGGAGCAAGGAAAGCTTCCACAAAGGATAGAGTCTTTAAGCTAGGTCACAAAAGACAAGCCCTAGGCCCAGAAGAAGAGAAGGGGAAATCCAGAAAAGGCAAGACCAGAGCAAGTGTGGTGAGAGAATGCATGCTGGGGAAAAACAGATAGGCTGCCTGTAGATGTTCTCCTCTTTCTGTTTCTCCAGACCCAGTCCCTCAGTCTTGTTCCTGGTGCTGCAGCAGAACACCAGATGAAGTCTTCCTTCCCCGCTGTCCACATCTCCTGTGTGTATCATACACCATCGCCTCCTAACCTCACTCTTCCAGCTCATATCTGTATCTCAGCCTCCAACACCAGCAGGGATTCCCTATGAACACAGCAGCTGAGCAGGCCATTGAAACAGGCAACACACACTCATCACAATCTCCAAAAAATCTGGAGAGAAAACAAAAACCAAGGAACAAAACACTAATCCAATAAAGACAAATCTAGAAATTGGCACCTAGACCTATAATCATCCCAAATCCAAGTGTCTATATGATAGCCTGAGAACACAATAACAGCCAGGAATTATGTCTCCACTACAGCCCAGCTATCCTACCATAGGAGGCCCTGAATATTCCAACATAGTTGAGTTAGAAGAAAAAGACCTTAACACCAACTACATGAAGAAGATGGAGGCCCTTTCAGAGGAAATAAATCCCTTATAGAAATCAAGGAAAACATAAACAACTGTAGGAAATTAATAAATCCCTTAAATAAAGTCAAGAAAACATGATCAAATACTTGAAGGAAATAAATAAAACTTTTCAAGACCTGCAAAATGGAAATAGAAGCAATAAAGAAAATACAAATTGAGGGAAGTCTAGAAATGAAACATTTAGGAATTCAAACAAGAACTCCAAAGTCAAACTTCCCCAGCAGAATATAAGAGATGGAAGAGATGATTTCAGGAACTGAAGATACAATGGAAGAAATAGATACACTGGTCAAAGAAAATGTCAATTCTAAACATCTCCTGACACAAAACATGCAGGAAATCTGAGACACTATAAAAAGATCAAATCTAAGAATAATAGAAATAGAGGAAGAAGAATCTCAGCTCAAAGGCCCAGAAAATATTTTCAACAAAATCATATAAAAAAATTTCCTAACCTAAGGAAGGACATGACTATAAAGGTACAAGAAGCATACAGAACACCAAACAGATTAGACAGAAAAGAAGGTGCCCTCACCACATAATAATCAAAAACATTAAACATACAGAACAAATAAAAATATTAAAAGCTGAAATGGAAAAAGACAAAGTAATACATAAAAGCAGACCTATTAGAATTATACCAAACTTCTTGATGGAGACTCTAAAAAATCAGAAGAGCCCGGTCAGATGTGTCAGAGACTCTAAGAGACCACAGATACCAGCACAGACTACTATACCCAGCAAAACTTTCCATCACCATAGATGGAGAAAATAAGATATTCCAATACAAAATCAAATTTAAATAGTATCTACAAATCCAGCCACATAGAAGATATTATAAGGAAAACTCCAACCTAAGGAGGTTAACCACACCAGTGAAAACACAGAAAATAAATAATCTCACACCAGCAAAACCAAAAGAAGGGAAACACACACACACACACACACACACACACACACACACACACACACACACATCATTTCCTCTACCACCAACCCAATAACAGGAATAAAAAATCATTGATTATTGGTATCTTTCAATATCAATGATGTCAATTCCCTAATAAAAAATTCATAGACTAACAGAATGGACATGCAAACAGGATCCATACTTCTGCTGTAACCAAGACACACACAAGAACATCAAGGATATACATTACCTCAGGGCAAAGGGTTACCAAGCAAATGGACTTAAGAAGCAAACTGGTATGGCCATTTTAAATCTAGCAAAATAGACTTCCAACCAAAACTAATCAAGAGATGGGGAAGGATGCCCCATATTCGTTAAAGAAAAAACCCACCAATATGACATTTAAATTCTTTTTTTGTTTGTTTGCTTTGTTTTTTTTAATTTTTTAATTTTTATTTTGCAATACAATTCAGTTCTACATATCAGCCACGGATTCCCTTGTTCTCCCCCCTCCAGCCCCCCTCACCTTCCCCCCAGCCCACCCCTCATTCCCACCTCCTCCAGGCCAAAGCCTCCCCTGAGGACTGAGATCAACCTGGTAGACTCAGTCCAGGCAGGTCCAGTCCCCTCCTCCCAGGCCAAGCCAAGCGACCCTGCATAGGCCCCAGGTATTTTCCTGTTTAGTTTTTTTCTGGATCATCTCTCCATTGGTGGCAGTGGGAGACTGAAATCTTCCACTATCCGCATATGAGGGTCAATATGTGATTTAAGCTGTAGTAGTGTTTTTGTTTTTGCTTTAAAAACTTGGGTGCCCTTTTATTTGGGGCATAGATGTTAAGAATTTAAATTCAACTAAAATCAGGAACAGGACAAGGTTCCATTCTCTTCGTATCTATTCAACATAGTTCTTGAAATTTTAGCTAGAGCAATAAAACAACTGAAGGAAATCAAGGGGATACAATTTGTGAAGGAAGGAGTCAAAGTCTCATTATTTTCAGATCATAGTATATATTAGTGAACCTAAAAGTTTCACCAGGGAATTCCTAGAGCTGATAAACATGTGAACTGAAGTGGTAGGATACAAGATTCACTCAAAAAATCAGTAGACAAACAAATGAGAAGGAAATCAGGCAAAAAACACCTTTAACAATAGCCTCAAATAATATAAAATATCTTGGGTGAACTCTAACCAAGCAACTGAAAGACTTGTGTGATAAAAAAAAACAAACAAACAAACTTTAAGACACCGTAAAAAGAAATTGAAGAAGGTATCAGAAGATGGAAAAATTTCCCATGCTCATAGATCAGTAGGATTAATATAGTAAAAAATGGCCATTCTCTCAAAAACAATCTACAGAATCAGTGCAATCCCCATCCAAATTCCAACACAGTTCTTTACAGACCTTTAAAGAACAATACTCAACTTCATATGAAAAAAATAAAATAAAACAAGATTTCTAAAGCAATCCTGAATAATAAAAGAACTGTTGGAGGTACCACCATCCCTAATTTCAAGTTGGACTCCAGAAGTATAGTAATAAAAATCACATTATATTGGCTTAAAAACAAACAAGTTGATCAATAAAATCAAATTGAAGACCAGACATAAATCAAAACACATTTAGGCACCTGTTCTTTTTTTTTTTTTTTTTTAAATAAAGAAGCCAGAAGTACTCACTGGAAAAAAGAAAGTATCTTCAACAAACGTGCTGGTCAGACTAGAAGTCTGCCTGTGAAGAATGCAAATAGATCCATATGTATAACCCTGTACAAAACTTAAGTGCAAGTGGATCAAAGATCTCAACATAATACCAGATATACTGAACCTGACAGTAGAGAAAGTAGGGAATAGCCTTAAATGCATTGGCACAGGAGACAACTTTTGAGCAGACAACCCATAGCGCAGGCATGAAGATCAATAAAAAATGGGACCTCAAAAAACTGAAAAGCTTCTGTAAAACAAAGGACACCATCAATCAGACAAAGCAGCAGCCTACAAAATGGGAAAATATTTTTACTAACTCATCTGATAGAGGACTAATATCTAAAATATACAAACAATCTCAAGAAACTAGATATCAAAAGGCCAAATAATCTAATTTTTAAAATGGGATACAGACTGAAACAGAATTCTCAGTAAAGGAATATCAAATGGCTGAAAAACACTTAAAGAAATACTCAACATCCTTAGTCACAACAGAAATGCAAATCGAAATGACTCTGAGATTGCATCTTACACCTGTTAGAATGACTAAGATCAATAACACAAGTAACAGCTCATGCTGGTGAGGATGTGGAGCAAGAGAAACACTCCTCCATGGCTAGTGGGAGTGCAAACTTTCACAGCTACTATGGAAATCAATGTAGAGGTTCCTCAGAAAACTGGGAATTGATTTGCCTCAAGACTCAGCTTAAACCACTCTTGGGCATATATCAAAGTAGTGCTCCATCTTTCCACAAGTACACTTGCTCAGTCATGTTCCTTGTGGCTCTATTCATAATAACCAAAACCTGAAAACAACCTAGACCTCCCTCAATAGAAGAAAGGATAAGCAAAATGTGGTACATTTACACAATGGGGTATTATTCAGTTAAAAGAACAAAAAACACCATATAATATGCAGGCAAATGAATGAAACTAGAAAAAAAAGTATCCTGAGTGAATTAACCCAGACCCAAAATGATAAATATGGTATATTCACTTACAAATAGATATTAGGCATTAAGTAAGATAACCAAGCTACAATCCATAGACCCAGAGAGGTTAGGTAAAGAAGAGGGCTCTAACTTGACAGAGTGACCCCTGCACCTCAACTGGGTAAACCAGTAGAGCTAACCATGGTGGTGTAGATATAGGTGAGCTGGCCACTTGGACTTGAGTTTTGTGAAGGTGTGAGAGCAGGACTAGCCCAGCCCCTCCCCTACTGCTTACTGAATAGGGTATGCTGAAGAGCTCACCCTGGTGTTGAGGATGAGGAAGACCTGGCAAGCTGACCAACCCAGCAACCATCCAGACCCAAAATCAGGGCTGTGAGTTTTCCCATCCCAACATTCACTCCATCTACAAGCTGCTGAAGCATGTGAAGGGACCAATCCTGCAGATGCAAAGTTGTAGGGTCCCCAAGACACAGGGCAATAATAGGATATGCAAGAGGAATTCTAGTGAGGGCCCAGTTTGGATAGTGTAGCAGAAACCAGAGACCTCGAACCATAGCACTGACTCATTGTAAAGAAAGCTTACAAACAAGATGTATAGACAAAAGGGTGTATTGTGTATACTGTGTGACTTCTTGTGTCACACTACAGCTTCCATCAGAGTTTTCTTTTCTTTTTTCCCCTTTTTTTTTCTTTTAAATTTTATTTTATTTTATTTTGATGGGGAGATTGCAAGGGCAGAGAGTGGATGAGAAGGGATGGGGAGATGAGTGGGATTGAGATTCATGATGTGAAATCCACAAAGAATCAATAATTTTTCTTTAAAAAAAAAGTCTAGGGGGAGGAACTCATGGATCTCCCTGGGAAAGGGAAATAGAATAGATTACATGGGTGGACTGGGAATAGGTGGGGATGGGAATGGGAAGGATCAGGTTGGGGTAGAAATGAATTGCTAGGAGAGAGTATGGGGAGAAATAACTGGAATTGGGGAACATTTAGAGGTTGGTGTGGAAACCTAGTACAGTGGAAACTTCTTGAAATCTATGAAGGTGATCCTAATGAGGACTCCTAGTAATTAGGGATATGGAACTTCAACTGGCCAACTCCTGTAGCCAGGCAAGACTTTCAGTGGAGGGACTGGATTGCATTAAATTGAGTTGTTGGACAAGTGGGTTCCATGGAATCCCCCAAACAAACCAGGCTAATGCTAACTCAAAGGGTTGCTCTCCACAAACTAGCAGCAGGACCCCACTGCTTAGGACAGCATCCACACAACTCATTGAACATGGAGACATTGAGCTGGTGTCAACAAAGAGCTTTCACCCCTATGTTTCAGTCTCTTTGGTCCAGGATGGTACTCTGCAAACTACTGAACAAGAAATGTAGGCACCAAACCAGCCACAAAACCTTTGACCTACAATCTGTTCTGCCTGCATAATTTGCTAGGGCAACCATAGCACAGAACTTGTGGAAGTAACCAGCCAATGTCTGATTTGACTTAAGCCCCACTTTATGAGAAGAAACCCATACCTGCAATTGCTTAGGTAACCATGAACCAGGGACTAGATAGCCCACAGACCTAGGGTAAAACCAAATACAACTTGTCAAAAAAAAGAAAAGAAAAGAAATCAATTACATGATTCCTAATGATATTCTGCTATACTCATAGATCTGGGCCCTATCCAGTCATCCTTAGAGGGGTTTCCTCCAGTGGCAGATGGGAACACATGCAAAGACCCATAGTCAGACATTATGCAGAGAGTCTAAATGGTCTCCATCAAATTTCTTCTTCCCTTAGAGCTTCTGGAATTTCATGGAAGAGGAGGGAGAAAGATTGTAAGAGCCAAGTCAATGGATGACACTGGGAGAACAAGGCCCTCTCAATCAACTAAACTAGGCACATATGAGCTCATAGAGACTGAAGCAGCAAGCGCAGAGCCTACATGGGTCTGCACCAGGTCCTCTGTGTACATATTATAGCTATTAGTTGAGTATTTTTATGGGACTTCTGACCATGAGAATGAATGGGCACTGACTTCTGTGCCTGCTCTTGGGACTCTTTTCTTTCTTTTGGATTGTCATGTCCAACTTTAATATGATAGTTTTTGCTTCACCTTTTTATACTTTGTTTTATCATATTTGGTTATTTTCTCTTAGAAACCTACTCTTTTCTAATGAGAGACAGAAAGGGAATGGGTCTGGAAGGGAGGGGAAATGGGGAGGAACTAGGAGGAGCAGAGGGAGGGGAAACTATAATCAGGATATTTTGTATGAGAAAAGAATCTATTTTTAATAAAAGGAAAAAAATGAAAAAAAACAAATAAAAAGTTCAAGTACCTGCTACTAGATAAATAAAAAATACATAAAAATCAAGCAAACAAAAAAAGAATTTAAATCCTTAAAACACTTTGAGTTTGTATTTGCAAGGATACATTTTAGTATATGGAAATTAGTTCAATTTTTATTACTACAAATTTTGAAATATTCCTTTTATATAACTGGAATAAATTATCTCTTTAGAAGTTTAATTTTTTATTTAAAAAATTTTGAAATATTCCTTTTATATAATAACTAGAATAATTATCTCTTATTCCCCTAAAAAAATACATGCAAGATTTAGGAAACAAGAGTATGAGTGAACTTGGGAAAACAGAGAATGGATTTGATGATGTAAGTTGGAGCCATTTTGTGGGGGAGTCAAAGCGCTATGGAGTGGCCTGTGTCTATTTGGAATATAAGAGAAATACATTCAGTTGTCCAATGATAAAGATGATTCTTGGAATGAGAAGCATGTAGGTGTAGGATTAACCAAATTGCAAAATGATTTGCAATTTGAATAGGCTTACACATTATTCCAGAAAACTCTGTTATTGGGATATGATGGGGTAGTACATGATACTTTTTCTCAGGCCTTTGTTCTTAACTATACTAACAATGAAATAAAAAGACAAATGACGCCAAACACAGACAGAGCACTTGTCTTATGTCTGGTACTATTTCAAATGCTTTATGAATACTAACTCATTTGTTCCTAACAACTCTATTTTGAGGGGTGGCAGCAGAGGAATTTGAAACACATCGATTTGAGGTCACAGCTCATAGAGTGACATTTTTATAACTCCAGACAAATGCAAGATGAAAATAATACCTTCACTCTGGAAAACATTACATTGGGTAATGGGTTCATTATGCCTATGATCTTGTAGATTTTCCAATTTAAGTCCCAGAAGTAAGACAATGTATTAGGCCCTGGACACATTACAAAATCCCAACTAAGGCCCTTTTACAATTTTTTCCCAAAATAAGAGTGAATGCATGCTATCTATGAGCATGCCACTTGTGGGTAGTAGCACTTGAGAAGACCAGGTTGAATTTGCTTACATTCCCATTCCAAGCTCATAGACCATTTTAAGTGTTCAGGTAAAATGAATAAAAGGAAGAAGAGGGGTTGGGAAGGTAGGTGTGATGGATCTTCTTCCACATAGAAGGGAATGCCAGGAGCAAAAAAGTCCATTCTCTACAACATCTGTCACCCACCAAGACTGGTCGACTTAAGAGTGTGTTATTGGGGGAGCGGGAGATCCCAGCTGGATCAACAACAGAGAGGGAGAACAAGGAATAGGAGACCATGGTAAATGAAGACCACATGAGAATAGGAAGAAGCAAAGTGCTAGAGAGGCCCACAGAAATCTACAAAGATACCCCCACAACAAACTGCTGGCAATGGTCGAGAGACAGCCCAAACTGACCTACTCTGGTGATGGAATGACCAAACACCCTAATTGTTGTGCTAGAAACCCCATCCAACTACTGAGGTATCTGGATGCAGAGATCCATGGCTAGGCCCTGGGTGGATCTCTGGGAGTCCAATTAGCGAGAATGAGGAGGGTTTATATGAGAGAGAATTGTTGAGACCAACGTTGCATAAAGCACAGGGACAAATAGCCAAACAAATGGAAACACATGAACTATGAACCAATGGCTGAGGGGTCACCTCTGAATGAGTGAGACACTTGATTCCCTTGATCTGTTTGGGAGGCATCCAGGCAGTGGGACCAGGTTCTGTGCTCATTGCATGAGTTGGCTGTTTGAAACCTGGGGCCTATGCAGGATTGCTTGGCTCAGTCTGGGAGGAGGGGACTGGACCTACCTGGACTGAGTCTACCAGGTTGATCTCAGTCCACGGGGAAGGCTTTGCCCTGGAGGAGGTGGGACTGGGGGGTGGGCTGGGGGAAGGTGAAGGGGGTCATAGCGGGGAGAACAAGGGAATCCGTGGCTGATATGTAGAACTGAATTGTATTGCAAAATAAAAATAAAAATTTAAAAAAAAGAAACTAAAAAAAAAAAAGAGTGTGTTATTAGTTCATACCATGAAGAGCAATATGCTTAGGACTGAAATTATGATAAATGAAAATCAGTGTTTATGATGTTTTCTGTTCAATCAATGGATAAAATTGTTTGCCTACCACATAACTGCCATAATCATGAGAGCCACCATTACATATATTCATTATCTTCTGTTAAATCATAAATTTCTCACTTAAAGTTCCTGTACTGTTATCACCAAACCAATTTATTATTTGTATCTGTTTAGGTATATTCATCAAAACCTAAGACACTCATGAAGAAACATTCAACTTTTTGTTAATCATAAAAGATCATCTAATATGTGGCTATGTTGTGTAATCTCAATATCATTCATTACCTACTAACCAATATTAACCAGTCTTTTTTATTTATATATTTTTAAATATTTAATTTAAAATGTTTATACATATATAAAATCTTACATATAAACTAATATAAATTGTTATGTGTATAAACAATTATACATAAAATGCAACATGTAATTGTTATATATGCTATTCAGTTATCTACTTAAGAAGAAACAGAATTGAAATGGAAATATTGGTACAATAATCTATAATACATGTTGTTCATATGCAGTACAAAATGTAAATGTTAGGGATCAAGGAAATTTTAGAGTCTTCATTTTCATTTTCCTCTCTTGAAGATCAGAAAGCTAACAAACAAACAAACAAACAAAAACAACTGACACAATGGGAACTGGTGCATTCATACTACAGAATCAAATGAAATTTAATGATGCATGGAAATAAACAAGTCTCTGGTGCTATAAATCCTACCTATTGGACTAGAAATATGACTATGGGGTAAAGTCCAACTTCAGGTTCTTAATGTTCAGTGATCTTCACTACAGAATTATTAAAACACAGCAGTTTTAATTTTTTTCCCCAATATAAGATTTCTCTGTGTAGCCATGGCTGTCCTGGAACTTGCTTTGTAGACCAAGTTGATCTCAAACTCAAAGATCTGCCTGCTTCCGTCTCATGAGTGCTGGAATTAAAGGGACACACCACCACTACCCACCTCAGTTTTTTAAATTGTAATTGAAACATTCCTGTGCAAGTTACTCTCAAACACATGGTATTTAGTATAAGCTCCTTGTGCTTCTGATGTTGATGGAAATGAGATGACACAAGAGGGTTGTTCATACAGCCCTGTAGAGCCCTTATGAATTAATCCTGCCATTGTACATGTTACTTATTTTCAGTATGAGCTGCACATTGGTAGCAATCATTAGCCAAAATTTACTTCTATAAACTGATTTTGGTCATGGTATTTTGTCACAACAACAAAAAGTAACTAATACATAACCCTTTTTGTATTTGCCTTTTAGAGAGTGGCAGCGTTGTGTTACACATTGAGTGACCAACCATCGTGGCTTTCCTAGACAGAACAGGTTTCTGGTGATGAAGCATCATTGCTAGAGACCAGATGATTTAGAGAAAACTCCAATGGATGTGTCCTGCAGCTCTCTGTTTATCTCACAAATGCTAGATCTGTGCTTCTTTTTGTGTGTGCACATGTGTGCAGGAGGTCAGCACAGACTAATTGTCCCTGTCACATATATACTCCCTTTTTCCTGATAGTAGGCTCTTATTGTAAGCCTTTGGTTGAGAAATATTGCTGCCAATTACTTCCCAATCATGAATATTATACATTAAACAGTTTAATACTATATCTTATAAAGAATTGTGCTGCTACCACTTAGTAATTATGTTATTTTGACCAAGTTACATCATCCATTTTAAGTCTGTCAATAGAACGATTATTTAAGGATTTATTTTAAAAAATCATTGCAAAAAACTTGATATCAATTTTGACACCAAATAAGGTCTTAATGAGTACATTCCTCCACCTCATCCAAATGTTTTGGGAGAAACAACCATAAATAAGATTCTTTCCAGTTTTCTACAGCTTATATGGAAAGGTAGGAAATACTGTCACATATTGTATTGCTTCCTCTTTGAAATATGTGCATTGTAAGCCAATGATAAAGCATTTGAATAGATTTATGGGAGGATACTTGTGGTATTTATGCACTCTGTTCCTTGATATGGAGCATCCGGAAACTTTAGAAATTTTCTGTGCATAGTCACTTCTTTGATATTTGGTTGGTTTCACATTTGTTAAAGTTTTTACAGCATACATGAGTTGGCAGATGTTTAGAGTAGTAGGTGTGCCTGGCTTTTGATGTCTTTGAGAACACAGAGGCCTTCAGGGCTGGGATGATGTCTTTCTATGGGTCATGTTCTTCAACTAATTGCAGCACAATTCACAAGCATTAAACAGTGTCACTCAAAATTGCATAAGAACCAATCATACAGGAAGCAGAGATAGTCAGTGTGCGGGAAAATGGCACACTCCACATGGTTCTTGTTCAACACCGTTTAGTGAGGGAAAAAAGTAGCTGAGGGGTTTTTAGAAACTCCCAAATAGATCTGAGAACAACCATTATACTTATAAAGGGTGCTGAGCTAATTAGTTCTTTGCTAAACTGGTGATGGTTACCTAAATTTAATTATGATGGTTCATTTGCAACAATAATGCTGACTCAGGACTCAGGGGTGGGAAGAATTTGCAGTTATATCCTTAACCAGATGTCTAGTTCCATGTGAATCATATGTAACATTTAAGGGAGAGTCTAACTTATACCAACTATTTTTCCCACATCTCATTCATTCTGCATGCCGCTATGTGTAATGCTACAGTTTGGTTTTATGAATAAGAAAATGAAGCCTTAGAATTTGTAAGTAATAAAGGCACAAGAGCTGATACAAACAGCTGCACTATTGGTGAACTCCTATGTGTACCTTGTTCCAAACACAATATTGTTACCATTCATTATAAGCCATTGAGTATATTTTAACTGCTTAAGGCTCAACTTCTTTATTTCTTGAACATCCTTGTGTCACAGTGATGCTTTAATGGAAATATTGATGAATCATGGAGTAGAATTTTTTTTTTTTTTTTTTTTTTTTTTTTTTTTTTTTTTTTTGGTTTTTCGAGACAGGGTTTCTCTGTGTAGCTTTGCGCCTTTTCCTGGAACTCACTTGGTAGCCCAGGCTGGCCTCGAACTCACAGAGATCCGCCTGGCTCTGCCTCCCGAGTGCTGGGATTAAAGGCGTGCGCCACCACCGCCCGGCTTTTTTTTTTTTTTTTAAATCATTTTATTTTTTTTTTTTTATTTTTTTTTTTAATATTTATTTATTTATTTATTATGAATACAGTGTTCTATCTGCACATACCCCTGCAGGCCAGAAGAGGGCACCAGATCTCATTACAGATGGTTGTGAGCCACCATGTGGTTGCTGGGAATTGAACTCAGGACCCCTGGAAGAGCAGCCAGGGCTCTTAACCTCTAAGCCATCTCTCCAGCCCATGGAGTAGAATTTTAAAAGCATTAGGTCCCATGCATGAGCCTATGTGGTGATGATGGTGATAATATTTGTTATCATTATCAGTTCTCAGGAAATATGGAAATGGACCAGAATCAGGTGAGTATAAGCAAATTCAATGCCTTCATTGAATCTTACAGCTCAGAACCATCTGAATTTTTAATTTTATTTTTAGTGAGTGCTCTGAACTCTAAAATCATATGCAACATTTTATTTCCACTGATCAATTTTTAATCCTTCTTGGACTGAATATGAATTTGAACATATTTATCTATTTTTTTTTACTTTCACAAAGTTTAGAGCATAAACTACTCTCTCATAGAGATCAAAAGCAAAGCTGCAGCACTCAGGAAAGTGGTCCCCGCACCTTGCCTGGGCAGCGCAGCAGAGCTGACCCTACTGACAGGGGTTCAGGTGAATAGTCCTGAGAATGTGAGCAATGGAGATCTGTCCCCGCCCCTCATCTGCCATATGGTAGCGTGGACTGGGACAGATGCCTCCCTCCTGCTGTCTATGGCAGCTGGAAGAGCTGGCCCTAAGGGCCTAAGAGTGGAAGAGCTGTCCCTGCCTGTCACAAGCTGTAGCACTCGGGAGAGTGGACCCTGCACCTCACCTGGGCAACATAGTAGAGCTGGCCCTGATGGCGTAGGTGTGGGAGAGCTGACCCTGCCGGCATGAATGCAAAAGAACTGGCCCTGCCCCTTGCTCATCGCTGCGAGGGGCAAACTAGCCAGCGCAACGCTGGAGAGGACAATGGAGAGGTGGGGGGCTGACCAACCCTGCAACTACTCAGGCCCAGAACCAGGATTATGAGTTGCCCCCCCCCCCCAATATCCACCCCATCTATGATCTGCTATAACACACCGAAAGCTGCAGGATCTCCATGACCCAGAGCAACAACAGGATATCCAAGAGGAGTCCTAGTGAGGGCTTAGCATCAATAGTGTAGCAGAAACCAGAGGCCTCGAACCAGACCAATGACTCTTGGCAATGAACACTTGCAAGTAAAGATACATGGATAAAATGGTTTACTGCATGATTCACTGTGTCACACTACAGCGTCCGTAATAAGGTTGATTTTCTTTTTTTCTTTTTTCACTCTTTTTTATTTTATTTTATTTTGGGAGGGAAGTTGTAAGGGCAGAGGATAGATATGAAAGGATGAATAGGATCAAGATGCATGATGTGAAAAACACAAAGAATAAATAAAAAGAAAGTTTAAACAAGCAAACAACAAAAAAGCAAAGCTTTTCCAGAGGAAAGCATGTTATAGACAGGGGAGGAGTCTCATTGCTTCCTAGTCTGCATACCAGAGTTCAATGGATGTTGCATGTGGCCATGGAGAACAGCCTGTTTAGGCTGCATGACCTCACTTTCCATGAGTGTCCCTGATAACTGTACTGTAATCTCTCCTGTGTTGGCAAAGATCTTGGGAGATCAGAAACTTAGCAACAATTGATGGCATAGTGTGAATGGGATACTTTCCCCATCATCTGAAAGAAATGTAAGCTACTTCAGAAACGTGTTCTAATTAGCTGGACCATCAAACCTGAAGTCCAGAGCTGTTAACAAGATGGGGCAAGTGGGCCATGTGCCAGCTAGTTCTCCATCTCAAGTAGATTCTATCTGAACAGACTGGAAATGCTTTTTCCCATCTCCACCCTCCAGTGTTTCTGGGGAAATTGGAAACAAGTGGCTCAAGCCATGTTGTGGATCAGCAGCTGCAATTCCAAGCATAGCGAAAGAAGCCTTCTGTGGTGTGTGAAGTGGGGCGGGTGGGGGGGGGGACGGTCAAAATGCCAGGTCCAGTTGTGTGCTCTCTCTGCCTCCAACTTGCGGATAAGATAGAAGGAATCAGCTACCACTCCAACACGATGCCTGCTTGCCATGTTCTCCACCATGATGGTCATGGACTCACTCTCTGCAACTGTAAGCAAGCCCCTAATTAAATACCTTCTTTCATAAGTTGCCTTGGTCAACATGTCTCTTTAGTGCAATAGAACAGTAACTAAGACACCTTCCCTTTACACTATGCCCAAATGCCCTCTGTGTTTTCTCCCTGCATTTGAACATGAGAGTTCCCTCTCTCTCTCAGTCCATCACTGTTACCTTACCACCCTCACTCCTATTTGTGCTTTAGAGCATAGGTCAGATTCTGCCTCTTCCAGGAGGCTTTCCCTGATTCTTCTAACAGTCCTTGTGCTTCTGTCTCAGACTGCATCTCCCATTTCTTGACTACAGAACTTTGATTTCTACCAGTTCTGAACTCTTCAAACATTCTGGTATATTCTGCTCTAGAGTTTGTCCATAAGCAATAACATATGTACAAGGCATTCAGTGCCTTTGACGTGGTGGACATATGCTAGGGGCTAAATGTTTTCAACATACTGGGACCATTGCTTGCAAAATAAAGTGACTTGTCTCATCATAATCAAAACATACCATAAATCCAATACTGTTGTCAACACCACAGCTTTGTAAATGTACAAAGTGATGCTCCAAGAAATTAGTAATTTGGAGAAATAATTCCAAGATTGTGTTGAAAGTGGGATATTCAAAGTGTAATCTCAGGTTCCTCTGACTCCAAACCTCATTTCATGTTGTCGTGCTCCTTGATGTAGGTCATGTGAATAGCTTGTCTCATGTTTTTAGATTTCTTTTGATGGTTGAATCTACCAAATGCCAAATATATTTGCCCAATTTCTTGATCAAAGATCTTCAGGTAGTATGGTGTCCAACACAGAATATCTTCCATAATCAAGGCACTGATTCTTTAAGCTGCCTGGAGCCTCAGCTGCTGGTTAGTTTGATCCTATTAAGAAGACAACTATTCTATTCCCCCAAAGTTATATTCCCACCTTGAGGTCAGTGAACTAAGCATGAGTCAATGTAAAAACACAAAACTGAGGTCCTGTGCTTAAATTCAGGAAAATTCTCCAGGCCATTTTTTTTCTAGAGCTCCCATGAAATGGACTGAACCTCAACTGTACCTGCATGACAGTCCAACTTCTTCCTCTGCTTAATCTTGTTTCCCTTACAGGAATTGTTTCTAAGTTCCGGTCATGGATTTCCTGCATGCAAATCTGTCTCCAGGAATCTGAGTTTCTTAGGAAACCTAACCACATGTCAGAGAATAGGCCCTTGACTCAAAATTATTAAATGAATAAAAATTTGCAACAAACTATTTTGCATAATTAAGGACAGACACATAGTTAAGAAAGGGTGGAAGTTTCTCCACAGGCACTCTCTGACCCATAATACAGGTCATATGATTAGAAATCTAATTCATTTTGAGATGACTAGTTGGATCTTTTGCTTCACTATTCCTTGTATTCACTGTGACTTGGTCTGATTTGGAACTTCCCTGAGTCTCCATTCTGCATGAATGCCACAGAAAAGCAGATGCCTACCATCTTATCATCCCTGTAAATCCAATTATCCCTTTTAATGTGTTTGGGTTTTAGTAGCAATTTCTGCTTGAAGAGAAATGAAGATCACTTTCTCAATGGAGTAAGGTACTGGCAGAGAGGGTAGGGAAGCTTTAGGTAAGTGTGTGTTCCATTTGAATGATTCTCAGATAAAAGCAGCCAAAGACTTGACCAAGCTCAAGTCATGCTGTAGACATTAGGCTTATATACTTCCCTTCTTTCTCTGGTAATCACCATTTCAAATATCTTACCTCACTTTTACAGTCATGGTGGTGTTATACTGAAAATAGGAATGGTATCAAGAGAGGCATTGTGCTAGGAAAGAAAGCACAAAAAGACACGAAAACTTGAGCTCTTCATATGGACATCTCAGATGGGCCTGAAAATAATACCTGACTGAGCATATGTTGCCTAGGGGTATAACATTTATGGATGGTTTGAGAGATGTGCTGTATAGCACAGTACCTCCAACTCCTATCATGTGCTGTGTACTATGAAAGTTTTAGAGAGTAAATGTTGAGAACTTATAAATACATATTTTAATTAAAATGTAATTGCACCACTTCCCTCCTCCCCTTTTCTCTCTCCCGCCCTTCCCATTACTGTTCTCCAGACCCTCTCATGTCCCCACTACTCAGGTTGAGAATTCTTATTACCCACACAAACAATCAAAGATTCTCCAAGAAATCTATGGAGGTTCTACAAACTTGGATTTCCTTGATTATAGTGATGACTTCATGAATGCATGAACCTATGAAGATATCATAGTTTATAAGATATGGACCAGTCACACATCAACAAAGTACCAAAAACACTCTTTCTCTCAATTCTGCAACCTTTCCTCAGATATCACCAAGTACACTGAAAATTCTGAAGTCATAATGTTTATCTCCAAAGAGCCATGCTCAGTAGGTTTCCCTTCTCTGAATTTTAAGGCCTACAATGTTTAAGAGCCTCACTTTCACCCACACAGCAAATACATATTTGAGTCAATTTCAAGTGCAGGTCACTCATAATTAAAAAAAATATATATCCTATAGGCTTCATTGTATTTTTTAATTCATTTTACTATGGATGTTTATGTTGGACTATTTTATTGTCACTTTATAAAATTATTTTTTATTTTGTATGTGTCATGTATATGTGTGTGTGTACATGTGTATGAGTGTGTGCTCAGCCACACATATATGTACATGTGAAGCCAGAGGAGTACACTGGGAGTTCTCTTCTACCACCTTCCACCTTATTTTCTTGAGGTTCTCTCAATGAATTTGGAGATCACCAGTTTTTGACTAGGATGCTGGCCATCAGTCTTCAGGAATTGTCCTTTTTCTGCTCCATGATTTCAGGCAGACACAGGCATGCATCACTGTTTATGTGAGTTAGAGGAATGCAAATTTAGATCCTCATACTTGTAGAGCAAACACCCTACCACTGAGCCACTTTTTTACTTTCTTTCAAGAAATATTTCCTTATTTTCATTTAAATTTTATATTCTGATAAGAACCTCTAACAAGAGATCCACCTTAAGTGGATCCTTTATAAGTAGCATGTTGTAAAGCAAATATCTAGGGCTTATCCCATCTAAAAAATAATTTTTTGTGATTTTTTTTTTTTTTTTTTGGAGCTGAAGACTGAACCCAGGGCCTTGCGCTTGCTAGGCAAGTGCTCTACCACTGAGCTAAATCCCCAACCCAGAATAATTTTGAACTCAATTATTAGTTCATCTTTCATCTCAGGACTTGGTAAACTACCATCGACCATCTCAATATTTTATCCTATGGTTTTGAATATTTCAGACATCTCCACAAACAAACTAATGTAGTCATTGTCACTCTTTAGTTGGTTTATTTTCCATAACATAATGACATCAAGGTTTTTCTATGATGTTACATACAGAATTTCCTGAATTTTACAGCAACATTGTAGACCATTGGTGCATGTGTGCATGCATGCATATGTATGTGTTTTCATTTGAGTATGTGCATGTTCCACTCATATTCTCTATGCATCTGTCAACAGACACTTTGCCATTTTTACATCTTGGCTTCTGAGAATAATATGAAATGAATATTGAAATATCTCTTCAGTGTTTCTGACTTCAGTTCTTTTGAATAAATATGGGATTGGTGGATCCTGTGGACTTATTTTCAGTTTTCCAAGCAGCTCCCACACTGCTTCCCACTGTGCTGTAATATCTTGAACTTCGACCAACAGTGTTGTAGTTCATTACTAGCAAAAGTTCACAGTGGTTTCAATTTTAATTTCGCTGACAAGGTTGTGAATCTTTTAGATAAAACTTTTGGTCATATGTATGTCTTCTTAGAGAAATGTTGTCTGTTCATCTTTTGTTAGCACACCAGTACATTCAGCCTGTACCTCATAACTTTGCACATCTCTAACGGAATGGCATTTGGAAGGCAGATGAAGTTTGATCTACATATCTGTATTGAGTAGTCTTATAAAAAATTAGAAAAAAAAATACAAGATAGTTAGACAGAGACTTAAAATAATTGTACGGCACAGGGCAAGTTCAAGCTCAGTCAAGCTGAAAGTCCAAGGAAAGCTGGATACAGATGCTTAAATCAGTGGAATGTTTTCTTCTGCTAGCTTCAGTCTGAGGGTCTGACATAGAGGGCAGGACTCTCTAACAAGAATGTCTGGGCTTACAAACATTCAGTTTAGCAATTCCAACAGAGGGAATATTTGCTCTTTCCTAATTGCTTTGGAAAAACTCCGAGATTGCAATCGAATAAACTGACTTTGATCATACACCCACCTCCAAGCCAGTCACTACAAGATGCTTTGTAATATTGACCAGGACTCTGTACTGTGTTCATTCCAAGTTAGGCACAATTAAAACCCAGATCCTTCCAAATTGTATTTATGGAGACGAGGAAAGGAAAGATTCCCCCTGCCTAGAAAGATTAATAAAAGCAGAGGGATTTGGGGAGGGCAAACAGGTGGGTGACCTTTTCAGTAAATAATAGATTCTTATGTGCTGCAGCACACTTTTCTTGGAGCTCTACACATATCCCTGGGCTGTGATTATACCTATGATGCAAACCTAACCTCTAACACTATAGTCTTTTCCCAGAAAACTGCAATGTGTTTACACAAACCATACAGTTCACCAATCACTGCCTGCTTCTAGCATGGGAACTAACTCCTCTAAGTAGGAGATTCAACCTGGATTGTACATTCTAGTGGATACATACCTCAACTCTTTCACCCCCCCCCCCCCAAATTTTATAATTCTAACATGTATATGCTATGAACTTTGGTTATTAGCAGAACTGGGCTCCAGTTAACTGAAACAATAATTTGATTTAAAAATACAGCCTCTATGGATTTCTGTCCGCCCTCTGTGCCAGTTCTCCATCTGTCTTTCCTGTACACTAGAAAAACTCTCTTTTCTTTTTCTTTTTTGTTTTTTCAGACAGGGTTTCTCTTTGTAGTTTTGGTGCCTGTCCTGGATCTGGCTAGCCTTGAACTCACAGGGATCCACCTAGCTCAGCCTCCCAAGTGCTGGGATTAAAGGCGTGTGCCACCACCACCTGGCTAGAAAAACTTTCTAAATTGTACATTGTGCTTAAATTCTTAATTAATAAGCCAGAAACAGAAAGGAAGGAAGAAGGGAGGTATGGAAGGAAAGAAGGAAGGAAGGTAGGTAGATAGGTAGGAAGTAAAGAAGAAAGGATGAACGGAAGAAAAGAAAAGAAAGAGAAACAGGCCGCAAGGTGTTTAGAAGTATTTAATTATAAATGCAAGGACAATTTTGGAGGAGATTCAGGAATAAGGTGACAGGATTGAAGAATCCACATGTAACCTGGAGGTCTTTTTTATTGCTAAGTCAAATCACCACATTTGAATTAGAAACCTCACCTCTGCAGAAAGGAGAGTTTTAAGCCCCTGCTGGAGATTCTAAAATGTGTAGCTGTAAACAATACGGAGTTCTCTGTAGAAGATATTTTTCTAGCAATTGAAAATGTGACCATTCACCTTTTGTTCTGAAGTACTACATTCTTATAAAATGGAGTTCGTTGGTTTCATCCTTCCTCTGCTTGGGATGGACTCAAGGTTACAGAAGCACATTATCTCCTTGGACCTGAGTAAATGTCACCACTTTACCATCCACCCAGTCAGAGAAAGAGCCTTGACAAGAGAATCCAATAAAGCAGAGCAACACGTGGCTGCCATGAAGAAGTAGGTGAGAGGGTGTCGTCATCTGAAGTTCTTTGTGTCGGTTTGGACGCGTGCCCAGTACACAGAAGTGTAAAGGAAGTGATTTCTCTCAAAATAAACACATCAATCAAGAAAGATAAAGAAAATAACTATTTCATCCTTTGATGTGTGAAAGAAAGCATGTCAAGTGGAGTTTATGCCCATGTGGTGTCTTTATTTCCCCTTAGGTTCTTTTCTCCACCTCACACATAAAAATATTAAAAACGGACAAAATTTGTCAAGAGAGAATTATGTGCTCTGTACTGTGTAAACTACTTCATTGAACTTATGGCATTGACTCGGGACCAGCAATGTGATAGGTCCCACGTATGTGGTCAGAATTTTACAGGTAAAAGATCTCTAGTGACCCAAGCATGTAGTACTTACAGTGATGAGAGCTCACCTCTGTGGGGCAGCCTGCTGCATTATTTTTCTATTATTAATCAAAAAAAATCTTCCTTCCAGTTGTTTCTCATGTTCTCTGGAACAAACTAGAATAGAAATTATTTTATGAGACAAACATTTTATACCCCAGATTACCCATTAGTATCTTGATTTTTTTTATTGTTTCCTTAATCCAATTATTCAAGTGCTCCTCAGATGATATCAATATAAGGATACTTTATTGTTTATATGCCTATTGTCAATGTTCCTCCCATTTCTGGAACCCAAAACTATTTGTGTGCTCTGAAATCTGCCTCACTCATGTAGATGTCCGTGTTCCTTGACCGCCAGTGATCCAGGCATTCTACTTCTGTTAATACAGTCAAATCTATCTTGTCTCTTCTCTTCCCTTTGAAATTGCACTTCCTTATTACTGCATTAGCTTGGTTTCTCATTCACAGTAAATGATTTGGAATATGGCATTCATGTCCGTAATAGTCTGTTTGTTTTGGAGACATAAGATAGCTATGTGTCTGCCTTTATCTCTTTATCATTTTCTTTGTAAGTTCAGTCCTATCTTTATAGCATGTGGTAGCAAACAAGGATGTCATTTAGCCTACTTATTCATCATCCCAATGTCCTCTACTGAGACATTTTTCAGGGCTGGGCTCTGTGAAGCAGAATAAGGTATAAGCATACATTATCTCCCTCCAACATTTGAGTTTGAAGGTTCTACAAGCTCCTTGATGAAGAAGCTGTAGGGTAGAACAGTCTCTTTCAGGTAAACTCTAGCTTCCGTGGACTTTCTCCTATAACCTTTTCTTATATCCCAGAGGCTCTCTATAAATGAGAAGAAAAATCTACAATCCTTTGAAGTCAAGGAGCATTTGGCTTCCATGCCATCACTTATTTCAGACTTCCTTGATGAGCAGATGTCTTATTCAGACTTCAGCATCCTTGCTCACAACTTTAGGTGCTGCTATGACTTCCAATCCTTAGGTCCTCATTTTTCAGGGGATGCAACTTGACTCTAAGCCTTCTGTAACAAAAATTGCTGAAACCTCAATTTCTACTAAACTTCTTAAGACAGTCTGCATCCCAAATGACAAAAAAAGGCGAGAGGTCAAGAGGTATCACAATGACCTGACGAGACATGAGTAGAAAGACTTAGTACTACTGCTGCTTCATTTTCTCTTCTCTCTATCATCAAAAAGTCTTATAACAAACAAGATGGTTTTCCATGCTTCAGTTCAGTGAGAGGAAGGGAGGGGAGGAGATGCTAGTAAAAGAGAGGGGAGAAGAGAGGAGAGGATAAAACAGAAAAAGTAAGACCCACAACAGACTGATGTAGGGTTAAGCCCCAAACGTTAAGTGCTAAAATGAGATTTTTTTGGGGGGGGGGGTGTCATAAATCTCTTTCCACATTAAAATCAGAGAAAGTAATATAGTGTACTGAGATACAGGAGAGAACACACTGTCAATAGTAGAACACCACGTTATCTCACTGGCCTGAACGAGGGTCTGAAGGCAGCCCAGATAGAGCCAATGCACAAATCAGAGAAAGCAAAACAACATCTTGTATTTCGAACATCTTTGCTCTCGTGCTGTGTGTATTTCCATCTATAGAGTATAAAAATGCCCTGTGGATTGATTCATCTGATAACTCAGCAGATAGCATGTGATGTACACTTTTTCATACAGTGAGAATGCAATTGGAACTTGAACAGATAAATATCCCTGCCCCAATGGCATTTTCTTTTCTTTTCTTTTTTTTTGTTTTTGTTTTTGTTTTTCGAGACAGAGTTTCTCTGTGTAGCTTTGCACCTTTCCTGGAACTCACTCTGTAGACCAGGTTGGCCTCAAACTACAGAAATCTGCCTGGCTCTGCCTCCCGAGTGCTGAGATTAAAGGTGTGTGCCACCAGCGCCTGGCAATATTTTCTTAAAGATGGAAGAAAAACCTAGAGTATTGATAAAGATATATCCTATGGAAATGATTAAAAATGATGCCCTACCCCATTTTGTGCTACTATGACAGAGTTAATCAGCAATGTATAAAGAGGAGGGGGTTTAAGTATGACAATTCTGAATGCTGGTAGTCTAAGAACTAGGAAGTTCTGGAGAATGATTTCAGATTGCATCATCTTAATGCAGAAGGTTGGGGGCTAAGAGAGCGTAAATGAGCAAAAAATGGTGAAATCATGTTTATAATAAGCTAGACCTCCTGGATGATTGATTTACTCCTGGGACAATGACATTAATCCATTGACCTGTACATTTATGGTCACCTCACTTCACATAGGTCTCACTTGTCAACACTGGTACATTGGGGATTGCGTTTCAGGAACTCATTTAAGTCATGTAGCAGCAGGTAAAAGAGACAAAGGCTCCTCTTGGGATGGAGTTTACAAAATAAAATAAAGGATGGAAAGTATCTTGGCTAGTGACATTTTGGCAGTGACCTGGAGAAAGTGAGAGACATCTGATGGAAGAATGCTCTAAGCAGAAGAATCGTGACGTAGGAATCTCTTGAGACAGGAGTTTCAGACTGTAAGAAAACTAAAGGTGGGATCTGCAAGTACAGGATATAGAAAGAAACCCCAAAAGAAATGCTGGTGGCTTAGGCCACAGTGTCAATGATAGGGATGGAGTCCGGAGAAAAATAGTTCCTGGACATACTCTGCCTGTAAAACCAACAGAATTTTCTGATGAATTAGTTGTGGAATATAAATAAAGGGCATGCTGGTAGACTTTGAACTAACTATTAAAGAAGTGAAGTTATTTTTTATTAAGGTGGAAAAGTCTGGGACAAAGGATTCTAAATATTCAGTAGGAAGTGTTAAATTAATGCTGCATATAACCTTGTGATGTTTGTAAGGGAGGCACAGGCTCGGTATGTAAATTTGTGAGTCATCAATTCTAGTCCTGACTCCTATAGCATTCCAAGATTTAGTGTTCAGAGAGTTGAGAAGTAACTGAGATAGAGTGCAAGGATGATATCCTGGAAGAAATGAGAACATCTTTCCATGCAGAGGGGGTTGCCATGTAGTCAATTGAAACATGGAACAAGATTTATGAGATGTAATCCTTTGGAGACACATTGGCAAGACATTTTATAAAGAGTGGAGTGGGTTCCAGAAAGAAAAGAAGACAGATATGATGACAAGAAGAATAAGCGTGTCCTTGGAAAAGTTAGGATAAACAAGGAATCGAGAGAAGGTAGTGGTAGCAGGAAAGAAAATTGGCGTTGAAGCAAGGGGGTTTGAAGATGAGAAAAATCACACACCCACTTCATTTGCTAATACAAACATTTGTGTTGGAGATAAAGGTTTGCTTGCTGGTGCAACATCTTTGAGTGGGCAAGAGGGTTGGGCTCTGGAGCAAATGTGTAGAGGTTGGTCTTGGCCTTAGACATGGAACTTTTATTAATACTAACCAGGAGAAAGTTGAGTATATGAAACAGATACATATAAGGTAGAAGTGGCACAGGAAATATCAGAAAATTGTGTTCTGTATTCTCTCTCTCTCTTTTTTCAATCAAAATGGTGGAATGATAAAATGATATTTTAGGTCACCGTGAAGTCAAAATTTTTAAATCAAGTTACAAGAATAAGTTGGGAAGATACCATGGTTGTGAGAGACCATGCTGCATGCAACAGATAAACAATTGTTTTAATGCAAAGGTTTGGAAAAGAGAAAGGACAAGTGAGTGACTAGACCAGGCTACTGGAAGGACTGGATTCCTTGAGAGTGGGTACTGATCAGTTTTTGGTCAAGTTGACACAGCAATAGTCATTTGGAAAGAGGGAATCTTAGTTAAGAATTCCCTGCCCCCAGACACACACACCCCCCCCAGAGTGGCCTGTGGGGCTTCTAATTGATTAATGATTAATGTGGGAGGGCCATGCCCATTGGGGGTGGTGCTACCATTGGGAAGGTGGTTCTAGATAATATAAGAAATCAGACTTAGCAAGCCACAGAGAATAAGCCACTAAGAAGCATTCCTTCCTGACTTCTGCTTCAGATCCTGACTCTTAGTTCCAACCTTGAGCTCTTGTCCTGAATTCCTTCAGTTTTGGAATGTGACTTGAGAGTTGCTAAATAAAATAAACCCTTTGCTCCCCAAGGTGCTTTTGGTCATGATGTTTTATCCCAGCAATAGAAATCCTAACTAAGATAGAGTGAAATCACCACTTTATGATATGAATAGAAGTTATAAATAAAAGAATAATGCAAGAACTAAAAAATAAAAAAGAAGAGTGGGGTACAAATTATGAGCTGGTGGATGCCTAAAATAAGGAGGAATAATTGATGATATATATTAATGATATAAACTTCAAAGTAGATTTTGATTAAGGGAAGAGGGAGAATAGTCTGGACTCTATAATGATGAGACAGGGGAACTTATCCCATCTCCACAGTAATGGTAGAAGGAGGGAAAGAAAATATAAATTAAAAGGCTTTCATGGGGAAACAGTCCCTAGTTTGGGTTAGAGCAAAAAAGATGTGAAGAAATTTGTAAAAGATGCATAGTAGACAATTTTCTGCCAAGATTTGTCTGAATGGCATAAAATTCAAAGGGAGGGTTTAAGAATTATGAAGAGGAGGGGAAGAGGTCAGTTAGGTAATATACAGAGGTGGATTGAATGAAAATCTGGGGAGAAAAGGTAATCTGACTATATCTGGCTTATAGTATCTGATGGAGGTGAGGATCAAGTCACGTTAGTGGTAGAGCTAGAATGCTGGGGATGCTGGGGAAGTAGGGAGGTAGAGTACACGGTCTCTGAAACCCTAGGGCTTCCCTGCCCTTCTTCAGTAGTTTACTTTCCCCAAAGGAACTCTTTCTGTGTCTCCATCTCGAAGCTTGTGGCTTTTCCATTGTTCTATACCATCTATGGTGATTTGAATGACAGTGTCTCCCATAGACTAGGACAGTGGTTCTCAACCTTCCTAATGCTCTGACCCTTTAATACAGTTCCTCATGTTGTGGGGTGTTCTCCAGTCATGAAATTATTTTTCTTGCTATTTCATGATTGTAATTTTGCTACTGTTATGAGTCATACTATAAATATCTGTTTTCTGAAGGTCTTAACTACCGTTATGAAGGTTCACTCAACCTCTACGGGGGTCACCACCCACATGTTGAGAACAACTCTACTAATGTATCTGGACACTAAGTTCACAGTTGGGGGTGTGCTGTTGGGAGAGGTTTAGGTGGAGGAAGTATGCCACTGGGGATGGGACTTGAGATTATATACCTATACTCTATTTCCAATTCGCTTTCTCTATTCCATGATAGTACTTGAGGATGTAAGCTTCCTGCTTTGGCTACCATGACTCCCTGCCATGATGTACTCTTATCCTCTGGATCTGGAATAAGTTATTTTTGTTTGGTAAGTTTCTTTGGTACTGTTGTTTTATCACATGAACAGAGAAGTAACTAATATGCTATTCATCCAGAAGCTTGATCATCTTAATTTGAAATACTTAAAAGAAGAGAGAAGATCTGAGATTCATGGGACACAATCATGGGCAAGATGACTAAAGAAAAGAGTGGATATGGACAAAAGACATAACCAGAATCTGAGAAATGGGGGAAATAGAAATGTTTCCTGAATATTGAGAAATGTTTGCCTACTTGTCTTAGTTACTATTCTATTGCTGTAAAGAGACACCATGACCAACTTATAAAATAAAACATTTAGTTGGAGGATTGCTTACTGTTTCAGAGGGCAAGTCCAGGACCTACATGGCAGCAGGCAGGCAAGCATGGCATTGGATCAGTATCTAAGAACTTAAATCTGATGCACAAACAAGAGACAGTGAGAGCCAACTGGGAACAGCATGGCCCTTTGAAACCTCAAGTCCCACCCCTAGTAACATACCTCCTCTGACAAGGCTACACTTTCTAATCCATCCTAAACACTCCCACCAAATGCAGACCAAGCATTCAAATATAAGAGCCTAAGGGGGGCAAATACATTCAAACCACCACACTGGATCAAGGGGGACTATCTTACATCCCTGAGGCTGCTGAAAGTAAGCTGAAAAGAGCATGTGTTCTCCCAAAGGAGAGGAAGCCAGGATGTGAGATCAAGGTTTGTGTAAAGTCAGTTCCTTTTGAGAGAACAGGGAATGTATCTGCTTCATGTCTTATCCAGCTTCCAGACTGGTTGGCTAGCCTAGGCTCATAAAGGCTTCATCCAAAATTCTACTTCAGTCTTCACATGACCTTCATCCTCATCTCTCTGTGTCGAAAAAAATTCTCACTCCTTATGAGGGCATTAGTCACCAAATTGACTACCTAACTTCTTACAGTATGACTACACACTAACTTGATTCTATCTGCAGAGACCCCTTTTTACAAAGGTTCTAGGTGGGCATTAATTTGAGGAAGATACTATTCAAATCATCAAAGGGTCAAAAAGATAAAATTAAAGCAAAATCATTTTTTCAGCCACGTTGAAACACAGAGTATCTACATAGTTTAGATCCTCCTTAATTCAAAAAAGTGACATTTTCATTATGTTGGGGACATTTCTTATTATGTAGTATAACTGTTCAGTCATGTTTTCTGCCAGATTATCACATTTTTTCTAGGTCAGTGGTTACCAAACTTGTTAAAACAGATGCTGTTTCCAACCCAGCATCTCTGATTCAGTATCTGGAGGGTGTGGCCCCACAATTATATTTTAAACAAGTTCCTAGGTAATGTTGGTGTTGACACTCCTGGTCTCAGACCACACTTGGAGAAACCTCCTAGTCTCCCAGAAACTAACTTTCTCCAACTCCAACTGAAGGAAAAGAGATTGTAGACAAGACATTGATTTCTGTTTCCTGACTATGGCTAATGGCTGGGTGTGCAAAGAAGAACCCATGATATCAGTTGCTTTTGCTGGGGTTGCTACGATATATGCTAATGCCTGTTCTGTGTATCCCACTATAATGTCAAGTGTGTCATACCAAACCCTGTGGGGCAAAACTTTTGATTCGGGTGATAAATAGTATATAATTATTCCATTTAACCCAGCAAAGCAGAAATTCTGTTCTGTTGATATCTTATAAAACACCATCAGCAAATGATAGGTGATGTGTGGCAAATTCCAGCCCTTTTATTCAAGGGCCAGCACAGTCTGTTCCACTCAGCGGAGGTGGATTTTGAACCCGAGTTTCCAGTAAAACTCTCTGGCTGGTGCTCTGTGGAAGCTGGTTTAGATCTGACACAATGCATGGGTTTGTTCTCGTTTCTCTTTTTCTACCAGCTGCAAGCTTCAATGTTGATGTTGCTTTCTCTTGTTCTCCTCCCATCACAGCAAAATGCCTGTCAATCAAGTTCATCATAATTCTTTGTTCTACCTTCCCTCTCTGTCCAAATGCAAGTTTTGTACATGCTAATACACTCTTCCTAACATGAAATCGTTTATGTTCATTGGTCCGTGACTCTTCCAAGGAACTGGGCAAGGTAAATTCAGTGCCCGCTCTCTCCTGTGTTGTTTGTCTCTACCTCTAACACTTCCTGTCTTCAACATTACATATCTGGCAAACTGTCTGCTGAGATTTGAATCTGTGTACCCTGTCTTCAAACCTACACTTCAATAGCTTGCTCAGTCCCCCACTTACCACCCTGGGTAGCTTTTTCTTTTACATCAGTCACTTGCTGACCTCTTCAAAGTGACACCAAAGTTGGCTGAACAAACCAACTAAATCACAGGTTTGTTATTTTCTGTCTGTCCCAGGAAGAGATGTTTCTGTCTTATCTCCCACATCCATCCTGCTCACTCGTACTCACTCACAGACTATAAGGTTGTCTTCTGACCTCAAAGTATGCACTGTGGCTGGTGACACACACACACACACATACACACACACACACACACACACACACACACACACACACACACACACAATTAATAAATAAATAAACAATAAATCAATAAATCCTAAATTAATATATAAAAGTGTGAAAAACATAATACTCCCACCCAAGTAACCCTGGAGATAGCTTTCCATTTCTTCCCTTGGTGTGCAATCTTGAGTGGCTCACCAACTGTTGAAGCCCCATTGTGATCTAGAAATGATCACAATACTGAGCTTTCGTGGTTGCTTTATTAGTTGAAAATGTATGTAGGACCACACGCTCCTCAGAGCTGTCATTACTGGTGTCATGCTATTATCCCACCTACCACCCCAATCCACTTCTTCCTGCGTGAATATTCTGAAATGCTTGCCTTTGTCTTTCCTCATAGAAAACACCTCAGCCAGTTCTTCTACTGGCTGTATTATATGTTGTGGTACACATATACGGCATATATGCTGCAGATGTCTTCTTCCTGCCCGTAGCCTTCTTTCAAATAATAAGTGACTCTTTGAAGAGATAATAACCAGCATTTTTGATTTGGACTTGGTTTAAAAAATGTTTATAAGGTATTTACTACATATAAGCATGCCTACTTAGGATGACATTTGCACATTCCTAGGTACTGTAGATCCAGGTATTTCTTTCTTCCTCCTCTGCTTCATAACCTCTGGGCTGTCCTCCTTCCTCTTAATCACAGGAGGCTGGGGAGGTGCTCCCAAACAGTCAAAGCATTGTGTTACATTTTGTTCATTTGTTTGTTTTTGTCTTTCTTCACCAGACCAGGAGCCCACTGAGGACAGGAGCTAGACTCTACACACTGTGTCCCTACGGGGAGCTAGCATAGTCCGTGGTATACAATTAGCTCTCAATTGTTACTTAATTCAAGTTTACTGAGATTCTGCTTTGTGTTATAAACTTTCAGATGCCGTTTTATTTAATCCAGTGTCTTTAAATGTTGTTTTGTGAATTATTGTAAAAATAAAAAACGTCAAAAACAACAGTGGGCACACAGGGGACTGTAGCACTGCGCACTGACTTCATCTTAAGGATGATGCTTCTGGAGGTGGGAGCAACTCTCCTAATGAAGATGTCTAGGCCGGAAAGGAAGGCTGTGAGGGTGACTACAAGTTGTTAAGAAGCAGCTTAGGAAAGGTCCTGGTTTTCTCTGTGCTGCGATCTCTCTTGCTTCTATTCATGAACCTCAGCTCCTCTGAGGTAAGAAGAAAACTTGCCTCTAGGGTTTAGAAGAGTAGGGTGTGAGTAAACTTCTCCTTGGGATCATCAGCCTCACATGATAGTGATTGGCAACAAGTCAAGGTATCTTGCCAGAAAGTTTCTTCTCATTTACATGGCTTTCCAGTAAGGAACAAACAAATAATTGGGGCTTATCACTTCCAGACATCCACCTTTTCTTCCAATCAGTCTTTGGAACATCACCATTGTGGAGCTCAGCTTCTGTTTCCTCTACCCCAACTGGAAGTTTTTGCTGTGATACCCCAAATAAGATCATACAAATAAGATAGCCCTTGACCAGAATTCCCCAGCTCCCAGACAGCCTTGTGTTGTTATCCTTCAAAATGGTTCCCTCTGGTCGCTTACATTTCAAGTCTTCAACGGTTCTCTGATGCTATAGGATGGGAAAACACTTGTGCTTCTGTATCTGATGTTGTTGCTGAGGCATTAGGGTTCAGTGACCAGGCTCTGGTTATGACACTTACAGGCTAGTTCATTCAAAAAAATGCCACTATAACACACTAGTCAGTGATGGTTAAATTGTCAGCAAATAAAGATCCACTTATATTTACCTGGGTCAATAGATTGAATCAGACGTTAATCAGTGGTATTCAGTAAATAGGCTCTGGGGAAATTAAAAAAAAAAACAAACAGTGAAGGAGATAAGATGCCTTCTCTTCAGCCTGTGAATGTTCATAGGATAATGAGGCACTGGTCCTGCCCAGTCACCAACCTGGAGAAGGACAAAACTTCCTGCATGCATGACTGTGAAACAAAGGGGCGCGGGAAAGGACAGCTCTTGTGTATCTGTGGCCTCTGCCTCTGTGCATTCAATCACCACTTCTGATCAAAATTGCTTTTATAAAGATCTATTGTGAACATGTACATATTTTTTCTTGAAATTGTTTTCAACAATATAGTACAATAGCTATTTACATAGCAATTACATTGCCTTAGGTATGAGACTTGATTTAAAGATCATTTAAATTTAACAGGAGGATTTACATATGTTGAATGTAAATAGTATGGATTTTATTTACAGGCCTCAAGCACTTACAGATTTGGAGGGATGTGAGTGTGCGTGTGTGTGTGTGTGTGTGTGTGTGTGTGTGTGTGTGTGTGTGTGTGTGTGTATACATGCACATATGCAGGTACACATGTGTGAAGGTGTGTGTTGTTATGGAGACTAGAAATCTACCTTGGATTTAATCCTTGGATATCCTTGTGAAACCAAAATGGGAAAAATATACCCTGCAGTTTAAGAACTCTGTTTTCAGTTAAGAATAAGTTCCTGTTTTCTCCTATGTTTGTTTGACACATCTGTACTTAATGTGCCTGATTACATGTACATGGGAGGCACATGAGCAGGAAATACATCAGGATGTATGTTTGTCCCTGATCAGACCCGATGGGAAATGCAATGAACTGTGGGGTTTGCTTTTTTAAGTCCCTTCAAAATGTGACTCGTGGACATTTTCTAGGAACCCAGAGATGGACCTCACTGGAGTTCATCCTGGTCAATATTTCATTAAAGTGTGCTTGTGCTTCAATTTTGGCTTTAAACTGTGGTGGTGGCCTTATTCTCGACTGGTGGGATTAACCCCTGAACTTCAGTTTTTAGACAAAGTCTCTCACTGGCCTGGGACTCACCCATTAGGCTAGCTTAGCTGACCAGTGAGCTCCAGGGATTGCTCTCTCTCTCTCTCTCTCTCTCTCTCTCGGCTTGACCAGTTCTTGGGTCACAGGTACATGCAACCCCACTCAACTTTTTCTGTGGCCTCCGTGTCTTGAACTCAAACCCTCATGCTGGCACAGCAAGTATTTTCTGAACTGAGTCATCTCCTCTCTCTTCATCCTCTGATGTTGATATTCATCGGGTTTACCTTGGAATCCACTCCCTAAAGACATCAAGAGAGAACTGTACTGACATTCAGTCTTTTTTAAAAAGAGAACATTTTTTGTGGCTTTTGCTCAAGAACATTTCAGTGTTCCGCAAGAGGTGACCCAAAAATTACCAATGACCATTTTCCTAGTCCTAGATTGTCCTATTTTTTTTTTTTTTTTGCTTATTAAACATACACAAATTACTATTGGAAATGTCTGATCAACAGACACAATCCAACAATAACTGTAGCTAGAAGTAAGTTAATATTGAGGTTAATTTATAAAGTGTTAATATAGATTAAGGTGTCATTTTTTTCTGGCTCTTTAAAACACTGAGAATGTCCCAAGTCATTGCCTTGCAAAGCCTGAAGTTGCTTTCACTTCAGTTCTTCCAGGTGTAGAGTGTATGAAACCAGACTGGACGTTTGCTCAGACGTTTAAGCTAGCTCTGTGGTTCTTAGAGAATACTTAGTTTTGACATCATGCACTTGAATTGTTTTCATTGCTGTACTTTAACTGTTTTGGAGAGGATTTCAAGAGCTAGTAGAAATGAGCTAGCTGTGAAATAACCATTGCCTCTTTCCAGCAATTAAATTCTTTTCTTAGTGTTAAACACCATACAACAGTTTATGATACTACAAAGCTCCTGCTACAAACTGTTCCCTTAGCCAGACAATATTTTTAAATCAAAATTATTAAAATGTTAAAAACATGTATAACAGATTATATCCTCAGACAGACGATTTTGCTTTTACTAATAACAGTTTCAAAATCCACTCTTACCCTCTTCATTGCAAAAGAAACTATCTTCTAACAGCCAAACATGGATACCTGGATTAAGCCATGCCTGAATCCATCATGCTTTTAATTGGCAATTGCATGAATGTTATTTTCCCAAGAATTTGTGTGATGCTGTCTTCTTCCACTTACCTATATGATTTCATAGGATGTTAATATAGTGCCAATTACAGATGAGGATGGTTGGCTAAATAAAATGGTAGCTGAAATTTTCTAATCTAAATAGATTCTCAATAATGGGCAAATTATTTTGGATGATAGTCTTAATTTAATTTCCCATGCTTTATATAGTTTAAAGGAAATGAAATAAATAGCTTAAATTTTTACACTTTAACATTACTTCTGGATTTTCAAAATCCTTACAGAGATTGTATTTTATTTTGTCTATACTTACTTTTCTACCATTTACAGTTATTACCCAGTCCATTGAAAATGTAGCCAAAGAGGATGAATGATTAATTTTGTAATACATCACACACAGAGAGACACAGACACACACACACACACACACACACACACACACACACACACACACACACACACACACAGACAGAGACACAGAGACAGAGAGACAGAGTGACAGAGAGAGACAAACAGACAGAGAATTTCATCACCACTCCAAAGATGCAACTACCTATAAAATACATTTGTTGAGCGCTTGGGGCTATGAGGCTATACTGTTGAATGAGAGAGGCAAGATCATTGGCTCAAAGTTATAAAAATATGCAGACAAAGAAGTCAGCTTTATTTCACAAGGACTAGAGAGGAGAGCAGACAGTCAAAGGCCATTTAGACCATCTCCAAATCAACATAATCAAATAGCATGTGATTAGGAGCATATGAGTTTTAGGCAAGATGTCTTAAACACACTGCTAAGCCTCTCCTAGACTTGGGACATGCAACTTAGTTTTTTCCCCTGTAACTTCTCTGTCAAGATTCATGGGTAGATTCAGGGACATAAGGAAGACAGCTGGAGGGTGGAAGGAGGGACTGGGTTTCCCTAATAACATCTAGTTTGGACAGTACACACAAATCTTCATGAAATCCATCCATAACTCAACTCACTCCCAATATTTTTGTCTATGCTCTCTTCTTCCCTTGACCAGAGGGATAAATGCCACTTGAGAAGCTAGAATCTACATGGCATTATCATTCTGATTTTGAATGGTATGGGATGAACAGTTTCCACATTACAGACTGCATTTTGTCTAGCTATAGCACATTATTCAAGACTGATTTTTAATATGTAGACTTCCAATTTCCCAGGGCTCACGAGTGAGCACATCATGACAAAATACATCATTGTGCAGAAAAAAAAAGCATGGCTCTTGAAATATAAATCTACAAATAGGCTCCTAGGAATCCAGACTGGATTTTAGCAACCTTTCTCTTGGATTTGACTGTAAAAAGTCTTCAGAATTACCAGTATTGTTCAGAGAATTTTGGGAACATCAGAAAATAGGAGTTATTGTGGAGTATGACATGATTGTGTGGATGGAACACTGGGGATTAGTTTGGAATGGGTTTGGTGATGGGCCCTTGGGAGTTTTATTGGAGTTTGAATTAGTTATAAAGGAGATGAAAAAGAATTACCAGAATTACTGTGGTACAGAAAGTCTTTGTCTCCTTTGAGATTAGCTGTAACTATATGGTGTGATTAGATTGTAGTAAGAAAAAAGTATGATTTGTCATGCAGAGTGCTTGTATTATGGAGTATAATATGTGGTGGTTTAAATGAGACTGTACCCCACAGACTCATGTGTTTGACCACTTGACTCCATTCAGTAAGACTGTTTGGTGAGGTTTAGAAGGTGTGGTCTTGCTGAAGGAAGCGCATCACTGGAAACGGGTGGGCTTTGAAGTGTCAAAGTCTTGCTCTGTTCCCAGGGACTTCCCTCTGCTTTGTGCTTGTGGTTCAAGATGTGAGCTCTCAACTTTCTGCTACAGCCACCATATCTGCAGATTGCTGTCATGGCTCCTTGCCATGATGGACTTTTACTCCAGGGAACCATAAACCCAAATAAACTCTTTCTTCCACAAACTGGCTCAGGCATAGTGTTTTATCACATCAACAAAAAAGTGACAAATATAGTGTGAATGGCATGCGCCATGTATAGGCATTTGCTGTAGAGTGGGATGTCTTTGTAAAGGGATTGAGGATAACTGTGAGGCTAAATGAGAATTACATTTACTACGGTGTGACTACTAAAAGGGTGATGAAGATGACTAGATTGAGATTTTCCTGGGAATGTGAATGGTTGGAGAGGAAGTCCAAGCATAAAATGGAATTCAAAGAGAATGTAGGAGCTGAGAATGGTACTTTCTGTGAAGGGTAAAATATCATGGAAAGGAAAGACTGGAAATTACTAGAAAGTAAGATGTGGCTGTAGAAAGGGAAGCAATGGATGTGAATTAGGAAGGGTATGAAAGAAGATCATAGTTTCTTGGGAAATCTGAGGGAGCTTGTAGGAGGGTGATTGTTGCTTGATGTTGAATTTAAAATGGCAAGAGGATTGGGAAGAAAGGATGGGGCTCATCATGGGAATGAGAAGAGCATCTCTGGTTGAAAGCATTAGTGCAGTTAGTGGAGTGTGACATGGTCATGGAGGAAATGGGGGCTTTTCTGGACAGTGCATGTGTAATAGGACGTGTGGGGCAGGTTGATGATGGTGGACACAACTGAGGAGCATTAAGTAGATGTTATGATGAGACAACTGAATTATTCTAGAATGTTAGGTTTTATAGAGCAGGAATTTGGAGTTTATTGGGGTGTGTGGTGCAGCTGTTGAAGGACTGGGGTTTTTCTGGGAATATTGAGGAGGCGTAGGAACAGACAACTGAGATAACCACAAAATATCCTGTGGTTGTAGTGGTTACAATTTTATTACAAAGTGTAGAGGGGTTACAGCAATGAAAGCCTAAGGAATTGCCTATAGAGAGGGAGGATTGAGGTTATTTGTGGAGGGTGAGTTGGTTTTGAGTGGGGAACATTGTGGTTTGCTGAGGAAAACAAAGTAGAGAATGTGTTGGAAAAATGAATTCACTTGTTGCAGGAGGAAGATGCCATTTAGTACAGGATATAAAATGGCTGAAGGGAGATGGATTGGAACTTACTGAGCCATGGGATGGTGATGGCCATTAGGTAAGTATGGCTTAATTGGGAAGCCAAGGAGCCAAGAGTTGGCTTGATCTGGGATCAACCTGCAGCTCTATCATGACAGTAGGCATCGGCTATGTATCCTTTCTGAACACCATGTCTGCATTTTGATAATTCTCCACAGTGTGAATCTCACCATTCCATTCTAACATAGGATCCATTTTCAGTAGAACATCTGGCTAACGTAGAATCTATTTCTCTTGTTCCAGTTGAACATTTGGCTGATAATTTTTCATCAGGTCTACACTAGGAGATGTATTTTTGGTGGGACAATGAAGTTCATGATAAACTAATCAAGATGCAAGAATCTATGCCGAGTGGAAAGACGCAAAGCTATACAGAGAAACACTGTCTCAAAAAACCAAGATAATAATAATAATAATAATAATAATAATAATAATAAAAAAAAAATATATAAAATAAAATAAAAAGATGCAAGAATCTACCCATTAAAACTAGCTTAATGCAGATGTAGCCTGGTTCTGAAGTTCTCAGCTAGCAATGGCAGCTCCAGGATCAGGATCATAGTCTTAGAATAGCAATGAAGACCTGTTTAAAAAAAAAAATCCTTGTGGTAAAGAGAACAGTCTCTAGCCTGGATGGAGACCTAACATTTCAGTTGGGCCAGATCAATGACCTGTCCGAAAGACCTACCCTAGGAGGTGAGTTCACCTTAGACCAAGCTAAAGAGATGGGTGTAATAACTATTCTTTTGATGTGATATTGTTTTTTTCCTTCCAGAACTGTGGCCCTACAGTGCAGTCCCCATGAGCTGTGAAGTCAGGAGGTTAGAATTGGTCTCCCAACCTTCAGGAAGGTCTTTCTTTTCTCTTTCCTTTTTTTTTTTTTTTATTCTTTTGGATGCTGGCCAGGCCCAAGTGTGCTTTTTCTGATGCTTTCTGCTTCCTTACTCTTTTTCTAAAGCCACTACCCCCACACCACTTGGCTGCTTGCCTACCATGCGTCTGACCTCCATGGCTGTTGAAACAACTTGGCCTTTTTCTCCTTCCCTCTCCCATTCTCCTTTGAGCAGCTTCTGAGATTTACAGGTTGCCTTCCCTGAAGTGTTTTTCTTTTAAAAATTTTACTTGAATTTTCTTTTGAGTCTATTCTTAAATTCTTTTATTAATAGACTAAGAACCCTGAGAGGAAACCCTGATTTCTTCTGGATCAATACCACCCAGAACTTGGAAGGGCCAAACTCTCTCTGGGTGGATTAGTTTCAAGGCATGGCTCTGGGAATCATTCCCAAAAATTTAGTTAACATATTACCAGACCTCTTTATCAGCTCGGGGAATTGTCTTCATTCCTCATTGGATCCTTTTCTTCTGAAAATAACAATGTAATTACATTATCTCCACTGAAGAAACATGACAGTTATAATGACTAATGAGCTTTGAAAGCTTGAGCAAATGAACTACACAAATCCCTTTGCCATAGGGGCAAGGAAGTTGAATGCTTTAGGACATGAGTTTGAGAGCAGGACTACCTGAGTTGGAGTCCTCACTCTGATACAGGTTGTGTGAGCTTCGATGCATACTTCCACCCCTTTTGGTTTCTATTTTCTCGTCTATGAACTGAAGATAAGGTTGTCTACTTCATCAGGTTGCTGTGAGAATTAAACAGTTCATAACAGGCATATAGAAAACACCACAACGTTTGAAATGAAGATTAATTACTGCTCTCTCAGAGCCTCTGGTTCCATTCATAAGCTTGAAATAACGTTTACCTCATAAGCTTAATTAGAGTGACAATTAGGTTTTAATAATGCATTTAATCATTTTCTCTCCCTTTATTCCCTTTTTTCTCCCTGTTTCCTTTCCTTTCTTCTTTTATTTCCCCATCCCTCCCTCCTTTTCTTTCTTCTTTTTTCCACCCCGACTTCCTCCCCTTCTTTCTAGAGATGAGAGAAAATATTAACAGAAACCTAAGGGCAGTTAAAGGTGAACTTGACCTACTTGTCTGTTTTGAACTGTTTAATCTCCCTTGGGCCTTCTAGAATTAGAACTATGCCCCAAGAATACATTACCTTAGGAAGAGAGATAATCAAATATCCAGGCATGTTCACTAAATTAAGTTTACCCAAAGAACAAAACAATTAACATGTATATAAGTTCTCACTGAGAAAAAAACTTTCAAATAGAAATTTTTGCCTTTAATTTTGTATTTATCTGGATTTTGTGTTTCTGATTTGTTTTCAAAATTATTGCCATCATTTCCCATTTCATACCTTGAAGAGAACTGCTTAATTATATAGAAACAATTTTTCCTTATAATCAATGAGTATGCCCTGCATTAAGGAAAGCAAAATGATTAGAACATGAGTCCTTTCCAAGACAATTACTACAACTACTTCAAAGCACCCAGGAATTTGTAGAAAATGGAGAAAGATCTTTAAATCAGCAAAATAATTGAGAGTAGGTACATTGGCTTCTTTTTTTTTTCTCATGAGAATTTTTGTCTCAACATTAATTAGATTTCCTTTCATTGCAAGCTACAGAAAAGCAAACTCATTTTGGCATGGCGCCAAAAGGAAGTTGGCATGAGTGATGGATTCATCCAGGCTTGAAGCGGCACTGTTCTCTTTAATGTTGGCATTCCAAGGCAAGTCACACGGAAGCTAACAGCTACAGGTTGGTTTCTGCTAGGTTGATAGCCAATAGAAAAGAAAGTTTATTTCCTCTCTGTTCAAAATTAAAGCCACTAGATTCCCCCTGAAGTCTAAAGGCTAACCATTAGTGAAATACATTAGGTCACAGATTCGGTTTTGGATGACTCACTGTCAGAAGGTCAATGCTCTCTTCATAGTATGGATCTGGGTTACATGTCCAACTATAGCAGGTGGATGGAGAGTAGACAGGTAAAGATACCTTAATAGAAAAATAAGATAATGTCACCAAAATAAGGGACAATGGATCCTGCACAGATCCGCCCTCCAACCAATTGACTAGCACAGCCCTGTCTAGATGACAAAAACAAATGCTGATATTTGTTTTAAAAGGAATATCCATATTCCTCTGGTTGAAGGATGCAACTATTGGTTCTCCATATATGCTGGTGACCAGGGTTACAATCCCAAGGCACAGAAGTACATTGTAAGTCAGTGATGTTTAACCAGGCATGATATATCAAACAAGGTGGGGATGAGGAAGAACACAATTAAGTGATGATGGGAATGGGGTTTCATGTAGTTTGGATCTCACACTTAATACGTAAGTACCTGTCTGTCAAACTGAAATCAAAGCTTTACTTTTTTATAAGAAACCACAAGGGGAAGAGGAACATAATAAACTCTCTTAGCTAATGGGGAAGAGTAGAAGAAACACATTACAAATTAGATCCTACACATGTACCATCATCAGAAGAGCCCTCCCGTGAGAAGAGCCTGTCATTGTGTGAAAGATCTATCACTGGTTACTTACACACATCATTTTATGTTTGCTAAAATGTCCTTTATAAGGGATCTTTATTCTGTCCACACATTTCAGTGTGCACTTCCAAGAACTGTTCTCTGTTCTCCTTTCAGAGTTCTTAACACAGGTGATAGTTGTTTCTTCCCTGTGTTTGTTCTTTCTCATCAGACCAAGTGTTCCCTCAGTACAAAAATTATTTTAATTTTCAAAACCTACCCAGTCCTTTTTGAGGAAAAAGGAATATTTTTAGTTAGGAGAGGACAGGTTCTGTTTCCATAACAACGACAGAAACACCTTTGAATCTCAATGGCTTAGAGACAAAGTTGATTTATCATTCACAGAGTGCATTTTTTCAGCTTGAACGTACCTCCATTGTCTTTTGATTATGCTATCCACAACATATGTCCTCCAGGGTCACCATGGCAGAGAGAGAGGAAAAGAGGAAATTTCTTTTTTACTTTTGTTGGTTCTTTGTGTATCTCACATCAGGCATTCAGATTCCACTTATCCCCCGTCTCTTCTCATCCGCCCTCTGCCCTTGCAACCTCCCCCTCAAATCAACACCAAAGTTAAAAGAAAAATCAAAACCCAAACAAAACAAAGAAACAAAACAAAAACAAAAAGAGAAGAAGACTCTTACTATGGAAGCTATAATGTGGCCCTCACACCATTTACCCATTAGTCCATCCATCTTTACTTGCAAGTGTTCATTGCCGTGAGTCATTGGTCTGGTTTGAGGCCTCTGATTTCAGAAATTTTTAATTCATCCAGTCCACACATATGGCTTTTGCTGAAGACCATTGGCCAGATTAGCTCTCGTGACCTTGATCTAACAGCCACGTAGGCTGAGATGCGTAAATGAGCAACAACGGTTAGAAAGATGGCTGTCAACTCTACTGTAACCATTCTCAACATTCCTTGTTCCTAGGCCATGCCATAGACCACTTATTGGAAAGGGGTGTGTGTGTGTATGTGTGTGACTTGGCTACTAATGCATTTGGAAGCAGTACCTAAGCTTAGTGATACAAGTGGTCCTTTTGGGAGTCTGAGGAATGTACCTGAGAGCGAAAGACACAGCATGGATTGTGAATTCATGCTGCAAGCTTCCCAGAGAAGGAGACCCCCATCTGCAGCTGGTGGGAGACACTGTTCTTTGAGCTGTATTTGGAGAGGGGTGGAAGAAATTGTTTATATTTGAAGTGTGTTATCTTAGGAAAGCCATTAGTACTGTTCCCTGGAATCCTGAATCTTAGCATTGTTTCTCTCCAGAGGTGGGGACAGTCTGGTCTCCATCTACCTAACTTTAGTGTCCTTCTCTCCACTGGTTCAAAGCTCAGACAGGGACTAAGAGTTCGTTGATAGACCTGCAGCTCTCCAGTAGTTTGTCTGGCCCCGATAAACTCTTGAGTGAGTAGATGAACTCTGAGGACATACGAAAAGTCCTTTAATCCAATTTACATTTGCAAATTATAAGGTAAGTAAAATCAAGATGGGTGATCTGATCAATAAAAAAGTGGCCTGCCTTGACAGCAGAGGCTCAACTCCTTGCTCTAGCTCGGCTGTGTTACTAGTGTCTTGCTACTAGTCGCAGGCTCTAACAGAAAGTAGTAGCAGCATCTATTACAGGGCCTTTCCCTCTGTAATTCGGAGATTTTTTTTTTCCAAGGTGGTAGAGAAGTTAGAAAGGAAAAGAAGGAAGGGGAGGAAGAAGAAAAGAAGAGAGGGTAGGGAGAGCACATTCCAACACCTCTGACTAAATAACATTCAATTCTTTTCAAGCAGGTGGGGGGGGGGTCACTTCCTTGCCTGTCTCCTCTCACACCTTACAAGCTACTGAATACCTTGGGGTGAATCATTCTCAATCTGAACCAATTATTCCCACAGCAGCCTTTTTTTTCCCCTGACCATAAAAATGCAGCAGCTTGTTAATCATACAACTATTTAACTGAGTCCCTCCCTAGCTCTACAACTGAGCTCCAAGCCCATAATGTATAATCTACCCACCCACACATATTGAAATGAGATTATTGTTCCCACAGAAAAGCACCCCGCCATTGCACAAGTCCCAACTTTGTTCCAGACGGTGATAAAAGGGAGTAGGAAAAGGCCAGGAGTTGTTTGATAGGCTTCTAAGGAAGGCACAGCAAGGATGAAAGATTACCCTCCCAGGTACAGCCTGAAACAGCATGTAGGCAAACACTCTCCTGAGCACACTCCCTACGCCTTTGATGTAGAAGCCATCACGAATTCCCAATAGTTGCAGGAGTGGCCAAAGTGGATGCGCTTATCTCCGACAAAAAATTTCTAGCTTCCAGGTAGGAAAAACATTCACAGAATGTAGAGGAAATTGAGAACCCAGACTAGGGAGTAGCTAGCCCCAGCAGAGAGGAGCTGGATAATGTAGATCTCTAGCTTGCTTTCTAATAGCTGTGTGAAAGGAAAACACAGCTACCAATGTAGTTTCTTCTGTGTGCCAGGAGATATCTTACAGGTACCCATAAGATATCCTTAGTAGGCACCATCACTTGCCTTGAGTGAGAACTTTCCCCATCTAATACTATGAAGATCTAGACAATTTAGAGTCCATGCATGGCTCAGAGTTAGCCAACAACCCCCGGCAACACTGACTCTTTCTTGTGCACAGGGAAGAGCTTGTTGCTGTGTGTCTTGGAGTAGGAGAGCTATTCATTGACTGATCAAACTTCCAAATGGGATTTGGGGGAATTCAAGAGAAAAATTTATAATCAGCAGCTAGGCTTGGCTTCCAATTCTTTAACCTTCTTGGATAGCAGAGAAACCCTTGGATTAAAATGACGCATCACAGGAGATGGTGTTTGAGAAAGCTAAAATTAATATGAGCATTCTAATATTGAAACATGCTTCTAATGCCTCCTGTTCCTTTACCTTTCTCAAACATTCTGTGCACAGCCCTCCTAACGGCATTTACTTCACATGGGGATACTAGACGTGCACTCTATGCTGTCTCATATATAGCATGATAAGAAAGCATAGTGGTAAAGAGAAAAAAAACATTCTAGACATAGACTAAACTCTCTAGCTGTGTGACCCTGTGTAGCACTCTCTGAGCTCATTGCTGACTCCAACCTGTAGCTGATAATGTTAACCAAGTCAATTAGCTGTTGGAAAGAATAAATGAATTAGTTTATGCAAAGCACATAGGAGAGTGCCTGGCATATAGTGAATGTTCTGTGACTGTTGGCTGCTGTCAATGTATTTACACAGCTGTGTCTTACAATACTAGGGGACCTCTGAGCAAAGTGAGCGCGTCTCATTCAATCCTACGCTCCCGACTCCTACCACCCAGCTCTGAGAATTGATGTCTGTATGTGCTTGTTAAATAAATAGGAAATGTGGTTATAGAAGTAAATATTGATCTTCTTGAGTCTAATAGCCCACAGTAAATGAACATTACTTTGGATTATGACATTATTTCCATGTATATACTGTAATTCGCAAGTTCTTTGTACATTAGTTTGGGGTGAGTCTTGGACATGTTCTAGAGATAAGGATAATAAGAAAGAGAAGCACCCAGGGAACCCAAGTACCCTAGGATAAGGGCAGAATAGACAGAATTAGGGAAACAGAGGCTACAAAGATGGGCCTCACCAATCTGACAGTGTCTTGGCTGCCCTGGTGTTTCCATGGTTGAGTCTGCACTTACAATACTATAGCAAAGTCATGTTCTTTTCCATTCAGCTGTGGTAGATCCTTCTCCCCAGAATGAGGAGGTAAACAGGGAAGAAAACCCATGCTCACTGAGTACCTAGTGAATGAGAAATACCTAAGCAAATATCTCATCTGACTCTCACTGGTGTTATCATATTTCTGTACTGTGTGCTATCTACACATGGAAAAATGAAGACATGGGCATGGGCACACAGCTTGGGCACAGAAATAGATGCCTTTCCTTACCTCTCAGTTACAGCCTTACCTCCCTAAAATAACCAGAGAAGGCCCTAGCAGGACTTTCTCCCAAGAAGCAAAGCATTATCAGCTTTGTATTCTGGCTTTTCAAGCCAACCAGGAAAGGAGATAGTCAGTCAACTTTAAATTCAATCCATAAAGCTGCCAAAACCCAGGCAGAGTCATTAGTCTGTGTTTCTCTTTGGTACCATGGTTAGAAACAGGGAAAAGCAGAGGTGCTCAAACAAGTCAAAAAAACCCTCCGGTGAGCAGGTGAGAACTTGCATGGAGAGGGAGCAAAGCCTGCTGAATGCTGTGTTGGAGAGGGTCCAGCACAGCTGAGTACCAGAGACACCATCCAGTGCGTTACGTAAACACTCTTTTCATCACCAGCTTCCACCTTCATTGCAAAAAGAGAAAAGGAAAAGGTATTTTACACATATTTTCACTTCTTTCTTGTGCCAGACTGTGATTCTAGTTGTCCCAACGGCTGAAATGATTCAATGTGGTGCATATGATGGTTCTGTAGTCAGTGTGGTGCCTGGGATGGCTCTGTATTCTCTGGGGAAAGGCTCAAATGCATACAGAATATGTAGGTTGCTTAGACACATGAATCATTCATATCCTAAGGTAAAGCCTTAGAATTATTTTCAATTGTGCTTGCAACTATTTCATAACATAAATCTTTCCTTATGACCTCATGTGCCATCATCTTTTAATAGAGAAAGAAAATGTTGACACTAATTTACTTTCCCTATATAGAAAAGAAAACTGAAAAACTAGTCTAAACAAATAAAAGACATATAGAAAGAAAACAAAGAATAAAAAAATTCAACCACGGAACAAGACTTGCTTCCAGACCTCAGAGACAGGGGTTGATGTTCCATCAAATATTGCTGTTAGCACAGAGATCCTCTCCAAGGCCCCCTTGTAGAACTGTCACTTAACTGCTCTTCAATACATCCAAGGGAGACAAGATATTTGTCCTCTCTGCAGGAATCTGTATTTTTTTTTAAAGTATTCTATACAAATAAAGCAAATGGCTGACAGCCACTGAGCAGGCTGGGGACCACTGGAATCTCTCAGCAAAGTAGTACTAATCCCAGCTAGGTCATGATCACAGTCTACTGATCAATCCTAAGAAATGTGTTTCTTCAGTAAATATTGTGCATGTGACCACTTCCAATGCTGTATCCAGTCCTACCTCTTGATGTCACAAACATTTATTTTCAGTTTTAACCTTTTTGCAGGATCTGAGTTTGCATTTGCTGACTATTTGTTAAATGCTAAATATTTATGCTATCTCTCACCTGTCTCTACAGTCACTCTAAAAAGGGTTGTTATCTTTATTTTGTAAATGCAGAAAATGAGGGTTAACACTTTTTCCTGGTGGAAAAAGCAGATGGCCGAAGAAGATATTAATGTCAGGTGAATATTGTGGGGATTGCATTAGAAAGCTTCAGAAGGTAGTTTCAACTATTCCGGTTGACGGAAGGGATGACATTTGATGTTGGACTTGAAGATAAACAAAAGAGAAGACACATTTTCAGAGGAAAGAAAGATCAGGAAGGCATAAGACCTTGAAAGTAGCTAGGTTCTTGGCATGAGTCTTAACGGTAGTTCACCTCGTATTTGGGTCAAGACCCCTTCCTGTGTGCTTGCTCAGAGAAAAAGTGTCTGTGTATTCTTACAGGTTGTGTTTGTGGTTCACATGTTTTACTTTACAGTGCTTGCACCTGCTCATGGGTCTCCCAGATGCTAAAGGCTGAGTTAGCTCTGAATTCCCCACCCCCTTGATGCCATGGCAACAGGGATGCTATCAGCTCATAGGCAGAGAGTTCATTTCATGAGTAAGGATTGGGTAGATGGAACACACTCTAGCCTCACAGATCCCTTCCTAAGAAATGGAAGACTCTATTTTCATTTAGTGACATCTTCAACAGTAAGTGGAAGATTTTTTTTTCCTTAAGGCTATTACTGACTCCGCAGGACAATGGGTTGTGAGTCAATCCTTGGGGAAGCATTTCTCTTTAAAAAAAAAAAAAAGTCTCATTTAAATAATTACACATTGGCCTCCGGGTTAATGCAAATTGAGGGAATGCACTACCAGGACTTTTACTGGGAACACATGAGACATTATTTATAGTAAGTGCTGTGTCCTCAGTCATTAACTCGTTCTTAGCTTTAAGGGGATCAACTGTGGCCGAAGTCTTTCCAAGGGTTTGACATTGAGTCAAATGAAAGGAAAGTTAATCATTTAAAAAAAGTGTGGTGGGGGGAGTCTGTGAGGTCCCACTAGCTTGGGTCAGCTGTCTATGAGTTTCCTCATCATGATCACAGACTCTGGACTGACAGCTGGGGAACCTGCATGGGACCCAACTGGGCTTCTGAATGTGGGTGACAGTTGTGTGGCTTGGGCAGTTTGTGGGGCCCCGGGCAGTGGGACCAGGATTTATCCCTAGTGCATGAACTGGCTTTTTGGAACACATTCCTTAGGGTGGGATGCCTTGCTCAGCCTCGATACAGCAGGGGGTGGAGGCTTGGTCCTGCCTCAACTTGATATACCAGACTTTGTTTACTCGCTTTGGGAGGCCCTAACCTCTCTGAAGAGTGGATGGGGGAGGCAGAAGGAAGGAATGGAGGGGGAACTGTGGTTGGTATGTAAAATGAAAAAATAAATAAATAAAAGGAGAGGTGGAAGTTTTAAAGTCAAAGTTCTCTTAGTGTTTTAGGCTTGTGTTTTAACAATGGCCATCTATTTACAGGTGACATCTGCATTAGTTACCTTTCTCCTTTCTGTGTTAAAATACAGGACAAAGGAAATTTAAAGGCAAGTTTCCTTTTGACTAGTCTGGGTTCATCATGGCAGGGAAGGGATGAGGATAAGAGCAGAGAGATCCACAGCAGCAGCAATGCTAGGCAACTGTTCACACTGTATCCTAACCCAAGAAGCAAATGCTGGTGGATGCTGGTGGTTCCTTTATATTTGGTATAGGTCCCCAGCCAAGGGGATGGATGGGGCCACAAAACCACATTGTGGAGGTGATGTCTTTCTTCCTTAGGTTAGCCTCTCTGGAGACATCCTCTTGGATATGCCATGAGTTTATTTCCTAGGTGATCCCAAATAAAGACTGATCACAACAGCCTCCTCAGTTGACTCCTATTATTTATTTCTTGATACTCAAATGTTCTACATATATTATGTGAATGGACCTTAGTTCATCTCCAGTGTTGGTTCCTGACTTTCTTAGGTTACTTTTTTGGATGATATTTTTCACGGATCATGATTGGTTTAAAGTGAATACTGGCCACTGCTCATCCAATCAGACAGATCTTCAGAAACCAGGCTAAAAGAGCTGGCTGCTAACATCTGCTTTTTTGTTGGAAGAGAAGTGAGGCTGGAACCAATGCCATTAGCAGTTCTAGCCTGAGGCCAAAACTGGAACATGGAACAGATTCATGAGAAATGTAAAGAAATAACCTCTAACGTAAATATAATTAACCTGCTGGACCAACCTGTGCCCAAAGTTATTGCCTCTGGAGTTCTTAGTCATGGAAATAAATAGTTGTCTTTCATGTCCAGCCCTACTTGAGGAGGATTTTCATTTTCTTCAAAATTAAAGAAAGTTTGAAAGAGTCCAAGATCCTGCAACATATAAAAACTATATTCATTACACAAAAGTGAAATTAGGAAACTTGAAATCTCCAAATTCCAAAATGATCTGCTGAGGGACACCTAGTGTAATCCTTGCATGTTACAAGGGAACAAACCATATTCCAAAGCAATAACAGATATGAATAAAATAAAGCAAGGTTTTTGTTTTTGTTTTTGTTTTTCAAATAACGATTTTCAGAAAATTAAGTAGGGTGTGTGGTTCCTACCTAAAAATTTAGAAATATTGTTATATAAAAGAACAATGATTGTGCAGAATTCTACTCATACGAAATCCCCATGTAGTACAAGATTATCTCATAATATCTGTAACAAGCATGAACTGCCATTGTTCTAAGGATAGGTAGATAGTTACACTTCAAAACTGTGTTATGATTTGGGTGCACCAGCTTACAACCCTGACTACCTTTATAAACATGCCAAGGAAATTTCAGGCACGTTCTGGTAAAAAATCATTTTTCTTTGAAAGTTGACTTTGTATGATTACATCATGTTAACTTTTTTTTCCAGCAGTTACATAGCCCATTATGCTGTGGTGCCTTATACCACAACCGCAGCATCTTTCTTGAAAGACATCACAGTCACAAGCTCTACTTTTTTTTTAATATAATTCTTTATGGATTTCACATCATGCATCCCAGTCCCACTCACCTCCTAGTCCATCCATATCTGCCCCTCACCCCTGAAGCATGTGCACCTAGATTAATTAAAAACAAAACAAAACAAAACAAACAAACAAAAATCCCACCTCACTCCTCCATCTCTCCAACACATCTTCATTTATCCTAGTGGCATTGGGAGCCACAGTGTGTCACACAGTATACACTTTTGTCCAATCAGCCCCACCTGCAAAATGTCTCTTGCAATGAGTCATTGGTCTGATTCAAGGCCTCTCACACACCATCATCTCTGGACCCTCATTGAAACCCTTCTTGGATATCCTGCCCTGAGACATGAAGATCCTGCTGTTACCATTCTGCTGAACCCATCCCTTCAGACACTCCGGCAGGTCTTAGATGGGGTAGATGTTAGGGTGAGACAACCCAAGGCTCAAAAAGTGGGTCTGAGTGGTAGCTGTGCTTGTCAGTCCTAGCCACTGGAACCATTCCTCAGGTGAGGAGCAGAGCCATGCCATCTAGACCAGCTCTCCCACACTTGTGGTGGGGGGTAGGGCCATCTCTTCCTAATGTGAGGGCCAGCTCTCCCATGAGGAGGATAGAGCCAGCTCTCCTTCTGCCCATCAAGGGGCAGGGTCAGCTATCTCAGGCCAGTGGAGGGCAGGACCAGGTCATCATGGCCCTCAGATTTCAACGTGCATGGTTCTCATTACCCTCTGTGGTAACATGGGCCATGGACATCATCACAGATCCCAGATACATCAAGAACACAGACCCAGACATGCCCTCGGCAATAGCCAGAGCCCTGGTGTCACTGTGGCACTGGGACCAGCACAGACCACCCAGATCAGTTTGGCCCCAGGGACAGCAAGGCCCTCAGATACCAACATGGTCTCAGGTAGCTGTCCAGACTCCAGGCATCCATCCACTCAGCCCCTGGTGGCAACAGGAGCCATGGACATCAGCCAAGATCCTGGCTGCTGCTGAACCATGGACAAGTTCTACTCTTATGACAATTTGAAACTCACTATTCAAATCAAAATTTGATATGAAAGGCCCAAAGGTAGACCATTGGGCCACAGGAAACTGCCATAACACCATGACATATGAAGGTTGACCAAGTCCACATAGCTAGCTAGAGAGAAGAGGAAGTAGGATCCACATGTTTTTAGGACATTAACAAGTGGGTCATGCTCCCCTCAGTTTGAATATAGTTATCTTCATAGAGAGACTGATTTCCCAAACCACCAAATATGTCCCTTGTCTTTTCATTGAATGAGCAGATCGCTCTGGTGGTTAAATAAACAGAATTGAATCCAAAAGTTGAAAGAATGTTACATATTTCTGCTTAAGCTAAGGATTAATTCTATGTGACCCCTTTTGAAAGTTTAAGAAGCATTTTATAGAAATGTATATGATTAACGATTTGAAACACAACTCACTTAAAACCCCTTTTCATTCTTCAGTTTGACAAAATGGACATGGTATTTGTGATAGCTCATACGTTCTGATTAAAAGGAATTCATTTCGGGTGGTGTATATGAGCCCTTTCTGTGTCTGGTTTGTTTGTTTGTTTGTTTTTTGTTTTTTGCTTTCATCTATACTTTTTGAGTAAAGGATGGTCTTTAGGAACTTCATTTGTGGCTTCGATGATTGCTCGGCAGGTAAAGCAACTTGCCACCATGGCTGACCACCTGAGTTGATTACTCAGGACCCATGCGGCAGAAGGTGAGATCTGACTCCCACAAGGTGTCCTCTGACTTCCACATGTGTGCTGGTGCATGCACAAACATACATACATACACATCCTCAAAAGCCCACAAGATAAATACATACATATCATTAAAAAAAGGACCTCAGCCAGGCAGTGGTGGCACATGCCTTTAATCTCAGCACTGGGGAGGGAAGCAGAGACAGGCAGTTCTCTGTGAGTTCAAGGACAGCCCGGTCTACAGAGCGAGTTTCAGAGAAAGTGTTACCCAAAGAAACCCTGTCTCGAAAAATAACAACAACAACAATATCAAAAGGACTTCATTTGCTATTGGTGACAAAGTCTCATTTTTCTGAGGTTGAGAAGAGAGACTTATGGATCCTCATCCCATGCTGGCATGTTAAAGGGATATCTGAGTTCCTGCCTCTCTCTGCCACTGACTAGTTGGGAATGTTAGGCAAACTATTCATACTTCCCCTGGCGACTTAGTTTCTGCATCTGTGGACTCTGAAGAGTCTGAGTCTTCACAGGGTTTTTGTAAACATTAGACTGAAGAGGGCTGGGGATGTATCTTACTGGTAGGCCATGTGTTTAACATGTGTGTGTGCAGCCCTGGATTTGATCTCCAGGTAATCAAAAAAGTGAGATATATTAACACAAATGTTACACAGTCTTAGTATGATTGCTGGCCTAGGACAACTGCTCAGCATTAGTCTTTAGCACTAGCACATCTGTCTAGTGAACTGATGTAATTAGGCATTCTGTACCATGAATGGTTTTGCTTAGAAAACAGTGGATACACACACATCCCCTCCCTCTAATCTTACATCTTTGGGGGCCGATTGTGATGGGAGGAATTCTAAGATGCTCCCCAAATTCCTACCGACTTATGTTCAGACTTCTAATTATCCCTTCCCACTGAATGTAAGCAGAACATTGGAGCATGAGAACAGACTTCAGAGGAAGCCACTTGGCAAGGAACTGAAGTAATGTATAGGAACTGAGCGTAGCTCTGGTCTGTAGCCAGTAACAGGATGAGGCCTCAATCCTACCTTGGCAAGTAACTGAATTCCGTACTGAAAAATGTTTCCTATCCCCAAAGGAGATTGTAGACTGGGTGATACCTCAACTTAACCTTGGGGGCCCACTGAACAGAGAATCCAGTTTGCTCTATGAGAACTCCCAACCTTCAGGACTATAATAAACTGTCGTGTTACACCTCTATACTTGTGCTTATTTGTCATAAGACACTAGAAACCTAATGGGTCCTTAATGGCCTGAATGTGGAGCTCACCTACATGTCATTAGAGACAAGAAGGAAAGAGACTCATTGGGGAGGGCACTATTGTGTTGCTTATGTGCACCAGTGAGATAAACATGACTCGAGGAATTTTGTAGCCCCAGAGGGTGGCTCTGATCATGTGTGCCTGCCTCCTGTGGGTAGGTTATAGGCTTCAAATGCCTTAGAAAATTCTTTCCATAAAATCTTGTCAAGTGCTAGACCTCATTTGGATTGAAAGCATAGAAACCTCCCAAACCCCTCAACCTTCCTTTTGTTCTACCCTGGAAGTTCCCTTAGCATCATCATTTGTGTCTTGCTCAGTAGTGGCCTGTTGACTATATTGTCAGTTTGTCTGATGCTTTTTGAAAGAAGACAATATGAGGACAAAGTCTCATATTGTTACATAGTTACAGAAGCTGGATGAATATGTGAAAGGATTGCAGACAGCCAGTGGCCAGAGCAAACACACATCACCCATATGTCCCTGTGCATCAGGCGTTCATACACAGCTTTCTTAAAAGGGTTCTGCACACTTCTGCATAACCTTCTTGCAGGATTGTTGATACTAGTATATGAGATCCTTGGAAACAGTGCTAACATTTTCATATCTTTGCCCCCTTTGTACCAAACCCAGTGGCCGATGTATAACAGATGTTCAAAACATGCTTATAGTTCTTAGTGGAAACTGACAAGATTGTAAAAATTAAATTGTTCTCACTATGACTATTTATTAGACTCACTGTAATTCTTTTTTACTTTATGAGTTATATAAATATATATCCCCCTTTTCAGCTCAATAAAGTTGATTTTGAGAGTCTAACCTTCAGAATTACAAGTTAAAATATTTTTGTTTTTGTAAGTCTTTAAGCTTGTGATCATTTACGACAGCAGTAATCGGAAACTAAGCATAAATGTTGAGGGGTAGAGCTGCTTTAGACATCTTCTTTTTTGCAGAGATTGGGTTACATTGCTGGATCTATAGTCAATGGGGTTGGGCTCTGCCCAGAATGAGATCCACCGACTTTACCATTGATAAAGCTGTTTCAGTGGTCGCCCAGGCCTCCTCCTCAGCCCTGTGCCAGGGTGTAATATGGAAGACCAGAAAGAAACTAGGTTTCAGTATCAGAAACACAAATTCAAATCCTATTTCATCCACTTATCAATAAAAGGAACTCCACTTCCCTGCTTATGATTCTTCATATCACTTGGTATTCACGCTAAACATAAAAGACATCATAGTAAGGATGATGTTATGATTGATAGTCAAGGAAGCCTTTCAACTTCTCACTCAAGTTTTTCTGCTCTGGACATCTACAGCCTTGCACGGTGGTAGGAACTGTGTCTAGCTTGACTCACAATGAGTCCTTGGTGTTGGAGAAGAGTAGAGAGGAACAGAGACTGGGCAAGAAAAAAAAGAAGAGACAAATGAGTGACAGAAGGCGGGAAGTTCAGGGACCTTCCCTGACACTTCCAAATCCTCACAAAACATTCTGAAATGTATATATTCTTAAGGGCTTATTTTATGGAAATTTTTATAAAGGCTAACTCCTAAAGCCACTTTGACTTAAGATGAGACACTATGAAATTTCAGTTAGAAGGTTACCAGGACATGACACACCTAGGAATTAATAAAATCAAGGAATGATGCTGTACTTTCACAGCCCATGAGACCAATTCTACCCACTTTCTAAGGGACATAGGAATACCTGACCTTTAAACAACAAAAGGCTTCAACTGAGGGATGTTCCTTATACCTTTTCCTTTCATTTGAAGCATATTGACAGTCTACCTTGCCCAGACAGAGTCATGGAAAGAAAAAAACATGCTGAGAATCTGAACTAATTAGTTAGTCACAACTATTAGTCTATTAGTAGCATCACTGACCAGAATTTATTTCACTTTGGAAACATGTTTTGCTAACATGAAATAATTCTACTTATTTATTCTCTTCATTCTCCATCATCCCCTTCTGCCTTCTGGACCAATGATGTCTGTTGGAGACATTTTTTAAAAGACAGCACGTTGCATCACAGCATCTACTGGGGTAGTGAAGTAGGATGATCCACTACATAAAGCCCAGGCCAAGGATCTGTTCAGTGGCTTGCTACTGGAAGCTGACAACTGGGTGGAGATATACATATGTTAAGGTAACATCTGAATTATCATTGTAACAATCTACTTGTTCATGGAGGTTTTTCTGTTTTATAAACCAGGCTAAGAGTTCTCTAGATTCTGTGATCACAATAGAGGGAGCTAAAATTTTTACATTGTCGACAGGCCACCACCTAGTTCTTCAAACTTGGTGTAGTTTCCCAAGAATTCCCCTTTGCCTCTGATGAACCACTACGGAAAAAGGGTGGAAAGGAAATAACTAAAGGCTAACAATATAAGATGAGACCCCTGGGCACCTTCCTCTTCTCTAGGGACAGTGAATGAATTGGCATCTGGGAGCAGAGAGATATTTAATAGCAGAAGGTCTGACAGTTTCATGGGGCAGGAAATGTGGCCATTAACTCAGAGTCTGACAGACAAACACAATGTATATGTTTATGTGCCTTCTGCCTGCTTGTGGATGCTGAATGGGAGGGGAAGAAAGTACAGGAAGGAAATCCTCTTCCTTTTGGCAAGACACAGAGAGAAATTCATGGCTTGACCTGTATCTGTTGTCTCAAGGAGGAAGGGTCACTTCCTCTGTGCTCGGTGTCACAGAGAGTTCAAAAGATACCATCACCTTCGTCAGTATCATTCACTCAAAAGCCATTTTGTGAGGATTGATAACAGGGTAGTCATTAAATTAGGTGCCTGACTGCAACAGTAAGAAGAAAGTCAATGCCCCTCACCTTCTTGGGGGAGTTTTTGTCCAGTGATTGCTCGAGTTCACTTTGTCAGCACTCTTATAACACCACGACCATTCCTTTCTGTATCTCTTAGGCAACATTTTAATTGTGTTGGTAAAGAAACAGGAGATAATAATAATAAAACTAAAAACAAAACAACAACAAAAATCCAAATGTTTGAAAAGAATAACAAAGATTTATCTGGAGATTTGTTAAAATGTGAATGTCCATTTGCTCAGCTCTGAATTAGCAAATCATAGAGTGAATCCCAGGACTCAACATTTTCAAGGCAATCCAGATGCTTCTAATATGAGCTTCGAACGTTTCGCATTTTGCAAACATTGTCTAGTATTACAGTATTTTTTTTTTGTATATTTTCGTTATGTTCACTGCATTTTGGATGTCCCAATGGCTCCATAAAGTGTACAGAGTGGAGAGATCATCTCCAATTTATTCATGGAAAAAAATGAATGTGTAAAATTGTCTATTGAATCTAATTTAAAATAGCTGGCATCTGATTTTTTCAGACCTTTGCTGGACTTGCGGAGAGTAAGTTTAATGAGTTTACACAGGATGAAAGAGAGAGGGAAACATGCAAAATGCCAGGTACTTTCTATTTTCTACTACCTGTAATTTCCTCTAGAGAATCTCAGTAGCTACATGCATATAAATCCATTGTGTTAAACTTAATCTATGCCTTAAAGGAGATAAGTTGATTCATTCACCAAGTCCATTCATTTACATAATATTTATCAGGTAACCATTGTGTGCCTAGCATTGTTTTTTTCTGTTTTGAAAACAGCAGTATATAAAAAACAGTTTTTAAAAATGTCTTCATAGGCTAGGCATTTTAGCTGGAAAACAGAAATTAGGAAACCACTTCACAGAGCAATTGGTTTATATTTGAAGGAAGTCATTCAGAAGTCCACACTCTAGATGTGGTATTTCAAGTGGTTATTATTAGCACAACCCTCATCAACACTAGAGGGGCCAGGTGTACACGCAGCTCAGGTAAAATCCTAGCTTAAATGATACCAGAAATGATTCATTGGTGCAGGGAATGATACTTGAGATGTGTGGCTGAAGAAAACCCTACACTTTCCCAAATAAAGCAGAACCCTGTGACAAACTTGGAAGCCTCACATATTTGGCATAGCTGTGTCAGTAATTCTATTTAATCTCCCCCCACCACCCACATACACATACTTAAGGGAGGGCTCTGTCACCTTGTCATTCTGAAGGACTACCTGAAACTACACGCGTATCAAACTAAGGAGCATATATATGGAGTGTTGGGGAGAACTAAATGGATAAACAGGGCAGCATGCACCTTATGGCAGTGTGACAAATGTTTATGCAATAAGCTTGCCTTTATCAAAAGCACTTCTTTCAAAAGTAAAATTGTTGGCAGCAGATTCCTAAACCCACTTACTCCTCATTATCATGGTCCATTGTTTGCCAAAATAATCTAAGAGTTGAGCAGCCAAACTGATATATCAAATTGTCACTAGCTGTCTCATTTAATCCCTCACATTAATGCTGAAATGCAGATGATCTTACTACCTACACTTCACAGATTCCACTCTTCAGGCTGAAGGGAGATAAATGAATTTACCTGGTGTTGTAATTGAGAATCAAGGAGCAAACCAAAGGTTTAAGTGGTTGATTGACAAAGCTCGTATCACTTCAACTTCCTCACCCTGGTTTGAGAAGATCCTGCTGTCGTAAAACTTCTAGAAGCCTAGCCTTCAGCATTTCCCAGTGTTCTTGTGGGTGGTTCAGACCTTTTAACATTGCAGCAAGGAGTTGTCGCCTACAAACTTTACACTTGAGGACCACATAATACATTTATATTTTAAAATCTCATGATATTAGAAATGTAAGGTTTTATACTGGACCCCAGTCATAGCTATCCTAAGGTGCATGTGTCCCATGACCTGCAGACTGGACACCTTGTTGAGTACCCCATTTGCTGTCACATCAGCCAACACTGTCTTTGTGCATCTTCTCAAACTTTCTGTCCATCAAGTGCCAGTTCGAATTTTCATTAACACATAGCTCTTTGGAAACTGTGGTGACCACTTTTTTTTTTTTCATCTATGTGAAATGTCTTCCCAGTGTAACCAACTGAGAATTTCAAATTGGAAATTATTTTTTTCTACACTTACCAAGTACACCCCAGAAACTGCTATGATACAGTGTCTGCAAAGGATACCTAATCTTTGCTTCTTCCACAGATAAATCCTAACTGTACACTTTAAAAACACAGGAAGAAATTAGATGGCTAGTAAGCATTTCTTCCTGAAGAATTCTCACAGGACTCTCGGTGGTATGGTGTACATTATTTTCAGATAAAACAGTCAGAAAAATCATTGAGACTTTTATTTTTAATTTAAAGATGTTAATTCTATGAGCTGTTATTTTGTCATTCTTTTTAATTGAAGGATTAGAAACTTTGGAACAGCAAGAGTTTTATTTTCAAAATATATAGTGATGCATGGAGAAGTCTGAGTCAGCAATAAGGTTATCTGAGGCCAGCCTAAGGAAGTAACTTGTGGAGGGAGGTTTTATGTAAACTTAGGAGGACTGAATGTAATACAGAATGCTCAAATGGAGAGGTGAACGTGGAGCCAAAGCTTTACAAATTACATTTTCTACTTTGATTATGAACAAGTTAAAGGGAGAGGTAGTAGATGTACCATATGTTAAGTTAAAAGGGAAGGATTTAAATAGTTTTCAACTTGCTTTGGGGGAAAAATACCCACTTTTATTATATTATCTCTTCATACTCAAAGCACACTTCCCTTTGCTGGTAATTAAAACTGACTGACTTTGTGAAAAACTGTGACTTTGTTGGTTAGTCATGGGAAACACATTCAAGATTCACAGCACTGAATATATGCATGTATACAGTTGAGTAACTCCTCCCAAGTCGGTTCCTAAGCTGAGCAATCACAGGGGATTCCACTCATGTATGGAGTTCTTTGATTTTTGACCTGTCTTTCAGCTCAGTACAAATTTACCATATTCCAGGTGTGTACATTTGAAAAGAAAAAAGTTATCTGAAATTTGGGGCACAGCCAATATGGGAAATGTGGTCATTTGATAAGTTTGCACAATATCATTCTGAGAAACAACTCTATCACCTTCGACAAACTTCTAGGTTAAAACAACAACAACAACAAAACTGCATCATTAAAAACCTTTGGAAAGAAGTGTTGCATGAGTATAAAGAAACACATGAGTATAAACATCTGGAACTGCCAGAGGTGGAGATTTTATGGTAAAGTCATATACTGTGAGAGGCTCCACCATTTTGAGTTGGATTTATTGCACACATCTCAGCTGCGGCTTCATCTTCTCCAAATATGGAAGTAATTACGACAGCAATATCTCAACTAATCAAAATTTAGCAAGATGATATGCCAGTCAATGCCTGGCTCACAAGGTCATGCACTAAATAAAGATTATTCCCTTCCTATATCTTTTCTTGCCTCTCTTATGGGAATGCATCTATTCACACGCTGTTCCCCTTGTGGCAGCCATGATAAATAGACACACTATACCCGATCTCAGGGGCAATTTTATTGGAGGAACCAGGAATTCCTAAGTGTAGATCACAGTGCTACCAAGAAAGAAATGTACATGAATGTTTCTTCATACGCTTCATACTTTACGTACAGAAAATAGAAGGTTGTGGATTTGAAAACTGCTGTTGATCTATCTCTGAGTTTTATACTAATAGTATGTGGCCAGCAAGAATTGGGTATAACACATCTAGTTAATCAGGATATGTCAGAACACAAGTCATTGCTACATTGAAAAGGTGTCCAGAACACACACACACACACACACACACACACACACAAAATAAATAAATAAATAATAATAAAAACACAATAAAATAAATAAAAAAAACCCTGAGAATCTATGATGGAGGTAACAGGAGAGACCAAGTGTGTATCTCTGAAGGTCAAGCCAAGTCAGAGAGCTAACTTGTATATTCAAAAAAGAAGTCAGAATAACACAAAAGCAGGATATAGTTCAAGCAGCATTGAGCTCCTTGCCTCTGGAATTTGTTTTACACATGCTCAGCATACACAGGTGCCAGACACAGAACAAGTAAAGAGTGGCTTGCATGCCTCTGCCACTTGCCCTAAAGGAATATATCAAACACTGAGCTGGTATCCAGGACACCCAGATCCAGATCTCAGTAGAGATGTAGGCATTATAATGTCGGCAAGTAGATGCTTCCAATGTCCCAGTAATACAGTGGGAAGGATGCGTCCTCTATTTTGTAAGTGATAGTTGTTTTAGAAGCAATGACATTTAAAGGGCATAGGTCACTATGGAAGGGCACAGCGTTTCTTGATTACAGTACTAGGTCTACAAGGTATAACAACAATAGTTACTTGGAAAGAGTAACTATTCTTCCGAAAACAGGACAGCAATATGCTTTCCTCATATAGTTGCTATAAGAATTAAACGATGCCAGCAAAAAAAAAAAAAAAGAAGAAGAAGAAAGAAAAAAGAAAAAAAGAGTGTTTACAACACAGCCAGTTAATGTAAACATTCTGGAAAGGAAATATGAACTATAATTACCAATGAGAACATAGTTGTGAGCAGGTAATGTGGGAAGCACAGAACTTGGCTTCAGAATCAGACAAGCTTAAACTCTGATTGAAAAGCCACCATTATGAGCTGGATGCTTTGAGTGAAATTACTTAACTCCTCTTAATATTATTTTTTTTAACTTACAAACCAGGCATGTTAACTCATTGTTCAAAGTATTCTTATGAAGATTTGAAACAAACTGAGAAGCAAGTGGAATAAGGTATGTTTGGTGAATGGCAATTATGTATAATTACAGGATGATAGGCATATCCAGCAAGGATTCCTATTAGAACTGATATTATTTTACATTCTTTCTGAGCAGAAAAAAAAATGACTTGCTACATGCTAAGACTGACATTCTTGAGTCAATATGAGTGAGAAGAGCCAGTAGGGGTGAAAGTCAAGAATTACATTTCATATGCTTCTTTCTGTACAGAAAATCCCATCTAAGAGGATTGATTCTCATCGTTCATTTGTCTCCTATGGCTCACATTCATAATGGCCCTTTGCCCAGCTCTTTCTTCCCTCTGGTCCCACTTGTCGGTGAGACTACTGTGGAGAACAGGAAAATATCCTGGGAACAAAATGCCACAGGTAGCCTGAGGACATGAGCTCTATGTCCCGTGGGTCTCTAACTTCAACAATGAGGCCACTGTCCTCCCCAGAAAGGCTAGAATGTGGATTAGCGCCAGTTGGACCCACGTACCATCATCAAAGACCAAAGGCCTACAAGTGGGCCAGAAGAAGGCTGAAGAAGAGTGTTTGAGAATGCGACTGGTGAAGCACTCTCACTAAAGCACTCTTCAAAGGCTTGGATTCTCCCCAGCTCCAAGCATGCCAGATACTCAGAAAAGGAAGCAACTCACTCGGGATTCCCAGTGAGAGTCAGGGGTGAGAGCATCCATCAACAGAGAAGGAAAGCAATGCTTGAATTGTTTGTACCCAGTAGGTATTTTACACTGACCCCATTTGCTCACCAACATCCTTACATCATGTTCTGTACACTGTAAGCCTTCAACATAGTTTACTTTGGGCTGTTACTATTGTCTTTGACATCTTTCACAAGTGAAAGAGTCTTTTGGTTTTAAAGACACTTGCCCCAATCATCTAGCTAATTAGTAGCAAAACTGAGATTCAAACCCATTGTCGACCTCCAAAATTAACCACTTTGCATCAAAGCATGAAGGAACCAGACTACTATAAACCTCCTTTGAACCACCAGCCACATGAGGTACAGTGGCAGAAAAGACACAAAATACCATCCTTCCCAAATCTTAGTCTAATTCAAGGTTTTGGAAAGTATGGGTTATGGCCATCTATATTATACTACTACTATGTATAGTATAGTAGAATGTCTTTTAAAAAACATAAATAAAATAAATACAAAGTAATACATTCTGTATAAGTAAAGTATCAATGACCCTTGTTTCAACTACATATAAACATGTATACATGTAATATATGCATACACTGTGTCATGGCATACAAAATATAAGCCTTGAAGTTCATAGGCAGAAATTTTCATAAGTCATCAATTTGGCAAGCATGCAAGCAGCAGGCAGAGATTTGCAAGGCGCACTTCCTGTTGGCTCTTTTGTCACCAGTATTTGGGGATCTTTAACATGTTTCTCAAATGGAAGAGATGCCTCACAACAGCTCAGAGCAACATAAGCAGATGCTGAGCCACGATGTCATGGAGCTGGTCTCGAAAACGTCCATGAACACGCCATTAGTCATTAACTTAGTAGTATAGAGGGGCCCCAAAACAGCTTGACCACACAGCAGTCATGACAGGCTTAGGGGTCTAGACACAGCTTCTGTGAAAGGCTTATTGGCATGCAACACTCAGATTCAGGAAAAGCCTTAAGCTGATACCACCCAGGGATCCACCCAGGGATGAGGAAGTACCTGACATCTCAAACATTCCAACCATTAGATAAGATGGCCAGATGTCCTTGAGTCTAGCACACACCTATTTTTGTTTTACAGATACCCCTAGACAATTGTCAGCCAATCAGGGTCCTAGACCCTGGAAATCCCTTCACCCCAACCTCTGCTATGATAAAAATCCCACCCCACCTAAGCTCAGGGCTCTCTGCTCTCACCCCCTGCATTGGACAGACAGAGAGACCAAGCTCAGAGCTTGAAGATAATAAAGGCTCTTTGCTTTTACATAAGGGATTCGGTTTCCATGGTGGTCTTTTGGGGGTCCCCGTGATCTGGGCATACAGTAGCATGCTATCAGTTGAGATATGATCCAAACTGAGGATGATTCACTTTTTTTTTTATTTAGTAAATGTTGTTCTAGCATATTCTGATGCCCATCTGGGAAGCAATTATAGGATTAAATAACAAAGAGAAAGAGTTCAGAAGGCAAAAACAAAATGGCTTGAGACTCCTATCCTAGCATTCACATTCCCTTCCACACATATGAAACAAAGACCCTCTGCACCAGAACTTATTTCAAGAGCTACAGATATCAGATGTCAGACCAAGCTGCATTGGGATAAGAGGCCAGGATAAACATGTCTGCCACATGTACATATTTTAGCATGCATTTTTAATAGTTAATTACCTCACCACAAAAATACTAAAATCACTAGTTGATATCCAAATGTAGGCTAAATAAACATTATTTTAACTTTAAATATTTAATATATAGCTCAAATCTGAATTTACTATCAGAGTTTCCAGTTTTTGCTGATGAACAAACTCGCCAATTTATTCAAAACCAACATCACATGTATCTCAATTTCAGTTAGAGGCATTATTATGTTTGATTATGTTTCTTGAGCAAGTGGTAACTTCACCAAATGATTAATGAAGTTTAGTTTATAGATCCTTTATTTATTGAATACAATATGTTCAACATGAAATGTTTGCCCTAATTTTGAGTTTGGTTTTTTTTTGGTGCCACACTTTAGCAGTGTATTTTTCAAAATTTTCTTACGCTTATAGAGAAATGCAATGATGGTACAAAGAATTTCCATAGAACCTTAAAACAGCATCCCTAACATCAATGTATCTTAATATATCTTAAAGCTGTTTGAGCTAAACTCAATCTCTGTTCATCCTTATGGTTTTGTCTCTATACAGAAGTCATCACTGGCTTTTGTTTGTAGCCATAACTGATTTTCTAATGACTATTTTTTCTCCTTACCTCTTCCACATAAATGGCTTAGAATTCTCGAGGTTAAGACATCCATTCTCACCTGTTTCCCTAATTTATGTTGCTTTGAACCCATGGGTATTCATTTGGTTCTCTGTAATATCTGCAATATTGTTCTCTTTTTTTTTCTTTTTTTTTTTTTTTTAATTTTTGCCCTGGAGGAGATGGGAATGGGGGGGGGGTTGGGGGGAAGGTGAGGGGGACGGGAGGGGGGAGAACAAGGGAATCCGTGGCTGATATGTAGAACTGAATTGTATTGCAAAATAAATTAATTTTGAGTTTTTAAAAGTATCAAATGAAGATACTACTTATCTTCTTTATATTTTTTATATCATCTGCCTCCCTTGTCCAGTCCCAAATCCAGCCAGATTGCTCACTCAGTCTACCCACTATGCCAGCACAAAGAGAAACAGATTTAAATAGGGCAGAGTCTTGGTTCTCCAGCTTCTACAGCCCAGTGGGGGGACTGAACCAAGAAGACACATATTAGCTCATGTGTCCTAAGCCTTTATTAAGTGCTCTTCTAAGTACTTCACACAGATAAATTTGCTTAATCTCTCCAACAACTCTTTTAAATAGACACTGCTGATTATTTGTTTTTGCAAATAAATACTTTAATTAGTCATGGGCCATTTAAGAAACTAGCCCATGGTGCCATGGTCTAAGAGTTAGGACCTGGATTATACTGGTCCCAATGTATGAATTATCATTCACTGATAGTCTCTAGGCTAACTCAAGTGTTTGTGGCTCTCAATTTACAGTCACCTGTACAGCAAGAAGAACAAAACTAAGCACAAAATTATGTCAACATGTGATTTTAGACCTAAACGGTCAAAAAAAAACCTAATAAAAATAAAAATAACTAATAATACTTTAAACTCATTAGATAACCTACTGTCAGATAATTTTACATCTTTCTCCCAAAAGAATGGCCTTCTTTCCCTAAGCCATATGCTTCTCATTTCTAAGGTAGAGAATAATAATTCTCTCTGCACATGTTTAAATTACTGAGAGTTCCCTTAAGGTGACAAACTGCTCATGAACCAGCACAATTAGTAGCCACACAAAATCTACTATACGATTCCTTGGTCTCTCATGTATTCCATTTCAGTCTCTGAGTGCATAGTTGTAAACCACCAACTGTGGGTTAACTCTATTTTTAAAGACAATATAAAATGTCTTTAAAGCATCAGTCCAGAAGTTACTCTGAATTCTCACTAACACACGATGCAATCTCCCCTAATACAAGACTATCTGTAACTCACATCTGTATGACAGTGCATGCAGTATGAAGTGCTTTCGTGTGCATTATTTCATTTGCTGTTCATTCTCTAAGAAGGAACATCTCCTGAGATAACTAAAATTAAAATAACATCCATTTCAAAAACTCTAATTAAAGAAACCTAAAATTGGGAGCATTTGCTATAGATAAACTGTAATTGTTGCTCCGTGGAGGAAATGAGTGGGAAAAAACTGGGTCATACATAATGCTTCCCTGATTAAGGAGAGATGATGAAGTGCTGAGGTTCTGTGACTGAACATGCAGGGGATGTCAGGTTGGGTCATTAAACTCTGTGCTTCGGCTTTTTTTTTTTTTTAACCAATAATGCATGTGTTCAGTCACATGCCGACTCATCTCAGAGTATCTGTGGGAATTGACAAAGAGTCCCTCAGTACAGAGATTGTTGAGTTTTTTCATTTCTGTGACTGTTATGCTCATGACAGGCGTTGGTATGTGAGAAGCATGCAATACTAGTAATAGATGGAGAGGTGTGTGGATGGAACGATGGATGGTGCATCAGTGGAGTAAAGGATAGACAATTAACTACCTAAGCTGGCTTCCTCTGCTATTGGTCCTTTTCATAAATTTGTACTGTTCGTACAACACTGGAATTTGCTCAAGGCTTCTGCACCTGTGTAGCATGCCCATCCACTGTTCGCTACCTTCCTCAGAATACTTGTCTCTTGAACTTCACCTCAAATGTGTGTGCACTGGTTGTCCCTTAATTCTGTCTACTAAGAAAAAAAAAAGCAGCTTTCATCTCTCACCTAGCCTTATTGTCTTCTGAGCTCTTATTACATTTTTAAAAACTCATTTTTATGAATTTATATCTATGTTTTCTATTGAATGTAAACTCTGTTAAGGTAAGGAATACAATTCAGGCACTATGAAACACTCTGTCTAAAATACAGTGTCAAAACTTCACACTGGTAACACATACTAAATCACTGTAGAATTAGTGACGGAGTATAATCCTTTTTTACTTATTTTCTGGATGTTCAATCAATGGGCTTTATGTCCATGGCATCATCCTCTTCTCTCGGTCTGATCCTCATTTGAGAAACCTTGGAACTTTCTTAGTGATAGTATATGAGATGAATTTATTGTCTACCAATGCCAAAGTTTGAAAAATAAGAATTTGCTTCTGTCTCCTCTGCATGAAAATATTGTTTGTCAAACTGACTCCTAGATTTTTTTTGTTAAGAAAAGAGCTAGAAACAGATAGATGGATGTATAGGAGGGTAGATGAATGACAGACAGATGAATAAGTCATAAATTTAAAAATTCTTTCAAAATTTATGGTAATTTTATCCAGATACTTGCAAATGTTCTTTGTTTCCTTTATGAAGCCTTCTTCAACAAAAAAGAATTGCCATTATGCCAAGACTCCAACACATGTTCTCCGATGACTTCTACAAGTGTCTCCAGTCACACCATTCTGAGTCCACTGTATACACAAGTTATATTTTGCACATTGAGTTGAGTGGAGAATGACTGACTGACGAAAAATGCAAAAAAAAAAAATGCATTTGAAAATACAAATATCTACTTCAGTGTTATACGAATATATGGACTAGAAGGTGTGCTATGTATGTCTCATGGCCATGGGCTTTGTTTCAGTTATCTACTGCTGCAAGAGAGCCATCCAAAAACTGGTAACTTAAAATAACAATTATTTATTTTATTCATAAGACTTCAACTTAGGCAAGCTTCACAAGGAATGTCTACTCAGTGTGGTATCAGCTGGAGTCAGGGAACCAGGACTAGAAAAGCCACCTCCGTGATAGTTATTCAGACAATGGTCAGGTTAATCCTAGTTGTTGCTGAGAGTGCTGAAGAGCCTGTCAGTTGTGTCTCAAACTGTTACAATTTAGGGCTAGATTCTATAAGAAGGCACTCTGGGATAACAAAAGGAGGAAGCACATAGTGTATTTTATGGTCCTAGTCTTGAAAATAAAAATAAGTGATTTCAGTGGTCACATTTTACAGTTACATCTTCTGAGACTCAAGAGTAGAGAACATGGATTAGAAGTTTTGAATGTAGGAGGGATAAAGTGCAAAATGTCTATGAGATGGGAGATATTGTTGACACTCATCTTTGGTAAACAAAATCTATTCTAGGCTTCCTAAAACCCACTCCAGAGGGACATGCATGGTTGTATAATCAAAGACAGCTTCAGCAAAGCCACCCAGGTGCCCCTAGGAACACCTTCCCTTTCCCTTTCTTCTCCCTCCCTCCTAAAAAAGAAAAGGACAGATTATTATGTGTTAGTCTTGACTTTTCTCACTTTAAGCAAATTCTATATAGTGCTTACAATTTGCCACCATTTTAAAGTTCCACATATTTAAAAAAAGAAAAATTTTGTCAATCTTGAAAGGGGAACAAAGATATGTTATGCATTTATTTAAGGATTACAAACAATGAATCCAAAGGAAAAGAGGAGAAGGAAAGGGGAGGATAGTGTGAGGAAGAAGGTTGTCTAAAGCACAGATGCTCACTTAGAAATAAGAGAGTATGACTCTCATCATCTTATCAAACTTTTATTGAGAAAGGTACCCTTGAAGTACTGTGGTGTTTTCCATTATCTAACGTTTTAAGTACAATCTGTAAAGGAGAACTTGAGAAACATAAATGCAAAGTTGTAGTATAAAAATTTAGTGCAATGCAAAGCAAAGAAAAATTTTAATCATGCCTTGAATAATACTGTAGAAGTAAGATATTCAAGTTTCATACATTGTGCACACTCAATGTATATGTGTTTACATACACTCATAAAAAGAGAATGACTCTCTCACCTCTCCATGGCAGCACTTCCCATTTTTAAAATCTTCAGTTAAACTCAAAGATGGTATTAGTTCTTTTATTCCTACATTTAATGAATATGAATTGCATACTTCACGTCAACCTTGTGCTAGGTGCCCAAGTGCCATAATGAACAGGGAGACATTATCCCCATTCTACATCTTAAAACCCGGTGGCAGAGAAATGTTTAACAACTAGACAAGGTTTTGCTTTTCATAATTCTTGTTCTTTATATTTGACTTGCCATAAAATCTGTTGAACAGTGGCAAGGGGTGTTGTGAGGAGGGTGGGAAATCCCTCAAGAGATTCCCAGGAGGCTTTTTTTTTTTTTTTTTGGAGACAACTCTGGGTTTCTAGTGACAGGTTTGATGTCATAATAGCCAGCAGTTTATAACCATTCCTTTCTTCCCTTTTCAGTGTCATATAGACAGGCTGCAGATGCTGGATTTCTCACTTTCAAAGCTTCCTCTACAATGAGGGAAAGCCACCTTATTAGTTCTACCTGTGGAGATGTTGAAGGGCTGTTTTCAAGGGTCTTTAGGGAATGTTTTTTTACATGTTAAAATGGACAGGAATAAGAGAAACACGCTGTCTGCTCAGGCCTCTCTTGGTTTCCTGAGTTTGAGTTCAACTGGTCATAGGAGACTGGCCATTCTGAGGCCATGAACGAAAGGAAGGAGAATTGCATCAGTATTGGCTTAGTGCTCTGATAGTCCTGAGCCACTGATCAGGAAACACTAACCGTCTTGCTAGGTAAAAGGATTGTGTCTTAACTATTTTCATTTGAGTATTGGGTTACTTGGGTTACTTACATGGAACCTTGGTGGTAGGTTTTGGTGGTGATAGTACCAATGATGGTCCTGATGGTGGTGCCAGTGGGAGCGGTGCTGGTGAGTTTTGAATCAGAAGGGGGAAGCACTGATTTGTTCAAGAGTGTTATCATTTTGATAAACAGGGACAACTGGGTGGTAACACCAATTTCCAGTCTATGCAAAAGTTTGCGTAAAGCCATTTTTTGACAGACATTGCAACCTCATAAGCAGATAAGCAGAGGCAACTGGAATTTTGTCCTCCTCTGTGGGGTCCTTCTATCTGATATTCTAAAGATTTCATTGCTCCAGGTCTTACATTTTCACAGGAATTAAGCAATGAATAGGAAAGAGAAGAGATAAACAATCACACCCAGGGTGACTTCCCACTCCTCATTGTCTTATGCAAAGAAAAGAAATTCTTTGGATGAGTTCCTTCCAAAGCAAACATCCTGAGCACCTAAGCATCCAGCCTGTAGATCCCAGTAGCCAGCAGGCTGACTCACTTACGTTCATGCAGCTCCCTTGTGCCAGTGCATTACACTGAGAACATTGTAGGCTACCACACTGCTGGGGCTGGAAGAGGTGGGGAAGTGGGGGTTGCCCAAATGGGTCACTTTCTAGAAAGCTAGTTCTGAGAATGTTTCTCAGTATATGGAGAAGTGAAATCTTAGTATTCTAACAGGATATTTTCTCCCAGCAGAGTCTGCGCTTCTAGACGGAGAGAATTAACATGCAGTGAGTTCAGTTGAAAGGTCATTGTACTGCAGTCTGCAAAACCTAGGTACTTCTCAAGCTTATTTACCCTGCACTGTATTTAAACTACCTCCCTTCTGCCTTTGTTCTGTAAATAACTATTCCCCAATCCAACTGCCTATTGAACAACAAGCCAATGATTCAGTTAATAATTGTAAACCTTAACAATTCAGCAAGCAGTCACATACAAAGGAACTAGATATCACTTGTCTGAATATTTGACAGTCACGCAAGACAGAAAATGGGGCTCCTGGAACAACAGTCATGTTGGGATCTGTTGGGGGAAGGGACAGGGTGGGGTGGATTGTTGGGTTTTGAATGAAACTTTGCCTTAACGGTTCCAGTTCAGTCTTTCCCACACAAGCTCAAGCCCACATCTCACAGAAGTATTATATCTGTTAACTTCCTTGTACTTCGCTCCAAGAATTAGTGAGTCATGGTTTAAGCACAAATTCTTAACATAGGTGCTACGGAGGAACAAAGGAAAACAAAACGCCTCATTCTTTTATTTAGCCTTTAAAAGGAAACTCATGGTGGAAGCATTTGTGTAACATTCCTTTTATGTAACAGCAAGGACTTCAGCTGAAGGAAAAAACAGTGCAGTTGAGGAAGGGGTAGGAGCATGATATCTCTTCACTCATCTGTGCCCCCTCCTAGCCTTAAATGTCCATGATGCAATAATACCACAGGTCCTGGGCCAGCAAGGAAATACGAAGGTGCAATGTGGTGATGGAGCAGCAGCAAGGTGAAGGGGCACGCAGGAGAGGCAGAATCCTTCCCTGGTGATAGAGGATGATGGCGTGGGCTCCTTAAATGCATGGACAGCTCAGACAGGCAAGCTGGGGTTAAATCCTATTTTGCCATTTATTGGCTGTGTGACTCTGGCAATGTGGCTGAGTGCTTTGGTGACTTATCACAACATTGGCAAAATCAGGACAATAACAAAAGCCATTTAGTAGATAATTTATGTTCAACTATGTCTGATATACACAGACAGAGATCACTGAACCCTGAGGAGTCCAGTTCTAGTTTCTCCAGCAAGAGTAGAAACTGACTCTCTTTGTTTTACTTTTTGTTTGTTTGTTTGTTTTTCTAGTTGTTTGTTTTCATTTTGCTCCAGTATTTGAGACTGAAGAAGAATTTACAGGAATGTTCTAGAAACAGGAGAAATGAATGTGTCTCAGCCATATCTCACTCATGAAACCTCAGAGCTAACTAAGATTAACTCAGTTAACCAACATGCATTAACTGCCTTGTGGCCAGAAAAAGAAAAGAATGCAGGTTATCTGTGCTCCTAACAATCCCTCAGAATATGGTAAGCTCTTATGTACTATCTTAGATAGCATCTGTGAACCTATCAATGCCCTGGATTTGGTGGTTGCTGTTTGGAGCACTTTCACAGTGCTGGTGTATTAGACATTAGGTGGAACTCCAAGATGTAGATGGGCAATGCTTAAATGAAAGCTGTACCACTTTACTCCCCCGGAACAGCACTCTTTCTTCATGTCTCCTTTCAGCATGATTGCTGTGGTTAATTTTATTCATTGGTCTTTTTGAAGAGCAGGTTTGGTCCTTCATGATATTTCCACTGTTGTTTTCTACGTCAGGACTCTTGCCTTTTACATGTATGTCTCTGTTCCCTTGTGTTTCCTCCTGTTTTGTGCTTTGTGAACTTATTCCCCAAGTCTTAATTGGACTTTATTTGCTTTGAGATGGTTTTTTCTAATAACATCAGAAGCTACACCCATAAAGTCTCACCAGCATATCTGCTGAAACATGAGATGAACAAGGATGACACCAATGGACTTCCAATGCAGATGGAGAAAACTCCATGTCTCTACCCTATACAAAGATTTATAGGCAAATGAGAAATGATGGGAGTGGGAGGGATATTCTTTCCCAGGGAAAAGTACACCAGTGGTTATCCAATACCAATTTATCAGCCCTGAAAATACACATACAAGCAATATTATACAGACTGCATAGGTTATATTTAGAAATATGTGTGTGTGTGTGTGTGTGTGTGTGTGTGTGTGTGTGTGTGTGTATGCATACATATCTGCATGCAACAACAATTAGTGAAAAAAGAGAGCATGAATTTAAAAGAGAGTTAGGAGGGGTCTATGGGAAGATCTGGAGGAAGGAGAGAGAAGAGAAATGTTATAATTATATTATAATCTTAAAAAATCCCCAACATAATATTTATGCATAGGAAAATACAGAAAAGACATTTTTACACTCTAAGTTTCTCTGTTATACATTTGTACCCAATAGATTCACAATAACAATTGATTGTCCAATTATTTCTAGATTTATTTCCTATTTTTAATTTATTATTGCTCTTAAGCTTATATCAAAGAATATTCACATTTCCCCAATGGTTAAATTTTTTGAAAACCTGCTTACAATTATTTACTGGACATCTAGCTCTTGATTTTTGGGTTTACAGAAAAAGAAGGACATTAAAATTCTCTACCTAGGAGAATTTTTCAAGTGGTTGTTTTTATTGTTTGTTTGTTTTGTTTTGTGACCAAACACTAGGATTTTACAACTGTCTGTTGGATAAAAGACAATAATGCCATCTCTCCAGATGTTCTTCACACTTTAAGACAATGTCTTCATTTGTTCATTTATGGTGTACTTGTGAATTGATGTGTACAGGCAGTGTATGCATGTACAGTATATACATGTTCATGTGTGTGAGTGTGTGGGTGTGCGTGCTCCAGAATGCTTGTGGAGATCAGAGAACAACTTTGGGTATTCTCCCTTCCCTTCCACTCAGTTTGGAAGTTGATACCCTGTGTGGTTCACCACTAGGTGTGCCTTACCCGTAGCCTGCAAACCTCTGAGGATCCTGCTGTCTCCATCTCCTATTTTATTTTAGGAACATTGGTATTATACATGCATGTTACCATTCCCAGCTCTACATGGATTGGAGGATTGAAAATCAGGTCCTCAAACCTGCCTGACCAGTGACCTAATCACTGAGCGATTTCCTCAGCCCCCAACAAGCTTATTTAAATCACTCACATGAACTTCGTCTTTTAAGAAGTTTTTGTCCGATCATTCTGTCACATTCTGATATGAGCAGCTGTATAGTTTTTCCTTACACTGATAGGATGAATTGTTTATCTTCCTGTCCTATAACAGGCTCTGACTAGATGCTTTGGATTTGGAGTTCTTCCTTTCTTAGTTGATTTATTCCCTAAGCTTTGCTGTCCGCTTCCCTAAAGTAGCAGCTGTTTTGTCCATACTGTAGCATTATGAAAATGTGAGATGAGAGACACACTGTAGAGACCCAGCATAGCAGCTTCTACACAGCAGACAATAACCCATTCTAGTGCTCTTCCTTCCTTCCCTCTAAGCTATCTATGTCCCAATCCCAAGAGTACAAGGTTGGGTATGGAAAAAATGTTGTGCTGATTGCTATTTATAGCACTTCCAGATCAGATCCCTGGTATTCTTCTGCATTGTTGACCACTGATCTGTGCATTTGAAAGAAGCTCTAGGGATATAACATTATATCTAGACACATGAGAGAATAACAGCACTGCTTGAGCTTGAGAAATTTGAATGTGAGAAACTCAGTCTCTCTGTGTTGAGATGGAACAGCTTTAAGGGTACATTAGTTCATGGGACTCTGCCTTGTGAGTGGATTAATGCCTTTATTGCAGGAGTAAGTTAGTCATTCAGGGAGGGGTTCTTGAAGAAAGACTGAGTTTGAATCCTTTCCTTCTCTCACATGTTTGTACCTTCTCATGGGCTTCTACCTTCTGCTAAGGGATGATCCAGCAAACAGGTCCTCACCAGATGTAGACTTCTTGATTTTGGACTTCCCAACCTACAGGAGTATAAGAAATGAGTGTCTGTCACTTAGAAGTACCCAGTCTCAGGCATTCCATTAGGGCAGTACAAAGTGGAATAAAACAAATACAATTGTAGGCAACTAGTTCCAAACTGGATCAAAGGGTGTCTTGTGAAATAATGTAGTCATTGTTCTCTTAGCTTTGCTCCAATAAGCCAAAGATGCACTGATGTATCAGAGGTAGGTATGGATTCTTGGATTTCCCCTTTTACACAAAGGAGATGACACAGGTATGAAGTTCCAGGCACCTTGCCCATCTTTTGTAATCTGTTCTGTTTTTCTCTCTGATGGTGACTTTAGATTCAGCCTCTGCCATCCTCTAGCTTAAAGCACTGATGCTTCCTCAAGTTCCCTCTTCAAACTTGCCAACAGCGATGACCCTTCTAAGGATATGTAATCAGTGTTCTGGAAAAATGAATTAAACACATACACACACACACACACACACACACACACACACACACACACACACACACACACGGCTTATCAATATCAGAGAAATTCTTTTGGGTGGCTCATTTAATATACTCACGTTCATATTTTCAGTTATTACCCATGCTCACTAAATAATACTCAACTGTTGGCCCTTTTGCTCCCCCTTCCCTCATAAATGCCTGGCACAATATAGTTTTTGTTCTTATGAACTTAAGTGCCTCTGTGAAGGTAGCTCACTTTTGAAAAAGGAATGTATGTCGCTTAGCAGCAAAGAAGTTCATATAATACCGTAACTAAAAGAGCCAGTATTGTCTGCATACACCATCACTCTGAGCAAAAAAGAAAGCCCAATAAGAAGATGATATCATGTGCACTTTTCTGAAGACAAACCATCATCTCAGAGAACTTATTTATATAGGCCGCACATTTGGGCAGTAATAGGGGTCTAAGCCATTTTAATGCCCATGTCCTTTCTACTTGACCATATTATTCCCTCACAAGACTTCCTTAGGCTGTATAGAAGTGTAATCCATATATAGAGTTTCTTCACATTAGAATTGGTAAATTAAGCCACTTCTCAACAGTATTTGAAACAAACAAACAAAAAAGAATCCTGAAAGTCTTCAAATGTCTTATAGCAAGAATTAATGGTCCCAGAATGCTCACGTGGTCCAAATGGGCACTGTGGTCACTTCTGTTCTGTGCCAGAATCAACAGTTTTCTGAGATGAGGCATGCCACACAATGATGTTCTTGAGCAAACTGAAAGATACTGGGAAAATATAAAAGTTTCTAAAGATGACACCATCAGTTCCTCCCTTTCCTATATGAACACATGGTACTCTACTCACCAGAGTGTCCTTTTTGTCTTCTTGAATCTGGAGTGGCTCCTTCACTTCGCTGAAGTGGCTCCTTCATTGAAGAGAAGTGGAGGCTAGGAGAGTCAGTTCCAGGCTTAGCCTTAGAGGATTTGATAGTCTTCCACTCCTGAAGCCAACTGGCTCATAAGAAATCTGAGTGAACTGACAAGAGCCGGGTGTAAAGAATCACACGCTAGATGCAGGAGAGAAAAGAGAAGAAAAGATGATGGACATATATGTGATTCAAGTTTTCTCTGATTTTCAAGGACAACCCAGTCACAGGGCAGAGAGTAACTCACCTCATACTCATTGGAGCAGAAGAGTCCATTGTTGATAGCAGTCGACCTGCAGAATAGTGAGCATTATTTTTTGATTTTGTTTAATTTGTTAAGCTATATGGTATTTTATTACATAGCAATAGATGCCCAAAACAAAATAGATAAACAAAAACAAAACATCTTTATCATATCCCATATGTAACCATTCATTATATCAGTCAAGAGTTTGCAACTCTTAGTGAGCATCAGTCACCTGGAAAGTTTTCTAAACTACCCATGCTCCACGGAGGTCATCAAAATGCAAAACCCTTAGGCCTACACATTTGCATATTTAAATCTCTGAATAAGTAGAATGAAAAAGAATTGTAGTAAGCCACAAAAGTAAAGATTCATTTGCCTAAAGAAGCTCTTCTTCTAAAATGTAAATTCCTTCTGGGAGTGATAAATCGAGCAGATGGTGGTAGGATTACATCAGTAATCGGATTGTTTTCCTAACTCCTGGTTATGACGAGCAAATGTTGAGTGCAAAAGCACTAAATGTGGAGCAGACATGTACCTGACCTGGGAGTTGTTGATTGAGAACCACAAAAGATGCCCTTTGATCAATCTAGAGTTAGCAAAAGTGAATGGGTGCCTGGAAACAGGAAGACAGGTGCAAGGAGGAAAGTGGGAAGTTGAGAAAGATTGGTTAAACTTATTCTGATGGAAAAGCACTTTGGAATTTGCCCTGGGAACTCGTTATTTAGGGGTCTGAGAAATTATTATGGAGATAACTATAAAGCAGAGGATGAAGGTCAAACAAGGTGACAATATTCACCCTAGAAAGCCAGAATATGAAATTGTACTTTATTACATGAATGGAATGTGTCTAAAGGTAAGTCCAGTAAGAATGAAGATTCAGTACCAAAGAAGGAATGTGGACCAGAAAAGGCCTACATAATAAGGTGATGCGAAGTCGGAGAGTGACTCTAGGCTTTGTTTCCCACAGCCGTCCTCAGCATCAACCCCCACACAGCCTCCCTGGTTGGTTGATTCTCCCTGTGGAGCTGTGAGTCAGGTCCCTCTGAGAAGTTTTCGCTTTCACTCTTTCTTTCCCACTGTCCCTGAACTGAGACCCACCTGGGGTTTTCAAGCACCTAAAGAGAGGAAGTGAAAGAGATTGTATTTTCTACAAGGCTTAACTTTCCTACTAGAAGCAAAAAGACAAAGAAATCTATGCCTCCAGAAACCGATTTACTTCCTGTGGTGCTGAGTCAGTGAGAAGAGAGCCTGAACTAAGTATGCAGTGCTGGCAAAGCATGTGACCTACATCATCCTTTCAAACCTGAGTCGGAGAGTCACTTTCGTGAGACGGATTTAATCATCTGAGGCAGACTTGGCAATAACTTGCCTTGAAAAACAATCACATGATTGAGAAATAATAGAGACCGAAAGTAAACTCAGACTAGTTAAGTCCTCAATTTCTAACCAACACAATATTTCTGCCAATAGCTCTTTAAGTATTATTTCCGGGTCAGGGTTGAGGAGTTTGTGGCAGGTCCATTTGGTACCTTATAAAGGCAGCCTCACCACCTGTCCTTGGAGGGAGACAGGGGACAGCCACAGCAAACTCACCTGGGAGAAAGTGCCTTTGACGTACCACAAGTGGTGGCCACTAACTGGCCAAGTTAACAAGACAAAGGAACTTATTAAAATGCATAATCTCAGGTTAGTGAATTGGCATTTAAGAAGATCCTTCAGTAACTGAGGGAGTTCATTACACTGTAAAAAGCATTGGCTAAATTAATGTCCTCTGATTATACAAATCTGGTACCACACTGAACTGGATCCAGAATCTCAGGACAATGCTATGCAAATACTTGAATTCCGAAAACCCTCAAAACTCTCAACAAAAGGTCTTTGAAATGAGACAAAATGTGGGTCTCAGACACGCCAGTAAATTAGTAGTAGACTCAAATCTAAGTAAGTCTTTGCCAAACAACCAATTCCTGTCATTTGGACAACATCCTCAGATAAGCTCTTTACTGACCTAGTCACCTTGTTAGGTTCTGAGGCGGAATGTATGGTAAAAGAACAAGCATGACCTTCAAGGGACTCCTGGTCCTTCAAAGGAGGCAGGCAACTACCTAATGACAGGACCGTGTAGAGACATGGAGCAGGAAGACAGCATGTGATCACCAGGAGAGACACCTGAGTCCCCTGACTTCCCTAACCCACACTCCACCACGTTCATGACAAATTGAATACAACACCAGTGCCCCAACCCTGCCCCCCCACACACCATAATGCTTCATTTTTCTTCCTTCTCATTTTTGTCTTTTTCTTTTGGCACGAATCACTTCTACTCAAATTCCTATTATCTTTCCAGACTTTTCCCACCTACCCAACCTAATGCACACATTTTCAGCTCTTGCAACATCTACAACTCTTGTACACTAGCAACTTCTAAACCTGACTATACAATAAATTCACTTAAGAAATATTAAAACCAAACCAAACAAATTGTCTTGCCAACCCTACCTTACCCTCAATTCTGCAGATGAGATCTAGGTATAATACACCACTCTGCTCCATGTGATCCTAATACAAAGCAAGTGTTAGGATGAGAATCTGTCACACCACTCTTCTGACACCTGCTCCTAGCAGAGGTGTGGGGGGATACACACTTTGGAAAAGGGTTCCACCCTCCACAACTGTCATCTTGCTTGGCCTGCTTGTCAGCCCTACAAAAATAGAAAAATAACAAGAAAGAGGTGTTTAGTCCACACAACAGTAAGAAAACATCCCGAGAGAGGTGAAGCCACAAGCCCACACTGAAAGATCTTGGAACACATCTGGCTTGCTCTGTGCTGGTTGAACTGGGCATGTAGCGGGAGCAGGTTGAAAGGCAGGGGCAGGCTTTTCTCTGTTCATTCTACTCACCTCTGCTGACCTAACAGGTGGGAACTGTTTAGCTAACAGGTAGCGATTTCACTGGAAGTCCTGTTTATGGGATATGTCATTCCTGAGCCCTCTGAGGTTCTTCACCTGAGAAAGAGGAACTGGGAGTGGGTGTGAATAGAAGCCATGTGACCAGATACACTTGAGCAAACTCTGTGAGAAAAAGGAAGACTGCAAATAGCTCAAGGCATTAGAACTTTCCTCAAAAAATCAATTAGGAGTCACATTCTGATCGAAAGGGCAGATAACAGGGTCATGAGGACTGAGACATTCTGGGGTTTCATTTCTCTCCACCCAGCCACCACATGCTGTCTTGGACTGGAGTGAATGGGCCCCTTCCTACCTGAGCTTGCTTAAAAAGCAAACACGGAAACATTTGTTAATCTCTCTTCTCTCCTGTTTCTCAAAGCAGCCCAGGAAGTAAGGCTGACTACAAGAGGCCTCCAGCAAACATAAACGTAGACAGGAAGGGGTTCAGAGTGGGGGGTTGAGGGGAAAAAGGCCTTTCTTCCTTTCTTTAAAAGAAAAATCTCATCACTGGTTTTCTTCTATACTCTACCTCAGAAGTAAACCCATCTACTTGGGAATATGTCCTATGTATATTTCATTCCACTCTTGGCAGAAATAATTTCCAGTTCTCAGGAACGAGCAAGGCAGGGAAATGGTAAGGGGAGGGCTGGATGCCTCCTGCTGTGAGGAATGACACACAGATTGAGGTACACAGGAGGGCTGACATTCCACAATCGGCACATCAGCATTTCTGCGGCAGGCAGAAAGCTATTCCTGAGGGAAGCGTGTTCTAAACTAGTGGAAAATAAATGCTGTTTTGAAATTAAGCATCACAGCCTATGACTTTCTCGGCCAAACAATCTCTCTGGGGTTATTTCTCAGGGTGATATGTATGGGCACACATAGGCTACTGCATAAAGGGATTGATTTCAAAAGGTGCTGGGTCCTCATTTTCATAAATAAATAAACCTTCCCTGGCCATTGGAATATGATTATACTTGGAACAAAACTCCTAAATATAGAGCCATTATCTGAAGCCACATGACCCACACCAGTCTTATAACCTCATGCTGTCAGTTGGAGAAAGGAAAGCTTCTGCATTGACCTGGGGTTGGATGTGGTTTCTTAGGAAACAACATGGGCTCCTTTTGCTGTTTGGGGCAAGTGGGGCCAAATGACTTTCTCTCCATTAGACAAACAAGTCTTCTCACTTACACACAGACACACACACACACACACACAGACACACACACACACACACACACACACACACACACACACACACACACACACCAGCCTTTTTCTTGGTAACTACAATTGTTCTTGGATAAGACAAAGTGCTCTTCCTACTGGATAAAAGTGTAGGCACATATCATATTGTGGGTGGGAAGGTGGGTTTCTGTTATAACACTTTTTGTTACCTGAGCTCCTCCTCCCTTAATCCGACTATTTGAACCATCAACTCTATTCCTTTACCAGAGAACCTTTATGGTCCTCCTTGTGTGGACCATATCTTACAAGCCACATCCTAGAGACATCTGTTCTCAGGGAGAGATGTTTCTGGTCTTTGTGAAGCTGTCTGCCTCCTTAAGAGGTAACCACACTGCAAGCCTTTTAAATTTCATGGGATAAGTGCTGGAGAAAATATGGTGAAGACAGGCCTAGGACTTAGAGTTCGGATGAAGTTTTCTAGAATTGATTGTCAGAGAAAATAGCATTTTAGGTGAGACTCGGGAAGTGAAGAGAAGCCCCAGGACAAGTGTTTTCAGCTCTGAGGAAGGCTACAGGAGTGCCCTTGAAGGAGGCTAGCCCTTGCACCAGGTCTATGTGGCAGTATGTGATAGGAACAGAGGGGAAGGATACTGACACCAGAAAGATCTGGAAGCCACACCTGAGCCGGGTGAAATTCCTGAGAAATAATTGTCAAGGCTGCAGAGGCAACAGGGATGTGTCGAAGACAGGAAAAGTAGACCGCACCTTTGTGCAAGGGTAGGCAGCTGGGCAGACATTATTTTTTTGAAGCCATCACGTGGAAGTGGAGCGAGTAAGGAAGACTGGTAGGTGAATGGGACAGTTGGGGTGCATGGACAAGTTGGTGCTCTGAGACCGCAGTTTCTAGTGAGGCAAACAGCAATTCTGCTCCAAAACCAGGAAGTACTCACACCTCAGACTTTCCTGTGTTGAACTTTATTTGATGAAGCAGGGAGCTGTGGGCTGGATTTTGCCAACAGGCTATGGTTTGTCAACTTTCATTTTAAACCATGGGCTGGGTGTTCAGGAAAAAGCACACAGTGCATACTTAACATGGTGTTATTTTCTCTCCACACATGGTGTTATTTTCTCTCTTTCTTCCTCCCTCCGTCTCTCCTTTCTTCTGCTGAGGATAGCATCCAGAGCCTTGATTAAGCTAGGGAAGCACTCTGACTAGCACTAATCCATAGTCCAGTAGTGTTGTTCTATTTTAGAAAAGACTTAATCTAATGGAAAACAAACTTTCTGATAATTTGAAATTGGTTTCTTGGGTTCAAAAGTTATTTACTGATTTTTTTTATGAGTCTCTTGAATGTCTAGCTTCAAGCTAATGCCTGGAAAACAAGGACAAGATGTTGAGGTACCTGTTAGAACAAGACTAGCAGTGTATCTATTAATTTATCCATCCATCCATCCATCCATCCATCCATCCATCCATCCAGCTGCTCAATAAGCAAGTAATGAGTTTCTATTATTGTAAGACAAGTTGGCAGAACTCTGCAGAATCCCTTGGTGACTCAGGTATGGCTCCTTCCTCCAAGCTGCTTATCTTTAGGAGGAGGAGACAGCAGGTACATTAACATCTAGGATCTGAAGTAGAAAGAGAAATGTGAGGCCAGAAAAGGGACTGATGGGGATGTGAGGGTGACAGGAGCAGTGTAACTTCCAGCTGGAAGTCATCAGAGAGGCTGACAAGATGACATCCATTTTCCTGTTAACCCTTCAAAGTGACATATGAGTCCATGCAAAGATTACAAGCAGACCTTGAGAAGACAATGCTCTTTTGTATATGTCACCAGCCCTTAGGTCCCATCAGGGCAAGTTTTATAAATAGTTGGTGACTTCAAAAGTCTTAGAAAGGGATTCTCTTTCCCACCCAGAGAGAAAGAAAAAAAATTACCTTAATAGAAGGTTTTCTATTTTCTATAAATTTCTGTTGGTCAACCCTTAATTTGTGCACCAAAAGGAGTTGGAAATACACAAATAAATAACAGTAATAATATAATTCTTGAATGCTTCCAGTTCTAAAAAAAAAAAAAAAAAAAAGTAGTGCTGTATCTGTTTTGAAGATAAGACGAGGCCAAAATTATCAAGTAGCTTAACCAGGATCACAGAAAAAAGGGATGCAAGTCTGTTACATATGCCCTCAAACTTTCAGCTCTCTCCTCTCCTCTCCTCAACTCTCCTCTCCTCTCCTCTCCTCTCCTCAACTCTCCTCTCCTCTCCCTCTCCCTCTCCCTCTCCCTCCTCCTCCCCCTCTCCTCCCTCTCTCTCCCTTTCCCTGCCCTCTCCTCTCTTCTCCTTTCCTCTGCTCCCCTCCTTCTTTCTTTTCTGTCTCTTTTATCTCTCACTATCTCTCTGTTTGTGTCTCTCTCTTTCTGTCTCTCTCTGCCACCCACTCCCCCTACTCCCTGCCACTTCTCCCTACAGTCTGCCTTTGCCGCACAGCTCCCAGGCCCCAGTATAATAGTCTACACTTCAGTTTGACTCCTCAACGATCACCCTCTATTCTGGCCAGCTTTCTGCTCAAAATATTCCCATGGATTCTGGAAGTCTTCCCTTTCTGCTAAACTCTGACAGCTCCGTGCCAGGTCCACCAACACTGTTCTCTGCATCAAAAACATTTGTCACCTGCTCACAGGGGTCTTGAAGTATATGACCCAGGGCTTAGAATCAGCCTCCCAACCCTTCTTGGCCCTTTCAAATTTTCCAACCAGACACAAGTAAGCATCTGTTTAGCATACCTTAAAATATATTCACTGATTATCTACCTTGTTTTAGGCATTTTTTTTTTTTGCAGGAGTGGGGAGGGGGAGATCCAGAAAAAGAAAAGTTAGAAATTCAAAGATAAGATAGTTTATTATTCATTTTATTTATGTTATCACACCTGCAGAATAAATAGCAGTTCTCGTTTGAGTTGGTCATAAAGAGTCTGGAAAAGACACGTTCCAGATTCAAGAAGAAATAAAGATTGGTTTTCTGAGATCGCTGACTGGTCACTACAAAATCTTTGCTGAGAATACAGCATCTCTAGCCCTTGGTCATCAGTCAAGCAACAGCAGAGGAGAAAGAAGAGTAGGAGAGACAGGTACATGCAGTGTAGCTGCAGATAGTTCCAGCCCTAAAGAGGATGGGAGGGAGACAGCCAGCACCCACGCCTGGGAAACTGATCTTCTTTTATAATTCTTCTACATACATAGCCTACGCAACAAAAATCATCATTGGTTATGCTAATCAGATGTTTTCCTAAGTAGGAGCAATTACTAGAAAGTAGGTTGAGCTCCGGTGGATTTTCAACAGCAATCATGTCATGATTGATTACAAATATCTGCACATACACGTGTCCTGAGAGAGGATGAGGAAAGCATCATTTTGTTGTTTGGGCAATGAGGCCATTTGTCCTTCTGGAACAGTTTAGAGGAGAGTGGCAGTGGAGACACAAAATGATCCAAGGATATTTGAACATTCATCTGTGAGTGGATTCCACGTTTGTAGGTTTGAGGGGGTTGAGGTGGGATGACGGGGCGCAGTGATAATGTGCTTCCCAAGAGGAGAGGAAAACCAACAAATATCTTTAGGTGACTTTTAATAGAAAGATAAGAGAAAGAAAATTCAGTGTTACTAAGTTGAACTTTAGCTTCCTGGGAAAGGTGCAGTCTTCACGTGCTGCAGTGATGAATCATAATGATACCCCGGCTGTGACATTGGGGGACAGGGTGATCTGTACCTTCCCTGAGGTTTCAGTGAATTTGCTTGTGACATTAAGAGGGAAAACAAGAGTAAAGGGAAATACCCTTTCCTTTGCCACCCTGTTAGGGAAGAAACCACTTTGGAGGTCATGATCTATGACAAACACACTCATGCAAATTCTTTGCTTGCTCCCATGCTCCATTTCTTTACCAACTCCGTAGCTAGGCAAAATGGAACAAGAAATAGTGCCTTGGGGAGAAATGAAAGTGCTTGGTTAGACACTGGCTGCCTTTATAGGGAGGAAATTCTTTAAGTCTGAAAATATACTAATGCAATGAACCTGCTTGAGTGACTGCAGCATTTTTCTGACACCGAGACACTCAAATTGTAAGCAACTCTGGAATACTGAGAGTGGGAAAAAATAGTCCTCCTGGGTGAAGGACACACCAACTGGTTTTCCAATACCAAATGGTCAGCCCTGAAAACACACATCTAAGTAACATTGTATAGACTGAGCAGGACATATTCATGTATATGTGTTTGTATGTGCATGTGTGTGTGTGCATTCATGTATTATGTATTCATGTATATATAATGTATATATATATACATGTATTTGTGTATATAGATATTTATATAATATGTATACATCAACAAAGAGATAAAAAAGATGATGCCTAAGACTCATCTGGTAACAGAGTTTTCTAGAACTAAAGGGAATGATAAGAGGAGGTGCAGCTGGTGGCCAAGGACCAGAAAGACCAGAAACCTTTTGTTCTTTGAAAATTTTTTTGTTGTTAGTTTGTGGCCCTTGAGCTAAACTATATTTTCAATGATTATTAAAGCCTGCATGGTATTCTTTATCTTGAACATTGACCCACAAAATTTTAAATATTTACTATTTAGACGTTCAAGAAGACATTTTCACATTTGTGATACAGTGCATAAGAATGTAGAGGATCTTGAGCCAAAGAAACCTGGGTTGAAATTCTACTGAGATTTACTGTTCATTCATTCAGTTTACAAATACGTATGAAAGAATTCTGTTTTCAGTGGGCTTCCAGTGTGCCACACTCTCCTGGATTCTCTCCTTCTTTACTCTCCGTTGTTCAGTGCTCTTCTCTGCCAGAGCAATTCTCTGTTAATTCACATCCATAACACCAGATCCAGATCTGAGACCTTAAACCCTGTCCCTCCTCCATCTTGTACTCCAAACACACTTTACATTTCAGGTTTCCCACTGCATTTATTGGCATCTATGTACTGGTGACTTGTATCTCTAGTCCGGACATTCCCCTTGGTGTCTTCTTAGCTATTACCACTCAGTGTTGAAGAAATATTGTGTATTTGACAGATTTAAAATAAACCTCTTGTCTCCATCCCCAAACCTGTTCCTCCAGGAGTCTCTCAAGTGGTGGTAAGTGGTAACTCTACCCTCCCTGTTATCATGGTTTCTTTACCAGAAAGTGGTCATAGCACTTGTCTCAGAGGTTGTATGAAGTAGAAATGAGATATTACATGCTTCTCACAGCACCTGCCACATCTTGCCTTGAATAAAACTCAACAGAGTGAACAGAATGAACCTTTTCAACTTCTTTATCTTAATGGTTCATAGATCCCTCTTTGCTCCTCTTTCCAATTCACATTATTTCAACCAGGGACCATTAACAACATCTCTTAAGTGGTATCTTCAATTTAGTAAAATGGATGTTATTGCAGGTAGAGATGAGAGAAACCAAACAGTCAAGTTGTAGATATCTCATAACTGAGCCTTTCCTGGGGCTGGGATAACAGCTGTAGGCAAGTGAGAAACCAGGGCTCTCTAAGCCCTAGAGTGCATATTCTGCCCAGCTTACCTGAAGAGCAGATCCGAGAAGGTTTAACAAGATACTCAGGAGGGCAACTGGAGTGCAGAAGTCAAAAGCATATATCAACAGGACTGAGATAGAATCTCCTAGATTTTCAACACAGACCTCTGAAACTTATATTGAAGCTGTGAGTTTTATTTTCCATAGATGGGACCAAGCATGTATGAATAAAAAGGCAATTTTAAGTTATATTAGGCACCCCCCATTGCAGGTTTTTAAAGATCAATTTTGCAATATTTAGGAACAATAAATATATTATATTTTAAGACTTTTACAGAGAAGCCAGGATCTGACATTCTAATATGTTAATGAGCAAAGATCATGAAACAGAACTCACAAGTGAAAGCCTGAGTGTGGGGATTTTACATTTGCAGACTTACTCATATTCAAATTAATGAAAACCTTTTAAAGTTTGATGGAATACCACTTTAAGGTTCCAAATTACTACAAGTGTGTGTGTGAGTGCTTAACACCTGTGGGCATATGGTGAGATGATACTAGGAAATCAAACATCGGTACTACTACTTTAAAAAGTAATTTGGTAGCGTGTGTCAAAAAATGGTTACAAAATGTCACCAGTCTTTCAATCAGAAATCCCACTTCTATGAATATATTCAACAAAGTAACACAAAAGGGATGAAGAATCTGTTAGATGTAAAAGGTACTTAGGACAATCTCACTTTTAGTAGCAAAACACAAATAAGGTAAATATCTTGTTATTTTAAATGATCAAGAAGTTTATCAAGTATTGTGTATGGGCTTATGTGTATGTGTTCATGCGTTCTCTCTCTCTCTCTCTCTCTCTCTCTCTCTCTCTCTCTCTCTCTCTCTCTCGTGTGTGTGTGTGTGTGTGTGTGTGTTTGTGTATGACAGGACTATACGTTAAATTGCTTACAAGACATTCAGTAAGTGGACATAAGATTTTCTTCCAATCAAATTTGTTCATACACCAACTAGGTTCATTCTATAACTAAAAATATAGTGCTCATTCTTTGAAACTGCACTTGGCTTTCTGTGCTAGGGATACATTTCTGAATTAAAAGTTAGGACAAGAGTTATGGCGCATGCTTTTAGTTTCCAGCACTCAGGATGCTACTGCAGGAAACCTTGAGTTTAAGACATCATGACCATAGAGTGAGCTTCAGTCTGATCTGTGCTACATAACAAGATGTAGTCCAACACAAAATATAACAAAAACCACCATCAAGTTCACACTTTAAATATGTGTGTGTGTGTTCAATGTGTAATATAGTGCATGTAAATTTAACTTATTTATTAATATATTGTATGTAATATTTGTTTGTCTATTAATATGATAGCCATCTGTACATATAAAACTGAAAATAAGCAAAACAAAAGGAATGCTCTAAAAGACTTTTGACTTCTATTTAAGATGTGGACAAAAAGGAAAGTTAGTCCTAGAAATACCAAAATTTAGTATCAAACAACCTCAAGTTCACAACTTTTAGAAAATAATCAGAGAAGAAAAAACTAGCCTAAAATCATATATAATATAATCATATATGATATAATAATGAGCTTAACTAGTACTGAAGGCACCAGAAATTTTTCTAAAGATTGAGAAGAGCCAGGAATAGGCTAGCATGTGATTATACAAGACCTGGGAGTCACAGCCACATGGGAATTCACAGTATTCACTGGATTTTCTTAACTGACTATGAACTATGAACTTCACGAGGATGAATGGTGGAGATGCCAAAGTAACAGCAAAATACAGCACACACAGAGGGGGAGGGGAGGGAGGAAGAGATGGAGAGAGAGAGGAGGAGAGAGGTAGAGAATGAGAGTCCCTCACAGTTGCAGCCTTAAGAGAGGGAGACATGAAGCCCCACCAGGCTACTACATCTTACCTTTCCCGTGGAACATAAGCCTTCCACTTATGAGAAAAATGGCAGAAAACATTGCTGGCTGTAGACCAATGGCAAAAATCTACTTTATGTTGGGCCAAAATACTGAGAATAAATGATAGCTGATGGGTCATCTATATCAACTTCCTCCATGTGAGATTCAGAGAACATCTCAGAAGGGGAAGTGTAAAGAAGGGGAAGAAAAGCCATGAAAGCCTATCTTCTAGATATGAGGAGACTGTTGCATGCATCAGCGCACTGCAGTTCTGGTTGCTTGCTCAACACCTGCACAAGATGAGTCCAGTCAAAATTCCAACATGGATGTTGGCAGAGTGGAGGCGCTCTGAGGAGCCACACCTAGCAGAGAAGAGATCAACAATTGACAGCTACTGAGGGAGAGATCAACACTTTTCCTGGGGGATGTTTCCAAATGGTAGGCTGCCCATGTCCAGTGAATGACCCTGAACCCAAGCACATATTGTTAGCATTAACTGCATTCAGGGGTAATCAATAATAGCAACAACAATAATAAAGAGAACTTGAAGTCATGAAGAAGGCAGGTCAGGGAGCAGAGTTGGAGGGTAGTGGAGGATGTATATGAACAAAAGACATTGAATGCATGTACAGATTTTTTATGGAATAATTTTAAAATATTTTTAAAAGTTCTAAGTAAATATAGTAGCATCAGATTAAATAATCTTTGGAAGGGAGAACATTACTAGAGATAATGAGGTATAAAAAGATTAATTCTCCAAGGAGGTAAAACAATATTAAATATTTAGGCATCCATCAATAGGGTTTCCAAAAACATGAAATTAAAAAAATATATAGACATGAAAGAGAAAATGTAGTATTAAATTTGGAGTCTTCAACACCGCTCTTTTAGTAATTCGTAGAAATAATATCCAGGAAAGTAATAAAGGTGCAGAAAAAAATGAAAAACATTCTTTGTGAAGTTTATGCAATTAACATTTACAAAACATTCTACCCAACAGCAGAATATGCTGTTTTGGGTGTATGTAGAAAATTCATGAAGATAAACCATATGCTTTCTAGGTTATCAAAAGAATGCCATGTGGCTTATAAAGTGAAGAACTTTATAACACATAGATACATCAGAAACTGAAGTAAGCATCTCACTTCTAGTTCCCTAGAAGTGTGGATATTGGAAAGACACATGGTGACCACACTCGGGTGTTTAAGTAGGACAGAAGCCATTCCAACTATTAATGCTGCCAGCCATTATTCAAATTAAACCATGGGAGACAAAAATTCATAATAGATAAAAGGAGAATGTGGCGGTGGTGGGGGATGCACAGTTGATGTCACTTCTGACTCTACATATGACCATGAGCTCTAGGGCTCCACTGAACCTGATTTTAAGATGCCAGATAAGAAGGTATGAGTGGATGGTTCATTAGCTGGTGGTTCAACTCTCACATCTTCACCATATCCCCACTTCTCTGGCTGACTGTGCCCCGATTTGGTTAAAACGCCTGTGGTCCTGTTCTGCATACCAGGGTCATTGTGAACAGTAGACATCGGTTCTGAAATAGATCCGTTTGTGTGTGTTCAATCCTTCTGTAAAACTCACAAAGTTGTAATCTTGGGAAACTTACATAACTCCCCACAGTCCCTGTTACAAAGAAAACAGAGACCCTAATAGCATCTACCACAAAGGATTTTCTTCAATGATGAAGAAGAGTTAATGTGAGTGAGGGATTTTAGTATCGGACATGCAGCAAAATTTCCATAAATGTTGATATGGTTTTTACCAGGCACCAGAAGCACAGAGTCAAAACTATGGAGCTAGAAAGATGCTGATTCAAGCTCAGTATTGCCAATTAGTAGCTCTGAGAATGTAGGCAACATGTCTTCAGCTCTTCACTTCATTGTCCTCGTGATCTGTTCTGCAATCCTTAATTGAGCTCCTGCAATGTGCTTGGCAAACTTCCCGATTCTTTTTGTACAAAATCAGGATAAAATGGGATGAATAGAGTGAAAGGGTGCATGTAAATCCCCTGGTAACACAGCAAGCATGCTGAAGAAATTAATATTGCCTCATTTGTCTCTAGATGCCAGATTCAAGATATGAAACCATCCTTTCAAAATGCAATGCTTTGTGTGTTCTGGTGTCTCTTGAATTTGATAGAAAACTCAGAGTACAATTAGTACAATTACTTGCTGATTTAAAAAAAATGTGGTGGTCATTCAAATTGTGATAGAATGCACAGTAGCTGTGATGTTCTTTATGGGACCCATTGAGTTGGGCACAACCATTTACAGCACAATGTTACAGATCATCACATCTCAAACCTTCATGAAAAATCTGTATTTTTCCCAACCTATTACAGCCCATCATTTGCTAGCAGAAGAGTTGAAAGAAAGTAGGAAATTTTAAAAAGCAAGGAAATATTTTGTTAAAAAACATAGGCCACACCTTGATTATCTGAGCTACAGATAATGACGTCTTTGCCTTTCCACACACCTTTTCAATTCGGTCACCTATTTTCTTTTCTGTAAACTGGAAAAAGACAATCACTATAAAGCAGAGCCAAAGATTACCCCAAGTGAATTTTCAAATGTAAAGTATCATTTCCAAGATGGAGTTAGAAATGAACTACTGGTTCTAAATCAAGACATTTCCATGTTTGATTGGTAACAATGAGTATGTCCATTTGTGATATCAGATAGTTCAGTGACTCCCCAAAAGTGATGTTTGCTGAAGCCCTTTTCCCTTTGAAAATAGATGTTTCCTCACCTTGAGATGTTTCTTTGCCAGACAATTTGTTTGGAAGGGCTCACACCTCCTGGCCATTTCTGATTCAGAAATAGTCAGAAATATAAAATTCAAGCCTGTTGTTATAACTCTTCTTTAAACTGCTAACACTGTATTGTTTACATTATTACCTTGAGTTAGCGCATGTGTCCCATTACAGCTCTTCTCCTGAGTGCCTTACAGGCTCAACATGAGATGTTAGGGTATAATGGGCTAACAGGTTTTTTTTTTTTTTTTTTTTTTTTTTTTTTTTTTTGTACTCACTCTGTATGCTGTGCATTTCCCAAAAGTTGTCAAGGGTCTCTCATTTCAAGACCATTCAAAACACACTCTTCATTCTATGTGCCTTTCCTCATCTCACTTGTCCTGGCTTGTGAGCTTTTCATGGCCCTCATAATTTTGTCCAGGCAATGTCCCCTGTAAATAGGCTCCTTTTCTTCATGATGGGTGACACTTCTGATACCTGTGTCCTATGAGTGACATTTCTGGGCTGCTTTGTCTGTGATCTTCATGTAAACACAATAATGGTTCTTTAAGGATACTAATGTCCTAATTACAAAAAAAAAAAAAAAAAAAAAAAAAAAAAAAACGGTGACTATTACAACTTCTATGGCAAAGAGTTTATGCTGATATGATCACAATGATGATCTTGAGATGAAAATATTGTCCTACATCTAACCACAGGGACCTTATAAGAGTAAGAGAGAGTCAGAACTTAAGGAAAGAGGGCTAGAGGGGTAAACTTTGAGGATGAAGGAAGGGACTGTGATGTGAAACAAGGAATGTAGGAAGGTTCTAGAAGCAAACAGTAGAGTGGCAGATACCCCTAATTGCCTCAAAAGGAGCACCTAGTTTTAATTCTGCAACCTTCAACTCAGGCCTCTGACCTCCAAAACTTTAAGACAATGAATCTGTGTTGTTCTGAGCCAAGTTTATCATAATTTGTCACGGCTACATGAAAAGACTGGTATAGTCATCAGAGGACTTAGTGAATTTTCCCACTCTATAAAAATGTCAGTTTGTTCATAAGTATTATTAGTGTTAGGTAAAAGAAGGGTGTAGTGACTGTGGACAATAAATAAGTAAAAACAATAAACAAACAAGTGAATAATAAATGGAAAATCCACTGAACAGCTCTTAGGAGAACTTCATCCTGGTTGGGTGATAAGAAGGACAGAATGGCAGCCTTGTTGTTGGAACCTGAATCATAGTTTTAGCTCTGCCACCTGCAAGGGGATGAAGCATTTCATGTCTGAGATTCAGTTTCTTTACCTGCAAAAAGGAATCAGCTTAGTTTTTGGTCCTTAATGTACGTTTAAACCATAAAGCTCTATGACCAGATGCCAAGACATTTTTGGAAAGCATGCCTGACTTGGGTGGGAGGTTTGGACTGATGACCTCAGAGGTGCCTTTCAGCTCGAAGAGTCCATGACAGGCACAGCAGGATGCATCTTGTGCAGAAAGCAACACTAAGACAACTGAATTTTCAGCATCTCCCACAGGGAGGGGAAGTCCTCCAGGAGCAAACAAAAGCACCAGTAGCTTCAGGTCGAGCCGGGCTTCAGACTTGGGCCAAAGGCAACAAGAATGCCACAAAGCACATCAAAGGGCAGCATCTGGCTGCGGAACAAGAAGACGGATGGAAGGGAAGTCATGATCTGCGGTAAAACAAATAAATAACCTTTAAAATCACATCTGCAGACGGTCTAATGTCCTTAAATGCTTTCCAATAAGCTTGCCACAAAGCCTGTCTGGAAGGCTTCATAACAGATGGAGGCAAGAGTCATGACCTGGCTCTGACACTGTGGCTGACCAGTTGTGTGACCTTGGGCACTTCATTTCACCTTGCTGGCCTCTAAGTTCCTCATCTCCAAGAGGGGACCAAAGTGGATAATTTCTTGCTACCACTTCAGCCTCAAAATCTTAACTACTTCTGCACCCAGGCATTGGTCACAAATGCTAAAATCTTGTTGCTACTAATGAGCAGTCATTTGTAGGAGTCTGCCAAGAACCCAAATTTAAATTTAAAATCTAGAATTTGAAGGAGGAAAGAGGTTGGGGCAGGGGAATGCAGCATTACAAAACTTTCTCTTTGTTCCCTCTCTCTTAGAACCATGTCCTTATCATTTCCCTGTGTTGATATAATGGCTTAAAATCCGAGATGGCCACTGCCCTTTGAGATGATTGTGCACCATCCAGCTTGTGATGTAAAAATGAGGCTCAAGCTGCTGCTGTCTGGGCTTAAACACAGCTTCAAGCTTCAGCCTCCCAGGCATGAAACTCCAATCCCAAGATAACGCTGAGAACACTTAATCCTCCTTTGTCCTCAGCTTTGCAGTGTGGTTATCCAGCAAAATGGAGCCCTGAGCTATCTCCCAGATTTCCCGTTTTAGGGCAAGCCTTGAAATAGCTTATGGTGTAACTGTTTCCACTGCACTTATTATAAATCTTCTTCTAATTAAGCCAAGTTGTTAGAGCAAGGGATTTTCGTCTTTTGAGAAAGCCCCCCCCCCCAAAAAAAAAAAAAATCAAAAGGAAGAAAGAAAGGGTTTACATTTGCTAGATGCTAAGGAGTGTTCTATGTTTGAACTCCAACAAGTCTATAATTTAACCACAAGCAATTTTCCACTTGTGCCCTTTCAGTTCCCAGACATAGGGATATATTTATCTGAGACAAATGGGGGGGATCATAGAGACAACAATGTATGTTTGGACAGCTAATTATAAACACTATGTATTTGTGGAATATCTTATTAAAGCAATGTTTTCCAAAGGATGTATGTAGTCAAAAGTTTCCTCCTGTCCTGCCTGGCCCTGCAGTCCCACAGCCACTCATAAAATAATCATTCAGAAGCTTAGTATTATTTACAAATTGTATGGCCTATGGCAGGCCTCTTGCTAGCTAGTTCTTATATCTTCAATTAATCCATTTCTGTTAATCTATATTTGGCCACATATTCTGTGGCTTTACTGATCTGCTGGCATGTTGCTCCTTGGGCGGCAGGCTGGCATCTCTCCAGACTCTGACTTTCTCTTTCCTGTCTCTCTCCTTGGATTTCCCACCTGCCTCTAAGTTGCCTTGCATAGGCCAAAGTAACTTATTTATTAACCAATGGGAACAACATATATTCACAACATATAGAAAGACAGTCCCCAGCAGATGTATATATTTAGATTGTAGTAAACAACATTGGTGAGACCTGTGTGAAGCATTAATGCCCATATTACTCACCAGTGAGCATCTCTGGTCACAGAATCTAACACAGTGAAGGACTCCTATGAAGTTTAAACATGTGAGGGTGAATATTCCATCACTACCTCTCCTATATTATCTGCTCACTTTCTGTGGATTAGCTTTGTATAGTCTAATCTAAGGGGCATTATGCATCCCCTAAGTCCTGTTCAGTATCCCTCACTCATCTTTGCTAGGCATTCCTTTCCTTAGTTTACACAACCTACCCTCACTTCCAAACCAGCTTTGTCATTCCTCAAGTTCCTCCAACCCCTCAGCCCTGATCCTTATAAAATATCCATATACTGAGCATTTCATTAATTCCTACTTTCTCCATTACAGCAATGTTGCACCTGCCATGAACGAAGATACTTCTTCCCCATCTTTCATCAATCATCCTCCCAGGTTGGAGCTTTCTTTCAGAGAGTCAATCACCTGCTTCAGGTCTTCTAATCCTTGTTCATTCCACTGATTATGAGCCTGTCTGGGGATCCACTACTCCGTAAAAATTGGTTGCCAAGCTCAATACTCATTTCTGTCTGCTCTTCTAAAGTGAACATGTTCATTGAGTAAAGTTTTGTGTCCTAGGCATGATTCTTCCTACATGTGCCCTTGAGTTTTTATTCCTTTCTAGTAATTTTTTTGTAAATAAATTTATTTCAGGAAAAATAAAGTGATCTGAATTAAGAAGATATATTTATGAAACACTAAACAATAGAGGTAATATGTAGATATAGTCAAAATTTTGGTGCTTTGAGTGAATGATTGCTTGACGAAGACTATTTGAGAATTGTAGATTTTTTTTATAAACTTGTTCTCATGATATCCCATAATTTCAAAGACAATAGAAGCAATTAACCCACTGCTCAGACAAGGAAACAATGCCTCCACAGCTATATGAATGATCTGACATCACACAGCCTGGTAGCTGTAGCAGCAAAGCAAGGGCCCACTGACTCTAGACACTGTGTTCTTTGCTCTTCCAAGTGGTGACAATCTCCCACTCACACAAACTCTCATGCTTCAATATCCAAAAATTGTTTCCAAATACACAAGAGATATTCAATTCCCTACATGTTTAAGTCTGTATTATAAATTTGTATAGTATTTCCATTTAAGTTATGTACATCTTCCTATATAACTCAAATTATGTCAAGATTTATAATACCCAATGCCACACAAATGCTATTTAAATACTTGTTATACTATACTGTTTATGAATCATGACAAGGGAAAATTCTAAACCTGTCTATTATGGGCATAATTTTTTTCTAATAACTTCCATTTGTAGTTGGTTCTGAAATTCCCCCAAAAAGATGCCTGGAAGTGCTTAAATATAGATATTTCTTAAGATATAGTGCCAGGTATAGACCCCAGGAAAAGATACTTCCCAGAAGTAAAGAGAAATTTAAATAAAATCATTTTAGATAGTTTTAACATGTCTCAGATTAAAAATAGTCTGCAGTCAAAGCAAAGACAGTGTACCAGTGAAGTGGAAGAAGATCCCTTTACAGAATGTCACAGAAATAGAGAGCATAAATGTTACTCATGGAACATAATACAAGTCTCCTACGTTTTCAAACATTAGATGTTTCAAAAGAAACGTTGTCAAAAACTGAACATTGTGGGTTGTGAATGGATTCAGCTTGCAGGACTATGTTCACTCTATCCAAGGACCCCAGATATACAACAAGACAGTGCCCTGGCAGAAGGTAGGATTGAGATGAGTCATGCATGGACTAGATTGGAAGAACTGTCCAGAGAACTAGGGGAGGAAGACCCAAAAGTGGAACACTGGTAAGCAAAGCACAATGTTAAACCTGACCTTCACGAAGAGTCCTCAGACCATCATGAGGGCACATGCATTGGCTTGAATAAATAAATAGATAGATAGATAGATAGATAGATAGATAGATAGATAGATAGATAAACATTTAACAATCACTGTGACATCTATATGGACTTAAGTCAAACCCACCCAGAGTAACCTCAGCCCTCTCATGTACTTGCTGTTTGAGAGCAGCAATGTGTCTAACAAGCCTATGTCTCATCTCTTTACTTCTCAGAAATGACACTAATAGCACCCAGATACTAGTGCTATAGATAGTGCTGAGTGAACTAACTCTTCTAAGAACATTAGGAAGAAAATGTCCAGTGAGCTGTGACACTTTGAGTGCTATATTTTCTATATTTTCACTCTGCTCCTTTAACCAAACCAATAAAATAATTGTTAGTGAAAAAAATCAGAGATATCAACTCTAATTGCCAAAAGAACTCCAAGGAAATGACATCAATGAGAAGCTGTCAAGTAGATCCTTAACAACAGGGAGCAGGATAGTAGTTGCCAATGGAGCAGACCAACACAGGCTGCAGACAGATACCTCAGCCTTCAGTGAAATGTCAAAAGCTAGTTAAAATAAAAAGACACAGAAAAGCACATAGGCTGCTGGCAGCACATGCATTTTTTTTTTTTTTTTTTTTTTTTTTTTGGTTTTTCGAGACAGGGTTTCTCTGTGTAGCTTTGCGCCTTTCCTGGAACTCACTTGGTAGCCCAGGTTGGCCTCGAACTCACAGAGATCCGCCTGGCTCTGCCTCCCGAGTGCTGGGATTAAAGGCGTGCGCCACCACCGCCCGGCTTAGCACATGCATTTTAAAGGCAGAAAAGTAGCAGATTATTGAAGATACATGTGAGGAGAAATCAGAACACAGTTATTGCCTAACAACTATTCCTCTAACTCTAACTAGAAAAACACAAGACATTTATTGTCTATAGAGGCTGCAAAATACTAGGACATGGAGACATCAGACCTGGGTGAGGTATGAGAAATTAACTCCAAGTTCAAATACTAGAATAGAAACCAAATGTCTTCTGGAAAATTACAATGAGTTTTGAAGCCCACACAACTGGGTCCTGGAAACCTGGCTAGGAGAGAAGGGAGATTAAGACAGACACAAGTAACTTAATGGTGGGAGCAGATGGGCTGTGCAGTCAGATGGAGACATGGCAGCACCCAGGATTCTAGTTGAGTTTATTATATGTGAAGAAGCAGGTTAGATCATCTCAGTTGAAGATCTCTATAGGGAAGCAGTCTCCAGAGGAATGGATCATCTAGTCATCTGGTTCAAGGAACCTGTTTGTAACTAAAGGTCGATATTTTGTCAACATCTATGGTAGGACCAGGTCAAGGACATGCCATTCCCTTGAGTCTGATCTGGGGAAAGCTTTTCCATTGCCATGAGTCTGATGTCCTTGTCATGGTCATGCCCATGTCAACAATACATTTAGGACTTCATCCACTCTCCACCCATAAGACCCTCCACACACACCCAGTAAAACTGTACACATCTAGTAACAAGCACTGAACCAAGAGATTAGCAATAAATGTCTTAAGTCAATCAATAAGTGCCCTAATCTTTAAAACTCTAGGCACTCACTAGATTGACTGTTTTTCCACCTCCTCATATCAATTACATCCTGAATCATTCACCCTTAATAAGGACACCAGGATACTCATGTCCTGACCACAACCCAAATCTCCATTTTCCTTGTCTGTATTTCCTTCTTTTTATCTGCTTACTCAACAGATTGTTCTTAATTCTCTCTTGCAAGCTAGAGATGTAAAAGCGAGTGAGATGGTAACAAGAACATTCTGTTTCCTGTGCCCTCCTGGACACCCAAAGCTGTGGTTCCCAGAACAACCTTCTGACTTCACAGCTGCTTGCTCCTCTTTATTCCTCCTTGGTATGAATCTTCTCATTTCTCCATTGTCATCAACGAGTAAACCCCTACACAGTCTTTCTGTCTTAGCCTCTATGTCTCTGCCTTTGGAAAGAAATTTTTGAGTTTTATTTCTCCAACCCCAGTAGGCTTTTCCTGGGCATTTCTTCCCATGTCCTTGTCTGAACTTCAATACTTGCATATTTCTATACAGCCCTACCATGAGATGGTTCCCACTAACTGTCAGACTAATTTCGGACCACTCTTTCTCCACACAGTTCACACTTGTCTTCTTTCATTTCTCTAATGCATCCTTTCTGAGGCCTCAGTTCACCTTCTCATGTTCTTGCCTCTTCCCCCACCCTTGGTCTCAAGGACTCTGACTTACCTTTCACTTCTCAGCTTAAATGTCACTTCCTCAGAAAGTGCTTTGTTGAGTACAATGTGAAACCATTTTTGCTCTCCTGTTACTTCCGAGATACTGTTGCTTATATTCAAAGCACTTTATCACATTTTAACTCCATATGGCATTTTATTGTCCATTCTTCTATTTGTTCTATAAATTTTATTAAGCACATATACCACAAACAGTACCAAAGGTGGGTATAATTATAGAATGATTATCTTCCCAGCTATGGAAAGACATATATAATCAACATATATATGTATATGCAAATTAATTAGATCATTTTGAGGAAACACTGGTGTATATATTATAATAGAGATTGAAAGTAAAAGGAATGGGGATGGTATTTTAGCAGAGGGAAGAGCTAGCTAGGGAGACATAAAGGAGTTATCCTAAGCACAGAGCATCATGAACAAATGTCTAAGGACTGGAATGAGTTTGAACATTCAAAGAAGAAAAGAAGGTTCAGTATTTCTGAACCCAGGTGAAAGAATGAACAGGGAAAGAAGAGAGAATGAGACCACAGGGGTGATCAATCAGTCAGAGGCCAAGTCACACAAAATCATGACAGCAGTCCTTAAAGCAGTGAGAGAACTCCAGTGGGAAGAAGATTATCACTACAAAGTGTAATGAATGGTCTGCTAAGAGTCAGTTCAAGGATGCCAGATCTAAAGCTATTTCAAGAGCTCAGAAGAGTGGAGATGGTGTCCAAGTATAACGGTTCTATAACGAGAAGGATTGTGAGATGATATAGTTCAGACTATTTTGGAGGAGATGATTAGACTTATTGTGGATTGGATGTGAGCTATGAGAAACAAGAGACATTTGGTCTATAAGTTGAGTAGCTTATTGTACTCTTTTCAACTGGGGAAGCTTGTGAAGGTCAGAGTCTTTGGTGTGGGTGAGAATATTGACACCATTTGTGCCATGAAAAGTCCAAGATGCCCACTAGATTTCCAAGTGTACATGTATCCCTTGTCTAGACCCCAGAGTACAAGTTTGAACAACTTATATACATTCAAAGATCACAAACACACAGAGATGGTATCTTAATTCATGAAATAGGTGAGGTCCTGAAACAAAGAGAGGAATAAGGGGAAAAAAGGAGTTAAGAAAGACTGCCAGGGTTCTATGACGTACACAATATTAATCTGTTAGATATAAGGAAGAGCAATGAAGAGTGACCAGTAAAATATGGGGAAAAAGGATCACTTTGTCAAAGAAATGGATCTGCAGCTAGATGACCCTATCAGATAATAGCCTAACAGAGTATATAACACAGACACATGTGTTTGCAAAATGTTTGCACATGAAGTTATATACAGGGCCTGAAAGGTTGATACTGAAGTCCTCTATTCAGAAGGTAGAGTTTAAATGAGGAATGGTCCAGACCAAATTTTCCTTCCTTCCACCAATTTTCTATAGTAGCTTTTACTCACTAAATCCAACCAGAATTTGGAGTGCACAGAGTGCATTGATATAGACCCAACATGAAGAAAGGTCAAGAGTGGACCCTAAGAATCCAGAAAGATAACAAATGCTAAAGGAAGTTTGAACACCAGTGGGATTGATTCCACAGATGGAGATTGATGTTGAAAAAAGGGGGAATAAATGTAAAAATTGGGTATTTTAAAGTATTGGAGGTATAATGCCCAATGATCAGAACAAATGGTTTGATTCAGACAGAAGAGAGGGAGAGGTCTTCAATCATTACAGAAGGGAAGACAGAAGTAAAGGTAGGGTTGTGGAATCAGATCAAATAAGTGATTTAGATGCCTTATTTCATCTAATGTTCCAGTAAAGTATGAAATGAAAGGATCAGATAATGGGGAGGAGTTCCAGAGATTAAAGGAACTGGGGCATGGTCATCACAGATAAGAGGACAGTGAATTTACCGTAGAAATGTGGGATTAGATAATACTTCATATTCATTTGAATGTCATGGTCAAACATTTAAGGTGAACCATAGAACCAAGAGTTTGACTTGTACTCAACTTCTCAGAAGAAAGCTCCATGATTTAATGACTTTACTCAGTATTTTTTTAAGGCAGGACTGGCAAAAAGAGAGGAAGAAAAGGAAGGCCAGCTGTTTTTCTAAGCTAGTTATTCTAAACACGAAGCATAAATATAAGCTAGATGACGAAAGAAGCAAAGAATACAGAAGGATATAGACAGAACCAAACTTGCAGAAGAGAGAACGAACTTCAAGTTCAATGACATCATGCTTTGGAAGTCAAATGACAGAGTCAGTAAGTAGCAGTTGAAGAGATAAGAGTACACAGTGGGATGAATGAAATCATGATTTTAGAGATCCAACTACTGGAGATAGCGAAGTCTACATTATCACCAGTGAGTAGGTGACCGAGGAGAGGTTGAGAAAAATATGCTTAGAGTTAAAGAGGACAAAGGACTGAAAGGTCAGTGTTATGAAGGTCCTATCTTCATGGATGTCGAACTGGCCAAATATGACATCAGGCAGAAAGTAGGACTGGAAGAAAGAAACCAGATGCTCAAGTTATAAGCAATTAATTACAATTAAAAATAATAACAAGCATGTACATGGCACTTACATTACTTCATGTAGTACCTTATTTCATCTTTGCATCTACTCTATCTTTACTATAAAGATAAAGGGTGAGTACCAAAGATATTAATTAAAGTTTTCTGCTCTCACACTAGTATATGATGGAGTCTGAACGGAACCCACATGATTTGAATTCATAGTCTATGCCCCTAAACATGGGAGCCCCTGACTTCTCTACAAAACAAAAATAATGAAATAGATAATTAAAGCCAACATTATGGAAGCAGTTCTTCTACACCAAGTCTTCTGGGCAATAAAGTCTAATGATGTGCTTCAAAGCAGCTGGTGCTTTTGAAGTAGAAACAAGACAGGAAAGGGAATAACCCATTGACCCTCAGGCCCTAAGTTATTGGGATGTTGGAGATAAAAGAACCACTAAAGAGGTGAAGATCTACAGCAGGGCACTGAAAGTCTTCATTTAGATCAAGACTACAGGCCCATTCAAAGTCTGGAACATAGTAAGGGCAATTCTTGGCTCACTGTGAGTTCCAGGGAAGAGCTTTGCCAGGGTAAGGTGAGTAGTATAGAGTTAATTTTGGAAAGCCATGGCAAAAGAACCATTGGCAGCCTTGGCTCTCTGTTGGTGACCAATGGGAAAATGATGAGAGTCATCACTGTGAATGGAGAAGACCTAGCAGTCAGGGAACATTGGTGATGAAAGTTCTGGGGAGCAGAGAGATTTCTCAGAAACAGGGAGACCTGAGGATCTTGGTACTGTTGAGATATAGTCACAATTTGGGGACATAATATGACTCTGGCCCATAGTATAACTGGTCTGGTACACAGAAATATTTTATGAATTGTTATACCACAGTGCTTAGCAGGGTTCCCAGCACACAAAGGAAGCAAAGTCCAGCATTCTCTTACTAGGAGCTAACAATCTCATTTCATCTTAAACTACTGCTGTATAGCCACACATATACCCACTGGACTTGACTGAATCCCATGAACCCACAAGCCCTTTGACACATTCTAGGTAATGTACCTACTTTCTACTACTTGGATATCCACACCCTGGCCTCAACCTATTCTCCACATGTTTAATACTTTCTCATCACTCAAAGATCTACTCAGAAACTGGCTTTCAGATGCAACCTTGATCTCTCTTCTTGGCCATCACATTCCATTGATGTCCTATTGTCCAATTTAATTCCTTTATTGCAATCCACAACAATCCCTTGTGAGTGTCTTCATGTGGACATTCTATGTTTCTTGAGTGTTCTTTGCCCATATGTCCTAAAAATTCACAGAGACAAAAACCTAATATGTGTCTTATCCTCATGTCCTGGTATCTCAATTGGAAAAATGAAATAAATATCAGAAAAAAATAAATTAATGATTGTGAAAGGAACAGCTGAAGTTGTAAGCGTAAATCATGATATATCAGACAAGCCTCCACAATTCATGAATAACCCTCTACATCCTTGAAAGACTGCAGTCGGCTCCATGTCCCCAAGCTAGCTCATTACTCCACATCTGCAACTAACTGTGTGGTTTCAGTGGCTGAAGCTGAACATCTCACAAGGGGAGGAAGCAAATATTTGGCAGGCTCATTTGCCAAAAGAGTCATTGCTACTGATTAAAAAGCAATTAATTATGGGAATCCGGGACTGAAAATGGCCTTCTTGTCCCCGGGCCACCCTTTTCTGAATGACTTGGGCGGCCCAGGGCAAATCAGGACATTAAAGTAAAAGTAAGCCATGTGCACTGAAGCCACATGGAAGATTTGACAATAAAGCTGAGGTGAAGGAAGGTCCAGATAAGGTGACCTGAGTGCAGAGGACTCTAAAGAACATGCCTTTGAACTTGAGATGGGGTAAAGGCTGAAAGGACTCATATAATTAAAAGAAGGCATACTAATTAAAACAAAACTTAGCCTGCGTTAAAGAGAGATAAGATTTACTGCACTGGGAATACCAAAGGAGCCGAGGCCGAGCGCTGTCAAAGGATGAAGCAATGGAGATAAGCCCATGCCAGCTCCAAATAGAGGGTATGGGTTTGAAAACAAAGTGGGCTTTGCCTCTGCCATCCCATCAGTTTGAGTTTTATTTTCTTGTCAATGTGAACTTTGGGTCTTACTCAAGTGATTTTTGGCCTAATTGTGGCACGGGCGCTCAGAGCTCTATAAAACAACATGTTTGATTACATTGCTCAGCTGCGGCAAACTTCCTTCACTTTCTCCTTATTTTTAAAAATGTATTTCCATCTCATTGAAACCAAACTAAATTTGGGAGTTCACAGCTGCATATAGGTATGTTTTAGTAACTTCCACAGTTCAGGAGTGTGTTCAGCAGACATTCGGTTAGTTCCCAACTTCCTGCACAACTCATGAGTGAAGAATGTTAAGCTCTAGAATGTTAAAAGATCTACCCATAGGCATAGCAAGCTAATGGCAGGACAAACAGCAGAACATGCAGGTACTGAGTCAGCATGCCTTGTTTAAATCTGCTCTACTACCCACCAGCTAGCTATGTTTTATAGTTTGAATGTGAGTTTTCCCTCATAGTTCCATTTGTTTAAACATTCCCCAGCAGGTAACTGTTCTCAGAGGTTTGGGAACCTTTAGGAGATGGGGATTAGGGGCAGAAAGTGGACTTGAAAATATAATCTAGACCTTCTTCTGGCCCTTTTGCTTCTAGATCTGCTCGGATGAGAGCAAGCAGCTTCAAGCTGCTGCCCCATCACAGCTATGAATCACTCCCATTGCCATACTCTCCCTGCCGTGGTGGACTCTAAGCCTTCAAACTCTGACCTACAATAAACTCTTAGTCCATTACATTGTACCTTTTACATATTATGTCACAGCAATGAGAAGCTAACATACCATATGATAGTGGCCCTAAGGACATAGATCAAGAATATCCTGTTCGTGAAATCTTAGGTTCTTGTCTGTAACATGGTGAGAACTCTGTAAGTGTCATGGGCGTGATCATACACAGGTGCTGAACACACTCAGTGCAAATTTAACAAAATGTACACACTTAAACTCATTAATGCCAATTAATAATTTGGCAACTTACCAAATCATTACCTTACTAAAAGTAATTACAGTCTGAGTAGAACATATGAGAAAGAAAGAAAGAAGAATTTCTTCCTCACCTCTTAGGGTCATGAAAGCACAACACCACTAAGGAGAAATAATAAGCTTAGTCTATGGCATAGGCCCTGCTGCAAAAGATCTTAGCTTTATTTTCTCTACACCTTCTGATGTTGTATGTAGATGATCCTCTGTACTTTGTTATGAAGTATTCTGAAACAATGGCTTTTACCATATGGAGAATTAATATAAACTTTCCAACATATTCAATGTCATGGCACACACAGAAAATTTGTGATGAATCAGAGCATATTGTGGTCCAATGCAAGAATTTGTGTTTTGTGAATAGAGACTGATACTTGGGCTTTTTTTTTTTTTTTTTTAGTGTGCCCATACAGTGTTTGTTACAACTGGTAAGTTCTACTGTTATAACCCCAGAGCAGCCATGCACAGCATGACGAAGAAGGAGTATTGCTCTGTCTTCTATTAAACCAGGTTATGAGATAGATCTGGCCCATTGCCTGTTTACCAGTAGATGGCCTGGTACAATGAAAATGTCAATAAATATAATTCTTAGCCACCTATTAAATCAGCAAACACTTGCCAAGTACCTTCTATGTGCTTGCCCCATCCTTTTAAAATTACCTGTTGAGTAAGGAGACTTAGTCCCCATGCTCACTGAGCTTAGCTGCTTTCTAAATGTGTAGATACCAAACATGAAGAAACTAAATATGGTTTTGTCATAAACAACAAACAAAAACCTGGGTCTTCTGACATGAAAGCCCACATTCTAGGATTGCTTATAAAACTACCTGAGAAATGTGAAATAAATCTGTACTTAGTAGGTTCTGTGACGGTGCACAGTTCTGTGCACATATTAATCACTTTACTGAGAACACACTGATTTTAGTATCTTAGTAAGAAATTTGGGTTGTCATGGAGACTGTTAAATATCTTTGTCTTTCACCCACTCTACAACCCCTTTCTAGTTGTAGATATAATGATAATTGGCAGACTAATGAGTAATTTTTCCTTGGCAATATTAAATCAATGTGTTCAAACTCCGAATCACAACTGACCTGGGACAAAATGTGGATGAAAAATAGGAATATTTCCCAGTACTGTGTCTTAACCTAGATTACCCTCTGCCCAAAGTAAAATCTGGGACAACGACTTTTCGGAAAGATTATGTTAGAGAGTTACTCTAAAGAACAAGGATTATGAGTGAAATAGAATAGACAGATACACTATCAAATTGAAACCCCAGTAAGCAACTGGGATATGGGGATCTGTTCTGATATTTTGTTTGTGATCTAACAGATAAAGCTTGCCTGAAGATCAGGGTGGGGATCTGGCCACTACAGGCCAGGTAGTGGTGGCACACACCTTTATTCCCAGCACTTGGGAGGAGGAAGCAGGAAGATCAGGAGTTAAAGCCACCCTGGACTACACACGAGATTGAATCTGCCTAAAAGAGAAACAGAGTGAGGTGGTAGTGGTGGCTCACACCTTTAATCCCAGCACTAGGGAGATGGAGACAGGAATATAAGGCCGGTGGAGATAAGATCTCAGCCTCATTCAGTCTGAGGATTCATAAGACAGGATCTCCCCACCCCCTCTCTTCGGCCTGGGGATTCGGTAGAGCTAACAAGTCTCTTTAGTGGCTGGCTCCTTTACTGATCTTTCAGCAGGTTTTATTTGTTAGAGCATACACAAAATATCACCACGGGGATCTTCTGACAAGCCTAGTAAAATGCATGATGGAATGTCTACCTAAGGAATCAATGAGGGAGAGAAATACTTGTTCACCACCTCCATTTTACATTAACCAAGGATCATTCAAGAAAATGCTGCCTCTTTTGTATTTCTATCTGTATCAGAATAGCTGAGAAAGCCCCAAGCCAAAAAACAAGTATTGTCATAGACAGAGCCCTAGGCTGGATGCTCTTGATTTGCTTTTGTATGGTAACTATTTATTGAAGTGATAGCTGGTTTGGAAAATACGGATCAAGAAATTATAATGTGGTACAGTAGTGATGTTCAATCTATCTAGAGATAATGTCTATATGTGCATAGCATGTCTCACTATGTATCATTTAGGGACCTAGCAAGCATACCAAAGAGAGTTCTGTTTCTTGTACGGAGAAAATATCCAACCATCAACTTACCACTTAATCTCTCCTCCATATCTCCTCCTGAACAGCAATGAAAGTAGTTCACTTTTGTGTGCACTTGATAACACCTGTAAGGATTTGTCTTTCATAGAACTCTTATGATGAAATTAAGAAATGAATTATTCTATTCTCTCTACAAAAAAAAGAAATAGAGCTTAGACAAGGAAAGAGATATAACCGGATTAGCAATCACTGCCCAGCAGAACCAGCTGCCATGATGGAACCATTTACTCACTGTCCACCACAGTGTCTGTCCCCTGAGCCCATGGAATACAGTCATGTGACTAAAGAACTGTAGTCTTAGTTTTATTTACTTTAAACACTGAATTGTAAAGGACAAATCAGCTGTAGTTGCTTTAACATGAATTTTGTAATTGTGCTCAAAATATTTTTCATTGTTGAAGTGCTGTGAGAGAAACGTGTTGACAAGGCACTCTGATTTCCATACTGAGTTCTAAATTAAACACTTCTTGTGCATTCTTGTTATCACCTGATTGTTTTCCAGTCTGAACTGTAAGAACTTACCCAGAAATAGCACGGAATAGCTAACGCAAGCTGAACTAGCAAGAATCTTCATGGGAGAAAGGCAGACACAAAGGATGACTTCCTCCCTCCACTCACTTACTCTCCTGTTTTCAGTTTGCACCTGGTCACGAGACCATTCTGTACTTTCACGCTTAAAGCAAAAATGCCCCGCATACCTAAAATTACAGCAGGCATCTTGTGGAACAATGCCTAAGGTGTAGTTCATATAAGAAGACAGTGAGGATATCTTTGACTAATGAGTGAGAGATCTGAGGGACTCAAAATCTTCTGGGCCTGAAGTCTGAGACTTTTTACTTCCTATCTTCCCACTTCCCGTTTCAAGTGTGGTAAGTATGTCAAATCCAAGTACATTCAATAAATGATTCAGGAGCTACTAACCTAAAGTACAATTGTCATTTAAATATTTATGTGTTGTTTGGCAGGAAAGAGGCATTTTAAATATAAAGACAGTAGTAGATCATCTATCCTGAATTGTTAGAGGATGGGCATCTCCTGTTCATGTATTTTTCAGAAAATCGGAGCTTAGTGTGAACTTGAAAGCCTGAGATTTCTAAAATCCTGCCCACTTTTACTGAGGAAATGCCTGAAAGAACTCTCCCATTTTCAAACAGAATATTCCAAATATATTTACTCTTTCATCCCTCTTTTTACCTATTCTTTCATTCATTCTTGCAACAAAAATAAAGTGAATACTTCCCTCAGGTTAGTCTCTTTGCAAATTCTAAAATACAAGGTCACTTCCAGGGCAATACATTTCCACAGAATTTTAATGTGGGCCATTCATATGATTTTTAGATTGTCTAGGACTTAGGTTTAAACATAGAGAAACTGATGTAACTCATTTTAATGATATATTTAAACTCAAGATATCCTGGATTTCACCATTTTAACATGCCTTCAAATTTTTAAAAATTGTTAATGAGACATTTTGGATTACTTTTCGTGCTTAGTTCTTGAAGTTCCCTCTGTATTTCAGCTCTTCAGAGTATCTCAATTCAGTTCAGCAACATCTTACAGACTCACTTGCCAAATATGGCTCATGACTTTTGCATTGTACACTACAATTCCAGTGCAAAATAATGTTAATGATTAATTGCCTCTTCCCTCGATAGAAGCAAACACTTAAATATTTTATTTTCATGTGTCTGCTCGTTATGCATTCCCATTTCCCTCTTACTCTCAGGCAGCACAGGTTCCTACATTGTTGGTACAAACCTTCTCATTTTGAGCATCTGTCATTGCAGCCTATCAAAACGACAAACCTGTTTTAATGCTGTTCAAAACACTTAAATGAATTCTGAGGTTGAAGCAGACAATTTATGAGTAAAGCACACAAGGATTTATGCCAAAAATTCCTACGGGGGCTTTGACCTCCCAGAGCCTGTCACTCTAGCTATTATTCCCTGATTGGTAGTTCTCCGTACTGATGGGTACCCAGTAGCCACAGTTGTACCATGTGGGAGAGTTAGCCAGGTATGTCTCTTTCTGTGGCTGAAACATACCTGCTTCAACAAGTTGCATACGTGATGCTCACACCAACCCATGTTTGTGAAGTATGGTTAAATTTCTGACTGCTATATATGTGAATTTCAGAAGAGTAAGTCTTCCTTTAGTCACTTTGTAGTTAATGGAATTCATTATGTCATTCTCACATACAAATATCATTTTATCTTGTTCAAATGTGCCTCCTCATCTCTTCCCCAACTCCTGATAGTGTCCTTACTCCCCTGAAACAGTCTTTTTCTAATTTCATATCATATACATACATACATACACACACACACACACACACACACACACACACATATATATATATATCTATATATAGATATATATATATATATATATATATAGAGAGAGAGAGAGAGAGACTCAACATATAAGAGAAGATACACATCTTTTCTTTCCACTCACACCTTACCCTCCCACACCCTTTGAAATTCTTCCTTCTTTATCTTAGTGTTCAATACTGAAGAAGTAACAAAATAAGCCATGTATTTCCATCTATTTCTTTTCTTACACAATGTTACAAGGTGTATTAGTGGGACAAAATTCATCCCTTTTCAGTTGCTGCAGTAACAAATTACCCAAAGTTTCCTAATTGAAATGCACAAGTTAATCTTATAGTTCTGCAAGTTGCAAGTCCAGAAACATCTTGTAGGCTAAACTCGAGGTGCCTGTAGCTCTGGGATCCTCCTGGAGGCTGAGGAGGAGAATCTGTTTCCCAAGTCAACAGCTCCAGGAGGCCACTCATGTACCTTGACCATGCTGTTCCTAGCTTCAGGAGCAGACACATCCAACGGTGGTTAGCTACATCTTTGGTCCTCCCTTTTGGGCCCTGCTCTTCCTTTGGTTTAGAAGTACTTTGTGGTCAGGCTGGACCTATCTGGACAGCACAGGATACTATGCTTGCCTTATATTAAGCAAAGTAGCAACAATTAATTCTATATACAATCTTGTCTTCTTTGCCAGTTAACCCAACTTTTAGTCCAAGTTTCTAAGGATTTAGACATGAACATATTTGGGGATCATTTTTAATGAGTCACTAGTATGCCCTGATGCAAGACTTTTTTTTAAAGAAAAACTATTTGTTCTTCCTACATTTTAAGGTGATATACACTAGAGCAAAAAAGGATGGAATCTCCAACTTTTTGTTACTCCAATATATATATATAACAATCTTAAAGGTATGAAGGTGAGTTTAATGTGATGGTAATTTGATATAGTTATTACCTAGTTATTTTTTTCCTATACATCTGTGATTTCCTTCCTGACAACTGAAAATACATACGACATTCATTTTTGCCTTATAATCACATAATATGCATAAGGCTTTGTAAATAATTCAGTTTCCCTCTATATTGAGTTAATACAATTATATAAGTCAACTAGATAAAAGGTGGTATCCTTATAAATATTTTGAACTAAAATTTGTATTGGAAAGACTTGCCTTTGTGATGTACTCTGCTGGGAGTTTTATGCCAATTCTACAAAAACTAGAATCATTTTGGAAAAGGAAACCTAAACTGAGAAAACACCCCCATCTGACTGGCATCTGGGCAAGCCTGTAGTACATCCTCTTGGTTGATGAGGAATGTGGGAGGGCCCAGCTCACTGTGAACTCATCAGGCTGAGCAAGCCAGTAAGCAGTATTCCTCTGTGGTAGCTGCTTCAGTTTCTGCCTTCAGATTCCTGTTCTGTTTGATCTCCTACCCTGGTTTCCCTCGGTGATGGACAGTGATGTGGATCTGTAAGCTGAAGTAAGCAAGCCCTTTCTTCCCCCAACAGTTTTTTTTTTTTTCATTGTGTTTATCACAGCAATAAAAGCTCTAACTAAGACACAGGTATTGTGCTCCTTAATGTAAATTGTCAATTAGACAGAATCTGGAATCCTACCTCACCATGCCTGGGACACTCACTATGATTATATGGATTGATGTAGGAAAACCCATATAGACCAGGAATAGGACCGTTCCTTGGGCCGGGAATCCTGGACTGTATAAAATGAAGAAAATGAGCTGAGCACCAGCAAGTTTCTATTGTTCTCTGCTTCTTGAATGTAGATGTAGTGTGACCAGTGGTTTCAAGCTCCTGCTGCCTTGACCTCTCTGCCACAGTGGACTGCACCATGAACTGTAAGCCAAAGCCTTTTCTTCCTTAAACTGAATTTGCCAAGGTATTTCATCATAGTAACAGAAAAAGAAATTCAACTTGGTACTGAGGTAGATAGACAACAAATTGTTAAACTGAATTTAAAAAGACCGTTCAAATAGCAACAGAGCCACTCTGAGGTTTCCTTACCCTAGAACAGTGCTTCAAAACCTGTGGGTTGTGACCCCTTTGGAGTTGGAAGACCCTTTCACAGGGGTCGCATATATCCTGCATACCAGATATTAACATCACAATTCATAACAGTATCATACAATTATGAAGGAGCAACAAAAATAATTTTATGGTTGGGGATCACCACAATATGAGGAACTGTATAAAAGGATAGCAGCATTAGGAGACTGAGAACAACTGCCTTAGAACAACCTAGAATGGCATGATTCTGGGTTTAAAGAGGCAACCCTTTATTTGGTAAAGTGGGATGGAGAAAACTGCGAAAGGAAGGTCATTGCAGAGCAAGTGATCATGTCCTGTGCAAGGTGAAGAACTCTTCGGTAGGACATACAGACAGTGAAGTAGATACACTTATAAATGCATCACTCCTGTTTCTTCTTTGAGTGGAGCTGAAAACCTGAAATGTGTCAATAGCCCAGTGTTTGTAGGGCACACATATCTAGCAGTACTACTAATAACATATCTGCCTGTGGGTAAAGTCTTATGTTTTATGTATATCAGCTATTAATAATAAACAACAAGCTCTAGCCAACCATGTGAGAGAGAAACCTGGGTGATCTTTTGATTCCTCTGAAGAAAATGACAATGATAAACCATTGGCATCTGAAGCAGAGGTCAAAAGACAGCCAATCAAACTAATGTCAAAAGTAATTAATTAACTGATACGTGATTTCTTTTAGATTTTTCTGACAAGTCTATTCATGAATTTCATTGTGTAATCTCTTGTAATTTTTAAGTAAATAATCATTTTTCAGAACTAAATTCTGAATTTATGATCTGTATGCTTTTGTTTATAGAACCTCTAAGCTTGCTTATTTATTTCTTTAGAGACAGGATCTCAAGTAGTCCTGGCTGGCCTGAAACTTGATATGGAGCCGAGAATAATTTCAAATTTATTTATTTTATTCTATTATTGTCATCATTGTTATTTCTGTATGCTCGTGTGTGTGTGTGTGTGTGTGTGTGTGTGTGTGTGTGTGTGTGTGTGTGTGTGTGTTCACATGTATCAGTGAATGGGTGATGATACATGTGTACGCAGGTGCATGTGTGTATGGAGGCTGGAGGTCTACATTTGGTGTCTTCCTCAGTCTCTCTCCCCCTTATTTTTTGAGATAGGATCTCTCACTGAACCTGGAGCTTGCTGATTCATCTAGACTGGCGGGCCAACAAGACCCTGAATCTTCCTTCCTCTGTCTCTTCAGTGTTTGGATTTCAGAGAAGCATGCTCTGACTTCCTTGTATATGGATGCAAGGAATCAAACTGTGGTCATCATGCTTACGTAGCAAGCCCTTTACTGACTGAGCAATATGCCAATTCCCACACAGTATTGTCAGTGCAATATCAAGTCAGTGTTTTCTTTTTCTTTCCTTTCTCAGTACTGCAAATTGAGCGCCAAGCCTTCCATGTGCCTAGCAAGCACTCAACAGTTGAGTTACTTCTGATTCTCCTGCTTCCATCTCTTGAGTACTGTGATTGTAGATGGGTACGAACATGCCCAGATTTGTGGTGCTGGGGAATCAAACCCAAGATTTCCTCTATACTAGGCAAGTACTCTACCAATAGTGCTCCAGTTTTCTCATTATTTTAATTTAAAAATACAACCTAATAAATGATTGTCAAACCAAGTCAAGTGTAGCTCATTCAATCAAGTAGAAAAGAGTTAATAATAATTGACTTCTGTGTTAGTCTCTCTGATTAGACTGCTTGGAAATGATTTTCAATTTACCTTGTTAAAACAAAGCAACCAAATGAAACTATGCAATACCTGATGTGTATATTATGGTCATATTTCACCACCAAAGAAAAATTCCACATACTCACAACTGAAGAATAAGCCAAGATTAAATGCCAGGATTTTTCTACAGTAAATAGTACCTACTATCAAGTCATTATTTATATATTTAAGGAGTCAATCCATGAGAAATATAAGTTACAGTTAAGATAAAGAGGGTAAAGTTCTCAGCACAGCAGCTCTGCTTCTAAGCGGTGTATTCAGGAACTTCCTCATTCACAAGGCAAACATTGAAGAGAACTTGGAACAAATGAAGGGGCAGCACCTACAAGTTAAGTAGCACCCTGTCCTTGCCACTGGGGATCCAGCTGCACAAAGTTCCTTGGACAGACTTCTTGAGCATCATCAGTTCGTATTTCTCTAATACACCTAGGATTAATAAGTGTTTCCTGCAGTGTCTCCATTGTGCTGTTTCTGCCTTGCCTTTTCATTGCCATATTTAACCAGGTGTGTATGTTGCCCTTTCTATTACGATAATTAGCACTGCTTTCCACAGAAGAACTTTTTCCTTTGGTGGTGCTACCAGGATGTTGACAAGCTGTAAGAGAAATACACAGGAAGTTTGTCAGCTAGTGCATCTGAGGCCAGGCTACAAATGTTAACATGCACAACTGGAAGAAGCTTCTTGGTAGACAATGGGACCATTTCTTGACAGAAGAATGAGATTTTGTAAAGAAAAGAGAGGTGAGTAGAAGAACTAAAAAGATCAAACGCCGAGCCATGTGGAAGTGCTCAAAATGTCACCATAAAGTAAGTGGCTCAGCAGAGCCCAAACAAGCATGGAGAAGGCACGAGCTGAGGCAGGATGGGACAGGTAAGCCCTTAAATGGCATGGGAGGTTGGATTCTGTCTTCTCACAAGTAAGATCAGGCATCAAAAGAATTTGTCCAGGAAATGGCAAGGCCAGTACTATCATGAGTCTTCATGTTGCATACTTTTTCTATTCCTTCAAGGATACACTAGCAGATGTTCCAGTGGGAGACATTTTAATCCTATCTTGCCCCGTCAATATCTTTACTGACAATCACATCATTTTATACTCTGACTATTAACACTCTGCAGCTCTGGAGAGCTCCTCAGAGCAGATTGATGTCCAGCTCTTTGGTATGTCCCTTGATGGGCCCTGAATGGGAAGACTTTAAGCCATACCACATGGAATAAAAGTGCACCCGGCTCTGCCATCAATTCAATTTTCTAATCTTCATTTCACTCATTTGTGAAGTGGATGCCTCAGATCACTTACTTCAGACGAGGTCGTTTACTAGAATGTAACAATGGTGTCTCTATGTTGCATGGAGTGGAGTTTAGCCCTTCAAATGCAAGGTTCCTAGGAAGGGACAGCTGTCTCCTGTGTCCAGAACTGTATGTTTATTGACTTTCTAGTTGAAAATTTTGACTTACACCATAAATTTTCATTTCATAATGCAGAGTTCTTATGGAAAACAGAATTTCTGGGGCAGAAGGAACATGATCATCCACAATGAACACACTTCAAATGTTCATAAATGTTTGTTTTCATTAACAAACTCACATTTTGGTGAAGTCAAGGGATGCTACATCTAAATCATAAAAGAGAAAACTCTAACTTAGGCAGGGTTAAAAATGATGCTTCTTAGACTGAAATCAAATGTGTCCAGTAGAGACCTGTTTTCTTCCACTATGGCAGTCCTAAGGCTTGGTCTCTGGTAATCAGTCTTGGTGGCAAGTGATTTTAACCACTGATCAACTTTACCAGCACCAGATTAGCCCATTTCAAGCTGAAAAGAAGACTGTGTTCATGACCATTAACTCCTTTCTATAGCTGTCAGTTGATCATTGACAAGCTGTGACTGTCTTAATTTACAAGCTTAATGCTGGAACAAACTTTGGGGTCATTTCATAACCCAGTTTTTTCCATCATTACTATAATAATCTTTGTTATTTATAGGAACACTTACCACCTTGTGTTAAACAGATATAAGCAATTCAGGGACTCAGGTCACTAACTTCATAAAATTTTGAGTCAAACTAAAATAAAAACTTGCCCATCAACTAATCTGAGACATTTTCTTGTCAGTGTAAGATAGTTACTCATCCTACTCCCATAGTATTCACTTTCTAGGGAGAAATCTATAAGGGGGAAACAATGCATTTTTCTGACCCAGAGGGACTAGCTATTTTACATATATCATATTCATATCCCATCTATTTCTGTTCTTCAAACTTGCTTAAAAATTAAGCTTTCCATGTAAAGTGGATTTGAACAGGAACCACCTTAACACATCAGGGATCTACCCTAATAGTATATAAACTGTCATTTCTGCAACTGTTCATATGGATTTTTATGTTGCCTAATCCTTGGAGGTTCAGAAGATTGCCACTGCCTTCATATACCTCCCAAAACCTACTATGATTTGTTCAAAAAATTTACCAGTCAGCATTGAAATAAAAAAATGATCCATCACACACTATGATAAACTACCCCATGTGGCTTGGATAAATTAAATACTTTAAGCTTTCGGTCTCCCTAACGATTTGGAAATGAAGCAGCCGTGATTTATGACTCCAGCTGATAGCTCCATCTGAAGTTTACACTTTGAAAAATGCCATATTTAAATTCCCCTATAAATAAAAAATCATATTACTCAAAAACTCCAGCCTAAGATGTGTCTGTAATAAATTAGAGATTGTCACATTGGGTGGAGAAATCGCCAAGACTGATGGCTTTCTTCTTTGGGAAAATGGACTAAGTGAGTCTGACACAGGAGGGTGTCTATCTGCTACCACTATATCATTACTTTATCTTTGCTTATTGTTCCTTTCTGTCCAGTCTTTTTTTTTTATTTCTTGCCTATACTGATGACCACTACTGGGACCACCTGTGACTGCTCAGTTACAGCCTGATGTACATTTGAAATCCACACCAACTTTACAAATATCCATACTAATATCATTCTGGATCGTGTTTGTTTGTGTAAATGACAGAGCAGCTGTTGAACTGTTTTGCTTCCTTGTGGAGGCAGGGTTCAATAACAGAACAGATAAAAGAAGTGCTGCACCAAGTTGGGGGATGGGTCATGGTCAGGGTCAGCTGGTGCAGGGTCCTTTGGTCTCTGTCTCTATCCTATAAGCTTTGACAAAGTCTGTCTCCTGCCTGGGTTCTTCATGTCTGGGGAGGGGGGTGGGCATCTTTAAATGCCAAGTCCTCTTCTTTTGCTGCAAATAGCTCATTACACTAGAGTGCAGGGTGTAGAGTGGGACAAACCTCAGCTCAGTTCTTTAACAAGTGCCTTCTATTCTTCATTGCAATTTTTCCAGGTGCAACATGTGGAAAAATGTTCCCACCATACAGAATTATCTTGGAGGACTGCCAAGGTGATGTACACAGAAGACTGACAAATCGTGGTACATAGCAAACATTCAATAGGTCATTTTCATTATTTCTATTATTGGAATTATCAACGTATTTATTAGTGAGCTAGGTAATAACAATTGAGGGAGTAAATATCTCGAGTTCCAGAGAAGAGGGGCCTTCCATTATGCTTGTTCTATAGTCATGCACCCAAGCTAGCGGGTGGTACAAGCAGCTCAGTGGTGTACCAAGTCTTCAGGAGCCCCTAGACTGACCACACACAGCTCACAGAGGTATGTCTGAGTTCCATCTCTGCCACTTGTCAGCTCTTGGGTTTGTGCAAGTCACAGACTTATTTGAGCTATTTTTTTTATAAATGAAGTAGGAGCCCCTACCATGCATGAAGGTTGTGAAAATTACCCCAAACTGGACCTTCAAGCCTTAACACTTTTACCCAGACACTAAAGCTAAGTACTACTATCATGATCACTTTTGGTTTTTCTGGAACTACTCTCCATTGCTCTCTCTCAGCCCTTGGTGCTTCAGATTTCCCATGGGGGGCCTCATCACTTCCTTTCTACTCAAGTCAACCACCCTGTTTGACAAACCCTGTGAACTCACCTTCTTTCCATTTTCCTCTGTTTCCATTTCCCTAGTTTGTCCAAAGTATTCACTTTGCCCACACGTGCCCTTGTTTTGTTTATGATTCATAAGGTCTTGAGTATACAGATGGCATTATATAAATGTTTAATAATTATCATTTGGTTTGTTTGGAAGTTCTGTCACTCAAGGAGGAGTGCAGACAGAAGGCTTCATATGTACGACATGGATGGGAGGCAGATCTCTGTTTTCCTGTACTCTTTGTTGCTATTCTGTATAAAACAAAAGATGACAACCATACCAGACTAGTAAGAGTTTAGATATCACCAAATTTGAGGGTCGGGTTAGAGAAAATATCCCATGCTGAAGGTATTTGTCAATGCCTAAGATAGCTTAGTTTGTCCTATAAAAATTCAATGCATGTGTTAGCTATTCTATTTCGAGGCACTGATTTAAGTAGCTACCTATGAGATTTGCAACTGGGTTCCTTTCTTTCATGATCTCATGTCTCCTGGATGTTTTCTTCAAGGGCTTTGCAGAAGAGCCTTGTGTGTGAAGCTCTGCACTCTAGATACAGATGCATATGTAATGGAGAGAGACTGCGCCTCTGACTAATGGGAAACAAGATTGCCTGGCTTGCTGACAGTTGTTGAGGTGCTCTTCTGACCTGCAAATGTCACAGCTGACTGACGACAGTAATTGATGGAGAAAACAGTTGTCAATAACCTCCTACTGGAAGAGAGAAAGAAGTGAGGAAGAGAGATTGCCTGAGTATCGAGGGTCTGGGTTTTGTTTACCAAAGATGTTCTGACCTCCAGGTCTGACCTGTGAAATAAAAATGCAATTCTCTAGACAACATTATAGAGTACCTACTCAGTACAATTCAGACAGAGCTCTAGCACCTATCTCGGGGCTTTATAAGTGGAACACGACTCTCAGGCTTAGTCTGTGTGGGTCACGTAGTTTAAGGTGCATATTCATGTGTTAAAATTGTAAGCAAATTGTCACTACTTAAAAATCAAGTTAATTTGTGTTTAAAATCTGTATTTTTTTTTAGTATCTTCTGGAAATGATACCACAGGATGTGATGGTCTAGCATTTCCATGGGTGGATGCTGACTCCTGGATATGGGCTATGTACTTCCAGCTTTACCTCTGGCCTAATCACCCGGCTATTACATGTTATATTACATATAACATCCACTCTGCACATTCCTATACCATTTCCAGCTTAAGATCCATACTTCAGGCTAAAGATGTTGGTTGCATAGCTATTAATAGTAAACAGTAAACATCTAGCAAAGGGTGAAAAGTCACCTTTCTGTGCTTTAAAGGTTCTACACATTAAGTCCACATAACATCTACCAGGAGAGCTAACTCCCACAACCAACCATGTCCAAATTTTGTACAGTCCTTGTCTCCAATGGTAGATGGGATTGTTGTTGACGGAGGTGCACACCTGCAAACCCAGAACCTCGATTCACGTTCACTTGTGTCGCAGGATTGCTGGTGACCTAGGACCATTCACTTCCTTGGCTGTCCGCTTCTCCAGAGGCAACAGGTAGAACTGAGGGAGGAAACTACCATGTGCCACACCCCTCATGGGCAGCAGAGACTTGTCTCTACAAATAAAGTTTTATTTCAAAAGTGGTATATTCACTCAGAATATAAACTCTCAGCAGAGGCACCAATTATGAATCTCTTATTATCAGACAAAAAAAAAATGTTAAGGAAAATAAAAGCCCTGAGCTGATTTTAATAGAGTTGAGATAAACTGGGTAGCCTGAGGAGGTCTTCCCCTGGACCATAGCCTCAAGAGTTACCTTACAGAACTGCTTCCTGCTCCAGTTCTTCAGTTAATGCAGTCCAGATGGAGTGCCGCCTACTACTTATCACACATGCATGCCCCTGTGGATGTTCCCAGTGCAATTCTCCTTGCTCTTATGCATCTTCTTCCAGTGGATGAAGGAATATGTGTACAGAGAAGAGTGAGCATACAAACATCATAGACTTTAGGTAAAAAAAATTTATTTTATATCAATCGCTTTTTCTTTGTTTCCCTATATTGCCCTTCTAGAGCTACTCAGTGACAATTATTCCTTCACTCCCACGGTGTGAAAGTTCGGGCCAATGTACATCATCTTGATACACCTCGACTGGGTAATCTCCATCGAGAAATTACACTTCCCAGGCGCACCCCCCCCCCCCCCAGCCCAGTGTATCAGCTGGAACTCCTGTCTTTGTCTTTCTTTTCTTCCCCCACTCCACCCACCTGAGACAGGGTTTCTCTGGGTATCCCTGGCTGTCCTGGATCTCACTCTTAGACAAGGCTGGTCTCAAACTCACAGAGTTCTGCCTGCTTCAGGAACCCCTGTCTTTAAAGAAGGATATAGTTTGTGGGGTTTTTTTCCTGTCACCCCAACAACTAGAGCTTGTGAAGGGCAGGTGTCCTCCTTGGAGAAGGAGCACATCTCATTTCCTCATTGTGATGCTTACTCCCCATCCTTCCCCTTTTGGAAGGAATTGGGAGAGAGAAGAAGGAGAGATGAGAAAATGCTTCCTGAGCTATCATATAAAATAGCCCTGAAAAGCCACATCTACACCGCACATTCTCTTCTCTTCTCCTGAGGACCAGCTCGCTTTGTTACATCAGTCACCTCTCCCTTCTCTTGCTCTATGCTCTCACTGTATTTAGTTCATCCCTCAAGGGAAACATTTGTCATGATCTCTTATGGTTAGTTCAATAACACCTGTCATTTTGAGATTCGGAGGACCATTGGGGGAGGAAGTTTTCTTATTTGCCTCAGGAAGCTAAGGACCCAACATATGTTTTCCAACAAACAAGCTATTGTCAGTGTTTATTGGAAGATGGATGGATGTCTATCTCTTATTTACTGTGTGAGAGAATCACACAAGGTCCTTTGAACACCTGAAGTTGGGCTGTGGGGGAAAGATCGGGAAATAAGGAATTCTTCATCTTCAATGGCAGTAGCAATACCTCACAATGGTGTGATAGTTTGAAATGCATAAGTACCAAAGTGGAGAATGCCTATACTAACTTCCCTTTAAAATTGCAATGTAAATCATAGTTCAGGCTCTCCAACACAGTGTAGCTAAACCTCTTGTACTCTTTAAGTACAAATCTATCAGCTTTTCTACGTAAAATATATTTCAGTGAATTTCCCAGCTATATTCTGATTAGAGGGCCTGCTACTCAGAATCCAATGTCCTTCAGAAATTCATACCCTACTTACTGTCTAGGAAACCTCTTTCTCCACCTATCTCAGGCTCCAGTAAGGGAATACTAGTAGCCATACCCATCATAGAATTCCCCATGCCTGGCTGGCCCCAGTGATTGATTCAGAGATATATCTATATTGGCAACACAATATCACAAGACTTTCCCCATAGACTTCAGAGAAACCCTTCCTGCTAATTTAAACTCAAGAGAGTATAAAATTTGACACTTCAGCAGCCATCCCTCTACCACAAGGAGAGCAAAATTTGTATGAGAATGACACTAACTCCGAGAAAGTTAAAGAAAGAGATATTGAACCATAGAAATATTATTTGATTCCCAATTTTCTAAGAAAGCGCCATATTGATTGCCAAAGTGGCTGTACAAGCTTGCATTCCCACCAACAGTGGAGGAGAGTTCTCCTTGCTCCACATCATCTCCAGGCAGTGGGACCGGGACCTGATCTTAGAGCATGAACTGCTGTTTGGAACCTGGGGCCTATGCAGGGACACTTTGCTCAGCCTGGGTAAACAGAGGATGGGACTGGACCTGCCTCAACTGAATCTACCAGGATTAGCTGACTCCCCAGGGGAGTCCTTGCCCTGGAAGAGATGAGAATGGGAGGTGGGCTGGAAAGGGCGCGGGAGGAGGGAGGACAGGGGAATCCGTGGCTGATATGTAAAATTAAATTAAATTATAAAATAAAAAAAGAAATATTATTTGAGTTCCTGAGAAATTCTCTACCTTAAGCCAATGCTATTTTCAGAATAATGTAATTATTCTCTATACAATTACAAATAAAATATGTCTTGGAAGTTAAGTAGGTGAAACAAGTTGTTTCACTTGAAATGCAAATGGTCTTAACAGATGAATACACTTTTTCAGACAACAGGTCTCATATACAGTTAGATGTTTTCAGTTCCTCCTATAAATGTGGATATGACCAACTACAATATTCTGAGAACTCCATGCATGAATTCAGGTGATCTAGAAACAAAAATACTTGTACACACAGATACCATTCCAATGCCTGGGGATACAAAAATTTCATCTTGGTTTTTAAGTAGCTCATAATTCTAACAGGAATCAGATTCTAAAAGGCTAATCATAATGTATGTGAATAGGTAAAATGCAAAGTAACTGGGTGAGAGTTTAAAGGGAGAATAAATTGCTTTTGATTTGTGAATAGTCTTCCTAATTTATGGAAAGAATGAGTTAGTAGATAAATGGGGTGATTGGGTCAGAAGGAAGGTCCTCTTCTATCCTGGCCGTATGATAGTACCATTTGGGAGCATTGCAATAATTCTGACACTGGGGCTCTCCTGCAGAGCAATGAAAGTGGATTCTGGAAGGATGCCCAGGCACTGATGTTTTTCAGAAGCCCCAGAGGTGACTCTTGCATACATCCAGGATTTCCAGTCACCATTTGTAGCTGCCAATGGTAGGAATGATGCTCAACCTCTACGTATCCAAATCACCTTAAGGAGTTTATGAACAGTATGGTGTCAGGGCTCTGTCCTGACAGTCTGATTCAACAGCCGAGGGTGGGATGGAAACATTGGTATGAAAGTTTTCTATACCTAGTTTCAGACACAGTTAAGAAGTGCTATCAAAAGGAATTCATAATTCTGGAGGTGTTACTTATGCTAGTTGAGTTTTGTCAACTGGACACAAACTAGAGGGAAGGGAAGAACCTTAACTGAGGAAATGTTCAATCGGATTGGCCAGTTAGCATGTCTGTGTGGGATTTTCTTGGCTTTTGGTTGATATAGAAAGGTCCAGGCCACTATGGGCAGTGCCACTCCTGAGCACTTGGTCCTAGCTTCTATAAGAAAGGTAGTTAAATGAAAGCCTGGGTGCAAGCCGGTAAGTACTGTTCCTCCATGGTCTCTACTTCTTTTCCCACCCACATGATCCTGACATAAGCACCTTCCCCGGCTTCCTTTGATGATGGACTGTGACCTGTAGGCGCAAGGAACTTTTTCTTCCTCAAGTTGTTTTGGTCAGTGTTTTGTCATTAACAAAAGAAACGAAACTAGAGCACAACCAAATGCTCACGCATCCTGCTAAATACATTTCTATCCCTGATGCATTTGGTTGTTCATGAAAACTTTCCAAATAAAATAACAGGACCGTCTTATAGATGATGAAACACACATTCCAAAAGGCAAGAAGGCTTAGCCAATATGACTTAACTAGGCACCAGAAGCTGGGATTTAAACCCGGTTTTGTCTGGGCCCACAATTCAAATTCTTTTTACTACAACATTCATTTATTCAACCACTCATTGATTGTCAGTTGGTCTATTATGTTTTTAGCAATTGTTTAGGGAAAGTCAATGGCTCCACTCCCAGAACATAAAACATGTCAGGAAATGAGGAGCGACAAAAGAAAAGCAAGCAGTCTCCTTAGAAACATAACCACACAGACTTCTGTGTAAAAGACTAACTCCTGCCGAATAAACCAGCTTTAAGCCATCCCGAGTACCTCAGTCTGTGAATACAGTGGGCAGCTTGTTAAATTTTGCTCTGGATGTATCACTGTGACTATATGACTGCCTTCATAGAAATTCAAGCCACATGAGTCAGGCTGTGAGAAGTTCACCCCTTGCAATCTACAGGGCAATCTCCATCAAATGTGCCTGATCCTCCTCTACAAAAAAAAAAAAAAAAAAAAAAAAAAAAAATGACCGGAAGATCAGCTGCAGGCAGGGCTTCCCACTGGGGAAGGAGTACCTGTCAGACAGAGGGCAAAAGGAGTCTTCGTTTTAGAAATAAGATTTGCCTTCTGGGTGCACAGAAAGGAGTTCCTTTGTCTAGCTCACTCCCAAGAACAACCGGCCCTTTGTGATTAGATCTGCCAGTGGTACCTGCCTGAAGGACTGGAAGAGCCTGTCATCTCCACAGACAAAGGCAGGCTCCAGAGCCAAGGAGAGGGAAGGGGGCAGCTACCTCTCCTTTCACCTGGATGGACTCCCATTACAGGTGCTCCCCTGCCATTTCAGAGATGCCTGCCATCATACCATCTGGCCTCGGAATGTTAGAATTCAGGGAATTCAGTGTTCATCTTTCCATTCACACACTGGGTCCTCTGGCCAGCTTGCAGCAGTTTCTTTCCGAGCCATATTTTCAGCTTCATCACTTGCTGATGCCCGCAGATGATGACCCCGTGGTGCACACACAGTGGGACCCAGATCTTTATACTTTCCCTCTCATAGTTCTTTCTGCCTGGAATTCTCTTCTTACTTCCTCTTCATGGAAGGACACCTATATGTGGTTGTCAACTCTTCTAGGAAGACTGCCTGCTGCTCCGGAGAACAAAGTTACTTTTATAACATATGTAGATATAGATAGATAGATCCTTTTAAATATTTAAAATTACTACAAATACAAACATGTATTTATATACTTTGTATGTATTTTGCTTTTATACCTCTATTCTCTTGAACTCATCTTGGAGGCTTCAGATTAAATGATCTCTGCATATTATGTTTATTTGAATCCAGTCTAGGGAATCTTCTTCATTCTCCATATTTTATCCTCAAGCTTCTCTTAATACTACCCTAATAGTTCAGGAATATTAATATGCACCCAAATCACCTGGAGACATTGGGCCTCCTGTTCAGCTACTGATTAGTAGGTTTGATGGGGAGCCCAATAATTAAGATCTGTTATATACCCAGTAGTATTAATATTGATAACAAATTCTCTCATGCCTATAGCATGTATGCTAAATTGTTTGTTTATAATTCTACATTCCCACTCAGTCAATAAGACAGATAATGAAAGCCATTTCAGAAAAATCTGAAAATTCTAGTTACCCTAGCTTAAGATAAGAAATATATAGTCCCCATGATTTCTATGGGTTGGGGGTTGAGAATGGCTCAGCTGAATGGTTCAAGTTCAGGATCTTTAGAGGTTTTAGTCAAGCTGCAGCCTCACCTGAAAGCTCGTATGGGGAAGGATCGTCTTTTAAGCTCACACATGTGGTAATAACAGGTCTCAGTTTCTCAACAGTGTTAACAAGAAACCTGGATCCCTTCCATGAATGTACTAGTGTCTTACAGATGTGGAGACTGACCTCCTCCAGAGCAAATGCTCCTACAGAGACAACACACATCCAGAACAAGTCAGAGCCGTCTTTCCCTAACATTAGAAATTACAGCTTTTGCCACATACAGTAACACCTGTTTCAAACCCTGTTTTAAGTTGGGAATAATTTTCATGAGGGTGTGATAAACACAGGTGTAGATCACTGATTACTGTCTCCCTCTCCCAGTAGTCATAGTTATACTGTATACAGTATCTAGGGATAACTTCCTTAGGAGAGGGGATGCTTACAGGCAAGACTGAAAAAAGAGAAATAGCCACCAGCCATGTCAAAACTGAAGAGTAGTTAGTTCCAGGCAGAAGAACATCTAAGGCCCTGAGACAGCAATGAGCTCCGTATATGGCAAGAAGAGAAACTAAAGAAGTATAGTTACCCTTCAGGCATAGCCACCGTTTGTAATATCAACAGCAGCACTATTTCTATAGACTTTACCATGCTCAGTAATGTGCATGGCAATGTGAGGAAGAAAAGATTCATTGTTTCTAACTTCGTGGAACTGACATATCAGCTGGAAAAAAAAAAAACTCCAAGATTTTCAATTAGTGTAATAAGAAGGGAAAAAAAGTCAAGATAAGTTGGCTTCAATAAGTTTCCATTACCACACCCGCTATTTCTCCCTGTGTGAGTCCCAATTATGTTTCATCAACCTGCGAGCAAGAATTTGAGAAAAAAAGTACTAATTAATTGAAGGAATAAAAGTCTATGCTTTATATCTATCAAATTTAATGAGCCAAGACCTTTCCAATACTGAATAACATTCAACCCAGAATTGTGGAACCACTTGAAGATCAGAGTACATCCCATCCTTCCTTTACCCTCCAATTTGAGGCAGAAAGAAACTGAAAATAGTGTGCTGTTGGAAACTAGCCCAAGCATGGTGGTTTGAATACAAATGTCCCCCACAGGTTCATATGTTTTAATGTTTAGTCATCTGTAAGAAGAATTGCTAAATAGTCTTATTAATAAAAAAAAAACAGAGCCAGATATTGGGGTAAAAACTGAGAGATCAGAAAAGCAAAAAGAAGCTAGCCACATTGTTACCACTTGGAAATCCTCAGCCAAAGAGACCTACTTCCTGTATACCCACACCTATATGCCTTACTGTTCTGTATCTCACTTCCTCTCTCCACCCAGCTACATCATTTCCTGTCTGTCTATACAGACCTCCAGACCTCTATGTGCTGGGATTAAAAGCATGTGTCACCCTCACTGGTTTTGTTACCCAGTATGGCCTTGAACTCAAGAGATCCAGATGAATCTCTGCCTCCCAAATGCTAGGATTAAAGGCATGTGCTATCATTGCCTGACTTCTATGTTTAATACAGTGGCTGGCTTTTTCCTCTGATCCTCAGATAAGCTTTATTAAAGTGCACAATATATTGGGGGACACAATATATCACCATAGTCATCAGGCAGTGGCATTACTTGGGAGGGACTAGGAGGTTTTGCCTTGTTGGAGTAGGCGCGGTCTTCTTGGAGGAAATGCATCATTGGCAGTGGGCTTTGAGGTTTCAAGGGCCCAATCTAGGCCCAGTTGCTTATTCTCTTCCTTCTGCCTATGTATCCTGTTGTAGAACTCTCACCTACTTTTCCTGCACCATGTCTGCTTGCATGCAGCCATATTCCCTGCTATGATGAAAATGGACTAAACCTCTGAAACTGCAAGTCAGCCCCAATTAAATGCTTTCCTTTACAAGAATTGCTACAGTCATGATGTCTCCTCACAGCAATAAAACACCAACTAAGACACTGAACTATCATAGTATCATCTATGATCCTCCATCCACTGATTTGATTAACAGATATACTGAGTAGCCACCCCAGGCACAACGCTTGAAGCAATGGAAGAATGACTAGACTTTGGGATTAGGGTATCGGCCTGCTATTTACTGATAGATGTGACCCAGAGGCAGCCTTGGAAATAGGAAGCAAAGAGAAAGGAGAAGCAAGAACCTGAGAAGCTGTCTGGGTCTCTTTTCTCCAAATCCAGTGGTGACACTTCTCCTATTGCCCCTGTAGAACTTTGCTTCTAAGTCTTCTGCACAAAGAATGTAGAAGACCACTTTTCACCATCCTTCCTTATGCAACAAGAAATCAGCAAGCTGTGCCTGATAGGCCAAACCCAACCTTCTGCTCAGTTTTGTTTACCTGTGAGCCAAGAATAGTTATTGCATTTCTAAAGAGTCAAGAAAAGAATCCAACTCAAAGTAAACTTTTTTTTTTTAATTTATTTTGCAATACAATTCAGTTCTACATATCAGCCACGGATTCCCTTGTTCTCCCCTCTCCCATCCCCCTCACCTTCCCCCCAACCCCCCCCCCCCCCATTCCCATCTCCTCCAGGGCAAAGCCTTCCCCACAGACTGAGGTCAACCTGGTAGACTCAGTCCAGGTAGGTCTAGTCCCCTCCTCCCAGGCCGAGCCAAACAATCCTGCATAGGCCCCAGGTTTCAAACAGCCAACTCATGCAATGAGCACAAGATCTGGTCCCACTGCCTGGATGCCTCCCAAACAGATCAAGCCAATCAACTGTCTCACCCATTCAGAGGGCCTGATCCAGTGGGGACCCCTCAGTCATTGGTTCATAGTTCATGTGTTTCCATTCATTTGGCTATTTGTCCCTGTGCTTTATCCAACCTTGGTCTCAACAATTCTCGCTCATATAAACCCTCCTCATTCTCGCTAATTGGACTCCCAGAGATCCACCCGGGGCCTAGTCATGGATCTCTGCATCCAGATCCCTCAGTAGTTGGATGAGGTTTCTAGCACAACAATTAGGGTGTTTGGCCATCCCATCACCAGAGTAGGTCAGTTCGGGCTGTCTCTCGACCATTGCCAGCAATCTGTTGTGTGGGTATCTTTGTGGATTTCTGTGGGCCTCTCTAGCACTTTGCTTCTTACTATTCTCAGGTGGTCTTCATTTACCATGGTCTCCTATTCCTTGTTCTCCCTCTCTGTTGTTGATCCAGCTGGGATCTCCCGCTCCCCCAAGCTCTCTTTCCCTCAACCCTCGCCTTTCATTACCCCCACTCATGTCCAGGCTGTTCATGTAGATCTCATTCCAGCAACCAAAGTAAACTTTTATCACTGATAAAATTAAAATCTTAGTTTCCTGAAAGTTTTATCACAGTTATCCTCTCCCACTTCAGTGCTGTCTAGAATTGTTTTGATGCTACAATGACAGGGTAGGATAACTGTGAGAGACCATGTGTTTCCTTTACAGACATTCCTTCAGATCACTGACTGGTACAGCCATATTCCAATACTTCTCTCATGCCTTTCTTTCCTGGGGCAACTTTAACATAGGTTTAAAGACACGAGTCTGCCCTTTTGGTCTTATAGTATTTGTTTTGTGGTTTGGAGACACTTAAAACTAATGTATGCACTCAGATTACTTATTTAAATTACCCAGAACCCATATACTTTTCTAATAGCATACTATAGTCTGTGTGATAGGAGTCTGAGTTATGTATCATTCCCAAGCCTCAGCCAATAGAAACATCTACTAAGGAGGTAAGTTATCTTTTCCAAATGTTTATGATCCATGAATGATGGGGTGCATAAAGAGCTGACCTGAAGAGCACAGACAACTCCAACCTTCACAGCTACATGAGTTCCCAAGTTGCAAACTAGAAAGGCAGAAATGGAAAGAGGGGTAAGAAATTCTATGTGTGTTCCTTGGAATATTAGAACTCACTCGTTGCTAAGGTGGCTAGGATGGGAGAAGCTCAGGCTTACAGTTCTTCAGTAGTATTAATAAGATGCATTTTAAAGTAATTTATTCTCAGTACTAGTTCAAGATACTTCAACAAGAATATATTAAAATATCTGTTTAGGCTGCTTAAAATGATTTTGAAGACAAACTTTTAAATTACAAAGTGGAATTTCTTTATGATGACAATGAAAAAGAAACATATCATGGATGAGGAAACAGAAAAAGGTTAAGAGCCAGAGGATGAGAAGGAGGGCTATGAAATACTGTCTCCTGGAGGTAACATGTCTAGTGTACTCATTAGCTCACAGCTGTTGTAGTTTTTGCCACAGGACCTGCACAGGTTCAAACCAACCAAAATTTCAGCATGAAATTGGGTGGTGCTTTCCAGGCCACACCCCTTGCTGAGGAGCTAAAGGCAAGTGATAGCTGCTGGGTGAGGAAGAATAATTCTTTTTTGAGGATGTTCCCACTGGTAGGTTTCTTTTACCCGGGCACATGTGGGGAGCATTAATTAGATTTAGAGGATTATTAAAAACAAAACGAAAAGATAGAAGTTGTGAGAAGGTCATGTAGGAGGATACAGGGAAGTTGGAGGAAGGAAACGGGGGTTTGGATAGGATCATATTTTATTGTAAACATTCATGAAATTCTCAAGAATAAAGAAAATTATAACAATAAAAAAGAAACAGATACATTGAAGAAATCATTTTAGAAAGCAAATTAGTAATATAAGCTAACCATAAAACCATCTTAGTTCACTATGTGCTGCCATAGCAGCATAGCCGGAAGTAGGTAGTTTATTGAGTCTGGGAAGCCCATGCCTTCTCTATGGTCCAGTGGAAACCGCATCTGACAAGCTCTTCCTTGCTATCTCCTCACAGGGAAGATAGAGGTTCAGAGAGGAGGGAACAGAAAAACAGGAGAGAAAGGACGAGCAGAGCAGGGGCAAAGGAAGGAGAAGAGAGGAACCATGCTGTGGGATGGTCTGTCTGTCAAGTGTGTTGCTGATTGGTCAGTAAATAAATCACTGATTGGCCAGTGGCTAGGCAGGAAGTATAGGCGGGACAAGGAGGAGAATAAAGCTGGGAAGTGGAAGGCTGAGTCAGGGAGACCCTGCCAGCCGCCACGATGACAAACAGCATGTGAAGATGCCGGTAAGCCACGAGCCATGTGGCAAGGTATAGATTAATGGAAATGGATTAATTTAAGCTGTAAGAACAGTTAGCAAGAAGCCTGCCACTGCCATACAGTTTGTAACCAATATAAGTCTGTATTTACTTGGTCGGGTCTGAGCGGCTGTGGGACTGGCAGGTGAGAGAGATTTGTCCTGATTGTGGGCCAGGCAGGAAAACTCTAGCTACAGAACCACCTCTCATTTTTTGTAAAGAATTCAGTCTCAGAGTTAAAAATCACTCTGTTTTTTTGTTTTGTTTTGTTTTTGTTTTTTTGAGACAGGGTTTCTCTGTGTAGTTTTGGTGTCTGTCCTGAATTTCTGTCTGTAAACCAGGCTGGCCTCAAACTCACAGAGATCCACCTGGCTCTGCCTCCCAAGTGCTGCGATTAAAGGCGTGTGCCACCACCGCCCAACTAAAAATCACTCTGTAAATAAAGGCATTGATCTATCAATTCTTAGAACTCTCTGGCCTAATCAACTTTTATCACAGCCCATCTGCTAATATTGTTGCACTGGAAATCAGTATCCATACATACATTATTGAGATACACATGGAAACTAGATCAACAGGCGTGACTTTTGATCAAGGTACAAATTAAAAGTAAAATAATCCAGCAAGGAAAGAGGGAAAGAAGGAAGGACTTTCACAAAGAAACTTTCACAGAGAGTTTGCTATTTAAAGTAATTGAAATCCCCAAATCTTAATGGTTTAATAAGACTGTTTGAATAATTAATTTATGCAAAATTAATACAGAAACACCTTGCAGTTACTTAAATTACCCTATTACGGGGTTGGGGATTTAGCTCAGTGGTAGAGCACTTGCCTAGCAAGCGCAAGGTCCTGGGTTCAGTCCTCAGCTCTGGAAAAAAAAAATTACCCTATTACAATTTTAATAATTCCTTGCTTGTGTGTATGTGTGTGTATATATTTGCATATATATATATATATGTATATATATAGTATCAAAGTAGAAAATGCAAAAGAACACTGTATCCATGTTGCATCATGTATATGCTTTCATTAGACTAAAAGAAATGTCATATGGACTTTCTAACCATGTATTCTGTGAGACATAGGGAACTTGTGGGTGATTTTTATTTCTCTTTTAATTTATATTAAAATTGTTCTAATAAGTAATGCCTTGTGAAAGAAGACAAAATACAGTATCTTTTTTGATAATATTACTTTTAGGACAATGAGAAACATCGCTGAACTTGGACAGGGAAAGAACTGATCTGCTCGGGTTGATTCACAAGCCTGAAATGCAGGGATCCATGGGGGGAAAGCAAGCTGTGCTCTACCCACAAACTCCAGTAATCGTGACATCAATAGAGACGGATGTCCCTGACGGAAGGCAGAGACAAGGCCACTGAGCAAGCAACTCAGCAGGGCCAGATGGTATTTATTCAAGGGCTCATTTATTTGGATCAACTTACGTATGAAATAGCAGGGATTCTGACAAGGACATGTGATACCTCATTTCCTTGAAGATTAGGAAGTTGCAGACATAGTATCTGGCCTACGAGGAGAGCCCAAGGAAGGCAGTAAGAGGCTCAGAGTTGAGCAAGCCCTAGATAGAGCAAAGTTTCTGTGCACTATTAAACAGAAAGAGGTGTGCCCTGAGTTATGTAGCCATTTGTACCCTCATGCTTCCTCCCCAAAAGATATGTTGACAGACTCGGCGGAGGCTAATTAGAATGGGACCTTCCTTGGAAATACTGTCATTGCTAAGGTAAGGCCAAGCTAGAGGACAGTGGTCTGATCTAATATGACAGCATCTTTATAGGAAAGGGACACACTGACACACACACATAGAGGATACCATGTGGGTTACAGAGACAAAAAGAGAGATTGCCATTGGATGACAGAAGTAGAGATGGAAAGAAGTGAAGGAATGCCCATCAGTGCTCACCTTCCCCCAAGACATTAGGAAGATTCAACGATGGGACTTTTGAGAGTGTCAAAAAAGCATGGGACATATGAACACTTACCTTTGTGTCCTCGGGTCTCTGAACTGTAAGACAACAGAATGTTAAACTACCTAGTGTGCAATATTTTGTTACAGTAACCCCAGCCAGGAAATTAAGCCCTCCCCACTGCCCTAAAAAATTAAAAACTTGTAGCTAGTCAGAGAATCTCAGGTAGTTTTTTTTTATTTTCTTGCTTATCCTTTGAGTTGCTACAGCTACTCAATGTAGGTCTCATTGATACAATACCAACATAGAAACAACCTGTCTGTTGGAAATTCAGTTTAGGCCAAAAGAAAGGTGGACAAAACAGAAATGTGGACAGTGGACTAGCCACCTTCTCCCTCAGCTGCAAGAAAGCATTTAGTATCAGCAGGCAGAGGAATAAAACGGGGGGAGGGGGCGGGGGGGGGGGGGGAGAAGACGAAGAAATGTGTGCTGAGACACCCATACAAGGACCATGTCGTGTTCCCCATGGCTGAGAGGTTAGCACAAAGTTATTTTGACTAAATAGCTGTGGTACCTTGAAAATCATTTAACATCTCTGCAACTCAGTTACCTGGCCTCGAAAATGGGAGTAGTCAATAGTTCCTAACTTACAGAGCGATGGTAAAGTGTAAGTGATGTGGCCCTTACAAACATGCTTAGACCTGAACCAGCACATGATGTTTTGAACAGCACATCTACGCTTCCACGTGTCCTGACAAACTTAGTCTCTCAGTTCTTCTACTTTATCAGTCTTGTCAAGTTATAAACAAAAGAAGCTGGGACTTTGGGGCTAGGAAGCTGGCTCAGTGAGTCAGGGCACACTTTGTTCTTCTAGAAGACCTTAATTCTCTTCACAGTGCCCATATCAGGCAGCTCACATTTGTCTGGAACTCCAGTTCCAGGATATTCAGTACCCTCTTCTGAACTTCCTGGGCACTGTACTTACACACACACACACACACACACACACACACACACACACACACACACACACACACACTACAGAGCAAGATCCAGGACAGGCACCAAAACTACATGGAAAAATCCTATCTTGAAAAAAAAACAAAATAAATAAATAGATAGGTAGATAGATAGATAGATAGATAGATAGATAGATAGATAGATAGATAGATGAATGAATGAATAAGTCTTAAAGAAAAGATGCCAAAGCTCGAGACACTAAAGAAATAATTGCTGTGGATGAAATAAAGAGCTTCACACATGGAATTCCAATAGTGACAAGAAAGAAACAGTGTAGGATAGGACAGGACTGTAGGATGTATTCCCTGAAGTCAAATTGTCCCCAGGTAAGAATTACCAACCTATTTAATAAGACTAAGGTACTGGTGAAACTACTTCATTGAGTCACAGGGAGGAGTAACTGTGAAAATATGTTTATCACTAAAGAGACACAGGATATACTTGCTGTTATAGCATAGGACCAAGTAATGTTTACTGTCATTTGCCAAGTGTCTAAGGAAAAGGATGGAATGTCCCTTTCCTTCTAAATGTTGCAATTAAAGAAAAGCACAAAATAATGAACAGTAGTATGTACCAAGGTCCTAAAAACAAAACAAAAAGCCCTCAGTTGAGTTAGGAGGGGGACTTAATAAAGGAAATGGAACCATAGCTACTTACTGAAGGGTGGGAGCAATTTTCAAGGCAGAGAGAGTCTCTCATAGTAAAACAGATAATGGGTGTGTTCGAAATTGTCACAGTGAACCAGGTGAGGGGAAAGCTAAGGATCCAAACTAATTGAGATCTACTGACACAACTTGGTTTTTCCAATGCTGAGAGGCCTTCCCTAATTTCTTCACAAACCAGATGATCTGACACAGCCAAGGTATCATGTCCTCTAAAAGGACTTCTCTTGGATCAAGAATCGGGACTCCTCTTTGCTCCTGGGTAACTTCATCAGTATCTTCCATGAATGTGCCACTTCTTCACTGAACAACTGAATGGGACCACCACAGGCAAGCAGAAGGTCAGGAGTCAATGACTACCCCTCTGTAAATAAAAATGATGCATCTGTGATCATGACAATCACAAACACCAACTTTCAGGTTAATAAATGTCAGATTTTAATACTTATGCTTTGCCTCCCAAAGATAAACAAACTGCTTCTGGAGTGGGAATGTTGGTCTCAAACGTCCCTGAGTTAACTGAGCCCTATCTCATGTGTAGTAAGCAACAGTCCCTGGTATGAATGTGGTGATCTACAAAAGGAAAAGAGTACCAAAGGGAAAATTGAAAACCCACAGTGGGAAGATCAATTCCAGCCAAGAAATTAGACATATTTGGATATGCTGAGGAATATGGCTTTTATTCTATTCAGTGAAATCATAAAATATTTGTAGTTTTGTAAGAAAAAAATTGTTGTCAGCAATTGTATACACTCCATACTAACATACAACAGTATTAAAATTTATAATTTTAAGGTGAAATACTTTAAGCTTATAAATCTAATTTTAGTTTCGCTTTCTGCACCAATCCCTGTGCGATGGGGATTATAAACAATGAAATTTTCTTATTAAAATGACTACGATTGTTAATCATGAAGAATCATCATTGTACTGCCTAACATTATCTCAGGTGTGAGGGGTCAGCAGAGGTCCTGCTGTTTGGAATTGCATAAGGGTGGATCCATTGTAACCTGGAGGAGGTGAGGATAATGGGGACAGTAAAATGACATTCAGGGACATACTCAAAATGAAGAAGGACAGAAGAAGAAACTGCTGAGAACAAGGAAGAAATGGAGGGAAAAATGGGGAATAAGAAGAGAAATAGGGGCAGAGGGGGAAAAGAACCCAGAAGAAAGTGGACAGCAGGCACAAGGGCAGGTACTTGTTGCTAGGGGCTCACATTTCCCCTCATAGTCTTTCCCAGGTTTCCTTCGAATGCTGTAGCACTGTCGGTTTGGAGCCTGATTACCATGGCTGACACAGCAGAGAGCCTGCCTATTTTTAGACGAAATTAATCATTTTCATGTGTTATTTTTGGTTCAGATAATGGCTGGCGTGCACAGCAGCTTCTTCGTTAGCTGCCAAGAAGAATGTAAACAAGGTTGGAGCGCTGCTTGGCAGCGTCTATATTAGGCTCAGCTATCGTGAAGCCAAATTTCCTAAGGAGGAAACCCTCTTGTGTCCAATGAAGGCTCTCAGATGCTCATCCAATCAAATAGTGAATTGGCTGAATGGATTTGGTACCCCTTTGCCCACAGTGTTCTCCTTGTTCAGTTTCTTCTAAGTCAGGAACTATTTAAATTGGAACTATTGACATGTGGCTGAACCCTTATCCATTATGGGATACTGCCTGGGGAATTGCAGGATCTTATCAGCCTTTATCTCGTGGATGCCAGCAGCACCTCTGGCCAAAACTTATCACCAGACCTTTCCAAATGACCACCTAAGACACACCTGGGCGTTCCTAATTAAGAGCCATTGGTTTACATCAATAAAGCCATAATAATGTACCACAAATTATATCAGCATAGACTCCTAGCTCCCTTATGTCAAAAGTTGGATTTTCCAAGTCACCTTGTCTGTATAAAAAGAGAAAAACAAGCAGATACACTTATTTGTTGACTCTTCTTTGTAGGTTGCATCTGATGACTCACAAAAGTAGCTTCTTCCTGAGACAGAATTCTCACTGATTGCTCCTGTTTGCTGCTACCCCAGTCCTGATTTCACAGGACACCTCTGGTCTCTCTAGCTTTGTTCCAAGCACATACCACATCCTCCTCCCCATTAGCTCACAACAACTGAGAAAACCAAATGTACATGCTTCCTGTTTTGTATAGAAAGCTCAAAAACATTAGGAAGGTGTGGCAATAGGATGTTTACAGCCCTAGCTCTAGGCATCCTTGGTATGTACTGATGTGGCTTGCTATCCATCTTATGCATAGTCTTTCTGCACAGGACCAGAGGTGGCATGCTCTTCTCTAGGAAGTCCTATTGCATTGGCCAGACTAAGTGCCCTTGTACCCAGTGCTCACTAAAAGAATCATTTCCTACAATTCTACACTAATGCATCTTAAGTCATCAATTCCCACTCTAACAGTTTTTTAGTCCCAGCATGATTGACAGTAGGGGCACATGTGAATGTCTCTTCCCATTAACAGGTATAGTTTGGTGTTGCAACCTCAGAAAGACAAGCAACCAGTGATTTGACAGCAGATCCTGTCTGTATCTGAGATACACAGGACATAGACCATCCAGAGAAAGTACCTTAGTTTCTCCTCATATAGACTAAATTCAGTATTGAAGATAACTCCATGATCAAGTGATTATAATGGAATAAAACAAGTTTTCATTGGAACCTAGAGAAAAACCTTTGACCTGGCCTAAGGTGGTAAAGGAGACTCCAGAGTATAGTAGAAGCATGAATAGCAACTATGAAGGATGACCAGAAAGTAGCCAGATAAAATTCACAGAGAGATGAAAAGGAGATGTGGGAGCCTATTCCAAAGTAGATGTGGATGTAGAAAAGAGACTCAGATATTATGAATGGCTCAACAATACTAACTGATGAGATTGTGACGTATAGAAGAGATTATAGAAGACACCATGTTTGATCTACAAAAACTAGAAGCTAGAACAAAATGAGTTTCAGAAAAATTACACAAAGACTCAGAGCTGAGCCTCAATATTGTGGCTCCTGCTCACTCACGCCCCTAAGAGATACTAACCACATTTTAGAGAGGACACTAACTCTAGTTTTCTGTTTGAAATGTAACTCTTACCTTTTCTAACCATTAGGGAATACTCTCAACTGTTAACATAGAACTTTCCTTGCATATGTTAGGGCAGACTAAAATAAGAATTAATATCAGAATGAAACTAGAGAGCTACCTGGCACCACCCTGTGCCCCAAACAGTTGACTCATTTGGAACCCCTAAAGGGCCCTGAGTATGGCTGGGTATGGCTTCAGGTCCCACATTGACCTCTACTCTAGAGACAACAACCCACACACTATCAGGCATTCAAACCAAGCATCATGAGCAAGTGTTTATATCTCCCTAAATTTCATGTTGAAACCCTAAGCCTCAATGTGCTGTAATTAGGTGACGGGTGTCTTTAGGTGCTGATTAATTATGTCATGAAAACAGAGAATTATTGTCGATAGAGTTAGTACCTTTAGTAAGAACCAGAGAGCATTCTGGTCTTCCACAATATGAAGATATAGAAAAAAGCAAGTGGTCTGCAAGCTGGAAGAGAGCCCTCACCACAACCCCGCTATGCTGGTGCCTTCATCTCAAACTTCCTTCCTTCTATGCAAAATATGTTTGTGTTTAAGCCACTGAACATAGTAGTATGTTATAGTACCCCAAATGGACTGACATCAACTCAATTCATGTCTGCCTTCCCAAACTATGTATTCTGTTAACTACTATGTTCACGATGACTCCTGAACATGATGAAGGAAACATGGGGTATAGAGCTAATATGTCTGATGGCATTGGATTGATGTTGGTACTGTTGACTTCTCTCAGTCACAACCTTAGTTCTCAAGAAAATACCACCACAACTTACGAATTCAAATCTACATGTCAGGCACTTAATGAAAACTTCAAAGAGAACTAGAAAGGGTCAAATTAGTTGATTCCTATAGGCTTCTAGACAACAACACCTTTCCATGTCTAAGGTATTTCCTACAAAGGCGTCATGAGAAATCTCCATAAGGGAAACCTGGGACTAGGTCCTAACTAGGTGTCTTATTAACTCTGTAGGGGTGGCTACAACCAGTCTCAGATACTAAAATGAGAAAGAAAGATTCTAAAAGCAGAATCCCTGATAAGCTGAGAAGTCTGATAAAGTCGCATTGAAATATTAGGCTCAGATGGCAACTAATGTGCACTCCTGTTCCGGCCCTTCCTCTGGTTAAGGCTGGCTGAGATGCTGTGCTGCTGAGAATTCTGATGTGTAGTAAGGATTGCACATCCACAGGTGTGCTGTCAGTTACTAGAAATAAGAATCCAACTAGTTTTAGTTTAAGAGAAAAGGGAGGAATTCATTGGCTCCTGTGAAACAGAATTTAAAGAAGTGCATCTCTGCTCTGTGATAGGTTTAAGGAGGGATCAAACAAACAAACAAACAAACAAAACATAAAAATCTATGAGGACTTTCTGTCCTCTCATCTTCTAACTGTTCTTCTACCTATTTTTTTAGTACTTTTCTTCTGAGATTAGTTTCTGCTGTGTAGCAAAGACCATGTGTGGTGGTATTGTGTTCCCCCAAATATTGTGTACCCTAATGAACTTATCTGGTGTCAGAGAACAGAAAAGTCACTAGATACTTAGGATAGGCAGTGGTAGCACACGACTTTAATCCTAGCATTCCAGAGGCAGAAATCCATGTGTTCAAGGATATAGCCAAGCATGGTGACTCATGCTTTTAATCCCAGAAAGCAAGCCTTTAATCCTAGGGAGTGATGGTAGAAAGCAGAAAGGCATATAAGGCGTGAGGACCAGAAAATAGCGGCATTTGGCTGGTTAAGCTTTCAGGCTTTTGAGCAGCACAGTTCAGCTGAGAACCATTTGGATATGAGGACACAGAGGCTTCCAGTCTGAGGAAACAAGATCAGCTGAGAAGTTAGCCAGGTGAGGTTAGCTGTGGCTTGTTCTGTCTCCCTGATCTTCCAGTGTTCACCCCAAAAACTGGCCCTGGGTTTGATTTTATTAATAAGACTCTCTAAGGTTCCTGCTACAAACATGGATAGTGTTCCACCCCAAGAACATTCTTGGACACAAAACCAGCAAACCTCTTTCTCCAGCTCTCCCTTTAAGTAACTACAGGGTAAGAGGCTGGTGCTTGTTGGCCTGGCTTAGGTTATTGGCTGAGTCATGGACCAATCAGGTCTAGATTGTGAGGCATTATAATTGGCACAATCTGAAAAATGTGCTAACCTCTGGGGTCACAAATCAGAAGCTATTTCTATGAGTTGTCATATGTGATAATTTTTAGTTTTATGCAAACCAGATTTCTGACGTGTAAGCCTCATCTTTTATCAGCTAAGGGATTTTGCATTGATAGGATCTCCCTTGGCTCATAGTGGCTGTGCCTTCCTCTTCTGAGATCATTCTTGTTCATTCATGCAGAAGTGTACATATATACTGTACACTATGTATACTACACATGTATACACATGTACATATGTGTGGGGAGGCAAAGAAAAAATACCTGTCTACCCTATTTTTAAGGCCTTTGCAATCTAACTGAATGATTTGAAACATGAAAAATTAAAAATCTGTTGTGTTAGTCCCCTTTTGGAATTTCTATATTCCCTTTTTCTGAATTTTCAAATGCATTCATCTGTAACTACCTTTATACTATTTTCTTTGTAACTTATCTGAGCTCCTCTATAAAGACATGAGTCCTTAGAGGTATATCAAAGATCAAATCAGATGAGTACCACTCATTATTCTTATTAACAAATGTTCTGCTTACATCTTTCTTTGCTAGGCATTCTGCCTACCTATCTGTGCATATCCATGAACAAACATAGCCTGCTCCTAGCCCTGCCAGGCCATAATTTATAAGCTCGGCTTCATCTCCTCTAACCTACTGAAGGATTATTCATTTGAAATTATCTTGCTTCTTTTTATATAAACAACTTCCCCTTCTGAATTGATGATTCCTATTAATTTATAAGATGCTAACATACAAATATAGTATTCTGTCTTCAAAAGTATCATTCCCTTAACTCCATGTCTGTCTCTAAAAAACTGCCTCATTGTTTTACCTCTTTACAAACTCCTTAAAAGAATAAACTGTAGTATCTTTCTGCAATTTTTCTGTTTTCTCTTCTGACCTTTTAAAACAACCTTTGGCTTCACCATCTGCTTAAACTGCTCTTGTCAAGTTTACCACCATCCTTCATCTTGCCCAACCTAGTTGGCATCTCCTTGTGTTCATGTTATTAATTCTTGAACATGATTTCATAATTGCTTACCACTTCCTTCTAGAAACACTTCCCTCCCTTCGCTCTAGGACCACACATTTCCCCAGTTCTGTTCTTGCTGACATGGCTGCTCCTTCTAATTCTCCTTTGATGGATCCCTGCTTGTTCATAACTACTAAATATGGCAATTAGCTAGGCTCTCCTTTCATTCTACACATCTTTAGGGCATGCATCTATGCTTTTAAGTAAAATCCTCATGCTCTCTACTGTACTTTAGAATTCTCCCTTGATCCCTGGCTTGAGAAGTCAAATACTCCTATTAGAATGCCTAGTAATTTTCTTGTACTTATTACTAGAGCCAAAACAGGACCTTCCCACCTTAACTTCACACTTGCTCCCTTCCAATCTGCCTTATAAAATTTATTGAAATCACTATTCACCCAGTTGCATAGGCCATAAATCTAAGAATCTCTCATTCCCTTTTGTGATCATGGGGATCAAACTTGAGGCCTCATACATGCTAAGCCAGTGCTTTCCCACCGACCTACCTCCCCAACACTAGACTATAAATCTCAGAGGTAACGCTAACTCTTTTCTTTTCCTAACACTCAGCATCTAAGCATCAGCAAGCTCTGCTGACTGTCTCCAAGACTCCATTCTGAACTCCATTCTCTCACCACCTCCACTGCTGCCAGGGAGCACCTGTTATCATCACAGCTATGCTGTTTGTCGTGCTTCAGAACTGCTCTACAATTCATTCTTCAAATGGTCAGCTGAAAGTACATTCAAATCACACCCTCCCTCTTCATGCTTAATAATATACAATTGATGCCCTCTATATTTTGAATTAAATCAAAATCCCCAAATGGCCACCAAAATCTTGCCCACTTCTACTTATCTATCCTATCTTCTACTCTTCTTTCTCTTTTGATGACGTAGTACCCATCCTGGTCTGTGTGCAGTCCCTGTTCTCCACTGAGTGGATTATGATTTCAGGCTCCTGAATATGTTTCTTCTTTTTAGAAGGTTCTATTCTACCTTATTTATTCCTGTACTATCTTCTTGCCACTCCAGATTTCATGCAAATGTCACTTTCATAGGGATCACTTCCTGAACAAGCCTTTGAATAGAAGTCACATTCATTTGGGATCTCATGCAAAGGTCATTGCATAATCATGTTCTACTTTATTTACAGTACACTGAATTTATTAGGCACCTATTAATTGTACTTTAATTGTAACTAAGGTAATAGATTTCATAATGACAGTTCCATACATGCTTATAAACATATAATGTACTTTGGTAATATGTAAACTTTATATTACCCTTCCTTATCTCCCTGATAGACTCCCTTTCATATTCATGTTTTTTAAAAACTGAATTGAACATATGAGGGAAAACAGGCAATAATTCCTTTGTTATTCTGTGTTATTTTGTTTAACGTATTAATCCCCAATACCGTGTACTTTCCTATAAATTTTATAACTCCATTTTTGCTTACATATAAATAAAAGTCAGTTGTGTAAATATACCACTTAGACATTCTCTTTATCTATTAATCTGGCGATAAACACCCAGCTGCTTTGATTACCTGGATATTATGAGTAGGGAAGTAATAAATGTGAACATGCAGATGCCTCTAGAGTAATGCAGCACATTTTCCTAAATTCTATCTCTTACATATTGGGTTCCTTACTTTGTTTTCTGTCTTTCCCCAGTGGAATGTGACAGGTACCAGATCAGTCTTATTCTTATGATTTTAACTAATTTGTCTATCTGCCACAATTCCTCGATTAGTATCTGATAATAATACATTCTAGACATGTATTTGTTTCATAAAAGGATAAGCTTGTCTCTGGTTATCTTTTTAGGTTGAGTTGAGTGGATGAGATGACAGGTAGAAGGATGATGGATGAACATCTGGGTGGACTGATTGATTGATGGATGAATGGATTGTCTAGACCAGTGGTTCTCAACCTTCCTGATGCTGCGACCATTTAATACATTTCCTCATGTTATGTTGACCCCCAATCATAAAATTATTTTAGCTGCTACTTCATAATTTTAATTTTGCTACAATTATGATTTGTAATGTTAAGTATCTGATATGCAAGATGGTCTTGGGCAAGCCCTCTGAAAAGGTTGTTATATACTCCCCAAAGGGGCCGTGACCCACAGATTGAGAACTGCTAGTCTAGACTATTACTGGTAAATGTAGTCTATGAAAAATATTTTTCAGTTATCTATCACTGCATAATGAACCAGCCCCAAACTTCATGTCTTAGAACAGTAGATTATTTCTAAAATTCAGGGAGTTGTTTTGGTCACTCTTCTGGCCCTAATGGTGTTGGCTGTGGTGATCGTGGCTACAGTTATTAAAGAGCTAGTTTAAAAGCCAGAATCTACAAAATATCTCATTCATCTGAGACAGTTCATCTTGGCTGTTGGCTAACAGTTCAGCGGAGAATGTTGACAATCAGAACAAGACTTGTCAGGTCTATAACACATAGGCTTCTCCCAGCATGGCAGTTGTGTTACAAGACATCAAGGACTGAATATTCAAAGAGACTCAAGTAACTACTGAGGATTTTCTTGACCTTCCCTTGGAAGTTCCAGAACATCATTTCTGCCGTATTCTATTAGCTAGCCAATCACTAATGTCAGCCTAGATTTGAGCTTCTACCTTTTGAAGTGAGGGGCAGTGTGGACAGTAGCCATCGTGGAAACTATCTCCACATCTGTAAACAGACAGCTCCCTGGGTTGTGTGGGGGGAATCCTTCAGCCCTCTTCATTTTGTGTAAACACATCTTTGTGTTGTCCTTTAAGCAGACCACATCTTACAAATGAGTCAAGTACGTGGCTCTTAGGTCAAGCTGTCATGCTTCGATAGCTGCACATTCATTCTATGAAGAGTTGCTTCCTTTCTGTTCCAAGAATACAATCGTGTTTCACATTCTTTAAACCACTTTGTGTATTCTAATTAGTGATCTCTGTTTTTTTCCATCTCTGTGCTCCAGTCACCTGTTCCCACCTTCACATCTTCTTCTCATTATTTCGGATAATCTGATATAGAAATAAAAAGTCAATTCTAAAAGTAGAGCTAAGAAATAGGGTCTGATTAACCAAGTACCAGTAGAATTGAATCAATGAACTAAGCATCAGTTGTTAAACTCATCACTGATCGCTGTTCAGTTAGAATGCCACTGTCTCTCCTTCCAGTGTTTCTCATCTGAGAATCATATGTAGAGCTATGACAAAGAAATGTAAAGTCTTGAGCTTCACCTCAGACCTATTCATAGGAATTTGAAGGTGGATAGCTCAGGGCATATACTTTTAAGATCCACCGTAGTCACACTGATGTGTTTTCAGTGTTAATTACCTCCCCCGGGTGTCAAAATATCACACAGAATAGAAAATTCCACTCTCTTGCAATTATGTCTCGCCTTATTAGCACATAATATCTTCTGCTGAAGAAGTGACTACAGTGATTTGTTGTCTCCCAGAGTGTTTTATGCCCATTTCTGGATACATGTATCTGTAGAGTTATAAGAAAACAATAAGAAAAAGCCTTCACAGTGCAGACATTCATTCTGAGGCATCTTTTCCATATCGATCCTAATTTGCAAGAAACATTGACCTAGAAAGAAACAAGTGCAGCTAGTTTCTATCTGTGCTAAACTTTCCCAAATATGCCCTGTACAGTAGGCCATGGCTACAGCCAGCAGATTCTTCACTATTCTTTTTCTTGTTGAAGATGAAATGTGCTGATGCCAATAACCTGGTGAATAATTCATTTTCCCAAAGAACAATCTGTAAGCCTTGAAATGCTTTCGTCAACAAAAGAGAAAATATTAAGAGATAGTAATACTTTCTTCATGTATATAACCTTTTATGATTTTTCTAGCCATTCTCTATATAATGAGGATAATGACCATAGGTAATATTTATTGATTCTATAATGTGCTAGGTTTTGTACTAAGTTCATCAACACAGAGGTCACAGCTTTTAATTTTTAAAATATCCTAGGATAGACATTTACATGTTTATCCATACATCTTTTCCAGAGGAAGAACCTGAGATTTAAAAAAGTCAATTAACTTTCCTGAAAACACACAGAATCTAAATATGTGTCACAATCACTATGTAAGATTGTTCCCCCATATAGATATTTCTTCACATCTCTAGAAGTCAGTAGAAAAAAAGACAGATGTAAAGATATAGATTAATTTGATGATCATTAAATTCCTAAGTAGTTAACAAAAATGTAAGATGGTTCCAGTTTTCAGAGGAGAAAAAAATCAGCTGCAGAATTGCAACAGGCTACCCAAATAACATATTATAGGGTCAAAGTTACTCCATTGAATGGAACCTTGACGTCTTCCCACAGCCCTATGGTAACTCTGACATAGCCAAAGGGATTCCTGTAAGTCTTGCCTTATACTATGAAGAACAAATGTGGGGTGGGATATGGCAATAAATAGAGCTCTGTGATGACATTTTCGGACAAAAAGACTAGCTTATCAAATCCCCATCAGCCCATACTAGATCATATCAAGATTTTGCAATATGAACATAATGTTCTCTACTGTCCAGGATCTAATCCTTTTTCATTGGGGAGCACATTTGCAAACAATGACTCCTAACTCATGAGGAACAGCATCCAACTCTTACTCCACCAGGACCTTTACTCCACGTTGGAAGTGGCTGCCCTGAGGTTAAAGGGCTGTTCTGAGCCGAACACTGAAGCTCTTGCTTGAAAGAAGATTTCCCAAAATGAACCCCCAAAGAAACTGAAAATGGCATGAACGTACATCCTGTTACTCAACACGCCCTGGTTTCCTAATGCAGAGTCAGGAAGAGAAGGTGCCAACATTCCTGAATGTTAGAATCATTACAGAGCAAACTCATACTGTTCCCACACTTGAATGCTAACAAGAGAGAGTTCGTGTTCTCCTCTTTACTTATGGAAATGCTGCAAAACCATATGGGCTTAGTTAGATGTCAGCCACTAACTAACTCTCTCTTGCCATTCTCTCTGAGGGATTGTGAGGCTCATCCCAGGCAAATGACTTCCAAAGCAAGGATGCTCTATTTGGGAACATGGTCGTGGGCCCTGACAGGGATAAGCACTTTTGAACTTCAATGTATTTTTATAACCATTGCCCCAATTAAATCTCATAGTCTCCTAGAGAAGAGGTAGGCTTCGTCACTTCCATGTTGCAAATAGGAAACTAGAGGATGCACTGTGGGATATGGAACCATGCATGCCTTGCCATCTGCAGCCACTGGAACACTAATTGGCTTTAGGCTAAAATAGTGCGGCTTGATTTTTTTCCTCCTTGGGACATTTGATGAAAGCAAAATGAGATGTCTTCTGCGTATTGTGACGTTCAAAAACATAGGCCTGGTTGTAGTTCATGGCCTCAGGATTTAATGTTGCTATTGTAATTTCTCCATCTGGAAAATGATTTAATAAGGAAACCTACACTAGTGCTTTATTGTTTGAAGTCAGTAAGATAATATATGTTAAGTTTCTGCTGCACGCGTGCGCACACACATACACACACACACACACACACACACACACACACACACACACACACACGCACGATAACTTAACAGTTCTTCCTGAACTGGCTACCCCTTCACTTATTCATTGATGTTTCTGGTGTCCATTGAGTGTAAAGTCAAGGACTTCTCTTCCCATAAAGGGCACGTAATGAACAATGTGGGAGAAGTTTTTTTCCTGCTTATAAATGTGCTTTGTTTCTGTAAATTAACACAAATTGCAGTTATTTTCCAGTATTAATTTTGAGTCAATGCCACCATTTACTTGGCTAAAAGGTCGCTTGGTTCCTCCCCTGGCTGGCCCACCCCATTCCTTTTGCAGGTGGGGCAGTTCTGCTAGTAACTGCTGCAGAATGTGATTCCTTGGGGGCTTTTAAGCAAAGGGATGGAACAAGATTTCTGGAATTTGGCGCCTACTGGCTGTGCTCTGGAAGTGTGCTGATGGGAAATCTGCATGGGGTTTCTGCTATGTGCAGGCATCATTCTGGGTGCTGGGCTGAGTCAGAAAAGGAGAGCATACAGGCTTAGGCAATGGATTAAGTGAGAGAGAGGCTGTGTAGGGCAGGGCTGTGAAGTGTACACAGCATTTTCTAAAGAAGTGAGATGGGTGAGTGCTGCATTCCAGGGGAAACCACTAATGTGAGTAAGTAAGTGTGGACACTACATTCTGGAACTTCATTCCTGGGGACCACAACCCATCCTCTATTTCTTTTATATATATATATAACTTATGCATGTGATCATGGGTATATATGACATAAAATACACATTTTTAATTTATTAAAGAAGAGATTTATTAAATTTTAATTTGAGGCCAGAATCAGAACCTATGCTCTGTTATATACTAGTAAATTTAATTTTCTGAGACTTTTGGAGGAATGGAAAAAGACTCCTTATATTTTACAGAAAAAGTAATGTATTCACAGATCTGCCTGTTACTTTATAAGTGGCAGAATTAGAATTCAAAGCCAGAAGAGGGTTATGGTGTTTGAAAATTCAGCTTGTTAAGATAGACGAATGAGGCAGAGGAGGGAAGGAAAAGAAAAGTGGGAAGAGAGAGCAAATCGATCTTTTCAGTATTCTAGGTCAAGTAAAGCACAGACTCCGAAAACCGCACCCACATTTTAAAGCCCTAGAGTTTATCATCCGGATTGAGAGAGGAAAGATGAAAGGAAACCTATCAGCAGAAGACACAGGATAAGAGAATAAAGGAAGTCAAACTGGAGACGGGACATGGGGGCCCATAAAAAGGTCAGCACCCTAAACTTCATGGCTTTGAGAGTAGATGCCATCTTCTAGGGAAAGAGAGAAGATCTACACCCGACAGCTGTCAGCATCCACACCCCTGAACCCAAGGTCCAGGTAGAGCCTTTAAACCAGGAGCCCCATTCTCGACGCTCTCCACCCAGCCACACCTCGTGCTTCAAGATCCAAGAGAGGCTCCGTCCCCCCACAAGAAACCTTTTATGAAAATTCAGGCTCTTTATTGCCTGAAGCTCTTATAATTTAAAAAAAAAATTGAATAATAGTCAGTGTTTATTAAGGATCCATTTATCCCAGACACTCTGTGAGACTTTTTCTACCACTTTATTATTTAAATATCCTACTCCTGTCATAACAATCTACAGAAGACATCACTTTCTTTTTTTAAACAGAGTCAGCGATTTTTCAATCTCAGAATACTTTCAAGTCACACTCAGAAGGTTGTTCATCCAGAGCCCACTTTCTTTTCATTATAAAGTGCCCTTCCTGGTCTCTGTTTGAAGAGTTAGCCCAGGTATTAAAGGAGCACAGACGGAAGGAATAATTCCAGAGAGTCTTGTTGAAGAGAATGGACAGGGTCAAAAATTTCATTCAGGCAGCTTGATACGTCCTCGAAAGGGCTCAACTCAGAGTAACATCCTAGGCACTGTCATCAGGAATCAGAGGTACACGTACAGGGACATAGTCTGACTTCGGCTTCAGGACATTTCATGGGGCAAAATGTAAGGCAACAATTATTTGCTAAACAGAAAATTAAAGGCATAAATAAAGTCAGTGATTAAACCAGTGAAGCAAGAATCACATGGGCCCCAATTTCCTTATTTGGCTTGTGGCTGCCAATATGGATAAAAAGGAACACGTGCAGAAAGCAAATGTACTAGCAATATTAGAGGGCTGCAGCTGAGTGCTGCTGATGCTCCTGGTCCCTTAAACCATCCACACCCTGAGGTTAGTCCTTCCCTTATTAAAACCTGTCAAGCTGAATGGAGTAAACCCAGTGAGAAAGGGACCCTTGCTCTCCCCCACCGAACCTCAGTCTCCTATGAGTGAACTCCATCTCTGAGTTCTGCTAAAAGGAATCTGATTTCCCTTGTCCCTCCCCCCACTTCTGCCAAAAAGCTTTTCTTAAATGTTCCAATCTTAAACACACAGACACATGCACACAAAAGCTTTTGGTATTTTTTTAAAATACAAATTTTACTTCTTTTCTAGCTCTCTGTCCCCAGTGAAGGCTTCCTGTTTGACAGGTAAATGTTGACACATCAAAAGGAAGAAGCCTGCATTTCCATTTCCTATAGGCACATCTGTAAGCTGGAGGTGAAAGATCAAATGCTGCAGGCCCTGTTCAACAACCACAGCTTAGTGAGATCAGGACTGCCTATGACTGTCTTCTGCCCTCACCCTGCTCTTCTGCACTCTCCTTAGAACTCTCCCAGGTGTCTCTGAGGCATCGTTCACAGCTTACCCTTCCTCCTGGATTACATCGCCTCTTGCTCCTGAGTCACTGCGAAGAGCACCATTTGTGCTCCCACCGCCTCCACACATCTGTGAGGACCACACCTCTAATCAATGTACGTGATCACATTTTCCTCTTTTAAAAGCGCTATGGGTTCCTCATTGCTTACAAGGCAGAGAGATCATCCACCACTTCTCAGCATCCCAGGGCATTTACAAACTGTCTGGTTTTATCTCTCCTACCACAACCATGCATTCATCTTTTCATTCATTTACTCAAAACTCTAAGGGACCCATCATGTGCTAATTATCATCTTGGGCACGAGTCAAGCTATATTCATTCCTAAAAACCCTCTTGCAATGTTCCTTTCTCTCACATCATATCCCTGCCCCCTGAAGTATGTGTGTGTGTGTGTGTGTGTGTGTGTGTGTGTGTGTGTGTGTGTGTGTATGTGTGTGTGTGTGTGTGTTGTATGCCTGTAAATATGTTCCTGTGTGTGAGTGCTGATGACTGTGAAGATCAGAGGTATCTTCCTTGATGACTCCCCACTTTTTTATTGAAGTAGGGTCTTCCACTTAAACCCACAGCTCACGGATTCAGCTAATCCAGATAGCCATCTCGCCCTATGGACACCCCATGTCTGCCACCAACACTGCTAGGATAATGATCAGACAGCTATGACCATCAGTCATTCACATGAATTCTGGGGATCTAAACGTGAGTCTTCAAGCTTGCACAGTAAGTGTTTCACTTGCTGATTCATTTCCCCAGTCCCTCTCACAGCAGTTTCTTTGCCTGTCATTTTTGACAGTCTCTTATCCTCTCCCCATCAAAATTCCATCAGTTCTACAAGGCCAAGTATCCATAGCGTCTTCTCTATGAAGCTTACCTATAACAGAGAAATTCCCCACACACCTCTTCTCCTCTATATCCTTCCCAGATCTCCATATGTTTTTCACGGATAATCAATGGCTTATATCATGTTGGAGAACACTGATGGCTTCTCTGTTTCTCTTCTAAGATGTTCTATTAGCCTCATGGACAGGATTTTCTGAATGCTAATTTCTGTGCCTGGTATATAGAAAGTGCCTGTTTGTTGATTGACCTATCTCCACATCTCCTGAAGATGTAAGTCTATGAGGCTTTTGACCACTGGTGCTTTTCTCTTTAGTCTGTTATTTCCTCAAGAGTTGATGAAACTAGCCCAGACCACTTTTCTCCCTTGGGGAAATTTGATCCCCAACCCCCATTACCACTAGAGCCTCTACATTTAAAAGATACCTCTGAGAAATCCCAGCATTCATCATCCATCTTACCAAGCACTTTTACATGCAAGTCAGAGTGCTGAGACCCCAAAGACACTCACTGAAACCCAGCCCTCAAGGAGAAGGAAGAAAACAACATGGAGGCCTGCAGCATTGACTATAAAGTGGTGCTACAGGCTGCTCTGAGGGACCCCTTCCTCAGCACAGGCCTCTATAGCTATTAGGAAATTAGAGAAGAGAGAACAAGGGAGGGGAAAGCGGAGAGGAGAGTGAGAGGAGAGGAAAGGATGAAGACAGGGTGGTGGAAAGGAAAGAGAAATGCTGGAAAGAAGCAGGAAGTTGTGCCCTTGGCTCTTCTGTGCTTCTTGGTGAAAAGAAACCACTTCTGTTGTTCTTGCAGAAGCGTCCTAACCAATGGCGCCTGCACCAGACCTTCCCAAACAGTGCCTATCACACCTCAGGAGGAAACTTACCGTGGCATAAGGTGAATGTTTTAAATGATAGTAACTGCGGGTGTTGTCATGCATGAGTACCAAATTTTGAACATTCCAAGCCTATCTTTTCCTTTAGATTGTTGCATTGTTTACTGTGAGTCTACCAAACTACAAGTGAGTAAAGCTAGGCTGGGAAGCTAGCCTAGAAGGGAGCTTTGGAGAAGAAAAAGTCTCAGGCCACTGCCCAAGGATGAGCAGCTAAATGCCAGGATTATAAAAAACCACGGTCCATGGGTCCATGTCTGTCCCCAGCACCTCGAACACTGCTGCCCTGCACTCACCCTTAGCGAGGTCTTCCTCCTCCACTCCACATTAGGTCAGCACACTTCAAAAGACCCACTTAAACACACACTCAGAGATGGAGTGATTATGGACAGCGTGAGTTCAATGAGTTGTTAATACTTCACTGTTTTAAGTTAAATCTATCTCTAGAAAAGGCAGCCTGACCCACTGTACTTTTTATGTAAACTTAGTCATTCCCACCACAGAAGTTGTGCCAAAAAACATCTTACATGGGTTATTCTTCTCCAGCCTGCATCTCAAACACCCAAAGAATCTCATTTGGATCAAGCAATTCCACATAAGCCACGGGAGAAGAAATGGCATAATACCTCACTAATATCTATCTTTCTTGGCAGAACAAGTGTGTGTGTGTGTGTGTGTGTGTGTGTGTGTGTGTGTGTGTGTGCGTGTGTGTAAATTATAGTTAAGATGGGGTTGCACCTTACTATAAACAGTACATAGGGCACTACTACCTGTAGGTTATTAGCCATGGGAAATCAGAAACATCAAAAAAAAATTCCAACCTGCTCATTATCTTACAAATAAATGACTATTTGCCTCCCTCTTTTTCTCATGCTGCTGTTTTTTTCCTTGTATTGTGCCAGACTTTCCCTCCCCATTATTGCAGGATATTTCTTCACATAACACACCACAACATTGTAAAGTTCAGCAGATATTGGCACAATCTGGCTATCACAGTCGTGGAAAAGCTGTGTGCACACAGAAGCAAACTGAATACTGCCTCTGTTAACTCAGGGAACAGAATAGCCTCAGGCTGGCCAGTGATATGTTGGATTAACCATCAGTGTACCAAAGAATCATCAACTTCAGCATTGAATTTCCACTAGAGCCAGAACAGGGACACCTATGTGCTTAAAGTGGGGTCCAATGACATCATGTTCCAGTAGATAGCTACATTGCTTGTCCAGTTATAATCCAGAATGATTGTTTATATCCGGGGGACCTCACTGCTAATACAGAATGAGGGCAGGCAGTTAGCTTAACTCTAGATATACTGATTCTAGACTCAACTAAATTACGTGTTTGCAACATTTCTCTCCCCTTTCCTAATACAGAAACTGCCTTGAGTACTAGGCACAATTTTATTTAAGACTTGATATGAAAGTTCCTGGCATTCTCCTCTCTGTTTCTCCTTAAGCTGTCTCCAAAGAAATTAGCCCTGATCTATCTAGGCTAAGTTCCAAGCCTTGGTCTAAGCTCCTTTCTTCAAAACCAGCACTTGTAAAAATGTAGTTGTAGGTTAATTTGTGTGAGTGTTGGAATTCTGTTTCTGTATTAGCCCATAAGCTGAGGGGATACCACTTCTCTGACTTCATTTCTGTCGAGCAATGACATGTTTAACACATCACAGGTTCTGAAAATAATAGATGGGTTTATTAGTAAATAGTCAGATGAATACATCAGTAAATAAACAAATAAATAAACAGAGGTATTTAGACAGCATCAATGACCTGGACTTAGAACAAATTTATGCTTCTTTTCACAGGCACACAGATAAATTTCATTTCCTAGCCTTTCTCACAACTAAGTCATGGTTGTATCACTCTCAGACCATTACAGATATAGCTTCCTAGTCTAGACCATTCATCTCCAACATATGTTTCATCAAGTTCTTTTCTCTTTGTAGTTGGATGGAGATCACCACGACAATCTTAAAAGCAAAGGTTGAACATAACAAATTCTGTATTCCCATGTTCCTCAACCATCTCATGCTGACAAGGGATATATTTCTAATAACCATAAGCTTTTATATAGATGGCCTATGGTCTATGATATTTCATTTGTAATTTTTTTCACTTTATGATGGTGTTACAATTTTCTTATGTAATATTTCTGTTTTTCACTTTCAGTTTAAAAATCAATATTCTGTGTGATAGTCCACACTTTTTTTTCACAAAAATGGTTTTGTGTTACATGATTTTGTATAGTTTTAGGCTAATATGAGTATGTTAAATACACCAAAAGTAATTAAACCAAAAGCTTTGGTGTAGACTGCGTTGAATGCATTCATTACTTGTCATATATTTGTGCAATTAGTGTTGTTTGAACAAATACAACCCTGCCTCCAGTGATTCTTAACTATAGAAGAATTTGGAAACTATATTGTAAATCTTGTAGGAGAAGAGAACCTTCTCAAATAATCTGATTTGAATGGGAAATGTCCCCCCATAGGCTCATGTCTTTGAACACTTGGCCCCCAGCTAACGGTACTGTTTTGAGATGTTGTGGTACCTTCAGAAGGCAGAGACTTATCAGAAGCAATGGATCATTGAGAGCCATACTTGAGGATGTGTAGCTTATCCTTGCTTCCTATTTGGCATTGTTTCCTGTGTCAATAGCATGTGAGGAGTTAGAGTCCCACCTTCCTAATCTCACAATCATGCAACCACCTGCCGCCATGTTTTCCCTGCATAGAGAGACTGTCTCCTTTTAAACCAGGAGTCAAAGCAACTTCCTCTTCCCCTAAGCTGCCTTTGTCAGGTAGTCTTCACAGAAATCCAAAAAGGATCTAAATAAAAAATGAAGTGTCTAAGACATGTTCACTCCTGGGAACTCCACTTACACACTGTTCTACAAAGGGAGGAATTGAGGGTTGTACTGGGTTAGACAAAAGGATCTGTGGACGTATGGAATATATCCATTTATCTGTATATGTGACTATGGAAACACACACACAAAATAGCTCATCCCTGGTAGTAAAAGAGGATAGGTTCTGATTCATTTCCTTTCAAGCCAATCACAGTGTCATAAGTGATTTTAACTATCTAGTTCCTGTGGAAGAATGAGATGTGAGGGGGAAAAATAGATAATGCCCTCAAAAGAGACAACACAAAATCTCAATTTAAAGGGCTTTTCATGCTCACTTACAGTGAGATCTTGACAAAATTATTTCACCTCTTTCCTCATTTGTTTCTTACGGGCACAGATGACACTCAAAATTACTATTACAATGCATGATCCAATTCACACAAAAATTCTGATGGGGAAAGGAGAGGAACAGAGCACAGATAGTAGCCAGATGTGGTGGTTGAAGAACTATGGCCTGTGGTGGTTGGTAATAGAAAATGAGGTCAAGGAACAGTTAAAGCAGGGAACCATGCCTGAAATTAAGGCAAGTGGCAGGACTAGAGTAATACACAGTAATTCCAAGCTGGAATTCCTTGGATGTTCTGCATCTTAAACTGAGTGCTACAAATGAATAACAACATAGAGAACAGAAAACCTACTGTAACCTGTCAAATCCCCATCAAGCATATCTTGAGCACCAATGACAATGATAGGCACGTTAACATTTGCTCAGATCATACGGACACACCATAGTGTCCAAGAGGAGTCCCACAGTGAAGTCAAAAGTCACCTTCAACTGAAACCCAAGCACTGAAATTATGTGCCCAGATGGGAATGGAGCCACATGGTAGAGCTCTTGCTTCACACGTACAAGGATGTAGTTTACTCTCCAGCACCACAGACAAACTTCTAGACTCTTCTTTGTAGCTAACTACAAATTTGACTTTGGAAAATGCAACCATTTTCTTCATCTTAAGCGTCCTCGACAGGGATGTGATGACATCACCAAAATCACGTCCATTTTCTTTTTCTCCTTATTCAGGAGAAAATGTATCCATTTATCCTGCAGGGGGTGCTAGACCAGGACCTAGAAAACCTGGTTTCTTTCCCAGCCCCACACTGGGTGATTGTGTGACCCTGGGGAAACTGTTTAACCTCTCCATATCTTAGGTCTCATCCATAAAACAGAGGGATGAACAAACTCTCCTCCTACCACTAAGGGGTGTAGCCAGGGTTAATACCCTCACCGTCCTTTGAGCTCAGCAGATGAAAGGCACTGAGAAAAGTACAAAGTATTTTTATGTGCTATTGACTTTATTTTATTTTATGTGGGGGAGGGAGTTTGCCCCAGCTGGAAAGTTGCTTTCTCTGAATCAAAGGGCAGGAACCCAGCTAGTTTCTCAGGATCAGGACCTTAGGCTGGGCTGTGTGTACAGAGTGCCAACCAACCCCACAGTTCAGTTTCCTTTAACCTGGTGCTCCAGGCAATAACTGTGCAACTCTGCAATTTAACAATGTGTTCGTTGTCCCACAACTGTTCCCATTTCGCAATTGCCCAGGTAATATGTTTGGGCCTGTAGGAAGAGTCAAATAGTTAATGAGGGAAGGGCTTGGCATGCCCTACATAGGTTCTTCAAGCAAGTCTCAGCAGGAACACATTCTCTCTCTTTCTTTCCCCTAGTCCCTGACCTACCTTCCAAAATGTGCAAGTGTCACTACCAGGAATGAGTCCTCTTTCCCAGCAGGCTGTCCTACCAGTTTGGCCGTTATCAATGCATGGGTGAGCTGTATTTTGTTTATAGTTTTATGCCATTTATTTTCCCAGGGATATTATGATTTCTAAAAGCCCTTGGGTTTGCATCAGCTTTTCAAGCTATGAGCAGCACAGTTTCAGTGCTTATTAAGCCCTTAATATGGTATGAATAGGGAAGCTATTGGACTGAAATGCCGTAATCACCCCCGAGGAAAACATCCATCACCAATCTTTATGTGGTCCCTGAACCTCTAAGAGGTGTCATCTCTCTGAGGTGTGTCTGATGAGAGCTTTCTCAGGGAAATGTCAAGAAGCCAGTGCATTAGACAAAGCTAGAAGGATACTTTCCAGCCATTACAAGCCCCCTAGTTGAGCATCTCTATTTCATTTACGTGATGAATCTTAATTAAATTTGTCAGGGCTTGGTCCTTTATCTCCAGATGTGGGGCTGACAGAGATTGCTGACATAAATAAAGTGTGCTCCAAGTGTTTGCTAGGCTCTAGACTCAGTCAGGACAGATGTGGCTTTTTGAATACCATCCCCAAGATATCCTGGAGGTATTTAGCTTCCTTCCCTCTACTCTGGGAAGAGCACCATGGGCAACATCAGTCCAGATGATGCTGATACATTCTGACAGAGTGTCCCCACTGGACAGGTGCACTACCTGCAGACATCTTTGACAAAGCAGGTGTTTGGCATCCCTAAGCATAGTCTCAAGAAGCTAAATATATAAACCTTCGGTTTGACACACTTGAATGATGCTTCCTTTAAAAACACACACACACACACACACACATACATACATACATACACACACACGAGAGAGAGAGAAAGAGAGAGAGAGAGAGAGAGAGAGAGAGAGAGAGAGAGAGAGAGAGAGAGAGAGAGGAGAGAGAGAGAGAGAAGAGAGGGGGAGGGAGGAAGGGAAGGGAGGGAGGGGAAGAGAGAGAACACATTATCAGGCAGCCTCATTTGACTAGTATCCCAGGAAACAACCTCCTAGTGACTTCCTGGTTCCTCATTCCTGCCTTGTTCTCTGTCAACTTGAGCCAAGAAGAAAGACTTTCTCACTGTCAGTTTTTAGCTCCTTTCAGCCCAAGTTGTTACCACCTGGTTCTAGGGGCTAGCCAGTACAAAGAAGTTCTAAAGGTTGGCTGGGAAGCCACAACCAAGTCTCCATCAGGACACGCATCATTGTACCTCAGCCTTGTCTGGAGCTCAGCAAACAGCTTTCTGAATATCATTTCCAAGTGCTGCAAGCAGTTTTTCCCTTAGTGATGAGAACAGAGAAAGAGCAAAGGGAGCAGGGCTCAGCACACCTGGGTTTCATCTGGCTCTAGAATTTTCACGTGAAGTGACTTTGAGTATATTATTTCATTACTGATTCTCAGTTTCCTTATCTATGATCATGGATCTTATAGACCCTTCTCAAGTCAGGAGGAGAGGCACAAAAGCTCACTTTCCCCTCTGTTTCAAGTGACACCCAGAAACAGTGGCTCCCTAGCTGACCTCCTCTGAAAGGATGCACAAGTCAGTGTACAAACGGCCTGAAACACTTTGGGAGAAATGATGCAAAACAAAAGAGAAGTCAATGAAACACACACACACACACACACACACACACACACACACACACACACACACACACACAAAACAAACAAACAAAAAAAACCCTTTCTTTCCTTTTCTGGTCTGCTCCTTGGCTTCACAATCTCTATGATGACACTGGCTGGAAACTTAAGGGACTACCCAGATCCCTAATGCTGACAGGCACTTCAAAATTAAATTTGGCTGTAGTAGCTGCCGTGAAAATTGCCCCCAATTCACAATAAGGAAACTGGAGCTCCAAGAACTTAAATAACAGTCCAAAGTGCACCACAGTCTAAATGGGTAGCTACGAAAGAGAGGTTACAGTCTGTTTCCTGATCTGAAGTGCTTTCCCCAGTAGACAGGGAGGGTGGTCTCACCACTGTTGCCCCTTCTGTTATCTTGCCTCTCTCACATTCTCTCCAGCCTCAGAGGTCTAGTTGCTTTTCTGAAGTCCCATGCTTCTCAGCCCCTGACTTCTCCTAGCCAAGCTGCATCTGGGAATGCTCATCATCTCTTTTTGTCTGGCACATCGTGCCACAACCTTGGTCTCAGAATTCAGACGAACATTCACCATCCTTGGCCCTCCAGAAAGGCTGAAGAGGAAGAATTAGGGCCTCTAGGACCCAAGGGACACAGCTTAAATAAGTGCACTGAATCCTAGATGAGGGCCTCGGGAGAGATTGCTTTACCGCTCTGAGAATCAACAGAGAACTTTGTTATCCCCGCAGCACAGGGGATGATTACACCAGAACACCTACAATGTAAGGGTGCTGGTGCCAACTGCCAGCTGCTACCCAGAAGATGCCAGGCAAGTGTCACTGCATCCTCTCTCCTCCTTACTTCTTCTCTTCCCCAGAGTAGAGTATTGCTACTGATGGTAGTCCCCATCACACTGATTGAAACCTTATGTTTATGCCCTTCTCACCAAATCACTAATATGGTGCTCAGGTACATGGCATGATAGTTTCTGTTTTTCTCTCTGCTCCTCAACATCCCGCTTGGAAGACACGAGATAGTCAATGTCTAGTGAATGGAGAAGCCATTCCAAGAGCAGGAAGTAGTTATAAAAAACAAAACAAAGCTATTTCCTTTTGTCTATGTGGAAAATAAGTTATCTTTGGTTTCTTCACCTATCTATTTCAGCCTTAGCTTCAGTTTCTGAACTTTGGGTGACTTTGAATATCAGTTCTGACTACATGGTTCATCAGAAACTTCCCTTCCACAGTTCACAAATATCTGTGTCTGTGTGTAAAACTGAAGGACAAATCTTTGAGGAGAGTGCATCCCTTTTGTATCTGGCAACTCAGCAAGTATATGGTTAAATAGTTGTTTGCTTGGCAAAGAGTGTACACATTATAAAGCTGACATGAAAATAGACCCCAGCCAGACATAAGGGAAATCAGGCAACAGATCTGAAAGAAGTAGAGAATGCAACCGAGTATAAAATTTCCTCCTCTCCATCCTTTTGCTTCTCTCAGTCTTGTTTTGAAAACTCAAGTTCACTTCAGGAAATTAAAAATTGGGTCACCATAAAGCCATGTATTATTTACCTTCTGTTGTGGTTGAATGTGAAATGCACACACACACACACACACACACACACACACACACACACACACACACACAGACTATGCATTTAAACACTTGATTCCATCTGGTCATGCTGTTTTAGAAGGTTGTAGAATATTTAGATGGCAGACTCTTGATGAAAGAAGTGAGTCACTACAGTGGGTGTTGAGTTTTGATAGCCTGGCCCCACTTCCTATTTGGTTCCTGCCTTCAGATGCAGTGTGGCTAGGCACCTCACAATCCTACTGCCATGCCTTCCTTAATACAATGCCCTATATCCTATTGAACTGAAAGCCAAAATAAACTTCCTCCCTTAAGTTGCTTCTTTTTTAGTATTTGATCACAGGAACAAGAAAAGTAACTAATGCACCTTCTCTTATCACTAGGGTTCTCATTAATTAAATGGGTAGATGCATTCTGTCTAATGAGCTCCTACTTGACAATGCATAGGCAGTGTCATGTAGGCAAATTGCTAAACAGCCTTATTAAATAAAAAACACAAAGCCAGAAACTGGGGTTAAAGCCTGAGTGATCAGGGAAATAGGAAAAGCCACAGCTAACCTCACCTCACCAACTCTGCAGTTTCCAAAGAGCTACTTCCTGTCTACCCACACCTATATGCCTTTCTGTTCTGTTCTCTCATTTGTTCTCTCAGCCCAGATACATCACTTCCTCTTTCTGGCCAGCTTTGTCACTTCTGGTCTGTCTGTACAGACCTCCAGACCTCTATGGTTAGTGCTGGCATTAAAGACGTGTATCACCACGCCTGGCTCTGTTCCCAATGCAGCTTTGAACTCACAGAGACCCAGACAGATCCCTGCCTCCCAAGTGATAGAAATAAAGGCGTGTGCTACCGTTGCCTGAACTTCTATGTTAATATAGTGGCTGGCTTTTTCTGCTGATCTTCAGGTAAGTTTTTTGGGGGATACACAGTATACTGGGGGACACAATACATCACCCCAGTGTCAGCTGTCTGTTTTAAGCTCTTTCCCTTGTGCAGATCTAGACTGCAGTGGGATCAATTTTGATTACAGATGAACTCTGACAACACATCATTAGTAACACTGCAAACTAAGTCAATGAAACTTTTTGCACCATACTAAAAACAGGAAGATTGGACTATGATACCACTTGTACTCCCCTTGTGATGATTGATGTTAACTGTCAACTTGATAGAATCTAGAATCACCTTGGAGAAAGGCCTCTGGGCATATCTGTTGGGAATTATCTTGCGTACTTAATTAAGGTAGGAAGAATTGTCTACTGTGGGTGGCACTATTCCCTGTCCAGGATCTTGGACTGTGTAAGAGGGGGAAACTAACTGAGCACTATCTTGCATTCACTGATTTCTGCTTAGCTTCTGTTAGTGAATGTGATATAGCTAGCTGCTTCAAGCTCTTGGTGCTTTGATTCCCCTGCCATAGTGGACTGTGCCTTAAACTGTGAGCAAAAGCAGCCCATCTTTCCCTTAAGTTGATTTTGTCAGAGTATTTTGTCAGAGCAGCAGGAAAAGAAAAATTCTTGTCTACCCTAAAATGTAATGTTGCTGGACAGAGATGTTTCATCTTGGATGACCAAGGGATGTTACCATTTTTTCAAGGATGACAGTGTTCCTGGAAAAGTGCCCCAAGGACTAGAGAAACTTGTGATAAGAAACTTGTATAAAAAGCTAATGGTTGACAAGATACATGGCATAGACACTCTGTGGTTTAGAATAATGTTTAGTGACTTATGAAGCATTGGTTAGGAAAAGGAAACACTGTGGTGGCTGAGACATTATATTGTTCACGTGTATGTGTCTATATGCCACCTGTATGTAGGGGCTTTTCAGAGGCCAGAAGAAGATATCAGGATCCTTTAGAGCTGGAGTCATAGGAGATTGTGGGACACCGGACATGGATGTAGGGAACCAAACTCAGGTCCTCTCAAAGGGCAACAAGTACTCTTATCCTCTGATCCATCTCTCTAGTTCCTGAAATATTAATTCAAATGCTTCACTAGTCATAAGTAGAGGTAATAGGGTCCTGAGATGGGCCATTAGCCTTGCAAAAATGAAGCAAATAAAATAAAATGCACTTTGAATGCAAAAGCATTGGCTTGGAGACCAGTTTTACATGTGGGAATAGAACAGAAAAAGAGAGGATATATTAATACATATATTTGATGGTCCTTTTCCCCTAAGTAGTTAGGATAAACATATGTGACAAGCGCTGTGTCAAAATGTTTCATAAAATTTCCTTCTTGTGGTATCATGTTATTATCCCCTGCAAAGAGAATTCTTTAGTGAAGGTAATATAGCCATTAAACAAGAAGTTTAGATTAAGCATGCCAGCTCTTGTAGGTAATTTCTATGATATCACATAAGAAGTTCACCACCTTGAAATGCTAGCACTCTACTATAGAAAAGCCTGAGCTAATCCTGAAGCAGCAAGACCATAAACCTAAGGCTAAGGTGCTAATCCCAGCCCATCTAATGCAAACTCTTGGTTAAGACCCATCCATGACCTAAGGAGGCCATATCCAAATACGGTCTTGTGGTCTCTATAATCACCTTCTCCTCTGCCTTGTTAGTATAACAGAAAAGTTATCTTATCTTTGGAGAAGTCAAGAATTCTAAAATAATTGGGTTCAAAATCACTAGTTGGCAGAGAGAAGGGAACAGGGTACATTCCCCAAGATACTCCACTAATTCCACAAGATTTTCTTAGGTAATAAACAAAGAAAACTAGGTGGGAGAGAGATTGTTAGCTGGTATGCCTGGAAAGCACAGGGCTTCATAAAGCTGTAGACTGATACCCGAGCCAGATGTTCAAATGAAGGTAATGCTATGATGTGCTATTGTGACAGACCGTTTGAGAATCTGGTTTATAGTCCCAATGAATGGCAAAGGTTTTCTGCAGTTCAGAAAGCTTTTTGACTTAAGGTTACTACTCTGCAACATATCTGTGAATTGAGTCAGTCCTGGTTGTATTACCCTTATTTTCCAGGAGACAAAACACAGAAACCCCTTTGGTCATCCTTGCTCACTTAACTCAGTGAAAATTTGGATTCCACACTGTGGGTGCCAATGGTGGCTTCACCTGCTATCCTGCCTTGGAGGAAAATTGTTAAAACAAAAACAAAAACAAACAAGCAAGCAAGCAAACAAACAAAACAGTGCTCTCTGAAGAGCTACCTACAGGAAGTGTACCAGCTTCCACTTCAGATACTTCAGTTCATACTTACTGAATGAACTTTTTTTTATATAGTAATTCCATCTTTAAAAAAAAATAAATAAATTCAGGGCTCAAGAGATGGCTCTGTGATTAGGATCATTGGCTGCTCTTCCAGAGGACCCCACCTTGATTCCCAGCACCTATATGGTTGTTTAGTCATCATCTGTAACTCCAGTCCCAAGGGGATCAGACATCCTCTTCTGGCCTCTTTGGGCACGGCACACACAAATGTATACAAAGGAAAAATGCTCATATGCATAAAATAAAGGGGATAAATAAAAAAATAAATAAATAATACATTCAAAACATTTCCTATGTTAAGTTACACTAGTAACTGGGTGAAGTGAAGTGATGATACATATTAAAGTTTGGGGTGCATATTAAAGTTGGGGTTTACAAAAACACAATATCCGGTCATTCCTGATTGGAAATTACAACATAATAAAAAACCAACCAAAATACCACACATGTGATAATGGAAGACAAAGTATTCAAACACTGAACACTGTATAGTAAGAAACAGGAAATGGCTTATTCATGAATACTGCCAAGTGGGTGGATCTCAAGCAGAACTCAAATGATTTTAAGAAGGTGTGGTATATCAGTTAACTGACATAAACAGCAAAGCCAGAAAAGGTAATCTCTACTGGTAGAAATGGGAATGTTAATTGTATCACACTGGAGAGGTCAAGTAGGTGGGAGCCAGCAGAAATGTTCTTTTGTCTTGAACTACATTGTGGTTGTGCAAATATGTACCTCTGTAAAGCATCCATCAAGTGGTATTTGTAAGGCGGGTGTAACACATGATTATAATTTATAGCCATGGTTTTTCAAATTGAATAGTAAGTCTTAACGAATAGTCATTACAATGCTGTCTGCCCAGCATCTTCAAAGAATGATGCCCTGAGAGCCTTCACCCACTCATGTATGCTGAGAAACTAAGCTCTGTGGTTGCAAAAAGCATGGTCTTTGTAAGCTGGATGGCAGATATTGGGTCAAATCCTACTCTAAAAATGAAAAAATTGAAACATGTCATATAATATGTCACATGAGAATAAACTTCCTCACTAATGAAAGGTAGTTCTAATTTATAGTGTTGTGAGAATTTAATGAGAAAAAAAAAACTAAGAAAGTAATTTGTGGATTTCCTGGTACATTGTATGTGCTGTATTGATATCCATTGCAAGTCATTATCATGATCACAGGTGGTGTTTCCCTGCCCTCTGTTCCACTTTTACCTGCAGTGAGAAAAATTCTGTGATGGGACTGATGAAAGGATGTAGTCAGAAGGTTTCTCTGGTCATGCCTGGCCAGCGGTCCCACAACCACTTATAAAATAATTACTCAGAGGCTTATATTAATTACCAATTGCATGGCATATGGCAGGCTTCTTGCTAGCTAGCTCTTATAACTTGAATTAACCCATTTCTATTCATCTATGTTTTGTCATGTGTTCTGTGGCTTACTGGTCTGCTGGCCTGTTGTTCCTTGGGTACCAGGCTGGGACTCTACTCTTTGCCTTTCTTCCTCCTGTCTATCTTTTCAATTTCCTGTCTAGCTACAACCTGACTTGCCATAGACCAAACGGCTTTATGTATCAACCAATCAGAGCAACACACATTCACAGCATACAGAAAGACATCCCACAGCAAAAGCAGAGAGGCAAAGAAAGAAGTAGAGAGGGGGAGGGAAGAGCGAAGGAAGAGAGGAGAGGAATTCACAGTGTCTATGAGGTCTCTTTCATTTCTATTCCCAGCAGCTTCCTGCAGCCAAATTTGAGGCTGACTTACAAGGAGGACATAACAAACTGAAGGTCATGTGTACACCACACATCCAGTCTGCCTGGCCTGCAGACCTTCTTAATGTACAGGGTAATAGCCAGCAGTGCTGTTCTGCTATACACAGACCTACCACAGAGGAGCTGCAGGGCTCTGGTGGGTTCATTAGTGACTCCCTCACCCACAGCCCTGATGATTGGACCTGAGCTTGTCTCGAGCTCCAGTGTGCCTAAAGGCAAGAGGGAAGGCCCCATAGTGTCTGCCTGACAGCTGGCTACTTCTATAATAGAGTATTGATCTCCACCAGGGGCATCACCAGCCCTGCACACCCAGCAGTAGCCATTCAAGTCAGGCTTCTGTAGATGGCACATCCATCAGCCACCAATTGACATTAACAAGCAATTACAATGCAGTCCCTGTATTAATGCTACACGATGGTATTAGAGTGATTGCTTCAAGTGGAGAGAGAGAAAAAAAAAAAACCTCAACAACTCCAGAGTGGGTTTCTACAACTCAGTGGATGAGGGGGAGGCTAGACAGTTCATCAGAAAAAGTACTGGATTTAAGTCAAAGAAATACCTGACTTGTGGCTCATTCTCCTCTTGCCTCTGAAACAGCTAATGACCCAATTAGCATTCACACTGTGTGATGGCATTGGGTATGCCATTGAGCGAGTAGCTGAAGAGGTGGTCACTGCTCTGAGAATCTTCAGACAAGCCAAGGAATTTGTGCTTATAACAAGGATAGTGGCAAAGACATGACTGTGCCATTTTGGCAGCAGTAAGCTGTGAATGCTACCAAAGCTTGTAAAACAGGTAGGACAAGCCGAGCAGTGGTGGCGCATGCCTTTAATCCCAGCACTTAAGAGGCAGAGCCAGGTGGATCTCTATGAGTTCGAGGCCAGCCTAGTCTACAAAGCAAGATCCAGGACAGGCACCAAAACAACATGGAGAAACCCTGTCTTGGAAAAAAAAAGAAAAAAACAGGTAGGACAATCAGAGGAATAGTATTGCAGCTGATCCAACAAACAAACAAACAAATAAAAACCAGGGGTTTATCATAAAGTAAGAGAGAGAAGGAAAACAAGACTGACTACATGCTCAAAAGAGAGGAAGCAAAAATAAGCAAAGAAAGATCACTGCATGTACAGCAGAGGGTATGGTGGGACAGTTGGGACTCTCTCTGAGGCCTTTGATGTCGGTTACAGCATAGGACAAAGGAAGAAAAATACAATGATAATCATTCCTTTCTTATTTCAAATGATAACAGGCATCAGGACTGAGACAATAGCATGAGAACTTGAGTTCAGTCTCCAGCACTCAAGTGAAAAGCCAGTGTGATAGCATGTTCTTGGGAGGTGGAGTCAGGTGACTCTTGGGCTCAATGGTCAGTCAACCTAGCCTAATGGACAAGCTGTCTCTGAAAACCAAGGAACAACACCTAAGGGCGACCTCTGCCACCCTGGCATAAATGTATACGTATGCAACTCTATGTATATGAATATGCACATACACACAAGCTGGAGTGCACATGTGTATACACGGGCACACACACACATGTACACACACAAAGAAAGGGAAAAAATGAAGAACATGATTAATAATCTCTCTGTAATAATCAGCTCACAAACAGTATCACTGCATATAGTCCTGGAAGGTGTAACTGTTCAATGTCCAGGCAGGTATTCATACAAATAAAATGATAATGTCATCTCATGGAATTGTGTAGTTCACAGCCATCTCTGCCTCATATAATTTTTAATTGTTTTATTGAAGTTCTTTGTATTTTAATGAAGAAACCCTATAATAACAAAATCTTCAGAAATCAGGCACAGAAGGCATGAGCTTGATGTGGTTATATCATGGTAATCTGGGATCCAACACCCTTCCTTTTGTTCCACCATTTTTTTTTTTACAGTTCCCATCCTCTCACTCGACCATTAAGATGGCTGCTTATCTGCTACCATCACTGTTGTACTGTAGGTTCAAAGGAATAAATGGACAAGAGGATGGGGTAGATGAAGAAACCTGTTAATTCAGGTTCTATTAAGCCGTTTCCCCAATAATCTCACATTACATTCCCTTGAACAAATATTAACAATAAGTTAGTGCTATGGAAGCTTACCAAATACTTATATGGCTGACCTGCTCCCCCATATAAAACAGGTTATACTGATAGTTAAAATTGGGAAACATCTAGGTGTTTCTGCCACCCCAACTGGTATGGTTTCTACAGGCTTTATTTTGTTAGGTTTCGTATTTGGTGCATAATAATTATGCAAATTTATGGAGTACAATGTAGTATTCTGATACATGTATCTGCCTGCTTCTCTACATCCCACTGTCATTATTCCAGTTGAGACCCAACCCCAGAGAACTAGCAAATAAAGTGGCAACTGAAATAATTCACAGACAACAAGAAAAACAGTCTTTATCCCACCTAGAATAGCTTTTTCCCGCTGAGACCACCTTTAATTCAGAAGAAGCAATGATGTAAGAAGGGCTAATTTTTTCACTTCCCATTTGATTTAATGGTGGGAGAAAAGGGCATAGGAAAGAAAATGAACATTGCAGTAAATAATTGATGCTAACACTGCCAACAAAGATGAACAATGGGGATAAGAGAAACGGCAGAGCCAAGGATGTTGTGCTGCTCTGTATCTGGATTTCAAATACATTAAGTTTGTAAGCATGCAGGTATGTTTCATCATCATAAATTCCATGAACATCAAAGCCTTGGGACCACCAGTCTACCGCTTACTGAGTATGTTCCTATCGTTCATTACGTGAAGACATGGCTGGAATATTGGAAGGCCTATGTGGTCCTCTGCTACATCGTTTCCCTATGAAATGCCCTTGTTCTATCTAACCCAGTGACCGGCCTGTAGTATACCCAGGAATTATTATTGCACCAACCCAACTTGAATATAAAGCCTGATTTGGTGACTTGTAAAGTTTCAGTTGTGCCACGTTGCCAGATACAGTAAGACAGGTCACAAAATTTGTCCTGTCACTTTTCAGGCTTGCACTTCTGTTAGCCAATGAAGCGAATAAGGCAGATAGTTTCCTCAAACAAGGCTTTCATTTCAGATCCAGGTACCTCCACTGTAGGTGCGGTCTATGAACTTTCTGTGTGTGGTTTAGATAAATGGAAGTAATAACGTGGACCTTGCACCATTTCTTGATGAATAAATAAATCTATGAAAGGGTCCGTGTAGTTTACGGATCTTAGGAAATGACAGTATGAGCCTCCCATAGTATGCACAATTTTTCCACATGACATTTAAGATACTATTTAGTCAAGACTAAAACAATTGAAGTTAGCTATACACAAAACAGTAAAAGCTACTGTCTATTGAGAAACTTATGTGTCTCAGCTTACCATATAAAGCTCACAACAAATTTGAGAGAGATTATCTTCAGAAAAAGAAGATTAGGGGTGACCAAACAGCAAGTTGAATAGCTTAGATTTAAACCATTCTGTAGCCTTTTGGAAAGTTGCAGAATTATGAAGAACTATGAGAATTTTAGAAATACTGAAGAGCGATTTGTAAATTCCATTTCCAACCTATTTGTGAATGTTATACTCCAATGTTTGTTACAAGTAATCTATTGCACATTACAGTTGTAAGGATAGTAAATTTGGCAGTACACCTTATACAAATACAATGTACTTGGAACTCACTGCACCTCTGTGTCTGTGATGTCAGTGTGATGATACAGACACATATTTGAGAGTTGGAAGTGAGGCAGTCATGGCTTGTAGGGTAACTTCCAAGTATCAAGCCCTGTTAAAACACTTTGTACCACACATCTCACCAAGGGCTTCACCACCTGTAATCTACTCTGAAAAATTTGTGAAGTAGATTGATAAGATCACACTCATTGTAAGATTAAGAAATATGGCTTACAGGTATTAAGAACTTACTGTACTCCCAAAGCCCTATGCTCTATTCATTCCCCTCACTGACATCAAAGAGTTAGGTCAGGGAGTTTATAATTTCATTCATTGCATTCTATTCCGCATAGGGTTATTAATGATGGATACAGTTTCCCTCAGTCTTCAGAAGTAATCATCAATCAGAATGCACATAGAGATAACTCCCATAAAGAGACTGACTAGGGGCATTTTGGTAACAAAAATGGACCCAGGAGGCAAGACACTTAATTTTGGATCTCAAATTTGCCACTGACACAATGAACACATTCTTTGATGTTTCCAATTCTTATCTAAAATGTGTGAGTAGTCATTTGCCATTCAAAGGGTAAGGACAATAATTTTAAAATACCATTTATGAGAAGGGCATTTCTTGATTTAATGAGTATCTAATGATGCTAAGGGTATTGTGTTAATTACTAGTAGGAGAATGCACAGATGCATATTTCAGTAGAAAATAAAAATAATTAAATGATAATTTGAGGCCTCCACCCTTCACCAGCGTGGTGATGTTGACCTACAGTGTTGTGGGTGAGGGAGAAATGCATCTAACCCTCTCAGAAGGAGAAGGGGGACACCAACTCAACTATCACCCAGGCCCAGATCCAGGGCTTTGAGTTGGCCCACCCCAACATCTACCCCATCTATGAGCTTCTGGAGCTCATAAAGAGGCTTGTCCTACAGCTTCATAGCTACAGGATCTCCATGACTCTGGGCAACAGCAGGTTATCCAAGAGGAGTCTCCATGAGGATCTAGTATTAATGGTATAGCAGAGGCTAGAGACCTTGAACCAGACTAATGACTTTTTACAATGAACACTCACAAGTAATGCTATTCGGATAAAGGGGTATATCTCCTGACACACCACAGCTTCCAAGGCCACTATAACTAAGGAATGTATGATGGAGAGGTGGAAAAGAGTGAGGAGCGGTGTGGTACATGCATAGCAGAACTGGAGACTTAAAAGCTATGATGGGTATGAGAGAAGGCTGAGGTTGACAGAGGAATAGGTCATTGCCCAGAGGAATTTGTGATATATTTTTATTTTTGGTTGGAGGGTTTACAAGGGTGAAAAGTGAAAGGTGGACATGGAAGGACTGGGAAATAAGTGAGATTATGTACATGATGCAAATTTCCCAAAGAATCAAAAAATTATGCTGAAAAAAGATTTACATGTTTATCTATCTATCCATCTATCTATCTATCTACCTACCTACCTATCTATCTATCTATCTATCTATCTATCTATCTATCTATCTATCTATCCAGATAGAGTTTCTCAGTGTAACTGCCCTGGCTGTCCTGGAACTCACTTTGTGGATGAAGCTTATCTCCAACTCACAGAGATCCACCTGCCTCTGCCTCTAGAGTACTAGGATTAAAGGCGTGCATCACTTTACCTGGCAAACAAAAATGATAATTTTAAGCGTGGTAAAAAGTGTGAAACATAATAGATGCTCAATAAATAGTCACTGCATCTTTTCGAGTCTCACTAAGTTGTAGCAGGAATCTTAGAAGGTCTTATTAATAAAACAAACCTGAGGCCAGTTATTGGGGTGAACACTGGAAGATCAGAGAACCAGAATAAGCCACAGCTAACCTCACCTGGCCAACTTCTCAGCTGGTCTTGTTTCCTCAGACTGGAGGCCTCTGAGTCCTCATCCAGAATGGGTCTCAGCTGAAGTGCTGCTCAAAAGCCTGAATGCTTAACCAAGCCAAATGCTTAACCAGGCCAAATGCTTCTAGTTTCTGGTCCTCACACCTTATATACCTTTCTGCTTTCTACCATCACTCCCTAGGATTAAAGGCCTGCTTCCTGTGATTAAAGGCATGAGTCACCATGCTTGGCTGTATCCTTGAACACATGGATTTCTGCCTCTGGAATGCTAGGATTAAAGGTGTGTGCTACTACTGCCTATCCTCTGTGTTTAATATTGTGGCTGTTCTGTCTCTGACCCGAGATAAGTTTATTAGAGTGCACAATATTTTGGGGAACACAATACCACCATACTAAGTAGTGGTGATTATGTGTTTTTATTTTAGTCATAACCAAGCAAGGCTTCCAGTGATTATTTGTAACCAGGCAAGGCTTCCAGTGGTGGGACTGGAACATCAGCCCAGCCACAAAACCTTCAACCTAAAATGTGTCCTGCCTGCAAGAAGTGCTGAAGTAATGGTGGCACAGAACTTGTGGGAGTGGCTAATGAATGAATGGTCCAATTTGAGGGTCTGACACTGCCTGGATGGCCAGGAACCAGAGGCTGAACAGCCTAGAGACCAGGGATAAAACCAATCACAACTGGAAAGAAAAAAGAAGAAGGAAAGAAAAAAGGAAACAAAAGTCATTGAAATGATTCCTCTTGATATTCTGCTATTCTCATAGACTGGAGCCTAGCCCAGTCATCATCAGAGAGGCTTCAATCGGCAACTGATAGAAGCAGATGCAGAGACCCACAGCCAAACATTAGGTCAACCTCTGGGAACTCTGTGGAAGAGAGGGAGAAAAGATTGTAGGAGCCAGAGGGGTTAAGGACACCACAAGAACACAACCCACATCATCAACTAAGCAGGTTTCATAAGGGCCCAAAGAGACTGAAGTGACAATCAGGGAGCCTGTATGGGTCTGACCTAGACCCTCTGTCTATATGTTTTCTAAGGTTCAAACAAATCTAGAAGCAAGTGGTCCATATAAATGGCCTGATGCTTGCATTTTATAGGTACAAGGTGTTTGTTGAGCAGCCTCCCAAAACTATACACAGGGCTAGAGTTTGTAGTATTGAGTGGTCTTCTTGGACCCCAGAATCTTCAAGGGGCCATTTTTTTTACAGATATTAAAAAACGGGTGGGTGACATATGTCACACATGGAAAAACAGAAATGGGAACAGCCTTCAGCCAAAGCATTCCCAGAAACCAAGGCTCCTCTGTCTTGGCAATCACATCTTCTAATGTGTGTTTTTTACATTGCTCTACTCAGAAAGTATGTTTTAATATGATTTTTTTCAACCTACATCTTACCACAGAGAAATATCGGGACATATTTGACATCTGTGGGCTCAGTTTGCACTAAAAAGGTATTTAAGAAAGACTTTAAATGAAAAAAGTTGAAAAGTTGAATCAAGAGGAGGCATAGTCAAGGAAGACAGAGCATTTTTGGACCTAGAGTATTATATCAGCTCCATTTCCATCTCCATTGTCGTCAGAAGATCAAGACCTCATCAAACCTGAGAAATAATTATTTTTCTCTAGGAATTCCTGAATGTCTGCTCCTGTCCCAAGCAAGGTATTCAGACTTCTATGCAAACATATTGCATCATCTTCTCACTTTACTACGGCAGGTGCAATGATCCTGTCATATATACAAGGAATCTACAATTTAGAGGAAGGCAGAAGAATCATACATAAGGTTTTTGGATTCTCTTCCCTGTTGTAACCATACTACATGACGATGTTAATTGCCCATCACTTATTTAAAAAGGCCTTTTCCTCCCATTCAGGAAATAGCAAATCTATTCAATAAATTGAGAATTGGGCATTAAATAGGAAGTGATGAAACCCAGGCAGTCAGTAAGCAATGCACTTTTGACATGTCTATTAACTGCAGTGAGAAGGCAGGAAAGTTTTTGGCAATATGACCTGAGAATAAAACAATGAGTGACAGAAAATGAGAAAGGAGGAACTTTCAAGGATCTTGAAACTAGATACTTTCCCAAGCCCCACCTATGGTCAAACATAAATCATCAAGAAGTAAAGATGCCAGCTTCCAGGAAGTATCAGAGTTAAACTTGTATTGGAAAATGTGCTGGCCCTAACAAGCATGTCAACAATGATGGAAGAGTAAAACAAATCAAAGAACAACATAACGAAGACGTAAACAAAAACACAGTGAAGGAGCTGAAGAGGTAGATGGCTCATTGATAAAGGGCTTGTCTTGAAAACATGGGGACCTGAGTTCAAAACCAAAACCCACATTTAAAAAGATAAAACTGTGTGCAGTTGCATGCTTGGAATCCCAGAGCTGAGTAGGGAGAGAAATAGATCCCTAGGGCTCACTGAACAACCTGCCTAGGCTACTTAGGGAGTTCTAGGCCAGTGAAAGGTGCTATCCCAGGAAAAGTAGTAGATGGCACCTGAGGAAGGACACCTAAGATTGTCTGTTACATACATATCTACATATATATACACAAATGTGCATGCATACCTGCACACACATAGACCTAAATACACATAAACATGTACACATACACATTGAATATAGAGAAAACCATGTTACCATGTTTTAAATCAATGGATAGTCTTTCCACAGCAGATCATAGAGAAATATATGAAGAACTGTATTCTATGTGGAGTTTATTCTCTTTTGGCTTTCTTTTTAGGCATATATCTAACCAAGGTAGTTTTAAGTAGTTCCAAACTGTAGATAAAGAACCTATGCATTTACCTCTTTACTCATCCATGCCTTCTCTTTGCGCTTCTGTACCTGACTCACACTGAGGGAATCTCTCAGGGATCACATTAGTTTGGTCTTTGCCTTCTGGTTTCCACTTAGGTTTAGTCAATGTGATCCATTGGCAGAAAGAATGGATAGCAGAGGGAAAGCTGGCTTCGTATTGTTCCAACTCCCTGTCTGCCAGACCTTAGAATGAATACAATATTTCATCAGAAACTGTAGCTCCCTCAGGGCAGTTCTTTCCCAGAATCTAATATTTAATGTTTGTCCTAGCTTAGGGGATTTGCTATAGGATAAAGATGCTTTCCATCATCTATTTGGGACTTAGATGGTACTTTGTGCTTGACTTTGGAGGTAGTCCTCAAATGAGTTGAAATTATGGGGGCCATTGTGGTATAATAGTGTATTTGGTGTGCTCTCTAGGTAAATTAGGTGGGAAGAGGAGAGATCTGGGTAGAATTTTTAGGTTTATGACCCAAAAAAGGTGTTAGAAACTTGACTTTTCAGTGTATTAATGCTGGAAGTTTGGAGCTGGTAGGAGGAATCTGAGTCACAGATCTGGAGCTGTTTGTTATGAGTGTATTAAATTACTATTATGAGTAGAATGGATTGTTGTCAAATAAATTTGCCTCTTGTACTTTCTTTCTTCCACAATGCTGTATTGCCCTTTTGCAAAGCGCATGTCCTTATACCTCCTAGCTTCCAAATTCTTGAATAAGTCATGTTTTTCTTCCTTAATTACTCAGTCTGTCCTATTCTGTCACAGTGACAGTAAGTGGGCTAAGACATAGGCTTAAAGTGATAATGGCTTACAGCAGTTATTGATCACGGGATGCTTCAGTGGCCCTTGGAAGTCTCCATGACTCTGGCCACATCTTGGCAAGTAGCTTTTCCATTGAATTTTCCTTGATTCCCTCTTTTGAGTGTATAAGCTTATTACATTGGGATGGACCCCTCTTGGGCAGAATCCTCACTGATGTTGGATATAGGGCACAGAAGGGCTAAGAGGCTTGGTCAAGAACACATACAGACAGTGAAACAATGTTCGTTTCTATGATAAATAAACATCTAAATCTCCGTGACTTAAAAATACCTTCATTTACTATTGCTTTATTCCAAACTAGAGATTCCCAAATAGACAATGGCTCTCCCCTATCTGATGATTAAACCATCAGACTCCTCCCGTTTCCAGGTCCTGCTATACTCAACACAGGATTTCTGACTTCCCCATGCTCAAAAACAGGCACCCAACTTAGAGAAGGGAATAAATACAAAGGATTGAACATGGAAGGCTGTACACCAGTCTTACCATTCCTACTTAGCATGGCTGGGGCTCTGCTGCAACAGAGGCCCATGGGGCTTGTTCCAGGAAAATAAAGGGAAGTTTAAGAAGAAAGTGGCAAGTCACTACATCAGGAGTAGGTATGAAGACACAAAGAAATCCAGTGTTGTCTGACTCAAAGACACAGAAAAGCCTTTAGTTGGTTGTTGCATTCTATATATTTAATATGAGAATTGAATAAAAAGATTCTGTGCTATGAGTTTGAAAGTGAAGGGGAGGAAACGATGGTTTTGAATATATATACATATGTATATGCATAGTCATATAGCCATATGCATATATAATATATGTGTATTCACACATGTGCATGCATATATACATACGTGTGTATATGTGTGTATTCCATATAAACATATAGAGTGATATTTACAATTAAATGGTATATACACAATTATGCATATGTATTGTGCATTGACTTTGGAGGACCATATTACCTGAAACAACATGTGTTTGATGAGATAAAGACCTGTTTACAAAATCTAAGGGTAGTTTTGATTGTTCTCTCTGTTCCTACCACACACTGAATTGGGGACCTGCTCATATATAACCAGCATCTCCTCTCTAACCAGACTGGAGATCTTGCTTTCCAATTGCACCTCTGTGGATTTCTCTCCATTGCATGTGAGTTTTATAGCATTAGTTCACACCTTCTGAGAATACAGCTGCAGTGGGACTTTTTGCATGGATATGTAAACCTGAAGATTCACTACTCAATAAGTATTGACCTGTTGACTTTGCCTTTTTCAACCCTGGAAGCACTTCCACTGATCCAGGAATTTGGACAAAGAATAATTCTCATGTGAAGGTAGCTTTCCCCTAAATGAGTACTCTGGAGAATTCATGTGAAAGTAAGCAGACTCAAGTGTTATTTCAACATTTATTAAAAATGTATTCAAGCTTTACATCAATCAGTAAAATATAATGAGCTTTAAGCCTGGTTATATCCACAGTATTCTCTCCTGTTGTTATACTGCCAAAATGAATGTGAAGGAAAGAGAATCCCAATATTCTCATATTGCTTTATTAATACCAGTTATTCATTGAGTGGGAGCCTCTGTACCCAATAAAGTAAGCAAGTCCTTATCTCTGTCCTTAAGCATCCAACCTGTGATAGGTAAAAAGGGAATATATGGTGTTTTTTTTTTTAATTTACTTACTGATGGAAATAAATAGTATAAAGGAAACCAAAGTTGGGTGCTGTTAGAAAGCATGCTGAACTAGAGGTAAAGCATGCTACCTTAGGTAAGCGATCAGAAATTATCCCTTTGAGTAGAACCCTACATGTTGTAGCATTAGCCACATTAGGGCATCAAAGAACAGCGTCCACTTAGGTGCAAAGACCTTGCAATCAGAATACCTTCAAAAATAGTATGATGCTATGATGGCAAGATTAGAAGTGAGGTACAAAGGTAGTCTCAAATTGTTCTGTTTACAGGGTTTACAGGCCAACACTACAAGAGTTTGATTTGTCCTGAGACTAACTGAATATTATGTGGGTAGGGAGTGAGCAGAGGAAAGTCATGCTTTGCTTTGTCATGGGAAGACTAGTTGAGAGACAGGAAATGGCTACATGGACTCTATGCTTGTAGGTGGAAAAATGTTTAGATCAAGAGTACAATTGAAAGTGGGACTGTGAGGACCTTTTGATAGATATGGCATGAGCTGTGAAGGAGTTGTAAATAGTCCATAAGTACCTCAAAGCTTGGATTCTTGGCAAATTATGTTATTAATTTTTATAATTTCTAACAAAGGCAACTGGAAGAGCTATTCTGAACTATTGTTTGAAAACTTTCAACCTCACAGCTAAAGTTTTCAAAGGTCTACTGTGATCTTGGGTGAGTGGAAATAAACTATGAGTCCCATCTTTAAAAAAAAAAAAACTGTAGGTGTAAATAGAAATCAATGATGACCATGTTGAGAAAGAGCTCACATTATTCTGAGAGTAAAGGTGAAGAACAGTGAAGCTACTACATGCACTCAGGAGAACTTCTTGCCTTAGAGGTCATCTTTCTGTGACTTACTTTCATCTAATTCATTGGCCTGTTTACAGTAAGCTGGGGAGTTTCTCTCTACTTGAGTCTTTAAAGTCGCTGCTCCCTGTGTCTGGAATACTCTTCCCCAAGCATCCACAGAGTCTGTGCTCTCTTTTTCTCCAGTATTTCAAATGCTACCTTCTTAGAGCCTTATTATGAGGCAAATTAATTAACTAATCCTCGGTTTCTCCACTTGCCAACCATGTCATCTGTCTCAGTTTATCCTGTTGGGGGAGAAGATAAAGTTATCCCTTAGATTTTTATTTGTGTTGCATGAACAATAACTCTTTTCTAAATTTGATGTCTAATTCTATATTTTTTTAGAGTATATTTGCCTGCCTAGGTTAAGTGTCCATCTGCCTATAAGGTTACAGTTTTTAATCTCACACCACAGTACAGAGAAGTAAGGTTAATGTTTAGTGCCTTCCCGTGGGCTCCTGTGGGTAGATTCTCCAGCCCTCATTATCTGTATTCTGGAGAATGTCTAACCCTAACCTTTAATCTATACCAAGTCCTAGAAGAAACTTGCATATCAGACCTGTGTTGAATAACAAGGAAGATAACCATACTTCTGAGAATGAAAACATCAAAAGTAGGTAAGATTAGACTAACTGCTTCAATTTGAAAGAGAAATATTGCATTTAGCAAGCTGCCTGGAGTGAAGGGCTCTGAGGCTTTAAGATGTCGTGATATTTTATTTATGTCTCTCAACTTCACACTTTTGTCTTTCCCTTGTGGTTTCAAGTTGCAGTCTTGAAGTACTGCAATTCCATATATCCCAAGTTATGTATTTCTCTTTTAATGAAGAAGAAGAAACTTTGCCTGATGACTGTCTTTCTGCAAAAGTGGCCAAGTCAGCACTCATCTGACTCATTCAGCCTGCATCATTGGAAGCAGGTAGAAAGAAAACTGACTTGGGGCTGTCTATTGAATGACAAAAAAAAAAAAAAAAAAATGTGTGCCATATCCAAACTAAGAAGTCTGAACAGATTATCTCCCCTGGTAATCCTAAACAAATCTGTGAGCAGAGCCAACATCTAAGATCTCACAAATCTTGGGTTCAGGAATACCTCTTGAATCAAGCTGGCAAGAGAATGCAACAGGTCAGTCAGATTTCAGGGACTACTGCCACTACCTCACACATTATACTTTCACAAATTCACCTTCCTTTCCTTAGTCTTACATCCCCGTGATTACAGAATGCCAGAGCCCACTAAGACATGGAATTCCACCCTCAGCTGCAGCTGAAAATTCTGCCAGTCAGTGTTAGTGGATACCTCCCCCAAATAGATCTCTGATTCAGTACTGAGCCATGTCCATAGACTCTTGACTTGTCCAGAGCTTCTGTTGATAGAATCTTTATATCGAGGACCCAAGGGTTCAAACTTTAACAAAATAAGTTTATTCCTAGTCCTTCAGAAATTGCTATGCACACTTCCCGGATAGATCTGAGAATTATCAACTGAACAGCATGACAGTGCAGAGCATATGTGACTGTTTAGTGCTTGTCCCTAAATTAAACACTTAGATCACCCCGTACAAGACCCAGGGAACATTATAGAAAGAGTATAAGACCTGAAGACTGGAAAGGAGCTCTATGAATAACTGTCTTGGTTATTCTGTGTGTGGTGTTATTGCTATTATAATCACAAACACACAGAGCATATAGCCATCTCCAGAAAATAATAACCATGTGACACAGGAGAGTGATTGGATAGGAAGAAAGCAGTCAGCAAGGATCATAGAGGGTAAGAGAAGACAATGAAGATGAATATGATCACAATACATTCTATAGAAATATGTAGTCATCAAAACTTTTAAAAAGTAGGTTCACAAACCAACTCTAGCTCCACCCATTGCCGATGCCTTATCCTTCTCACTTAGCTCTTCATTTAGGAATATTCCAGGAGTCCTTTTATTTTAGGACTCATCGTCTTCCTATGAGTAATAACTCCTACAAGGGGCGAGACAGAAATGCCCTGACAAGAAAGTCTGGCTGCCTGTCAGAGGAACTTTTCACTTTTTTCCTCTTGCTCTCTCCACTTCCGCCTTTCCTCATCCCCCAGGGAAAATCTAAAGGTGGGTGTTGAGTTTAGTCACCCAGGGTAAGCTGTTTTGACTTGTCAACAGTAAGTAAGTGCTCCATCCTTCCTTATTCTCCATAACTGATATGCTAGTATGCTATTTCAACACCACTCTCTGAAACCTCCATCCAGTTTCCAAAGGCAGTAGTACAGGTCTGTCTCAGTACTCCTATCAGCCCAGCCAAGGCTTTCTGGGACACTGAAAGTGAATGAGACTTCCAGGCATCCACTCCAGCTCTGGGATACAGGCCAACTTGTTCGACAAGCCTCTTATTCCCCTCTGTAAGTGAGGGTGAGAATGTCAACTGTATTTAATTGTGATTGAAAAACATCACTGAGGTGAAAGGCTTAAAATTTAAAAGGCATTTACAAGGATCTCTCTCTCTCTTCCCCTCCTCTCTCCTGCCCCCTTCGTGTGTGTGTGTGTGTGTGTGTGTGTGTGTGTGTGTGTGTGTGCATGCGTGCGCGCGCATGTGTCCATCCTTTAATACAATTATTAGCAAGGTTCTTCTTTCTAAAACATGCTCAGTCTTGGACTTGTCAAAAGTCAATCATGGATCAGGGAAGGGACTCATGGGGACCTAGGACTGCCTGCTAAGCTGGTGGGTACTGGTGGGTTATTGTGGAGGAACAATCATTGTCTTCAGTCATATGCAAAACAGTGAGCCCATTAGCCTCCATTGATTAGTCCCAAACCTATGGTCACCCAGATATTCCTGGCTAGAAATCTGTGAATCACAAAATATAACAAAGAGAAATGAATATGGAAAAAGAACTGTAAGGAAGAAGAGGAGTTATAAGGATGAGAGAGAGATAAGACAGGGTGGGAGTAAGAGTAAAAGAATGCTATATATGTGTGTGTGTATATATATATGTGTGTATGTGTGTACTATATGTATATATATATATATATATATATATATATATATATATATATATATATAATTGACAAAAAAATATTTAATCAAAAAAATACCCAGTCTTAATCTAGGTGGTGAATATATGAACAAAATTTGTAGCGTTCTTTCTGTGTTCCAGAATGGGAGACAGATAAGAAGCATATATATGACAGGTGTCAACAAGTGTTGTGAAAACAAATAAAGCATGGTAAAGAAAGTTGTCCTGAAGGAACCAAGTGCAATTTAGACAGGATGATCAAAGGGAATGTCTAAGAAGGTAGTGCTTGAAAGGCAATAGGACAGGAGTCCTATGGATGCCTGGAGAAGGGTCGTCCAGGCAGTGGAAACACCAAAGTCAAAGGCTAAGCTAAGAACAGGATTCTGGTCTGTTGATAATGATAAGAGATCAAGGCTAAAGCAGAGAGAGCAATTGGTACAGCAACATAAGTCCACAGACTTAGCTGAGGGCATCTCACATGGGGCTTTGTGAGCCCCATCAACAAATGAAGTTGCATCTCATGAAGGTGAAAAACCACTGCAGATGTGTGAACAAAGAAATGTCAAACTTTACTCATGTTCTCAAGCAATGACTGGCTGCTTTCTGGAAAAGGAACCACATACCCAACTGCAGAAGTCAAAAGATTCAGAAGCCAATGAGGTCACTCATTGCAGCAGATGAGGTCAGAGGCCACTATGACAATTGACTAAGACTCTTGGTCACAATGGGTTAGAATAGTGGTAAGGGGAGCTGGGAAAGGTTATTGATTAAGAATACATTTTGAAGACAGTAGTCAGTTCAGTTATTGTTTGGATAGGTCTGTGTATGAAAGGACAGAGTCAAGGTTACCATTATAGTTTTGACCTAAGAGTCTCCAAGAATGGAATTATCATATACTGGTTTAAAGAGGGCTATAGAAGTGGATGTGGGGGAGAATCATAATACATCCCATAAGCATGTCATTGAGAGTGTAACTCATGGCAGGCATGATGCTAAGACAAGATAACAGTGACAGAATGATGTCTGCACTCATACAAACCCAGATGCACAGGTATATTAATATAGTCTTACTGGTTTGAGAAATTTTCTTCCTAGGCTTCTTAGACAAGACTGTAATCGGCTAGAGTGGAGAAGAGATGTTTTTCAGCTTCTGGCCACTGTGAAAAGATTTTCTGTCATATTCACATTTGAGACTTCCCACTACTGTGCAGACACGTCACTTATTTGCGTATCCCTGGGACAGAGAGGGGAGAGGATAACCTCCTGCCTGAGCCCAGACCTTACTTGTTCAGACTCACAAACTTCACCTCAGGCTAATTAAAATCCATTTCTCTTTTCTCCAAGGCCAATCCAACAGGAAACCCCACAACCCTGATGACATCCCCCTGACACTACCACACTTTTACTAGAACCCTGCTCCTAGGCTTCCACTTATATTTCCAGTCCCACCTGGTGTTTCACGAAGCATCAGTACCTATCTTGTCAAGTTTGATTTGGATTTTTTTACATGTTATTATTTATGCCCAATAAGACTATGAACTTCTTGAATACAGGAATAATACATTATTCTGGTTTTTGTATCCCCAGTAAAACATAGTACACCACAAATTGTTCAGGGATTAAATCATAGATGACCTTGGCATCATCTCAGAGAAGATGATTAGAAAGGTAATTGTCTTGTCAGTGCCCAGATGTCAGCCTGACTCTGGTTAAACACCATGACATTGAGGTCCATAGTTATACTAGGAAGTCAGTTTGTTAATTCCAAGGGGAGGGAGAAATAAACCGAAATGTTGAAGTTGGTGTGGCCTGCATTGCTGAGTTTCCTTCCCTGGCACTCAGCCAGAGAGAAGCCAGGCCATGACTGGAAGTCATTTGTTTCATTTTATTGCTATGAGAATTAATTTTGTGGGAACCAGGAAATAATGGAATTCCTTACAGAGGAGTATAGATTCTGTGAGAGGAATCATGGCAGTATGAATTGTCATTTGTAAGTAGGGGAGTTATTTCTCCAACCTAGATGACCTTCTGACACTTCCCATATGCTTTATAGGATTAAAATCTGTCTGTATATAGAATTGTTTTACTAGCCATTGAAATTTATCAGATTATGCATATTCAGGTACATGCACAGCTGCGTATACAGCTGTGCTACCCCCAAATGTGGAAACACCATGTACAAATAGGCATATCGTGTACCTATACACATGAGAGAAACTTATACGATTCACGACTCTAGGCTGAAAAAGATGCCAAGTAAATGATATTGATCACCCACAAGGCTATCTGCCCAAGGCAGAGCCCAAAGAAGCTAATTTCGGTTTCTTCTGGTGAAAACTGACCTCCATATTGATTTCTGACCCAACCAGGAAAGCCTGAGGAAGGACCTGACATTATAGAAACAGTCTGAACCCGTATCTAACCAGATTTGCAAGAGAGACGCGTGGAAATAGTCTATGATGAGAATAATCAAGAAACAGAAGTACTTAGAAACTATAATAATTTCAGAGATGACCATACACACCACACACACACACACACACACACACACACACACACACACACATACACACACACACACACACACACACACACACACACACACACACATACACACTTTCCATCAGATTCAGCCTAGCAGTACTTAGGATCAATCATTCTCTTCTTCTGGCATGTTCTTCACGATATGAATATGCTTTTCTGTAAGTGTTGGAAAGAAGGAGAACTTGCATCCTGAATCAGGTATGGTAGTCAGGTACAACATGTGTTCATACTGTGTTCCTTGCAACAACCTCATGTGCTGTGTGTTTTGTGCTACAGATGAAGAAACCTGGGCTCATCGAAGTTGGTTGAGTTGATTATTACTAAAAGGACCAAAGGGAGTCGGCAACTGAAATCAGAGTTAGCGCTTCTTGTACAAACTCCTTCTGGTCTCTTGGTGAGGAAATGTCACTCGGTAACTTTGATTTCCCTATGCTGTTGCTGTGGTTTGCACATTGGCCACATATCAAAAGCACATGATCAAGTCAGATGCAAATATTTAATCTCTGTCTTTGGGTGTCTGATTCCCTAGACACAGTATGAGCCCTAGGCATCTGAATTCTTGTATCAAGGAAACATCAGAAGAACGTGAATGTTGCCAGCACCGAATTCATATAAAGCACATGAAGTAACAGGTATTTGATGGTCTGATTCTTGTCTCTTGGTGAATGTTTAGCTCAACTTCAAAGAATAGACACTTTAAACATTTTGATACTCTGCTTTTGCTTCATGATTGCTTGAACTTAGAGGGTAAAGTTGAGGGTTAGCTTAGTGGTAGACTGATTTCCCAGTACTGGCTTTAACTCCTAGTACTGAAAGAAATACAGAAAGTGGGGAGGAAGGCTAGTGGGAAGGAGATGGAAGAAGAGGAGAAGGAGGAAGGGAAAGAAGGAAGAATTTGGATAGCAGTAGAAAAACATGTTGAGCCTCTCATGTACCTGAAGACTTGGGCCAAGGCTTTTAGCATCTCGGAGCCTCTTTTTCTCCATTGGTATTGTGGGAATTATAGTAACTACTCTCTGGAACTATTACGGAGTTCAAAGAAGACAATAAGTATATCTTTACTAGATGCCTTATGTCAGAACTAGAGGTGAAGATGACAGTGTATTCATGCAGGCTGCTTAGAGTCATATTGCAATGCTTTGAGTCACTAGCTGGGCCAGATAGGGCAGCTCCTTGATTTCATTGTGCCTTAGTGCTATTATCTACAGAATAAGGAATGACAATAGTACCAGCTTAGAGACTACTGGAAAAAGCAAATAGAACAACGCATTACATGCTTGATTCAGACCTTGTTTTAATATTAATAAGGATATAGCAACTGTTAGCTAGTATTTATTAAGGGTGTAGTATTTTATTTGTTAAGAGTGTGAAAGCATTTATTGAAGACCCTTCCAAGATCCCTCTTCTCCTTTATGTCTTATTTCACATTTACCAACTATTTGCAAAAAGTACTGTCGCTTTACCCATTTTATAGGTGACAAGACAGAGTCATCAGTCTTTCCTGGGTTTTATAATCAGCAAATAAGGCATTGAATCTGAACTCAAGTGGATCCAGAACTTAGGAACTCTGACATACTGCCTTCCAGTACATCTCGGCCCCTTGTGAACTCAATGCAATCCACTCTACTCTTCTAGCTGTAGACCTCTACAAGGTAGGAAATGAGTCACATTGTACCTCCCACTTTTCACAGGGTCCTAGTGATGTTAAAAGATAAAGTTAAAAAAAAAACTAGAGAGAGGGGAAGGGAAGAGAGGGCATCTATACTTTGGAAACTGGTCTTAAAATTCTGGAAACAGGAGAGGGTGGCCAGTGGCAGGTTCGTATGAGTACATTGATTTGATCACATTTCATTCTTCTCCAGCCAGCACTTTAAAATGTCTCCCTGGAGCTCTACTGAGAGGCTGTGGTTTGCATCCTGCTGCTGAAGGATGGCGGTGAATTCTGCTTGCTCCGAAAGCTAGACTGGAATGATTGCACTGCAGTGTAAGAACAGTGGGGCATTAAGGAGGGTGACCTCAGCCTCAGAACAGGCTCTACATAGAAGGTCCTTGAAGTCTCAAAGGCAACACAATCCCACCTGCCACCTAGAAAGCAAAACTGAGAAAGATACCAAGATGATCTGGTAGTTGATCAAACCCCAGTCTTCTGGGTGGCTAGCTCCAGGCTGTTGACTCCTAATAGGGGGCCATTTCTCATATGGCCGTTTTATATCACAGCATGTTGGGGAACTCCATTTAAAGCTGTCCTATCAGCAGCCTCAATACTTAAGATTCTGATGTCCCCATTTCACATAGATTTCTTTGAAACAGTGCCAGCCCTTCCAGTAAGTATATAGCATGGAATGGTGATTTTCAGAGTGTAGTCTGGTGGAAACAAAACCCAGACATGTAAAATTTGACACCTTAAGTACCCACATTCTCTGTCAGTTCCCACTCCTTGCCTCGCCCCCCTCCTTCAACACACCCATAATTTTATTCTCAGGAAAGCCACAACCAGCACATACCAGCAGAGGCCAAGTTCCCTGGCATCAGCCTCGCTTTTAAAAGGGAGACATAAAAATTGTCAAGATCTATGAGAGTTTCTAACACATTAGAGAGCCTCCAAAACTGTTACACCAAGTACAATATTATCATTGTCTTTAGGAGACTTTTTAATTGGTTCCATGAAAGGAGTTTGCAGGTAATGAGTTTTAAATAAATAATAATATTCCAATACTCTGACTGGCCAAGAATGTAAATGTTTTTTGCCCTGACTTCAGTAAATGTGAGTGTGGGAAAGAGGCCTCTGTTAAAATGTGGGCCTTTCTGCAAAAAGCAAGATTCTTGGATTCTTGGACTTAGACGTAATGTATCCTGGCTTAGTTTCAACTACTGAATGACAAGCACAGTACTGGGTATTGGTAAATGCATAGATGGGGTATTCAGAATAATTAAGCTGAATTAATAATTAACAAGTAAGTTCCTCAACCATGAATAAGTGAAGTTTTTGTGCATCAGTCTAAGATATTTGTAATTCCTTGAATATAATTTGCATCACTGGGCCTCAAAAACCTTCCATGCAGATATATGATCAGGAATGCCCATCTTCCCTATCTGTCTGGAGATGGTCATTTAGGCTGATCACAAGCTTCTGATTATTTTTTTCTTCTATGCTTATAAACTCAGTCTTAGATGTGGACTTTTCTGTTCTGCTTCTTAGTTCCTATTAAATGAACAAATAAAGAAATGATATAAGACTTAAAATACACACACCCCAGATAGTGCTGAGATCCAATGGAGATTGTGCAATATGTGCATGCATACATAATAATCTTGCCTTTTGCAGATTTTATATATATTTTCTCTATATAGATATAGATATAAATAGATATAGCAATACATGATATAAATATACATATGAGAGTGGGAGGGAGGGAGAGAAGGGCAACCCTCTACATTATCATTGGCAATTTCAGGGATACTATGGTATAAAGAGATAAGAAATGCCATAGCATATTACAAAGGCATAAACCACCTATTGTAGTTAACTACTCATTTGTGAATGAGGAAAACATGTAATACCTGATAGCCAAAGATGTGATCATGAATGATGAAATAAAAAAACACTGATAAAGAGATACCATGAACAAACATGTCATTAGGCATACAGTGGATTTTCTAAAAACAGCAGTCAAACTGAACTGTACTGGATGGGAATGCTCAACTTAATGAATTGAATTGAGTTCAATTCCAATGATTTCATAACTCTGATAGAATACAGGTTCCATAATGACAGAGATCTTATGTGTTTTGTTTTCTGCTATCTCTTTAGAGCCCAAAACAAAGTAAATCCTAAATGAATTTGAATGAGTGAATGAATGAATGAACAAATGAGCAGTCATACATTGAGTCGCTCTGTTAACACAGCAGTCCAGATGCTATGTAAAGGAGTCTCTCAGGATGAAATCAAGTGATTCAGAAGCCTTTCCAAGAAATGAATGGATTCTGCTTGACCCCTGAACAGGAGAAAGATAGAGCCTGAGCTTAGCATGCCATCTGCACTCAGGAATGGAACAGAAAGTCAGACAGAGGAAAATGGAAAGTCATTATTCCACAATGACTGCCATTGGAACACTTGGGATGACAATCATCCTTCCAGGCTACATAGCTGAATGTTGTAGTACTGACAATAATGAAAATAGTCTGTAACATGAATTGTTAGAAGGTCTTATTAATAAAAAAACAAACTTGGAGCCAGGTATTGGGGTAAATGCTGAATGATCAGAGAAACAAAACAAGCCACAGCCACCTCACCTTGCCAATTACTCAGCTGATCCTGTTTCCTCAGACTTGAAGCCTCTGAGTCCTCATCCAAGTGGATTTCAGCTGAACTGCTGCTAAAAGCTAAAAGCTTAAAAAAACTCTAGTTCCTGGTCCTCACACCTTATATACCTTTCTGCTTCCTGCTATCACTTCCTGGGATTAAAGGCATGTGTCACCGTGCCTGGCTGTTTCCAGTGTGGCTTTGAACTCATGGATCTCTGCCTCCTGAATGCTAGGATTAAAGGCATGTACTACCACTGCCTAAGCCTATGTTTAATATAGTGGCTGTTCTGTTTTCTGACCCCCAGATAAGTTTATTAGGATGCACAATATATTGGGGAACACAATATCACCACAATTGTCTGTTGTCTAAATGCTTTAACAACAACAAAAAAGCCACATAAAATTGGAAATTATACCGAGTGTCTGGATACTGTATGTTATTGTCTTGTGTTTGAATAGTTTGGCTGTTGAGGAAGGAACAACAGCTGCTAAGAGACATTTGATTATAAATGTTGCCAGATTAATCCAACCTATATATTTTAAAATTATTTTGACTTCAAAATTTAAGTAAAAAAATATGTTGTTTTTGGGAATGGGTTATACTTTTGTTTCCTCAGGAAATGAGAGGCTCCGAATTCATCCTGGGTTACAAAAAATCAAGTTTGATTGAGGAAGATTTCCTGAAAAATCTGGCTGCAAACATAAAGAAATAAACCTAAAAGAACTACTAGACATGTGATGTATGTTTTTTCTTCTCAAACATAAAACAAAAAATCATCTTTGGCTGACTTGTATACAATGCACAATCTATATTTGTACTAAAACAGATATGTATATTACCTTTAAAAGATTATATAGTTTCAGAGCAAGGGGACCAGAGACCAGTGAAAACAATGGCCCAGGTCATCAAACACCAAAAACAGCTTCCAGACTGCTGACTGAAATGATCCAGTCTCACAGAATACTCCAGTCAGGACTGGATCCATAATCCTAAATTTTCTCATGGTCCCTCAAAGATTACCAGTGCCCCTAATCAGCAGGAAGTAGTCTAGAGAACTATGCCTACATTCCCCAAAATATATCATGGATATTGTCATTGTTTAGGGGGATTGGTCACAAGTTGTTATGGATATGGTGATTTAAAAAGCTAAACAAAGGAGATTAGATTCAGGGATCTTGTTTTGAAAAGAAAAAGGGATGTATATAACTGATAGGATAAAAGGGTAGATTATTGAATCTACTTTAATCCAAAAAACAACTATTAATCTTACATATTTTATGTTAATATGGATTTTGGTTTATTGATATGAATTTAAAGTTAATTTCACTACACTGTATGTATATTTCTATTCTTTTTTAAGGTATTACGTTTATGCAGCTCATTTAAAAATGGAATATATAATTAAGAAATACAGATTAATAGTTATCTATAATAACAAACTTATTGTCATGTTAACATATCTTTTCCAGACCATACAGAGATGTATTTCAGACAAAGAGATAACCTTCAAACACTTCAAAGACCTACAGAATATGGCATTTAAAATGTTTTAAGAACAGACTTTTCTCAACAGTGAGACACGTCTCCTCCTGATAGCACCAATAACTTAAAGGAGGATGATAGACAATGAAGAAACTCCATATCGATTTTGTTTTCTTTATGACAAAAGCTATCTATGTAGTCAAAGAAACTGCCCATGCCTCAGTTGCTGACAGTTACTGTCAAAACTGGACCAGCAGGATGCAAGAAAGGTGACTGACAAATTTTGCCAAGACAAGGTAGGATAGTCCTTAAAAATTCCCTGCTTCACAAGAAAGTCTGTAAGATATGCTAGGCCTATATGCCCCAACATTACAGAGGAACTTTGTGTGACTGTCCAGGCAACCTGATGTTCCTGTCATTAGGGAAGATTTGTTCCTTCTGGGGTCTTTGATAGACTAGATAGTTAAACTAACAGTATTTTTTTAAGTTATGATAAAAAGGTAGATTAGATGTGAAACTTTAGACTCACAAAAATAAGATCGATCGTAAAATATTTTCTCTAATTTTGCCAAATAAAAATAGACTAGAGATTGTAACTGTAATACTTACTTAATAACTGTTTTTATTACACAAAATTTTACTATGTTAAAGTTAAAACCTTTCTTTTTAATTAGACAAAAAAGGGAAATGCTGTGGAGCAATCTTTTTCGAAACTATGAAAATGTATTTCTCTCATTGGTTAATAAAAAGCTGACAGGTCTGTAGCTGGGCAGGAAGTTATGCAGAAAAGCCAAACTGTGATTGATGGAAAGGAGAAAGGCTGAGTCAGGAGATGTCAGCAGACACAGAGGAAGCAAGATGAGAATGCTGTACTGAGAAAAGGTACCAAGCCACTTGGCTAAACATAGATAAGAATTATGGGTTAATTTAAGTATAAGATCTAGTTAGTAATAAGCCTGAGCTACTGGCTGAGCACTTATAAGTAATATAAGCCTCTGAATTAATTATTTGGGAAGTGGCTGCTGGGTATTTGGGAGTCGTTGGCAGTACAGAAACATCTACCTTCAAGTAGCTGTCCTGGTCATTATTACTGACTGGCAGGATCTGCTTGTATATGATTCTGACTATATTTCCCAGGACCACCTGCAGTAGTGAGGAGCATGATGAAACTGTCCTGCTTCATGGTTTGTGTTTTTCAGGGTGTTGATTTTGTTTGGAACTTTGAGGAATAATCCCAAAGTAAGAGAGGGAATATCTCACAACAGTCAAACACTATAGCAAGGAGAAAATACACTGATTATTTTTCTTAAGAATAAGTAGTATTTTATACTTAAGAACTGAGAAACACCACTCAAGATTTCATGTAAAGATGCACAAAACTAATATGGAATCATTAAAAAGATAAGAAACATTGTTAGCTTATGGTTCAGACTTCTGTTGGGCTGTACTTGGCTCACAAACTACATCCTTTAGGTTGCTTATGTGGTGAGTAAAGGTAGGCATAGCACTAATTTAACAGAATTGCTTGGAGCATCACAAGAATTCACTTAGATAAAAAGTTTAGATGAGTTCATGGAACCTCACAAAATGATGGCACAGTTTGCTGATTATTAATACTTGGTTTACTGATACAGGATAAATCCCCAGACACATCAGTACTTTTTGTACTAGTACTAGGAATTTTGTTTGAACATTGATTAGGAGAACCCACACAAACATATGGCACTGAGTGGCTTAAAAAAGACATATGATATTGGGTGGCTTAAAAAAAGTTGTCTCAGAATTCAGAAAATCAGATGAACAAGGTTGGGCCAAGAGAGGATTCCCTATTTTTTGAGAGATCCACACACAAAAGCAAAAATACATCCAGGGTGAATGTGAAGAGCTAGGTGGGTACGTTATTTCATGATAAAATGCATTCATCCATTCACCTCCCTCATCTAGAGTACCCCAAAGCTATGAGAACTTTGAGGCAGGGCAAGGGGGATGTGTGGGATAATGTTAATTTCAGAGGTCATCTGGTATTTTAATGTGTATAGTCTCATTTTTTAAAAAATAACTGTGCATAGCTCAAAGTGATAATTAATTAGTCACATAATACTCATGGAGAAGCAGAGACCCAAAAAGACTAAGATGACACAGACAATGAGTGTCAAAAGTGTTATTCAAATCCAGATTGGGCTAACTTGAAGAAATCCAAACCTGGGCTTTTTCATGTGCACAAAGGGAGGGATGTGTGCTCTAAGAAAGCAATCTCCTCTGGATCTTTGACTTGCAGCCTATAACTGCGTATCTCTAATCAAAGGAGAGCAGAGTAGGCCTGCAGCTTTACATCATACAGAGGCTTTGGGGAATGCCCCACCAGGGAAGATGGGTACTATTTAAGGAACAAGTGTGAGAATAGACTAAAATCCCTGGGGAGACTGTAGACTCTCAGGAAGGGGCTAGGCAAGAGCAAGAAGAGCTGAACAACCACCACAGACGGTATAGCCAATGTAGCCATTAGGTTTGTATGCCTTCCTTAGTTTATTTGTGGTTGAGCCTGGACACCATTGCAATACAGACTGTCTGAAAAGTGTGGTTCTTTAATTACTGACTTGCTTTCAGTACAACAGCTACATCAAATATGTACAAAGATACCTTTGACATATGTAAAATAGATCATCATAACTCTCTCTACTGTGATTTTCTGTTTTATAGCAGCAATTTAGAAATTTGTCCTCCACATAATTCTGTATGGCAGGGAACTAGGTGAAGGAACTGACTGGAATCTTGTATCATGAAATGATTTTCCTTCCTGCTTTGCTGTGAACATAGCCAAGGCCTCAGTAGGAGGGATTTCAGGTGTTCGCCAAGCTCTACCCCTATATACTTACAGGGATCTTCCCTTTGACTTTTTTTTTTCTTACCATTGAATATTCTTTTCATCTCTAATTGAAGGACTAGATCACAGAAAACTTGGGTAAAGATTTTGCTTCCCCATTGAACCATTTATTTTCTGAGCAATTCACTTTTCGTGTAAGGAATTTAAGGGAAATTTCAGACAATAAAAAGAACAAAAAGTAAATTAATCACATTCTCATTGTGAAAAAATAATTAGTGCTAGGATTTTGGGGGGTAGAACTTTCTGGTGATCTTAGTACCTTCTTCAATGCCATTACTATAATCTAGGGATATGCACAGCCCAGTTTTGACTAACATTATACTAAAGGGTCACCATTCCATTAGACACATATAATTATGAGGGGAAATGAGACTTTAGATGTAATCTTCAAAAACTTTTTGGAGGACAACAGAGAGGAAGGAAAGGCCTGCAATAAAAATGGTAGGGAAAGAGCCAGCAAAAACAATATTCTCATTTGAAAATGTAAAAATTAGACTTGAATTCCTAAGATCTACCTGAAGGAATCTCATTTACTGTTATCAGTATTTTCCGAAGGTCTTCAAGAGCATGGCTTCACTGACTGTATTCTTGTGGATAAGTACACCATAACAGATTTAAACATTATTCTTTTATTGAACATCTAAATCAAGAGGAGTTATCACATGATAAATGTCTTTGACAGTATTTTGTATAATGTTTCTAGCAAAGTTTATCTGAAAATGGTCGTGGAAGATTGTTGAACCATTTTGATAATTTCCCCCTCTTTCTGGCATTTTGGTGTTCTTATCCATATGTTGAATTCAAGAATAAAGTCAACACAAATTCCTGTTTTTTTTCCTTAGAAAGCAGATAATCTTCTACCTTCTGTATGCAGTAGAAGTCAGAGGATATAGTTTAGCTTATTGCCTTAAGCTGCAGACTAAATGAAAGCAGGAAAGAAGAAAACCAGCCTCATAAAAAGAATATGTTTTCACAAGTTGGCAGACTACTCTAAGCCTAGAAACGTCTCCATAATTTAAAACAACAACAACAAACAAACAAACACATGGATTTCAGAAGAACGTGATCTATTTTTGAGTCTTGGACTTTTAACAAACATAATTATGTTGCCTTAAGAGCTTGGTCATTTCTATAACCTATTGACTATTCTTCACATGGGGAGGGAAGTGCATCAAACTGGGCGGTGGATTTGTCGAGGAGGAAAAGAGGGGGAGGGAAACCAGAAGGAAGAGGATGTGGCTTTTTGTTGCCTTAAAATTCAGCTGAAATCTGCAGGAAACTCATGCAAGGAAATTATGAAGTCTTGAAGTGATCTTTGAAAAAAACAAACAGCCCTGGTGTCCTGTAAAATTTCAATCTACTCCAATAGATGGGATGAATTGTGTGAACCAATGCTGGGAGTTGTCTAAGCGTTACAAAGAATCGTGCTTTATCCCTTTCTGTCTTTCCACTTCCCTTTTGCGACTCATTTCAGGCATTGTTCATTCACATATGTTCAATACAAGGTTACTGATAAAGTATTATGTGCCAGGCTGTATTTTTGGTTTTGAGGGTCAGGTATGAACATGTCGGGGAGGGTTCCACTCTTGATGCAGCTTCTGAATAATGGGAGAAATAGGCAAACAAGCAAATACACCAAATCTTTTCCCACTTACTGACAGAGGATAAAAATAATAAAGCAGAGTGATGGATTGGGAATTTTGTTGGGCAGGGAAGGAATCCTGAGGGAGGGAGGAATTCAGAAACTGAGAGACTGAGGGATAGAGACAGTCCTTCAAGATCTCAGTAGAAAGAGAGCTCCCAGCTGAGGGAATAATACGAGAAAATGTTCAGAAATGGTGTCTATTTTTTCCTACCACATTATTTTAAGACATTTACTGTCTTTAAGTTTCTCTGGGTCATAAATGCTGGCACGGCCTAGCTGGAATCTCTGAATCATGGTTGTTTTGCAGCTGTGGTGAAGACATTGGCTGGGTTGTTGCCACTTTGTGGCTGGAATGGAGTTGGTATGGCTTTGAGTTTGTTCATATTCTTGGTGGCACAGTTCAGTTTCTCTAGAGCTATTGAACTGAGGGATGTACTATTTCCTTCTTGGCAGGACACTCTTTATTCTGAACAAGTGGCACCCTGAGCTTGGAAGTTTACCTCATCAGAATGAGCAAGCAAGAAAGCAGAGAGAGAGAGAGAGAGAGAGAGAGAGAGAGAGAGAGAGAGAGAGAGAGAGAGAGAGAGAGAGAGAGAGAGACTGTCTTTTGTAACCTAACCCTGGATGTTATATACCATCACCTGTGCATGCCATACTCTGTTCTTGAAAAGCAAGTCACCAGGTTCAAAGGTGAGGATTCCTGAAGGGTATGAACATGAAAGGAAATAATTGCTAGAGCCCTCCTAATAGCCTAAATAGTTCAGAAGGAGAAATTAGGCATGCAAAGGCACGGAGGAAAGGCTAGAAAGCCTAGAATCCACTGAGTGTTGCAGCAGGGGTATAAGAGCTCATCCAAAAGAAGAGGGGAGCAAGATCCTGAGGGGTGAGCAAGTCGAGTAAAGTTCTATAGGAACTTGCTGATGGGAACTGGGTACAGAAGTTATTGTGCTGGTTCAAATTCTAATCGACCTTCCAGTTTAGGCTGTAGTAGGAGGGCTAGAATGACAGTTGAGAACTGGTTATGGTCCATTCCCATCATTCATTTGAAGGTGCTGATGACTTTCTCAAAGATGAAAATTTAGCTGTAGAAAGAGGAGGGCAGAGTGGGTTGGACTTTGGGGTAGAGTGAATAGGAGTTGTTCTTGGCTCAGACGTAAGTGATGAGGACAGAGAATGCAAGAGTGTCTCCTGGGCTTTGGGTTGTTGCTGTGAACTGATTTTTATTGTGCTTTGAGTTTGTTGAAGAGCTTGAAGTATGAGAGCTGGGGTAATCCCTGGCATCTATAACATCATTACCTCATCATGTAGGTAATAATGCTAAGTTTAGGCCATACCACCTTTTCAGGCCTCAGCCTCCTCTTTTATAACATGGGAGGCTGGGCTGGGCTTACTCTGAACATTAAAGGGAAGGGAGAAACGTTGTAATTATGTTATATTAAAAATAAAAGATACTGAATAAAGCCACAGATTGGGCTGTACTGACTTTCAGCTTGTATTTTTGCCCATACAATCAGGGTGGAGGGGAGGGGAGAGTGTAGAGAGATTATAAAATTAAAAAGGTGATAGGACCATACGGTGACCAATGGGACAAACTGGCTTTGAGTGGTGAATGGCCCATGAAATCATTCATGGGATCAAGATTAAAGTTCATTTGTTGAAGGCCACTGGACACATGTTTTCTACAAATTGTTAGACTGAAGGTGAATGATAATACCACTGATAGCTATTCCATAACTATTATGGAATAGGCATATACCTCTTTCCACACATTGCATACTTGGAGAAAATGTTCAGTCACTGGTAAATTTGTCCTCACCCTCCCAGAGAGGCTCTAAATTCTTAGTGAAAGGCAACCTTCTTCTAGTTGTTCGGGTCAGAATCCATTGACAAATCCTGCTGTTTCTATTTCATAATAAAGTCCTCTTTCTGCCATTTTCTCCACCTCAAAAAATGTCCACTCTGTTCCTAATTCCATCCTCTTTGGCTGTCAAAACCCCAAAGCCTCACTATCAGCCTCCGTTCCTGATCCCTTCAGTGTAGCCTAACATAGACACTCAGGTTGCTCTTGCCAAACTGAAGGTAGATTATCACAGACTTTTACTAAAAGCAAACCCTGGCTGCTCGTTACTACAGGAAAACCACATCACCCTCTGAACCTAAGTATTGGCAGAGGTGCTCCAAAGCATCGCATGATTTTCGACCCATTTGTTTTCAGTACCTACAAGGAAGTCTCTGATTTTCTTCCATCTTTCTCCCTCACTTCCATCAGAGCAGTCATCATGGCCTCCTTGTTCTTGAGACAACAGCAAAATCTCCCAACATCTGTCTCAGGCCTCTCTATTTGCTGTTCACTCTTGCCTGGATAGTTGTGCAGGCATCTCAAGACCTTTTGATATTTTCACTGATTTGACTTCCTTGTAGTCTTACTGGTCACTTTCTTTTGACATGAGCTCCTTCCTCCAACTCACCCTAGTCTCTTTCCCAATCATATTATTAGCACCCACTACTTTCAAATATACTTTACTTTCTGTCTCTCCTTACTGGATCATAACCTAATGAGGATGGGGATTTTTGTTTTGTTCACTAATGTATGTTTATAGCTTCATCTATTGCAGATGCTAAATAAGTAATGGCAGAATGAATGAACAATATCACCAATCAACAGATATGAAAAAAAAGATGTAGAGAAAATATGAGTTTTGCCCAAGGCCATAGAATTAAGATTTAACCCCAAATTTCTGGGACTGTAGCAGAGCCCCTAAGGTCATATGTCCTTGGACACATTCCTTGCGATCTAGAAAACAAGCCTTAATTTCTTTCTTCACAAGAAGGTATGAAATGTTAAACCCATAAGGTACTAAGACAATTTGATAAGAAAATATGTGTGAAAGTATCTTGTAAGGCACCACTGATTCACCTCATGGGAAATGTTGTTCCTATTAGGAATGCCACGTAGGTCACATGGGGAACTTAAACTTGGTATGTCCCAATGAGAAAAGCAGTCAGTCTTGGGTCACAAAGACATTAAAATTGGTCTAGGCCAATAGAAAACTCTAGCTCTTACTAGTTCCTCATTTATGGATAGCTGGGGTTAGTCAAGCCCTGCTCCCTCATCTCTGAACCAAGAGAGCTGACTCCACTGAGAATCTAGCAGATGACACTTGTCATCTCTGAGGTAAATACTTCAAAGAGTCAACTCTCAGGTCTTGTTCCTAGAGCCCCATGGCTATTCAACAACCTCCTCAAACAGTTGAGGAGAGCCAAGCATTCAAGCACATCAGACTCTGGGGGTTGATGCATCTCACACTCAGGGTTTTCATGGGATATCCATGTGAGGCCTCTGGCAGATATTTAGTCTCTGTCCTAAGGAGTCACCTTTGCCCTCTTTGGAGCACACTAGGAAGTAATTCCATGTCTTTCCTCTGTCTTCCTTGGCAACCCTGAGTACTTTAGGGAACAGCCAGGTCAGAGTCCTGTTAGCTTTGTCCTTATCCTCTACTTCCTAGGACTAGGCTGATCAATGTGATGGCGTTTCTCATGTTTTTCCTCCAAGTGAGCTTTATTATTTGCAATAACTTCTCCATCAAAGTCTTTCTATGGAGACAACATATTTTCCCCAAAATATAAAACTGTTTTGTAACAGATAGTTTTGCCCCCACGGAGAATCTTAGAAAATTTTAATCTTTTATAATTCTCTGGCCACTCTTTCAGTCAGAATTCTCCCTATTCAAAGCTGCATAAATAAGGAGTTGTAAAGGGCTGAATAAAATGCAGTACAAGAAAGAACTCACAGCAATAATTTAAAAAAAAAACTGCCCTGCAAACTTGTAAGGCGGAGCTGCTTCTCCTGAAAATGGAAATGATATTTCCCCGACTACCAGAAGAGATGAAAAACTCAGGGTAATGAGTGAAGCAGAAACCCAGTAATGGGATTTGGGTCATTTACATTCAGACTGGGCCCTGGGAATGAGAACACTGGCACACAGGCTGCCTCGGGCTACTTGCCTGACTGCCCCTTAAGATGCATGAGGCCCACCAAAGGCCGAGGACACAGTGGAAAATGGTGTGAATGTGTCTTGAAGACAGGACCAGCAGGAGCAGATTAGAGAGACAGATTCTCTCTGTAGGGCTCTTAGCACTGGGTTAGGCTCAGGCTAGACAAGAAAGGTAGCAGGCAGCTCCCTACGCTTCACCCAGGATTGGGAAGGGGGAGCAGGGAACAGAGATTGAGTACAGGAAGTAGGGGATGTGGAAGGCACTACTCAGAACCCACGACTCACTTGTGGGCTTGTGGAATAGTGTCTCTTCATTTTCCCAATTGAAAAACCTTCATGAATAGTTCTTATTGCAAGAGATTTTCCTCTTGGCCTTGTCTATAAGTTTCTTCCCACTTCTTTCCTTTCTATCAGTCCTTCCTCTTTCCCCCCTCTTTCTTTCTTCATCTTGATTTATCGAACAAACATAGACTATTATTATAAAACATTAAATTAAAACAGATACTAGAGATAATTTAATCCTGTTCAATCTTTTCTTAACCCAGGAAGAAACAGCTACAGAAAGGAGAAGTGGCATGGCCTACTTAAGTAATTTTTTTTTCTTATCCTGTTTCAGATGGTGGGTTTAGCTAGGAGAGAATTTCATTTCACTGGGAAGGTCTGGGAAGCCTCAAGAGTTAGTATCTACAATTGTTAAGGTACAAGTCTAGTAGAGGATTGGGCAAAACTAAGGATCTAATCTAACAGGGAGTAAGTGAATCAAAGTGTGAACACATGAACAGAAAGACTGCTCAGAAACTACTTGTCCCAAATCTGGTAACGAACACTCTACTATCTCAAGTGTCACCATGCTGAGCCTTGTTTCTGGTAATTTTTCCTGAACTATTTCCAGAACCTATCTAAATGGTTTCCCTGTCCCCTGATACTACTTTATCCTATTTTTATTTTCTCCATTAAGCATATATCAAACTTATAGAATACAGCATATACATGTACATGCACACAGATATATTTGACATACATATATACACATGTGCCATGGGGGCTTTAGTTAGAACTGTATGTTCTACTCACCTCTTCTTTTTTTTTTTTTAAGAAATTTTCTATTCACTTTACATACCAAGCACAGATCCCACCTCTTCCCTCTTCCCACCCCCCCATCCCCACATTTTCCAAATCAAGGTCTTGCATGGGGAGTCAGCAGAACCCAGCACACTCAGCTGAGGCAGGTCCAAGCCCCTCCCCACTGCACCAAGGCTGTGCAAGGTGTCACACCATAGTTATGTTTTCCTATCATGATCTCAACGTTGCCTGCCCACAGAATCCCCCCTCTCTCTCATTGATTGGATTCCCAGAGCTCAGTCTGGCATCTGGTCATGGATCTCTACATCTGCTTCCATCAGTCACTGGACAAAGGCTCTATGATGACAGTTAGGATATTCACTAGACCGGTCACCAGAGTAGACCAGTCCAGGCACCCCTTTGATCATTGCCAGTAGTCTAAGGTGGGGTCATCCTTGTGAATTCCTGAGAGCTTCCCTGGCACTGTGCCTCTACCTATCCCCATGATGTCTTCATTTATCATGGGATTTCTTTCCTTGTTCTCCCACTCTGTCCCTGTTCCAGCTTGACCCTCCCATTTCCCTATGTTCTCATGCCCCATTCCTCATCCTCCATCACCCCCCCCACTCCCAGTCTGCTCATGCAGATCTCATCCACTTCTTCACTGGGCCATCCATGTGTCCCTCCTAGAGTCTTTCCCTGTTAGGTAGTCTCTCTGGAGCTGTGGGTTGTAGTCTGGTTATCTTTTGCCTTACATCTAATATCCACCTATGAGTGAGTACATACTGTGTTTGTCCTTCTGAGTCTGGGTTACCTCACTAAGGGTGATTTTTTCTAGTTCTATCCATTTGCCTGCAAGTTTCATGATATCATTGTTTTTTACTGCTGGGTAGTACTCCATTGTGTATATGTGCCACATTTTCTTTATCCATTCTTCAACTGAGGTTATCTCCAGGTTCTTACTATTACAAATAATGCTGCTATGAACATAGTTGAGCATGTTTCCTTGTGATAAGATTGAGCATTCCTTGGGATATGCCCAAGAGTGGTATAGCTGGGTCTTGAGGAAGACTTATTCCCAATTTTCTGAGAAACTACCATACTGATTGCATTCCCACCAACAGTGGAGGAGTGTTCCCCTTGCTCCATATCCTCTCCAACATAAGCTGTCTTCAGTGTTTTTGATCTCAGCCATTCTGACAGGTATAAGATGGTATTTCAGAGTCGTTTTGATTTGCATTTCCCTGATGACTAAGGATGTCGAGCAATTCCTTAAATTTCTTTCAGCCATTTGAGATTCTTCTGTTGAGAATTTTCTGTTAAGTTCTCTAGCCCATTTTTTAACTGGATTGTTCAATATTTTGAAGTCTAGTTTTTTTAGTTCTTTCTATATTTTGGAGATCAGCCCTCTGTCAGATGTGGGGTTGGTGAAGATCTTTCCCCATTCTGTAGGCTGTCATTTTGTCTTATTGACTTTGCTCTATAAAAGCTTCTCAGTTTTAGGAGGTCTCATTTATTAATTGTTGCTCTCAGTGTCTATGCTACTGGTACTCACCTCTTTTTTAACCACTGGTTTTCAGAGGTCAGGCTAAGGAGGCCAGCCAGAAGAACAAGGATAAGTGAGGCTTGATGGGTTGGAAAGTTGGTGCAGCAGTTGAGAGAGATGCCTGGGGAACCTGAAATCCATGGTTATGGGTATTGCAGGGCTGAGCAGATAAGACTCTCTAAGCTCATTGAGACTTACTATATAACAAACAGAGGAAAAGATCAAGGGTAACAACCAGCAATATGGACAATAGCATTAATAATGAGAAAGCATTTTCATACAGCCTTAAATCATGCCTTTCAGCACCTGATCCACATTTTGAGCTACATCTAATTCATAGTCACAATGTGCAATGCCTGCCCTCAGGACTGTACAGTAGAGTTTACTTAGTTAGTTAGCTAGTTGATTACTTTGTTTGTTTGTTTTTTAATTGAAAATAAATTCTTCTCTCATACAATACATCCCAACCACGGTATCCCCCCTCCCCTCCTCCTAGTTCCTCCATATCCCCTCTCCTCCAGATCCACTCCCCCTTTGTTTTGTCTTCAGAAAAGAGCAATTCTCCAAGAGAGGACTGCCAGACAGGACAAAACAAGACACAATAAGAAAAGGGAAAAGCCTTCTTATCAAGACTAGACAAGGCAACCCATTAGGAACAAGATTCCCAAGAGCAGGCAAAAGAGGAAGAAATATGCCCACTCCCACAGTTAGGAGTCCCGCAAAAACACCAAGCTAACAGCCATAACATTTATGCAGATGACCTGATGCAGGCCCTGTGCTTGCTGCTTCAGTCTCTGTGAGCTGTGTGAGCCCTGCTTAGTTGATTCAGTAGGCCATGTTCCCCTGATATCCTCCAACCCCTCTGCCTCCTACAAATTCAGGCTCCCATCTCCAAGGGGAGGGGCACAATGGAGACCTCCAATTTAGACTCCATTTCCACATAATAATTTCAATAAGTCAAAAATCTTGCATAAAGGGGGCATAGATACAGTAAACATATAATTATTCCTTAAAAATGTCACTACACTGTTAGAGACATGCCTAATTTCCACGGGATCACAAAAAAAAAAAAGAAAAGAAAAAGAAAAAAAGGAAACCTGCAGGAAAGCCAGTATCAGGGGATTTAATGGATAAGATGGCAGATGTAGTGAGATCAGGTAGCTTGCAGGGCTGCACTGTCCAGCATGGTACTGCTAATCACACATGGCTATGTAAATTTACATTTACATTAATTACAGCGGATAAAATTTGAAATTCAAATCCTCAGCAATGCTTGCCATATTCTGGAAGCCCGATAGCTGCGGGCAGGTAGTGGCTCACGTAAAGGAAAGGCAGAGTGGAACCTTTTCATATTTACCATTAGTTCTACTAGACAGTGCATGGCTTTTCTAAGTTAGTCATATGTCTACTGACCCATTGAGAAATCTTCCGGAAGTCACAGATGATTCTGCCGCAAACTAGGTTAAATATTAGCATGAATTTATTGGCACATGCTACAGAAGAGTCCATGGATAGCAAGTCATCTTGGAAGGTTTTTCTGAAGGTTCTGGCTTCTCTTTTTTGAGACTGGAGGTGATTGCTTTCTTTTCATTCTTGTTTTGCCTCATGGTACTGAAATAGCTACAACAATCCCAAGAGTTCCATTTGTAGTGTAAACACTAGGAAAGAAAGAGGAACTGTGCTCTCTATCCGTGAACCCCCAATTGCAGTTCCATGTGTATATCCTTGGCTGCCTGGAGGTATGTCATCTATTGACTGGCTTACATTTGATTTAACTGCCCAGTGACTAAATCTAGGAATGGGATATTATACTGACATGCTGAATTGAGTCAGGAGAAAGCCTGGCCCCATGGTTGGGAGTGAGGTTCCTGAAATTCAGTGGGGGAACTGTGCAAAAACCCTCTTGAGTAGCATCCATAAAATCAGCTGCAGTCATCTAATTGGCTCTAGGCCTGTCTACAGCTTTTCTTTGGACTGAGTTTCTTAGGCTATATAGAAAGATGAGATTATCTCTGGTGTCTGTGGGTGGCTGGGGCCAGTTTTCTTAGCAGGCCTCTGAGTTTCTCATTGAAAGCTCCCTTACATCTTGTACCCTACACAAGAAAATTGCCTTACTTCAGTTTCAGCCCCAATTCCTAGGAAAGGAAGGTTCTATCATTCCCTTTGAACTCAGAAAAAAATTTTCTCCCATCTAAAACAGCAGAGATTTTCAAGTTCAGAAATGCACACACCTTGTTAAAAATAAAGGCATTGCTGTTTACACAAAACCAATTCATCTCCCCAGTGGTCGTTCTGATGAGTTCAATGATATTACAACATAGTAGAAAAAATATGACCCATTACAAATGATATTACTTTATAAACTATAAATAATTAATAGGCAATGATATAGAATAATAACTTTCACCTAGAGCTATTTGTCTGAGGTCTTAACAATTTTCACTCTATTGAGCTACTGACTAACCCAGAGTAGCAGGAATAATATCACTGTAGTGACTGAGCAGACAGGAAAAGGGAAAAATGGTGAAGATTCCATGGCTAGGTGGTAAGGACTTTGGACTACTAAGCTTGGCAAAATAAAACACAGGGCACACAAACATTGCATGGAACTTTTTATCACCCCCAAATTTACTGTTTATCTAAAATTCAAGTTTACTTCATCTCAAAGCGAGTGTTGATTACTTATAACACACAAAATTATCACTCAGTAAATTAGAACCATACAGTTTTTGTCTTTATCATTCTGGAGGGTGGATATTCAAGATCAGCTTCACTGAGATGAAATCAGGGTGTCCTTAGGAATGCGTTATTTATGAAGTTCTGGGACAGAATCCATTTCCTTCCCTTTTTTGCTGCCTTTTGAGAGCCATCCATTGGCTACTGGCCCTTATTCCCAACCTCCTTCCGTCTTCATGGCTCCTGCCCTAGCTCTGGCTCTCTTTCTCCACGAAATCCTGTAATTCTGTTAGTTCCACTTGCTATTCCAGTTAATATCCCCAGCTCAAAAGAGACTTGTAAGTCTCTTCCTCTATGTAAAGCAACATATTAACAGGCTTCAGATGGTTAAATATGAGCATCTTTGAGGGGATGGGATTTGTTGTACACATGACACTTAACCTGAGTGTAAATGTCCAAAGATGCCTATTTTATACGAACAGTACTGGCCCCTGAACATTCCGTCTTTTAGAACCATATGTCTCTCTGAATTATGAGGTAGTGGTAGAGTGTTGGTTCTGGTGACAGGGCAGGCTTTAGTGAGAATCTGATTCCTTCTGTCAGCACAGCCTTGAGAAATGGTCTCCCTCTACAGTTTCCTATGGATGATGAACTGGGTACTGCTTCTTGGCCTAAGATTTTTGCAGGGATGTGATATTTGATGAAGGTGTGTACCAGGCATCCTGCAAGCATAAGGGTGCCAGGATGCTCATGATGCCTGCTGATGGGAGCTAGAGGTTGGCCATTAGCATAGCTGGGTCTCTCTCTGCCTTTCTGAGGAAAATCTTAGGTACAAAGCTATGTAAATGTCAGGTTCCTCTCAAGGTGCTCATCTGATGATTTGTGTTAAGAGCTTATGCAACTAGCCCAACCTCTGAGTGTTGTTTCTCAACCTCTGCACTGCTGACACTTTGGGGCCAGGTAATTCTTTGATGGAGAAGTTTCTGCTCTTTTCAGATGCCATGTCTTCTCTCTGCCATGTGCCGGATAGGTGTCATAGGTCAGACACCACAACTGCACCATACTGACTCCAGACTTGGAAATGACAACTTGCTGCCAGACATTTACAATTTAGTGTGATTGAAGAACCTAGGCTAGGACTTGAGAGGAGGGAAGCCATCCAAGAGAAGCATGATTGTAGTGGGTAGCTGGAGGTCTTGATTTGTGGAACCATGCATGCATCTCATTTCTAACTTCACAGATTTTTTTTTTCTGATTTTTACCTCTACTTTTGTGTCATGTCACTGAGAAGTGTGTTTTGATTGAGGTTGTGTTTTGTGGTACCCAAATGAAGGTGATGATATACTGTGAAGCCATGCTGAATGGATTTCTTAACATCAAGTGTTAGCATAACATGAATTTCTATTTGTTTTTCATAGCAACTTACTTCCATTAAATTAATTCATCCTCACATTGCTCAACACTAACTCTACTGGAGGCCAGCTTTGATCCATCTTGTGGGTGGTCAGAAGCTCTAAGGCCAGGATGGACTTGGACTGATGGTTGGGACGAAACAGCTGTATGGCCCTGGGCAAGTCCTTTCACCGTTTCAACCTCTTCTTCAGGTAAAAAGCTCGGGTGGTTTGCATCTGATGTATCCTTTTGGCAGCAGTTCTGTGGGTTTGTAACTCATCCATGATGATCCCTGAGATCTACCCTGCACTGGAAACAAAATGGGCTTTCAGTTATTCCTAACAATATGCTTGATTAGAAGCTACTGCTCTGGGCTGAAGTGAGAAGCAGAACGTCTCCTTCATTTACAGGTTTACAGAAGAACCTCATAGATGGAAATCACTCACCAGCTTGTGATATTGGTGTCCAGGGGTGCCACCTCCAACATGGAGATTTTACCAGTTTAGAGTAAACAGGAATGGGGAAAGTTATTAAAGTAGAGATTGGGAGGTTTGGGAGATTGGGTTTTTGTTGTTGTTGTTGTTATTGTTGTTAAAGCATTTAGATGACAGACAATTCTCATTATTGTCAGTACAACAACATTCATTTATGTAGCCTGGAAGGATGATTGTTATCCAAAGTGTTCCAGCAGCAGTCATTGTGGAATAACAACTTTCCATTTCCCTCTATTTGACTTTCTGTCCCAGTTCCTCAGTGCAGATGCTGTGCTAAGCTCAGGTTCTATCTTCCTCCCATTCACGGGTCAAGCAAAATCCATTCTTTTCTTGGAAAGGCTTCTGAATCTGAAGGCAGAAGTTTCTGTCCCACCCACAACTCCCAAATACTTATTTATATTACTTATAAATGCTTGGCCAGTAGCTCAGGCTTATTACTAACTAGCTCTTACACTTAAATTAACCCATAATTCTTACCTATGTTTAGCCAAGTGGTTTGGTATTTTTTCTCAGTACAACATTCTCAACTTGCTTACTCTGTGTCTACCAGCAACTCCTGACTCCACCCTTCTCCATCCCAGCATTTGAAGTTTGGCTTTCCTACCTAACTTCCTGTCCAGCTATCAGTCTGTCAGCTTTTTATTAACCAATGAGAGTAATGTATATTCATAGTGCTGAAAAGGATTGTTCCACAGCAGCTACTGAGGCAAATGTAATAAACAAAAGCCAAACTTTCCCAGAAATTTTCAATTGAGCTTGTACACAAACAATAAAAAGGCAATTTGAGAGTCTTAGTTGAACTAGAAATGCCCAGCATCCCATTTAGGTCCAAATTCAGCTAAAAGATGCATCGGGATGTTCCATGCACATTCCATAGAGAAATAGAACATGGTGCTCCTATTGGTAAACAACTTGTGACAGCTGAATGTACATCATACAGGTGATCTCAACATCTGTGATCTCACATCTGACTCCTGCTACTTTTGGGCCAACATAGCCTTTATGATTAGGAGGGTATCTATTTTTGGAGACAGAAATGTACACTGCCTGAGCTGAAACTCTCTCAAAGAATAAAGTTGGATTTATTTTATTTTTTCATTCATTCAGGAAAAATTTACTGAACAGAAGGCATTATAAATGGAGTTATAAAGACAACAGAAAAGATTTTATACTTGATATGTTTATAACCAAATTAATTTATGAGAAGTCCCTCTTTCTCAGACCCATTTTTTATAGCCCATCAGTATCTGGATTAGTCAAATTTCCCTCAGATCCTTTCTGCATACGTGAGTGAACACACATACGGACTCACATAGAGCATAAAACACAGTCTATAACAGTAGTCCTCAAATGGTGTGATTTAATTACCTCTCCATTGGGACATTTGTCAATGTATAAAAACATTATTGGTATCACAAAGGAGTGGGGACATTGTTATCTCATAGAAAAACAAGGGATGCTATCAGATATTCTGCAATACATTGGATAGTCCCTCACAGTCATGATTTCTCTGATGATAATTTTAGTGACTGCTCAGCTTCAGAAACTAGGGTATACAGTTAGGGTCCAATTTCTAAATCCAAGCAGCAGTTATACGTATTTCTCCACATTTATTTTCCTAATATATTCTGAACATTTATTTAAATCCAAGCAGCAGATTTATATCCATTTTCATCTTCCATTCCAAGTACCAAGGGTTAAAAAGCTTTGGTAGCCACTTAGAGTTTTCTGGCTGATCGGGACATTTTGAACATCTTTCTTCCCACCCCTGAAGAATTCCTCACATCCCTGATATAAAAACAGGAGACTAGCTTTCCCACCTTCCTTTGTAATGTTGATGTTGGTGTTAGTGCCACAAGGAGGAGAGGGAGACTCATTGAGAACATACAGCTTGGGAGAGCAGCTCCTGGAAGAAAACCAGTTTGGGGTTAGAAAGGGTGATGGCAGCTGATTTCTGTAAGCAGAAAAAAAGTGAGATTTCTTTTTCTTTAGCATCTGCATCCAAGATATGAACTGTGGCTATGGTCCTCAGTTGTATGAAATGGGGTCATTGCTGGGAACTTTTTTGATCCCATATGTATGTGATCTTCATCCACGGAGCCTCCAGGTGTGGCTCTCTAGCTCTCTTGGGAACCTGGATCACTACTTAGTGTCCTGTATTGCATACTCTCTCTCCAACTTCAGTCTGTGCCAATCCACTGAAGTGGTTCTGTTTGCACTGTCTGATAATAATGAACAGAAAATGTTCACAGCACATCTGGGCTCTGAAAGAGATGGATTCACATCCTTTTAGACCTCATTCACTGGCTGTCACCCATCATCTTATTTGGGGGTGAAAATTACTCAGGCTGTTAATATAATAAAATACACTAGTGTGCATTGCATGAAAAAAAAAAACACTTGAAGATTTAATAACTTCATCAACACCAAAGGAAAAAAAAAAAAACTTGTTCTCTGCCACTATAAAAAGTAGCCAATGTCTCTATCCTGACAAGATTTTACCCCTGGTTGTAAATATCTCGTGTCTCTGTTTTGCAAGCATAGAAAATAGAATCATAGCCCCCTTGCTCCTTTCAAATCAAATTAAAGGGAGAGAAAGAAAATAAAAGAATAAACATAAAACACCACCTTCATAAAGATTTTAAAGCCAGACTGCCTTTGAGCTGTCTTGAAGGTTACGTTAAGTGCCCTGTAATACCCGGTTTGCAGAGGCTCAACCCTACCATGGGAAAGGAAGTGGAGCTGTCTGTGCAACATGTATACTTCATCTTGTTCTTTGCTACTTTGTGGAAGCCTCCTCTCTCAGCTGTTTCTTTTCAACAATTCATTTCATTCTAGGAGAGAGAATCTTAGTGTGGGAGACTTCTCACTGCCCGCGGACTCGTTTTTCTGTTTGAAGGAAAGTCCCCCAAAATGGCCGCAAATCTATACAGAGTTTGTGTTTGGGTGGCACCCCAAATCACATTTCAGTACAAATAAAATATCACCATACCCCAGTCACCCAAACAGTGGAAGCCAAAGTCACAGTCATACCCAAATTAATATCAGCCATTTATCTTATGACCGATCTGTGCTACACACTTCCTTTCACTATCTCTGATCTCCATGGAAATACTTTAAGTTGGACCACATTCAGAAGTGAAGAACTTGGGGCTCCCAGAAAATACACGCTTTCTCAAGATCCCACAGTAGCATCTGATGGTTTTTCTGGAGTCAAAGCCGATTGCCCCTCAGCTCCATCATGTATTTTCTCTAGCACCCCCCAACCCTACCATTGAATAACTGAAGGTTTTATCCTTTTAGTCAAAGCATCTGTACATTCTCTCCACCCCCTCATCTATCTGTGTGTGTGTATGTGTGTGTGAGTGTGTGTGTATGTGTGTGCATGTGTGTGTGAGTGTCTGTGTATGTGTGTGTGAGTGTGTGTATGTGTGTGTGAGTCATTTCCTACTGAACCATGGTGTTTTGGAAATAAGAGAAGATCAGTAAGGGCTTGTCACATAAGATCCAATCCAGTTTCTTACCTTGGCCCTAATATCAAACCAGCAACCAAATAAGTGTGTATTCTGTGCCCATTCTCTTCAATTTCCCAGGCCTTTATTTCTTCATCTATAAAACAAATCCCTGGTCCAAACACTTCATAAGCAAGTAGCACAGAGCTTTATTTCATGTGCTTCTATTTAAAGATGCCTTACTTAATACACATCATTGGTTTGTTAAGACTGAACTAATGACCGACACAATAGGAAGCCTGTCTTATACATGCGGATTCTACACAAGGCACAGCACAATCTTCCTGGACTTAGGGACATCACACAATACTACACTAAAAGGTCATTAAAACAGAGAAAAATGCCACCAACCAAAGCATAACATATAGAAAAATGGCACTAAAGAAGCTGAAGATTGATCTGAATCAGAAGGTGGCATGTCGCCTCATTCAACCTCGGCCAGAAATGTCTGTGCAGTGATAGATTCAAATACCTGACACTTGCCTATGTCAAAGAATGACTGTATAAAACATGTGAGTATGGATTTGGGGTTACAAGTTTATTTAAGCAAGGGGGTAGGTTCATAAAAATAGAATCCATGAGTAATGAAGACTCACAATACTCTCCTGTGTTACATTACTTCATCCTCAGAATGATCCCCTAAGATATTTTCATTCACATTTTACAGAAAACCTAAAATGAGAATCTGAAGGTGGAATGAATTGCCCAAAGTCAGGATTGCTTAACGGTGAGGCCAGGATTTGAACCTGCCCCGTGCAGCCTCAGCTCCATGAGGTTGTTTTAGGTGTACCATATTGATTTCTAGAAGAAGACAAGCCTAAGTCTGACCTGCCCCAGTCCTCAGCTTTTCTGATGGTTCCTGATCCCTGCCTAACCTGATTGTCTTTTCCAACCTGCATTCCTCCAGTCCCCACAAACATCCTCCCTACAACTGAATAAATCGACTTCTGTTGCTAAATCATTACTTCAAATGTGTACATTTAGGCATCTGATCCACACTCTAAAGCTGGTTAGTAGCTTGGTGATCACCCAGTCTGTGTTTGGTACATTCAGCTCAGACCTAGAGAAAGTCCGTGATCTGCCCAGTGTTTGTTAGAACCGGACAAGACTTGAATCCCGGACCTACGGACCATGAGTGATTATTCCCGTAATTGGTTTGACATCCCTCCTGCTTCTCCAAAAAGTTACCTTCAGCCTCAGAGCAAACGACTGAAACCATGATGGGGGTGGGGGAAAGAAGCAAAAGCGATGCAATGCCCCCAACCCAAGGTGCTTTCAGACTGTCTCAAATGAGCTTTAGGAAGAGACAGAGCTGTCTGTGGGTCAGGCAGCCTCCTGCACTAGCAGATTCTAACAAGCCAGTGAATAATAATAGCATAGAACCTTCAGCCTATGAATTTACACAGCTCCTTTCATCTCCAAGTCTCCAGTCTCCTTGCAGACATTATCTCACTCTTCCTAGAGCACCAGTAGAGACCAGATGTAAGTACTGTACCCATCTTATTTTTATAAAAATTAAATCTCAAAGACATTAAGGAATTTCCTGAGAAAGAGATATATCAATAACTTTATTCTTCAACAACAAAGTCAAAGCTTTGAACTAACAACAAAACTAAGCGTTTTCAAGAGCTCAGGGTGGAGAGGATACTCAGACAGCAAAGTGCTTGCTTGAATTGCAAGTCTGAACACCTGAGTTCAAGCCTTAGAAACCACACTTAAAAATGCTGGCTAGAGGAGTGCATTTATAATCCCAGCATTAGGGAGGTGGGAACAGGTAGATCTCAGAGGCTCATTGGACAGCTAGTTTAGGCAAATCGATAAGATCCAGGCCAGTAAGAGACTATCTCCAAAGATAATGTAGATGATGCCTGAGGAATAGCACCCAGGGTTATCCTCTGGCATTCATATGCACACATAACACACACACACACACACACACACACACACACACACACACACACACACACGTCTTTTCAAATCCTATTTCACTTCACATAAATAATTGTCTAGAAATGAATTGAAGCATGAAAAATAGAGGATTAACACTTATTGAAGATTTACCATGTGTCAAGACCTTATGCAAAACATTTCATTGATTCTTGGCATCTACTCTATAAATTAAGAATTGTAGTCTTTATTTTACAGACATGAAAATGGCTCTAAGTGGTGAGCATCAGAGGCAAGATTTGATCACTGGTCTCCATGACTCATGGCTTCGTTTATAAAAATGGAAAAGAGATTTGTTGTACTATGCATGAAATAAACATGTATCAAGAACTGACTATGTGCCAGGCTCCTGAACACCAAAGATAAAAAAGATACTTCCTCCAGAAGTTATACTCATTTGAAGAAAGAAGAGCATATGAATATTAAGAAAATACTAGCTTATATATTCAGTTGGCACATTCTCTGTAACAGGCACTGTAGGCTGCATTAAACTAGACTCTTCATCCTCTTGTGGTTCACGGTGCATCACAACCCAAGAAACACATTGTTTCTAGCAACCCAGGGAAGACTGAGAAGAGGAAGGACCTTGACTTCATGAATTGTGTTTTAAAATCTAGGCAAATCCAACACCCACTCTTTAATATATAATATACATTGAGGTTCATCTAACATTACTACAGATTTCTTTGTAGATCAGCAGTAAAATTGCTTTTTCTATTTTCATTGTCATTTCCTGGGGACTTCAGGTTGTTCTCAGTGTTTACTAACAACTACAAATGACTCCTAACACACTGAAACTATGCCACTAGAGTGCACAAACTCAATTTAGAAATATCTGGCCCAAAGCCAATTCCATTAAGACTACTTTGATTCAATATCTTCAGTGTCATCCAAGTACTAGTCTGAACTGTACAAGAACTGGAAAAAATGGCAGATGAGATAAACTATTTACAACCAGCAAAGTTAAAGCCGTGCCTTAGAATAGCCAAAGGAAAGCCAGGGCATAAAACCAGGACAACTAACTATGATCCATAAGTTCTAAGTTCTTCATAGTTGCACATAAGAAACACACACACACACACACACACACACACACACACACACACACACACACACACACACAAAGAATTGGTTTGATAGAGTCAAGTCTATTTAGTCTACATCTAGCAAAGCACAAAATGACAGCTAGCCTCGTAGCTCTGTGTGAGAGCAGAGACAGGGGCGGACTTTTCTCTGGACATAGGTGCTGATGCTGATGCTCTGTAAGCCAGCCTGGGCCAGTGATTCCTTTCTGCCCCATTCCACACCATGGGAAGCGCCCTTTAGTGGTATCCAAAGGAATGACCTCTACTTGCTCCCTAAAGTTTCTTGGATGGTGATCTACATTCCTCTGATCCTGACTTCTCTAGGACTTAATACCTTTAGGGTTGGATGACAGTTGCCAAAGAAGTTGTTCATGCCCTTGGGAAATAAAACCTTCATACTAGCACGTCTTTCTTCACTGTCCCAGCCTGACAAATATAACATACAACAAATGAATCACCACATTTACCCACATCCAAGTTCTTCATGTGTTCCCTCATCCTGAACTACTCCCAGAACCTTGACCTTTCTGCCTGTCTACTGTCAGATTCAAATAACACTTATCAGGAATCCAATACACACACACACACACACACACACACACACACACACACACACACACACACACACACACACTATATATATATATATATATATAATTTCAGGTTTACAAATAGTATTTAATTGTATTTGCTGGATAATACTAAGAAGTAAATTGTTTTTGACATTTTGCAGATGGATTCCCTAAAGCTTAAAGAAATGAGTAACCAAACCCAGTTATTAACTGGAGGAAGATGGTCTAGCTTCCTAGGCCAATTCTCCAAACACTAGTCCTAATACACTGTCTCTTAATAATGTTGAACAAATGTTTGGGTGGTTGGAGGTGGGAGAGAAATTAAGGTAAGTGAGAAAATAGGAAAGAGGGAGTGAAATATACTACAATTTTCTCCATTCCAGGGGCCCACCCCGAAACTACTGGATAGAATCTTCACAGATTCTTAGGCAGCTCGCCCAGCTGTTTCTGCCAAGAGGAATTTATGAGCCGCTGCAGGACACCACATGTAGTTTCATCCGAGGCAAATTCCTTCTAAGCACACAGAATGTGCAGAATGGACATGAGAGAGAATATTTGCTTCCCACACCTCCATACCCTTGTCCCTAGGAGCATCCTTTGTAGAGACAATTATCACAAGAAGTGAGCATGCACTATCCGCCACTGATGATTTCTTTTTGTTCAGCAAATAATCATTTTGTCAGCTGTCTATCAGTTGACCCTTCAGTGGGTGGAAGAGCTGTAAGAGAAATAGGTAGAGTTCTGCATTCGTGTTTACAAAACAATAATAATGTGATTGATAATACGATTATAATTGTGAGGGAGAGCCAGTAGGGAGATGTGTACAAGGTACTATAGATGAAAGATGGAGATACTTTTCTTTAAAGAAAATTTTTGCTTATGTCCTACAGACAGGAGCATAGGAAACTGGATGTGATGGAAGTTCAAAAGCAGACAGAGACTACAATATTCTTTGGGTGGACTTCTTGACATACTGCTTCCCCTGACTCATGAAAACATAAGATAGAGAGAAGAGAAGTCATAGAGGCTGTGATAAGTCTAAATAGAGTTTTATTCCTTTTGATGTGTGTGCAGCATACATGTGGGGGAGGGGTGCACATGCAGAGGCCATAGCAGAACATCTTCCTCCACTGCTCTCTGCCTTATAATCTTGAGATGAGGTCTCAAAGCAAACCAGAAACCCTTTGGTTAAACTAGGCTGGCAAGTTAGTGAGTTTTTTGTTTTCATGAATCTCTATCTTCCATTGCTGGATTGTGGGCATGTGCAACCACGCTTGGCCTTTCACATGGATCTTAAAGATTCAAATTCAGGTCTTCTTGCTTGGAGAGCAAGTGCCCTTATCCACTGAGCCATCTTCCTAGCCCTACTTATTTTTAATATATGAAATTTGGAGGGATTTGGTGATTTTTTTCCCCCAGCTTTCTCCATCAACAGCATGGCAATCTCAGTTCAGTCCTGGTTGGACTGGTTGAGTCGTCCTCAGATATCATAAAATTTTCCCACTGCAAAAGCCTGGAATGGATGTCAATAAACCAAACCCACTCCTTATTCCTGGAGGTCAAGTGAGTCCCTGCAGAGGGGAAATGCTGGGGTTGGCACCTCACTGAAATGAACCATCAAGCCCTCCAACCTCACAATTACAGTCTTGGCAATTGTGAAGTAGAAAATGCCTCCTTCTCATCTCCAGTCTCCCTGTTCCACTACTCAGTAGCTCACTGTCCTAGTCTTCTTTACTCTGGCTCATACAGAGCCCTGCATCATCTATGTCAAGCCCCCTTGTTTCCCCTGGGAAGCTCTCTTTCCATCATTGATCTTCTAAGGTAGATATCTCACTCTCACTTTATCATAGTCCCTCTGATGGGGCTAGCTCTCAGACCTCCAGTTCATATGCCCCAAACTCCTCACTATAAAATTGGTTTTGGCTATACACTTTCCCATTCCCATTTACTTTCTTTGCCTGCAACACCATGACAGCCTGAATCCCCAACAACACATGATCCATGCTCTACCCATGAAGTCTCATGCTTGTTTTAATTGACTCCTGCATTTGTTTTCCAGGTTATTTTCTATGTCCATGAACACTAAGAGGTCCTCATGGAACTCTAAAGATCATGATTTAAGGATGATGTGCCATCCATTCACCTAGGACCCAGTGAGATGATTAACAGATTAACAGGCATCCAAAGATATACATTTAATGAAGGACTAAGTGAATATATTTTTAAAAAGCCACAAGAGAATGAACAGATACTGGAAGAGACAGTAACTATGAAGCCTTAGGGTGCTCAAGAGCAATTCCACCTTCCTTCTTCTGTACATCACAATGTATCTGGTCCTCCCAATACACACTCACACTGTTTTCCTATTCTCTCTTATGGTACTAAGCATCAGCCTCCTTTTTCAGACACATAGTCTGTGTCCTATTTCTCAATGCACAGGACCTAATAGCTATGCAATACAACATCAACCAACAACTCAATTTGAGTGACAAATCTGATGATCTACTTTTCTTACATCTTCTTATCTCTTTCTATAGCTTTGTCTGATTCCTGTACTTGAGTTCTACGTTTTGTACTTACAGAACATCACTCCTGTGGCTCCAAAGTCACACACAAATAGAGACATACACACACACACACACACACACACACACAGAGAGAGAGAGAGAGAGAGAGAGAGAGAGAGAGAGAGAGAGAGAGAGAGAGAGAGAGAGAGAGAGAGAGAGAACAGCACACTTGGACAAAGATAATAAAAATCATTGTTTGGGGTGCAGAATAAATGGCATGTGCTTTATCTAGTTGAAATATATCTATTTAATCTGTGCACAACCCGATTAAACACCCTCACTGAAGTTGGGCAAACTGGTGAATGACAAAGCCAGTGCTTGAACTTGGCTGTTGCTCATTCATCTGTCCATTCATTTATTCATTGAACAAACATTTACAGAGGACCTATGAAGGATTGCTCCCAGACTATAGCACTTTGGGGTAGAGTCATTCATTTGGCAGACATAATCAATTCTGTCACTTAGACAAAGTGAAGGCAGGCAAAGGCTGGAACCAGAGGGATTACAGAATAATTGACTCCTAATCAAGAGAAGGGGAGGGGCAGTTTCTGGTGAGATCTCTGAGAGGAAGCCTACTCTTCCCATGGAGCTTCCCTCCTCCAGGGCTCTAGGTTGAATGAATTCCCTGAAGTGAGGGATGAGTGTTGAGACTTGTTTTATTGGTATTTACAAAAGTAGGATTTAAAGAATCAGCGATTTGCAGATTCCATTTGGGTGTGTCATACCCACCTTTCATTCATCACACTCAAGTGGGGGGCTGAGGGCATACATCAGTGAGTAAAGATTTTGAGCAGGGATTTTGAGAGCCCAGCCCTCTTGCAAGGGGTGGCTGCTGAGACTCTAGTTAATTGTTCTTCCACTGTTAAGGTGACAGCAGTCCCTTAGACAGGGATTTATCTGCCTCTCCCATCAGATAGGTGTTTATCTGTATCTATTAACCCCTATGGGCTGTGCTCAATGGGGCTGCTGCTTAATAAAGGGCATGTGCATTTCAATTACCTCCGAACCTGTAAGCCCTCTTCAGTGAACTCTGCACAGACAGAGGCTGCCTTATTTATTTCTGCCTCATTCAGCCGCAATCCTGGCAACGAGATGGATGCTAAGTAAGATTCTGAGTGAGTTAGCTAGACCGTTGCTGTGATAAAATACCATGACCAAAGGCAACTTAAGGAGGCATTTATTTCAACTTGCACATCTAGAGGTCTAGATGTCCACAACAGTGAGGAAGGCTCAGCAGCAGGCTGCAGGAGCAGTGAACTGGCAGGTCACATGTCAACTGCACTCAGGAAGCAGAGAGCATAAATCAGAAGCAGGTCACAACTCTAAACTCCCAAAGTCTGTCCCTCCACTCCCTGCCCCGACGCTGATGCCCAGTGACATGCTTCTTCCACAGGCCTCCACATCCTAAAAGTTCCTCAGTCTGTCCCAAGCAGTGCTACCCACTGGGGACTGAGTGTTCAAATACATGAACCTCTGAGAGATGTTTTTCATTCAAACTACTACAGTGCAAAAAAACAAGGTAAAAAGGGATGAAGAAACAGGTCCAAAAATGTCTGTTTTGGTTTTGGACATCTCTTGGACAGCCCTGGCTAACAAGTCAAAAGAGGGTTCTCATGTCTGATCCTAGGGGTTTTGTTAGGTGTTCTTTGACTCTTAGAAAGAATGCTGTCTGTCCAGATGAGAAAAGCTCATTGAAACTATATTATGTATATTTAAACAAATAGTTCCACATATGATGATGTGCTTTGTCCACTCTACCTTTTGTAAATAGTTAATAGTATGATTCCTGTGGCTTCCCAGGCATCTTTTTTATTATTTTACCCACCGTCCTCCTTTGTGTTTACCTCCTTCCCTCTTTCCTAAAGGGCCCCCTCACTTTTCTCATTTCCCCCAGCAGATCACTTATATTACTGGAAGAGATGGAGATATCTGAGCTTGAGGCCTGAGAGACAGCTCAGTGGTTGAGAGACCTGTTCTCCCAGAGGGCCCTAGGGAGGTTCCCAGCACCATATTAGACATCTCACCATCACCTGAAACTCCAGCTCCAGGCTATCTGACAGAATAAAATAAAATCAGAGACAGAGGTAGAGGCAGAGACACACATCCTTGTTCAAATTCTAATCCAGATAGTCTATTATATTCACTGCTGGCACATCTTACTCACTGAGACTCTCCGAGCATCAATTTTCTGTTCTTGGGGAATGGAAATAATATTGTCTACTTGTCCATGTTGTGGTAAGAATTTAATTATTAACTAAGAATTAAATGTATTTGCAAATTGCATAGCTTAAAATTATTTCAATGGTACAATAAGAAGGAAATGCTCTTTAAAAGAGCTCATGACAGCCATGAAACTCTTGGCTTTTACCAAGCTGTGACTGGCTTAATGTGAGCCACGTTCATGTTGCAATACTTCAGTTAATCAGTAAGTTTATTACTTAGAAGGCTTGATGTGTATTTACTTGTATGTATGTATATGTGCATATGTCACATGTGAGAGTACTTGCAGAGGTCAGGAGAGGGCATTGGAGTTACAGGTCCTCTGGAACTGGAGCTACAGACAGTTGTGAGCCACTGATGTGGGTCCTGGGAACCAAACTCCGGTCCTCTGGAAGAACAGTGAGTGTTATAAGACTCTGGGCCATCTTTCCAGCTCCAGGTTTGATATTTAAATAAGAGGTGCTAGAATATAGATCTGAAGAGAAACACCTAAGCTGCCATTGTCAACAGCGACAGTGATGGTGTCAACTCTGACTAGTCCTGTCATTCCACCAGGATTTGGGAACACCTCATGTGTGTGGTGTGTTCTAAGATAAACTTGTGCAAAATAAGCAGGTGATGTTAGAACTGTCCCTGAAGATGCTATCTCTCAGTTTACTTTGCTTCCCCGAGCCTCAGTTTATCCATCTGCCAAGTAATCTGTTTGATACAGACATGCCCAGGATAGTTTCCACTATGACCTTTTGCATTTAATAACTCTCTAGTACCAAAGTTTAAGTGGTAACTATGACTCCCCCATTCTGGGCAATTCTTTTCAAGAAAAAAAAATCCCTCTGCTGGTCAAGCTAGACAAATAATAATACTTGAAGATAATCCCTAAAATTTATTTGTACCTCAGGAATCTCAAATTGACGTCATCCCCCAACAATGACACTTAGCCTATTCACCAATGATTTTGTACCACATTCACCTGTTTTGTCCTCAGTACAGTCCTCCAAGGGGGTATTACCAGATTCGTTTTACCAGAGAGACCTTTTAATCTTAAAGGGATTAAACTATTTGCAACACTGAAAGGAATTAGCTTGGCAAAGGCATAAAAGTCAGATTTTCTGTTTCCACCATTTCCCCTCTGCTTGCAAGTGTGTTCATGATAGTGATTGGGAAAGGCGGGTTCAGGGAAGTGGAATTCAACCCAAGAAGCTGGTAGGTCATTCCGAAACCCCACAGCTCCTCCTTAAGCACTGAGAACCTCAGAATGGGTTAAGTCCTCCCTGGCTCGGTCCCAACAGACATTAAATTCACCTGTGCTCGCTCTGGAATAAATCAGTGTCCCTTTCTGCTCCGCTGTTGTCTGGAAATAATGCAAATGCAATGGGCTGCACTGGCTTTGTGCTTCCCTGGAAGGATGCACATAATAAATTGTCCCTTAATACTGTTAAAGAGACATTTTCCTCTTACTCGGGAGCTTTTGAGGTTGGATGCGGCTACTCACCCAGGGAGAAGGACATGTGTCTTGTCACTGGGCCCACTTATTCATGTGGCCTCTCTTTGCTCCCTGGCTCCTCACATTACTAAGTTCAAGGATATGTTCTCCAGCCTCCTTGTTGAGGCACAGGGCTCGCTGGTAATCTAGATGGGTTTCCTTTTTTGTGCTTTGAATTTGTTTCACGTGTTTATATGTTTATTTATTCGGGTGTGTGGAAGCTGAGGGAAATTGGTGCTCTCGGTCCATGCCATTCATCATTTGGAAGAATGCCAAGATGTTTCCACAGAGGACAGAAGGCATTGGTCTCCCCTGCAGGAAGCCACTGCTGCTCCTTAATTGTTTGCTGGAGGAAGAATCAAGGGTAAAATTTAAAGTAAATGGCTGGCCATCTTGCGCTAATTCATCAAAGCGTGTTTCGCGTCAGTAGTCAGAGCATGCATCAGCCCCTGGCGCCACAACCTTCCACGAGAGTGGAAACATTAGCAGATCTCTAAGCAGACGAAATCCTTAGGAGGCATTCAACAATGCTTGAAAAGCAAAGGAAGAAGAGGCGGTGATTTCTATGCATACTCGTGCTCCATTTGCCACATGGGAAACACCAGTTGTCTGTGACCTAGTTATCAGAGAGAGGAAGCAGGAAAGAAAACCCACAAAGCTGTTTGCTGTGTGGGAATCCCATTCTCCAAGGCACCCTGTGTGTCGAGGAGAAAATAATTAGCATCACCTAGTTTGACTCTAGTCCTTTTTTGCATAGGTTTTTTTTTTTTTTGGTAGTAATAAAAATGAATCCATATAAGGTGGCTCAAAATGAAGGACAGTGTGGGGGTTAGGAATTGACCATAGTGAAGCCCGGGTTATGAAAATCTGGAAGTGGGACCTGGGATGATTTTAGAAAAATCTGTCAGCACAGCCTCCGGTATACACACACTCAGTCTCCCTCTCCTCTTTCCTCATTACATGATTGCTTCTCAAAAGATTTGTGTTCTCATATCATCAGTGTGAAGGTCTTTATTTTTGTTTTTCAGTGTGCAGGCATTCATCTATTCTGTAAATATTTATTGAATCCTACTCTGTAGCTGGCACTGTTCAAGATGCCAATGATATGGCATTGAACAGAGCAGACAACACCCGTGCCCTTGTGGAATGTACTTCTTGTTGGGCAGCTAGACAGTAAACAAGATGAATAAGTAAAAGGTGCTGTTGGAGGGCAGTGCGGGGGTTGGAAGAAAAAAGTCAAGGGAGGTGAATTGAAATGTTGGGAAGGTAGTTGAGGTCTTGAGTAAGATGACTGTGTAAGAGTCTCCTGAGAAGGGCATTTTTTAGTAAAGAACTGAACCATGTCAGGGGAACAGCCCTGCTATGACTAGGGCAATACACAATACTGTGGGCGCAAGGACTAGCTGCTCTGCAAAGAGCCTGGTGTAGTTCAAGAGCAGCAAGGTAGTCAGTGAGGTACAGCACAGATAAGTGAAGGGGCCCAGTTAAAGCCAGAGATCTGAAGAGACATATCACACAGAGCCTTGTAAGTTATACTGAGGAGTTGTTTTTACAGTGACTAGATGAGATGACAAAGTCCACCTCAAGCTGATTAACTGCATCACCTTCCAAGACCAGAAGTCCTTCCTTGATGCAAAGTCAAAATCTCCTAGTCATACAAAAAAGAAATCTAAACAGCAGTGGCCGTGCCCAGTCTGTTTCCAGAACCATCGCAAATTCCCAGACTCACCCAAATGCCAGTCTAGCTAATTAATTAGTTTCTTCAAACTTGAACAGTGGAGCATGTGGGAAGACAGGTGATGTTGCCAGTGCCTTCCTATATTTGGGTCTCACATACATCAGTTCTAAGTGAATAACGGACATGATCAGATATTTACAATCAGTGAAAATAGTTGCTCTCTTTTTTTTTTTTTTTTTTTTTTTTTTTTTTTTTTTTGGTTTTTTCGAGACAGGGTTTCTCTGTGTAGCTTTGCGCCTTTCCTGGAACTCGCTTTGAGAACCAGGCTGGCCTCGAACTCACAGAGATTCACCTGGCTCTGCCTCCCAAGTGCTGGGATTAAAGGCGTGCGCCACCACCGCCCAGCTTAAATAGTTGCTCTCTTGAGCAACCCCATTATCTGTAAGATCTCGCAAATTAGAATGCATTTTCTCTCCTAATCCCTTATCCAGAGAGTCCCTTGATATGACAGGACCCAGTAGAGTTAACATGAGTGGCTGTGAGAGGTTGCCAGTCACGTTACTAATAGTAGATGCCATATGAAGTTGAACATATTTTTGAATAAATTAGACTGAATTAAATATAAACCCAAAATATCATTATTCTCAATCCCTAGAATTCCAACATGCATTTAAAAAAAACGGGCTTTATTCTGTAGCCTTGGTTGACCCAGAACTCATTATGCAAACTAGACTAGCCTTGAACTTGTAGCAATCTTCATGACTTGGCATTCCAGGGTTGAGGTATATGCTACCACAGCTGACCCAGTACGCCGTTTGTGTGTGTGTGTGTGTGTGTGTGTGTGTGTGTGTGTGTGTGTGTGTGTGGCTTTTCGAGACAGGGTTCCTCTGTGTAATTTTGGTGCCTGTTCTGGATCTCACTCTATAGAAAGGGATGGCCTCAAACTCACAGAGATCCACCTGGCTCTGCCTCCTGAATGCTGGGATTAAAGGCGTGCGCCACCACCGCCCGGCTCAGTATGCCTTTTTAACAGGAAAAGAAGGGTGACAATGTGTCTAGAACGTCAGAGCCACATAAAATCTAGACATGCGTCCACTTAAATTTTTCTTTTGTGACTCTTGGTGGCAAACAGTATGGAAACCACTTCCATAGGTAACAAGACTAGAGGAGAAGAATGCTTTTCCAGAAAATAACTATCATTTCTTCTCCATATGCCTCCTGCAAGGATAGAAGAAATGGTCCAGAATCTTTTTCCTCAGTACAAAGAGCAGTGAACTCATAGCAAGTGCCAGACAAAGGTCTTTCTCTGAGGATAATTTCAGAATGAATTATTGTGCTATTCTCATAATTAAATGCAAGGAAGTTGCCATCTGTAGATCAGACATGGCTCTTCACACGAGAGAGGAAATTACTAAATATATATTTACATAGTTCTCATGAATATGCATTTTGTAAATGCACAAATATGTACAATTACTTGATAGACTGTTTTGGTTCCTATCTTCCGAATATTTAATACAACTGTAAATGTTTAATTCATATTTACAGGGGATGATTGAACAGTTTTAGAATTATTCCCCAGTCTTGCTAGAAACAAGATTGGGTGTTTCCAGTGTATCTGTGCATCAAGAATCGGCTAGTGAAATCCACACTAACTGATTTAACAATGATTTTCTTACAAAGTCTATTGAATAAAGCAACTGGCAAAAGCTGGCTTATGTTCTGTAGCAGACACCCTGAATTCCAGTCCAATGGAGCCCTATAGAGCCCTGATCTAGACTCCCCATTATCTTACTGTACCTCTTTCTGCTACACCCCTCTTCACTGAACCTCAATTCACGAACAACTCACACTCCACCTTCAGTCTCTACTCCCTATTCCCAGAACACTCTTTAGATTGACAGCAATATTTTGTTACAACATCTCTTGTTTATAAGGTCTGTCTTAATTTCCCACTACAAGTTTCTGTGGCCCCATTGCCGGGCTCCTGGCACTTGTTATACTCCCTGGCCTCTTCGTGTTTTTCTGTAGTGCTTACCTCTCACATACAACGTTACTAATTCATGTTTACGATTTGTTCTCTGTCTGCATGCTTACTTACTCAGAGGAACACTCCAAATCCTAGGACAGAGCTGGCACTTAACGGACAGCAACCAGAAAGGAAAGGAAGGAATGCAAGTTCAAACTCAGCACAGAGCAGTTAAAAAAAAGAGCAGAAGGCTACTGCAAACATGGGTGACACTCAACTGGCCAGCTCTCTAGTGCTGCAGCCATTTTGTCTAGGGACTAGCTCTTTGGAGCAGCTCTGATGTGGAAGGCTTTGATACTATGTACTATGTTGCATACATGTAAACGGTTAGTATTAGAGCTTCCTCCTGAGAGCAATCTGAAAATTAAACAAGTGAACTAAAGCAAACATATCCATGGGTTAAGCGTGGAGAGGAAGTCAGAACAAATCAATGGTTTTGTATTCATCCTGGCTTGTTTGTGGTGATACTTACCTAGAAATTGTTCACACGAGCCAAAAGCCAAGAGGGGGCTACAAAATATGTCCCATCATTTTAGTACCAAGATAAAGGACTTAAAAATGGATGATCAAAACAGGCATATTTCCATAAAAAATAGAGAAAGCTCAATCTTGGGGTAAAGTATTTCATGGATACCAAACATCAAATTACATTAATAATAATAATAATAATAATAATAATAATAATAATCATGCAATTAAAAAAAAGTATAGATGAAGGCTCCAGAGGCTAAAATGTGTATTTTGAGCAGCTTGGGGTAGATGAAATCCAATTTGTGACTGAGAGTTAATCTAGTGAAATTAATCTATTTACCTACCTCCAAATCGAAAATCAACGCAATACAGGTAAAAAAACAAGAGCAGTGGGACCGGAAGACAATGTGAAAGATCCAAAAGACAAAGGAGAGAAAGAGAGTGAGGAGAGGAGGACGAGGAAGAAGAAGAGGAGGAGGAGGAGGAAGAGGAGCAGGAGGAGGAGGAGAAAAGTGAGAGAATGAGGGACATGTTCTAATTCTCCTATCCACAGATGTCACCAACATTCTGGCGAATAAAATTGTTGGTAATTACCAGAACCACATTCTTGTTACAAGTGAATAGTATTTATAGCTTGCCATACATATGTGGATGCTTAAGGGAATGCTTAGTGAACTGTAAATAGCGTGGGTTCAGTTCTACTCAACTAATCCTATAGACCGTAATTACATAGTCGCAAGTCTATGCAAACCCTTCAATTATCAAGAAGACTCTCTGAACCATGGGGTGCCAACTGACAGTAGTTATCAAAATCCTGTTGCCCACACGGGTGTAGGGAAAGAAGAAGAGAACTTCTAAATCCTCAGTATCGTGATAAACTGGCTAAAGGAAAACATACAGCTAGGAAGTTATTAGAAAGGATGTCCCTGTGGCTATGAAATGTCCGTAACATTTATCTGTTCTTCTCCATGCACCTAGGAATATAATTTCTGGGGAGTGTCATCACAGATTTAACACAGAGACCCTGGAAACAATTTTGTTTGCTCAAAGGTATTTGTGAGCAGATTGTTTTTAAATGGTACAAATGGAAAAACAACATAAATATTCAACTATTTTGGATATGGAGAGATCTTTTTACTTTATTAAATTGGGTGTATAGAGGCATGATACAGAGTTTCAAAACATTTTAAATAGTTGTATAACCACCGCCATCAAGATAAACAATTACATCACCTCAAAATTTTCTTGAAGTAGTAAATGCACCTTTCCATTCCCAGAAATATACTGTTCCTTCCCTACATTTTGCCTTTAAAGTACAGTCAGATAACACATAACTTTATGTATGTGTCTTCTTTACTCAGCATGGTGCTTATGAGAGCCATTAGAGATGCTACTGAATTTTTTATTCAATCATTATCCGAATATAAAATTTTTCTGCTTGTCACATTGTTATAGTTGGCTTTCTGTTGCTGTGATAAGCACTATGACTCAAAGCAACTTGGAGGGGGAAGGGTGTATTTCAGCTTATGGGTGACAATCCATCATCTCCGTCTTCATCTCCATTGTAGAGGGAAGCTAAGGTAGGAACCCAAGACAGGGACCAGGAGGCAGGAACTCAGAGACCACACCACAGAAAACATCGCTTATCAGCTCACTTCGGGGTTAATAATCAAATATCTTATACAAACCAGGCCCACTTGCCCAGGGCTATCACTGCCAACAGTGAGCTATTCACTCGTGTATCAATTAACAATCAGGAAAGTGTTCCCACAGGTATGTCCACAGACCAGTCTGATGGAGGAAATTCCTAAACCAAGGTTCCCTCTTCCCAGGTGTCTCTATATTGTGTCAAATTGACAGAAGAAGAAGAAGAAGAAGAAGAAGAAGAAGAAGAAGAAGAAGAAGAAGAAGAAGAAGAAGAAGAAGAAGAAGAAGAAGGAGAATAGGCTTATATGTACAGAACAATGGGTTTTTGTGACATTTTCAAACACGTCTGTTCTTTGTTCAGATCTACCCTCCATTATTTTCTTTGGATATTTCTCCATCTTATTGGTCTCATTTATACTTTCAAGGGGTGTGTGTGTGTGTGTGTGTGTGTGTGTGTGTGTGTGTGTGTGTGTGTGTTTCTAGATATCACACATATAGCAATACGTGTAATATTTGCCTTTCTGGAGTCTTGCTTATTTTGTTTAATGTGATGATATACAATTCCATCCACTTTCCTGCAAATTTCATTATTTAATTCATCCTTATGACTTAATAATGCTTTCTTGTGAACATGTACACATTTTTTTTTCTTTTCAAATGACTAGAAACTGATTAAGCCAAATAAATGACAGATACATTTTTATCTCTACAGAAGCAATAGTGGCAGTGTAGCAATACTCAAGTTCATTTCTGCTTCTTTTATTTTAAATCACCAAGTATTTGAACATAAAAATGTAGTAACAATAATGCAACAAACACCAGCATTTCCTTCCTAAGATATAAAGTATTTTTCAAAGTTTTTTCAACTTCTGTGTGCCCCCATGCTAATTTTTTGTGCCCATTCTTGTTCCTCTGGCAGCAACCACTTTGTAGAATGTGGTTTACCTTGGCAATGCATTTTTCCTTTATCTTGTTTTTATTAGCACATAATAATTATACTTAATAATGGGTTGCATTGTGACACTTTTGTGTGTGAACATAATGTATATCTATCATGTTCACCCTGTTACCCTCTCTGCCCCTTTCCCTTTCCTGCTGACTGGTTTCCTTTCCCCATATATGCTTCCTTCTACTTCCTTGCCTTTATTTTTAAATGACCCAATATGTTTCATTAGAGTCGCCTATAGGAGCATGGATGAGAGTTTGCTTACAGAATTATTGACAACCTACCAGTGGCTACACCACTGTAGAAAATGTCTTTCCCTCCATCATCACCTATAAACTGTATTGAAGTTTCATTTCATGAAGAGGTAGGGGCTCCTAAACACCTCTCCATTCCACAACAGGATGCTGGTGATCCCAAAAATCTGTGCAGATTCTGTGCAGTTAATCACAGCTGTGCTGAGTTTAAGAGCACAATAGCCAACCATGTCATGCTCAATAGCCACAGTTCCATCCCACTCCCCTTCCCTATTCTGGCTTCCTCTCACTCTTAGGTCTTCTCTCCCCTGACTCCTTTTGTAATAGTCCCTGAACCTTGGAGAAAGTGAAGTTCATATTCCACTTAATACTGAGCATCCAATAGTCACTTTTTCCTCATCCTTTCTCCGGTTGAGTCTCTGCAGTGGCTGTTGTCTCATGCAAAAGGAAACTTTTCCAGCTAAAGTTGACAGCAGCACTATTTTATATACCTGAAGATAATGACTTAGAAGTCAACTTGATAGGCACATCATGTTCATTTAACAAAAGAACAGTAACATCCCCACTAAAGCTATGACCTTGCCAGCCACATCCAGATATGAATTCCCTCCTCTGGATCAGGTCTCAGGTAAAATCCAATCAAAAGTGTTCAGTTGCCCCCATAACAGACTTGTTACTATTGCACAAATAGGTGCCTCTTACCTGGCCAGTCAGTATTGTCACAGATAGGGTCCACATCTAAGTAACATTGTTGACAATTCCCACCCATCAGCTTGCATCATACCATCTAGGAACAACAAAGCTAGCCAACAGGGGAAAATTACAGACATACCACATTTTCTTTATCCTTCTATCGATAGATATCGAGGCTAATTTAATAATTTGTAGCTTGTGAATAGTATCCCAATAAATACTGATGTAAAGGCATTTCTTTTCTATGTGAATTCAGATTCATTTTCCTATTCTGCATTTTTAAAATTTTAAGATATTTATAGCTATAAATCTTGCAAGAATTAATTATTTGAGTAGTATATTTGAAGAATGTTTCCTATATCATTCATTTAGTTTCACCAAATGGTATTTTAACCAGACAAGTGCCAAAATTACTGCTGACAGAGGTATGATGTAAGTGTGATCCTGTGCCATTTTGCCGCATATGTGAATTCATATAGGAACATGTGCAAGCTACCACAAATAGCCTCCTGCTGATTTCCTTCTTCAGGGTCACTCCATCCCCTTACTTTCTTTTACAAATAACAACACTTTAAAAATTTTCTGCTTTGACACCCTCTAATAAGCAAAGCGGGATGTGTGGTGATTTGAATGAGAAATGTCCTCCATTGGCCCACATATTTGAACACTTTGTTCCCAGTTGGTGGCACTGTTTGGGGAGGTTCAGGATGCAGAGTCATTCTGAAGGAAATACGTCACTGGAGGTAAGCCTTGAGATTCCACCGCCTTGCTCTTACTTCCAATTCTCTCTCTGCCTCCAGCTTGTGGTTGAGATGCAATCTCTCAGTGTCCTCTTCCTATCACCAGTATGAGCTTCTTGCTGCCATGTCTCCCCACTGTGATGAACTCTTATCCCTCTGGGACCATAAGATGAGATAAACACACTGCTTTGGGTCACGATGTTTCATCACAGCAACAGAAAAGTAGTTAATACAGACAGTGTGGTAATTTTTGTTAAAACCATCAAGTACAATACAGAAATTTCAAAAAGAGAAGGAAAGTGTACAGACTTACACATTTTTATTCTTTCTACTATCTACCTTTCTTCCTTTGTGCCTAATAATCCTTTTCAGTCATTTACCTCCTGTTTAAAAATCTATATTTTGGGAACTTCTTTTCTTGATAGATTCATTGAGTTTCTCTTCCTCTGAAAGTATCTTTATTTCATCTTCATTCAAGAAGGGTATTTTCTGTGGATACAGAACTCTCAAATAATGTTTTCAGTCTTCTTTAAATTGGTAAAAATTACTATTACTCACAGCCTATATAGTTTCTGATGAGAAATGTTATTATTTGTGTCATTTTCCTGTCTTACTGACTTAGTTTTCAGAGGTTTGATTATTGTATATTTAAGCCATATGGTGGGTCTTGTGATAATCTGCTATAGATTTCTCAGAACTCATCGTAATTAAGGTTTCTGAGTATATAGAATCTGTGGGTTCCTGTCTTTGGTAAAATTTACAAAACTTAGTGGTTATTTCTTCAAACAACTTTTAGTGCCACCTGCATTTTCTCTTTTTCTGGAACTTCCATGATATCAGTGTTGGATCTTTGCATGACTCTTACAGGTAGGTCACTGAGACTCTGGATTTTTAATGACCATACCCAACATTAGGCTTCATTATGTATTTTTGAGAAAAATTCAGTTTTATTGATGTACTTTCCCTACTCTTTCCCCCATCCTCTTGATCCTCTTACTGTTCCTCCCACCCCCATAACCTCTTCATGTGGACTATTGCTCTCCTACCCTTCCTGGATAGCTCCTTCCCTTCTGCTTTCTCTACAGCTCCTTCCCTCCTTTCATGGCATCTGTTTCTAGTTTCCTAGCCCATCACCACACTCTCATTCTGAGGTCTATGTTCTCTACTGATACTTTCCTTCATGCAATCTTTTTCCTTATTCTTTTCAAACTGAGACATTTCCATTGATGAACCTTAAGTTTCAGTGAATTTTACTCTGCTGTTGAGAGTATCCAAGGAGTTACTTATTTTAATTTATTGGTTTGATTTCTAATTAGCTTTTTTGTAGATTTTTTCCAAAGTGTTTTCACTTTATTGTTTCCTTTTTGTAATTGTATTAATTGGTCACAGAAGTATTTTTTAAATGAGAACTTTAACATTATTGCTAGACAATACTTAACACCCCTGTCATGGATGTGTCTGTGTCTGTTGACTGAACTTTTCTACTCAGCATTTTCCTGGTTCTTCATAGAATGAGTGACTGCTTCACTTCTTTGAGCGTCTGGGAGTGTGACATTAAATTTTCCATGTTAGCATCTTTTGTTTCTTATCAAAGCAACATGAACAGAAGAATACCACCCCATAACAACTTGGCAGAGGTGGAAGTCCAGACATCTCTTCTAGTTCCTATCTATACACAGAAATAGAGAGCCACATTACTCCTGGATGGTTGGGTGTTCCACGTCCACCCAGATCCTCCACTGATACCATCTTGGCTGGCAGTGGATGGTGAGAAGGGAGGCAATAGGAAATGTGAACAGGTTGATTTAATTGCTACAAAGGAAGATGAAAATCCCACTGTGCTACTTTCTCTAATATAATCTAAGCAAGGGAGTTGTGGCTTTTCCTATACATTAGCGAGAGTGGGCATCTAGGTTCCCCATGGCCCGAACTGATAAGATGCGGTGGGGCTATGGTTTTGTCTGTGATACTTGACAAATGAGAGCTGAAAGTTCCCTCTCTTGCTAAGCTGCCCTTGTCTGAGCTTCTGGCTGGAAAGAGACATTTTCTCTTGAGATTTGCTGTCTCTTTTCTACATGTATTTTCATTTGCAAGGTTGTTGGCTGCAAATGTGATTTATGAGAACAAGAAAAGAATAAGAGATGCCTTGGACCTTGCTGCTATGACATTCACTAAATGATTCCAGTCTCACACCAATCTTCCTTCTTTTCTCCACATCTCAGGGCTTGCTTCCTTGATTTAGATCTAATTGCCAAAGCTTTTTGGATACTGATATGAAGGATTATGGAGACGTATTCTCTGTTTATTTCTGAAGGTACTCATATGGTCATGTTAGAGAACAGGAGAAAATGTCACAGCATTAAATCAGGAAAGTTTACATTGTCTGCCAACTGTGGATACTACTATACTTCACTGATCACAAGTGTGCAGGAAAAAGTACTGAAATATTCAACTTGCAATGGATATTGAGTTAATACAACAGAATAAGAAATAAAATACTTTCTCTATTTTCCAGTGTTTATTGAGGTAGGGTGATATTACAATAAATGTACAAAATAGAAGAAAACAGAAATGTTTTAGTCACTTAGACAAGTAAAGATCTTAATGGGGGGATGGGTGCCATAAAGCGTTCCATATCAGGCAGTCTTTGAATGTCACATGTTCATAAACCTGTATTGTAATCTTCAGAGTCTCTGACATTTAGAATAGTACTGCTTTGCTGATGCTGAAGAAATCAGATATTTGGATAAAGATGGTAATGTAATCAGGAGAAACCTTACATGCAAGAAAGGTTGTTTGCTGTTTAGGGAAAGGATAAGAATAAACTGAAATTAACATCCATAATTATCTTAAAAATGACTATGAATTTGTTCACTGTGTACACATTCTTTTCAGTAGAATTTAAAAGGGTATGCTGCATTGCTCCTGAGAGCTCTTTGGAAGTCACCAGATACAGTTCAAGCTAAAATAATAGAGGGAGATACAAGTTAATTACATAGCTACCAGCAAAATCACACACTTCTTTACAATAATAATGTGGTAAATAAATACATGCTCACTCCATGGGAAATGGTAGCAATCATTGAGAGTGCATGTTCACACCACTGTATTGCTCACTGATAATTGTGCAATTAAACAATGGCAGTGTGCTAAAGTGAATAGTTCTGTTGCTCTGTGTTTTTCATGCTATGTGAGATGCATGTGAAAGCCATGTGTGGAAAGTTCCAAGCAGGAATGTGTGAACATTTTTTGTTGTCGTCAAATCTCAATCCCCAAACTTTCCCAGAATGAGGCTCTGACTTTTAGTAATGAAAATCTATTTTTAAGAAATTGCCACCATATAATTAATGACCAATGGACTGTTTGTTCGTTAGATTCACAAAAATTAATACAAGTATTGTGAGACATGAGCAAGGAACAGGTCAATCTTAACAGCTTCATGTCTGTGCTTCATTCAGGAAGTTGTTCATCCCAATATCAAATAAGGGGCCTCAGGAGATGTCTCTGTAGGTGTGTGCATGAGGACTTGAATTTGAACCCCCTAATACCCAAGAAAAGCTGAGCATGGCCATAAATGTCTCTACTCCCAATACTTTAGGGCAGGTACAGTGGTTCCTAGAAGCTTTCTAGCCAACCAGCCAAACGAAAAATGGAAAGCTTCTGGCTTCTTGGTTTGATGAGAGAGCTGTCACAAGGCAATAAGGCAGAAAGCTGCAGAGGAAGACGACCAATATCTTTCTCTGGTCTCCACATGTGTGTGTGAGTGTGTGTGTGTGTGTGCGCGCGCGCGCGCACACACACACACACACACACACACACACACACACACTCATTCTTAGATTAAAAACAAAATCAACAAATATCAGGTAATCATGTCTGTGCATACAGACCATAAGGGGTGTCACATCATTCAGAACTGGAGATACAGACAGTTGGGCATTGCTGGGCTTACTATATGGATACTGGGATTTGAACTCTGGTCTTCATGATTGTACAACAAGTGCTTTTAACTGCTGAGCCTTCTCTCCAGCCCACTCCAGTCTTTGATTTTCAGTTTTCTCAACTATAAAAATTATGTAAAGGGTTTATTATGAGGCTAGAGTAAAATAATGTATGTGAGAAGACTTGTAAACCAAGTGAGCACCACACTCATAAGGAAGATTCTTATTAAGGTGCTGCTGTTTCAACAGAAGCAAATGAAGATGTATCTTCAAAGATGTCAACACTATCTCAGGGCCTCTCATCAGTAGCTGGGAAAAGAATGAAAGAGCCACTGTGATTCTTTCCCAGAAGCAGGGAGAGTGACCTCAGACAAACCATCATGGGTGATCTTCAGAGTCAAAAAAACAGTAATGAGCAAGTAAGTCCTAGACACAGTGGCTCATACCTAGAACCAAACCTCTATGAAGAAGCTTCCAAAAACCTAACAGCACTGGACTTTTATGAGATTTCACAACTCTGTAACATACTTCAGCTTAAATAAGTTACTTTTTTTCATTTTACCTAACCTGTTTGTGGGGGAAAAAATACACATCCAATGACAAGGCTAGAGAAAAAATATGAACAAAATCAATATAAAATATAAAGAACCAAGAACTATAAAACAAGGATTTCTATATCTCTCCATGTCTCTGATTTATACCATCAAATGTAACACATTGATCCCTGAGGTTATTCGCAATAGGGAAAATTCATCAGATGTTGAAGAGCATTTCAAACAAGAACAAAAAAAAACTCAACAACTCGGTCTTTTTATTTACTACAATTATCCAACATGATAAAAACTTTTTTACTCAATATGAACGGATTTTAAAGTTGGTTCATTAATTGAAAAAATTTAAATGGGCAAACATTGTACTTTGCTTCAAAATACATAAGTGGTTATGCAATTATCAATCTTTTAATTGAAGTTTCAGAGTTGCACATTTGGTTATGGATCAAGTGTTCGGAGTTTAACTATCTCTTGTGTGAAACAGACACAACTGACCCTGCCTAAAGGACTCACTGCAGTGGAGCAATCTCTTAACACCCAGGGGGGTGAATCTCAGTGCAGACCCTGGTTTCCACCTCCAATGTTTTCTTGGTCATTTGGTTTTCTCTTTCCAATGATTTCCCGTATTGATTTCGTTAGCAAGCTGTCTTCATCAAGTCTTTTTACATTTTAGCTTAGACTTCACAGAGGCATCAACTCTGTTTTTGCACTCATATTTCATTAGTCTGTGGAATAAAGTGATACTATTGTACGAAATATTACATGATGGATGGGTAGATACATGAGTAAAATTATATATAAATAAAACTAAAGCATGACTTAAATCCTGGCTCTAACTACAACATGGATGGAAGTACAGAGTGAAAAGAGACATTTTTAATGCCTAACTTCATCTTAATAGTTCTTTCCATTTCTACCACATTTCTGCAAAAAAAAAAAAAAAAAAAAAAAAAACCAGTTTGCTCTAAGTGTATTGTTACCACCAAAAAGGGGCTGTTCTCTCTTTCTGCCCCATCAAGGTGTATAACTTTGTCTATTTTCTCAGAGAGCAGTGTAATACAACTTTGAGCTGTAAGAATGTATTGATTATATATGATAAGACATATTTCATATTGCAGCCCGCATCTTAAAACAGTTTTAGATTTACAAAAAAAAAAAAAAATCATAGTGCTACAGAGTTCTCATTTGTCCCATAGTAGAGCTTCATTACCATCAATACTTGGTTGACTTTTCATTTAATGTTAAAAGCATTTACTTGGACAAAAAATTATATCCCATTTTATAGAAGCTATTCAAATCTAAAATATATCTTTTGTAATGTTTTCACATCTCTTGTATTCCTCACTATCAATCTATGACTGAAAGTAGGTTCTATTAAGGATCTGCATGCATTTCTTTTCACTGGTAAGCATACTTTCCTTTAAATAGGCTATAAGCACTTGATTTAGAGTTTGGGAAAAGATCCCACTCCCCTTCCCAATTCCTGGTATTCAAGTATGTTGATTCCATGGGAAGTCAGTCACGTGGATCAGACAAGGCTAATAAAAACAATCCTCACCGTAGCCCCAGTAACTAAGAAGTGATTGTAGGAGATCTTTACTAGCTTGTAGGATCCATCTAACTAGGAACAGAATCAAAGAGAAGTCAAAGGAAGGGGCAGAGAAATGAAAACTAAAAAAAAGCATGAAGAGACAGAGGATATTGGTGGAATGCTTCTCCTTTGCCAGGGGCACTTGCAGTTTTCAATTTCCATCCTGGTGTTATCTTCAATGGAGTTCCCTTTTACCCTTAAAAGCAGTAATTGAGAAAGTTCCTCTATTGAAACTCCTGAGTATGTCTCCGTGTAACCTCAGCTACTTTCCCAATACACAAACTGACAAGTACTGTCAGTAGAAGTAGACATAGCTTGAACATCCTGAGCAGCATGCAAAATTTTGGAAGCAAACTGCAGCAAGACATTTAAGAAACTGTAGGAAAAGCAAGCAGGAGACAGAAGTGAATAAGGACAACATGAGACAGGAGAGGTAAGCAGGGTGACATGGACTTGTGTAGAAAGCTGATCTTTATTCAAAGGGCAATGTGGAACCTAGAACATCTTCCAGCCATAGGAGGATCTGGTGCACACATGTGTGTTGGAAAAATCATCCTACATACACAGAAAGAATGGAGGACAGATCTGAAGGCAAGAAGTTGACCCAGGAAGCAACAGTGGCATCTTCAGTTGGGGCCATGGAAGAAGTAGGTGTGTTTGGCATGCATCTACGTTACCTTGTACATGTCCAGCTTGGAGTCCTATTAAGAGAAATTTCCATATGACCTTGTTCTCCTTCCCTTATTCAAATCAAACTACTATGATCTAGAATACAACTTGTGCAAATAAGAATTTGTTCAATTAATGAATCTCAACAATTTGATAGCTGAGAACAATTGGGGAAGCAAGCTATCTCCAATTTCTCTAATAAAGTTTGTCTTGGTTGCCAGGTATTATGTACTCACGGAGGTCAAACTCAACCATTGTACGTTTTATTGCCGTACTGTATTTGGCAACCTCAATTTACTTGAACAGAAGTCAAACTTTAAAGGTTTTGTATAGTTTAAATACAAAGTCTCCTTCCACAAGTTTATGTGTTGAGTTTGGGGTCTTAGTAAGTAGAACTACTTTCTGAGGTGGTGAAAACTGGGAGGTGAAGCTGAGCTGCAGAAAAGAAGTCACTGGTAATGTGACTTTAGTTAGACCTGGTCAGCCTCTACCTCTCTGATTCCTGTCTACCATCAAGGGAAGAGCCTCCTCCACAGACTCCCAATCCCATGATGTTCTGCTCAAATGAATAATGTCAATCCAGTATGGACTATATCCTCCAAGACCATGAACAATCTAAATCTAAACAGTACTGTGGTCACAGCTACAGAAGGTTAACGAACATACTTTTAAGCTACTTTCTTATGGAAAAGTTCTCTTACCCTCATGCTCTCCAGACAATAGAAAATAAGTAAAGTATTCACTAATTTTATTTATATTAGATAGAACTTGACTTTCCTTGTCTTTTGTGGCGCTATAATGCCTAGAGCACTGAAATAAAGGTTGACTTTGCAACTGAGCAATCATAGTCATTGCTCCCTGTGCACTCCACAGAATCCCAGGCATTTTTTAACGGAAGTGGTTTTAGAACCAATGAACCATCCTTTTTAGAGGATTCATTGGATCATAATTAGCTTTTGTGCATGCACACACACATGCTGGGGAGGAGAAAATATACCACGTATACATGAATAATTAGCTTTCTCCTAAACTAAAAATTTTGTTCAAGTTATAGTCTACACCTGAAATGATCTTTTTCCATTTTCATAACCTCCACACAGAGAAGTCATCAACCACCTACCCTGCTTTCTTATTCCATGGGGGTTAGAGAATTTTAATTCTAACAGTAAAGGAAAAGTTGATAACTGTCTTCTATGTCTGGAAAAGGCACAGATGATGGAGATGGCTCCAGAAAAAGAGTTTAGTGGAGGCATTTTAGCTCAGGACATTTACATTGTGGTGGCTTTGGCCCTTAGTCTAAGAGTAGAACATTTGCATTCAAGTAAGACAGTGAAGGAAGAGTTGACTACTGTGCTTAGTCAGTGAGAGAGATGTTCTTACAAAGGGACTCTTAATTCAGAAGCTCTTAGCTTGAGTTCTACTAGAACCACTTCCTAGCTGTGTTTTAAGACAGAGTACTCTGTCCCCCTTAAGCCCTGGTTTTCACATCTGAAAATTAGGGACGACAATCGTAGACAAATGTCTATAGTATACCAGACATCATGATACAGTCTTCATCTTCTGTATTCTATTTAGTCATTTTGAAGTATGTCATGTAGATTTTTACAAGATGAGGAAAACCAATTCAGAGTCATCAAACACCTTGCTGGGATCACAAAGCTAATGTGTCTTGAATCCGGGACTCCAAGATGCTCTGAAATTAATCTGTTTTTACTTAGCAGATGATACTAATCTCAGCACATCCCTAACTTTCTTGGGAAGAGGAGGCACAGGCTGCTTCCACTCTGGGCTATTCTATAATCTGTCAGTCACAAGATGTCTATACTAGTTGAAAAATAAGTCTAGTATTTCAGCTGTACTGTGTTAATGAAAAGATAACTGAGGAAGCCCCAAGACCTTAACTCAAGTTCTTACCAAAATGCTTCCTGTCTTTATTGCTTTGTTTTGGTTTTTTGCAAGCATTTCTGTATATGTCGTTGTGGCATGTGTCTATGAATGTGTCTGTGAGTAAATCTGTAGCCGCAAGTGTCTGTGAGAGTGCAAGCACGAGTGTGAATATACTGTTATCTCTATGGATGTTTGAGTGTGTGTTGTGTGAATATGTGTGTACGAAAGTGTGTGTGTGTGCATGTGCGTGTGTGTATGTGTGTGTGTATATGTGTGTGTGTGTGTGTGTGTGTGTAAGTGTGTATGGGTTGGAGGATGTTTGTTTCTGGGTATTGAACCCAAACACTTCCCCATGTTAGGCAGGCACTGTATCAATAAATTATAGCCACAGCCCCTGGATCCTAAAGTCTTTTTTCTTGTTTTTTATCGTGTGTCATGGAGACAATATATCCTATGTCAATGTGATAGAAACTATGAGACTCCATGTTACAAATATTTTGCAACCTGGAAAACCTAATATATACTACAGTTATACTTAATTTATTCACATCACGTTAGCTATACTTTTAAATCTTTGTGTGGTATCACTATGAAAACTAAATGGCTACTTTAGCCTCTATTTTTTGTTATTTATTTCCAAAAATTTCTTTCAAAAATCTGTACCTTTTAAATACTTCTGGTTGCCTAAGTATAAAGCAATCCTACATCTCTCCACTCCTCCATCTAACAAGATCCCAGTTTCAGGCCAGGCAGCGCTGACATATGCCTTTAATCCCAGCACTCGGGAGGCAGAGCCAGGAGGATCTCTGTGTGTTCAAGGCCAGCCTGGTCTGCAGAGCGAGATCCAGGACAGGCACCAAAACTGCACAGAGAAACCCTGCTTCGAAAAACCAAAAAAAAAAAAAAAAAAAAGGAAAAAGAAAAAGAAAAGAAAAGAAAAAAGATCTCAGTTTCCATGCGAGACCATCACCTTGCCTCAATTCTCCAGCAAAGACGTTGGTCAATGACTCCATGAGCCAGTCAATTTCCATTGAAACATCAGCATTAGCCTCTGTGGAGTAGAACAGTCCTTACCTCCCAGTACATCTCTTTCTTGTGTGGTATAAACTAAAGCATCATAGCACTGAACTTGTCAATGATAGCTGAGGATTTTCAAGTGATGGGAGAGAACTCATCCACCATGGTCCAAAGAATGAACAAGAAAGAGGGTATTGTTCAGATCAAGTCAGCCTTAAATCATGACTTTATGCCAACTCTAGTGCTGTCTGCTACCATTAGCTGTGAGCTCCTCAGGCATGCCTGCTAACTCCTCTAAGGTTTTACTTTGTCGTTTGTAATGTGATGATCATAATAGCATATTCCTCAGACTGTTGTGGTGAAACTTGAAATGGTTAACAGTTGTCGCATGTCTAAAACAGGACTTGGAAAGTAGGAAATCATGAGTTAATGGTGGCTTTCTCTCATTTGATCAAAGAGGACCGGGAAGGGACTGCACAAGGCAAGAGTCAAAAGTAAGATGCTGTTAAAATTTGGTAAGACTCCAAAACTTTGCTCATATCACTTAGTTCAATACAACACTCATGTCAAAGAAGAGGCTAAATTATTTCTTATTTTCTTATTGGTCTTGTGTGATTCATTTTACATTTTCATTTTCATATTATTTTCCAAGAACAAATAAGCTGAGACCAAAAGCAGAAACATCATAGTGTCCTGTGTGTGTGTGTGTGTGTGTGAGTGAGTGTGTGTGTGTGTGTGTGTGTGTGTGTGTGTGTGTGTGTGTGTGCGCGTGCGCGCGCACATGCATGTGTTCAATGCAAATAGAAGGAAAGATTTGAGGAAAGGACAGCCATGGACCCCATTCCTTCAGTGAATGTCATCCTAACCTCATCATTCCCCTCCACATCTTTTTACAATGTGTACTCCTCAGTTCCCTGGTCTCACTCATGTAGGACTGTCTGATTTCAATGCAAACTGGATGGGGGAGAGTGTCTTTTGAAGTTAGAGGAGACTTCGTCCTGCCTTGCCATCTAGATGAATCTTGGAAACCCACAGCCCCAGCTGGCTCCTCTTCAACAACAGCGGTAGATAAGGAAGCAACACGTCTGACCCATCTGAACGCCATCCAAAAGGAAATCCTCTCCAAGCTGGCAGGAAACTCCAAATCTGCAGCTGGCAGGAGAACACAGGGAATAAAGTGGCAGCTATGTTTAAGGGCAGCAACTGAAACTCAGCAATTTGCAGCCAGCTCTGCCCCCATTACATATCTCCCTCTCTCTGGGCCTCAAGGTCCCCACCTGTAAAATGGGCTGCCAGAAATCATGAAGAATAAGAACCCTCTCAACAACCGGCAAGCTACCACCAGCAGAGTCTCACAAGCACTTGCTCTGGCCCTGCAGGATAAGGAAAGAAGGGAGGCCACTAAAGACAAAAGAAACTCCTCAGGGAACTTTTTAAAACTTCCTCCAGTTTCCTGGCAAGACCAGCATCAGCTCCCAGTCCCGGTTTTTTCTTGGGTAAGCATCTGCAGTTTGCATTCCCAGGCAAGCAGTCATTCCCTGCTCTTGATCCTGCAACGCCCAGTCTACACGGCTCTGAGAGATACCAGTGCAATGCTGGTTCCTTGTCTGTCCCTTCTGCTAGGCTGTAAGCCTTTTCCAAGGGACAAGATCCTAAGCTGAATGAGATGGCAATCCTACTCTAAAGAAGCATACTGGTTCAGGAGAATACAGACAGATTAAACAAAATCACTGAAGAAATTCAACATAGATGAGAACACAGGGCGGGGCGCGGGGGGTGCTCGTGGAGAGCAGAGGTGAGAGGTTTCATTTGAACAGGGAAAGAGGTCCAAGGAACCTTCACACAGGAAAGGGCCCTCAAGAGACAGGGCCATGCCTTATTAATCCGAATGTGCCATAGTCTCCCACAGCATCTGTCACACTGTACTCTGGAAATGCTCAATGAATAAAACATATCGGCTCCCTGTTTTATTCTCTCTCTCTCTCTCTCTCTCTCTCTCTCTCTCTCTCTCTCTCTCTCTCTCTCCCTCGTCTCTCCTGTAGTCTGCATATTCTTGAGCAATATGTTTAAGTACAATGCTCATCACCCAATGTATGTGGCCCATACCTTTGTTGGGCTATTAAGTGAATGAATGCCAGGTAAAGCTGAGCTGAAAGTTATGCACAGCCCCCTTCATCCCTTCATCTGCGCCGGACGTACAAATAAGCTCAGGATTCTGCAAATCTATGCTGGCATTTAGCACATAAGACATGAATAGAGGGTGTCAACCATGTGGCTGCGATCGGCTCTAATTCAGAGTTCATTCCTGACATTCATTAATTATTAAACACATTGTTTTTGCTCCACTGTCAGTAAGAGTCTAAATTTGAATCACATATTCGAAGACCGGTGTTCTGCTCTGCCCAGCATTAATTCACCAAAAGGTTCAACAAGACTTTTTTTGACCACCTACTATGTATTGATAACTGGTATAAATGCAGGGATATACCTATAGGCAGTCACGAAGTCCCTCACCAGCTTTGATGGGGTAGATGAGTCTGTTGTGCCTATGGATGGATAAATCCCTTCTGTGGAGATGGAACCCTGGCTGGTCAGGTCTTGAGTACTGAATGAGTACTGTGGCTCTCTGTACATAATAATTGGAGCGTTTCATTGGTTTTGCCTCTGTTGCTCTGTTATGTCGTTCTTTCCTCACCATACTTCTACCCCATCTCCCTCTTTGAGTTTCTCTTGCATTTCTTCAAGATTGCATAGACCATCCATTACAGCAAGGCCTTCTTTTGGCTGTTAAGTTACTAGCAAGTATCCTGAGCTTGGCCATGAACCAAACTCAACAAATGTTTGCCAAGTGAGTGCACGACACATGGGAGGACTAGATGATTGGATAAAAGCCTTTCCTCTTCAAAGAAACCTTCTCCAATCCCAAATCATGGATGAGGACCCCATAACCTCCATCAGGTCCAGACAAGACCAGTCCCTTCCTTTCACATCATCACAGTCTAGCTGAGAACCCCCTGAACAAAAGGCTGCAGCACAGGGACATATATAGAGGAAACTTCCTGGCAGTGAGCAGTGACTCGACACACAGAACTAGAGACAGAGAAAAACCTTGACTCTTCAGTAACTCACTGAAGAATGGCCCCCATCCAGCCTCTGATCATCCCTGTCCTGAAAAGCTTCTTCAAGCTGAAACCACCAGTAACTGGAATTGCAAAGTATGTAGAACTGACTGTCTAAAGGAGAAGTCCAAACCAGTGGGGAAGAATTAGTTATAGGACTTATTGCTTACGACTCTTAAAACTAAAATTATATTCTGATTTTGTGCCCAAAAAAAAACTGTGCATTCTCCACAAGTCAGCTGGCACAGGTTCAGTGATGGAAACCTTAGGATAACAAGCTCCATGGTAACAGTATCATTCAAGCACTGTAAAGTGTACACCAGGAGATATTGTGGGCCTTTCCCCTTGCTCTCTGACAGCATTCCTTACTAGAGTCAGTGATTCTCAGAAGGAACATTGGGTAGAACCCATAATGCTCTCTCCTCCACACCACCCATTCTTGCAAGCATTATGGAAGACATTGCTAGTGGTCCAGGTTTCCTGTCTGTTGCAACAGGACAAATGGCATAGCATCTAACCAGGGCTGGTTTCCATGGGAACCAGTTACTTAATCTCTTTTATTTCTTCTGATATTAAAGAGGAATAAATAATAACTACCTCCTCCCAAAATTGTAAAGAAAGATAATCTCCTTTTGCATACATGGGTCTCCATGGTGTTGTCCACAATTAAGATTGATTATCAACTTGACAGAATCTAGAATCCCTTAAGAAATAAGTCTTTAGGAATGCCTGTGAGGGATGATCTTGATAAGTATGACTGAGGTGGGATGACCTACCCTAAAAGTAGTCAGCATCATTCCCTAGTCTTGGGTCCTGGACTGTGTAAAAGGGAGAGAGCATGCTGAGGACCAGTACTGATCACTCTTTGCTTCCTGAGGCTTGTTTATAGATACATATGTCCAGCTGTCACAAGTGCTGCCTACCATAACTCTTCACCATGATAGAGTATGAACTGTGAGCCAAAATAAGCCCCTTTTGCCTTAAATAGCATTTATAGAATAATATAGACATAAATAGAGCCATAAAGGCAGTGGCTATCTATCAATAGAGACTGTTCATTTTGCCAGGGGCAGGAATAAGATGAGTCTAGTATGAGACAAGGCTTTGTACTTTGAAGAGGTACTAAGGAGTAGGCCAGGAATATTACATGTGTTTTTATATTTAACATTCACCAAAAACTAGAACCAAGTGTCATTACCACCTCCATATGCAGGGATCGTGAGGAAGATGCTTGCATCCAGTGACTAAGTAAATAATGAGTCTTAGATATAAATCCAAATGGCCTAATTTCAAAGCTACTGCTCATATCTGAGATTCTGGGCTGGGGTTCAGAGAAAAACCTCACAATGTGTAAACAAGAGAATATTCTAGATTAGAGGAAACTTGGGGTGGTTCTCGCCAGTGTTCTAATTTTTCAGATGAGGAATTTTTTAAAATTGTAAGTTCCTTGAGGCTTAAGCTGTTTTCAGTAAATAACTTTGTGAAGAATGAGTTTATCTAAGTCCTCTGCAATCATAATAACAAGACCACCAAAGGCTGTATATCACACTTGACATGTGATAGCTGATCAAGCAGTATTTTCTTTGTGTGTGTGGAGATAAGCAAATACATGCCATGGGGGGGGGGGGGGCGGGGGGGGGGGGGAGTTGTAGGCCAGAAGTCACTATTAGGTGACTTCCTCAATAACTCTCCAATATTTTTGAGCCAGAGTTTCACTAAGCCTAAAGCTGGCCAATGCGACTAGACTTGGTGAGCACCAAGCCTCAGAAATCCTCCTGTCTCTGTCTTCTCAGGACTGAGGGGACAGGGGCTTGCCTCCATTCCTGGGTTTTCCATAGGTGAGGAGGTCTGAACTCAGTACCTCATGCTTGTGTGGTGAGTTTACCAAATGAGCTATCTTCCCAGCCCCATAATACTTTCTTACAGAATGACAACATGGTTTGAAATGTGAAGACTTACTCGAGATTTACATTTCCTCGCCCAAATGGAGTCCTCCCTGTGGGTCACCCCTTTGTCTGTAAAAGGCAGGCAGGATCTCTGTGCTGCATTAAGATGCTGAAATGGAAGATTATATAAACACATGGAACTACATTCTGACAATGCAGACCTTTTCTTTTTCTTTCTTTCTTTCTTTTTTTCTTACTACAGACCTTATGGGAATTCTGGTGGCACAAGAAAAGAAAAGCTTGCTAGAACTAAAACAATGAAGATAGAACAAATGAAAATGTTTCCACTGATGCCAGGCTGACGGGTCCCGGAGGTAAATGACCATGTTTGGATTGATGGCTCCAGTATCGGCAACGCTGAGTAGTTCCTGCTGATTGTGTGCCCTTAGAGAGTAAAAGGCAGCTCACCAAGAGTGTTTAATGTAACGGAAAGGACTGTGGAGACTGAGGTAGGAGGGAAGATGTAGGGTAAAAAATTGTAAACTCTGTTCTGCAAAGAAACAAAAGGTACACAGAGTAAAAAAAATAAACACGACACCGGGAAGGAAATAAGGAAAACACAGAACGGCTTCCCTCTGGATACCAGAATAATGAGATCTTTATTATTGGTCTGCCCCCATTCAGTATTTGTCTACAATCTCCAAATTCTCTACAGTGATAAATTGTGAGCTGATAATGGGGGAGGGGTGCTAAAGCTACACAGAGCCTGATAAAAAACAAAAACAAAACCAAAACAAACAAACAAAAACAGATCCAGACAGAACGAGGAGTGTCTCAGCGTGTGAGTAAATTGAATTTGAGCATGTAGCTGTGAGCTACTCTACTTCACACCATTAAGAAGAAAGCTTAGCTCCGGGGCGTACTACATAGCCATAATATGAACTTAGACTTGCCTTCTCCAGCCTCCCAGAAACACAGCACATCTGAGGAAGTCTCATATGCTCCATCAGCGCAGGCTTTTGCAGGGATCATTGCCAGCAGAGAGGCTGTCGGGGATGTTGCAAGGCAGCCATGAGCAGCAGGTGCACAGCATCTGAAACCTCTTGCTGTGGTTGTCGATCCAGGGACACGGAACTAAAAAGGGAGGAGCACACCTTGAAGCACCCTGTGTTCCCACTTTGTCTCCATTCCCAGCCCCTTCAGTGTATTGCAGATTATAAGCAAGGGTGATTCCAAAATTCTCAACATATTTCTTATGGGATAGAAGATAAAAGGGGTCATATAGATGAATGAGAAGGGGGATGGAGATGCACAAATACATTCTGCCAGGGAATTTGCAGGGATCCTATGGGACACTGAATTGTCAAAAGACCTGGTTAGTTTCCCCACAAAATACTCACCTTTGCAGTGAAGGTCTGAACACATTTGCTCTGTCGCCTCTGTGTGACCTGCTCTGATTTATGTTTCTGTCAAAATCTATTACTATGAGTTAATGCCGCATTTTGTAGCCTAAAACATTTCAACAAAAAGCAGCTATTCTCAGGACTGAAGAAACACCCACTGTCAGAGGGAATAGCATTGGACAGGGGTGTGGCTCTCCACCTTTCTGTCACCTTACCCAAATAGAATGCGACAGCTCTTCTAATGCCAGCTCTTCTTTTCAGAGAGCCCTTAAAATACAGTTTCTGCTCCTCTGTCTCCATGGTCATCACCAAGCACAAGGCCCACATCTTTCCTACCTACTGCTTGCATGGCCTGAATCCACCCTTAACCCTGGTTTCCTCCACAGGTAGCGAGAGGAAGCCTGCCAAATCTGAAAGATCATCATGCCCCACTCTGTCTAAAGCAGTGGTCCTCAGCCTTTCCAATGGCAAGACCCTTTAGCATAGTTCCCCATGCTGTGGTGATGCCCAACCATAAAATTATTTTCCTTGCTATTCCTAACTGTAATTTTGCTCCTGTTATGAACTGTCATGAACTGTCATGGAAATACCTGAGTTTTCAGATGGTCTTAGGTGACCCCTGTGAAAGAGTCATTAGATCCCCCCAAAGAGGTCTCAACCCACAGGTTGAGAGCCACTGGAAAGTAACTCAGTAGTTTTCTGTCAGTCACAGAATAAAATCCGTACTCTGCATGCAAAAGGCCTGACTGAGCTCTTCCCACACTGCTTGTCTCCTTTGCTGGGTTTCATACTGTTTGCAAACCTGCCTAGCCAGTTCCCACATTTGCATTGGCGGTTGTCTATGCCAACAGCAGCTCCTTTTCCCATCTCTCATCCTTCCTTACTTGGCGTTTCCTTGCTTTTCAGCTCTTAGCCATAAATACACGTTTCCTGATCCCCAAGTTTATTTCTCTGTTATTACACAAAGTGCTAATTTTTAGGTATATTGTTCTTTATGTTCTGTCTCCCTCCATAAAACAAAACCCAAGAGACCCATAGATCCTGCCAACTTCATTTAAAGCTGTATCTCTAGGACCTAGGACTCTGAGCAGCAACGTCAATCAAACTTTCTTCAATGTATCTTGAAATGAATGAGCAAACTCAAGTTTAAATAGAACCAAAAAAAAAAAAAAAAAAAAAAAAAAAAAAAACTGTTCTTCAGTGCAGACCCTGGCTGCCTGCCGCTGGCCCATGGGGACCCAGACATGGCCCCAGCCACAGCTTGACCTGTACGACATCTTGGCTCCATTGACAGTACATGAGATTCCTGTTGCCATAGAGGGTCATGCAGTTGCCGGGGATCTGGGCCATCACCTGAGGCCATGTTGGTGTTCAAGAGCCACACAGCCACTGAGTCCATCCTGATCTGAGTGACATGCACTGTCAACCAGGGCCAGGGTGACATCCTGGCCTGGGTTGCTGACAAGGATCATGTCTGGGTCTGTGGTACAACTACAGTCAGGGTCTGTGTTGATATCCATGGCCCAGGGATACCAAGAGCTGCTCAGATGACTGGGATCTGGTCCTCCACCTAGGTCCATGTTAGTGTTTGAGGGCTGTGCAGCAGCCAGGGCCCTACAGATCTGAGTGGCCTGCACTGCCACCTGGGGCCATGGTGTTGTCTGGGCCTGGTTTGCAACATTACCCTGTTGGTGTCAAGGATGGAAAAGTAGCAGGCTGATCAACCCAGCTACCACCCAGGCCCAGAACTAGGGCTAGAGCTGGCCCACCCAACCTCCACTTCATCTATGAACTCCTGGAGCATGTGAAGGGGCTGGACCTGAACATCCAAAGCTGCAGGATCTCCACTACACAAGACAACAACAGTATATCCAAGAGGAGTCCCAGTGATGGCCCAGTATCAAGGGTGTAGTAGAAGCCAGAGGCCTCAAACCAGACCAGTGACTCATAATGAACACTCACAGGTAAAGATCTGTGGACTGAAGGGTATACTGTGTGACTCACTGTGTCACACTACAGCCTCCACACAGAGACTTCTTGTGTGTGTGTGTGTGTGTGTGTGTGTGTGTGTGTGTGTGTGTGTGTGTGTTAGTTTGATTATTTTTGTTGTTGTTGTTGCTGTTTTTGTCTTTCTTTTGAATTTTGGCTTCTTTTGTGGAGGAGGTTGCAAGGGCAGAGGGCAGATATGAATGCCAGGGGAGACGGATGGGATCTGAATGCATGATGTGAATCCCACAAAGAATCAATTTTAAAAATTACTGTTCTTTAACAGTTTTCTCAGCTCAGTTCCCCACCCCCCCAAATCATCAAAAAGTGAAGAGAAACTTCTTCAAGCTGTAATTTAGTCTCATCGCCAACTGTGTGACTCTGGATAAGCCTATTAGATTCCCTGCCCTCTTTTTCAAAAGTGGAAGAGACAAGAGAAAATAAAAACAGCTACCTCAAAGAGCTATGGTGCTGACTTGATGAGTGAATATGTATTGAGTTATTTGAGTTATATCTGGCACATACGAGAAATCTTGTAGACATGGCAGACCTTATCATCACTGCAGTTCTATTATCACATCGGTTGCATTGTGAAATAGTTCTAGAATCTACCACTGGGGTGGGACATCATCAGCACTGCAGTGAGGGTGTTGGAATGCAAGCAGACAAATGAAACCAACTGTCTCACAACCAAGTGATAATGAGACTGGTCCATGGAAGGAACGCTGTAATCAAAGGTGAACTGGAGGATTTACAGTGAAGAATGGGAGGGGAATTGAATAGTGTTCAACTGTTGTTTAAAATATTAGAGGCAAGAGTCCTAGACAATGTGAGGAGTCAGGCCTAGTCAATTACAGTAACAGCGATCAGTGAGTGGGCCATGAAAGGCCTATATTGCTCACAGCTAGGACCCTGCCACAAGGAACTTGGGATTCGAGCAGGGAAAAGAAGTGACAAAAATCAACAGCAGTGTTCAGTGCTGCCCTAAAAATACAACCTGAGGAGTGGCGGGGGAGACACACACAAGAGTTCTCCACTCATAGAGAGGTCTAGAAGCATCATAGAAAAAATGGCAGCCTCCCACTCATTAATGCATGACCTTGCAATATGCCCTGAAATGTTGTAACAACCCTTCTGCACCACCGTGCTCTGCCTCATGGATTTTCCATCTCTTTCCAGTGCCTCCCTTTAAAGACTCTAACTTGAGACAGCATCCAATATTTGATATGCCTTTCTCTTTCTCCTTAGTCAGCCAGCCAGGAAGATATTGTTGGCCCCTTATAAACATCCTTGGTCCTTAAGAAAAAAAAGTGTCTGTTTCTATAATAAGAGCTCTCCAACATTCTTTTTGTTAATGAAAATGTATTCTTATATGCTATAAAGACAAAGAGATTGTGTGGGGAACCTTTTGCCCTTTACTTATCCTCTCACATGTAAGTATCTCATAGTAGATGAAAAAGAAATACAGAGACCCTAGGAGCACAGTGGGAGGACCACCATAAATACGTATAGGTAAAAAGAAATTTATGGTGCAGCAATAATGAGACCAGGTACCTTAAGAACGCCATTTCCCACTTCAGAACTGCTGAGGGACGTCACTACCAATCCTACTAAGCATTTGCTCTTGAATCAGACATTTGTCACTGTGATATCTCCTGCATGAAATCAGCCAGACTTAAAACTGCTCTCATGTTAAACCCAAGTGAATCAAGAGGAGGACATGTTCTAGAGAGGACTTCGGGGAAGTGTGGACCCAGACCTTGAGCTTAAATGTTGATGTAAGGGGGTAGGAATTGTACTCTCTAGAAATAGCAATTATTTTATCAAACAAGCCTTAACTTAACAAACTAAGTATCTTTATCCTTTCTGTTTATTAGAGGACATGAAAGTCCACTGTGGATAACAGGTTAAGATGCCATCTGCAGCCATGAGACATCACGAATGATCAAGACATTGCTGGGAAAAGACATGAAAAGAAGCCAAAACATTCAGAATTCTTTGAAAGGTCCTTAATTTCAGAAATATTTATAAGTGCATAGCTGGGAAAGAAGCACCCTTTGGGTGTTGAATTATTAGAGCACCATGAAGACCCACTTAATATAAAGAATCTGCTCTTGAAGGCTGCTGGTGCTTACAGTTAGTTAAGTGAGTCTTTGCTGTGAGAAATGACTATATCCTTGGACTGTTTGAATGAGACACCACTGGCATTCTCATTGCTGTGACAAATCAGAAACCTCCCAGACACTGTCAGAAGTACTCAGAGCCAAAGCTCTCCTCTTCAAAAGGAGATGATTCAAATGAGTTAATGATGAGCTGAGTCTCAGAGAAATGGTAGCCTTCAGCTCTGTGTTGGGAGATTCTTTCTATACATTCATCTACTTATCTTACAGATGCCGAGCTTGCAAGAGGCCAGGACAGGCCATGGGCTCTTGAAATCCTGTTGATGATAAACAAAGAGCTTCCCTTGAAAGTAGAAGTGGAGATATAGGAAGAGATGTGGAAAACACTTTAATGAGGAAATAGGCAAGATTTGGGACTGATTGAACTATGGAGAGAAAAAGATTCTAGAATATCGAGTTTAAATTATAATTAACAACATCACCTTCTTTGACAAATCATCTAAATATCTTAGCAACTTGAAGTTTGATTCTTTACCCATGTCAGTTGAATCGGGTGTTTGGCCAGAGGATTTCAATAGGATGGGTGACTTGGATGGTTGTGGTATCCCCATGCTTTACATAATACTGCCTATGAGTCAAACCCAGACACAATCCGCTTTTGTAAATATATATATATTTGGATGTGGTATGTGTTGGATTATTGTCACATCATCTTGGTGGTATCTAACTACAACAGAGACTGCATCATCCACAAGACATGAAACACTCCTGGATGAGTTCCTAAAGGAGTTTGGTGCCAAAGCTCCATAGTCTCTGTTTTTCTTGTAGCCTCATGCTGGGTTCTGTTTCTAGCAATCAATGAGTTGTAAGAGAAAGTGTGAATACTCACAAAAAAGGGGTTCTAATGGGCAAGGAAAGAAACGTTACATATCTTCCTTGTGGCCATTTCCTTTCCTCTGGCTAGAATTCAAATAACATGGCCAGCTTTGCTTCAGAAAGGCCGGCAAACATAAAGAAACTAGTGGCCAAAGGAAATACCTACCTCCATCCCATGTCCATGTCTCCAGGCAGACTTACTTCCCTTTGATGATTATCATCTCGTGGTTCTCTTAGAATAGAAAGTCCACATGTTCCTGCAAAATGCTGTGAACAATCATATGTCACTGAGCTGCATTAATGACCAATATAAACCCTTGAGCCCTGAGTTTAAACAAAGGCATTATGTAGTTGGTAATCACAGAATAAACATGATCCCAGTTAATAAATTTTCTCAGAGCTATATGCTCTTTATTCATTAAAGTGAGATCAGTTAATTTTTTTTTTAAGACTGCAAGTGGAAATTCAGTTAAAGTTGATAAAACAGACTGTGTTCCTTGCACTCAGTGTCACACCAAGCAGAAAGGAAAATAAAGACATACCGGATACCTGCAGGGGCTTCATGCTATGTATAAGATACATAAATACTGAGATAACAAAAGAAGCATTATGTCTAAGTTCAAAAGAGATGAAGTTTTATCTTTCCATCAGCTCAAAAGGAAAAAAAATCCCAAAAGGACTACACTAGTTGGAATCTGGAAGGGAGAGGGGAAGCCATTACAATTTGTAACTCTTTTAAACAAAAATTAAACAGTGAAAATTGAACAAATCAAAAAAAAACACTTTGCTAGCTGGAAGTTTTCTCATTATCTGATCCTTTAATATTCAACAAAATCCTGTGAATTTGGGGTCATCAGGAATAAGCCAGTTTCACAAGACCCACCATGAGACGTCATGACCTGGGACACTGCGGGAGAGGGACAATGAGTCTGAGATAAAGGTCAGGCCTTTCTTTCCTCTTTCTTCCTCTCTCCCTTCCCTTTCCTAATTTCTAATCCAAGGCTCTTGATTCTCCCACGTTGTCACTGAAAATGAGAGTGCCCTTCAGGAGACACACTGAAATAGCCACAGAGAGCTCCTGGTATGCTCCAAAAGCAAACGGAAGACAGGAAAACAGTTTCCTCACACAGACACTGAAATTTCCACTGGCTTGGTGATGGCTCCTCCAGGGCTGTGGGAAAACAAGGAAGCCGCACATTGAACAATCTTCCTGAGGTTACTCCATCAGCTCTCAGGTGTAAAGCCGCTTTGGAGTTACAACACAGCCACACCAACAGGTAGAGGAAGCAGTCTTGGGAACACTGTTGGCTCCACCAAGCTTAAGAAATGAATTAGACACAGAAGAGCTGATCAAGAAAACAACAGTTCTTTGTGGGCAGCCCTAGAGAATGCTAGCTCCTCTCTGGGGTCACATTCCCTGATACCTACAGTCTATGTCATTAGTCATTGTGACTCTTGGACAGATGGAACAGTCAGCCAGCTCCTGAAGGACAGACAACACTGGGCATATGATACACATATGGACACAGTATTCTGCCTACTCCAGCAGTAGGCTCCTGCAGGAGCTAGGACGTATGGTGGAGAACACATTTGCTATGCCTCATAGGAGCCAAACATTTCTAAAAGGTGAAGGAAGGACAGCTGTCACAGCACGTTTGGCAAGGGGATTTCCTTTCAGGTGACAAGGCCCCTAATGGAAGTGGGGAAGCAAATGAGGTCCAATTTGCCTTGGCTCTAATGGATTATGTCCACACCCCTAACATGACATATCTGTGCCTGGTTCCTAGCCACTGAAACAAACTTTCCATATCCACCCCTCTTCTTTATATCCCACTAATAGGAGACTGTCAGTCTGCTATTCACCATGTGTCTGGGCTTGTTCATGATTCCAGTTTCTGCCTTTTGGTGTGCCTCATACCCTCCCGGCCCCCGTTCCACCCGACACTCTCCCATCCATCCATCTTCATGTTCAATTACTAATGCCATTCTGTGACAATTTCCCCCCGTGTCAGGAGGCTGCATCCATTCCTTTGCAGCTGTAACACTCTGTATATGTTATTGTTGAGCACACATCACATTCTGTTGAAGTAATCTGTTTTTGTTACCCCAACTGGTCTTGGAAGTTGAGTGGACAGGAAACACACCTAATTCTTCTCCTTCCTCTGCAGGCAACTATTCCAGTGACTGAAAAGGGGCAGACATTTAACAGATGCTTTTGGAGTTGCTAAATCTCAGCTGTAAATCTGAATTACAAGGAAAGAGGAAATAGAAGAAACCTAGAATGGTAGCCCAAGTATCTTCAAGCCATTACTGTGTGACCTAGACATCTAAAAACCATTGGGATGTTTTTGCTTTCTTATTTAGAAAGTGGACACACTTAGATACACATAAATAAAGTCATGATTAAATAATAGAAAATTTGGAGCTTAGAATATTGTTCAGTTACAGAATATTCACATAGTACATGTGGGACCATAAATTTATTTCCCAACCACTAGCCTCCCTAAGACCCCTAATTTTTGTAACTATGTCAATAGTGAATCAATGAGAGCCTGAAAGAAATTTGTACTGTATACTGATCCAATGCTGCATAGTGATAAGTCAAGAAAAAGAAAAGACGCTAGTAGCTAATGGATGAGAAGAGGACCTTGGGTGCACTAAGCATGAAATTCGGACTTATTGCTAAACCGTCGTCTGTTCCCAGAATGATAAAGAACTTAAAAGCAAAAAGGCAGAAATCACTGAATGAAATGGCAATCTCTCTAGCTTGCTTTAAGGATCCTGATGGTGGTGTTTGTATTTATAAAAGTTTGCATTCATTCAAAGGTTCCCAGTTTACTCTAAAGTCCAGCACCTCTATAGGGACTTCCCTGTGGTAGGTTTTCTCTTCTCAGACTAGCATTGCCAGCTTGGGGTGAGCAAGTGCTCTGTCTGCTTTAGTTAATACCAGTAACTATGGTGGTGATGGTGTGAGAAATGTGGGCAGCCATGTTATGGAAATGTACATTTCCTGAAAAAGGAATGGAAGCTTTATCCTGGCCAGAGATTTAACTTGTGGCCAATTAATCTTCAAAGCCCACCTGGAAGTGACGTGCTACCTTTAATCCAAAAATATTTGATGAGCTCTTCTGTGTACTGCAATGGGGCAATACAATCATGAGCATGATCACCAGTCTCATGCCAATCATGAAGGTTGGTGGGATAAGACAGAAAAAGATGCACATAAATAAGTAACAACTGTTTTTGATGGTAAATTTTCTAAGGGTGTATGTATAACCAAAAAGCGACTGAAGGGCAACTTTATGAGCAGAGAAGTTATTCTTAATCTAAGTCTACCAATGAGGCAATAGAGGCTCAGGGAAGTTAAGTAGCTTCAGATCATATAGCCACACACTGAGAGGGCCAGGCTTAGACTGAAGCCTGCTTAAACAGAAAGCGTGAAACAGCCACATAGTAGAACAGAGCCAAAAATAAGCATATTGTACCCTAAGCCTTTGCTTATTAGCTTCTTAAGAACAGACAAAAGCCAGCATTTGGCTGAAAAGGTTATAGAAATTTTCACACAGCTAGAAAGACTTGAGCTGATCTAGAGGGGTGATTAAGACTCAGAGAGGGAGGGAGGAAGAAGGGAGGTGCAAGCAGGAAAAACAGCCCTGTAGTCTCAGTGGGCTTAAGTGGCAAGGATTAGGGAAGACACTTTCAGTGTCGTATTCTGTAGTCTCAGTGGGCTTAAGTGGCAAGGATTAGGGAAGACACTTTCAGTGCCGTATTTGAGGAATTCTTAACATTTTTAAATGAACAGATATAAACGTAAATGTTCAAAGTGTTATTGTAAACGAGAAAACTGAGATTCAAGGTGATTAAGTGTGCACTTGAGGTGACACAGTTGGCAACCGATGACAAAGAACATTAGGCATGGCTGCAAAGCTATCACGCTACATGCAATAAAGTCTAACAAGGCTAGACACTGATAGTGGAGACTAGTGAGAAGTGTGATTGAATGGGGTAAAAGGGCATGAAAGTTTAAAAAAAAAATATACCAAAGAAGATGCGGAAAGTATTAGAATTGTTGTAGGAGACAATGAAGCTGTAGAAGGTTCATAAGCAGGAAAACAAAACTCAGAGACAAACCTGAAGCCATCTCTGTCCTTATTCTTCTCGTCTTCAACTCATCCTCCCAAGTCTGGCTCCCCCAGCACGTGCTCTACACTACAGTAGAACTAACTGTTGGCATCTCTTCTCTGCCACACTGGCTGTTCAATAATACAAACGATGTCATTTGAATCTCTATATCCTCTTGTCACTTGTCACAAGACCAGGCACAGAGGGCCCAGTTATAGCTGGAAAGAAAATGGCAATCATCAGACAGATTCTGACCCACCCAGAACATGGTGGAAATGATGTCACCAAAGCAACAATCTCTGTGCAAGATTAAAAGAGGAGACCATGCAGGGTGACCTGAGTCAACAGAGCCAGTGAGAGCAGAACTTGATTCTACCAGAGGGAAAGTGAGGCCCAGCATGTTTACAGGGGGGAAGAACACTCAACTCTGCGGGGGGGGGGGGGGGGTGGAGGATGGGAAGACATTGATCAGGTGACCAAGTACTGAATTCCTTCTGTAGAATTTACATAGAAAAAGAAGACACAGGGTGTTTGGGTAGGTACTTGTAATCCTAACAGTGAGCAGGTAAAAGCAGGTGGATCTATTGGGCTCACTGGTCATCCAGTGTCACCTAATCAGCAAGTTCCAGGTCAATAAGGGACCCTGTCTCATAAAACAAGCTGGACAGCACCTAAGGAATGATATGTGAAGGTATCCTGTGATGTCCACATGCATGTATACACACATTATGCACACACAGAAAGGGTAAGGAGAGAGAGAGAACATAGGCCAGGATATCAGAAAAGAAATCAAGAATGATGTGGAATACAGCATGAAAACAGATTTGGGGCAATGGTCTCAAAATTAAGAATAATCGATAATGAGATTCCAAGGGATTTCTCTCTCTCTTTCTGTCTCTCTCTCTCTCTCTCTCTCTCTCTCTCTCTCTCTCTCTCTCTCTCTCTCTGTGTCTCTCTCTTTATGTGTCTCTCTCTCCGTGTGTGTGTGTGTGTGTGTGTGTGTGTGTGTACATGTTTGTATGTAAAAGAAGTCAGAGGTCAGGAGTCAATAGTACATGTCTTTCTCTATCATTTTCCACTTCCTTTTATGAGACAGGTCTCTTCCTGAACCTGGAGTTTACCAGTTTGGCTAAGCTGGCTGGTCAGAATTTGCCAGGGACATTCCTCTCTCTGCATCTCCAGCTCTGAGATCACAGGCACACAGCGGTCTGAAGGAACAAACTCAGGTCCTCAGTCTTGAGCATCCAGCACTTTCCTGCCTTGGCTGTCTCTCTGGGCCCGGCATTCAACTTTATATGTTGCACAGAACCAGCAATATGAAGACATCTTGACTTAAGAATAGCCTGCGGGACTAGATATAGGTTGAGCATAATCAAAGGATAAGAAAGTAGCAAGGAAAGAAAATATAGTGTAGGAACATGGAAGAGGGGAAGAATCTGAAGAATGAGGAGGAATACAATAATGTCTACTGCCTTTATGCCTTCTCTATAACAAATCTCATATGTTTTTAAAATAGTTTTCTTTTATAATTTCTTTTGAGATTATAATATAATTACATCATTTTCCCCTCCTCTTTCTCCCCTCCAACCCCTCCTATGTACCCCTCCTTTCTCTCTTCATATTCATGGCTGTGTTTTTCATTAATTGTTACTGCATTATATAAAAATGTATAAACACATATACTCCTAAAGGCATAAATATAACCACCTCAATCTATATAGAGTTACTTATACATATGTTTCCTGAACTGACCATTTGGTATTGGATAACCAGTTGGGTGTGCTCTTCCCTGGAGAAGACTATTTACCCTGATCTTTGGATTCTTTAGTTGCCTATAGTTATTTGTATAGGGTTGAGGCCTTCTGGGAGTTTCCCATTCACTTTAGAAGTCTACTGTTATTGTTCCACTCATGTTTAGACAGTGTGTTGCTGGGACTTTAAGGGTATATCTGCAGATGTCACACAAGCTTCCAAAGGAAGGAAACAAACCACAGTCCTACTCTACTATGACACCTATGAACCACATCTACTCACAGCATGGCATGTTAACGTCTGAGGGTGCAGTATTGACACACATATATGAATAGTAACCAACAACTCTCTAATTGAACTTCAAGAAGCACTCGAGAGGCAGAGCCAGGCAGATCTTTGTGAGTTCGAGGCCAGCCTGGTCTACAGAGCAAGATCCAGGAAAGGTGCAAAGCTACACAGAGAAATCCTGTCTCGAAATACCAGAAGAAGAAGAAGAAGAAGAAGAAGGAGGAGGAGGAGGAGGAGGAGGAGGAGGAGGAGGAGGAGGAGGAGGAGGAGGAGGAGGAGGAGAAGAAGAAGAAGAAGAAGAAGAAGAAGAAGAAGAAGAAGAAGAAGAAGAAGAAGAAGAAGTGGAAGAAGAAGAAGAAGAAGAAGAAGAAGAAGAAGAAGAAGAAGAAGAAGAAGAAGAAGAAGAAGAAGAAGAAGAAGAAGAAGAAGAAGAAGAAGAAGAAGAAGTGGAAGAAGAAGAAGGAGAAGAAGAAGAAGAATGCAATCATGTCCAGTACTGGAAACCTAACCAAATTACCCAGGGCCAGTGAAGTAGTGGATCTTGGAGAAGAGCCTATACCTGACACTCTACTAAACTAGATAATCCCTAACTACATACTAAGTATTTGTTCTTATACCCACAGATAAGTGTAGTCTTCATCCCTCATTGAAGAAACTTTTTGCAACAGACCAAGATCATTACAGAAAACCACAACCAATCAAAATGCACAGTTGTAGAGCCCAGACCTAACAGATACAAAATACTCAAGCAGCTAAGGCTCAGGAACATTTTGGAAGAGTGAGCAAGATTTGAAGAGCCAGATGAATAGGGAGTTTGCTGCAAGCACATGTCTCCTAAGAAAATAGTATGTTATTGAAACGTGACCACTCTGGACATTTAAGTGATGTCTTTGGCTGTCATGACACCATCACAGCAAGATTAAATGGAGCAAATTTTGCCTGGCATGTAAAATTCAAAATATCAACAACCTAGCCCTTAACAGAAAAATGTTTTCCAGCAAAGAATATAGTGCTGTGGCCCCCAGCAGAGTACCTAGTGACAAACCTGGACCTCTAGACTGGGAACAAAGGCTTGAATTCCTTGATGTGGGGTTTGAACTTTCTTCTGCAGGCAATGAAGACTCACTCTAATACCCTCATCATAAAACCATTCTCTGTACACATATAAAGGTAAAGACCCGAAGAACTCCTACCAATGCAGCCCTTAAATAATATGATAAATATTTAATCAGCTATGTTCCATTCTGACTTCAATTTAGTATGAATAAGGAACCATACCCCTGAGTCTACCTACCTGGAATGTTGAGTCCCCACTCTAGATATTGGTGCTTTCATGTCCCAAGAAAAGGAACACATCCTACTTATTGGTTTGTGGTGAGCACAAAACAATCTGCTAAAAGACACAACACACCTCACAAATGCGAGAGCTCATCTGTTTACTCATATAGGAACATAAACAAAATTGGCCTGAGTAACAAGTATGTGGAAGGAACTCAGAGATGAGTGAAACTGAGACATGTAATGTGGAAGCAAAGTTGGCAGCAAACAATGGCACCATGTCCACAGAAAAAACCAAGTAGAGAAGCACTCATTCTGCTTGGGAATAATTGGAGGCATTGAGAAAGCTTCCACCGAAAACGGGGGTCTCCTACAAGAAGAAAAAATAAATAAATAACCAGACTAAGATGATCAAGCTTTCCACACAGCATGTGAAAAGGCCCCAGTTTAACATGAGACCTCTATGGATGCAAATATCAATAAATAAATCAGGAGGGAAAATGAGCAGCCACTGAAACTGTTGGCTTCTAAGGACAAGGCTACTGTGAAGCATAAATACTTCAGTCAAGCAGGCTGCTAACTGAGTTTCCAGGTTTTCTTCTTTCAATGAAGGAGGGGATCATGATGTACGGTGGTGGGAGAACTTACCATGATCTTCCCTTCCTAAGGCAGGGACGATTGCCCTTCAATCATCATCCTTCAGACCTCTGGGAAGAAAGAGCTGGACCAGAGACAAGAATGATAGCACATGAAAGACTCTGGGCTAATCCCCTAACTTGACCCTAACTCTGAGACACCTGTCAGAAAAGGGGCAGCACCAATGTCTGTGCCAAGTGTCACATTCCTCAAGCCTGGAGCTTCTCCAGGAATGATTTGGGCAGCTGATGTCTGCACACCAGGAGAAAGTAGACGAGTGATCCGCCAGAGGATGAAGAGAGATAGCTTTCTGGTTTTCACTGCACCACAGCTTTTGTTGTTCTCTCATCTATAGTTTTCAATGACATCGCCTCCCTTTTACAGATTAAATCACTGCATATATATAAAAATATTTTTTTAAAAAGATGTCACTGAGAGGATGGTCAATGCTAATGGGACCCCTTGACCAAAAAGAACAGTTTCTAACTTTCGCTCCTGAAACCTGGGATTGTCATAGGAGAAAGAATGAATCCAGATTGCAGTTTGATCTGAATAGAAGTCCAAGACAGACACAATACCAGTTGAAAGTGTTATTAGCTTGATAGAACAGTATGGCCCTCATAGACAGATAAATATGGGTCTAAAACTAGACTCTAATCTCTACCTCCCCTGTGACCTTAGGTCATGTACTAAAACTTTCTGAGTCTCCTTTGCTCACCTACAAAAGGAGTAACACATTCTAATTAATAGGTAAAATGTTTTGCTGATAATTGCAGTATTTACAACAAAATTTCTATTGTTAAAGTTATGCATAGATTAAATTCACAAAATGAACTAACAGATCATTTATTTAACCAAATTCAATTTCTTTAAAAAAAAACAATCTTTAAGACCCACCATGAGAAAATCTTAATATACTAAAAGAAATGCTTAAGAAAATGTCTATTTATAAAATAAAATATTTATTAAAAATTTCCAAAACCTTTTTGATTGATACAGTAGTTTTTGGAAAATTTTGTTAAACATGGATATTAAGTATTTAATTGATTTGTTAATCAGAATGTGCAGGTCTAAAACTGTAAATCTGCCTAAAACAAGGTCATTTCAATATCTGGGTCATTTATGCAGACCACAAGTGAGGAGTGACATCATCAAAGGACTAGAAAACACCTCCTACAAAAGTATTTTGTCAAAGTTAACTTCTGTTTTAAAGATTATGTATGGGCATGTATGAGTCATTAGAGGAAGCTGGGGGGAACAGTCAATGGAAACTATACTGTTTTTCAGTTCTTATGTGAGCCTTAATTGATTATAAAATGAAGTTTTAAAAAGAAAGACAGAGCCGGGCGGTGGTGGCGCACGCCTTTAATCCCAGCACTCGGGAGGCAGAGCCAGGCGGATCTCTGTGAGTTCGAGGCCAACCTGGTCTCCAAAGCGAGTTCCAGGAAAGGCGCAAAGCTACACAGAGAAACCCTGTCTCGAAAAACCAAAAAAAAAAAAAAAAGAAAGACAGACAAGCGTCCTATTTTCTATCTGCCATCTCACCTCCCATGAGCTTAAGGCAAAATCAACACCAGTTCATGGACTGCCTAAGATACATAGCAAGATCCTCTGATAAAAGAATAAGCAAGATAGTGGGAGGGAGTGAAGGAAGGAAGGAAGGAAGGAAGGAAGGAAGGAAGGAAGGAAGGAAGGAAGAAAGGAAGGAAGAAAGAAAGGAAAGACTTACTTGATATTCCTCATGATTATCTGAACAAAGCAATATTGAACCAATCTATAACTGTATAAACAAATAGGACTAAGTATAGATTAAATCACTAATTAGTAGAAAGTTGGAAAATACTTTTAAGCTAATATTATCTATGATCACATGAGTGTGGTAAAATGAAACAATTCACAATACCACTCAAAATGTGCAGCTATTAACCTTTCTGGAAAGCCTTCAAAGGGGCTGGAGATCCCTGGCCAGCATAAGGCTTGGGGTGGTAGCCCCTGTTACAGACACACACACACACACACACACACACACACACACACACACACACGTACACACACACACACATATTAAAAATACAAAACAATGAAAGTAACTATATATTTTAATATGTAATTCTTCCCCTGTAGTTCAGAAACTTCAGAGCAGTGGACAAAGATTTCTCTGTAAGAAAAGAGGACTGTTTCATGATAACAAAAAAGGGGGGGTAAAAGAACATGAGTATTTGATTTGATATTAAATTAAAGCATTGCAAGTGCATTAAGTATAGCTACTTAGCAATCACAGTTAAATGTATATCTATTGGACAGACACTGAAAAGCAAAAGAGCAAACCCAGACTCACATTTTAAAAAGGAACAGAAATTCACCAATGTTTTTCTATAGAATCGTTGTTATAAATTAGTGAGAGTACTTACAAGACAATGGAAATTATTTTCCTGTTTGACTTCCAAGTATCTAAAAAATTAGGAAAGCCAAGATTCAGTGAAATAATGCCATTAATATGTTAAAAGCCAACTGTGATCACTCAGCCATCACTGGCACAGAAAGGCTAACTTTGGGGGACCAGACATAAGAGCAACATAGTTAAGATGCAGGGTATCAATCAAAAAAGGAAAGGAAAGAAAAGAAAAGAAAAGAAAAGAAAAGAAAAGAAAAGAAAAGAAAGAAACAAATGAAAAAGTAAATGTCTAAGCAGACAGACACATTGCCTCTGACTCAATCGTTATACAATGTGTACTAAACTGTACTAAACATGCAACTAAACTGTTGCATGGCGTCTGTGATGGCTAATCCTCATTGTCAGCGTGGTCACTATGTATTTCAAACCACCATAAAAACATGCCTCTATGTAGGCCTGCGAGAGTCTTGAAAGTGGGTTTAACTGAAGTGGAAAGACAGCCCTGAATGTGGCTGTACCGTTACATGGCCTGGGGTTGACAGATGAAGCTTTAAATAGAGACTGGAGCAGTAGCCTCCCCATTCTCTGCTTTCAGACCGTAGGTGCAGCCTGACTAGATACTTGATGTGGTGGCTGTGCCTTCCTCCCCACCCTCAGAATGTGCTGTGTCCCCTCAAGCTGTAAAACAATAAGCCTTTTTTCCTTTAAGTTTCTTCTTGTGAGATGCTTGACCACAGCTGTAAGAGTGGCACTGAATTTAGCATGCCACAATAAAAATGAAAATGTTCATGTTTTACTGCATCAGCTAAAAATAAATATTGACTTGAAATATTAATCCCAAATGTTTTTCTTGAACATCAAAAATATTGATAATAACAATGCCAGTATACTTGGGTTCTAATGAAGACTTCCGTCCCGGCTGACAAGAGCTCTTCTGTTGACTGAGAGAACACATGGCCTTTCCTGGATCTGTGCACTGAGGTGCGCAGAGAGATAGGTAGTACTGAACAACAAAAAGGAATAACAATAAACCTGTGTTTGGAGTTTGGGAAGTGTTGCAGAGATATTCACTCCTGTCTCAATCTTACCATGTGTACAGTGCAAATGTGTCTTGTTTTGCTGAAGAAAAGCAGACAATATAAGAGTAAAGACTTAATGTGTTTTTGTTAGGGTTCTCTAAAGGAACAGAACTGATTGTGTGTGTGTGTGTGTGTGTGTGTGTGTGTGTGTGTGTGTGTGTGTGTGTGACAGTTGTTTACAGGCTGCAGGTCCACATAGTACAACAATGGTTGTCTCACAATGGATAAGCCAAGAATCCAGTAGTTGTTCAGTCTGTGATCCTGGATGTTTTAGCAGTCCAAATCTGTTCCTAGAATCCTGGAGGATTACTAGAGAGCTGCTGGTCATCAGACTACATTGGAATTCTGAAAAAATAGGTTCTGATATCAGTGAAAGAATACTTATCAATAGGCTAGATGAATTTGCCATTGGGAGTAAAAGCAAGCAGGCAAAAAACAAAAGCTTCCTTCTTCCTGGCCTTTTTTGTTTTTTGAGATTAATGTAATTACATTTCTCCCTCCCTTTCCTCCAGCCAAACCCCCCATATATCCCTCCCCACTCTCCTTTAAATTCATGACCCCTTTTTCACTAATTGTTATTGGATGCATATATATATATATATATAATATATATATTACTAAATATAAGCTGTTCAGTCTCTATAATGTTACTTGTATGTAAGTTTTCAGGGCTGACCATTTGACACTGGACAGTCAATTAGTATGTTCTTCCCTGGGAAGGACAACCTATACCCTCCCAGTATTCTTCATTTGTGTATAATTGTACAGAGTTGAGGCCACCAGAAGGTGTGGCCCAGATTTTGGGTGCATCTTCTTACCTCCCATAATACCGTTAGGAAAACCCCTCCTTGTAGTGCCATTTAGTTGACTCCAGATGTAGTCAAGTTAGCAACCAAGACTAGCCATCACAATGTTTGTAAAAATGGAATCCATCCCTTACATTTTTGTTACAATAGTGACATATCATGTCCCAGTCAGTCTCTTAGTCTAGGAAAGATGAGAGACATGAGCAACTGACATGCATATAATCTATAGCTTGGGAAAAGAATAAGAGTGAAAGCCAGCTTAGATCATCTAATCCCAGACAGCCCACTGTGTGGATTAGAAGGAGCCATGGGGTAGCAGCTCTCTCACAGCATGCCTAGTTATCGCTGATCTATAGAGGATGGTTTTGTGCACTCCTGTGTGCCAATCCTCAAAACACAAACATATGACTAAATCACTGAGAGATGAGGCATTAGATGATAGCTAAGTGATACTTATAAATTAACTTCACTATGTTGAAAAAAGAAAAAAAATAATACATTTAGAAAAACTACAAAATAACATTCAAAAACATAAAAATGGCAAAATGAGGAGAACATAGGTAAATAAAAGAGATACTATGGTAATAAGATTAATCAAAAACAAAAATGAAGAAAGAAAAACTTTTAAGATCATAAATGTAAATACAGACTGCAAATTGAAAAATAAAACAGGAAGAGAGAGATGCATAATCTTTTTTTTTTTTTTTTTTTTTTTGGTTTTTCGAGACAGGGTTTCTCTGTGTAGCTTTGCGCCTTTCCTGGAACTCACTTGGTAGCCCAGGCTGGCCTCGAACTCACAGAGATCCGCCTGGCTCTGCCTCCCGAGTGCTGGGATTAAAGGCGTGCGCCACCACCGCCCGGCGAGATGCATAATCTTAAAAGAGCAAAGGTATGGGGTTGGGGAGAATGGTGTAATTGTGTTATTGTCTCAAAGGGATTTCTTCTAAAGAAAAATTAATGTTCCCAAAAAAATCTCAGCAAATATGTAAAAAGTACAAGAGGAGATTTAAAGTTCATATATGGCAAAGTATCTCAGCTAACAAAGTCAAGCCAATAATAATGTAAACTCTCTTAACTAGACAAGAACCATTAGTTAAAAATAAAACAAAAACCTGAAACTGCGTTAAATTTTGAGAGAGGGTGTTGGAATCATTCATTTCGAGATAAAACAAGATAAAGACACCTCATATAGTTTCTGTTAAAACAAGATATAGTATAAAAAATATTTTAGATCTATTTACAACATTGTGATAAAATACAATATACACAACAGTTAATAAGTAAAAATACATAAATCACCCATGGGTGGCATAAAACTCAATAGAAATGTTAAAGAAAATCTGAATAAATGGCAAGCTCTATAGAATTCTAAGTCCAATCAATGTCTGAAATATACTAATTTCCCCAACTACTCTACGCACTTAATGTAACAGCAATAATCATTTAACAGCACTTTTCCTAAAACGTCACCAGCTGAATCTAAAATTCATATAAGAACAAAAATCCAAGAATAACCAAGACCCGCCTCAGTTCATGTTTATGAAACATTCCCTGCTAGATGTCAAGACTTGTCCTAGAGTGCAGAAAGTTCATGCAGTGCTGGAGCAAAGGCAAATGGGGGGAAATAGAAATCCATAAACACACAGGGACCCAAAAACTAAGGCTTTATTCTTACAGAGTGAGGAATGGATAAGCTAGTTGACAAACTGCACTGGAATAATGCTTATTTACCAGTTCTAAAATGATATGTGATCCAAACAAAACATCAGCTTCAACTTCAGAGGGAATCAAGATGTAAATGTAAAAGGCCTAGCTATAAAGTCTCTAGAAGCCATTTAAGAGAGTTTATTTATGGCTTTAGAATTTTTAAAAAAGCATAAAAAGCACACATCTTAAAAGAAAAAATTAACCTTTTCACTACATTCAACTTAAGACTTTTATTCATTTAAAGATACAACAAAGAATCAAAAAGATAAGCTAAATGAAGACTTTTAAAGCAGAATCAAGGAGGATCTTACAAATTTATGACTATTTTTCACCAAGCTAATTTTTTACAAAGACAGTCTTGATAGAAAGAGAAAAATGTATAGATAGGGACAAAGATGAGAACATAAAAATGGTCCAAACCCATGAGATGTTCGGACTGTTTAGTAATGAGAAATATGAAACCTAAAGATGTGAATATGAAAATATGCAACCCCCTGATGAGCTACCCTTTCAATCGTAAAAGAGTGGCGAAAATGTGTCAATGAAACTATAAAGCAGTTAGACCTCTCACTCAGAGCTGTGGACTCCACGGAGGATTTCTACAGATACACCACACAAGCGGATGAACTACTGTGGAGAAAACTGAAGCTCTTCTTAGATAGTGATCACCAAGAAGTCAAGAGTGTACTTTTCTTTTTTTGGTTTCATGAAAATTCAGGTTTTTTTTTTTTATTTTTTAATTTTACATATCAGCCACGGATTCCCTTGTTCTCCCCCCTCCCCCCCCCCCCACTTTCCCCCCAGCCCACCCCCCATTCCCACCTCCTCCAGGGCAAAGACTCCCCTGAGGATTGAGTTCAACCTGGTAGATTCAGTCCAGGCAGGTCCAGTCCCCTCCTCCCAGGCTGAGCAAAGTGTCCCTGCATAAGCCCCAGGTTCCAAACAGCCAGCTCATGCACTGAGGACAGGTCCCAGTCCCACTGCCTGGATGTCTCCCAAACAGTTCAAGCTAATCAACTGTCTCACTTACCCAGAGGGCTGGATAGTTGGGGGCTCCTCAGCTATTGGTTCATAGTTCATTTGTTTCCATTCGTTTGGCTATTTGTCCCTGTCCTTTTTCCAACCTTGGTCTCAACAATTCTCGCTCATACAAACCCTCCTTCTCGCCAATTGGACTCCTGGAGCTTCACCTGGGGCCTGGCTGTGGATCTCTGCATCCGGTTCCCTCAGTCATTGGATGGGGTTTCTAGCATGACAATTAGGGTGTTTGGCCATCTGATCACCAGAGTAGGTCAGTTCGGGCTGTTCTTAACAGCATGATTCATCAGCAACTAATCTGAGAGCCATCTGAGTGTTCATCGTCAGTGAACTGAGTTAGCATCATCTCCATACTCTGGAATACACCAGCACAGTGGCAAGGAATCAATACTGCTATGTGTGTGCATTAATATAGAGAGGGCCCTGACCCCCAAAAATGAAAAGAAAAAGGTCACGAAAAAAATATGGGCAATGTGATCCTGTTCATGTAAAGATTCAACTAGACAAAAACTGAGCATTTCACCAGGGAACTTCCACATAGGTGGAAAAATTATAAAATTTGTACCATGAAATGATTACGTTGAAAGGGAGCTGGGTACATGGGCAGGAAGAAACATAAGTAGCCCCCTGACGAAGCACTGATTATTCCCAAAGATCAATGTCAGGTAGCTAAATAGTGTTTGTTTTTTAATTTTGTGTGAAATTAATTATACAATTCAATAAGCAATGAAATCAAAACGGGCTTTTATGTTTGCACGAAGTTTGGTTGAGTCACAATGTGGCAAACGGTAAAAGAGGGTAGCATGGGGGAAACAACAGAGAGAGGGGAGAATGGATGGACAGATTGAAGTCACTTACTTTTAGAATAAATTCCCTAATGTCTTCTTTACTGAGTTCTACATAAGCTCTAATCACCTTTGCCCTGGATTCTGGGAATTTCAATTTGCATGTTGATAAGAACTCCTCAAAGCTCACAGTTCTAAAGGGAAAATGCTATTCCAGAGGAATAAGCCTGTTACTAAAATCCATTTTATACCAAGCCATGTAAACACTCCCCTGTGTGAAAGATGGCCTTCAAATGGAACAGCTCTTAAGAGGTGAATTGGGTGAAGAAAGGAACCTCCAGGTGAGTGGAGAAAAGGCATTGTAATGTATAATTTACTCCACTCATGCTGGTGTACTTATCTACCTCTTTCCATTGCTCTGAATCTCCATGATGTCTACCGTCATAGCACCTTAGATGGCAGATATTAGATTGGAAGAAAGCTGTTAAATAAATGGGGCTTCAGTGAGTCTAATGAAATGTACTTTCCACACACAACAGGCCCTCGGAGGGAAGAACAGGCAATTTACAGGATGATTTATGTTCACCCTGAAGTTGGACCTATGCCAGATTTTTCAACACTGGGTAAATTCATTTAATATTATATTTATTAAGTGGAGGTTAATAATTTCCAATAGTTTTACATGACAGCTATAGCATATAGCAGGAAAAAATAGAAGAAATGGGTGCTTAGAATAGCAAAACTATCATGTTCCTTTGGACAACACTGGTCTTAGCTACTCCAGACATAATACAAACAATGCATGTCCCACTAGTTTATGCTTTTGTATGCATGTCAGTTGTTTATTATAATATATGAGAACATGAATAAGTAGCAATAAAATCCATGATTAAATGAGCAATTGCATGCATGAATTCTGAAACTTCTAAGGTGGAGTTCTTTCCCTAAACAATACCCAAAGAGTAAGAATTAAAGCTTTCAATAAACGTTTTCTGTCACAATAAGATAATATTCATATTCAGGCCAATCAATATTTCTAATTCTAATGAGGCCATATGCTTATCTTACAGAAAGAAAGGTGGTTACACTGAGGTAGAGAGATGACCCTCTAGATTCAAGACAAGACTGAGTAAAACCCGAAATACAGGATGAAATCATCTACTCATAGCTGCATTCCCTGCAGCATGATTTATAATGCAGTCAAGAGAAGTGAAAGCAAGTCCAATGTTGTGTGATGTGTGAGCAGAATACTTATTTTCCTAGACAGTTAAACAGAGAGAGAGAGGGGGGAGGGAGGGAGGGAGGGAGGGAGGGAGGGAGGGAGGGAGAGAGAGAGAGAGAGAGAGAGAGAGAGAGAGAGAGAGAGAGAGAGAGAGAGAGAGAGAGAAATATTTAAGAGATTAAATTCAGTACCAAATGCACGCTAGACAACCACTGAGCCATACCTCTTGTCCCACTGCATATTATATAATCTTTAGCCCTTCCTGAACCCATAAGATACTGTGTCCATGCCCATTGTGTAGATAGGAAACTGGGGCCCTAAGCTAGTAACTCCCAAGCAGCTTATCTAAGAACGCAAGCCTAGGCTGACTCCACAATGAATTCTTGCTATTATTTTCTGGATTGCAAACTCTGTGAAAGGCTCATAGGTGGGGTCACATGAAGTTAGGGAACGTGCTGAGTGGGTTCTATATGCCCATTCACCTCCACTCTCGTCTTCCTCTCCACCTGCTCTCAGGAGAATTTTTTCACCCTTTACTTCCCCCAAACCATGAGGTGGTAATAAATGCTGTGAAAGATGGAGATAGTGGAGTTGGGGTGTTTGGTTAGAGGCTCAACTCCAGGGCTGAGCTCCTGTGTGTTTATGTTCTCTCTCTAACATTCTGAGAGCATTCCTTCCCCCATTAAGGCCAGGGTATGGCACAGAACACTATGAAACTCAGAATACTGTGCTCTCGCTGTGCCTTTGCCCCATAGTTTCACGTAAATAAATAGATACTCCTTTGGTGCAACTCTATTCAATTGCAGAATTGGCATGTGTTATGTGACTGGTACTTGTTCAGACTCTGAGCATGACACGAAGAATGGGAAAATCTAAACATTAGGAGAGCAGAGCTCAGGATGAAGCCAGATCTGGGTGAAACTGCAGTTGGGTGAAGTCTTAAATAAGACCAATTAAGCCTCATGTCAGTCTTGCTCCACCAAGGCCATGTCACAAAGATTTATTGCTCCTCTGTGTTCTGGTCTAAATAACTGTCACATATATTACCTTCATTTTAATACTTCACAGAGCAATAGACACATAATAGCAGGATTGAGATAGACATGATGATATCCATAAGTATCTATAGGAGAGGTAGAACCCAGCCTTGCACGCAACACCTTTGAATAAGAGATGACAATTGAGGCAGGAGTAGAATTCTATAGGCAGAGAGTGAAAGAATATCCAGCTAGTAGGCAACAACAAGAATCAGTGTCACCTAGGGGACTCTGTGTGCGTGTGTGCATGTGTAGTGCTGGATGGGTGCATGCTGGTGAGTTGGTGGGTGCATACACCCATGCATGTACTTGTGGAGGTGAGAACAGGTATTTTCCTAGCCACCTTAATGTCTTGAAACAGCCTCTCACTAGACCAGAAGCTCATTATTTTCAACTAAGCCATCTGACCAACATGCTCTGCAGATCTTCCTGTTTCTGTACTCCAGTGCTGAGGTTACAGACACACAAGCCATGCCTAAATATTTCTATGGGTACCAAAGGATAGAATCCAGGGTCTCTTTCTGGCACGCAAAATACTCTTACCCATCTCCCCAGTCATCTAAAGTGTCCGTTTTAATCTCTCCTTCTTGTGGGTCAATTGTGAAGTTGATTTCTCATCACCATGAGATCCGTACCCAGCTAGTGAGAGTATCTCAGCAAATAGGCTTAATAGAGTTCCAAGCCTTGAAGACAAGTCCTGGGATCAAATCTCGATAGAATTCTCCCCTAATGAACACGTGAACCCACTCATTGGTGTTCACACAAACTAAACACTCTGTCCAGTGAGTGAGAAGTGCCAGGCCAGTTCACTTTTCCAACACACTGAAATATCTTCCCACCTGACTTTTTCTTCACATAATGACAGGCAGCTCACTGCACTTTAGAAGCACAAGATAAGCCAAAGGCAAGATGGTATAAGGTTTCTTAAATAACTAAGAAGTTGAAATTCACTGGTGGATGAACATAGCCACATAGTGTGGCTTGTCTTGGTGTGATTTCGTTCCCAGGGTCTCTATTCCAGAAGCTTAATTAAAACTCTCAGTCTTCTGACCTAGTTCCCAGAGAGACCATAACCTTTCCCTCACACTTATACAGATGCTATGATTTGAATGGACTTAATCCCTTAATTTTTACCTAGGAAATGGTAATATTGGTCTAATGAATGAGGCTGGCGTTTTGGACCAAGAACAGAATTGTGATGCAAGAGGCTGTAGTCTCAGGCCCCTGATTCACCAGCGGACCTGGGGCAAGCCACTTAACAAATCCGTTCCTCAGTTTCCCCAGCCATAAAACAGTGATAATCATAGTTCCCACCAGAGATACTCTTTGTCAGGACCTTTGATGTTAGTTTCCACAGACAAAGGGTTGTTTTAATTATTCCGAGTGTAGTAATGAGGAAGGCACAATGCCAGAATGACTTTTATAAGCCTTCTCAGGTACCCATTTCCGGCTGCTGCCAATGAGTCATATTGGACCACAGACTTGCCTTGCTCACGAAGCACAGTGCAGGTCAATGGCAGGGAGCAGAGGGAGGCCAGTGGGGTAGACTTTATTAGTTGATAGACGTCACTATTGAGTGGAGATGAGCACAGATTTTAGCACCTGATCAGAGAGAACCCACGTCCCTGTCTGCTGACTTTTCTCTGTAACCTTGAAAGTGTTTCTTCAGCTTCCGGGGCTTGAGTGCTTCAATTAGACACTAAAGCAACCAGATTTGAAGAAATGGGTAACAGCACATGTGAAATGCCCACCCAACCCCAACTTCCTTTCTCTCTTTTTGAAATGGGCTTTATACTTTGAGCAGGTTTAGCTTCACAGCAATACTGAACAGAAACTACCAAGTTCTCTGTAACCCTTGTCCCTGCATACACCTGAAGCCTCCGCTACTATCTGTGTCTGGCCAGAGTGCTTCATTTGCTATAATTAAATCTACATTGACTCATGGTTAGCACATTAAATCTATACAGTAAGATTCACCTAAAGCTGTCCATTCTCTGAGCTTGGGGAAATTTATACAGTCATTCGTCCAGAATTATAGTGTCATGACTAGTTTCACTCTTCTAGAGCAATCCTGTGTGTGCCAGGTATGTACTTGATTCTCCCCTTAGCCCCTGGAAACTTTTGATCTTTGTACTGTCTCTCCGTTTTCCTTTGCCAACGTGTCATTCAGGTGAATTGTACAGGTCAGGTTTTCTACTTAATGATACACGTGGAAGGTGCTTCCATGTGTTTTCATGGCTTGAGAGCTCATTTCATTTTAATACCAAATAGTTTTCCTTTGTCTACAAGAACCATTATTGACCCACTTACCAAGTGAAGGACATCTTGCTTTTAAATTTTGGAAATTATAAGTAAGGCTTCCTATGCATCCAAGGGTAAGTTTTCGAGTTGACATGAAATTCCAACTTATTTGAATAAACAGTAAACAAAGAATGCATGGTAACGATCTAGTTAGCTTTGGAAGAAACTGCAAAATGACCCTCTGAAGTGTTTACACTGTTTCGCATTCCCACAGCCAATATATGAGAGTTCTTCTCATTCCATATCCTTATCAACATGTACTGCTTTAAGGGTTGTCAACATGTAATGCTCGAACGGTTTGGGGGGCACTCAGGCAGGGAGATCGGGATCTGTCCCTGGTCTATGGGTAGGCTTCTGGAATCCGGTAGCCTTGGTGCAGTAGGAAGGGGCTTGGACCTGCCTAGGCTCAGTGTGCTGGGCTTTGCTGATTCCCCATGGGTGACCTCAATTTGGGGAATGTGAGGATGTGGTGTGGCTTGGGAAAGAGGGCTGGGGAGTGGGAGGAGGGAGGAGGGGGGTCTGTGGGTAGCATGTGGAGTGAGTAGAAAATTTCTTAATAAAGAAAAATGAAAAAAAGAGTTTTGGATTACTGCTATTATAATAGAAGTGTACTTTGTGTATGAATTATAATTTCTGAAAGGTCCACCTGGCTAAATTCAAGCAGGCTATGGCCTGAAATCAAAATGGAGGGTAGCAGCCACTCAAAACAATAAAGCCCCAACTCCTACAGTTTGCATAATATTTCTACCCATTGTCTGCCATGTTATCTGCTCCCAGCTCATATTCATCACATCTTATGTCCAAGCAACTGTAATGTCATTATAAAGTGATGCTAACTAAGTAATCTCTGTCCAGAATGGTGGACAGTCCCCAGAGCTAAAAACCAAAAGTGAACAAGAATTTACAATAACAGTCATTTATCTTCCATCCATCCCAGCAACAAATTTTTAACATATATTCCATTAGATTCTCAACGGCTTTACAAAAGGACAGTTCTACAGGCAAGAGATCAGAGACCTTCAGAGTAAGATCTAGGTTGTGATTGGAAGCGAGTGGGAGAGCTTCTACTTTAAGAAACCCACATATGTCAAAATTCTAAGAAATGGCCTCTCTGGGGGGCAGAATGATAAGGATGAAGAGTGTCAGAAACTGGCATGTCTAGACTAGATTTAGATCATAACTGGCACCACTGGCTGGCAATGGTAGGGTCCAAATGTATGAGTAAACGTGATGACAGAAGAGGACATCTGTGCTGTGGTCAATATACTGTGCATAAGGACAGCTGCTGATGTCTCAGGAAGCGTACTTCAATCTCTTTTGTTATGGTGCAACTGCCATTGTTGGCCTGTGACAAATCCATTTTGAAGTTCAATTAAATAAATCTGTGCCATTTAGCCATATATCAAGTGGACTTACTTGGCACTCATGCTGGTGTTTTATTCTTTGTGTTATTTTTTTAATGTGTTCTTTGTGTCTCAAAGTGAGGATATTCAACAGACTAAGTTCTTAAGTCTTTGATGTTCTGCGACATATGGTTTTTTTTGGCCTATGACGGGGCTAAAATAATTGTACTTTATATCATTGCTCAGTTTTTTAGGTGTCGTATGTCAGTTAAGATCAATATGCTCCTCAAGACCACAAAGACATATCTAGGACAAAAATCACAGGTCTCATGCTTCCTTGCTCTGTAGAATACCCCAGGCAAAAATGGACAGTAAACTATAATAGAAAAGGTAACTACTGATTTCTACTGACATGGAGGGAGGGAGCATAAGAGAAAAAGGAGAAAAAAAGGGAGAGGGGAGAGAGAGAGAGAGAGAGAGAGAGAGAGAGAGAGAGAGAGAGAGAGAGAGAGAGAGAACTGAAATCTATTTTATCTAGACCATGAGAGTAATTTGCCATGTTTTATTAATGGGTATTTTCACATCCTGAGCTAGCTTAATTGCTAATTAATTAAAAGATGATTGGATAAACAATGGATTGTACTATAGAATGAAGATAGCAAAATTTCCTGTCATGGTGTGTAATGAACACTCTTTATCCTATTGCCCTACCAATCATTCAGTTCCTTAATTCCTGAAGAACCCCAGGAGCCATTTCTTGAAGATGAGAGTTAAATTGGATCAACATTAGAGGACTTTGGGGTCAAACTATATTAAAGGCCATAGGCAATCAAAATTAATTAAATCAGAAGAGAAGAAAAAACAGTCCATGTAAAAGAGTCTAAAATAGCAACAATAGCATTGGTATTAAATTCAAAATACTTATGTCTGAAGCATTTACAATTGTGGGTGTGATTGACAGACACATCCCCTTTCTTCAGCCTTTTTCATCTTCTATGAATGGAAATGACTGGTTTTGCTGCTGTTAACAGAATCCCAAAAATAATAGTAACCTAAACAAGATAGATGATAAGTTTTCTAACTTGTAAACATTTAAATGTAGCTATCTGAGAAGTTGTGGGAGCTCTACTTGGCAGAGATTTCAGAAGCTGGGACATTTATATCTTACTTTTCTTTCATGCTGTAGGCTTCTGCTCCCTAAAGATCACCTCAGAATCTAAGAGGGCTGCACTGTTATCTGCTTTCACATACCCGTCTAAACCAACAGAGCTAAATACATTTTCTTAAGAAAGAAAATAAAGTTTCAGTACAAAATCTATATCACATAAAGCATCTAAGAGCTTTTATGTGACACGTCATCCTATATTAGCCAAAATTTAGTCATATAGTCAAATATAGCTGCAAAGGAGGTTGGGAATTCTAGTACTGTTGTAGACTGCAAAGGGTCCAGCATGGAAAATTCTATCAGTATTCAGGAAATAGGAGGGGGGGTAGAAATTTGAGGTACCTATCAGTCTTTGATCCAAGATATAACACAAAAGTTTGTTATGACAACACAAGGAAATCATCATGGGTATGAAATAGATTGAAAGGCAGTTAGTTCATAAGAGGTGTTGAACAACACTTGGCCAAGTCTGATATATAAAAAGAAGACTTTTTTCTGAAAATTCAGAATCCTCTTCAACATAATGGCAGCATCCTCCCTCAGAATATTAATCTAGCCCAGAATATTAATCCTAGGTACAAAGGCCAGAAAATGACTGCAGTTCGAGCTTCTGTTTAAGATGGACGTGAGTCTTAGTTAGACTTACTAGTTCTGTGATAAAACACCACAAGCAAAAGCAATGTGAGGAGAAAAGGCTTAATTTTGCTTATTCTTCCCTATCACAGTTCACCACCAAAGGCAGTCAGATCAGGAACCAGGAGGCAGGAGCTGATAGAGAGGCCATGGAAGAGTACTAGTTACTAACTTGCTCCTTTTGATTTTTCAGTCTGTTTTCTTTCCTACTTCATTCAGGAGTAGCAGCCCTATAGTGGCTCCACTCACAAAAGGCTGGGGCCTCCCACATCAATCACTAATTAAGAAAATGTCATACAGGCTTGCCTATAGCTTGATCTTACAGAGGCCTTTTTCTCAAGTAAGGGTCTCCCTTCTCTGATGCTTCCAGTTTGAATCAAGGTGATATAAAAATGAGCCAGCATTGCATGCAATTGTCTTCTACATTCAATTCCTTGAGGGCTTTGATAAAATATGTCTCTGTCCCCCAGCATCTTGATCATTGTTTGTTCATTTTTCTCAAACTTAGTACAGATATCATTACCTTCTAGAATCTTCCCGGGCACTTGCAACTTAATCAGATGCTTGTCTGCTGAGTTACGACAAAGCCTGATGCTCACAGCCTTCATGTAAACTTATTATTGTATTGAAGTTTGTCTGTCTATGTGTCTCCATCATTGCATTGTGAGCTCCTCAAGAGAAAAGATGCCCAGCATCATAAGCCCAAAGCAAAGCAAAGTCTCAGGCCTCACTCCCTTAATCCACAGAGAAGATTAGAATAATTTGTTGAATTAACATTTTATATATAACAATCTTGTTGATAAATGGCATAAAGTTTTCTGTAGGACCCAATGATATAATATATATTTAATAATCTATGGACATGTCTAAGCAGGTAAACATACTTGCTGTCAGGCTTGACAACTTAGGTTTGATCCCTGGACCCCCATGATAAAAGGAAATAATCTACTCCTATAAACTGTCCTCTGGCCTCCACACATACATACCACGGCAAGCACATGCCTCCATGCACAAATAAATGAATAAGTAAATAAACTTTAAAAAAAAATTAAGGAGTCTGTGAACAGTATCAGGCATGCATTGATTGGGTCCTTAGCGAATGCTTATTCAACTAAATAACCGAAAGTCAATATTTATCAAGAAGCCAGTATTGGTGTCAAGTATGGGAAGGATTGTGTTCGTATGCATTCATTTAAAGGGAAAGTGGTAGCAGAGATTAAAAACAAAGGATAAGTGATTTTCTTTTATCTCCTTGAACCATGAGGTAGCAACTCCTGTGATATAAAACTAGAAAGACTACCAAAAGGTCAAAGCTGAGAGGCAGAGCGTTCTGTTGCCAGCACTGACAATTACATCACCTGAGACATTTGTGCAATTCCTACTGAGCATTTTGAAGTGGTGAGTGGCAGATTTTAACTCTTAAACATGCTTCTTAACTTTGACACTATTGACAGTTTGAACCAGATGGCTTTGGTTATGAGGCTTTCCTGTGTACTCTATGGTGTGCAGCAACATCCATGGCCTCTACCCACAAATTGCTAATAGGAACCCCAATATAAATATAAGCATTATAGGAATCAAAATTCTCAGCGTGCATCTCTAATAGTCTTCTAGAGACTAAGATTGCTTACTACTGAGGAATGGAGTTGTAGGACAAAAAGGAGAAGGAGAAAGGAGAGGAGAAGGAATCAGTACCATAAAATCACTGAAGACCATTTCATAGAGGCTGATGATAGCGTAGTAAGTTACAGAAAACAGCCTCCTTTCAATGTAACATGTTTTATATCTTACTGTCAATTTTCTCCCACCAAAAAAAAAGAGAAATAAAACAAAAGACATTATAATGGCATCTAGAAATTACTCAAAAACATCCACAGATTAATTAAGCACAAAACAGAGAGGGGCAGGGAGCAAATTATATGAAAAAAAAAGTCCTTAGATTTTTTTTAACTTGGAATATTTTCAATTAAAAATACCACATGATCAATCTAATATAAACATTAATTTGATCTTAGGTTGATTTAATTATAGTGAAGAATTCAGGAAGGAGGGGATGATCCTGGTACTTGGCTCTCTATGAACACATCACAATACAGTAGGAGTAACTGAATCCAGTTCTGGGAGACTTCTTTCAAGAGTAACAGGAGGGGAAATGATCAGCCAAAGTGGAGGAGGGTCATCAAAGTTAGGTTGACCATTCTCCAATGATACAAGACATGTTATGGAATACTGCCTACAGTGAGCTATGGAGGCAGCTGGAGAGAATGCTTCTTGGAACTAATAGCCCAGGGGAGGAAACAATGTCACAGAATATAATGAGAAGAAGTAAAAGATGGAATGGAATAAGAGCAACATGTTGCACAGCAAACTTTAAACAAGAGTGGTGTGGTGGTTTGAATAAGAATGGCCTCCATAGGCTAATAAGGTTGAAAGCTTAGTCATTAGGGACTGGTACTACTTAGGAGGGATTAGTAGGTGTGGCCTTGTTGGAGGAAGTGTGTTGCTGGGGGTTGAGCTTTGAGATTTCAAAAGCCAAAGCCAGGCCCTTTGCCTCTCTCTTTTCCTGCACCCAGATGTAGAACTCTTAGCTACTTCTCCAGCACCATATCTGCCTGTGTACTGCCATGTTCCCCGTCATGATGAAAATGGATAAAAGATCTGAAACTGTAAGCAAGCCCCAATTAAATGCTCTCTTTTATAAGAGTTGTCATGGTCATGGTGTCTCTTCATATCAATAAAACACTGACTAAGACAGGTCGTGTCTCAATTGGGGGTACCATGCTTCCACAGAGTTATTCTGAGAAAATAACTCAGAAGACAAATTCAGTAAGACCAGAAACTGGTAGGGTAGGAATGGGGGTGGGTGGCAGAATCAGTGGGGAACCTCTTGCAGTGGCCCCTGTGAAGAATATAAGGACAATGATCTGAAGCATTTACAAAGGAAGCAGAATAAGAAATTTTCCAAGAGGTAGGAGAAGGCAGAATCATAAGAACTCGGTCACTGGATAAATATGGCTGATGGTAAGTTTTAAAGCTGTCCTGGATATCTCTAGCTTAGAAGATATGAAGTGACTTGTGAAAAACAGCTTCCAGAACACAAGGTGCTGCTCAGTGTTTGGGGAAATGGATGCAGAGTTCATTTTGTGTGGTCTCGAGGGTTAAAATTAAAGTAAGGTGACAGCAGTTCAGAAAAGTTTTACCCGAAGAGCAAGAATAATTTTCTGAGATTCATTGCAATCCAAAACCTGAACCAAACGTTCTATGGACTTAGTGGGTGGTGAGCTCAAGAGGGTTCCTAGTGAGAAAACAGAAACCTACTGTGCAAGGTGTCTGTAGATTTTTACTGTTACCCCACCCCCCAAAACACACACACTCGTGTACACACACACACACACACACAACTGACTTCTAGTAATGGTGAAATTGTTGATAGAACCCACTTTCAAGGAACCAAACTGTCTCTCACTCAATCTGTCAATACGAGGAGATCAGGCTCTACCCACCTGCACCAGGAGTTAGTCCTGTAACTCCGGCCTTCACAATTCAGATATTTAGAAAATAACCTCAAGGGAGATATGTGGTCTAAGCTAAGCAAATAGTGTTCTCCACTAAAACTTCCATGGAATCATTAGAGAACTCAATCTCTCTCTCTCTCTCTCTCTCTCTCTCTCTCTCTCTCTCTCTCTCTCTCTCTCTCTCTCTCTCTCTCTCTCTCATTCTCTCTCAAATGAAGGGCTGAAATCAAGAGGAGAGATGGCACAAGAGAGTAAGAAAGCAAGAGAGAGACTCCTTCAGGGGACATGACGAAGAAAGTCTTTGGAAAGGCTACCCCCATTGGTTGTCTCCAAAATCTCACTATCATACAAGAACTTTTAATTTTTTCTTTAGTCACTCAGGTTGAAAAGTTTATTGCCACTTGCCTCAAAATAAATCCTTATCATGGATATTGTAAGGGAAATTCCAATGTAGTGTGAGAAGTGACTCCCAGACAATAGATCATTGCCAAAGACAGTTCAGATCAATGTTTTGAAAACAACTGGACATCTTCAAACTTAAAAGAGAGGACAATCTGACATATTGGTAAATTTCCAATCCTGATATAGATAAATTGGGGGAAAACATTCAAAAACCACAAAGTTTTAACTTTAAATGCACTGACCATCACAAGAACCACTCTAGTGTGCATGCTGCATATCTGGGATGCCTTTTAATACCTTCTTCTAAGATCAACAGCTTAGTAAGTAGAACTGAAACGTCCTTTATTGCAACACTGGATCATTCCTGTAATAGGGGGATATAATCTCATTACAAGCTCTAGTAGTCACCCAGATTACAATCTTAATTGCCAGCATAGGTAGAAGTGTAATAATATATGCTTATCCTTTTTTTGTAATTGCATAATTAAAGAAGAGCAGGAGTTTTATTTTTCAGTAAGCAAGCTTTCTTGCCTTTGGGCTATGCAGATTTTCACTCTTCTAAATGTGATATTTATGAAATGTCCATTTTGCATATTACTTTTTGCATTTTAGGTAATATATTAAATGATTTTCCCTTTAGCCTTTCAAAATATCTCCTTCCCTTCAGTTGTGTCCATATAATCAGTATTTAAAGAAGGAGCTTTGGAAAGGAACCACCTGGATTCACATGCTAAAAAGCACTGTGACTATCTAGTACTATTGATTTTGTGAAAACCAGCTAAGGTATAAGAACTCCGTCTTTCTCTTCTAGTACATGGGACTGTGAATACTTAACATATATGAGAAACAAAACATTTTAAAGGTGTTCTACAACTGCAGAAATGAAAATTTATTGAGCACTTGCTTTGTCCAATGCTGTGAGGCTTTACTTACAATTTGTCCTTTGAAGGGTGTTTCCGTAGTGTAGTGGTTATCACATTCGCCTAACAATTTGTCCTTTGCTGTTTTCATGTAGAAGCCCAGAGGTGAATGGATCTTAAAGGCTAGAGTATCAGACACTTCCCTTTGTTTTAAACTACCATCGTCTTCTAGTTTCCAGAAGCCTGGATTTTAGATTTAGTTTTTGTTTTGAGGCAGGTCTCATGTAACCAAGGTTGGCCTCAAGTCACTCACTTCCTAAAACGACCCTGAACTTCTGATGCACCTTCCTCAACCTTCCCAATGCTAGATTACAGATGTAGCACACCATGACAGGTTTTGTGCAATGCTTGGGAATAAACCCAGGGCTTTGTGCATGCTGGACAAGCATTCTATTCACTGAGTTACATCCCCAGGTAGGTTTTACTATGTAGCCAGGAAGAAAGTGTGTGTAAGAATTGACTTCCCCCATAGTGTGTTGTACAGGCAAGTTTGGTAGGCATAGATGAGGCTGATAAGTGGAAGCACACACACATGCTGAGAGCGACAACTGCTTCTCCAGGAGGAAGTAGAGGCTCATTTTGAAGTATTTGTATTTATAACCATAGATCTATGCTGATCTCACATTGGTCACAGAATCTTCCTTCTGCAGTGAGCAGCAGTTATGACAGAGACACATAACTGGACACGGTCCTGAGAAAACTGACTATGAGTTTAGGACATCTATATGAGCCCCATATCCATGCCCAGGCTCAAGGAAGATTCAGGAAAAAAGCATAGAAGGAATCTAAGAGTTGAAGGCTGGGAGGATTCCTGTGAAGTGCTGTCTTCTGAAAATGACCCAGCTCTTGCACTGATGGACTCACAGCAGCTGGGTACCCCACAAGATTAAGTTGGCCAAAATTCCAGTGAGTGCACTAGACTCCACCTTTAGCTAAAGAACTATCAGCGATTGATCTAGGCTGGGGGAGGGAGAATCAGTTTTCCTCCCTGATGTGGCCACTAATAGCTTGTCCATGCTACAGTGGGAGGCTCCACTCTATGTGTCATGGGCACACAGAGAGCAATAAGTATGTTCAATGGGATGAATGGAAGGATGGATAGATGGATGGTTGGACAGATGGATGGATAACTAGAGAAAAGGACATGAAGCTGGGAGGGGAATCTGGAAGGGGAAATAGAGGGTGGACTTGATCAAAATACACTGTGTACATGATTATATTCTTTAACAATAATTTTTAAATAATTTAAAAAAGATCTCAAAGGCTAAAATCATGGGTCAGGTTTTCTTTTGGGGGCTGTGTGGTTGTTTGAGAGACAAAGAACATAAAGTGTGTGTAGGGAGCTGAGGAGGATCTGGGAGAAGTTGAGGGAAGGAAAAGAATATGATCAAATACTGTATAAATGTTTTTAATCATTTTTCTTAAAAGAGGACATACTGCCCTTGCAAATGACCCAAATTCAATTCCTAGCACCCATGCCAGGCTGCTTAAAGCTCCCAGTACCTTCTGCTATGGGGAATTCAATGCCTCTGGCCTGCACTGGCATTCACACTCACATAAATGCATGTACCCACATACAGACACAGACACACACAATTAAAAATAATAATAATCAATCTTAAAAAATTAAAACGTCCATTAGAAGCAAAGAAACCTGCTGTGGGATGTTCTGTATGGCAAATGTGTTGCTGATTAGTCAATAAAAACACTGATTGGCCATTGGCTAGGCAGGAAGAATAGGCGGGACAAGGAGGAGAATAAAGCTGGGAAGTGGAAGGCTGAGTCAGAAAGACACTGCCAGCCACCACAATGAGAAACAGCATGTGAAGATGCCGGTAAGCCACGAGCCATGTGGCAAGGTATAGATTTATAGAAATGGATTAATTTAAGCTGTAAGAACAGTTAGCAAGAAGCCTGCCACTGCCATACAGTTTGTAAGCAATATAAGTCTCTGTGTTTGCTTGGTCGGGTTTGAGCGGCTGTGGGACTGGCAGGTGAGAGAGATTTGCCCTGATTGTGGGCCAGGTAGGAAAACTTTAGCTACAGAAACCAGTATTTATTTTGTGGAGTGGATGAGTTTGTGTGTTGTATATGTATGTGCACATATGTGTGTAGTCATGCTTACCTGTATGTGAATGTGTTGGGGTAAGAGGTTGGTGTAGGCATCTTTTATCATTCTCCATTTTTGACAGTTTAGGAGATATATAATGAATTTTGCTCATTTTTACACCCATTGCTTTCTTTCATCCTTGTCTCTTTCCCACCAAAATGCTTCTTCTTCCCCCAAAGCCCCCTCTGATTTTGATGTCTTTGGGGTTTTGTTTGGGCTTTTGTTTTGTTTGTAACTCTCTGTGCTATGGTTGCTTATATGAGCATTATCAGAGGGTTAATTGACTGGAACACAGGCAACCCATCGGTGGCAACACCACTGATAATAAATGACACCCTTTCAACAACCTTGTTCATAGTTCCTCAGTGAGCAGGATGGCTTCAGGAGATCCGCCCCCGCTGCATGAGGAAATCCAACCTTAACTTTTCTGAGGTAGTGACTGTCACTGAACCTGAAACTTGTCTGTTTAGATAGACTGACTGGGCAGAAACCCTGTGGGATCTGCTTGGCTCAGTCTTCCCTGTGCCTGCTCTACGGTTAAAGCTGTATTCCACTGTGCCTGCCTTTTATGTGGATGCTGAGGATCTAAACTCAGGTCCTCGTGCTTGTGCAACAGGCACTTTATCCACTGAGCCATTTCTCCAGCCCCAAGAAGCAAAGAAGTCAATATTGAAAGAGTCACTATAGAGTAGTGACGTACAGTTTCCAGTCTTGAGGGCTGCTTATTCTTGCCCTACTCCTGACTCTCACTCCTTCTTAGAGAATTTCATGTCTGTGACCTTTCATCAGCCATCACTCATCGCACAGGTATCAACCCACAAATCCATGCTTTTCCTTCTTTGCTCTAGCCTGCATTGGTCAGCCCCGATTTTTGCCATCTTGAATGTGTGTGAAAATTTCCAAGTACTAGCCTTATTTTAGCTTTATGTAAGGAATTTGAACGAACTAGAGGAGTTCCAAAGTGACAGTTCTTGCCTTTACATATTCACTTAAATCTGTTCTCAAATCCATCATTTCACCCCATATCTCACATTTATGCTCTGAGACATTCAATCCCCTACATTTAATGCCTAAACCATAGCATATACCAATACTAAAATGCTAACCCTTAAAAGTGTTTATTATGTGTCAAGCTGGTGTGCCATTGAATCCTCACTACAACCCTTCAGGGAGATACTATTAGCATTTCTTTTTCATGGATACGGAAATACAGACACAGAAAAATGAATAACTTGCCCACCTTTATACGGATACTGGTAGAACTAGGGTCAAAACAAATGTGTAAGTAAATAAATATAAAAAATGAGAGGGGGATGCTTAGGGAGAGCATGTTTAACAATGGAGGGAAATATTCTCTGGGCAACATGAATTGTGCAGTTTTTAAACATAACATCTTATCAATCTTTCCAAGTTTTGTAAAGAAATTCTACCTCAGGTATTAGCTGTGAAAGAACCCAGGGTCACTAGACTAACCAGTGTCTGAATCAGAAATTAAAGTCTCTGGGGACATGAGGAGCAAGAAAGGTCATTACTGTTTTCTGTAGATTCTCAGCAAGGATTCATGGAGCAGAACCAGGATGATTATATGAACTTGGACTTGAAGCTTCTCTAATTTTAACTACTTTTCTCATCCTTTCTTCCTCTTACCTGTGTTGGTCAGATTCACCATCTAGGTAGGAATGTGGAGAGCCAGGACTAACCCCAGACCCCATGAATATGTTCAGATAATTTAAAAGTATGAATGAAATGTTTTGTATTTCAGGCACGGCAGGTGGCACAGGGAATTCAGATCTAAAAAGGCATGTCTGCCCTCAGGGATCTTAGAGTCTGTCCATAGACACAGTTACCCTCAAATAATTCTTCAGAGTATTTCAACTGTCTTTGGAAAGAAAAGGCAATGAATGCAAACGTGGAGAGGAATTTGCTGAAATCTGGCTCATAGACACAGATGCTTAAACTGAACCAAGTGCCTGGTTAGAGCCCCATCCCTGAAGATTTGGCCACATGGTCCACGTGATCAAATTCCAATTTAGCCGTCAGATCTAGAAAGGGTCCGCTCAGGAAACATTGTAACTCCAACTTCCAAAGAGTACAGAAGTACCATGAATAGCTAGTTACACTGGTGTACAATGTAAAGCCCCAGTGTTCTCTATTCACCTAGATTCCATAAACTGTGACCAAGATATCAGGAGCTGCAGGTGAGAGTCAAGCTACCCAGGAGAAATTTTCTAAGGTGGGTTGTGGAGAGGACAACAGGATTCAGGTCCATCAAAGGTATACGGGGATGGGTGTTGGATAGTTGTGTGCAAGAATCAACAATACTGCATGAATAATGTTTTCAAGACTCCTAGAATGTGCTCATATACATGTATCCATATGCATTATGTATATATAAATCTTAGTGTAGTTATATATGATCTTAGTGTAGTTGACATATGTATGTGTGTTTAGAAAGAAATTTTTAAAGCAGTACTATGAAATAGATGTTACTTTATTTGCACCTGGATAGGAAGAAAACTGAGAAGTGAGTTACCAAAGATCACATAGGTAGAAAGAGGCTGGGCCACACATGAGGCAGTCTTTCTCAAAAGCCCATGGAAGCCTGTGCAATGAGACAATGGAGATGAATAATTATCAAGAACCTTCGTGTTCCGGCAAAAGAGGCAAACAGAAGGATCCCCTTCCTAACAGGACCAGCACCTTTGAGAACAGTTATGGTCCCTACATGAGTAGCCACACACTCAAAAGCTATGCAACAAAATATCTTACTCTAAATCCAGTAGAGCCATGCAGTTGTGGGTCTGCAGAATGGGGGAGCTCAGATAAACTTCATCTCAAGAGCTGTGAGGAATTCAACTCTTGAGATGAAGAGGTGAAGCAGGAATAAAGGCAGCTCGGGACTGACAAGGGTTCCAGGTATAATTCACATAAACAAGACTCCCCAGTAGAAAGTTATGTGAATCCAGCACTCGCTGGCTGTCTCAGAAACCAAATTTGGGACAAAATTTTCTAGCTTTTGAGCATTGCCTTTTGTCTTTCCAGATTGTAGACAACCTCTTTCCATCAGAGAATTAGTAATTGTACTAGTGATTCCACAAACAACCATCATTATATTCCCTGGAGGTTCTCAGGCCGACAGATCTTTTGTAAGCTAGCTGATGGGGTGGGTGCTGCTACTTAAGTAGCAGAAAGGAAAATATCTTTCTTTCTACTATGTTCTTAGCATTCATGATACTCTTGTACTCTCTTCTTTGAAGATGCATCAGGATTCACAGCATGTAAGAGATAAATAAGAAACCAACTTTATAAATGAATCATTGCTTGTGTAAGTTTCTCATTTGTTCATTCATTCATCCAATGAGTAATCCTTGAGCACTTACTATATGCCAGAGACTGTGCTGGGCTTTGAACACTTTGAAACAAAGCAAAGCCCCTGACCGCAAGCAGCTGATGTCAGGTCTTTAGAGCAGGGCTTATCCATCCTGACTTCATATCTCAATAGATATTACATCCTATCTCCATAGATGTTGCTTTATTCGCATCCAGATAGGAAGAAAACTGAGAAGTGAGTTATCAAAGATCACATAGGTAGAGAGAACTTGGGAGATGGGAAGATTTTAAATATGATGTTCATCAATCTAAATGCTTATTAACAAATGAATGAATAAAGAGAACATGGTATATTACATAATGTAATGCTATTTGGCCTTAGAAATGATTAAAATAATAAAATTTATAAGAAGATAAAATTGAAGTCCACTATGATAAGTGACACAAGCCACACTCAGAAGGGAAAATGGTATAAGTTTTCCTTAATATGAATCCAGAGGAGAAAATGCATCACAAAAATAGAAGAGGGGAAGAGCTATTAGAAAAAAGACAGAGACACAGTGGGGGAGCAGAGGCAGAGCTGGGAAATTGGGGTGGTGAATATGATCACAGTACATCATATGAATTACAAAAATGTCATAACAAATCCCATTATTTTGTAAATTAGTATGTCCCAAAATTACCATTCCCAGTTACCCCAAGGCAGAGTAAATCAACCTGTGAAACCTAAAGCTGATTTCATTTCTCCAAGAAGATCCTGATACCTAGAGAGGATTGAGAATCTCTGATCTGGGAAGAACACGTGATCCCTCTTCTCTGTCCTTCATTCAGCCTCAGTAGGAATAGATCATTAAACTATAGGAAACCATTGTTACCTGCAGGAAAGACCCTCATCATTTTGTCTTTATAAGCCAGAGTTACTCATAGCTTCTTTGGCATGAATTGGAAGACTAGATGGAGAGCTGATCAGGGTGGTACCTGGATCTGGGTGGATATTTGGTGTCCATAGCTACTCTTTTTTCTTTCAAGAGGGGACTAACATCAACATCTTCCCTATGTGTGTATCAAGAAATGAATAATGAACACGTGATGGATTAATAAATGGATATTGTAGTGCACCGCTCTTACTTCATTGACTTGGATTCCTTCTCTTGATCATCCTTTCATACCATTTACTGAATCACTCTTCTCTCTTCTCTCTACATACGTGTAGTCTGGGAAGAAGCACCCCAAAGATCTTAGTATTCTAAGATGGCACCGAGCCAATGCAATGCCTCACTCATGCTGCCTGTGGGTTTGGACTGTCCAATCAATGCCCAGCTTCAGCATTTGCCTAATCAGACAGCCATCATTCTTGACTAAAAATAGACTAGAGTTATTGGTCATCTTCTTAGCCACCGTCTGCTCAGAGCCTGGACCAACCCAGGTTTCTGAGGATTGAGTTTAAATTCATGGAGGCAGTAAAATGGAAATCTACCTTCAATCTTTTCAATATTTAGGTCTGCAGTTCCTCATTTGGGGTTCAAGCTGCTTAAATCAGATTGCCTCTCTTAAAGTTACAGAACTGCCCACTACTACAGTGAATGAATGGGTAACTTGCTCTTCCCTTCTCTTCTCCCTTTAAGTTACTGGAAGTACTGAAAGAGATTAATAAGAATTTGGCAAGGAACTGGAAGTCCTGATTGTCTAATGCAACTTTTCCCAAAATGTGCTCCACAGAACACTGCATTTTCCCAGGCTGTTAAAAAGTGTCTCTAGTGCAAACTTTCTCAGGCTCTTCAATATCGGTGAGAACCACAAATCTCTCACAGAAACTGAGGTACACTACATTTTCCCAACTTATTTCAGTACAGGACTTTTTTGTCCTGTATCTCCTGGGACTAGAGATTTGGAAGAAATGTCATTCTAGATGAAACCTAAAGAATGTTCTTCCCTCTGCTTGGAGTACTGTTCCCACACCCTCATTCCCAAGCCTGACCAACTTCCATCCAATTGTCATACCCCAGCTCAAACATTGCTTTCTCCAAAAAGTCTTTTAAAGGGCCATTTTTGTCACCCTTATTTGTACCTGTTGTTTATTCCTTAAACTCTCCACTTCTCTTCTTATGGATCATATTATTCAGAGTTACAATTCTCCTTGTATTTTCCACTTAGAAAATAGTGAGGTCAGGCCCACAATGTGGTCTCCAGTAATCCTCACCACTGGTATTTAACCCTTTGTGTAGTTGTTTCCCGTCTGGATTTCTGGATGGTGCTAAGCAATAAAACATTACACCTGGGATGAGGATGTAGTTTAGTTAGTAGAGTAATTGCAAAACATGCATAAAGCCCTGGTTTCTATGTCCAGAGTGATATAAACCAGGTGTGATGGTACATGCCTTTAACTCCAGCACTAAGGAGAAGGAAACAGGATGATAAGTTTTAAGTCTTTCATAGATACAGAGAGAGTTCAAAGACAGTCTGGGATACATGAGACCCTGTATGAAAAAAAAAAAAAAAAAAACAGAAAACAAAAATAAAATGTAGTATGAGCGAGGAGACAAGACTCCCAAGATTGTATCATAAAAGGCATTGTAGCTCTGTCTTTAATTCATGAATTGCTCATCCCAGGAAGTCAGTCAGCATTCTAGGATAATATCCAAATACTCTTACAGAGGAGAACCAATGATCTTGGCATACAGCCATCATTGACTTGACAGCCCTGGGAAGCACACAACTTGGAAGTGGATCCTCCAGCTCCCATTCAACCTTCCAGAGAAGACAGATCTAGAAAACCACTGACTACTGTCCCAGGGGAGACTACAGATGAAATTTGTCCAGCTCAGTCCTTTCTGTGTTTCAGATACAAGAAGATATGGGACTGTCAATTTCTTGAGGATTAAAACTACGAAGTTATTACTATTATGTTATTACTCCCTACACACACAGGTAAATGTGCGTGCACATGCGTTTATGAACACATAGCATATGCATCCTAATTACGGTACTTAAAATATATTATACTCAGTATGTATGAAATCGATAAACAATAACAAATAAAGTAAATTTATATAAATGTGTGTATCTATGTATATATGCAAACATTTACGCCTATATAAAAGTACATGTAAATTATAGAGGTTATACATATTTTACAAAGCTTCCTGCAAATTTGAGAGGAGAAGCAGTCCCTCTAAACTACTCAATATTTAATACTCCTTATAAACTCTCATAACAAATTCAAATATTGCCCCAAAAGAGGAAATCTTGAACTCTCTTTAGCTTCAGATGTGCATGAGTTTAAGGAAAATAAAAATCTCCTCACCAGGCTGTAACATCCTTTGCTAGAAACGAAAGGGTAAGGAGCAAGGTGTGCTCAAAGCCGGTTGCAGATCTACCTTCTAATGGCTCCAAGAAGGCTTGGTGAGGGTCTAGTCCCAGCACAACTGGGTGGGAATGAAACTTAGTGTGTCTAATACAGTAGTCAATGCAGAGAGGCAAAAGCCACCTGCTGAGATCCTAGTCTTGAACATTGAGCACAGTTTATAGCTTTGGACTGGGCAGATCTAAATTGCCCCAGTCTGCAGGAAGTGGCAAACACTCTGTCGGGTTCATCTCTGCAGCACACTGTCTGGGCTTTGCGCATGGAGAAGGTGTTGGTGTTGTCATCCCCTGTCTGCAGCCTGGAGGCTCAAGGTCGGTCCTCAAAGAACAGAGTCTGCCAATGATCTCACGTAGTCAGCGCTTACCAGATGCCACAGCTGCTTTCTAAGAACACAGTGCAGCTTTTAGGCAGTCTGCCTAGAAATTCTTTTCTACTGAATTTCTGGAGGAGGTTGCCTGATTTTCTGCACACCCGAGACTTGGAGGCCAGGAAGATGAGAACAGCCAGACACTACACAAGAGAAAATTGCACCTGCATGACCCAAGCTTATGTGCCAGGAAAGGCTGTCCACGAAGGGCTTTGTGGAGGTAACAAGGGAAGAGGATGCTATGTAGGCAGGGATCAGAGTTGGGGACAGATCTACTAAGTACCACCTGTGAGGCAATTTACATGGACATTTCTTGTAATGTCAACAACAGTCCTGGAAGCTGAATACATATTCTTCACTCATTTTATAATTCTCGGAACATTAGGTAAAGTATGTACAAAAGTTAGTTCAAACCGTTCTTAACCACTCTCTTACTTCCTAAAAATCACAATTCCTAAGGAATGCTAGTGCACATTTCTAAATGTATGACAGAAAGGGTAGAAAAATACATTCTATTGCTAATCACTTTATAAGTAAAGCTTTGTTGACACACTGTTATACTTATTTATCTACATATCGTTTATGGCTGCTTTCATACCACTGTACCATAGTTCAATAGTACTATCAAAGTAATGCAATCCAGAAGTGTAAACTATTTACCATCCTGCCTTCAGAAAAAAAAAAAAGGTTTATCCACTCCCTTCTATAAGGCTAAATATATTACTATTTAACTTCAGATTATTGTAACTTCAGATCTGAAACTAAAAAGAGTTTTCAGACTAGTCATGTTGAAAAGAAATTTGAAAAATGACCAAATTTATACTCAGATTATGCAACCATTTACAGGACAAATTAAATCAACACTGCTCTTTAATTCTGGAAGTTACTAATAAAACTAAAGCCGTTGTCAAAATGAAATCAGACATTGTGACTAAAACCATCTGAGAAAGTTTGCTGTCTGAGGGGTTAATCCCACATAATCCCCTAAAAAATTCTGTGGCATACAGGTCTAAAAGAGCTGCCACTTTAGCATATTCATCAAGCATAACTGAACCTGTTCTGAATAAGAATGACCAGGACTCAGGCATAGTGGCACACACCTGTAACCCCAACACTTGGAAGACAAAGCAGAAAAAGGATGAGTTCAATGTAAGTGTGGCATACATAGCGAGACTTTTTCAGAACAGGAAAAGAATGCTGGTAAAGCTAAGGAAGTGCCACCAGTTTACATTTCCACTACAGCATGTGAAACTGGCCCTCAAGGGTTCAAGTTTGATTCCCACGTCAAGCAGTTCACAGTGGCCTGCAACTTTAGCACCAAGGTATCTGATACCACATTCTGGACTCTATACGCATTGCATGCACACAGATTTAAAATAATAAAAATAAATCTTTAAAAAAAAATTGATAGGTCTCTGTTCCACACACACTGTCACTGACTTCATACATGTCACAGAATCATCTTAGATAAATTACAATACAAGAAAAACAATTACAGTAAAGGAAAAAAGTATCAGTTTCCATAAATAGAAAATTCTGTGTAAATATAGCAACTTATTCAGTTCCAGGCAGAAAACACTGTTCACCCAAAACTCTGCCCCGGTCGTCTTCTGCCTTTTTCTGGCACTCTGAAGAAAGTGCAGGCGAAGATCAGAGAATAATCCCAGGCTAAGACTTTATCTCGAAGGCGAGAAGGACAGTTAAATAGATGTCTCACAACCTCAAACCATTGCCATTCTGCTCCAACATTTGGAGACACTGGAACCAAATGAAGAATCTGATACCACAAAAATTCCACAACTAGTTGAAAATGTGGGGAGGGAATAGAAGAGTTCGTGCCTAAAATTCATCCATGCTCTCTGGTTTCCTGGTTGGAAGTTCATGTACAACGTACCCCTACCTGTTCAGTGTTTGTCTGCCTCCATGGGAAGAACACAGACGTCAGAGTCATATATGCACTCTGTCATTGGCCAGGTCAAAAGCCCTCTCTGAGCCCATCTGTCTCCTAGTTAAAAGAATAGGCAGGTTAAGCTAATCATGTCCACTGTTATAATTTAACAGAGGCAAATAGAAGTGTCCACGATGGGCTGGCCCCACAAGGGACAAATTTCTCCCTCCTCCTTGGGTCCCCAACTCTAGCCAGAGTCAACTTTCCCCATTTCTAAGCTTCTTCAGTACCTGTGGTCTTTTCTTGTTCTTAGAACACTTAACAATAAGGTCTTGGTCAAATCCACAAGGGCCTCTGCTTTTGTGTAAGTCAAGCAAAGACATTACACAGTCTTTACCTCTGACAAATTCTCCCAAAATGCCCATCTATGACACTGAGCTTTTTAGTTAGGTGCTAAGAATTCCCAAGTTTTGTCTGGCAGGACACAGTATACTCCTCTAACTCTGAGCCTCACATTACTGGTTTCTCCAGCCTTCAGGCTTTTCAGAATCCAGACCTGAAAGAATTAACCCTACTTTTTAAGCTTCTTCCTTTCTTCCTTTCTCCTTTCTCCCTCCTTCTCTTCCTTCCTTCCTTCTTCTTTCCTTCCTTCCTTCTGATCCTTGCTTACATTACTCTCTCATTCTCCCTGTCTCTGCTATTCTCTTGATAAGCTAAATTCTGGGATTACAGCCATGAGGCATCATGTCAGTTCATAAATAACTCTCTATGATACTTTCCATGGTAAGCTGAGCCTCAACCACATCAGAGAAGGAAAAGCTGCCACTGCTAAGTTCCACCTCCATGTGCATCAGAGAGCCAGGGCTCCTGGACAGGAGGATGAATGGGACCTGTCCTCTGCCGCATGCCCTGTCAAACATCTGCCTTACCCTCACCTCCTGGCTGCTAAGGCCTTCTCTGCAGATCACACACTTGGCTTCTCAACTTCTTCCTAGAACTGCGGATCTGGCAAACTCACATCATCCTCAGTTTCCCCTCCTGTCAGCTGGTTCCAGTTCCAGTGCGGCCACTCCGAAGCACGGTACCGAGGCCAATGCATCTGTAGATCTGCAGGGACACTGAGTCTCCATCAGCACTGAGCTGATTAACTACTTGGTGCATCACAAGCACATTTCTCACTGATTCTTAGGGGAGATGACAAATACTCAGACATCAAGGAGTGAAGAGAGGGATCCCCAATGAGGCCAAGGTAGGAAAGCAGTGAAGTAGTCTATTCAGAGGTGTGAGAAGGTAATTCATATCTCTGTGATAAAAGGTATTGAACATTAGGGCTCAGGTGTAGCTCATACAGAGAGATTACCTCCAAGTACAATGCTCTGAGTTTGAGTTTCAGAACAAAAATTAATTAATTAATTAAAAGCTAAACACCAATTTGGCATCTGACCCTGGGCATAAAGTATGAATGGTAGAGATACAAATGCAATAAGTATGTCTTTCCTTGAGGAAATCACTGTCCCAAACTTCACTGTCCTGTGCAGGAGGCACCAACGCATGCATTCATTGAGTACTTGATATGCAACCAGGCCAAGCTGAGATACGCTGTAAGCATAAGACACACTGCATTTAACACTTATTGTAATAAATATGTAAAATATTACTCTCTGTGTTGTCATATTGATTGCCGATTAAGCAAACTGTATTCTAATAAATTGTGATAAATTAAACACACTATTGAAATCAATTTCTTCTGTTTCTTTTTACATTTTTAAATAAGGTGGCCGGGAAGTCTAAGATGATGTGTGCAACCCACATTGCATTTCCACTGAATAACACTGTCCTGTTTGGAACAGTTCACTGGGAGCCCATGTACTAGTCAAGTCAGAATAAAATATGTGTTTGACTAGTCCCATGAGTCTATGTTGAGGAGAAGAGCTCCCAGGTAATAGAGACACCAACAAGTGTTTATTAATACAACTCACAGAATTTACATAGCTCCCTACTGTGAACTTTTGAGAAACTCTGTTTTCATTATAACCATTATGTGTACTGAGATCTAAGGATAAACTCTTCACATGCAAGAATAACCTCATTCCCATCTTACATCCCTTCGTCTCTATATTAAGTAAGTTACACCAGTTCTAGACCCTTGGAAATAAGCGCATCCAGCATACATTTTTCTGGAGTTGCTTTCTCTATGATAAAGCATCCAGAGTAGGGAAAGGCTGCCGCTCAGCCTGTGTGAAAGAGATAAACAAAGGCACCATCAAACAGCTAAGGGGTACTTGCTGGCTGCCCACTCTGCACCAGGCTCTAGGCTACATTCTTTATCTATGTCATCTGACACAAACTATAAACAACCCTGGGGTTGGGGATTTAGCTCAGTGGTAGAGTGCTTGCCTAGCAAGTGCAAGGCCCTGGGTTCGGTCCTCAGCTCTGGAAATAAAAAAAAATAAAATAAAATAAAAAAATAAATAACCCTATAAGAAAGCTAATCTGGTTGTATTTCGCAAAGAAAGACACTAAGGTCCCTGTGATGTCACATGGCTGTCCTAACTTAATTATTAAATGGCAGCTCTGGGAGGAGAGGCCATGCCTACCTTCCTCTGAGGGTATAATCCCCTCAACTTTGTCTTTTAATAGCATTGCTAACTTTTTTCTTTTTTTGAGATCTGTTGATAAGGACTTGCATCCTTTGCATGGGAAGGAACTCCAGAGGGACACAGGTGTCATGGCTGTCCCCTTCTGGTTCCAAATGTTGGGGGGAAGCCCCATATTGAACCTCCAAGTTGTGTCTCAGCCCTTAGGCTCACAGACTCCCAAACACATAACCTAAGCGTTGGAGTCATGCCAGTCGAGGAGGGAGGGAAAGAATGTTTTGCAATGGCGGCAGGAACTTTCCAAGAGCTATTCCTGGAACCGAGTGTGTTGACGTCAGGCTGTCAACGAGAGAACAGGGAAGGGCTCTAATTTGGAAACATTTTCAACTGTGTGCTTGACAACGGTCTACGGGGTGGTAAGAGAAGTGACAGGGACTCAGATTGTACAGCAGAATGGAGGCTGGCTCATTGGTAGCTTTGTTACTAAAATGATGTCCTATAACAAAGGTGATAGATGGTAGTAGCTGCTGGAGTTCAAGTCTCAGCTCATCCACTGAATATCGGAGGCAGTATGTATCTGAATTTCCTCATCTATAAAGTAAGTGAAATAGTAATTCCTGTCTCCTAGAATACTTAGGAAGGTTGATTCAAGTTCATATATACATCATGTGCTTTCAACAATGTAAGTGGTAGCTATTATTATCATTATTTTTAATGGGCTACCCCACCTAATAGCTCTGTTCTAGCCACCTTAACAAAGATGGGGCAAAATGAGGGTAATGAAGCTTTTCCCATTGAGATGTCTATGCTTAACTGTAGAAGAAGTGTAACAGTTAGTAGAACATGAGAAAGACAAACTAAGGTACATAGAGCTTTGAAATGAGAGAAATGAATGATTGTGTAAACTTTACATCATATGGGCTCTGACATTGTCTAATTTTCCTTGTCTCTACAACTTGTCAATTATGCTTCTCAATATACTATGCTTTGAAACGATATACTGAACACGTGCTTGGTAAGTCACAAGTTTAAAAGCTTTAATTCCAGGTGTTATTTAGAAAAAAAGGGGTAACTGCCCAACCGTCATAAAGCCATTTAAAGTGCCAAGCTCTCTGAAGTTGATAGAATTCTGCCTTGAAGGACAGTGTGGCAGTGTGAATTATACAAAATACTCAATGTGCTCATATGCATTCTGAAGCCAATTAAATCCATCATGAATATCAAATTGAAGTGAAGTGTTAGCAACTGCCATTGAGCTATTTTTCTTCCCCTAATTTGTCAGAAACTGTTCAGACATAAAGCTCAAAGTAATAATTTCCAAGCCAGGCAACAACATTCAGATTGCTAGTGTCTTACTTTAGGTTGTAGCTGTTTAACATGCAATATGTCCATTGAACAAGCTATTTTCTTTAGAGCCATTTTATATTATACCTCACTTGCTTTTCTGTGCTTGGGAGAAAGGTAAACAGAGGAAGCAATAAAAAGAGGTTCTGTCTCACGGGAGTTACCTCCAAATATGTTCACATCTATCTGCATGGTTAATGTTCAGGTAGGAATTCCCGAACTGAACCCCACAAATACCACGCAATGGTCTGGCCACAAGATGCTCAGTTCTACCATTCTGTACATGGAACTAAAACCACTTATTCTTGCTGTGAGGTTTGTGGCTAAGGACTGCACCCCCAATGGGGCTCATCCAGCTCGTCCCAGAGTGCAGACAAATACAAAAAAATGCTACTGCAGAGGAGAACATAGGCATTGCAGTCAAACTCTGATATCTGGGTGCCGTAACTCCGTGATCCCAGGAAAGGAATCTCTGAACTTCGGTTTGCTCGTCTGTGAGGTAGTCCTCCTGCAAACATCTACCATGTAGAGAAGCTGTGAGAATGTAGAAAACACTACCTGATAATTGATTGACACACTGTCTGACGAGCAGCCAGCCAGCTCCTGTCAGCTCCACAATCATCTCATTCCATGAATAAAGCCCTGACAAGGCCCATGTGTCTTTCATAGGCGCCAGTGAAGAAAAGGAATTGAAGCATCACATCTTTGGTCTCCAGGAAGATGACCTAACAGGAAAGAAAACCCTTGCTATAAACTATGTTCCTGTTGGAAACCACAGGCCACAGGCTATGTGATTAAAGCACAGGGAAGCCAGTGCCTTAACTTTTCTTTCTGGATTTTCCCTCACCCAGAGGAAACGGAAAAGGAAATCCTTCCTAGATCTGCCAAAGCATCTTCCTGAGCTAGTGGGAGATAGAAGGTCTCCTGACCTTGTCACTATCTCATTCCAGCCCCCTCCAGCATCACACCCCACAGTGAATTCTGCCTTCAACTTAGGAGGAAAGTTCATTATCTAATTAGGGAAGCCCCCAAATAGCACTGTTGAAAATTTCCCACACCATCACAGAAGAACAGTCTGAAATTCACAGGCATGACGCTGGGAGACTATGGCACTCTGGTCTACCGTGAATAGGCCAAGTTTGATCCAGGTGTGAAGATGACCATGTATCTCATGCGCTGTGAAGGGGAACCAGGTGAGTGTTGCTAAAGAGGCGTTCTCCACTTTTCTTGTGTCTTTTTACTTCCTGATAGCCCATGTCTTTGCAGAGTAGAGTTAACTCAGAGAGTCCTTGACTGGTCACTGCATCTCTCCATCTTATCCTTCCAGACGCGAGGAACATCAGACAGCATGACAATGGAACTGAAGATTGCATGGACGTGGAAAACACTTCATCACAGAGCTTTCTTTCCTTCATTTGCTCGCTGTATATTTATTAGTTCTATGTCAGTTTAACACATTGTAAAAGAAACCTTGAAAAACTTGAGTAACCGAAAACCTTGATATTTTGCTTTCCTGGTCCTGCAGATCGGTAATTTTGGAGCCAGACCTGTGTTTCACACACCTTTGCACCAGCAGGTAACTCAGGGTACCTGTCAGCCTAAGACCGTGTCTCAAATCCAAGGTCACCTAGCTAGTATACAGATGAAATCGAGGTCTGCATTATTCATCTAAAGTGTTGCAGCCTCTGTCTCTTCCTGTTTGAAACCCTGGGAATGAGAAAACAAAGCAGAGCCGACGACGACGCATGCATCTTAAAGAGCGTCTATTGCACTTGGAGGATGGAGAGAAGAGTAAATAATTATAACCGAAAGTGTCGGTTACCTTCCAGAAGAGAAGCAGAAGCCGTGAGCAAGAGTGTTAAGAAAAGAATATTGCAAAGGGAAGCTCATGAGCCTTAACCCTCCACAAAGAACTATAGCGAACTGAAGAAAGCTGGGACCAGGAAAGGTGGTCCTCCCCAGGGAGAAGCACACCAATTGGTTGTCCAGTGCCAAATGGTCAGCCTTGAAAACATACATGCAAGTGACATTGTACAGGCTGAGCAAGTTATATCCAGAAATGTGTATGTATGTATGTATGAATGTATGTATGTGTGTATGTATGTATATGTGTGTGTATTTATATATATGTATATATACACACACACACATATATATATAATATATATATATATATTATATATATATGCATTCAATAACAATGAAAGATGAGGCCATGGATTTGGAAGAAGGAAAGGGAAGGAGAAATGTTATAATTATATCATATTCTCTAAAAGCATTTTAAGTAAAAGGTGGGGCATATTAATATGCACAGGTTCCTAAAACCAGAGTCAGGGGAAAAAGGCGGGAACTTTAAGAGAACACAAAAGAAAACAAAGGGCTAGGCATAAGGAACCTAAGGACCAGCACGAAACTCTCCAAGGACAAGGAGAAGTGCGGAGATGGAGAACTTAAGAAAGTCCAAGGTGACGCAGCCTGCAGGTGCTCAGCCTCCCGCTGTGTGGGCCGCATTCTGTCCTGCAGGAAACCTATCAGAAGATGCTCTTGTACACACACTCAAGGTGAGAGAACATATGTTCTGTCAAGACCAAGCTTTCAGCCGTGTGGGCTGAAATTGGAGAAGAGTCACGGGTAAGAATTCCTGGTCTCTGGAGCAGAGGTAAATGTCAGGGCTTCCCACGGCGGCAGCTGCGGTGGAGGAAATTCACAGCAGCACCTGACTGCCAGCTGAGGAAGTACTGATTGAAGGAGAGGGGCTTTTACTATTACACTGATTCTCGGGGGGGGGGGGGGAGGTAGCACGGGAGACAGGAGCTGGTTTGGCAGGCGAAGAATGACTCACGAGTGAAATATTTGGGTTTTGGACTGAACACACAGGAAATTGACATTAAACAGAGGGAATTTAGAGGGACTGGGAACAGGGCTTAATCGGGAGAGTACTTGCTGCATAAACATGAGGAGCTGAGTCTGATCCCTCAGGATGTACGTGAAAAGCTGGGCATGCTGGAGTGTTTGTAATCCCAGTGCCACGGATGCAGAGACAGGTGGGGGGTTCTGGGGCCTCATTGGACAGAAACTCTTTCCAAATTCATGATCTGTACGTTCACGGAGAGACCTTGTCTCAAAAATCAAGACAATGGAAAATGGAGAAAGCCACCCAAACTTTATCTTCTGACCTCTGTATGCTTGAGAACATGTGTACCCATACCCCCCCCCCGACACACACATACATATGTACACATATATACATAGACCAAAAGAAAATTAGAAAAACTGTGGTCACATGTAAGAAATATTGTGATTAGGCCTGGAGAGATGGTTCAGTGGTTAAGAGTACTTGGTCTTGTAGAGGACACAGATTCTATTCCCAGCACCTACATGGTGCCTCTCAGTGACTCAGTGATAGACTACAAGTGTAAACTGAAATAAACCCTTTCCTCTACAAGTTGCTTTTTGGAAAGTTGTTTTATCGAAACAATAGAAACTCTAAATAAGACTTATATACTATACGATATACATCTAAATAATTTTTTAAAAAAGAAATATCATGAATGGCCCTCTACATTCTCAGATAACACCTCTAAAAACTTGATCAACCATGAGTCAAAATTGGAGTTAGGACAAGTATGGTCTGTCAGTGTTGAAAGCATGTAAATCTTGTTCCCATCATTTTCTCTAGCAGTATAGTGTAGCTACAGTTTAATGGCACTTACATTGTTTTGGGTGTTGGTATCCTCCAGAGAAGACTGCAAGTATGTAGGAGAATGCCCATGGTTATATACAAACGCTGTACTATTCTATTCACAAATCAAAATTTCATAGACTCAGGCATCTGAGAGGGGTTCTGGAGCAAAGCACTCAGATACTGAGGATTGAGTCTAGCATACTTTCATGAGATGCTCTCCGTCTTCCACATACATGATTCCATCTCATCGTATTAATAACAACCCCTTGGTAAAGAGAATTGTGTCTTTCTGCCAAGTCTTCTGTACCTTCTAGCCTTCTGCTTATCTTCTTTCTTATCTTCTTCTTGTCCAAGATCTTATCCTGCTTCTGCCTTCTCCCCAACCTCTGCTTCTCCCCAACCTCTGCTTCTCCCCAACCTCTGCTTCTCCCCAACCTCTGCTTCTCCCCAGCCTCTGCCTTCTCCACACATCCACCTTCCCCAAACATACCTTCTCCCCACCTCTGCCTTCTCCCCACCTCTACCTTCTCCACACATCTACCTTCTCCACACCTCTGCCTTCCTCTTTCCTTTCTCATACCTTCTCCTCTCTCTTAGTACCTAAGAAAAAAGAATCTGGGATTCAGATGTTGTATTAAGAAAATGACAGGTCCTTCTGAGTTGAGGAACACTGAGCTGATGGCACCTGCAAGTCTTATTGGATGAGTATGAACTGAAGACCTGCTTTGTGAAAGGTGTTGTTCTAGATCCTGAAGACCATTGTAGAGCAAAGAGTAACACTTGTTTTCATGGAATTTCCATTATTAGAAAAGGAGAAGCAGAACAGAAGACGAGAAACAGAGTTAAGAAGGAGAAGCCAACTCAGATTGAGTTTCAGGGAGTTGGTTTGAAGAGGGTAGATGAGAGGTATTGGGGAGGAGGCATCTGTGAGGTGCTGAAGTAACAGTACATGCTTTGGCTCACCGGCAGGCCTCAAGAACTTTTCTTCCCAATCACTATTTCTCAAACCAGCTCTGTACTGTCATCCTCTTGTACCTGGGATAAACTGTCAGACAGTTTGCACAGTTTTCCTGGGCAATGCTGGAAAGGAACATCTCCATTTCTAGCCACCAAGACAGATAGCACCTCTGTCCCCTCAATTTTATTGTGTGTGAGTCAGGAAAAATGGTTCAATTCTTCATCATTTGGTGTTGAAACTTCAGTCTGATCAGGGTAGCTGAAGAGCCCAAAGCCTGGAAAATTGTTTTTGTTCTATGCTCCCCAAATGGCAACACTGGCTTCTGAACTCTCCAGGGTTCAATCCACAGCAATAAAAACCACACATGAACATTTAGGGCTGTTGAATTGGCACTGGCACTGTCCACCAGTGTTCTCTAGACCTGGATATAGGAAAAGTTCCTCAGAGGCGCTTTTCAGATTTCTCTCAAACTCTCCACCAGGAACTATCAAGTATCTCCTCACAGGGACTATTTTTTTCCAAGGTCCATCCTAACTCCAACCCTTAGTTCTTACACAGGTGGTCCACCTCACACAGACTTTCTGCTTGATGTCCTATTTCTCCTCCAGAAAGACCTTCTGGTCTTGGTTCCTTCGTGACAGCAAAGAAGATGCTAAGATCAAAGAGGATGCTAGGACCCTTCTCAACCCCCATGATGAGAGTTTCCCCCTTCCCAGTGTGGACCTTACCCAGTGTTATGCAACCTAGTGAGGATGAACAATGGTGGATGTGTAGACCTCTCAGATAATTGTCCACCAAGAGCACATGCTCACAGGGGTTCCATGAATCCTATAATCAAGCAGGTGGTAGGAACAAAATTGATTCAGCTCTCCAGGACCCTTGCCCATATCTGTTTTTGTCAACTCAGCCATTTCAAATCGCAAAGTAAGAGCCGGATGCTAAATAATTTAAAATACTCAGGAAAATAAAACAAACCTTTGTGGAAACTCTCAACAAGGCCGGAGAAAAACATATTGGGAAGAAAGAAAAATAGAAAGAAACACCCAGGGAGGAATAAAAGTGAATGAGAAAAGAGGGAAGGAGGAGGGGGAGACAGGAGTGGACACTACTTGTGTAAGAGAGCGGTACTTAAGAAAACCTGCAGGCTGTAAAGTGGTCCAGGGTTCCTATCCTTAGTTAGGCATCTCCTCCATGCCCTCAAGACAGTGATGCTGAAGGTTCTGTTTCGGCTTTGTCCACTGCCGTCGTGTTGGGATGGCTCAGAACTCCCCTGGGAACCAATGGGTTTTTCCCATTCTCAATTCTTAGTGAACTCAGACAGAGAGGGTCACATCTTAACTTCCTGTTACACACAGAAAAGGAGGGCAAGGGACAGGAGAGACTGGAGCACGTGTTGGAAGAAAGCTTGCTTGTGTTGAGAAGGAGAGTCCCATTGGCACTTTTGAGGGAAATATTCATGTGAGCAGGTGCACTTCTGACCATGACATGTGGAGTGCCCAGCTTCATCTGAACTACACCAGATTTCGCTTTTTTCATTGCTAAGGTCTAAAGAAACCGGTACTGCAGAGATTGCCCAACTTGCCTCCAGTCCCACAGCTAGTCAGAGAAAGAGTGGGGTTCCATTTCCCCGTGAACCTCAGTATCCACGCAGGTGGCTGTGCTCATGTCCTATTGCTGCTGTAACTAACAGTTACCACAAATTCAGTGTCACCAAGTCACACACTCTCTGCTGGTTCAGGAGTCAGGAGCCCTGCTTGGCTCTACTGGGCTGAAAAGCAAAAGGTCAGGATGGTTTCATGCCTTCTCAGGGACCTGGGAAGAATACTGTTTGTGCTCTCAATAGCCAGATTTGGGAAGTCACCTGCGTCCCTGGTTTGTGACCTTTTCAATCTGTATCCAAAACCAGCAGTGCAGCCATATTCTGGCACCTCTTGTCTGCATATACCATCACATCATTCTCTTTGGCACTAAACCTCTTGCCTCTTTCTTATGTGAAACCTATGTGGCCTAACTAAGTAAAGCAAGATGCTTTTGCTTGAAGATTCAAGAATTTGCTAAAACTTCAAAGTCCTTTTACAATGTAAGTTAAAATACTCAGATTGTGGAGATCAAGATGGTGTGCCGTGAAGGGTAAAGGTGAGAAATAGAGGACATTACCTGAAGAAGGAGTAGGAAGGGTAAGACAAAAGGAGAGGGAAGAAGAGGGACAAATAACACTGAGGATTCTGGGAAAGGGGCATTGTAACACATATTATTTTAAAGCATACTTAAAATATATAATATATATTATATTAATATATTATATATTACACATATATGCTGTATTGTATTATATATTACACATATATACATATATTATATTTTATATATATTATTTTATAAGCATACTTAAAATGTATTATATATTATATATTATATTATATTAAATATATTATATATTATATTATATTTTATATATATATATATATAGTTTAGATGGAGTTACTCTATACCAAGTGATAATGTTCTTCCAAGCAGCCACAGACAATCTGACAAAGACCCCAATGCAAGGCAAGGGACAAGTTCCTTACAGTTGTTGGCCACAGGTTTCCAAGACATCCCCAAAACAACATAAGTTATTGCCATTGCCCTTGGTAGCCTCCTAAAGATTGAATGTAAGACCATGTTGCTGAAACACCACATACTTGGGTCACGGGACTTGAAGAATGTCTCTGGAACTGACCTGGAGCCTTCTTCCTGAGGACTGGTTCTTACAGTATGAGCAGGTGCTGTGCAAGCTTCCAAGAGTGAAAACATGCACAAAATCTGCACAATACCATACTTGTCAACACGCCAACAAAGAACAAAAGAAGATTTCACACACACACATACACAAACACACACACACACACACACACACACACACACACACACACACACACACACACATAGATATGGAGCTACAGCCAGTCAATAGTTGCTAAGGGAGGAGGAATCTGGTTTCTCCAGAGACAAGTCCCCTCATGGGTTTCTCAGTGCTAAGTAGTAAGCCCTGGAAATGTATCTAAAGGCAACATCAGCTAGACCCAATAGATTTTCATATACACGTATGTGTGTATAAGAATTATAGAAGTCAAAAATTTGAGGGGAACACAGGAGGACTTGGAGGGGAAAAGGGTGGAAATGATGTAAATACAGCACCCCCATGTGTGAAATTATCAACAGGGGAAAAAGTCAAATACTCAGAATGTGGAAGAGGGTTTGAAGGGCACCAACTCAAGTGGGTGACCATCGATGACCTCAGCAAGGAGGGCATATAAGCACAGAGCAGCAGCAGTGTGACTGTGTCCCTACAGGGTCTGGCCAGACCAGGTCGTCGGTTCACAGGAAGCCTTAGGGTGACCTCTTGGCTCAACAATTCATTCATACTGCAAAGGTGGCTTCTTAGACCACGAGGAATATTCAGCTGCCACTTGGATATAATTTGAAGCGTCAGGAGTAAGTCTTTGGAAAAGCTGCTTTAGACAGCAAGAATATTTTAGTGCGTAGAGAAATATATCCATCTGATGAAAGGTGTGGGGAAGGGGGTGGAAGGGGAAGCTACATTCCCCTATAGCTCCAGGAACCTCAGCATCCATTTTCTTTTATGTGGCACCGCTGTCATTTTCTGGCACCAGCAGTGTGACTGTTCGATGAATATTTAATCATGGCGGCCTTCTCTTCACTCCTGCTCGTTTAGTGCTCCTGGCTGGAGCCTTTCTGTAATAATAGCTCTACGCATTAAATACCGGAACAGTGTCTCTGCTCTCCATTGGGGAACTGTGGTGCAGATTACGATGTGGGCTCTGAGCGACAGGTGGTTGGTTAGGCAGCACAGGGCAGCTCTCAAGACACAGATTGATGGAGGCCATGACCACCCCAGGGAAGATCGTTAAGCCCCAGACATTTGGCAGTTCAATGGAGGAACCTGTACACTGAGCCCACTGCCAATATCCTCATCTCAATGAGGCTCACACACAGGGATAGTCCCTGCTGCATTCACTGATGTGCAAAAAGTATCAGGGAAGAGAAGGCATCCCCACAGTGATGGAGAAAGGAGGGAAGGAATCGTTGGGGGAATCTACCCTCCACTACTGGAGTCGGGGGGTGTAAAAGAGAATCAGGACTGTCCTCCCACAGAAAAGCCAGGAGGATAATTAATGATACACAGCCAGCACTAGCATAATCTTCACTGTGTATCGCTGTGACACTGAGCTACGTGGATGCCTTTCCTATGGATGTAGAAATTGAGGCTTAATTCGATTAGACGAGCCACGGAGGTTCCAGGCATGATAAGCGGCATGGATGATGAAGCCTCATCTCTCCAGCTCCAGGGTCAGCATGCATACTCCACAGAGCCCATGACTTCTCACAGAGTAAGACAACAAGATCTTCAAGTGCAAGGACTCTGTCCTAGCCTTCTCTTTTTTTATCTGCCCCACCTCCTGACCATCGTCCCCGAGGCAAGCATAGCACCAGGCACAATGCACAAGCTTATTCACTACTGTTCAGGAAAGGTCCACAAGACAATTCTCTACACTCCAGTCAGCCTCCGTGAATAGGGCGTTTGTAAATCGAGCATGTACATGAACATGCTGTGTGTGCCAGGTAACAAGAAATATACAGGAGGATCAGAGGTGCTACAAGGTAGACTCAAAGCGGGAGCTGCTGACTCCTATACCATGCTCTTTCAATGGTTACCCCTGTGCCTATTGTTTTGTATGAATTAGTTCATTTAATAGGTGGGGTGGGGTGCATTCACAGCTGGCAGCAAGAGGAACCAAAGTACCAACGTAGGAATGTGGGCTGTATGCAGAGGGGGCTGCATAAGTGCAGAACACTCTTCCAGTTGAGAGCCTCTATGTACAGACACTGTGCTTGCTAGGCAGAGGAGAAACAGCGGGGAAACAGGGGAGGCCCAGGAGTGAGAGTGATGATGGGCACACATGGATACCATGCTGATTATGGCAAAATTACAAATTAACATTCAGGTGTGCAAGATCCAAAGCTGTATGTGCTAACCTTGACTGGAAGGAACGGAGCAGGTCTTCCATTCTAGCATCCTTGAGAACAATGGAGAATAGAAAAATGGAGTTATCCCTCTTGAGATCAAGAGAGATGCTAATCCAACAGAAAGTTCCTTCGGGATGTATATCTGGATATGATACTGCCTGGGCACTGGTGTGAAATTAAAATCCAGAATTAGTGTGTAGTTGCTTTGGGGGAGGGGCAGAAAATGCAGTTTTAGTGAAATGAGACTCAAAGCTAATCTGAGACCACAGGACCTAGGCAGGTGCTGAGAACACAGGCTTTCCTGGAGAATTCCAGAAAATGGTTCTCTGTAGATGTAACCAACCTTCTTATTAAATAAGAAACACAGAACCAATGCAAAGAAGAAAGCCAAGAGGTCAGAGCTAAGAGCTAAAACCTTACCCTTCCTCTTGCAGTGGTCCTACCTCTCTGAACCAGAGCTACTTTCTGTGTTAAAGTCCTTATATAGAATTTCTGTTCTGCCTTCTCATTGGTTATAAACCCAACCACATGACCCCCTCGTCACGGCCTGTCTGTATAGACCTCCAGGTTTTCCATGATTGGTATTGAGATTAAAGGCATGTGTATCCAATACTGGCTGTATCCCTGAACACACAGAGACTTACCCAGCTCTGCCTACCAAGTGCTGGGATTACAAGCATACGCCACCACTGCCCTGCTTTCCTATGGCTTGCTAATAGCTCTGATCCCCGGGCAACTTTATTTATTAACATACAAATAACATTTTAATACAAATAAAATATCACCATAGTTCTCACTGCAGTAGGTATTTAGCACGACAAATACCTACCCATAAATACAGGGATGTGGGGATGTCTGTAGATTCCACCTGACCCTAGAGGTTCTCGGATGTGGGACTGTCCCCTCTCAGCTAAGACCCTCTGCCGGCTACCATGCAAGAACAGAGGAGACTCACCTGCGGCTGACTTCTCAGTGGTCAATGACCGTGTAAAGAACACTTGCAGAGTTTTTCCTTTTAGTCTTCAGAGCAGTTTCCCTTCTGTTAGTTCAGTGAAGCATCACAACAGCCCCGCTGAAAAGATGCAACCACACACAACAAATGACAACACAACTCACAGTGTTCGGAGCTCGCTCCTGCCCAAAGCTGTGCAGGCAGAGAAGAAGAAACTGAAAGGAAGAAATGACAGGTTCCTGTCTTTTTCCATAGAACCCCTTCTTGCCACACTGCACCACGTCCTCCAGCCAGCTGTGCTCAGTGCATGCTTGGTGGGTAACTAGCATGAGTCAGGGGCTATTTCAGGTAATGTGACTCCTTAAAAAAAAAATACACGTTCTGGAGTGTGTATGTGTGTGATCACAGGTGCATGCACACATATGTGCCATGGTGTGTCTGTGAAGTTCAGAGGACAATTTTAAAGACCTGGTTATTTCCTTCCACCACAAGGCACCCAGGGATTGAGCAGGTCATCAGGCTTGGCAGCAATCACCTTTACCTACTGAGCCATCTGACAGGCTCAGGAGACAGGCTTCTTCTGAGGAATTCATAAAGAACAAACAACCTGACACGTTCCAGAACCTGCTGTGTGTGGTGATGGCCAGGGTGGAAGCCACGTGCCATGGTGGGAAAACGGAGGAAGCCACGAAGGGCCCTGTGGTAGAAAATGGGCGCTCTCCCCAAGAGCTGCCCTTTGAACTGGGAAATGCTGATCGAGGAGAGATTTCCAGGCCAGTGGACCAGGGCCAATCCCAGAAAGATGGGCAGCAGTTACACAGCTCAGCTATGATGGGGCCTAACTCATTTGGAGAATATTGCTGAAGGGACACAGATGATGCGACAGATGTGGCTGCAAAGGAAAGAGGAGATTCGGCATGAAGAATCAAGGACAGCCAGAGAGGGGTTTTCAGCAAGGGGTGGGCACGCACACATCCACGGTTTCAGGGAAGCAGCCACATGGCATTTTGAATGAGAAGTGGGGAAATAACGCAAGCCTGGAAAATCAGCCAGTTTTTCAAAACAAATACTGCATCTCAGAGAAATAGAAATTCTAAGACTCACTAGATGAACACATGAGTGAAAGTTAAAGATTGCAAGCCTTCTGCTTTGAAGGGCTGAGCAAATGACAGACATATTCAAGGAATGTTTTTCTTGACACAGAGACAAACATACATGTGTGTATGTGTATATATATATACATGTGTGTATTTGTACATATGTATGTGTATATGTATATGTATATACAAGCAATTTCCCCAATATTCTGCATAAGTATCTTGTGTTGGCCCAGGAAAAGAAATTATTATTATTATTATTATTATTATTATTATTATTATTATTGAGGTAGGGTCTCAATCTGTAGCCCTGGCTAGCCTGGAACTCACTATGTAGACCAGGATGAACCTAAATAAACTCATAAAGATCCACCTGCCTCTTCCTCTCAAATGCTTGGATTAAAAGAGAGTGCCACCATGAACAACAAGGAGACGGCATTTTTAAAATGTTTTAATTACTATTGATGATAATAGCGAGATTTTTTTTCAAACAACAAACATATCCTTAGTTTTCAGTAGGTAGAAACCTCATTATTTACATTTCCCAGAAAAGATAATGATGGCCAGAGTAGTGAAAAGTCTTTCTCAGGAACCAACATCTATAAAGTGGAAAACTTACTATTAAAACTCAGGTCTCTTTGGCCCTAGAAGCTGGGGTAATACATGATCCTCCATGAAAAAAAAAAAAAAAAGACAAATGGGTGTAGATTTGAAGTACAGCAATTCGTTAAGCTCAGCTCTGAGTGCTAAGTCTGCAGCATTATGTATGAAGATATCTTGTGGAAGGTTACATTTTGACCTCTGTCTTAAGAGCTGCTCATTTGAGACATTAGCTGGAGAAAGAGGTACATTGGAAGATGGTCACTGAAGAAACAGTAATGGAGACCAGGTAGGAGTGGTTATCCAACTGAGAATGGGGGACGTTTCCAAGGACCAGTCGATAACTCGAGAGGAAGAGCAGGAGAGTAACCAGGAAAGGGAGAGGACACTTCCACACCTCAGGGGATGCTCAAGTGGCCTTTTGGGAAGGTCCTATGATGTACTGACTCCACACGAGAATACCTGCCTGTTCAAGACAGAGGGAACATGCTCAAGGTAATAATTACAAAATATCAATTCAAGACTGGAGTTGTCCTGAATGGGACATCTATACCCTTTCCTTCCGGGATCAGGGTTCTATGTGGAAAGGAAGCAGAAAGATTTTAAGAGTCTGAGGTAGAGAAGGACTCCAAGGAAATCCCATCTTCTAGACACAGCAGGACAGATGCACGTAGGAATTCAGAGAGACTGTGACAGCATGCACAAGACCTACATAGGCTCAAGTCAAACAAAATCTCAGCAAGAAGGAAGAGAAATGGTCATGAATTCCCATTCCCTGGCCGAGAAGCTATTCACAACTGAGAGATGCTGAGAGACGAAAATTCCTTTTCTTCACTGGAGTAGCGCTAACTTTGTCAGCCACACTGCAGGGCAGGCCCCGTGCACTGGAGTAGCTAACAAACACAAAATGGACTCCATTTTAGTTTTGTCCTTGTTTTGTTTTAAGAGTCAGAAAGAACATGAAGTTAGGTGGATAAAGAGATGGGGGACAATCAGAGAGGAGCTTGGGAAGGAAAAAGAATATGATCAAAATACATTGTATGAAATTCTCAAAAAACAATAAAAACGTTTTTCAAATAGAGTTGATGATTGGTGATAAGATTGGTGGCTCTCCAAAATGATGGACAAAGGGGAAAGGATTTGTTTCCCTTGCAGAAGGTTTGGTTCTGTGCATAAGCTGAGTGGGAGCTGAAAAGAGAAGATGTAAGATACAGAGAAAGAACCCAAAAATGCTCACCGAGGAAGCGGGAAGGTCAGGGCCACACGGTAAAAGGTGGCCTCAGATTCTCCTCAGGGTTAATCACTGGGTGGCTCAGTTATAGATTCTAATGCTACGAAATAGACTACCCCGGCTGTAATATAAAGTACACTCTGCTTCCTCGGGTCAGAAATCAGGCAGAGCATGGTGATGATGCCTTGCTTCTGTTCCACAACAACTGGGTTCTAACTCAGGAAAACTTGAGTAGTTACTCAAATGGTGAGAATAGAATTGTCCAGGGGCTAGTTGCTGGGCTGCAGCAGGGTTGGCATACATGGGCCTTCGCCATTCTCAAAGTAAGTTAGCATTTTAAGTGTAACAGTAACTGTCTATAAGCAGTCCTGTTGTCCTGAAATGAAAATAGAATAAAGCTTAGGAATTCTGTACTACTTTCACTAGTATCCCTGGCTTCTACAACGTGCTTCCAATTTTGTTTAAAAAAAAAAAAAATCCAGCCAGGAATGATAGAGTGTACGACTGGAGACAGCAGGATCAGGATTCAAGCCCTGAATATGTAAGGCACACACACACACACGAGTTTGTGTGCAAAAACACACATACACGTGCATAAGCACACACAAGCAAAGGTAGATAAGTCTGGGAGAAGGCACTCTAAAGCAAGCTTTAAATAATATGGACTTTTGTAGAATGTACATTTTGATTTGAATTATTATTTCAATTATGCACTTCTCAGACAGTAAAAGGCACTTCTTTGTGTTGTGCATTGGCTATTTGTTTATCTTTGATAAAGCATTCAAAAAGCAGCCTAGTAAGTCTTTGGCCTTGCTTGCTTCCAGAGCAAGTCCAGGGTGTTTCTTACTGGGTGGAAACAGAATGCAAACACCTGCCAGGCACCTAGCAAGGGTTTGCTCTTGGCACCAGGCTGTCTGTGGGAAGGGACTCCCACACTGTGGGACTGAACCAGACATCACATCCCTCTAGCCAAAAAGATTCCTTGTGCCACAGATGGCCACATAATAGGCAGGGACGTGAAGAGGCCAGGACATTGCTGAGAATTCTACTCTGCACTTAACATATAGAATTATCAGTCAGAGCCCCAGGCCAAGAACCTGTATACCTCTATCATCATAAATTTGACTCTGGACAGAGGTCCTCTCTTCTTGGATTTTTCTTAAGCCTTTCAACATGTGAAAAGCATATTGAAACAGAAGGATGTCTACTAAAGAACAAACTAAGTTGGAGTCTTTTGTTGATTTTAGTGGAAATATGAGGATCTTAATATGATTTGAAACTTCTAAATCTAGAATTTGCTTCTGATTAAGCATAATCGGAATACAGGTTCTAATTAACTAGCCCTTTCTAAAGCTGTCCTTGGCACCGCACCTGAGCCTTCTTCATAGGCATGGACTTCTGTCTTCTTTAAACTCTCACCACCTTCCTCGGCCAGTCCCAAGTCAGGTAGGGTCAGTGAGTGTTAACTCAACTCTGTGAAGTTCACCAGCTCACCCAGAACTTACATGGCCTTATACTGAGGAACTTGTTGTTCCGATGAGGAACCTGGAGTCCAATTAGCTGAGTGGCTTGGACAAGTCCTCATTTAATCACTTGTCAATTGTGAAGAGGACAAAGAGTTGGCTAGACATCCTCAAGACTCTTCCAGCCCTGAAGCTTGTGTTTCTCAAGTCACAGAGGCAAAAACGTCACCTGTTGCTTCAGAGCAGTCCTTTGTCTACCATCAGACAGCCACACACCCACAAATGATCCATCAAGAGACACACAAACCCATCTCCATGCACATTCTGAGCCACACCCTGCACCAAATAGCTCCACGTCACCCTCCCCTCCCCCTCCCCCACCCCAGTTCACTACCTAAGGGAAACCATCTACAGTATCATCTGACCAGCATCCACCCCAGGCATTTACTTCTCTGGACCCTTAAAGGCAGGAAGTAAAACTCATCTGTTCAAGGAAGCCCATCTTATAAAGTGAGGGTTTAAAGTTTCTTCTGCTTTTGTCTCCCACTATCTGGAATTTAACCTTACTCAATGGAATTTCTTATTTATCTGTATACATTTCCTCCCAGGCTGTAAATTCCACAAAGAAAAAAGTTGTATGTCGTTTTATTGAGTGTTTGGGTTCAGCAACCAGCTTGCATATAGGTAGGGCTGAGTGTCTGTGTCTTTCCTTCAGGACCACTCTAGTAATAGATTAAAGACAGTCACATGTTATCTGATACATTTCCCACTAAGAGGTAGATGACCATGCCCCCTCCTTCTAGGCAGCCAGATGCTATTTGTATTGTTCTTAGTTTGTGTGAGAAAACCGAGGCTCAGAGATTTGGTGTTTCAAGTCACTCAGTGAACAGATGTCAAAAGAAGTCAAGTCTAACGTCAAAATTCAAACACTCTTTCATCAAGGAGTTGTCTTTCTTCCTAAACAAAGTTACTAGAAGTATATAGATCTATGCATTTTAACCATGTAACGTCCATGTTCTTGGAATGTAAATGTTAAAAGTGAGGTGGGTAATTCAACTATACACTATCTATATTTTTTCAGAACCATGAAATAGTATAGAATTAATAATCAACTCAAGGACCCCCAAATACCACAAACTATTGCCAATGTTATTGGTTACCCTCTATGACCTGAAGATGAGGCCCTATTGCTGAAGATACATCTTACTTAAGCCACTGAATATGGAGCAATCAAGCTGCTGCCCAACTGGAAGTTTGCATTCACAGTGACTTGCATTCATGGTACTGTGAGATGCTTTTCACACTACCAGAAGGAAAAAGTAATCATCAGTATCATCTAGCTACAACCCCTGTGATCTACAACAGAGATTTGCCTGAAAGGTCTACTGGTACAATGGTTGCACAAATGTTATGGAAGTAACCACTATTTTTTGATTGGTTTTAAGGCCCATTCCATAAAATGAAACCTATACCTGATACTGCTAAAGTGGCCAAGAACCTAAGACTAGATAGGTCATGGGTTCTAGAGGAAAATCTACTATTATTATTCTGCCGAATGAGTATAGCAATAAAATGACTCCTAATGGTTGGTACATTGCTGTATCCACAGATCAGAGTCCCTCATCATCATGCAATCCTCAACAGAGAAGCTTCTTCATACAGAATATGGCAATTTTCACACAGACCCACGATTGGACAATTTTCAGAGGGTGAGAAACTTTGAGGACATTCAGTCCTAAATAAGGTGTATTTATCAAACCCCTCTTCCCAAGGCTCGGGGATCTATGTGGAAGAGGAGGTGGAAAAATTATAAGAGACAGAGGTGGAAGATAACTCCAAGGAAAGATTATCATCCAGACATAACAAGACTGATGCACATAAGAACTCACAGAGACAGTGATGACATACACAGGACCTGCACAGACTCAAATCAGACAAAGTCCCAACACTGAGAAGGAAGGGTAGGTAGACATAGAGTCCCACCCCTAGTCAAGAAGTTATTTGCAATTGGCACCTGCTGGGAAAGAGAAAATCAATGTTCTCCAATGGAGTGTCAGTGGGTATCTCATCCACACTCTAAGGCAGATCCCATAACCAGGAGCAGTTGGCCAACACAAAACAGATGCCATGATTTTTGTGTGCCATTTTTTTTTTGTCTTGTTGGTTTATTGTTTGCTTGGTGTGACCTTTGTTTTTTGTTTGTTTGTTTGCTTGCTTGCTTGATTGCTTGTTTCTTCTTTTGGGAGAGACAGTGAGAAAGAGACAAAAAGACAGAAAGAGACAGACACACCTAGAGACAGAGAGACAGAGAAAGAATATGATATTGGTTGGATAGGAAGGTGAGAAGGATCTGCAAGGACCTGGAGAAGGGAAAAGAATATAATCAAAATATATTTTATGTAAAAGAATTTTTAATTAAAAAAGATCTTAAGATATTTTAAGGGTTGTTACAGAAGAGTAGACTTAACTGTGAAGGAGAGAGGAAATGAATACAGAGGGCTAGGGTGGGAAAAAAGATAAGTAACACTAAGAATGTTTGACAAAACCATAGGGTGGAGGAATAGTAATCAATTCAAGAGTTCACTGCCTTAGAGATTTGTATCTCTTGATTTGCATCTCTTACCTTAGAGATTTGGGGCACTCAGTCCTCAATGGGATTTCTTAATCAAGCCTCTCTCCTCCAGGCTCAGGGATCAGTGTGGAAGAAGAGGAGGAAACATGAATAACAGACCGACATAAATGAGATATATAGACAAGTCATCTGTTAACAATATTTCCTAAGATGGTGCCAAATAGTCTGGGTGTGAGCTGAGACTGATGGGAGGTACCACTCATGGGTACCTCTCCCTGTATCATTGGCCAACGGAGGCTGGAGCTGCATGAATAGTAAAACCACCAATGTATTTAGCTCCCTTCCAGTCTCAATAAGATCTGAAGACAAGAGATTTGGAAGAGTAGATCATAATGGGAGAAAAAATCTAGAATAAGGTGAACAAGCTGCAGCCCAAGGTCAGATCTGGCCTGCTGCCCACTTTGGTAGTATCCACAAATAAAGAATGATTATCATATAATCAAAGAGCTGAAAAATTAGAAGAATGTGATGTAGATGAATATATGACATTGAAATTTCAGTGCTCATCAGTCAAATGTGTTTTGGAAAATGGCTGAATTCATCTGTTTATTTTCTCTATGATTAATCTCCTTTTATACAGATAAGAAATTTAGGTTCAGAGAGATTAAATCAATCAATCATCTCAAAATGATAGTCTGGAAGGTTCAAACTCAGATCTACCTGCCAATAAGCCCTATAACTCTTCAAGGCACCATCTGGCTGGAGGCAACAGAGAGGACAGAATGGTTGTTCCATCCAGGAACTCACAGCAGCAGGGGCTACCTGCTGAGCCCATCAACAATCCAGCTGGGCGGTGGTACACACCTTTAATCCCAGCACATGGAGGCAGAGGCAGGCAGATCTCTGTGAGTTCAAGGCCAGCCTGGTCTACAGAGAGAGTTCCAGGACAGCCAGAACATTTACACAGAAAAACCCTGTCTGGAAGAGAGAAAGAAAGAAAGAAAGAAAGAAAGAAAGAAAGAAAGAAAGAAAGAAAGAAAGAAAGAAAGAAAGAAAGAAAGAAAGAAAGGAAGAAAGAAAGAAAGGAGAGAGGGAGGGAGGGAGGGAGGGAAGGAAGGAAGGAAGGAAGGAAGGAAGGAAGGAAGGAAGGAAGGAAGGAAGGAAGGACAATCCATGTGCCTAGAGAAGGGGCTTATGAGGATCAACCACTCCCTGAGGAGGGCTAGAAAGTTAATGATTGCTGGGAGAAGAGGAGTCATGTTCGCCAGTGCTGTGGCCCCTGGTAAGTTGTCTGTGACCAAATAAATGACCTCCCACCAATGTTCACGAAAGACACCATAACTAAGCTCAGTGAAGCATACAGAAAGAGAGAGAGAGGGAGAATGAGAGAGACTTGTTAGGAAAAAAAGTTTGAAGGAGCGGGGGAAGATAAGAGAGGGTAATGGGGAGATTATGATCAAAATAGAGTATATAGAAGCAAAATTGTAAAAAAAAAACACATTTTTAAAAAAGAAATGGAAATTAATTCAATGATATTCAAATTTGCATATTCTTTTCATTAGTTAGTGTCTTTGACATTTAAAATGCTTTTGCGGTATATTTTGGTATTAAGAAGAAAGTGTTGGGTATTTTTTACATAGATAAGCACCAAAATACCTCAGAATGTTTCACAGTAGAGGATTTTTACTACGATTTTGGAACAACTAAGGCTGACATAAATCAACCTATCTACCACCTGTCTGTTCATCAATTGATCACTTGGTACATAACGTTTATGATGTATCAGGTGAAATATTTAAGCACAAGGTCACAGTTTTCCTTACTTATTCATAAGCACTGAGACTAGGGTATTCTTTGAAAAGGTAAAGGACATTTTGTTTTTCTTCACAAGATGCCTGATATTGTCAGCAACAACTGTTCTCACCCCACCAGAAACCTAAAAGGTAGAATAAATTTCAGTGATAACTGGGTAAAGAAAATGACCAGGCTTAAAGTTTCTTGGGCCAAGCATTGATTAGTTATTGGCTATCTTATTGTATTAAAAATGCTATAAAAAAATAAAGCAAGGTAAAGGCATGGGAGTCAGAGGCCATGTGTGGGCAAGCTGAGGACTGGCTATTGCAGTTCTCAGGGTGACCTTGGACAAGTCTAGAGACCTTGGTTTTGATCAGAGGTCAAATCAAGGCTTATCATACCTAGCTTTATTCCCCCAAGAAAGTGTCAGAAATAAAATTAAATTGTATTTCCACAATAGAATTAAAATTGTGAAATAAATTACACATGTAAAAAAATGTGATCTCCTTGGGGGGAAAAAAACATCAATTAATGTCATTATGAAGGCCTAAATTTGAAACCTGATATTTGTGGTTAGAATCGGAGTCCTGTTTATAAGCTTCATCTACGCCAGCAACATGCACATTTCCTTTTCCTTTTCTGACCAGAGGAGATATGGGAGTACAGGACAAAGAAGTATGTGTACATAGCACCAAATTGCTCTATCCATTGTGCAGTGGAATCACTACCTCATTATCATCCCGAAAGCCAAGACTAAGCCATTCCCATTCCACTTACGAGTATGAAAGCTGTACGCTCTCACAGATGGAGAAAACAAGAGTCAGGGGTCTCCCCATTTGGAAAAGAGTTGAATGAGGTAATTACAGAAGGACTCCTTTCTCCCAGACCTAGTGGCGTCCCCTTAGCCTGGCTGATATGGCCAAATGCCTTGATCCCAGGCAGAATTTCTTCTCTCTAGCTCTCGTGGCTAAAAGCAGGTCATTGGTGGGAAGCTGCCACCTTGGGGAGTTTACAGATGCAGATAAACTTGCTGAAATAGCAATAGCAGACAGCAATCAGAGGGCCTGGACCCTTCAATAGTGTTAAATGCCTTTCCCCAATGGCTTTTTGATGCAGGCTCAAGAAGCTGATAATAGAAACCTGAACAACCTGGGCAGGGCCCTTTTCAGCTTCCTCACCGCACTCATCCCGGGATGAAATGGGCCGCGGGGAAGGGCTTGCGGGTCTATTCTCAACTCCAAAGCCTCCCCCGAAAGATAACCCCATGCCTTGTGCAAAGTTATGACAGGAAGCTCCGCCAGGCCCGTGTGATAAGCTCTCCAAGAACAGTGCCAGGGACTGACAATTGTTTGGCAAAGGGGTGGCGTCCACTGCTGTGAGTGTGACTTTGGACCAAAGAGCTGTAACAGACGTCCAGGGCTTAGGCCCAGGGACACGCTCTATCTGGTGTTACGACCTAGCTGAGATTTGTTTCAAGAAGGAAATCAATGCTTGCTAAACTAGGCAGGTGACAACCCTGGACACGTATCAAAGGGTGGAGAGGGGCGTGCTGAACTGGTTGAACTTCAGTTTTTGGTGGAGGAAAGTGTGGCATTAATACTACTTGTTTGGCCCTGCAGCTGGGCTTCTCCTGAGCTGCCTCCAGTCCTACAGAAGCCGCAGAACCAAGGACTCCCAGCTACTTGCTACTTCCGGCCATCTGGGGTGGGAGGTAACAACCCACCATGCACTGCTCACATAAGCTTAGGGAAGCCAATTTCATCCCTCTTGGAGAAGACATTACACTGGTCCCCCCAGCTCATTATTACAAAGCTGTCACAGGGATTATATAAATCTCCCAGGCCACTCCTACAAGGCTATTTAAGCTGACTTCTGGCACTTTGTTCTACACCCTAAGAATATCAAACTTCTAGGAGTTTCCACACCTGAAAAGCATGTTCTTTTACTGTCCCTAGACTGGTTCTCTCTTCAAAAGTCCATTTATCCATTCGTTCTCCTGCCTGGATGCTGCCTCTCTCCATCACTTGGCTCACACACCATCCTTAAACTGACTTTTGCCTGGAAACTTCTAGAATGAGTGATGATCCCTCTTCTGTGTTCTCACCGTGTCCGCTTCCAGCCCATCCAATTCCCTTTCTCTTTCTCCGACTCTCACCCCTACTCCCACATGTCTTTCACACTGAGTTGTCTCCAAGTCTTAACCATCAGTCATCCAAGGGATGGCAGAAATGGTGGAGACAAGGCAGGCCTCTTCCCTGCTCTCCAGATGCTGATCCTTGGAAATACTAAGCAAGAAATCATACACTTAGACATTCTTAATAAATATATTTCATTCTTTTAAAATCTTTAAGAATGTTTAATTGGCAAATAATACTGGTACATATGATATATTTGTGGGGTACATTGTACTACTCAATGCATATGTTTCAGTTTTCACTCACTGCTTGGGAGAAGCTATCAAACATGATGATTCTATTCAAGAAAAACTAAAATAAAGAAAAGAAATAGACACTGAAAATTGTTTTTGAGCGTGTTCAGTGAAGCCAGGTGCATATGTTTTCTCTTTGGTTTTGTGTACCCATTTTGTTAAAAACAGCACAGGTCTTCATTTAAAATGTATGACTTTGTTCCTCATGTACATTTTGCATATTCATTTTTATATCTAACAGTATTTCATTAATATACTCTATATCTCAAATATTTAACAAGTTTTGAGGGGAGAGCCACTTAAATTTTGCATACAAAATGGAGATTCTCTCTCTCTCTCTCTCTCTCTCTCTCTCTCTCTCTCTCTCTCTCTCTCTTTCTCTCTCTCTGGTGCCCAACCTTCCCAAATAAGTCTCAGTCCTAAGCTAGGGGACCTGAGAAGCCCCCAGTGATGTCCACATGAGGTTTAGAACTACAGAAAGGATTATCTTGAGGAAGTCAAGGGAATCTGGCTGAGGTGGAGTTTGTTCAGTCTTGGTAACATATACACAATGACTGATATATACAGACTCTATGCTACACAAAGTATTCATCAAAATTTAGCCCAGCCTACTATCCTACTACTATCAAAAATAAGGCTACAGAGAGGTTAATCAACATAGAGGGAATACAGGGGTTTGACTTGTTCAAAACCACTGTGAGAATGAGACCTCGTCTAGAGAGGGTAGACAATAGGGTATTGGTGCTGTGAAGGGGAAATGGGAAAAACAGGAGCCGGGGACTTGAACTGGGGAGGAAGGAGATAGCAAAATACAGAGAAAGAGAGAAGAAAAGCAAAACAAACAAAGATATTATCTCTCACACCCAGGCTCTTCTGAAAATTTTTGTGTCTTCACTCAGAAACAAGTGATTTTGAGGCCACCAGGAGCCTCCCTGAGAGGAGAGTGCGATGCAGGGTCATAGCGTCCAACATTTTTTGGAAGTCCCAGTGCAAATTCACAGCCTTGGAGGAAAGGCCCTGGCACTGTTGAAAACCCTGTTTACTTTGCCTCCTTGCTCCACTCCCATCCTTACGGGTATCTTGCTTCAGACAATGAAATCTGGGTACGTTCTGCTCAAGTAGTCCCTGCAAAGGAATCGGTCAAGGGCATTTTATTAGTTTATTTTATAATTCAAATAAGGGATCCTCAGCCAACCTGGGTGGATTCCAACACATTGATTATGTCAAATCCATGAGGTTGTGGGGGTGCAGCACCATCCCTAAATGGGAAGGGACCTCAGCATTGCCTGCCAATGAACACATTCAATACCTTGACTATGTGTGATGATGAGGACTTGCAGATAGGCTTATGTGCTCTGCATCAAGCCTGTGGCATGGCTTTGTAACCTTGGCTGTGTGACTTAAAACTTCTAACACTCATCTTTCTCCTTGTTGAAATGGGGTGTTGTCCTGGGGACTGCCTTAGCAGGTATCAAACCCCATAATCCTCTCTTTCTGGCACAGAGTCAAACGACAGTTATCTCTCAGCCTCACTTGCACTGGCTGGCTGGCACCAAGTATTGTCCAACCTAATGTGGGAAGAAAGCTTAGTAACACTTCCAGCCCTGGCTCATGTAGCTTCCTTCACTGAGTTCTCTTAGTCTCTGGCCTGCTAGAAGAAGCCACGTTGAATCTAGAACTGGAATCTCAGAAGTCCATGAGCAGAGAGGTCTTATCTTGAGCCTGGTTCTCTGCCAGAAGAGATTGACGAAAGAATTAGAGGGGGCATGAACTGCTGAAGGGGTCTCAGGACAAACGTCAAGTGCAGACAGCGGAAGGCAGTTAGCAGTGGTGTGACCCCAGACTGGGGTTCGATTGATCGGGTGGGCATCCCTGAAGCCAGAAATGCACTACAGATCCAGCTGAGTGGGGGCAGTTAGCATTTGTGTTTTCCTCAGTCACTGACTAAGGATGACCAGCACAACCCTTGAAGACTTGGCGGTAAGATTTGGGAAATCCCCTAAAACATCTTGTGCTTCAGTTCTACAGTTTGAAGAAGGAGACGCTGACACCATCCCTAGGACTTGAAAGCAAGATTCCATACAGGACTTGATAATACCCTGCCTGGCCTTAATTGTTGCTGTTAATGTTCCTTCCCTACATTCCTCTCTGGCACATCTAACCTCAGGACCCCCTTGGTGAAGAACAAAAGTCCCCAAATCCCAGCCTCCCCCACCACTTTTCCCCAAACTAGAGCCTGAGATACTTACTATTCTCCATCAATAGCCCTTGTCTTCCCCCTGCTATCTCCTCTTCACAGCCAAGGCTTCTGTACCTCTCTCGCTATTACTTAGAAGTTTGAGGAAGTATTTATGTATCAGATACAAAGTGTGTTCCCGTCCTCTGATGGCTGGCCTTATTTTTAGCAGTCTTCCAGGCTCCTCATGCTTCTCCTGAGAACCTTGGCTGCGATCCGTGTCGACAGGAGCAAAGGCATGCCTGGATACAAATAATATACAAACATTGTGCCCCTTTCACATAAATATTTGCAGCTCCCAAGCAGCGAGCCCCAAAGTCCAGCCTTCTCCCTGTGAACCTGTTTCTTCTTCTACACTTCCCCAGCCCTTTCTTTTCTGGTTTTGATTCACTGCCAGGAACAATCATTTCCATTTCCTCGTAAACCAGCAGCAAGAAGCTGCCCTCTCCAAACACAGAGACACTGGGTGGAACCATATTAGGCAATCAGCTGCACTACTCTCCTGGAAAATAATAGAAAACTGGGAGAAGGAAAGAAAACATATACTTGCACACACACACACACACACACACACACACACACACACTCATACACATGCACACATACACCCATACACACACACAAAAAGAACCTCAGATATTAAGGCTAAAATTGTAACTAAGAACCTATAATTGGGTTATGTAAGTCCCCTCAATTCCAGTAGGATGGCTGGAAATTGACACTGTTGAGCCCCAAACCCACAGCCCCAGCTCTACTGTCCTGCTTACGTTATGATTATCCAGCATAAGACAGACAGTAAGTCAGCCATGGCTGGGTGACCATGCCAGACTTGGTATAAACCCCTTGGTCAAGTTATTCAATTTGTCAGGACTCATTTCGTTGTCTGCAAACTGGGTTGTGAATGATGCCCTTTTCGTATGGAGACTTGAGTATTCACAGAGGTCTCCTGGGAAGGTGCTCCTCGCCTAGCCCCGCCTCTCCTGCTGTTGACACGCATGCATGAGGAATTGTCATTATTTTTGCTTCTCACATTCATCTGCACAGCAGCCCTACATACACTCACTCCTGGAAACAGAAGCTCTGAATTACAGGTGGGTTTCTTATTTCCAGGCAGCTGCTGCGCCCAGCACTGTAACATCCACACCCTGCTGACTGAAGATGAGATGGATGGACCATGCCTCCAGCATTAGTCAGTAGGGTCCAGCTTGGGGAAGAAGGTGAGGCCGCTCCATCATCTGTTCCAGGCCTGCCCCTCTTCTCTAAGCCATGGGCTTCCTGTGCTGCCTTACTTATAAATTGCTTGGGAGAGATGAGCAGTGCCATACCAGATGCTTCACGTTTTAGCACATGAGTAAGCCACAGTAACGTCAGATCGTATGTACGTGGGAGGGGTCTTTATTTGACCGGCACATACTTATTGAACGTAGTACTGAGTTTCATGAGAATAACTTCATAGTAAGTTAACGTATTTTGAGCGTATTGCCTCTGACACATACCCATCGTTGCTCAACAGTCCTCCCGGTATTCTCCTTTACATTTCGTCGCTGTTTGTTTACAGTACTGGGGTGGAACCTGAGTCTTTGCACTTGCTGCACAAGCACTCTACCATTGAACCACATCCCATTCATCAAAGAGGCAGACAGGAGAGACAAAGTATAAGAAGGCTTAGCCTCTGCCCTCCTGAAACTCACAGCCTCACAGGCCACTGTGCAAATAAACCAAGTATAATGCATTGCTGAGTTTAAAGACTTGCCCACGGCTCAACTGAAAGAGGTGGAACGTGACACCTTTACTTCTTTCAGGGCAAGGAAAGACACTTCTTGCTGTGGGATGGTCCTTCTGTACGCTGTGAATATATGTTGCTACCATTGGTTAATAAAGAAGCTGTTTTGGCCTATGGCAACACAGGATACAGCCAGGCAGGAAATCCAAGAGAGATACAGGGAGAAGAAAGGCAGTGTTGAGGAGACCTGGAAGCTGCCAGAGGACCGAGATGTAACAGAACACAGGTAAAGCCAAGAGACACATGGTGATACATAGATTAATAGAAATGGGTTAATTTAAGATAAAAGAGCTAGCTAGCAATAAGCCTGAGCCATAGACTAAACAGTTTGTAATTAATGTAAGACTCTGTTTTTATTTGGGACCCAGCAGCTGCAGGACATAGGAAAACATCCAGCAACAACTTCTTCCAGAAGAAAAACAAACAAACAAACCTAGACAGAGGACCCGAGAAGCTACTGAGTTAGAAGCATTCAGATCACCAGTAATGGTGAGTATAAGGGACCACAGAAGGGTTGAGAGCAATGGGCCAGAGAAGCCAGAAGAATCAGGCGGCAGGAACCTTGGGGTCATTCACTGGGGACGGCTGTGAATGCTGGGATTTAAACAGAGGAGTGATGTGGTCAGATTTACATTGTAGGAGCAAGGTCAGTGTTGGTGCACACACAAGCTTATGAGACATTCATGCACTGTGCCCCATCCCTTCGTTCTTGCTCCTGCCAGCACTTGTCATGGGGTTACCTCCCTTCCTCTGAATTCTGAGGTGAAGCAGGAGCTCAGGGCTCCTCTCTTCTCCCTAGCTGCCTCCTCACTAACCTCCCAAGGGGGTTTATACACAATGGAGCCCCCAATGCTACTACTCTGTCTAAGCGTTATTGCTCAACATTCTAAAGCCTGTGTGGAAGCCTCTGTAGCCATACTAGTCAGTGAAGCCAAATTCTGATTTGTGTTAAGATTATCGAAGATGTGACAGGCTATCAAACAGAGATATGGGTAGGAAGTGACATGTAAGGGGCTGAAGGTATAGCTATGTGGCCAAGGGCTTGCCTAAAAAGCACAAGATCTTAGGTTTACCCACAAAAAAAAAAAGGGAGTATGTACAGACACCATTTTGCAGGCCCTGAGTCTTAGCCCCCTTTAGCAGATGTTTACAGGGAGCCTTTGCAAGCCTGTGCTAGGCACCTCATCAAATGCACAGGTGTCATTTTCTACTCTCTCCTGTTTTTCAAAGTTAACTACATCCCAGTAGAAACAGCACAGGAGCAATGGGAGATCGTCCTCATGAAGAACCTAAGAGAACTGGCTTTGACTTGACCCACTTGGGTTTGCATTCCTTCTCTTGATAAGCATATCTTAGGGAAGATATTCCATGCCACTTGATCTCTGTTTCTGTATCAGAGATAGAGAATGTAACACATTTCTTATAAATGGACTGCAGTGATTCAACTCAGTAAAATCTTTTTGGTTGGTTGTTTCAAGACAGGGTTTCTCTGTGTGGCCTTGGCTGTCCAGGAACTTTGTAGACCAGGCTGGCCTTGAACTCACAGAGATCCTCCTGCCTCTGCTTCCCGAGTGCTGGGATTAAAGGCATGCACCACCACTGCCCTGCTTCAATACAATCTTAGAGCACAGTGTCTGTCATACTGTGAGGATTAAATCCATGTAGGTAAAGAAATAAAATTAAAAAAAAACTATTCTTCAGCTATGAGTGGAAGCTTGAAGTTCCTCAAAAAGATGAACATTGTTGCAAATTATCAAGCAATCCAGCATGTCTGCTCCTGGATGCACAACCAGAGAAGGAAAAGCCTATGTGCATACAAAACACAGGTACATATGAGTTCACAAAGCACCTTTGCAAACATCTAACGGTGACCTGAATTCACATCAGTGAATATTTCTGAGCCTTAAAAAAGGAGTGAAATACTGATATATACTACTGTTAAGTCTTAAATGGGGGACAAGCGGCTGACTAGGGTGCCTATTAAGATATCACAGCTGACACCGGCTGTTAAGTTCTCCCAGCATCCCTCAGTCCCTACCTGTTACAGGATCCTCCTGGCTGGTATACCCAGCCCCCTACCTTGAGTGCTCCAGCCCAAGGCTGGGCTGCCCCTTCCAAAGCTCAGAAGCTCAGCTCCTCTGGCTTCTTTATTTATTTGTTTTTTGTTTGTTTGTTTGTTTGTTTTGGAGCTGAGGACTGAACCCAAGGCCTTGTGCTTGCTGGGCAAGCGCTCTGGCCCCTTTATAATTCAAGCCATTTTGGCTACAGCAGTCTCTTGTCTCAGGCCGCCCCGCCCCTCTTGGTTGGTTCCTCCCTTGCTCTGCCTCCCCATCTCTCCTCACACAGCCTTGCATAGTCTGGCCGTGGTCACTCTGGATGGTCTCCCTCATGTCTCTGCCTCCGCCTATTTTCTCCCTTATAACAATAATGAAAACCTCCACCCCTTAGAAGCACTCATGGCCTCCTTTTTATGTATTTATGTTTTCCATTCAGCTGCAAGACAGAGCAACCTGGCAACACAATGGAAAAAAAAAAGCCAATTGCAAGGAGCCCCAGACTGTAGATTCCATTTTCATAAATTGTCCAGAACAGGTCATAAATGGAGAAAAGGAGACTGGGAAAACGCAAAAGGGAGAGGAAGAAAAGGGGAGGAGCCACGGTTTCATGAATACAAGACTTTCTTTTGGAAAGATGAAAATGTTCTAGATGGAGGTAGTGACTGCTTAGCATCGCAAACACACAAAAGCCATGGAATTGGTCACCACGAAATTGCTAATTTTTTACTACATGAATTTACTTTCAGTATCTTAAATCAAGATTCACCTTTGTACCATGCTTTTTCTGGTCACGAGCCAGTTGTGTGCATGGGGTCGGCTTGAAATTAGCCTTAGAAAACACGGTACCAGGCAGGGGAGCAGGGCGAGGGGATAAAGAACTTGTGAAAGTGTGAGGATCAGAGTTCTGAGCCCCAGAACCCATGAAGAAACAGGTGCTGTGGTGCGCCTCTGTCATCCCAGCAACCTAAGACAAGATAGGAGATAAAAGCAGGAGAACCCCTGGAAGCTCACCGCCAGCAGCTAGCCTGGCTTACAGGGTGGTAAACTGCAAGAAACCTGCCCTAAACACGGGGGAAGGTAAGACTGACGTCCAATGTTGTTCTGCAACAACCACATACATACAACAGCATGTGCACTTCCCCAACTCACACAAAAGCACCACCAACACATATACACATGCTACACACATAACACACACACACACACACACACACACACACACACACACACACACACACACACACAGTTTCAGAAACAGAAACCACAGTGCCAGGCTGGGCTGTTGGGTCTGTACAGTCTTCAGGTTCCTGTAGAAATGCAGTGGACAATGCCTGTCCCTGTGGCGCTCAGGGACAGTCAGCAGTGAATCTCTGCTGTGCAACTCCCTGAGCCTCAGTCTCTTCAGCAATGAACTCAAAGGAACAGATTCAGCCTTGGAGTGAGGATGAGGATAAAAGGGGGTGAATTCCTTTCCTAAGACAAATTATCAAAAACTGGGTGCCCCCCTCCACAGAAACAGAATGTATTCTCTCACAAATCCAGAAGCCAAATGTCTAAACACAAAGTAAAGCAGGGCATGCCCCTTCCTTCAATACCTTGAGGTAAAGAGGGATCCCTCAGGGCCTCCTCCTCCTCCAGTCTTTGAGGACTTGGGCTTTCGCTGGCTCCAATCTTTGTATCTGTGCTCATGTGGCTTCTCTTGTCTGTCTCAAATCTCCCTCTCCCTTTCTTCTGAAAGCCCATTTGTCATTGCATTCCAGCCCACCTGAGTAATCCCATCTTTGCATCTGCAAAGACCTCGCCCAGCATAAGGTCACATCACAAGCTCCAGAGATCGACATTGTGTTCATGATAATAAGACCATGCCCCAGCCCCTCTCTGGAGTGCAGGGTCACCTTGGTTTCCCCAGCTTTAGGAGTTCCTTCTCACCATAGCAGTGTGCTCTTCTTCAAGAGAAAGAAGAGCTTTCTCCTAGTGTTCCTGTTCTCTGGTCCTCAGCCTCAGCTGGATTCCCATCACCATAATGCGGTTCACCTTTCTCAACACCACACCAGCTACTTGAAGCCTCTTGTTTCTGGGACTTACACATTATCCCGAAATAAGCTCTGGGATCCCAAGTCGACTTTAGCCCTCGGATGCCTTCTCCAAGGCTAGACCACCTAGACACCTTTCTAGATTGGATGCTCTTCAGTGATTTCCATATTTAGTTCCTTGTTTCTGCCTGGTTAGAGTTGGGAGACCAGCACTCATCCATCCTCACCTGGGAAGTATGCATAGATAAATAAAAGAAGAGGCGCCATCTTCTTAGGAATTAAGTCTGAATTGATGGGGAGTAGAACTTAGGCATTAATAATTTTTCTAAGTGCTTCAAATGATTCCAATGAACAGCCAAGTCAGCTATTATCACTGTAGGAACAAGTACTAAAGAATGACATCACCCCACCACAAAATACCTGAAATCACAACGATTACCTATGGGGCCCAATTGCCCTAGCAGATATTGTAATTCATGCTTAGTGGAGAATCCTAGAACAAAAAAAATTCCAGAAAAGGAGCTGGGTGTAGTGGTGCAGGGTTTAATTCCAGCACTTGGGAAGAAAAAACAGGTGGACCTCTGTGAGCTCAAGGCCAGTCTGGCTACATATGTAGCCAGCAAAGGCTATATAAAATTCCAGAAAAGGCCTAAGTTTGAGTGACAGACTTGGAATCAAATCCTGCCACTTAATAAACCGTGTGTCCTTGATTGTATCCCTTCACCCCGCTGAAGCTCTGTTTCTTGTGCTGGGAATGCTTTAGTAATAATACTGCTCTCACAGTACCAACACGCAGAAGAATTGAGCGTTAGCATCTGACAGTGTCTGTCCTAGGAGATCAAAGTCCCCTCTCTCCTTCCTGGAATTTACAAAACATTTAAATCTAGTTCCAGATGCCAGAATTATGACTCTTCAGCCCCAGAGAAGGATTGATTGTTCCATTCCAAGTCTTTACTGTATGTTCACGAGATTAGAGGCAATTCCAGAACTCCACTCCCAGGTGATTAAAATGAGGCGGGAGAGCCTTGGGCCTGGTGGCTGTGGCTTCAGGCCAGTTGGTGGTAATTTGACTAGGTGAGCCCAGGCTGCAGCACAAAGTGATCTGGCCATGTGACAATCTGCGAAGGCTTGGAGTTATAGGCAATGAGCTGCATGGTAGAAAAACTCCCTGCTTTCTTGCCAAAGTTAAGAGCCAGGAGGCCTGGCATCCAGGCTGCAGGATCTTCCTGACAAACTAAGGTCTACTCTGCTGTCCTTATGAAACCAGGGGCAAAGTTCTTCTGTGTCACTGAAAGCCAGAACCCAGCAAACTGGGAAGCAAGGGACTCAGATTTTGCAAATTGGTCTCGGTGTTTTCTGCCCTCCAGAATGCTCTATGGAATCCTTTACCCAAACTCACACAAAGCCTTTATACTCACAAGTCCAACCCTCTCTTTGCTTTTTTAATTAGTTAATATTTTTGTGTGGGTGCCAGGATTTGAACCCAGAGCCTCACTTATTCTGGGCAAGTGCTTCTTTGGACCTACAGTCCAACTTTCTTTTTAGTTTTCCTTTTGAGACACAGTCTCACTAAGTTGCTCACACTGACCTTGCAACCTCCCTGTTTGCTGAGTATCTGGGGTGACAGGCATGCATCACCAAGCTCCACTTCTTCTTTCCTTTCTAATGGCACCTTGCAAATATCATAGTCACCGCCCCCCCTCCCCCCGGTAGACTATAAAGCTGGCATCCCTTACCTACCTCTTCTTACACATCTCTTTTCTGCCACCCAGTAGAATGCTTACCATATTCATTTGTTTGTTTAATCGATTATTTATAGAGTACCTGCTGTTTGCCGGATGAGGCACTTCACCCTCCACACATTGTGGATTCTTGCAGCCTTGCACATGGAAGACACGTGACCACGGAAGTGAATTAAACTTACCCACCATTCGTCTAATAAACTGGTGTGTGAACAACACATTAGCAGAATCCCAACGGCCAGCATAGCCTCAGATGCATAACCCTATGGAGAAGCTCACCATGAAATCTTTACCATTAAAGGAATCTTTGAACTTACTTAGATAACTAGATCCCCGGTATGTCCCTAGGGCATGCTGGTCTACTTACAAGGGTTAAAAACACTCTTCTGAGGGCCAGCAAGATTGTCCAGCAAGTCAAGGCCCTTGCTGCCACACCTGAAGATTTGACTGGAATTCCAAGGGTCAGCATGGTGGAAAGAGAGGACTACTGCAAGTTGTCCATTCGCACCATGGCTCTCTCAAGCATGTGCACATGCATGCATACACACATACACAGACACACATGTAATTTTTAAAAATGTAGATCAGTCTGCTAGTTCAATGTTCCACTCAGAAAATATGGCCCTGCTGTGTGCTCCTCGCTGCCCCTTACTCGATCCCTAAGTGTCTCACCATAACCAGTGAAAACCTTCATGACCTTCTGCCCCAACCTGCTGTTCCCTGGACCCCACTGGCCATACCTCTAGTTCTGGGTGCACAAGCTAGTTCCAACCTGTGCACCGTTATCTTTGCTGACCCTTCTGGTCACAGACCTCACCACAAAACTTGTCCCCTCAGGAATGCTTACTCTAACCATCCAGTAAAGTACAATTGATCTATTGCACAGACATATGCTTGCATGTATATGCAAACACACAGAAACACGCATACGGGCATGCACACATAAATGCACACAGTTGCTGTGGTATCCTGTACCTTACTTTTACGGTGTTTGTAACAATCACACCTTGTTCCTATCTTCATGTCTTTGTTCAGCTGTTTATTGTCTTTTGCGATATAGCACCCATATTTCTACCATAGAGCTGTAGTTTAATAAGTACAAGTAAAGGAATCGGTCATCAAAAGCACTGATTGCCCTGGTAGAAGGTGCTCTTTGCCCCCTCCCATGCATACTTCTAATGGTGGAAGGAGGCATCTCATCACCACCAAAGGCCACCCCATTCCATCCCGGGCCGGTTGAGATTGTTGGAATGTTTTTGCCAGACACCAAAGCTGTACATGCCTCCCTCTCATTTCCTACCACTGGCCTTGTTGCCCCTCCCTGTAGCCACCCCCAACCAGGCTGGTCCTCTTACCACATGACAGTCCTTCAAATATTTGAAGACTGTGAAATTTCCTCTTGGCCTTCTGTTGTCCAGGTAAATGGCTTCCTGTAGATACTGTCCAGAACCCTGTCTTTGTTTGCTTTTGATGACTGTATCCATAAAACACTTCAGCTTCCTGAATGTGTAAATGGCCTGTGTTGTTATTTTCCCAGGCAATGGCCAACACTACCAGGGTGAGGCTGCCCCTACATTTATCCAGTAACTGAGCTAGCCCTGGGAGGGGTCTAAGTGTCATTTTCCAGCCCTAAGAAATCGTCTTCTGACCATATCATGTAAGAGAGTCCAGGAGGACCAATGACAACTGAAAATTCGGAGATGAGGAAAGCAGACCATATGCCAGCCTACTGTAGTGGGCTTGTCACACAAAGAACATCGAACTTGTATTTCTCCTTACATTCCATCTCTGTTTCTTCCTCTATCTCTCACCAGTCACTCTTTAAAGGGCACGGACCTAAGGCTGGGAGTGTAGTTCTGTGGTAGAGTGCTTACCTAGCACTCATGAAATCCCAGCACTGAAAATGCAAACACTGGGGGAAAAAAGTAATGTCATAGACACCCAAGGACAGTAACAAAGAGCTCTGTCCATGCAGCACAACTCTTTCCTTTCTTGGCAGCTCATGCTGCTACCTGACCACTGTTTTTTCTTTCAATGTTTTTCTTGAGAATTACATATGCATATATATATATATATTATATATATATATACAATCTTTATTTCCCTCTCCAATCTCACTATATTCCCTCAACACAATTCCCTTCCCAATTTCATGTCTTTTCATTTATTTTTATAATCCACTAAGTGCAGTTAATGGGGCCCAGATTTGTAAGGGTGTGGGGTTGGGGTTCCCATGGAAGATGTGAGATCGTGAGGACAGGATCTTGTTTATCCTAGATAGCACTTGCATCACCAACACTGAAGTGAGTTCTGAATAATGACAGTATTTAATAACAATGAGAGAGTGGATGAAATAACGAATGAATGAGTTTCCACACAAAACCCTTGACCTTTCAGAGCTTCAGTTTCCTCTTGTATAGAATGGAGAAGGGAAGGGGGAGAAAAGAGTTCCCTTCCTCGCCAGTTTGTTGTGCAGATCAACTCAGATATCACCCACCATGACTCCATCAAACATTCCTAGTCCTTGTGTGGCATGGTTACACAGGGTTGGTTCATGAGCAGAAAAGGTCAGGGGCTATCCTTTGTGTATGGTTTGAGAGGACTTATCACCCCATACATGTCTGAAAATCCTTACCACTTTACTATCTGAAAATCCCAGCATTCGACATTCCTTTCCTTTAAGAAAGCAAAGCCCCTCTGAGATGTTTCCCCAGTGTAAAGAGCAGAGGGTAGAGATAATGGAAGGTGGAGCACTTCTGTGAGAGCCAAAGTTACATTCTAAGTTTTAATTACTATACCTTAGAGATCTCTGAAACAAAAATGCCTCTGGTCTGCAAGCCGCTTGCACAAGGACAGATATCTCCCGAAATGCTGGAGGCTATTGTTTATGGGAGATAACAAATCACATGTTTTCACTCCCCTAAACAAGTGTGTTTGACCCATCTGCACTGATGTGCTTGATCACAAGTGGGTGGGAGGTTCACAGGCAGGAAATACATCAGGATGCATGCTTGCCCCTGATTGGACGTAGGATGGAGGTACATTAGGATGTTTGCTTGGCCCTGATTGGACCTGATGGGAAATAGTTAAGAGGCTGCAAAACTTTACAAGGGCCATTTTTCTAGGAAACCAGAGATGGATCCAGTCAAAGCCCATCCACTTGGCCAGTGTTTAGTTAAAGCTTTTTTCAAATTTGACTTTAAATTGTGGTTGTGGTATTATTCTCGAGTGGTGGGATTAACATTTTCTCTGTATCCCAGCTGCTTACCTCTCACCACCCAAGTCTCCCTGTGATTTACAACACTTCAGATGAATGGGCCTGGATTGTTGTATGCAAAATTATAGCCAACAAGTTTTGAATGGAGGGATGGAGACATACCTTTCCAGCATGATCCAATACTTTGGAGGCATTTTCCTTAGGCTCTCTGTTGTGTCCTAACACCCATCCTGTAGCAGAGGAAATCCACCATGCAAGTATTTCCTGCTTTCATCATGCCAAAAGAAAACCAGACTCCAAAGATGAAACCTCAAGGCAAGGCATTGGCTCAGATGGGCCCAGCAGGATTATCACTGTCTGGAAGCAGGGGTGAGGTGTCCCTCACACCTTCAGGAGGAACTGGAAAAAGTAAATGTGGGGGATGCATTATACTGCTACCCATGATGATGCAGAAATGCCATCTCCCCCAACTGCCTGCTGCTCTCCACTCCCTCCCCATCTCCCTCACCTTCAGACACTGATATAGTTTGCCCCCCAAACCTAGACACTTCTTGAGCAAGCATGGAATCAGTTCCAGTGGAGAACTAGAATCATATATGGTCACAGTCTTCTGAGGTTGATAGTCAAGTGAAAGAAACAAGGAAACAGTAAACAGAATACAGAGTGACATAGGTGAACAGAGGCATCATGTCTACACCCTGAGGGACTCAGAGGAGAGAAGTAGGTGATAAATTAGCAAAGTTCTAGGTACTTCTGGTAAAACTGACTATAAAAAGAGTCATTAGGCGCCATGGCATGTGCCTGCAATCCCTAGGACGTGGGAAATCCAAGCAGGAGGATCTTGAGTTCAAGGCCAGTCTGTGTTACATATAAAACCTTATTTCTAAAAACAAAGAAGGAAGAGAAAATGGAGGAGAGGGGATGAGGAGGAGAAGAAGAAAGGAAGAGCATAGGGAAGAGAAAGGAAGAAGAAAAAAGAAAGGATGGAAGAAGAGGGAATATGGTGGCACATGCCTTTAATTCCAGCACATGAAAGGCAGAGGCAGATGGACATCTATGAATTTGAGGCATAGCGGATCCCAGGACTACATAGAGAGAACCTGTCCCAAAAAAATGAAAGAAAGAAAGAAAAGAAGGAGGAAGAGGAATAGGAAGAGGGGGAAGGAAATAGGTAGGGAAGGAGAGGTGCGAGAGAGGAAGGGAGGGACGAAGGAGGGAGTGAGGGAGGCAAAGAATCCCAGAATATGGGAGGGGCACATCGGATAAGCTCCAGGGAATAGAACATGTGGAGAAAAATGTGAGTACCATCACATAGAGCACAGTGGTTGTGCTTGGGTTGGAAGGACAGTTCAGTGAGAGACAACAGCTGGAAATACAGAGAAGTGGTCAGATGATGGGCGCCTGGGGTTGTGGGCTTTCTTTCACATTACAACACCATGTCCTATATCACACAAAGAAGAGGGAGTCTCTCAATAAGGCCAAAGTGATCGAGGCTCTTGTGGATTCTGAAGAAGGCGCTTTAATGGGAGAACATGGAAGAATCGATGCCAAACCCCTCCAAAATGGTACTGCTTTCTAAAGTTATAAAGAACCAGTCAAGGGGATGAGGAGAAGCCCAGTTTAAGATGTATTGAGCTCTAGGACTTTGGAGTCATGGCTGCAAGCCATCTATCTGGGTGGCTCCTGTGTCTAATAGGACAGTCCTTGTTAAGGCCACACACATTCATCCCAGTTGGTATATCTGAGAAAAGATAATAATGTCCATCTTTGCAGGGTTTAAGGACTCTAGCTATAAACATCAGCTGTCTAGTATATAAAGGCAGTACATAGTAGGTCCTTAGTGTTTATTGCTACTACTGAGAAAGAAAGATCCATAATGCAGCATCTGCAGCCATCTGCGTGAGCAATGTCAAGTGCACGGAAGACTGGGGAACATGCTATCTCCTCCCCTCTAGGTATGGACAAACATACAAATAAAATTTCTGTCTTAACAAAGAGGAAAAACAAAACAAAACAAAACAAAACAAGAGCCTGAACCACAGAAGCAAATGTGTTTGTCTTCTGTGCTCTCAGCCCTTAATTAGAAATTGTCTGTGTCCTAGCATGGCGCTGGAGGCAGCACTTGACCTCAAGAAGTTTCCCATCTTGTTGAGGAAATGAACAGAAGCACCGGGCCACCGAAGAACAATGCCTTTTTCAAGTCTTATCTCCAGGAGCTTCTTTATGGCTTTCTCCCCAGTGACCTTGCCCTCCTTTCTGAACCTGACTTACCTTCAATTCCCAGAGCACCACCCTCTGGGAGGGTGGATTTCTCTTTCACTCTCTTTGTCTCCGTTCCTTTCATCTGTCCCTAACTGTGGGTGTCCCTGGGCCCTTTGTCCCTCCTGGCTTCCCACTGCATGTGTCTTCCTGAGTATACATTCAAGGCAGCAGTTTCAGCTAGCTAGGCTGATCTGAGTCCAGATGCATTACAGACATAACATCCCCTAAGCCAAACCCGTTGCTTTACTGGAAAGCTCATCCTCTTTCCATCCATACCCAGGTTAATGGCCTTATTATCCACTAAGCTGCTGGAGGTCTGTTTGCTAAGTAACTATAGCCTGGTGACTCAAAGCAAACTTATATAACCAGGTTGGCTGGGTCTCAGTCCCAGTTCTTCTTTGCTCGGTAACCTTAAAGGCACTAAATATCTCTGCCTCGTGTGCAAAATGGGTCCATTTATGATCCATATCTTACAGAGCTGTTGGAAGGTGAGAGAGTCAATATGAATTGATGCAAACTACATCAGACTCTAGCCCACAGTGAATGATCTATAAGTGTCAGTAATTATTTTTCCCACCTCCTTAAACCCTGACAAATAATTTGCTCTCAAGCTTAAGAAACTCAACTCATTTCGGTTTTCATTTTTCCGCTTTTAGTTACTACCGTCTGGGCTCAGGCCTTTGTTATCTTTGACAAAATTATCAGAGTGGCTGCCCCTCATTCCGCCTACCTAACGGATGCCCCGGGTGCCATAAACAAGGAGTCACTGACGTGAATTAGAATGGTCCGAACTGTTACAATAAACTGCAGCAGCCAGAGTGGGGAGGACAGTCTAATGAAGTGGGTTAGGCGGAAAAATGGAGAATAGACTATCATAACGTCCAGAAAATGATAATGGTACCTAAAATATGCAAATGGCGCTTGTCAACGGAAGATATGATGATTGAGGCCCACGGTCATCTAGCAAGTGTCCATTCAACCAAGACGAACACTGTCACATTCTCAAGCCCCAGAACCCTGGTATCCACTGAGTCAGCACAGGGTGTCTGGGGTCTGGATAGGCTGCCCCCTCCACATTTTCTCACTCTCGTTCAGAACCTCACAGACATGCTGCCTACTTTGTTTCTCTTAATTCCTTGTCTCTTTTCTGTCTCAAGACAGGTAGACATAGATAGCAGACTGGCCTTTGACTCCTCCCTTGTTCTCCCAAGGTCCCCTCCTCTGAAATGATAATGGTGAGAACATTGAAGCCACAGATAAGACCTCTGCTCCCAGCTCCTGTCCCTCCACTCCTTTCGGCTTGACTTTGAAGTTCCCAAACCCCTGCCTCTGCAGCCTGATTGTGTTATCTTCACAGCCAAGGTGAGGGAGCAGGGAATGACTTTATGGCTTCCTGTAAGAGCCTTCTCCAAATCCAGGCTTTCTTATAATTGAGTGGAAGACCTGGGCTTTCCCAGAAATGGGAACACTGTTAGGCAACGAATAGGAACACTATACTGATTGCTGGCTTCGAGCTGTTTCCCAAGGAGGATGTCCTTGTCCCCCAGGAAATGTTTGACAATGTCTGGAGATGTTTCTGATCATTACAACTTGAGGATAGATGTTGCTGGAACACGGTGAGCAGAAGCTAGGGGGATGCTCCAAGATACCCTACAGTGCGTACACACAGTAGCCCTAACAATATAGAGCACCCCATCACCAACTTAACAACACAGACGTTCTGACCCCCGGGTTAGAGAATGGGAATAAAGAGAACAATTCTTCTAATATAAACTATAGGAACCATGGCTCTTTTGTCCCAGTAAATATTAGATCTTCTAGTGTCTGCACTCCTAAGAGATCTCAAAGCCCACCCTGGATACAAACAGTATACAAGAAAAGTAAGAGAGGGCACAAGGCTTTTTAGGAAATACCAAAATCTCTCATTCCACAGCAAGTGGAAGCTGGAGAAATTCAGAGAGGGCGAGCCAGGGGTGGGAGGCAGGCTGGTCTGTGTAAAGATGTCAAGAGTTAGGCCCAGAAAAGGAAGTGTTAGGCACACAGGTGGACTTCAGAAAGAGAAATGAAGTGTGCATACACTGTAGTTGTTTAAAAATGCTGACTCCTTCCTCTAGAGCAGTGGTTCTCAACCTTCCTAATGCTGCAACTCTAATACAGTTCCTCATGCTGTGGTGACTCCCCCCCCCCACCCGCGCGCAACCATAAAATTATTCTCATTGCTACTTCATAACTGTAATTTTGCTACCGTTATGAACCGCAATGTAAATATCTGATATTTATATTATGTACTACATTGTGTACAGAATATCTGATATGCAAGTCCTTTTTTGCAACCCACTGGTTGAGAACCACTACAAAAGGAAACCCAGGTAAGTTGAGGAAGCTAATCACAGATAATCCTGGTCAGTTCACCTGCCATCCTTCAGTAACTTCAGACAGAACCTTGAAGGCCTAAGATGAGAGCTAGGAGAGATCTACAAGAGTCTACTTGCGCAGTTTACCATAGACCAGCTATGAAAACTCTTTTCCATAATGATTTCCTCATAGCGTGACTCATATTTATATTATCAGTTTATTAGGGACATGGATAATGGCAATTGGTTATGGAGAACACCTGTCAGGCAAGAGGGAGTGTGGCTTAGTCCTCAGAAACTATTCCTGGGCACTTCTCTTCTTCTAATGACGTGGTTATTTCGCAGTTTGAGATTCACAGTAAAACTGGATGGAAGGTGGAGGGATTTCACTCCCATGCGGTTGCCCCACACAGACAGCCTCCGACATTATCAATCTTTCTCATCAGAATATTACATTGATAACAACTGAGTCTCTTTTGGCATGCTATCACCCTGCGGGTATGGTTTACACTAGGACTTACTCTTGGTATTATCCATTCCGCAGGTTCAGACAGATACATAACAGAGTACAGCTACCATTAAGAACTGGAGAATAGTGTCCCTGTGCAAAAAAGGCCCTTCATCCTCTTCCTCCCTCCATAAACCCCTGGCAAGCACTGGTTTTTGTTTCTTGACTTTCTTACCAACAGCTTTGCTTTTCCCAGAATGCCAAGTAGTTGGTGTAGGGGGACCAAACAATCTACATCTTTTTCTGATTCCTTCCTTCACCTAATAATATTCATTTAAATGACTTGTGTGTTTTCTCATGGCTTAATAGTTCATTTATGTGTTGTGAATATCTCATTTTCTGAATGTGTCAAAATCTGTCTATGTGCCAATTGATGTACATCTTGGTTGTTACCAAGTTTGGACAATTACTAATAAAGCTGCTATTGAAATGCATGTGTAGATGTTTAGGGACTGAAAAAAAGGACCATTTACATGTACGGCATTGTGTGATATGGCCCGTGAGCAATGTTGAGAAGAAGAAGAGAGGGTTAGTGTTGCTGGAGAGACCCCACAGTTTCTGTAGATTCATTAATCTTAGAAAACAACATGTTGCAGATCATGCAAACCAGGTGTTGAGTGGGAAAAGTAGCCCAAAAGGAGACCTGGGTTCAAGTCAGCCTTCTCTCCTACAAGATGTAGGGCAGGGCCAGCAGGAATAGCTGACAGAGAACAGAGAAAGACAGACAAGCTTGGAAGGATTAATTCTCCGTGTCTACCTCCCTTCTGGCTGCCACCATCCTTCACTACTGTCAGATAATCTTACCTGAAAGTCCCATTCCCCATGACAAGCATGTGGCACCCAGACAGAATTAACCGTCAGTGCAACTCAATTCTATTTTAAACGGTCGCATGTGTTTAAAAGAGTGAGACTTGTCTCCAAACAGCCACGTCCTCAGAAGGATATTCTGCCAACTCTGAGTCAGAGCAGCACAGTGTCAGTTGGCCCTGAAGTCCAAATCTCTCACTTAAGACAAACTTCTGAAACTTGTCTGTTTCCAACATCATTCTTGGAGCTGGCACAGCCAACATGGTAGTTTTGGGACATCAAGTTCCTGGTTGCCACTTCCTGGCTGAAATACAGGCCTTGAAATATGGTTCAATATCTCTGAGTTTCTCTTTCTTTGCCTGTAAAATGGAATTTAAAAAAAAATATGTGGGTGGGTAGAAAAATGGGGAGGTTCTGGGAAGCATTGAGGGTGGGAAAAGAATATGATCAAAATATATTGCATGAAAAAATTAATGTAAAATAAATTCATTAAAATATTCTTACAGTATGTACCTGGAGGAGTGGAGGGAGGGGAAACTGTGGTCAGGATGTGTTGTATGAGAGAAGAATCTATTTTCAATAAAAATAAAAAATAGGGCCAGGGTTAAAGTGACCCTGGCACTCAAAAAAAGAAAGAAAGAAAGAGAGAGAGAGAGAGAGAGAGAGAGAGAGAGAGAGAGAGAGAGAAAGAAAGAGAGAAAGAAAGAAAGAGGAAGGAAGGAAGGAAGGAAGGAAGGAAGGAAGGAAGGAAGGAAGGAAGGGAAGAACATACCATTTTACAAAGCAAAAACAAGAATTAAGGCAATATATGTATATCAGGTGAATGCTTGGCACACGGTGAGCAGGGGAGACAAGTTGCTCGCTAATATCAACAGGCAAAAAGAGAGTCCTAGGATGGATGGGTTGCAAGGCCTCCCTCACTCGCTGATGCCAAGAGTAAAAGCATGTGCATTGATGCTTGTCTGATAACAGATAACCTCAGGGGAAACCTAGAAATGCATCCTTCTCCATGACAGCTAGTCCCTCCTTTGCTTAATGAACATTCTTCAGTCCCATGTGACCTCTCTGTGCATCAGAACCCTACTCATCCCTAGCAGTGTTACACAGGTACCGGGATATCTGATCATCCTTAGGTACCATACAGAATTTTTTTTTTTTTTTTTTTTTTTTGTTTTTCGAGACAGGGTTTCTCTGTGTAGCTTTGCGCCTCTCCTGGAACTCACTTGGTAGCCCAGGCTGGCCTCAAACTCACAGAGATCCGCCTGGCTCTGCCTCCCGAGTGCTGGGATTAAAGGCGTGCGCCACCACCGCCCGGCCATACAGAATTTTTGACCCTCCTTAGCAACAACCTCTGACTTAGCATTTACAGACAAGCCTAAAAAAAGAAGCTAGATGTAGCCTAACACCTTCGGCCTTTGCAATCATTTTAAAGCTGGGTGTTTTTCCAAAAAAAAAAAAACAGATCCCTCCGATTGTTTTAACAGCAGCTCTCTAAGGCCTTCTATAAGGGAGCACTCGGTTAGAATGACGAAGCCTCTTCCTGATAGAGATTTTGGATCCATAAAGTAGTGTGTACGTTAACAGATGGTAATGGTTAGAAGAATCAATGACAATGAGAGCCTCTGGGCTCCCTTGTCTTGGTAGTAAGGACCCTTGACAATATAGCTTTATTTTCAAAGAATTTAGTTGCTGCTGAGGCCAAAGTCTGAATCTCCATAGACATCTGGTCTGAAGGCCTCAGAAAGCCATTGGTGAGACCTTGCAGATGCTTGGATAGTAGCACCCTTAATGACAACTGGCACTTAGGGCTCTGACAATAATTGCCCGAGAATTATAGGAAGCCAGCTCTGTTTTTAGAGAGGCTTCAGTGCCCCCTCTGCATCTCCCAAAAGGAAAGTTCCAGGAGGGAACAATGTAGGGCTTTGAGGATGACCTTGGAACCACCTAAGATCCTCTGCTTCCCAACACACAGAGAGAACAGATGGAAGCCAAACAATCCTGCAGGCAAGTGATTTGAACAGCCAGTCTTCAAGGTTCCCATGCCTCCATTATCCTTAATATTTCTCCTTTACCCCCGGGGAAAAACCAAATTTCCCAGCCTGGCCTGCAAAATCAGTCACAATCTGCCCCCATTCTAGAAAACATACTGGAATGGGAAAAATTGAGACCCAATGTTACTCCACACACTGGCGGAGGAGCCAAGTTTAAGGGTCAGGCCAGCATTCAGGCAAATTAGGTTTCGCAACCCTGTAAAAAAGGCACTTGTTTGACAAAGAAGGAAGCGGAAACCCAGGGCACTGGTTCTCACAGTTTGTGAGATGCAAAATTGAGACTGAGATGCAGATCAGCTTCCAGAATACAAACTGAGTTCTGTGTTCCTGCTACTGAGCCACACTGTAAGCAGAGTTTCTCTGTGTCTCTGCAGCCACTTCCAAGTAACCACACTGAGACTTGTTATTAATTATAAATGATCAGCCAATAGCTCAGGCTTGTTACTAGCCTTACATTTTAACTCTTACATCTTAAATTAACCCATATTTCTCATCTATTCTCTGCCATGTGGCTCAATACCTTTTCTCAGTATGACAAGTTCATTCATCTCCTTCTCTCCAAATCTCCTCCCAATTGTGAGATTATTCCTCTTCCTCTTCACAGTCTCATTTTGTCTGCAAGTCCCCCCTTACCTCTACCTGTCCAGCCATTGGCCAGTCACCTTATTAACCCAATCACAGTGACATATATTCACACAGTGTAAAGGAATATTCCACACCACACTCACCTCCCCATTCCTTAAAACAACCTTAAAACACACTCTAACACAGTCTGGGGACTGAAAATATAGTCAGCTAGTAGAGTGCTTGCCTTACATGTCCAAGGCCCTGGGTTCAATTCCTCAGATCCACATAAACAGGATATAGGACATATGCTTATAATCCCAGTACTGGGGAGGTAAAGACAAGAAACAGGAGTATTAGAAGTTCAAAGTCATTCTTGGCTATATAGCAAGTTAGAAGCCAGCATGGCCTACAGGGGACCCTGCCTCAAAACAAAAGCAAAAACAGAAAAGAAAAGGAGGAAGGAAGCAGCCTATTTGTATTATGTTTCAATGTTTGAAAGTATCTTCCAGTTGAAGTCTCCAGGGTTTTTTTTTACCCCCTACTTCCGTGTTACCCCTCTTTGCATTCCTCTTCCCTAAGTGCATTGCTTACTGAACCTGGAAGACCCCGCAGAAAATTGGTTTCATCAGTGACCTTCCCTTCTGTCTCCCTGCAGAGAATCCTTATTCCCATCCAGTTCACTCGTTTCCCTCTCCCCAATCACAAATGGAACTTCACCTTACAAAAGACTGGAAATTTTTAGCACGTAGTTATATAACTGCCAAATGAAGCTAAAGGGGGGTACAGATACAGGGAAGGGAGAGGACAGAGAGAGGAGAGAGGGGAAGAATATAGTAAGTAATAAAGCTTTCAACATGACCCTGGCCCCTTAGCAGAAAGTCAACTCCAGCCCTGGCACATTCGAGACAGAGGTAGAGGCTCCATTCTTCAAAACCAGCAAGCAAACTGAGAGGGAAATTCAGCTTTCCTCGTTTTTTGGCTCAGACTTCTTGGTTTGAGCAATTATATCCACTTGTTCAAAAACCCCTCAAATGGCATGAACAATAGAATTTTTTTTTTAATGTAACAGTCCTCAACTCAAGGATTCAGCGGATAGTTTCTCTACACTGTAATTCAGGAACCCAGGCAATTTTTGTGTAGTGGATGTTTCTCTAGGGCCTTCAAGTCCCCTGCACTCAGACTTCAGACAGGAACACAGAGAGTAGCAAAGATGGTTATTCTGTACCAAGCCCCAGGCATATACAAACTTTGTACTTACGTTTCATCATTTAGATCCAGGCACCTATCTGACAGGGATATGAGACCTGGCTGTGTGTTCTCAAGGAGGGAGAAATGCACTTCCATGAGCTTACATCTAATCTGCCACAGAACTGGTGTCCCACAAGGGGTCCTTGAGGCCCCTGTCAAACTCTCGAAGCAGCGTCAAGCAGAGGCAAGGCTGCCAGCCTGGATTCTGGCAACATTGGGATTAGATTCCATAAGCCTGGAGCAAGAACAAGTCTAAAGCCCCAAGAGCCAAAGGAAAAGCTTAGCCAAAGGCTACTGGTTGAGGAAAGCTGACATTTCAATACCCAAAAGACTGGAGTGCAAAGCAGGAATACAAATTGAACTGCAGTGCCAAAAAGTTAAGAAGGGGGAAAAAGGAAATTTAGGGAGAAAATTAAGCATTTCCAATGGGAATAAAGGGCACCCAAGCACAATTGGCCCAGGTTTTAGAAGGGATTATTTTGAGAGGTCAGGGGGTGAACACTGTGCACATGGGCCAGAGTGTCTTAAAGAGCTAGGAGCAAGTACATCCTAGAAGACTTAGAAAAGCTTGCAGATGATTGTCGTGGGCTTATTTTTTGTGGATGCCCACCCCTAACCCCAAATTCATATGCTGAAGTTGTAATCCCTAAAATGTGAGAGTATATGGACATGAAGATATTGTAAATATAATTAGTTAATTTAAGTTGAAGAGTGCGTCCCTAGTGTAACACAAATTGTATTCTTACAGAGAAGAAAATTGGAAGTGCAAGTGCGTACAGGAGAGAATCCATGGGAAGATAAAGGCAGAGGTTGGAATGGTGCACATAAATCAAGGATTTGGCCCATAGATGACCAGAATTTAGGCAAGACTTACGGGGCAGATTCATCTTCAGTTTTTAAAAGACTCAAGTCTTTCAATGTCTTTATATTAGTCTTCTGTCCTCTAGAAGTGCACAAAAATAAATTTCTGCTGTCCACACCTCCCAGTCTGCAGTATAATTAATTCTTTGTAATACTGTGAAAACCAGGAGTGAAACTACAGGAGTTGAGCACTGTATGGCCGGGTACCAAGGTTGCCCATCCTGAAATGAGAACAGCTGTAGGAAAGGAGCCAAGTCAGCATGATATAATGCCCCATGTTCTCTACATATTCTTCCTGACAAGCTGTGTAAACAAGGTAAGGTGGATGTGATAGAAAGAGCACCACCAGGGTTGTTTTTGTTTTGGTTTGGTTTGGTTTGGTTTGGTTTTTCGAGACAGGGTTTCTCTGTGTAGCTTTGTGCCTTTCCTGGGACTCACTTAGTAGCCCAGGCTGGCCTCAAACTCACAGAGATCCCCCTGGCTCTGCCTCCCGAGTGCTGGGATTAAAGGCGTGTGCCACCACCGCCCGGCTCCACCAGGTTTTTAATGTAATAAACTAGCAAGTCTTAATGCAGGGAGACAATGCATATTCATGAATGTCGTAATCTTGTTTTCTGACTGATCAATGAGGAAAAACCAGTGAAGGAAGAAAATACTCTGAAAGTCCACAGAAAACTCAATGTAGTCAGAACGGGAAGAAATGGAAATAGACATGTCTCTTGAAGGATGTGTCCACCTATGGAATACAAAAAAATATAGAGATAAATGTTCAAGCAGTAGAAATAATGCTGTACAAAGATATCAAAGTACTCTTTAAGAGTCTCAGCACCCACTGAACAAGGTCCATTCAGGTCCCCTGTATAACTCATAATATGGATACATGAGACTTGAGCAGAAAGCAACTTTACTGTGTGCTGTGGGATGTTCTATATGGCAAATGTGTTGCTCTGATTGGTTGGTAAATAAATCACTGATTGGCCCGTGGTCAGGCAGGAAGTATAGGCGGGACAAGGAGGAGAATAAAGCTGGGAAGTGGAAGGCTGAGTCAGAGAGACACTGCCAGCCGCCACGATGAGAAACAGCATGTGAAGATGCCGGTAAGCCACGAGCCATGTGGCAAGGTATATATTAATGGAAATGGATTAATTTAAGCTGTAAGAACAGTTAGCAAGAAGCCTGCCACGGCCATACAGTTTGTAACCAATATAAGTCTCTGTGTTTACTTGGTCAGGTCTGAGCGGCTGTGGGACTGGCAGGTGAGAGAGATTTGTCCTGACTGTGGGCCAGGCAGGAAAACTCAAGCTACAACTGTGTTCCCTGTAAAATCACTGAGGATGATTATCCCCTACACTTGGATGAAAACTCACAATCAAGTGAGTTTTTATAATCTCTTAGTTAATGAAAGTTAATGTCCTTTGGATCACCAAGCATCATCTACATGCAAATCTTGGGTGCCCTTTACACATCACTCTACACTTCAACTTTGACTTCAAAGTCAGCCTCCTCTTCCGTAGATGAGTTGATGCTAGATAAGAATCCTGGAGCTGAGAATTTTCCATCACTTACAGAGTGAGTTCTGTTGCTCTGGACTTAGAGAAGAGGAAGCATGTTCTTGCTTGACTAGTATTTTTGGAACTGACTTTGTGCTTTGTGAGCATGGAAGTGTTTGAAGCTCACTCTTTTTCTTCTGTGGATCCTCAGAGACCATTCCCAGTTGCTGGGGATGGCTGATAATAGCTCCCTTGGTGCAGAGCATGGGTACTTCTATTTCAACAGATCGTTTACACCCTCAACATATCACAGAAACATGCCTCCATCTGAGACCTGTGTCCATCCTAGGCCACCTGCTGGAGCAAAGCCACACTGGCTCTCTTATGCATGTATCCATGTCAGAATCATGAAAGCAGTCAAAATTCTGAGAACAATTTGGTCAATTCATCCATCTCTCCTATGGACCATTCCTCATACAATGTCTTGAGTGAACACCAGTCTAAAACCTACTGCAGCTTGCAACTTTCGGCTTCAAATGATACTCTCTGATTGGCCTTGCTAAATAGACTAACGTGGGGTGCAGGTGCTCCTTAGCCCTTCAGGTTGGAATTCAATATACAAGCTATAAAATCTATGCAAAACTTGGTTGGGAAAAATCCAGCACACTGTGATATTTCTTAATCAAGAATTTGCATTTGGCATTGTCCCCTTGGAAAACTCTCAGACAAGATTCACATAGAGGGTAACAAAAGAAACAAAAGATGAATTAAGGCTAGGTGCTAGCACTCTGGAGTCAGACCAGATATAGCTCTGTGGGAATTCTCCCCACACTCTCCAAATCATCTCCTCCCTCAGTGTTTCCATATCTTGATGCACATGAGACACTCGGGTTGCTAAGTGCTCTTGACCACCAACTCCTCATACATTTTTTCCTGTGTGGTCCATCTCATTTCAGAGTATGGTTATCTATTATCTTGGGGTTTCAGCCAAACCTTCTATGTTAACATATTTTCATAGAACTCTATAGCGTTCTGTGACTTCTCTAAGAGCAAAGTCCCTGGTAGTTCATCTCTATAGCTCAGCTTCAGACACAGTGGTTGAGTGATTGGACTGAAAGGTACCAACAGCCATGCACACAGCCTGTTGCTTAGCATTAAAGACATCAGCTTGGATTTTAAAAATTTTAAGGAATGACCAACTAAAAACTCAAAGATACTTAGAATAGGGAAAATCTGAAGACTAGGGAGAAGAGAAAGAAAGACAATAGTTTCAGGAGCAGATGAATCCAAGTAGATGTTTTACTTTACTCTTTATGATTAGTTGGGCCTTGGCCAAGTTATTCAAAGTCTATCACAGAGCTCTTGCAGCACATCTGGAAAAATTCATGTGAAGTTGAATTGAAATGATAGATGTGCAGCAACTGGTACAAGGATGATTCTACCATGGGTAAGAATAATCATTTTTTTTTTTTTTTGGTTTTTTGAGACAGGGTTTCTCTGTGTAGCTTTGCGCCTTTCCTGGAACTCACTTGGTAGCCCAGGCTGGCCTCGAACTCACAGAGATCCGCCTGGCTCTGCCTCCCGAGTGCTGGGATTAAAGGCGTGCGCCACCACCGCCCGGCAAGAATAATCATTTTGAAACCATCCTTTAATGCATCTTATGGGTCAGAGACTGTGTTGAATGCTTTATTTTATCTAATACCTGCATCAAGCCCATGAGACAGTGAAAGGTGGCCTGATTTTAGCAGAAGGAATTAGCAAAGTGCCTGACTCAAAAATATTACAGCTTGGAAGAGACAGACCTGGACTCTGGTCAAATCTTTTTTTCTGCACCGTCTGCTTTGCTAGCATCCTCATGCATCTTTAATGAAGGATTATTGCATATCTCCCATTAAGAGACTACATGAGAAAAAAAATGGTACCAGTTATCAAGAAGCAAACATGCTTTCGTCTCATGCTAAAAGCAATTATGATTTTCTTTTCTTGATTAAAAACAATCCAGTGATTTAGTGAACAAGATATTTGCTGAAAACCTCTGAGGAAATGAGACTATGTTAGGGTAATAGCAACACATCTTATGGATAGTGGCCTGTGAGGGAATCAGAGCAGGCTATGTATAAAAATACTTGGAAATTTGGGGCATGGTGGGAAATGGGTCACCAGTGTTTTGTTGATGCCTAGGAAAAGAGGAAGACACTACTGAAGGCTTGAGTCCACTTACACTGTAAGGAAATTCCTCTAATTAGAAGTAGAACAGGAATGATAAGCAGATACCTAAAAAACAAAAGAAACAAGGGCATTGTGGGAAAGCAACTTCATGATTTTGAAAAGACTCAAACTCCAGAGTTATCATTCAGAAAAAAAAAATCAGAAAAGCCTGGGGTAAATGTTAGGGGGACATAAAGCTTGTCACTGGGAGACATTGGCACCAAAATGAAAAATGGTCTGAATATTAAATTCCAAATTCCAGAACATGCAATTAATGAGTGGACTATGGATACTCAGGAAGATGAATGTCTCATTAAATGGTGCAGGAACAATTTATAAAGCTAGTATTTGGTTGGGAAGCCTCTTAGATCGCTAGAAGGAGAGTTCCCTCAGTTGCAATAGAGTCAATGAGGTGATAACTTCAAGACACTCCATGGGAGCCTTGGAACTTTGAATAGAGAGTCACACCCACCTTACATAATAACAATCATTTCAATATTGTGGTAACAACAACATCATCTGTTTTTTGAGTATCTCCAAAGTGTGCCACACCCTGTCCAGAGAACGCTTCACAACTAATCCTTATGACAATGCTAGAGTGGATATTACAACCATCAACCTAGTAAAGATATGGAAAGCATGGCCCAGAAGTATGAAGTGTCTTGTCTAAGACCACACAGCTAGCAGTTGTGAAACTTAAGTTTGAGTTCAGGTCTATCTAATTCCTAAGTTCATATCTGCTATCATTACACGGTATTACTCATAGGAGATAGCTGAGAAGTGACCAAAAGAAACGTGGTGGAGAGGTGTGAACAACAGCATAAAAAGGGGAAAGTGTTAAAGCTCTGAAAGTAATGAGTGCCTGAGCTCCACTTCTCAGTAGCTAAGCAGTCTAAGAAAATGATGTCACATCCCTATGACTCAGTTTTATCATCCACAAAATAGGAATGATAAAATTAACTAACTCTACATGTTTAATGAGTTGATATTGAGCACACAGGAAGTCCTCTTTTAGCCAAATGGACAGGGATGTGCATCTATATTTACTTTTCTTCCTGACATGGCTGTATGTTGTCACTCCAGGCTTCTTTAAGAAGACATAATGAGCTAGAAGAAGCTAATATCGATTTATTCATAGCAAGTCTTGGCAAATGCATGCATTTTCTGGTCTTATTAAGGATTCAAACTGGAAATTTTCTAAGCATTGTGAACAGTGTTACTAGCAAAGCTCTAGAGATCTCCTAGACACAAAGGAAGACTATGATATGGACAAGGGCTTACAGTAGATTCTCATAAAGTCATAGGATATGCCTCAGGGATGGTCCATGGGGTCATGTGTTCATGACTACCACCTGGCAAGTGCCTTAAAGTAGCCATCAGTGTATTAACTCAGAAAAGATAGCTCTTCTGAACACCCACTTATATGCTTACCTAGGACATGCATGATGAAAGCATAAAGACTTAAAATGTGACTTTAAAACATGGGAGACTAAGCAGATATGTAGGAGAATTGAGAAACGAAGTTTCAAAGTGTTATAACTTCAAAGACACTAAGAGGGCACTGGAGAGTACATGGGAAATGTCCAGGGATCAAAGTGAAGTTCTACTCAATGATTTTAAATTTTTCTCAAAATCAGGCTTATAGAGACCTGGACAGAACAACTTAATAATAACTTTCATTGATAAAAGGTAATAGTAAAAGTATAGATTTTCGAAGAAGGAATAACAGGAGGGGAAGGGGGACTAAGAACATGCAGAACTAGTTTAAATACGTGTCTACTCTGTGATGGCAACAAATGCTCCAAGATGAAATAAGTGCCAAGTTTATTAAACACACAAGCCCTTAAGAAGAGTAGCAGAGATCAGTGCCAGGATCATCATCATCAGAGAAGTTTCCTCTTGAAGCAGTTGGGAACTAATTTGGAGACCCACAATTGGACAGTTTGCATAGAGTGAGAGATTTTGGAACACTTGGTCCTAAACGTCTCTCGTCTTCTTCAAATTCCTCCTTTCAGGGCCACAGGACCTTTGTGGTAGGAGAGGTGGAAAGATTCTAAGAGCCAGAGCAGTTGGAGGACACCAAAGAAACAGTGACTTCAGACACAAGACACATATGAACTCACGGAGACTGTGGCAGCATGCACAGGGACTGCACAGGTTTAAGCCAGACAGGATCACTGAGAGAGGGATCCCATCTCCAACCAAGATGCTATTTCCAATTAAAGTCCTCTTGCAAAAGAAAAATTAGTTTTCTCCAACGGAGTCTCACTGTGTTACCCACACTTTAGTGTAGGTCCCATGCCCAGCTGTAGATGATCAACCAAAAAACAAACTCAATGATATTTTTGTAGACTTTTTGTCTCATATTGCCTTGTTGGGACATTTTTTTCTTACTGGTCTTTTGCTTATATTAATATATAAGCAAAAGTGGTGTCTGATTTTATGTTTTTATACAGTGTGTTCATGCATGTATGTTTCTTTTTTATGCTGGTTTGTTTGGGGTTTTATTAATGTTTACTATTTTGCCTATTTTTTTCTAAAGACAGAGAAAGACAGGGCACAGAGTTGGGCGGGTGGAGAAGTAGGTGGAGAAGATCTGGAAGGAGGTGGGAAAGAAGATCAGAATATATTATATGAAAAAAATTTCAATAAAAAATGGATTTGAAGAAAAGAGGCAGAGAGACATGAGCTCTGAAGCAATGTGACTGTGGCTAAAGTGCTGGGTCCACTTTGGGCAGCAATTGCATAAAAAAAACAGCAACAAACTTAAAAGCATTCAGAGGAGTACTGGAAGGAGGTCTCAAAATCCTGTTGCATATAGAGCAATTGAAAGAATGACAGGTGTTCTTCAGTCTGGAAAACTAAGTCAGAAAGGAAGCAGGCCAGCTGTCGGCCACAGTTGAAGGGCTGTCATGAGGATAACCCATTCAACTAGTACTCCATGACTCTGGATCAAAAAGGAGAAATGACAGATTTCAATCCAAAATGCAAGGTCAGAAGATGGGTTTCTTGGCAGTTGTGAAATGGTTGAGACATTTTTGGAATATACAAGAGCAACATAAAGACATGTATTAAATGACCTCCCTGATTGGTTTCAAAGCTAAGACTCCATCATTCTTTGATACGGTGACATGAGCTCATTCCAAAAGGCAGTAACGGGAGCTAGCAGGATTTTCAGATATTATTGCAGCTATGGTATATATAATTTAAAGAACTCTCTGAAAGTGTGAACTACTGCAAGGGGAAACCCTTTTCTTGGTAGTTTTATTTACTCATTCATCATATTCCTCGTGCCTGCCATATTCTGGTGTGCTATTCTAAGTGTGGAGGCTTTGAATGTTTAAAATTTTAAATTTAAAAAGTAATCTCTGATTCAGGAGGTTTATAATGCAGAGGCTGGAGGTATGTAATAAATACATATGTCACACTCTGCTAGTGCCTGCAAAAGAAATAACACAGCAGGAAAAGAAAATGGACCATAGCAGATAAGAAGGATGTTTCACTTGGGTTTGATTGAGAAGTCTCTAAAAGGAAGACAATTGAACAGAAATATGAATAGAATTCTGGGTGGGCTGCCAAGCAAAAGATGACTCCAGGCAGATGGAACAGTTGATTTGATTATCAGTAAGAGTCACGTGACTGGAGCAGACTATTCCATGGAAAGAGTCATAAGTGATGTAGTCTGATATATAGGTGGTGTCAGAGGTGCATGTCATCCTTGTAGACCACTCTAACAGTCATGGGCTCTCAGTGAGATAGAAGGGTCCAACAAGATTCAGAGCTAAGGAATGAAGTAATCCAATGCATGAGAGATGCCCCCCAACAGTCCATCAATGCCTGAGGCAGATAGGAGAACTGCCCCTGCCTCCCACCAGCTGCAACACTCAGGAGAGCAGGCCCTGAACCTTGCCTGAGCAATACAATAGAGCCCCACCTGTTGGCAGAGATGTCAGTGAGCCAGCCCCAAGGTTGTGAGCGTGGGAGAGCTGTCCCCACTACTCATCTCTCTTGTGTCTGGATGGGTGGGGGAGAGATGCCCTCTCTTGCCCATTCATCAACGCCTGAGGCAGGTAGGAGAGCTGGCCCTGAGGGCATAAGAACAGGAGAGCTGTCCTGTCCCCAACCAGATGCAGCACTTGGGAGAATGTCCCCTACACTTTGTCTGGACAACACATTAGCGCTGGCCCTGAAGGTGTAGGTGTGGGAGAATCTACCCTGAAGACATGAAAGCAGAAGTTGCCCCACCCCTTGCTCATTGCTGCAAGGGGTGAGTTAGCCAGGGCAATGCTGGACAACGCCCAACATCCACCCTATCTGTGATCTGCTGGAGCATGAGGTTGGTGGTGATGGGGTTTGGATGGTGGTGGAGGAGGCAGGGGGGGTGGCGGATCCTACGTACCCAGGGCTGCAGCATCTCCAGAACACACAGCAGGAAGAGATGTCCAAGAAGAGTCCCGGTGAAGACCCAGCATCATGGTGCAGCAGAGACCAGGGGCTTCAAAACAGACCAATGATTCTTCCATGTAAATGCCTGAATGTAAAAATGTATGGATAATTTTTGGTTGTGAGCCTAGCCTTTAACAGCTGAGCCAGGATTGGATGCAGAGATCCACTGCTAGGCCCCGGGTGGAGCTCCAGGAGTCCAATTAGCGAGAAAGAGGAGGGTTTATATAAGCAAGAATTGTTGAGATCAAGGTTGGATAAAGCACAGGGACAAATAGCCAAACGAATGGAAACACATGAACTATGAACCAATGGCTGAGGGGTCCCCAACTGGATCAGGCCCTCTGAATGGGTGAGACAGTTGATTGGCTTGATCTGTTTGGGAGGCATCCAGGCAGTGGGACCGGGTCCTGTGCTCATTGCATGAGGTGGCTGTTTGAAACCTGGGGCCTATGCAGGGTCGCTTGGCTCGGCCTGGGAGGAGGGGACTGGACCTGCCTGAACTGAGTCTACCAGGTTGATCTCAGTCCTCGGGGGAGACTTTGCCCTGGAGGAGGTAGGAATAGGGGGTGGGCTGGGGAGAACAGGAGGGGGGCGGGAGGGGGGGAGAACAAGGGAATCCGTGGCTGATATGTAGAACTGAATCGTATTGTAAAATAAAATAAAATAAAATTTTTAAAAAAATGTATGGATAAAGGGGTTTACTGAGTGACTCACTGCGTCACACCGCAGCTTCCACGATAAGGTTTTCCCCTTCCTTTTTGTTCTTTTTTTCCTCTTAAATTTTATTTTGTCTTATTTAGGGGGCAGGGAGGGAGACGGGTGGGATTGGGAAGCATTATGTGAAAGACACAAAGAATAAATTTTAAAAAAATAAGAAAAAAATAATATTCAGGGAGCAGACGAGAAAGAAATATACATGCAATCAGGGACAGCATCACAAGGCCATTGTAATAAGTGAGATAAGACCTAAGGGTGGCTGAGAATAGGGTAGTAGCAATGGTGGGGAAGAGAAGTGTTCAGATTCAAAACTTATTTTTAAAATATTTTGAAGGTAAATGCATGAGAGTCTGTGAACGGATCTGACAGTGAGGGGGAAAGACTCGAGGGGATTCTAGGTCCCCAAAGTGATCAGTTGAGAGAAAGGAAGAGGCATTTACTGAGAAAGGAGGATCAGTCTAGAGCAGTTTGAAAGAAACCGGGAGTTCTTCGTTGATCGTGTCAAGTCTGAAGTATCTGATCATCAGGTGGTCCAGTAGAAAGATCTAGCACCTGGTGGAAAGATTTGGTTTAGAGATACTTTGATGGGCATTGGCATATAGAGGAAAAACTTCACCAAGCAAGATGGAGTATCTCTGGGGAGGTGCAGAAGGGTCCAAAGAGAGGCAGTTCTTGTAGTGTGGTGAAGAAACAATTCCATAAGGAGGAGGGTGATCAGCCGTGTCAGATGAGAAAACAGTGCTCTGAGAGCTGCATGGGGTACCTTGAAGAGAGAAGATGGAAGGTGGACTGAGGCCAAGCGTTCTCAGACAGTGACAAACTCAACAGTGTGGATGCCACTGGTGATCTCCACAGAACAGTGTGGATCTGGCTCTGCTTCAAATGAGAGGGAGAGAGGGATGAGAGCTAGTCGTGAGAGCAAGTCTACACAGCATTTGACAGCCCTGGGAGTGTTTAGAGAGAAATGGTGTGCTTGCTGGAGGGCATCTGGAGTCAAGGACAACCTTGAGGTTTCCATTTTTTCAAAGACATTTAGTTTTTTTTTTTTAAAAAAAAAGAAGCATTAATTGCTGAGGTGCAGAACTGACCTATCGATTGATCCATGCTGGCTATTTAATTACCTAAGAGTCTATACTAATAAGACACTTCCTTGGATATGACACCCTCAGCCACTCATGATTACAAAGACCCAAGGGGTCATGTTGAAAGTGTCCCATGCTGAGGTACACACAACACCAATTATCTATAATATTTTAAAGCAAGAAGACATGGGCCACTGATTTCTTTTAATACAACAAATACATAGGATAAGGAGAATACAAAGATTGAAATTATCTTATCAAGGCATTTTAAAAGAATCATTTCTCTAGCCATTGCTTCTCTCAAAATTGACAAGGTTTAGGTAATTGAATTTAAAAAAATGTGTTTCAGGCTGTGGTTTCTGGGTCTCGTCTGTGGTGGTCATAAACTCTAAAGGTCATCCCACTCATTCAGATGGCTTGAGAACTTCCCATGTTCATCTCAGCCATGGGAACTCCTTCCTAGCAGAAAAGATACAGTAGATGAGTTAATAACACTGAGGGGAATTTGAAGAAGGGAAAAAACCTATTTTTCAGGGACTTGTACTCAAATTGGCACTTGAAGGATCTGCACGCAGAGTGTGTGCCTACTTGAAGGAAAGAAAACAGAATTCAGTGAGGTTGGGCAAAAACTATCCTGACTGTGGCAGAAGTATCCAGTTTTCACAAATGAGGGCAGCAAAGCAAAGCACGATGTCTGGGAATCTGATGGCCTGTAAGGTCCAGTTCTTTGGCTTCACATCACAAACTTGCCTACTGAGGATCTACATAGCACTTCAAGGCCACCTGTTGGAAATGATGCAGGCTATTGAACAGGGTATTCTAAAGAAGACTGGGGCATCCCAGACTGTGAGATTATCGCTGTGTAGATTTGTAAATACACAGAGACATGTCTTTGCTTCATGAAAGGACGTTTTGATAACCTTTTTGACAAAATGGAGCAACTGGTTTTGCAGTTGACTTCGTGTATTCCCCCAAACATCCTGATTCCCAAAGGTAAGTGTCAGGAGATGCATCCTTTTAGTGAAGAAGAATTTCAGCTTCTGAAAAAGGAAATCAGCTGGGCAGTGGTGGCGCATGCCTATAATCCCAGGACTCGGGAGGCAGAGTACATTGTTGTGAGTTTGAGGCCAGCCTGGTCTACAGAGCAAGATCCAGGACACGCACCCAAACTGCACAGAGAAACCCTGTCTCAAAAAAATAAAAAAAATTAAAAAAAGGAAATCGAAGAGTTACAGAAGTATAAGGTTGAATTACACACTGAGCAGGCCCTTCTTGCAGAATTAAAGGAGCAAAAAACTATTCCAGCCAAACTCAGAAAGATCTTGACTTTCTTTGATGGGCTTGACAATATTGACAGAGGGCACAGAACTAGTAACTTTAGGGAGAGTTTGGTGTCCCTGGTCCAGAACAGCAGAACACTCCAGAATATGAGAGACAATTCATGGGGAGGAAAAAAAAGTAAAAGACTAGAAGCATGTTAACTTCTCAATAGTGAAAAGAGAGACCCTGTAAATGGGTGGCTTTTCTTTGTTTACTCTTACATTTTAGGTCTTCTTTGGGGGGACACTTTACCTTCCTTTCCCAGTTTCTGCCAAGCAGATCAGCAGATCTTCTAGAACTGCAGGCTCCAGCTCAGACGACTGAAGCAAAGTGTGTACCCATCTGCTTTCTCCCTTCTGGAATTTGGATCGACCTCCCTCACATCTGGTAACGTTTCCAGGTCTTCTTTCAGGATTGTGCCCAGTCTGCTCTTAGGGGTGTTTGAGTATGACTTCAGGAGGGAGCAGAATCCTCATGCAACCGGGTGTCTCTGCTCACTGGCACTGTGTGAATCAGGCAGACATATTCACCCATCGAATGACATATGGCACACAGCCATGAGCGGGACACATGAGTTCCATCGGTGACTTGAACAAAATCAAGCAAAAAAAGCTGGGGTGGAGTTGTAGCTTAGTGATATATATCCTCAGCATGGGTGCGTCTTGGAGTTTAAATATGCCACACTGTGGAAAGAAACAGAAGGGGGGATACCAAAAAGGAAAAACAAAAAGGGAAAAAGTGGAGGGGGCCAGGGGTATGAGGTGAAGGGTATTGCAAGATTAGAAGCGGTCTGCCTGATTGATAATGTAAGGTTTCAGTCCAGCTTGAAAAAGAAGGCTTTAGATGCACAGCTATGGGATCATCCAAGGCAGAAAAAACGGTCAGCAGAAAACCCCTGAGGCTGCACATATTAAGGACGTCACACAGCTGGAGTAGATGGATAGGGCTTACACCTGTCATGTTCCATTCTATTTTTATAAGACGGGCAGGCACTGATGAGACAGGTCAGCTGGTAAAAGTGCCTGTCGTACAAGCCTGGCGACCTGAGTCATATCCCAAGACCCAAATAAGGGTGAAAAGAAAGACTTGACTCCACGAAATTGTCCTCTGACTTCCACAAGTGCATTATGACATATGCACACCCTGCCTCCCACATCACACACACACACACACACACACACACACACACACACACACACACACACATACACACTAAAAATAATTTTTTTAGAGACAAGTAAAACCTCTGTGTAGGGGTGAGTGTGTGTCATTAAAAACTGATTCATAAGCCAGACAGTGGTAGCACACACCTTTAATCCCAGTGCTTGGGAGGCAGAGGCAATTGGATCTCTGAGTTCAAAGCCAGCCTGGTCTACAAACTGAGTTCCAGGATGGCCAGGGCTACACAGAGAAACCCTGTCTTGAAAAAACCAAAACAAAAACTGATTCATACTTGGGCATAGTGGTGCAGACCTTTGATCCCAGCACTTGGGAGGCAGAGACAGGTGGATCTCTATGAGTTCAAAGTCAATTTGGCAGATGTACAGTTCCAGGACAGCCAGGGCTACATGGAGAGACCCTGTCCCTCCCACTCCCACACTAGGCCCACATTCCGTGTGGTTCTTCTAATTTTATTATCTTTTCTTGTATCTGTGTCACCCTTACTGACTCCTTGTAGTTCGCCTGGTCCACAGTAAACATATCTATATAAGGTCCTAATCTCTGGGACCCGTCCACATCGCTTTTACATAGCATGGGTTGTGCAGAAATACTTAAGAACATTGGGATAAACTAATCATTTTACATTATCCGGGTAGGCTCTGGATACCTTTACATCTGTCCTTCCGAGAAAGGGACCAGTGAAGACAAGACACACAGAGAAGAGGAGACAATGCAAACACCAAAGCAGAGATGAGATGGGTGGGCGCATCTAAGAGTCAATGTAGTCTCAGGCAGCAAAGGCAAAGCGGATCCACCACCACAGCCTGCAGAAGTACCATGGGAAATAACCTTGACTTCCACTCTGTGGGATTAGTTTTGAGCTCTGACCTCCATAACAATAAAATAATATTTTTTGTTGTTTTGTGACTTCACATTTGGGCTAATTTATTACAGTGGCCATCGGACACTATCACATTTTCAACAGAATCATCACAACAGTCAGGGAGCATGAAAACTAACTTACTGAAGAATGCACCCAAAAGGCTAAGAAGCATGTGGCGGGTGTTCACAATTCAATATAATTCACAGAAGAGAGATGGAATGAGACAGCAGCCAAGCTATAAACCACTAAGCAGTGGGTCCCTGGGCTTCTGACCATTCCCATACTGTTGATAGAGTGAAAACATTGCAGCTTTTCCAGAAAGCCAGATTAGAGGTCCATGCACCATAGGACACAGCCCTCCCACTCTTAGATAGGTTTCCCAAAGCATTCCTCCCACAGGTCCATCAGTCAAATAAGGATGCCTTTGTCTTTCTCAGAGCATAGCAGAGAATGGAAACTCCCATCCCCATGAGCACCATTGTAAGAACAAACAGAACTATGCAGGAGATATTCCTCAGAGTACCCAGCAGTACTTTGACGTTATAATCCATATGTCCATACAGTATGGTGAATCTTAAAACCCTGGGCCATCTCCAAGAGGAAGAAGGACAATGAGATCATTGTGACAGTATCATTTATGTAATTTAACTTGGTACATTACAAGCATTGTATGTCATAAATGTCATAGTAGAACACCTACAGACAGAAAGGTGCATGTCAGTATACTAGGATATTGTCTGTACAGAGAGGGTAATAAAAGAAAAATAAATACAGATGCAAAAATATTATAGGGGCTTTTTGAGAACCCGCAGTATTGGGGTGACAGCGTGCAATCAATTGAAGAGTTTACTTCAACCACCTGGTTCTGAAGAACAGGATTATGAAACCACCCTTAGACATGCTCTATAGAGATTTTGGAAGAAAGAGGACTTCAATTTGATTGACACTTCTTCCATCAGTATATCCTAAGGGATGCTGTAGGACTTCAGAGATGGGCCATGAAGGAAATGTTTCTCCCTGCACATTTCCATTCACAACCAACTGCTGTGGCACACTGAGAGATGAACAGAAGAGCTCTGGTTACCATACTAGCTGAGCCCAGCACTGGGGTTCTGATGCATGTGCACTTCCCAGCAAGGCTCTGCCTGCTTCTCAGCTCAGCCCCAGATATCAGATAACAATTGCCTCTCCAAGTCATCTTTGAATCTCTTACCTACAAAGTCTATGAAAAATGATCAAATGCCCTGTGTGTTACCTCATCATGGGCTGAGTTAAATCACAGTTGTAATGGTCATGTGTGACTGGTCTAGAAAAGCTACTTCTACTCAGTTACTGACATCATCCCATGCAAAGAGGTGCCTGGGATAAAGATTCTGATATCTTAAGGGATGTGGGGACATCTAGATTTTTTTTTCTCCTGGTTTTTAAATGTTAACAAGTATCTTTATTAACGTCTGAAATATACTAGAAAAAAAGGCAAATCCTATTTGCAATTCTCATTTGGTCCATGAATCACTGATTCATGAACCATAATTAATTATTGCTTGTCTTTCTCCAGAAGTTTATGAGCTTACCCTTGTTTATCTCTGCTCCTCGCACACCTTCACAGCCTACACTCATTTCTGGTCAAGAGATTTCCTGACCTTGAGCTTCATCTCACTTCCCTTCACTGCCAAATGGGGCCACCAATAGCCACCACGGCTGCTGCATGGGCTGATAGGAGATTCATTCCAAACAATGTGCATCTCAAGAAGCAATCTACAAAGGATGCATAGCTGAACAGATGCAATGGTAAGATGGAAGCCTCAGAAAGATATGACTATGTCCTGATCCCCAAAACCTGTGTATGTGACCTGATTTGGGGGAAGGGACCTCACCTTTGCAGAGGATTAGATAGGATTTAAATGCAAAAGCAGCTGTCCATGGCAGAGAGACACAGAGGGAGACACACAGGGAAATACCATGAGCAAAAAGAAGGCAGAGATTGAAATGTAGCCACAAGCCAAGGAACAACAGAAACTCCAAGAAGCTGGAAGATGCAAGAAACAGCTTTGCCTAATGCTTCTGGAAGAGCATAGCGCTGCTGTCAGTTTAACTCTGGACTTTTGCTCAGCCAGAGCACAAAAGAAGGAATGTCCACTGCTTTAAGTTGCAAGTTTGTGGTCATTTGTTAGAGCAGCCACAGGAAATGAAGGTAATTCAAAGGCAGAGTTACTGTGTCCTCACCATCCATTTCTTTGAGCAGTGTCTTGTGGAGCTTTGTAACCCTTGACCAAGGGTTACAGGCTAGACAGTCTAACTTAGAGCCTCCTTCCTGAAATTAGCTGTCTGACCATTAATCAACAATGAATCCCCATGAGATCCTCACTATCCTAGGAAAGGTCCTCCAGTCCTTCATGACTGATTCAGAGTCTTATCTCTCTGAATCAATTTGAGCATCACAATAGACACCTGTTGTCCCATCACTGTGGAGGCCTGAGACAGGAAACTCAGGTTCCATGACAGTCTAGGCTACAACACTGAGACTCTTCTCAAAGACAAATCCGAAAAAATTGATGGTGAATATGAGGCATTATATTTAGTAATTCCACACCAGGGGTGGGAAGGGTAGAAATTGATGAGAATGAATATTTTTTTAGGCAAGGCCCAGGTATCTGCTATGTACATAAAGTTAAAAACCATTAACACGGTGACTGGGCAGATGACTCAGTGGATGAAGTGTTTGTTGTGCAAGTGTTAGGGCTGGAATTTGAATTCCTAGAACCCATTAAAGGTGAGGTGGGCATGGGAACCTGCCTATAATTTCTGCCCTGCACTTGGAGAACAGAGGAAGAAGAGCCCTGGAGCAATCTGGCTAGCTAGACTAACTCCTATCAGCAAGCTATGAGTTCATTAGGGGACCCTAACTCATTGGTCAAAGTTGAGAACAATCTCAATCTCACACACACACACACACACACACACACACACACACACACACACACACACACAAGAGGCGGGGGCTCATGCATACAACAAAACTAAAACCATTAATATAAGAAGGGCTATGTACTGAGTGGATCAAGGTCATCATCAACATTTTTATTCTCATCACACAACATGCAGACGATGTTGAGCAACTGGACTAGGTAACTTGCATGTGTGATCTCATATAGACTCTCTCACCACACCCTTTTAAAGGGCTGTTCTTGTTGTCCTCATTTTCAGAAGGAAGCTGACAAAGAGTTAAAATCCAGAATGGTCTGCCTTTCTGCATGTGGTCTCTTGACTCCATGCACACTTCCTTTTCCCTGTTCTATGCCCACATCTCTGAGGCACTCCTATTCATTCTGCAAGACCCAGGTAATCATCACATCTTCTAGAACAGTCCTTTATGTCATCCTCTATGGCACCCTCTCTCCAATGCAAATCTTCTGCAGGATTTAAAGTCAAACTACATGTGTTTGCATCCCAGGCCTATGGCTTGCTAGTGGTATGACCTAATCTCTGTGGACCTCAGATCCTACAATACATGAATTGTTATAAATACTAAGTGAAATGGTTCTTAGTATATATTAAACATGGCTTCTGGCATATAGTGCACATTTGAAAATATTCACCACTACTGTTATTTCAGAATGGTCTAAAACTGCTTAACCTCCTCATTTTGCTCTATAGATACCCACAAAAGCTTACAAAGGTAATCAGTATCAAAATGTATGAATTATAGGAACTCAGGCTTCACAGAAAACTAGACGAACTTACTTTAACCCAGCTAGCATATTGTAATTGTGACAGTGGAGGAAGCTAGGGAACCCTTTGACTGAGGGACCCAGACAAAATGAAGCACTTTGCAAAGTCCACCTTTTTAACTTCCTTGAGAAAAAGCTTGAAGACAAGAACCCAGAGCCCCAGTTTTTAGATGAAAAAAAAAAAAACGAGTCACAAGGGCTGTGTGACCAGCCAGAGGTCACGAAGCATCAAGGAGGCTCAGTCTTAATGGTCATGCCATCTCCCTGTTCATATTATCAGTTGATAACCTCAGACCAGGAAGTTGTTTGGGTCACAAAAATGTGTTCTTGTGGGAAATGAATGTGAGGTAAATAAACATGAGGTTATGAGAACTTTGGTGATGAAGTAATGCACAGGGTTTTGTGGTGTTCCCACTGAACACTGTCTGAATGTGCATTTGTTTACTTCAGTTCCAATAAAAAGCCTTGCAATGAAGACAAGCAATTAACTATCTAAAGAAGCAGCATGGCTTCCTAGCAAACAAGGAGGCTGAAATGAACAGATGATGTTTAAATCCCCTCATGGTGTGTTATTAGTTAGCAGGACAGGTTTTACAAGGTCTGGGAGCTTCATCTTTATCTGTAAGTTGTGGGTCCTATATGATGTATGCAGAGACCTTGGCATAAAACTAATCTCCACTATGCTATAATTAGAACTATTGGGGGGGTAAACTATAAGGGCAAATCTCTACCAAAAAAATGAAAAGTTCTTTCAGAGACTAGATTGAGAGGCTTAGTGGTAGTAGTGTGGTCTAGCACACATGAGTCCTAGATTCTTCTCCAGAAAGAAAGTGATGCTTGGGTGTTGGGGAAATGATACCCAAAGGAAACACCTACCTTGTGTTCTCCTCCTTGTAACCACCACAGAAGAAACTTTATATTGACAAGATTGGTGGTGGTGGTGGTGGTAGTGGTGTGTGTGTGTGTGTGTGTGTGTGTGTGTGTGTGTGTGTGTGTGTGTGTGTGTGTGTATGTATAAATTAACCCTCACAAAATTGCCAAACAAATACCATTTTTGCATTATAGACACAAAGGATAAAAATTTTAGATAGGGAGATCACTTCTCCAAAGTTGTATGCCAAATAAACAGAGAAATCTGGACTAAGCTAAGACTTCTTTTCAAAAAAATATTTTATAGAATAGAAATATAGCTCAATGGTAGAATACTTGCCTAGCATAGGAGGCTCTGGATCTCTCTCTCTAGCACCACAGGGGAGAAAATGGTAGCAAGGTATTTTCAGCTAAAGTTCAAAAGATGAGCTAAGAAAAGAGCACAAGGAAGGAAATTTGAGAAAGATGAAACAGCTCATTTGAAGAGCATGAAATGAGGTAGGGACTGGAGTGATGAGGGAGCAGAGAGAAGGCCAGTGTAGGCTGAGCATGAAGACAATGATCTAAGATGATCTGGGACTCAGGTCAGTAGACTGTGGGGCTCAATAAGGACTTTGGATTCTGTTCAAGGTACAATGGGAAGGCTTAAAACACTTTAAGCAGAGAAGGGACATATTTCAAACTAAATTGTGCTCTAGTAGTGAGTGGTCGAAGGAAAGCAAGCAGGTCCAAAACTGTGAAGACTATCAAAGCAGAAGCCCAGCCAGAACTGATAGGCTGTGGCTGCCTGCTAAAGAAATGAAGGTAGGCTGGGCAGTGGTGGCGCACGCCTTTAATCCCAGCACTCGGGAGGCAGAGCCAGGTGGATCTCTGTGAGTTCGAGGCCAGCCTGGGCTACCAAATGAGTCCCAGGAAAGGCGCAAAACCACACAGAGAAACCCTGTCTCGAAAAACCAAAAAAGAAATGAAGATAGAGTCAAGAGGACTGTCTGAAGAAAGCTGTGATCAGTAGAGCCAGCAGACCACGTCATCAGTGCACTGGTGTGGTGGGTTAAGCATGAGTCAAAAATGAATCTCTGCCTTCTTACATAGCCTTGTTCCCTGGGCTCAAAACAGATCAAAAACAGACACAGGAAAGCAAAAGGTATGGAGGGGGCATTTTTAGACTTACTGTCTTGTGAGACCTCCAAAGATGTCTAGATGACATAAGAAGGATGGCTGAGTGTTGTGTTGGAAAGTTCTTCTTATGAGGTGAGATTTCAAGCCATGGATCAGAATATATCTCATAGCTCCAGCATCACATGGAAAGTGAGGAAGGCATGGCAAAGATGGCATGAGAAAGTGAATGATATCTGATGGAATATATGCAGTCTACATGAAGGAGAAGAAGAAGCCAGTAACCAATGATGGAAAATGAATTTTCCATGTCTCAGAAACCAGTGAACACAGGCCTATTGACTCAAAAGACTTAGAAGTCTAGAATTTAAACATCAGGCCAATTTACTTCACTGCTTTATTTTCATATGAGAATCTGTGGCCCAGATAGAGGAAGTGGCTTGTCTAAGATCACATAACTCCATAACCTCAGAAGAACTTTCTAGCAATGAGAACTCTCATCTGTCAGTGAAGTAACTGTCCTCCAGGTTAAGGATTCCTTGCATGCAAGGGCATGGAAGTTGGATGGTGCAGTGGATGTTAGAGGAGAATGTTGTTGAGGTCTAAGGATGTAGCTCATGGGTAGAGAATTTGCCTGGCATGGATGAAGCTGTGGATTTAATCTCCAGTACCATGGGGGTCAAATGGTCCAAAGTGTTTGGGGAGATGGGTGAGTATAAGAGGAAAGGAAAATTCAGTCCCCCTGCATGCCTGTAAGGTTTCAGAACAGATGACTCTGGGGGTACAGATAGAATAATCCACATGTCAGGATCTCTGAGAGCTTAGCTATAAAGCTATAGAATAGACTGCCAGTCATGGTTTGAATGCTTTGCATCTCAGGATCGCTAAGAAACATTCATGACTAGAAAATTAAAAGCCTATAGATGAATATAGTGGTGAAAATTAGTATATTTAAATATGCTAATTTGCAAAAGTGCAAAAACAGGGATATACTCTTGCTGAAGTACTCCTAACAATGCCAAGAAAGAGAGAAAATATATGAGCAGGCTTCCACTTGGTTCATTCTCTCTGAGGGTTCACCACAACTCAAAGATTGAAGATTTTATGTTTCTAATATTCTATAGATCCAAGATTTGATTCCACATCCCCAGTGTAGAGAACACAGACTTACTTTGTCCCCACCAGAATCTGTAGGCTAGAGCTTCTGGTTATGCGTTTGCAGGACAGAGTTCAAAACCTTCTGTAAATATTGCATTTATAACTTCCCAGGAGACCAAAGGGTGAAGCAATCGCCCTCAACTTTTGGAAGGAAGCAGAACAAGATAAGGCCCTGAGAGAACACTTAGAGCAGACCAGAGAACCCCTCCCAGCACTGGAGAAAGAACTGTGGTTTTCTTCCATTATTATCTGTTACCATTTCTCTGACTTCCATGCTGGATATTTTTCCCTTCCCTTGTATCCTTCTCAAAAGTCTGCCAGCCCAGGCTACTTGTCATTCTTTCTAGCACAATGTGCCATGCTGTGAGTGCCACGGTGTCTGATACAATGTGTGTCAAATGGACCTTCATTCATCTGAAGGAAGGACATACAAGTAGATGAAGATAAATTATATACAGGCGTGCAAAAACCAGAGAGAATCACCCTAGGGGCAGTGACTGTAGTTTCTTCAAAAAGTAACAGTATAGAATGTGGAGCATAAGGAAATCCAAGAACAGCAGCAAAGTAAACCAATAGAATAAGATGAGCAATATCAGGTTGCCCAGGGGCCTGACAAAGGAAAGGCACTATAAAGCTGACCCCACTAGTCTGTATAGCTGTGTGATCGCTGCCACGCTGCTCTGAAGGCAGAGCATAGGGACAGTGGCTGAAGGACTGACCAGACTTAGATTAATTTTTCAGTGATGAAAGCATATCCATAAGAACTCAAAAGAAACAAGAGCATTTGCTGGTAAGAGGATCGTTCTAATATCAACTAAGCAACACAGGTTAATAGGAACCACCAAAGCTTGGGCTACTGCGTGATAGGGAGAAAGGGTGGGAATTCAGGCAGCTAAGATCAAAGTAGGTGACCGCTGAGATAAAGTTCTTGGAGATGGAACCACTGAATAAGGACATCAGCCAGAACAGGACTAGAGGGTTGAGCACCTGAGCTAAAGCCAAGAAGGTCAACCTTTACAAGGTCAAATAAAGAAGTAGCCATGCTCTGTACAGTGCTTCCAGGACATAGAAGTCATTCAGGATAATGAGAAAATGAGTAAAGAAAAGGATGCTGAGCCAAGATAAAAGTTTCTAACACAGGATGGGGAATGAACAACACCAGCTAGAAATTTTAGATATGTTCACTACATGGCAGGGAGCTCAGGGAAGAAGGTAGCATTTCATAAGGAAGAATCCACAAAACCCTGAAGCTAGCTGGGAAGGGGGCATCCAGTCACTGTGAATTGTATACTGTGGTCGGAGCTGTGAAATTTGGTGGTACTGGTGAGCAAGGCCTTGAGAGAATCTGGGTCTCTCTAAGGTGAGAAGAATATTTTTAATGCATACTATGATGCAGAAGAGGGAACAGAGATGAAAGATTTGTGAAAGACCCAGGGAGAGGTAGAAACTGAAGAGGAGAGAAATACAGATGCACCAAAGACATAAATATCTAAACCTCCTGTTTAGAAATTGAATCGTAAAATCAAGATTCACATGACTTTAGCAAGATTTGCATCACATATCCCTTTGTAAAAAGTAGAAATTTCACTCTTGGGATATTTTTACCAAAAAGTTTGAAATCACAATCTAAAAGTCTATCAACAAGTAAACGGATAAACAAAACTGGTACAGTCACACAAGGGAATTCCTGTACCTACCACAATGTGGGTGAACTTTGAAAGTTTTAGGAGATGTGAAATAAGCCAAGAGGAAAAAAGAATAAGGAAAAAGAATAAGTAATATTCTTCCACTGATGCAAGGTACCTAGGATAGACAAACTCAGTGCCAGAAACTATAATATAGTCTTCCTGTACTGATCCAAGTTTTTTATTTCTGCAATTTCCATTAATTTTCATCAACCACAGTCTTAAAATACTAAATTGAAAATTATAGAAGTAATTAATGAATAAGGTTTAAATAAGTTTTATTATATTGTTATAATTATTCTATTTCATTGTTGGTTATTAAAATCTTACTGTGCCTAATGTATTAATTAAATTTATCATAGCTATCTAGCCTTGAGGGAAAAGGGTGGTAGGTAGGATTTGGAACTAAACCTTTGTGATTTCAGGCATTTATTGTGTAACTTAAAATGTATTCCCTGGCAGAGAGAGCTACTGTCAGGGGCTTCAAGGGAGACAGAGGACGGATTTACTCAACACAGAATTCCTTCGAGATAATGTTTAGGGCAATGGTTACAAACACTGTAAATGTAGTCATTGTCACTTAATGCATGCAATGAATGGTAAGGTTTGTACTACATATGTTTTATCACACACACACACACACACATACACACACACACACACACACACACACACACACACACACACACACACCAACATTAAGTTAAAATCAGACCTGATTAAGGTCCTGCCTGACAAATTCTAGGAAAAACAAGAAACAGTAATGTCTTCATTAGCACTATTGGAGATGAAATCATTTCACAATTTAAGAAACTCAGATTCCAACCAATCTGGTTCCTTCAACAATAAAAATCTATGGGAGAAAAAGGAAGGTAAACAGGAAACTTATAATCAAAAAAATTCTTAAAAGGCATCCATGGATTGTTTTTGTTTTGTTTTGTTTGTTTTTGGCAGGGGGGGATGTTTTGTTTGGGTAATATTTTTTGTCTTATTGGTTGATTAGTTTGTTTTGATTTTCCTTTTCATTATGTTTTGTTTTGATTTTTATAGACAGAAAGAAAAAATGCAAAACTGAGTGGGTTGAAAGGCGGGGAGGATCTGGGAGGAGTTGAAGATAGGGAAAGAATATAATCAAAATATATGAATTTTTAAATAAAAATCTTTAAAAATACATATTATACAAAAGGCTAATTTGAACAGCAGCAAAAAAAATAAATAATGGAAGTAATATGAATACTGGCTATATCTTTGATAATATTTAAAAAATGCAGTATTGTTAATTTAATTTGGTTTGTACTGTCCTTGAAGAATGTTTTAATAAAGAATCTTTGTTGGTCAAGTCAATGACGAGCAACTAATAACAAAGTATAGTAAAATATATGTTCAAAAATGTAATGATGATGCTCATTTCTTTGAATGCTGCCAAAAGTATTAATGCATTTTATTGTTTCAATAATGGTCTTTCAGCAATAGAAATTTTACCTTCACGTTCTGGGAGACAACCAAGAGCATTAGCAATTGCTGGAGACACCACACAGTTTGCTAACAGCACTTGGAGGAACCAAGCTGGAACTGACCTGGAAGCCTCCTCCCTGAGGACTAGCTCTTATAGTATCTGAAGATGCTATGCAAACTGCCAAAGAAGAAAAGTAATCAGTAGTTCTACCCAGATGTGGTACCTATGCACTGCAAGGACCAACCTGGCAATATTTCCTCAAGGGTGCAATATTGGCAATTATATCTCAGGTGCAACCTATTGCCATTTACTTGGACTAAGGGAACACATTCCCGTTGCTGTAAACCTAGCCAACTACTCATGGCTGGTAAGGTCACAGAACCTAGAGGAGAACCTACTGTATCCTTTTTCCTAAACTAGTATAATTTCTAAGCATTCTATATACTTACCCTTATATCCACAGAGAAATACAGCTCTCATTCCTCACCAAAGAAGCTTCTTTATGCAGTAGATGGCAACCATTACAGAAATTCACAACTGACCAGAAAGCAGAGAACAGCTGATGGTAAGGTACTAAACCCAACTGATACACTCACACCATCATGAAAAGGGGAGCATAAATATTTGTAAGAGCCAGAAGACCAGGACCTCTGCTGTGAGATTGTGTCTTCTGTAAACGAAAGGAAAGCTGCATCTAGGGAATCTCAATAATATGGCTACCTAAAGAAGAACTAAGCAATACCACCATTTGACATGCCAACACAGATGAGGAAAATCTCACAAGCCCCAGTCTCAGATGAAAAGCTCCAGGCAATTAATGACTCCTAAGAGAAGGAGAAGTCGTCTCCAGATCTGAACCCCCCTGATATGTTATTCGACTCTGAGTGGTCAGCCCTACACATATACACACACATACTAGCAATGCTAAATGGACTCAGAACACGGTATTCATGTGTGAACATGAATGTATGTAAAACAATAATTAAAGAAGAAGAGATCATAAATTTGAGAGGAAGTGGGAGATGGGAAGAGCTGGAGTCGGAAGAAGGAGTGGTGAAAATATTGTAAGCACAGTACTCATATATGAAATTCACAAGGAAATTTGAAATTAAATTTTAAAAAGGACCACTTCAGATAATGGAATTTTATATGTATTGTTTCTTTGAAAACAATGGGCTTATGAAAGCTCAGAGTCCTGAGTAAATAAGAACTTCACAATGCAAGATTGACCATGATGTGATCATTGATGAGGTTCACGAAGCTAATGGGCTTAATACAAGTTTACAGCATTCTCTCTGTATAAGTCAGACTCCTTCTGCAGTAAAAAGTTGGGGAGACATGCTCTTTGTGACCACAAATAAACATTCAATGTTTGAACTTAGGAGGGGGAAGACACAGCCAAGTGACAAGAAGGACATGGTCATGTGGAAAGTGTCTGGGGACAAAGTAACGCAACTGCCACAAGGGTTAATACTACCTGAAGCCAGAGCCCAAAGGATCCTCCTGGCCTGTGTCTTCTAAGTAATCTCTGGGGTGATGCACTCAATTCTGCACCCCAGAACAGCCTATAAGCTACTACCTGCCATGTTCAGTCTGGAGCCTTAGTTGATGGCACATAAGGACACAGTGGTGCACATCCTGGGAGGCAGCTGTTTTAGCTCCATAAGGAATTTGTTTCCTATCAACAAGTAGCATGAGGCATCACAACGCTTTCAGTGTTTTCCACTCCTCTTTCTAGGCAAGGAGGAGAAGGATTCATACATCAAAGGAAGTAGCAACAGAGTGGAACTTCTTGTAGATTTGTCTGGCCTTTGAAAACCATATAAATTTGCATTCCAGGCAATAACAAGCTGGTAAAGATTTTGGACTGAAGCAGCAGTCAGTTGTCTGTGGCTGCCGCTGTCAAAATAATATTGCACTGTATGGAGGTGTGAGGAGAAACTTACCCCAGAGAAAGAATTGCAGAAGAATAGATAGTGGTCCTGCTTCTTCCTAATGCCGTGTCCTTGAGTGAGTAATTCAACCACTCTGAGCCTCAGTTTTACTCATCTGTAAAATAGGATTATTTGCACTTAGCTCATGGAATTAACATATGGTAGTAGGTTTTCTTTGAAACAATTACAGCTACCATTTCTTGCTCATTTGCCGTGAATCCTGTACAGTCACTTCTGCTGTATGATTTATTTTGAAACATGAAGTTGTTCTGGCACAATTGATGTATTAGGAAACAATCTGAGCATAATGTAAACTCCATGATTGCTTATACCATATGTCAATCTGCTCCAAACACAAGGTGCATCCAGCCACAACGAGCTATGTAAGAACACAGAGAGCACACCTCAAATATCTCTGAGCTCCTTCATCTGTAAACAATGGTGTGTGCTATGTGGCACACCCATGCACATCTGGTGGAACAACTGCCCATCTGATTACAAGTAGATCTTCTATGACCAGGTGCAGTAACTCACAAGGTACAGCCCATTGGACTTCTACAGATATATGTCAATAATATGTATAAGTGCTGCAGAGAAGCCCATTAACATGGTTCATAATTATGACACAAATAAAACAATAACAAAGTAACATGCTTTAGTGTTTACACATCTCCAAGCCTTTAGTAGGTAGAACTGCTACTACTTCACCAGGTCTCTACTTTTGTCATAGATAGGGGTCAATACAGATGCTATGGTTATATCATTGATTCCATATTCCTTTTTTAAAAGTGTGTATGTGTGTGTGTGTGTGTTTCTATTTGTGTGGGGGTATGTGCCTTTTAAAGGAGTGTCTGAAGATGCCAGAAGAGGGCATTTGATCCCCTGGAGGTAGAATTATAGGCAGTTATGAACTGCCTGATGTGAATGCTGAGAATCAAACTCCAGTTCTCTGCAAGAGCAGTATGTTCTCTTAACTGACAAGCTCCCTCTCTAGCTTCTGAATGATTTTTCTTCAACCTCATTCTCCCATAAGGCCTATGGCTTTTATTGTGTGATCTTGCACAACACAATGAACTTTAGGAATATATATGTCGTGCTTTTCCAGAACTGGCTACAGTAAGAAATTTATAGGCTTTCAATTTTCTCAGAACCTCAGTGAAATGAATGTATTATTATCCTCCCATTACAGGTACTCAAAAAGTGACAGCTGCTATTATTACTAATAATGACAATTAAATAAGTCCAGGATTATAAAAAAGGGCCTTGTCTGCTACTATGATACTTTTCCTTATTGGCATCCCAGCAGTTGACTTTTCAATGATGGCTTTTGGAGGAAAGTGTAGTTCCATCAGCTTCTCATTGTCTCTAATCCTGGAGCCCTCTAGGGACATCAGAAGCCTCAATGAACCAGCACTCTAGTGCATCCATCTGTCAGTCAGGTCCAGCAGCCTAGGGTTGGCCTTTCCCTCATGATGAGTTCTGGGAGGTGCCTCTTAATCCTCCTTTCTCTCTGTGACTCAGAGCCTTCATTACAAGATCAATTGATTGGTGAGCTAAGTAATTCTCTTATAGGTCAGCCAAATACCTTTCATGAAATCTGATTGCTCAAACTAAGTCACTAGAAACTTTTTGCTGTGGATGAAGGCCCACCCTGGATATTCTTGCAGGTGTCTGTAGCTCTGTGTCTTTAGTTCAGTAGAACTTCTCTACTGTAAAGTATTTAGAAAGTGAGTGCTTTCTTGGGATGAGAGGCTAGAAAGTGAGAGATTCATCTACACAAAAATTACACAGTGGGTAGAGAACTTCCCCCATGTTAGCTGCAGTGCCAGGAGATGGAGATGGAGACAGAGGCAGCACACACAACCAGCCATCCAGACACATGAAGTGTATAGTTTAATAGGCTTAGGCAAGTAGACTACCATGACTGGCACACTAAGACATGTCTTCAAATTAAACTTGGGGAAAGATGTCCACAATTTATCTCTTCACTTGGATGTCTAAAGTGGAAAATGAGTAAATGAAATCTCCTATCCCCCCCTTTCTAGATTCATCACCTAGAATCATTTTGTTACCTTCTTAAAACCTGTTTTCTCTCTGCAAATCAAAACAACTCTGAGATACCATCTTACACCTGTCACAATGGCTAACATCAAAAACACTGAAGACAGCTTAAGTTGGAGAGGATATGGAGCAAGGGGAACATTCCTCCACTGTTGGTGGGTAGAGCCACTCTGGAAATCAGTATGGTGGTTTCACAGAAAATTGAGAATAAGTCTTCCTCAAGACCCAGCTATACCACTCTTGAACATATACCCAAGGAATGTTCAATCTTACCACAAGGACATATGTTCAACTATGTTCAAATCAGCATTATTTATTCATAATAGCAAGAACCTCAACTAAAGAATGAATAAAGAAACTGTGGCACATATACACAATGGAGTATTGGTGAAATTATTAAGGCCACTCCACGTAGTTAAAAGGAGATTTATTTAATGGCGTAACTTACAAATTAAGGGATAGGTAGGTCGCGGAGTCTGGGGAAGGTGTATCGCAGTCCAGCGGTGTTCTCTGGAGCTCTGCTTGGTACACCTCTCCAGTCCAGGGTCCCGCAACAGAGAGCGCCCGCCGATCCAGATCTCAGGTCCCCAGGCGCCTCCTTTCGCCCCGCCTTGTAGGCGTGACAGTTGCCAAAGTCTCAATGGGGGTTGGAACTTCCAGATCAAAGCTGGAATGGCTACCCACTACAATGGAGTACTACTCAGCAGTAAAAAAAAAAAAAAAATGACATCATGAAATTTGCAGGCAAATGGATGGAACTAGAAAATACCATCCTGCGTGAGGAAACCCAGACTCAGAAAGACAAACATAGTATGTACTCACTTATAAGTGGATACTAGAGTGAGGGAAGGGATGGCCAGATTGCAACCCACAGTTCCAGAGAGGCTAGCTAACAGGGAAAGACCCTAGGAGGGACACATGGATGGCCCAGTGAAGGAGAAGTGGATGAGATCTGCATGAGCGGACTGAGAGTGGGAGCGGGGTGATGGAGGATGAAGAGTGGGGCATGAGCACATAGGGAAATGGGAAGGTTGAGTTGGAACAGGGACAGAGTGGGAGGGCAGGGAGAGAGATACCATGATAGATGAGAACATCATGGAAATAGGAAGAGGCATGGTGCCGGGGAGGCTCTCAGGAATCCACAAGGATGACCCCACCTTGGACTGCTGGCAGCGATCTAGAGGGTGCCTGGACTGGTCTACTCTGGTGACCAGTCTAGTAAATACCCTAACCGTCATCACAGAGCCTTTGTCTAATGACTGATGGAGGCAGATGCAGAGATCCATGGCCAGGCACCAGGCTGAGCTCTGGGAATCCAATCGATGAGAGAGAGAAGGGATTCATGATGGGAAGACTTGTAGAGATGACAGGTCACACTAATGGAAATCCATGAACTGTAGACTAGTGTCTGTGGAGCCCCCATGGGACTGGACTAGGTCCTCTGGATGTGGAAGATGGTTGTTTGGCTTGAACTGTTTGGGGGGCACCCAGGCAGGGGGATCAGGATCCATCCCTGGTGCATGGGCAGGCTTTTGGAAGCCCGGTGGCTGTGGTGTGATGCCCTGCACACCCTTGGTGCAGTAGGGAGGGCCTTTGACCTGCCTCAGCTCAGTGTGCCAGACTCTGCTGACTCCCCATGGGAGACCTTGATTTGGGGGATGTGGGGATGTGGAGTGGCTTGGGAGGGAGTGCTGAAGGGTGGGAGGAGGGAGGAGAAGGGATCTGTAGGTGGTATGTAGAGCAAATAGAAACTTTCTCAATAAAGAAAAATGAAAAAAACAAAAACAAAAAAAACCTGTTTTCTCATCTCTACATGAGGATCATATTGAAGGGTTGCTGTGCAAATCACTGAACACATAAGCATTCGGTACAGTGACTTCTGACTTAAAAAGCACAGTGATATCTCCCCAGGATCCACCCAGTTATCCCCACATTCAAGGTTGCAACACATAAATGTGATCTTCTATGAAGACCTCCTGTTATACTGGAGAACCTTACTACAATGTCAGCCCCAGAAGATTGGAGTTCAGACCACAGGGAGGCAGCTCTCCCTGAGTATACTCCAGGGTCTTACTATAAAAAATCTTGACCATTCTGCAGGCTGTGAGGCCTTGGGAAGTCTCTGGGGCTCTAGATAAGATCAAAGCAATCTACTCACATCCATGTACATAGGGACAGCTCAGGCACCTGCCCTTCTTTTCAACTGCGCTGTCATTAACCCTATTGAATAGTCATTTTAATCCATTAATATATTTCCTGGTCATGCAACATAAGCATTTGGTTGCTGGCTTCGTTGTGCCAAGGACTAAGGAGGAAATAATGTTGATATCAAGAAAATTCAAATAGATTTTTTGAAATGAGGGTCTCATGTAGTCCAGACAAGTCTTGAACTTGTTCTATAGGAAAGGATGGCTTTGAATTTCTGACTTTCCTGCTTCTATTTCCTAAGTTCTAAGGTCAACAGCATGAACCACTGTGCCCAGTTTAAGTAGAATTAGGGAGCAAATCCCAGTAATTTGTAGATGGTGGGCATGAATTCTACCAACCTTGCTATATTGTTATTAAATATAATAACATATTTAACTTTCAGCATTGTCAAAAAATTAATCGTAAACAGTCAATGAAACTTAAGATAAAAACTTAAAGCAGTAGCCACAGCTTTAAGTTTTGATCTGGACAAATCAAATGTCAGACAGTGTCAGGATATAGTGTATGGCTGTATCCCAAGCCATGTTTTATAAAGAAAGTCAATGGTTTAGGGAATGTATCTCAGTAGCCAAGTGTTTGCCTAGTGTGCAAAAGGCCCTGGGTTCTATCTCTAGGATTGCATGAAAACAAATGAACAAAATAAAAAGGTATGAGTACGAAAATACTTGCTTATTTCTAACTTCAGCACTCATTGGAAAAAAAGTATTGCTGTCATTTCCAGCTCCTGTTACCACTTGAGATCATACCCAGCCTTCATCAGAGAAGTTTCTTACTGCAGCAGGAGACAGTTAGTAAAGGAACCCCAAACTAGGTTAAATGTGGAGAATAAGTGACAGTGGAGTGCTCAGCCCTAAATGTTACAACTACATCATCTCCTCCAGGTCAAAGGGAACATTGAAAAATAAGGGGCAAAAAGAATGTGAGAGAGTATAAGAACACGTGATACATGAAGTAAAAAGGTATCTTCTGGATATGACATAGCCATTGCATTCATGAACTCATTGCAGCTGTGGTTACTTGCAGAAGACCCACAAATGTTGAACCTGTCAACATTTCATCATGATAAGGAAGGGGTCCTGAAGTCCGACCCCACTCTAAGGGACTATTGGCAAATAATACTAGTTGCTAGAGAGGGATGCCATTTTCTTCAGTGGTAAACCACTAATAAGTTGATCTGGCTCTAGTAAGTAACCTCCCATCCATGCTCCAGCAAGAAACTCAATAGTTCACATACAAAACAGAAATGAAAGAAGGACGGGTTCCAGCAGGAACAGGATAAGATAGGAGAATGGAATGTGAAAATGGCTAAAATTCATTATATAAATGCATGAAATTATCAAACTAGGATTTTTTGAAGAGTTATGATTATCAGCTTCCTTACAAGAAAAGATGCTGAGGCTCAAAAATGTGTAAACCAAAAAGGACTAATTCTGTCCCTTTCCTAAGATATTCTTCTGTAACTCATGGATATAATTCAAAATGTTGATAAATTGTATTCATCAAAATAGTATTGAGTAAATGTTTTGTGTTTTACTAAGTGCCTATTTCCCTCTCTTCCACTCATAATAACATAGAAAACAAAGATATTGTTCACCCTGATATTCTTTTCTTTTTTTGTTCTCTCATATGTTACACCCTGACCCCAGTTTCCCCTCCCTCCCAGTTTCTTCCCCTACATCCCCTCTCCCCCAGATCCATTCCTCCTCCATTTCCCTTGAGGAAAGAGCAGACCTCTCAGGGATATCAACCTAACACAACATAACAAGTTACAATAAGATTAGGCACATACCCTCATATCAAGGCTAGATGGGGCAACCTAGTAGGAGGAAAAGAGTCTCAAGAGTAAGCAAAAGAGTCAGAGACAGCCTCCACTGCCACTGTTAGGAGTCCCACAAGCACACCAAACTAGACAACTATAACATATATGCAGAGGACCTCAGACACACACAGGCTCCCTGATTGTCACTCCATTGACTATGAGCCCTGCTTAGTTAATTCTGTGGGCCCTATTCTTGTGGTGTCCTCCACCCCTGTGGCTTCTACAATCCTTCCTCCCCCTCTTCTACCAGGTCTCTTGAGATTCACCTAACATTTGGCTGTGGGTCTCTGCATCTATTGCTATCAGTTGCTGGATGAAGCCTCACTGATAATGACTGGGCTTGGCACCAGTCTATGAGTATAGCAGAATATCATTAGGAATCATTCATTGACTTTCCTTTTATTTATTTATTTATTTATTTATTTATTTATTTATTTATTTATTTATTTATTTATTTATTTTCTTGCCAGTCATATTTGTTTCTATCCTAGGTCTCTGGGATACCCAACCTCTGGTTCCTGGCCATTCAGGCAGTGTCAGGTATGAGTTCCCTCTCATGATGTGGGCCTCAAGTTGGAACAGCCATTGGTTGGTCACTCCCACAAGTGCTGTGCCACCATTACCTCAGCACATCTTGGGGGCAGGAGGTTTGTGACTGGGTTGATGTCCCAGCCCCATCATTGAAAGCCTTGCCTGGTTACAGAAGATGGCCAGTTTAGACTCCATATTCCCTATTAGTAGCGGTCTTTGCTAGGGTCACTTTCGTAGATTCTACTGAGTTTCCATTACACTAGTTTCCACATTGCCTCCAAAATGTCCCCCAATTCCAGTCACCTCTCCCAATGCTCTCTCTCCATCCTCCTACATCCTTCCTGTTCCCATCTCCTCCAGCCTTCATTCCACCCTCAAAATCTATTCTATTTCCCCTTCCCAGGGAGATCTAAGCATTCCCCCTTGAGCCTTCCTTGTTACTTAGCCTCTCTGGGTTTGCAGATTGTAGCATGGTTATCCTTTACTTTACAGCTACTATCTACTTATAAATGAGTATATAACATGTTTGAGTTTTTTAATCTAGGTCATCTCACTCAGGTATTGAAATACTGAAATATTGAAATATTGCTCAGCTGTTAAAAGTGACATCATGAAATTTGTAGGCAAATGGATGGAACTAGAAAAAAATTACCTTGAAATTTTTTCAACAAACCTAAATTCCTGGGGTGAAAAGACACAGCCTACTTTCTGAAATCTCACTGGTGGCCATGATGACTTCAGGCCTTCAGGAGTTTAGAGTCCAACACTCAAAGCTGCCACTTGAACCTGAACTAGGTGACAAGCACAGAAGAAAAATTCAGCAAAAAACTACATAGATTGAATAAGTGTGTGAGACACATATCTGCTTCTCCTAAGTTCTCCCGTATCCCAGCTACAGTGCCCCTTCATAAGGACTTCACAGGGTCCTTCCTCATCTACTTATCTACTTCCTCCTACTTCATTCCCACTGGTTCATCTGTCCCCATTACAAGCCAGTTGTGCCAAATCAAACAAATCTTAATCACGCACGGCTCAGATCTCCCTGCCTTTGAACTCACCAACCTGAGGGTAAGGCCCATCTGATTTAAAACTCCACCCAAGAAGCCACCTCCTTTCTGACAGTTTCCCGCCCAACCAGTGTAACCCAGGCATACTCCCCTGTGTCACCCCAAAGCACAGGAGTATGCCTGCTTTTACGCATGACTCATACTACCACTGGTGATTTCCCTGCTGCCTTCGCAAGTAGGCTGTGAGATCTCTGAGGACAAGGACCATGCAACACTCATCTTTGCATCATCTAGTATCTGATAGGAAGCTTCAGCTGCAAGTAATAGAATATGCAACGAGGGGTTTGTGTAACTGAGCTGTTCCTTACCTCATAAGAGGGCTCTGGGTGGATTGACTCCAGGACTGCTTAATTCAACACCACAATCCACCTCCAGGTCCCATTGTTTCATTCTGTCCCCCCTCATTTTTTTCCTGGGGTTGCAACACTGCAAGACCCCACATGTAGACCCAATGCCATCGAAGGAAATGTATGGGAAATGGGGGAAGTGCCTTCCCCAGTGTTTCTCTTTGTCCCTGAAGAATACTTTTCCAGACATTCAAGCTGGTTTCCCCTCATACCATCTGGAAGTGTACCCAGTACCCAGACATCCAATGTCCATTGGCAAGGAGAATGAAACTCTTGACACCTGAGACTAATTCTTTCTCTTTCACTGACAGACAAGGCTTCAGAACAGGGTGAATGTAATCTGGGCTCTGCATGTGGGAAAAAGAAGCATATCCATGAGTAGAGTTACAAAGATGGACCCTGAAATCAAACTGTCTTAAACTTGAATCCAGGACAGCTGGTCATTAGCTGAGGAGGTTTGGGAGTGTTCTGTTTAATCTCAAGTCTCTACACCTGTATAATAGGAATAACTACATCTACTTCATAGGGTTGTGGTGGATGGAATGAGAAACTTGTACAAATAAGGTACTTAATAAATGTCAAATGGAATCATGCTAAGCTTCTCATTGACTTCCAATTGGTAGTCTTCAAATTAGACCCATGACAGCCCATAAGTCTCACCACTGCTCATGCTATTTGAACATTCCCTCAAGTAGGCAGCATTTCACAGCCTAGAAAAGGCCCAGGACTCCACCGTGACATAGAGGAAGAAAAACAAAGGAAAAGATAAAGTGACAGCTTTGACAAGCTGCTCCTTTAGAAGGTGCTTAATCATAGACAAGTCAAACTGAGTGACAGATGTAAATGACATGTTTGGGACAAGTAAATATACCTTGGCCTCCTGATATCCAAATCTTCCTTCGGAAGAAGAAATAGTACTCAGGAGTCAAAAAAAAAATGGTTAAGTGAAGGTCATCAAACAATGCAGGCATCTCTTTCAGCTCTTGCCTGCAACCAAGGTTACTTCGAGGAGAGGTTGCCCTCTCTACACAGAAGAAAAGCAACCCTGTTTCTACAAGTTCTGAACTGAAAGGCACCAAGTCATGTGTGTCTCCTGCTCCTTTGATAAGAGACTGATTTTAGCAACATGACCCAGTGCCCTCTGCACACTATATTAAAATCCTTGGCAGTGAAGAAGCTGCCTCATCACTCTTAGCAATCATCACTGTATTCTGGGAGTAGCAGCTCATTGGTACCTAAGCAGTAGAGAGAATGTGGGTCTCAGAGTAGCTCTCCCGCTTCTCTCTCAAATATCTTCCAAAGAAGAAGCTGAGCTGAAGAGAGCTTCACTCTATTCCCATAGCTACTGCAGAGTGGTTTGCATCTACCAGCCTGACTCAAATCCTACTCATGTGATCTTAGGCAAATTATAAAACAAATCTGAGCATCATCAACAATGGAGATCTTAACATAAGTTATTTTCATCTTTTTGTCCTTTAGCTATCCTTATACTTCTCATGATCACTCTCAGATGGGTGACTGATACAGTGATAGCTGAATGGAGTCTCGACCTACTGGGGACTTTAATATAGTGTGCAGAGGGCACAGAGTCATGTTGCTAAAAATAATCTCCCATATCAAAGGGGAAGGAGACACATGTGACCTGAGTGCTTTTGGGGGGTCATAATTTGTAGGGACAAGTTTGCTTTTCTTCCATATAAAGGAGGTAGACTCTCCCCCCAGTAACCTTGGTTGCAGACAAGAGCTAAGATCCTTCTTCATTGTTTAAAGCTGAAGTCACTTCTCAAGTAGAATACAGCTATATATCAGAGAACTACTTGCTCTTCATTCAACTCCTACATCATGCAATTCTTCAACAATACCTAAAGTGATCTTTGCATCTGTGTCTTGTTATATTGCATACCACTTGCTACCACCATAGGTGTACCTCCCTGTCATTTTATTATTTTTTTTAAATATTAATTGCCTTTTCCTACCATGCTTTTTTGATGCCATGCAGTGGACAGAGAGAGATCTCCACCCACAATACACATGGTCATGCCACATGTCCATGGCCTATAGAATGCAAGCAGAGCACTCTGCCACATCCAAGAAAGAACAACAAATAACATGTAGTTTTGCCCAATCACCTTTCTTTGTAACACAGAATGCCAGTGGCCATGATGGCCTTTCTGAGAGGACACAAAGAAGAAATATGAATACCTGCATCCAACAAAGACCATGAATGAGAAATATCATTCTCCTAAGTCACTGACATAAGGATGTGGCTTGTTACTACAATCATGTATCCTGAAAACACAACTACATGAGGCATAGAAGAGAATGATCACTCCATTTTACAGATCAGGAAGCTGCCTCCATAAAGCACTGGAAGTTACCATGAAGAAGAGAGACAGCCAAGTCCATAGCATAGGCCTTCCCTCTTAAAGCCTGTGCAGACTGTATTATGTACTTTCCAGAGTGGCTCCTTGATAGGACATCTGATAATTCTGATTTTAATTACTTCCATTTATTTTCTCATGTTATTACACCTTTTGAACCTCCCTAGAAAGGAAGGAATCACATCAACTTTTTCATGTTTTATCCTCAGATCTTAGCACACATTAGAGAGTATATTCCCTGACAAATGAATAAATGAATGAATGAATGAATAAATGAACCTATTAACTCTTTCAAAGATAGGTTCCTTCATCTGTTTTTATGATAGAGAAACAGAACAATCACGCAAAAAAAAAATTAGTAACTGTCAACTCAATTCTCCCTCCTAGTAACATCAGAAGCTACATCTGTAAAGTCTCACCAACAAGACTATTCAAATGTTAGCTGAACAAGGTTGACACCAATGGACATACCAAACTGTATGGGGAGAAACCCATGATTTCTCAACCCTACATGAAGAACTACAAGCAACTGAGGAAAGATGGGAACAATTGGGTGTCTAATGCCAAACAATCAGCCCTGAAAAAATGCACACAGGAACATTATACAGATTGAATAATTTATATTTAGGAATATATATATATATATATATATATATATATAATGTATATGTGTATATACATATATGCATGTAATAATGGTTAGTGAAAAAAAGAGGCCATAAGTCTGAAGGAAAATGAAGAAGAATGTATAGTATGGTTGGAACAAGGAAAGGGAAGGGGAAAATGTTGTAACTATATTATAATCTCAAAAATACTTCAAAAAGGTATATTTGTCTCAGTGACCTAGCTCTAATTAGAAAATTTGAATGGAAATCACCCTTACTGCCTTACTCTAACATTGCCTATAAATCAGACACTACAGAAGGATTTGCAGCTTCAAAAACTGATCTGGACAGCTTTGCCATTGTCGTCTTGAAGTAAGGTGCATCCCTAACCTGTGTCTACATCTTCTTGCTTACACATTTCTCCTCACCTCATATACTGCTTGACAAGTACAACCCTCCAGCCCTCTGCCTAATCCAGGGACCCAGCAATTATTCACATTCTTCCTCACATCCGAACCCTAGTTATTCACCACGGCCAACTGACATAGGTGACTTCTCTTCTCCTTTCTGCTTCTTTGACTTGGGTTCCAGACATCAAACGTCACCTGAACTTCAGCAGGTAGCTACCCCAGAATTCTCTCCATCCCCACACCCTGGCCTCCCTTAACACTTGACATATTGCTGCTGGGTGGGTTGGAAAGGGTTTTAAAAGTAAGCAAACCACAAAAGCATAAATACACACACACCCAAATAAATAAACATGTCACCTTCCTGCTTTGAAAGGTGGAGAACAACTGATGTTATCTGGATCAGTGTTTCTTGAACTTGTGTAGTGACAAAAATCACCTCTGGGTACTTGTTAAAGATACAGGTCCTGGGCACTACCCTCAACCTACTTACTAGGAGTCTTTTAGAGAGGGACCTGGGAATCTCTTCTACATAACATCCTCAGATGGTGTTATCATTAGACACATTTAGGAAATAGTTAATATATTAAAAAGACATTGAGCTATGAGTAGTAAAAACTTGAAAATAAGACATAATAGCATTTCATCCTGCCAAGGAATTGGGATCTATGTTGTACAGTGTCTTTGGCCAATGCGTCATTACCCAAGATGGCAACCTAAACATTCCTGTCTTGGGATAGAAGGAGAAAGTTTGCGTGGGGTCTGAGTCTTCCCAAGGGTTCCCAGAACTGCCACATGATTCATCTGATGAGAGCAAAGTACATAGGCCCAAAGTTGGTCACACAGTCACAAACATCTGCTAGAGAGACTGAGAAATTAAGTGTTCGTGTTCCTATCAGACAAAATAGACAGAATTGGCATTGAGGGATAACTACTAAGCCCAGCACTTCCATTATCAGAAAAATAATCTGAGGACCAATAAAGTTAAGTAGTTCACCCAAGATCACAGGGGTAATTAACATCCCCAAACACACGCTACAATTTATTTACCTTCACTCTCTTAAAAAGGAGAAATCGCTGGACAGACATTGATGCTGACAGCTCACACAGGGTTGTTGATATGCCCCCAGAGGAGCGACAGAACTGTATTGGCTTTTCTAGCTATGGCTTTAGGTTTCCTAGACGTATCTGTGAACTAAGAAAATCAGCTGCTGCAAGGTGGTGATGGGCCAATGCCCGCATGAAAGAAAGGTGGTAACCCGAAGCAAGAGGAGTTCTCAGCTCTGAGACCTTCAGTTCATTTCCTCCACATCCCTCTTAAGCAAGATCATCAGATGCCTTTTGATGGCTTCAGCTCTCCTGGTCATGAGTCCTGTTCATTCAGACCAAACTGCCCCAAACAGTTCACCATGGAGGCCAAGTCTTCCTGAAGGGTCCCAGGACTGCCACATGACTCATCTGATGAGAACACACTGGTTCCCTTGCTCAGAGTCTCTGCTGCTTTATATTGTCATTGTTCCTTCCTTCCTGGCCACAACTAATCCTTCAACTGTTCAACGAACTCCTCCAGTACCTCCTTTGTGCCCGATACCATAGGGCATTTGTAATAGAAGGAGAATTGAAGCACAGATTAAGTTTTGAAGTCATTCCCACCTGATGCTGGTAGGTGAGGACGATAATTATAATAAAATTCCAACTCTCCTGCACTGAGGAGTCTCTCAGACCTGAAGCCAAGGCTCAGCTCTATTAGTGATTGCATGATTGTGGGAAAACCCACCGTCACTGCATTTGTGCATTCATTGGTAAAATAAGGAGAGTGTCCCCTTTTGGTGGGTCATTGGTGATGATTAGCAGGGCTATTCATGTGCACATAGTGAGACACAAAATATGGCAGCCAACTTTCCTGTAAACTTGTGCATGAAGCACATAAGCAGATGAGCACAGTGAAATGTGTCTCGGACCTGAAGAAGATAAAGAAAGAAGAAAGGGAGACTTAAAGAAACAAAACCAATGGCCAAACTGTAAGGACATCCTCTTCAGGAGCAGCATGACCACAGGTAGAAAACACAGGCTGTTTCCATGGCTACCAGCACTTGATGGGACTGGCGCAGAGGTGCAAGGCAGACAACAGTGGAGAAGGGGGCAGGTGCTAAAGGTAGTTCAATGGCACCACACTGGCTGTGGGTATCAAAGCTTGACCTACAGAGGATGAACTAACTAGTATTTACAGATGATTTTCTCACATCACAGCAAGTATGAAGGTAAGTCATTCCAGCTGTGTTTGAGCAACACCACTTTATCTCAGCTCTACATCAGCGTTTCGTAACTTCCTTCATCTTTCCTTCATGGTTACAGAATGGCTGCCACAGCTCTGAGTACCACATTTTCATATAACTGTGTCACGGGCCAGAAAAAAACAGATGAATGAAAGGGCAAAAGAATTTTTCTTTCTGGCATTTTATCTGGAAGAGATACCTTTTCTTTCTCTAGAAGTTTGCAAGTAGTCTGCTGGCTAAAAGTGAGTCACCCACTCACTTCTAGCTTAGACTAATCACTATAGCAACCAACTAGGTTTAAATATTGTCTTTATTTTTTTTCCAATTTTTCTTTATTATTGTTACATATAAACATACATGTAAATATGACTACCAAGACCATTTAGTGTTACTTGTGTGTATATGTTTTTAGAGCAGATCAAGTGATATTGGATCACCAATTAAGGGGCTCATCCTGGAGAAGACTGAGTCCCTCTTTCTCAGCAACCATTAATTTCCTTTAGCCCTTTATCTAGAGGGAGGACCTTGTAACACTTTTTCCCCATTCACAATGGCATATCAACTGGTGTTGTCATTGTGTGGGTCTTTGTAGGCAACCCTATTACTGAGATTTCATGGATATATCTTCCTTGTCATATATAGAATAATTATCTTGCAACAAATATCATGGTCCTCTGATGCATACAATCTTTTTCCCCCTCCTTGGGCAGTGTTCCCTGAGCAATAAGTGTAGAGGTGGTGTTGCAGGTGTATCAGTTTGTGATATTCTATTTTCTATAACCATTTGATTATTGACAAATGTACCAAGAACAAACAACAAATACCTTTGGGGAAACTGGATATCTGTATGCAGAAGAATGAAATCGGCTCTTGTCACATGTCACTTACAAAAGCTAAAATGGATTAAAGACACCATTGCACTATCTAATGCTACAGAACTCATAGAAGAGAGCACAGGAGCCACACTCAGTGGCAGTGGTCTATACAATGACTCTCTTGGTATGACCCTGAAGGCACAGGTTACCTTAAAAAGTGAGCAAAAGCCAGAGAGATGGCTCAGAGTTTAAGAGCATGATTTCTAGCATGCCCATGGTGTCAAACAACTGTCTGTAACTCCAGTCCCAAAAGATCAAATGCCCTCTTCTAGCCTCCGCAGGTGCCAGGTATATACAAAAACATGCATGCAGGTAAATCACCTATAAAAATAAATATTTTTAAAGTTTTTTTAAATATGTATTTTATTTTTTGAGATTATAATTTCATAATTTCCCCTTCCCATTCCTCCTTCCAAACCCTTCTATATACCCTTTCTTGTTCTCTTTCAAAATTGTTTCCTCTTTTTTCATTAATTGTTGTTATATACATGAATGTATATTCCTAAATACATAAATGCAACCTCCTCAGTTTGTATAATGTTACTTACACGTGTGCTTTCTGTTTGGCCCTGGGAAAAACTATTTCCCCCATTCTCGGTATTCTTCGGTTGCCTGTAGTGTAGTGTTGAGGCCTCTTGGGCTAATAAAGCAGAGGGAATGGTCTCTGAATGACCACATGGCCAGAGCATCCCCCTGCAACCCTCACTGGACAAGTAGCATGGGTGAGAAACAAATCGCACACCTGGAAAAAGGGTTCCTAGGCCACATAAGTGACCTGCAGCAGCTGGTGTGACAGCTAGAACATCTCTTCCTCACTTCACTCCTTATTTAAAAAAAAAAAGAAAAATGAAGAGTATTTCTCTCTATGTGGTAGCCAGAGAGAAAGATGGTGCAGTTTTCTTTCTCTCCCCTACCAGTTTCCTCAAGATCCAGACAACAAGGAGTGCCACACATTTGCTAAGTGTTTCTTGTGTGCAGGAGGCCGGTGCTGATGAACATGGTCCATTGCCCACCCACCAACTCCAGGAGCTTCTTGCGCTTGTTTCTCCAATTTTCCAAACAAGAAAATGCTTGAGGAACTGACTGTAAGCTACCATAGAGGGTGAGAGTGCAGACTCAGGGACCAAGTGAACGGGCAATCTGAAAATGTCTTATCCCAGCACCCAGTTCATCCCTGGGCACCATGTCACCAACAGAAAAGACAAAGGGAGGACACATACCCTCTCCGTCTCCTAGACTTCATCTCCGGCCCTCAATAACACCCACATGGAGATGCTGCATTACAGATGGCGAAAGCATACCTTTGACTTTTGTACTTCCTAACAAGACTGCAAATTAAGAAGGTTTCATCCTTTTGTATGGAAGAGAAAGCAAGCCCCAAAGACCTCCGATAACTTGCCTGAGAACATCAGTGGGTAGTCAGCCAGAAACTACAGCATGGTAAACTCACAGTAAGAGTACAAAATCACACTTCATAGGGAGACACAATGATAGCTAGTGGGGCCAGGGATGGGGGGAGAGGGAAAAGGAGAGAGACAGACAGACAGACAGACAGACAGAGAGAAACAGAGAGAGAGAGAGACAGAGAGACAGAGACAGAGAGAGAGACAGAGGAATAAAATTTGGATCAACGCTAATTTAATGGTCTGTCCTTCTGCCCATGATAACTTGCCAAGAGGAGCCATGAGGGGCTGAATCAATGATTGTTTGTACTGCCTGAGATAAGTGGACACATTTTCATGTTGATGAATTATCAAACTGCAATTTTACTAATGCTGTTAGACTGTAATAGAGATAGAATGCAATTTAGATATGCACATCCCCTCTCTAATCATCGTTCAGCCATCAGCCTTGGAGGTCAAGTTGAGGTTAATCTTCCTCAAAGACCATACTTTTGGTTTCAGTCTCCCCGTGCCCAGCCTCCCTCCAGTGACTGCCATTCAGTACATAATGGGACAGGCATGTGTTCAGACACTGGGTAGCAGGGTTATTCTTCTTTTGACAAATACAGCAAGACGTGTTGTAACACTCCTTTGCCTCAGATGTCCCACTTTGTCCACATTTTCCACAGACACACCTGCTTGAATCCACTGTCAGATATGCCAAGAAAGTCCTGAGGGGTCTGAAGGGGAAAAAAAAATGCCTGTGCTTGGAGATTTTCAGCAGCTACAGCAGCCTGGTTCCTGAGTCTTTGGATCATCTATTTTTTATGTATAAATAAACAGTGGGAGGAAAGGAAAAAGGCATCCATACAACTTTAATGAGTAAGATTCCCATTGGTCAACAAGAGAAAACAAAAGGTAGCTTAATGGGCACCGACGGGGAAGATATTTTTCTAGTGATTTCTCTACTAGGCTCTCCTGGGAAGAGGAGTGACTTCTAAATTAAAAAGAAAACATGACTCTCAGAGTATATTTTTTTCCTGTCATTTCATTGTCTTTGATCCTGAGTTTCCGGAGAATGAAGCACTCAGCTTCATGACACGTTGATGTTGGAAAGGCATGCTTTGTCTCTAGAGCACTGACACCGTGAATAGGCCCAATCTGTTTCTTTACATTAACCTAAAAAGATTCAAACAACCGATTGCATTCACATAACCAACGTGATTCAAAACTTTGGCTGAATCCAGACATATAACTGGTTTCCTTCATCAACTATAAACGAATGTTTTTGGAATAGCAATTATTTTCCAGATGAAAGTTACTTAACTAAATTTAAAGAGCCATGACATTGTAAAACTGGTGCAGACAGGGGCACTATGTAGATCCTCCCTGAGTAGAAATGGCAAAAACCACTAAGTTCTCCAGAAAGGAGGTGAAAGGCCACTCTGCTGCACAGGCATCACAAATCTGTTTGGCTTCCCTTTTCAAGTGAGCGAAGTGTATTATGTTGCCAGGAGGACACTCCATCATCCATAATAAATATTCATCTGCATGTATCATGCACTTGAGCTGCATGACTGATGAACTCCAGCTCTGGAAATGAATGGGGGACTCACCAAGACAAATGTCACCTTTCAGCACTGTTCCTTCAGATAAATTGCAGTTAGATTTAAACAAAGTCAGTAATTTCATGCTTTCCAACTGGGGCCACATTCGATTCAGCCAGCCTCTACTGGCTGTACAAGGGTGCTAATACCTAATTGGATTAGTCTGGACTTGGCACTCTCTACCAGGAAATAATCAACCGTTTTTTTTTTTCCCCCTCAGTCAGTTTATTACCTAGAAACAATTAAGCTAAACACACTTCCCCAGGTATTTACACAGTTTGGCTAATTTGAAATTTGGGCCACTTCATTCATAGAAGATGGAAGTTTACACAGGGGCGGATCTTTTGAAAACCAGTGTGGCACCATGCCAAAACACAGTTTGGGGCCAGATGTGGTTCACCTAATCCGAGCAGTTAGGAGGCAGGAGCGTGTAGATATCTTTGGGTTCAAGGCCAGCCTGATCAACATAGTGAGTTTCTGGCCCACTAGGGCTACAGAGTGAGACCTTGTCTCAGATAGATAGATAGATAGATAGATAGATAGATAGATAGATAGATAGATAGATAGATAGAATGCATTCCCTTTCCCCCTTTTTAATTTAGGAACCTCATTCCTAGTGAATAATCCAAAAGTTTTATAATGAGAATGCTTATCTTCAAGTTCTTTCCATGGGGGCCAAGGGGGGGGCGTAGATGATTAAACAGATTATACAGAATCTCTCTTCTGCTCCTACAGCAGGTACAGAAGGGCTCAGCTGCTGGGAGATTTGAGAAAAGGAGCCAAACATGAATATTGGTGCATACATTATACTCCATTTCTCTGAAGATCCTTGACTTTTTTTCTGTCCTGAGCAAAAGGAGAATGTTTTTAATTTATTTATTTATTTATTTATTTTACAACCCAACCACAGTTCCCCTTCCCTCGTCTCCTCCCACTCCCTCCCTCCTCCTCCCCTCACATACCCCTCAACCTACCCCTCCTCCATAATCACTCAGAAAGAGGTAGGCCTCCCATGTTTGGCTGTGGGTCTCTGAATCTGCCTCCATCAGTCACTGGATGAAGGCTTTCCAATGACAACCAATCTAATCACAGGGGATGACTAGTTCAGGCTATGCAACCACTGCTGCCAGGAGTCTTAGCTGGGTCATCCTTGTAGACTAGTGGAAGTTTCCCTTGCATCAGGCTTCTACCCGACTCTAGAAAGCCCCCCCTTTCCAGTCATCACTCTCAGCATTGTCCCGTTCTTCCCACCCACCCCCAAACTGATCCCTCAAGTTCCCATTCCCACCCACCTGCAGTCCAACCAGGAGGTCTCCACTATCCCCTTCCTAGGGAGATCTATGCTTCCCCCCTTGGGCCCTAAAAGGAGAGGTTTATATGGCTGTGCTTTCTAGTACTATAATAAAATGCCCGAGACTGGATACATAGTAAAGAGTTTTGTTTAGTGCACAGTTCTACCAGCCTGCACTTAGCTCTGGTAAGGATCTCCAAGTAAACACTACCACAGTAGCAGGAATGTGAGCAAAAGTAAGAAATGACATGGCAAGGCAGAGAGCTAAAGACAGAAAAAAGGTGACAATGGAAAGACAAAGAACAAGAGAAGGTCAAGAAAGAGGAAAAGAGTTCACAGGATCTCTCTCTCTCTCTCTCTCTCTCTCTCTCTCTCTCTCTCTCTCTCTCTCTCTCTCTCTCTCTCTCTCTGGAACTACCTTTAGAATAACATCAGTTCCATTTGAGGGCACCACCCCAATGACCTAACTACCTTCCACCAGATTTCTTCTCTAAAGACCTCACCTCTCACATCATGAAAATGGGACCCAAGTTTCCAAAGCATGAATCTTTGGGATTCATACTCAAACTGTACCCAAACCAGAACAGATTTTATACTTAATTAGGAGAAAATTATTAAGAAATAGGAAGAGCTTATACCTTATTCTCCATCAGTCTCTTCCAAATACCCGCCCCCATTTGTATTGGATCTTAGGAAAGGAAGGAAGAGGAAGCTGTGACACACTTTTCATTGAGCACCGACAAGCTTCAGACTCATGGATATGCACTATGAAGTCAATCATTAGCCCACAGCAGAAAACATCCATGAGTATAATTCACTCAGAGTTACATGTAATAATAAGCAGCAATTGTGAATAGCAGAAATCTGATAAGTGAGAGTATTCCTGAAAATATCTAAGTAAAATATAGAAGAATAATGTCTTAGTGTGCTTCTCTGTTACTGTGATCAACACCATGACCAAAAGTAACTCTAGGTAGGAAAAGGTTTATTTAAGCTTATAGTCCATTGTTGAGGGAGGCCAGGGCAGGAATCGAAGCAGCAATACTGTCAGAAACAAGGGATAAAAGATGCTTACTGGCTTCCTTGATAGCTTCTTCTTAGCCAGCTTTCTTACACAGCTCATAACCCCCTGCCTAGGAATGGTACCACCCACAGTGAGCTGGACTCCCCTACATCAGTTAGCAATCAGCACAATGCCCCACAGATTACTCACAGGCCAGTCTGATTGAGGCAGTATCTCAACTGAGATTTTCTCAAATAACTCAAGTTTATAGCTGAAGCTAACTAGGAGAGAGATGGATATTTTTAAATGCTGGCAAAACATTGATGGTTGCTAAAGGCAAATGATGAAAATATTGATTGTGTTCTTCTCTCTAGAATTAACCAAAAACTATGACAAATGAGCCACATATTTAAGTTCCATATGAGCCACTTGAAGGCTTATGAATTGTCATTTGTTTTTCATATATAATAAAGGTTCGTCTTTATCTATAGAGTAAGTTTGAGGCAGGTAGGATATCTTAACAGGCAAAGCTCATTGGTATGACCTGGTCCTGGACAGTATGTACACGAGTAGTCAGGACAGAAAAGCCATGCAGCAGTGTGTGCAGAATGACCTCCTTCTTTACTTCTTCGGAGAAACAGGAATTAACCTACCCAGTCCTGGTACTGCCCTCTCATGCTCACTGCCCTTTTACTTTTCTGAGACAGAACTCATTATGTAGAGATGAATTTGAACTCACAGCCCTTGCTCCCACCTCCCAAGAGCTAGAATTACGATATGCACCACAATACCCAACTAACTTCCTGTTCTACTTTGAAGTATTCTAGGTGCAACCGGGAACCTTAAAAGTAAATATCGAGCTGGTGAGAGAGCTCAGTGGATAAAAGTGATTGCCACACAAGCCGGATGACCGGAGTTCAATCCTTAGAAGTTATGCTGGAAGAAGAGAATCAAGTCTTGGAAGTTATCCTCTGATTTACACACACCACACACACACACACACACACACACACACACACACACACACACACACACACACACTAAAATAAGCTTTTAAAATAAGTAATGTCTATTGGATGGCTATAGTGCCTCGTGACTGTATTCTGAACACTTGGAAGATGGGAACAGAAGGATTGCTAATGAGTTCAAGGCCAGCGTGAGTTTTAAGTTTCATGAAAACCTGGGCTACAGAGTGAGACTCTGTTTCAAAAAAAAAAAACCAAAAGTAAAAAACATAGCTTTATCTAATCATTTTTGAAGAAAAAACATAAAAAAGCAAAAATTTCAACATGTAATCCAGGAATCACATTTGATATCCATTAAGTTGAAAACTTAATCTACACATGACACCTCTACACATGGGCTCACAGCAGCTTTGTTCATAATTTGCAAGGGCATAGAAGCAACTGAGATGTCAGTAGGTTAATATGTAAGTCAACTGTGGTCGAGCTGTACAATGAGTTGTTATTTGACAATAAAGTAAATGAGCTACGAACCGTGGAGGAGCCTTACATGCAGATTTGTAAAGGAAAGAAAGAAGCTTATCTAAAAGGGCTATGTACCTTATGATTCATATTATAACCCATTCTGGGAAGACAGCAATGTAAGGATGGTAAAAAGATCAATGGTCTTTGCTCAGGAGAGGAGAGGGATGAATGGACAGGAGATGGGGATGAATGAGCACATCACAAAGGAATATTTTTTCTCCATATCCCACTCGATTATTTATCTCTTTTTTAAGATTATAGTATAATTACATCATTTCCTCCTCCCTTTTCCTCTCTCCAAACCTATCTATATACTCCTCCTTGCTCTCTTTCAAATCGATGGTCTCTTTTTTCACTGATTGCTGTTACACTAATATATACATGTATATCCCTATGTACATATACATATAATCCCTAAGTATAATCTGCTTAGTCCATATAGTGTTACTTGTATATGTTTTCAGAGCTGGGTAACCAATTGGTAAGTACAGAGGAATTTTAAGGGAGTGAAACTATTCTGTGTGGTTCCAAGGTGATAGACACATGTCAACATAACTTTGTCAAGAGATGTAGAATGTATAAGGCTAGGACTAGACCACCTTAACACAAACTATTGAGTTCAGTCAATAATACCAATATAGATCATCAAGTACGACAAATTCACCACACCACCAATGCACGGTCTTAACAGAGGAAACCTTGGTGAAACTTTGGTATTGGGACCTTGTTAGAAACTCTGCTTTGAGACCCACAGCCAAACATTAGGCCGAGGTCTGAGCTCCTGCTGAGGAGAGGGGGCAAGGATTGTGGGAGCCAGAGGGGTCAATGGCATTACAGGAAAACCCACAGGAACGGTTGACCTGGAGCCTGGGAACTCTCAGAATCTGGACCAACAACCAGGGAGCCTGCATGAGACTGACCTAAGCCCTCTGCATATATGTGACAGTTGTGTAGTTAGGAGTCTATTTGTGGGACTTCTAACAATGGGAACAGGGGCTGTCCCTAATGTTTTTGACTAGCTCTTGGGAACCTATTCCTCATACTGGATTGCCTCGCCCCACCATAATACAAGGGGAAGTGCTTAGTATTACCAAAGCTTTATACGCCATGCTTTGTTGATACCATGGGAGGCCTGCCCCTTTCTGAACAGAAACAGAGGAGGGGTGGATTGAGGGTGGTGGTGGAGAGGAGGTGGGGGGAGGGAATGGGAGGAGACGAGGGAGGGGAAACTGTGGATAGGGTGTAAGATAAATTAAATAAATAAATAACTACTTTCTGCTCAATTACTCTATAAATCTAAAACTGTTCAAAATAGTCTGTTTTTCAAGCTAATAATTCTAAAAGAGAGTCACAGTATCCTCTCTACCACTGGATACACAAAAGTGACATCTAAATTGGTAAAGAAGTCAGCTGTGATAGCCAAACCTATCAGAAATGGGCAGAGTGATGGTGTGATTCCAGCCCTATTTGGAGGAAGTTTCCAGATTCTCTCTTCTCCAATGTGTGTGTGTGTGTGTGTGTGTGTGTGTGTGTGTTTCCCATGGCTCTGGCTAACAGTGGTAGTGTACATTCCCTACCCATGTCCATAAAAGTTCAGAGGGTCAGAAATAAGTAGAAGTCTAAAGCACATAACTGAATGAAAACCCAGATGGCTTGTTCATACATTCAACAACAATGATGATTCTAAAAGCATCTATTAAAAACAAGCAGCAGTTCTGCAGCATTGAATTTGAAGTGGAGAACACAAGGACACAATGCCCTGTGGGCACAGGACGACAATGAGAATGTGGTCTGGGATGATATTATGATTAATATCTGATTCTACACACATATGGTCATAAATTATGTGGAATTTGATTGGCACCACAGTTAAAATTGCCCTTGAAAACATGATGGGTAGGAAAAAATGGCAGAAACAAGCACACATAAAGCATTAGAGTTGTAATGTTAAAATGCTAGGGGCTGTGTTTGATTGTAGCATACTATATGACTTTCATCACTTAAATGTATGTTTTGAATGTCAGACACCAACCACTGCTTTTCCAAGTACTGTATTAGTCTATGTAAAGACTATGTAGTCTTAGGGAGTGGGGCCCTGGGTGTGGCATGTATTGTTTTTAATCTTAGACTCAGTATTAGGGTTCTGTATTGGAACTGATAGAATGAATATATGCTACAGAAGGGAAATCATTAAATTGGATTATACAGTTGGGACTGGACCGTTCAACCAATGGCCACTTACACACTAGAAAGGCTGAGAGCCTAGTATCCACTTAGTCCAAGAAGCTGGATGCCTCAGCAGTTGTAATCTCGAAAACTCTGGAAGATTCTTAGAGAGTCATTGATCTTCAGTTCGTGCTAGAATCCAAAGGAGCTGGAGTATGACAGACCCCAAAGAATGGGGCAGTGTGACCAAACAGACACACTCAACAGCCAGAAGTGGGGACAGATAGGTGGACTGCACTGCTTTTACCTCAGACCTCTTTATATCTGAGCAAATTTGGAAGGGTGCAGTCCCTTCTAGGAAAGGACTTTCCTGCCTCAGTTAATCCTCCCTGGAAGTGCCCTCATGCACCCTCCCAGAGGAGTGCCTCTTAGTGGATTCCATGTCCAGCCAAGTCGGCAGTCAAGACTGACCTTCACAGATGCAGACACAAAAGAAGAAACGAGGTCCTGAAAATGTGTTGAAATTGTATTACAAGCAAAACCATGACAAAAATCCATAGCTCAGATCTTCACCCTTTTTGTGGAGAAGACCTTTAGTACCGACTCTGCGCCTCCTCACTGAAGTACTTATCTTCAGACCCACTGAGATGCTGAGCAGGGTTTGAGTTCTTTCTCTCTCCCCATCACCCATCCTATTCCTTAGTACACAGTAGGTGCACAATAAATGAATAATGAGTTCTTCCAAACAGTGGCTGGAGTTTCCCCGGGGTTGTGTTCTAGGACGTTGACTTGATTCCTCATCTAAGAATTAAAAATTCTTTGAGAGAAAGGATGGCTTGTATTCTTCTGGCATCTTCCCCAAGTGTAACATATATGAGGCTTAGAATGTGTGCAGTGCCTGCCTAGCATGCACAAAGTCCTGGGGTTCCTGTTCAGTACCACATAAACTGATGCAGGGATGAACACTTATAATCCTAACACTCAGGAGGTAGAGGCAGGGGCATCAGAAGTTTAAGGTCATGCTAGGCATGGTGACTCATGCCTTTCCTCTGAGCACTTGGGAGGTAGACGCAAGCAAATCTCTATGAGTTTGAGACCAGCTTTATCTACACAGTGCTTTTCAGGCCAGCCAGGGCTACATAGTGAGACTCTATATCAAAAGCAAAAAAAAAAAAAAAAAAAGCAAGGTTATCTTCTATTACAAGGTGAGTTTGGAGCTAACTTGGGATACGTAAGACTCTGTTTCAAAAACAATTCAAGGCTAGGCAAACTGCTAATGAATTAATTGATGGCTGCAAAGATAATTAAAGGCTGATAAATCTTTCAGTACAGTTGGCCTTGATGTGAATCATCACACCTGGGCATTTTAAACTTTCCTTATGGAGTTATCAGAATGCCCAACACCCATCAAAGCTTCTCACTTGCTAGACATTCCCCTGAGCATTTTATGTACCATGTCTTATTTAGCCTTCAGGATTTTGCACAGAGAGTACTGCTGATGTCTCTACTTCCTACACGAGTAAAATGAGGCACAGGAGAGCTAACTGTAAAGTTAACAGCTACTGAGAAGTAAAGATGGGACTCAAACTCAGTCTTATCTCACAGTCCAAGTTCATTGGGGCATCCCTTTGTCATTCTCTTCTCTCACAAGCAAGGTCTTCCCTCTGGGAAAATTTTCATAGCAGGGATGAGGATTTTACCTGGGGAGGGACCTGGGGACCATCAACATTACAGGACTATCTGTAACTGGCAGCATAGCCTGGCTAGTACTATTTTCTATGGAGTATAACATCTGCCAAAGTACCATTGTCCCATCTAACTGAACATTGACATAATGACGGGTAACACTCTTCATTCTCAAGCCTCAGAACTCTGACAAACAATACATTCTGCCATTCAACACTGACTCTCAATCCAAAAATTCTGGAGCTCACAGGAAAATGGCAGAAGCAGAATGCAAATGCTGTCGACACTTGTAACAAATGATAGTTAATAAAACTTGAAAAGATTATAGTTCAGAAATTGACTTCCTGTGTTTCCCATTATTTAATAATTTACTATATGAAATCTATTGACCTTTCCACGGGCGTCTATCTTTTTTTCCCCCTTCCTGAAAGGAAGCTGGAGCGTTAATTATGGTTTAGCTGTTTTACTGAGCAGCATTAGCATACAAATAGGACATCAATAACCAATTACAATCTTCATCTTGGAAAAGCAGGTCTCTTTCAGTGCCTCTCTGACTGCTAACTCAGCCACTTAAAGGTCCTGAGCATTTAATGATGATGGCGTTCAAGGCTCTTCTCAATCAACCCCCAGGGGTTCTCCAGTGTGACACCTGCTCCTACCTTCTGCACACCCTGCTTTCCTGCCCAGCTGGGGCACTTTCTTCACCGTGAGTATTCCCTGTGCACATCTACCTATGTCTCTTGTCTCCAGTTGACCCTATCCATTCAATCTGTGGCCCATTCACTTCTGTGCTTTGTACAATGCCTCCTGTTCCTTATTCATTTGTAGATGCAGATTGGATGCTAGCTAAATATCCAATCACTGGTTGGTCATGGGAGACACTAGGAGCAGGTGGGCATAGTCTCATCCTACCTGAGATTCAGAGACTAGTGCAGGAGATAGTAAGTTTTGTGAAAGGCCACGATAGTGAGTGTTTAGGGCCGACAAGACAATGTACTGTCTATTAGAAGGAGTCAGTTCTTCCTTTGTGTAGGAAAGAAGTCACACAATACAAGAATGAACAAACACAGAATGTACATCTCCCAGTGGCATTCCATGTTTAAAAAGCAGAAAGGAGGCTTGAGTTGGCCCTTTGGTCATGGTTTGCTGACCCCTGGCTTAGAACACTGGCTTCAGAAGTTGAAGCTACTCTGTTACCTAACTGTGTATGGCCCTTGGGAGGTCCTACTATTTCTCTGTATTTCAGTTTCTACATCTGGAAAATGGGAATGATAAAACACACATCCATTTCTCTTAAAGCTTTTCTGTGGTTTTCTGTTATTCACAGTCAACCCTCCATCATGACCCATAGGGAAGTATGGAACAATGTCACATATTTCTTTCTTGCCCCTTCCTGACCAGATTCAACTGGCCTACATCATCTCTGCTCTGCAAGTCTTTCAAGCCCAGGACCTTGCTGTACGAAGGACTCGCTGTGTAGGACTCCCTTCCTCCTACTTGTGATATGCTCTGCTCCATCCTGCAAGTGCAATTTCAGATTTGGTCTGTACTTATTTTTTTTCTCATTGTTGTGACCAAATCACTGACAGGAGGCAACTGAAAGACCAAGTGCTTATTTTGGCTCATAGTGTGTGGGTGTAACTCATCGTGGAAGGGAAGGCATTTTAGCCAGAGTGTGAAGCTCCTTGTTCATATCTGGGATGACTGTGAAGCAGAAATGGGACAAGAATTGGGGACTGATTACAAACCATAAGGCCTGTTCACTCACTCCAGCTAGGTCTCACACCGAAAAGTTCTACAACCTCCAAAAACAATGCCACTAGTTGGGAACTGAATATTCAAACACATAAGCCTACAAGATACATTTTACAGCCACATCATAACATAGCCTCCTCCTCTTGGACCATCCCATCTACACACATGTCCATACAAGGGCTGGGGGGCAGGAGGCAGCCACCAATCTTCCTCCATCTCTTCTCATTGTTTCTTATGTAGCACGTATCCCAACTTTTATCTGTTTGTTTAACAATTCATTGCTGTGGAATAATCCTCTTGTACACTGTAAAGATTTGTCACTCAAATTGGATAAATAAAACACTGATTGGCCAGTAGCCAGGAGGAAGTATAGGTGGGGCGGCCAAACTAAGGATGTTGGGATGAAGAAGGGTGGAGTAAGAGAGTTGCCAGCCAGACACAGAGGAAGTAGGAGATGAACATGCCATGTTAAAAAAGGTACCACCAGGCTGGAGAGATGGCTCAGAGGTTAAGAACACTGGCTGTTCTTCCAGAGGTCCTGAGTTCAATTCCCAGCACCCACATGGTGGCTCACAACCATCTGTAATGAGATCTGGCTCCCTCTTCTGGCCTGCAGGGACTCATGCAAGCAGAACACTGTATACATAATAAATAAGTGAATCTTAAAAAAAAAATTTAAAAAAAGGTACCACCATGTGGCAAAGCATAGATAAGAAATATGGGTTAACATAAATGTAGGAGTTAGCTACTAACAAGTCCAAGCTATTGGCCTAGCATTTGTAATTAATATTAAGTCTACATGTGAGTTATTTGGAAACAGCCAGGCAGGAAAGAAATGTCCACCTCCAATTCATTTCACATCTCCCTACTAAAACACCAGTGCCATATGAGTGCAAGAACCTTCCCACAATGTCTCTGGCGCTTGGCCCTATGTCTGGCATGATCCAATTAGTCAGTTGATAAGTATGTATCATTAATAAATAAATGAATACATTCTAGTAGATGAATGTGTCTCAGTCAAGAAGCTACCCTGGCACTTTCCTCCTCCCACTGTTTCAACAAGCACAGTAGAACAATGACTCACATGCCTTCCTAACAGTGTTCTGACTTCTAGACTATTAAGTCAAAGACTTGTATGATCTGCAGCATTGTCCTCTTATTTCTAGCAAAATGTCTTCTACTAGAGACATTCTTCAGACTAGAAGGATGCACTTGTGACTTTCTTCCTTGATGGGACAAAATGCCTTAAAGATGAAAAGTTTGTGTTGACTTGTGGTTTCAGAGAGATTTCAGTCTTTCATGGTGGAAAAGCATGAGCATAGGATTGCCTCACTTATGGCAGAAGGGGCGTTGAGGTGGCAGCCATTTACATGGCATAAACCAGGACACAGAGAGAATGAGACCTGAAATCGTGGCTCACTCACTCATAGTGAAACACCTCTCCTAGTTAGGCCCTACTGCCTTAAAGCTCCCCAGCCTGCAAAATAGCACCTCGAGTTGGGGACCAAGCATGGTGTTTAACGTTGACTTTCATCTTCACTTCTATCTTAGTTACCTTTCCAAGGCTACAACAAAGCACCACGACCAAGGCAACTTACAGAAGAAACAGCTTACAGGTCCAAAGGAAGAGTTCGTGACCATCAAGGTGGGGAGCATGGCAGCAGGCAGACAGAGGTAGTCATGACACTAGAGCTGTGGCTGAGAGCAAACATCTGATCCATAAGCAAAGGGTGGGGAGAGGCTCTAACTAGGAATAGTATAAATTTTTGAAACTTCAAAGCCTACCCCCTGTGACACCTTCATCATCAAGGCTGCACCTTCTAATCTTCAAACAGTTTTACCAGCTGGGGGCCAAGCATTCAAATATATAAGCCCATGGGGGCCCTGCTCATTCAAACCATCACAACTGGATTTAAAATTACCCAAGAGGCACACTTCTACTCCATTACTAGAGAGTTTAACAAGGGAAGACGGATCCTGAATGTGGGTGGCCCCATCCCATGGTCTCAGCTCCTGAACTGAACAAAAAGTGATGGGAAAAGAGACAGCAAATTGAGCATCACCATTCATCACTCTCCGATTTCTGACTATGACAAGATGTGGTCATACGCCTTATCCTTCCACAGCCACGTCTTTCCTGCCATGAGCCAAAATTAACCCTCCCTAAGTGGCTTCTCTCAGGTACTTTGTCAAAGCAAGGATGTATATAAAATACCTAACACACACTCAAAATATGAGCCTGTGGGGGGTGTTTCAGGTTCAAACCTTTACAAACAACTAAGGCTTGAAGATTTGATAAACCTGAGTTTGTCCCACCCCCTCCTATTAGCTATGTAAAGTCAAGCATCTGACTAAACCTCCCCGAACGCTCTTTTGCTGCATGAAAACAACATGTATTGTTGCAGCAGCACTCTATGAAGCCACCTCCAACTCCTGAGACCCTGGTGTCAGACACAAAAGCAAGTGAGAACAAGAATGGGAACACCCTTGCTTCACAGAAACAGGCTGCTTTAGAGCAAGTGGTTCGGTGCTATTCCCTCTTGTGGTGCTCCCAGCTAGGGTAGAGCATCCTGCGCCAAGCCTATGCCTGAAATGATTAATTATTGTAACAGCAGAGAGGTAAATGAAGAAGCGACAGATGGCCCATGTGAAATAGTCTAGAATCACCTGCTATGAAATTAATTCCACATCTTGGCGGCTCCAGGCTCAGAACACCATGCAAAAAACGACTGTTGATAAATTGTGTGTGTTTGTGTGTCAGCCTCTCTGCAAACACCTAAATAATATATGTCGTGTCATGTTTTCTTTCCTCCATCTCGTTTTAATACGTTATCATTTATAGAAAACTGCAGGGAAACTTGGGACATCAATCAAGCCATTAATTCCTGAGATTATGCTAATGAGATGACTGGAGTGGTTGTTTCCCAGAATAGCTTCTCCCCTGGAAGGCTGCGGTGGACTCTCCCCATTCAGCTTTCCATGCTTGGATCAGAAGCCATCGTGCCTCTGTGACAGTCCTCTTAAAAGGGCACCCAGAATGTCAGCGCAGGCATAGGGAGAATTTTCTCAGCCAGCCAGGCAGCCAAGGCCAGCAGCTTCCTGGCAAACTGCAGATGAAACAGAAAATGTGTGAGACACAAAGAAAGAGATGTGAGGCTCCAGAGACGGGCTTAGGATGCTTCTGTGGCAGGTACTCCTCCTACTCTGGAGGAAACTGAAGGAAGAAGACATAAATGAACTAAAGAATTTGCCAAATAGGGTACACCATAAGCTGAGGTGGCAAGGAGGGACAAGATAGCAGCCATTTCTACTCCTTTGGAAGAAAATCAGAGTGATGAGGTTGGTGTCATCATCATGAGGGAGAAAGCCTTGATTATACTAAGTATCATTCATAAAACACATACTGGTAGGGGTACAAGCAAGGCTGCATGATCTCTCTCTCTCTCTCTCTCTCTCTCTCTCTCTCTCTCTCTCTCTCTCTCTCTCTCTCTCTCTCTCTCTCTCTCTCTCTCTCTAAGAGAAATGTTGTTTAATGGTAAAGCTTAGCACACTCCAGCACCAGAACTGGCATGAAGTCAAAGCAGCAGGGACGGCTGGGTGACCCCACAGAACTTCACATGGTGAAGAGGATGAGGAAGGCGACCATCAAACAAAAGAGCCCCAGGGCCTCAGACAGGGCAAAGCCCCGAATGGCATAGGAGAAGAGCTGTTGCTTGAGAGACGGGTTGCTGGCATAGCCAATAATCAAGCTACCAAACACAGTTCCAATGCCAGCCCCTGATCCAGCCACACCAACTGTGGCAGCCCCAGCACCAATGAACTTGGCGGCTGTGTCAAAGTCCCGGGACACAACACTGGTGGAATTCCCATCTGTCCACCTGGAGAGGGGAGCTGCTGTAGGAAGGCTGTTTAGATGGGGCCTCTGGTCTACTCAAGAGGGAAGCAGACACACAGGCCTGAGTAGACCCCTGGTACAGGAGCGGATCAGAACTGGAGAAACGAGCAGTGCCTTGGTGGTCTGCATTTTTCAATCTCCCAGCTTTGGCCCTTGGTCACAGCGCTCAGCTCCCCCACCCACGTGTCCCGGAGTCCCTCCACTCCCATTGGCCGTTATCTTCCTGCGTTCCAATTGGGTAACGTCATCAACTCCTTCTTTCTTATTGGTCCTTTTCAGCGTCTTCCTCTCTCTCTCCACAGGAGCTTCGTGGCAATTGCTGCATGGTATTTCAAATACTGCCTCCACCTTATCAGCAAGGCTAGGGAAAGTGACTCGAGGTTACCCTGAAGTGTTGCAAACACAACAGCACCAGATTCCATAGTCCACGCTCGTTCGGCTTGGTATTCGGTGTGCATTTTCATCCCTCCCTATCAGCAATGTCCAAGTCCATGGGGTTATGGCTTAAGTGAGAATTGTCCCCCACAGACGTCTGTGTCTGAACACATGGTCACCGCCTAGCAGAGCTGCTCAGGGAAGCTGCAGAATCTTTTGGACATAATGCCTCAGTGGCAAACATGGGACCTAAGGAGCAGGGCTTGAGGGTTCTAGGACAACTTCACTTTCGGACCCATGTCTCGGCTTCCCATCTGTTGTTAAGTAAAGTAACAGCTATGTCATGCCACAGATGGAGTCCTAGCTGCCATGTCTTCCCCACCACGAAGGACTGCGACCCCTAAAGCTGTGAGCCAAGATAAATCTCTTCTTTCTGAAGCTGCCTGCATCAATATTGTGTTTCAAGGACAGAACAATTCACCAGTACACAGGGATTCAACTAATGGCGGCTTGAAATATTTTTAGCACTTTTTTCTGTACTGAGCATATATAGATATTAGCTATCATTCTCGAAGAAATACATTTAAAAACTATTACATAGCATATGCACTGTGCTATGTATTAGAAACCATCCGGAGATGTCAGGCTATATAAAGGACATATGACAGTTCTGTCAATAAACACCATTTTATAAAAAGAGACTTCAACATTTACAGCATTTACCAAGGAACCTGGTACTATTTCACAGATATGAAAGATGTTGATGTATTTAAAGACTAAAGTTAAATATACTGTTTTAAAGCCACCAAAAAAAAAATGTCTTAGCAGCAACGTCTTGAGATACTTGAAACAAAACCACAGGTTAGCACTGGTCAGCACCAGGGCCTGTAGACATGGAATAACTCTGTGATTTGATTGCAGAGGTGGATGATGGATTCTATGCCAGTGACAAAGCTGCAAGGGACTCACTGTGCAGATACAGACACCCAAGAGGACAAGGACCAGTGAGTGATAAAATCTGAATAAATTATGTGGGTTGAAAGGCGATGAATCTACTGATTTTGATGATACCATACTGTAGTTATGCAAGATGTTACTACTAAAGAAAACAGAATATTGGCTCCATCCCTCCCTATGTATTTGCTTGCAGTTTTGCTATGAGTATACAACTCTTTCACCATAACAAGTTGAAGTGAGAACTTGCAGTCAGTCGTTCCAAGGAAACTCCCGCCATAATTCTCCTTTGCATCATCTTCCACTTATTCCCACCCCCATATTGCCTATGATAACTGGTTATTAGAAGCATACTGTCTCCAATAGTAAGAATCATGCAAAAAGTCACAACTATATAGGAAAACATGGTGAATTTGACCTTATTAAACACAACACTCTCTTACAAAGATCCAATAAGGCATATGAAAATACAATATATAGAAAAATTGCAATGATAAAATCAATCTAGAATATACAGGCACACACATGTGTTTTGGTTCTGATATATCCAGAATATACATAAAGAATACCTATTCAATCAATGCAGAAGTAGGGCATAGCACATCTGAAAGACAGTTCACAGAACAGGAAACATAATTGGTCAGAAATCAAATATAAGAGTGTTTGTTAGCTAATATTATTTCCTTCTTGGGTCTCTGAGGGAGTTGAAGATTAGTTAGTTATAGTTGAAGGTTAGTTAGTTATAGTGGAAGATTAATTAGGATAGAAAGTGAATTAGATACATTTTGGACTTAACAAAATAGGATAGATAATGAAATTATTTTCTCTGAATTTGTCAAATACAAATGGACTAGACATTGTTTAGACATTTATTACTTGTATATATTGTATATAGTCATTGTACTTTTGTATATAGTTTTTCTTTTGTTAGTTATAACCTTTTTCTTTTTTTTCCTTTTTATTAAAATAGAAAAGGGGAAAAAAAAAAAAAAAAAAAAAAAAAAAAAAAGAGTGTTCACCCTTATTAATAATCTAAAATTTCAAACAATAATGAGATATGCCAGTTCACATCAGCAGATTTGTAAAATGTTGAAAGTGAGACTGTAACTTAGGTGCATGATTAGAAAGACTCAGAATTTTCAGAGATTTTCATGGTAAGATGAATTATCACTGCAGGTTTGTGAGCACCTGCAATTCCTATTCAACCAGAAGGAGTACTTGCCTGTAAGTAGTTCCTCTCTTAGAAGTGTATCCCAGACACCCAGAAATGTGCACATTGAAAATAGACTCAGTCTCTATTGCAAGCAAATATGTTTCAGGCCTGAGTTCATGAGTGCAGAGCTATTCTACCAGGTTTAACTAACATAAGGGCAAACTTTGACATAACAACGGCATTCTGGAGGCAAGAGACAAGCAGCTGGAACCAAGCTGCAAGAGGAAAAACCCTGGGTTTTCTGATGCCAGGTCTGGAAGTTCAAACACACTTGTGAACCATAAGCACATTCTCATGTTCAAAGGGCTACCATCAAGACAAAGAATTAGACTCAGTCTCTGACTATAGAAGAGATGGGGAGGTCAATCTCTCCTAAACCAGGAATACTGGAGAGATTCTAAGTAAGGCACATTAAATTGCAGTTGGTAAAGACGAATTGAATTAAGCAGCTCGGAGGAGCATAGAGATAGGGGAAAAATTAAGTCTGGGTTCACGATCAGGACAGGGTCTTGACCAACTATAAAATGGCACTCTGTAGATGAGTTGTCAAATGGTCTTGTTAAATAAAAAATTCGGAGCCAGCCAGGCAGTGGTGGTACATGCCTTTAATCCCAGCACTCGGGAGGCAGAGCCAAGATGATCTCTATGAGTTTGAGGCTAGCCTGGTCTACAGGACAGGCTCCAAAGCTACACAGAGAAACCCTGTCTTGAAAAAGAAAAAGAAAGAAAGAAAATAGAAAACAAAAACAAAAACCTGGAGCCAGATATCAGGGTTAAAATCTGAGAGATCAGAAGAATAGGAAAAGCCACAAGCCAACCTCACTGACACCTCAGCTTCCAAAGAGACTTACTTCCTGTATATCCATGCCTATATGCATTTCTGTTCTGCTATCTCATTTGCTCTCTCTGTCCAGCTACATCATTTCCTCTTCCTACCTAGCTCTGTTACTTCCTGTCTGTCTGTACAGACCTCCAGACCTTTATGGTTAACTAGTGTTGGAATTTAAGGCTTATGCCATCACTGTCTGGCTCTGTTCCCAGTGTGGCCTTGAACTCACAGAGATCCAGACAGATTCCTGCCTCGCAAGTGATAGGATTAAAGGCATGTGCTACCATTGCCTGACTTCTATGTGTACTATGGTGACTGGTTTTTTCCTCTGATCTCCAGGCAAGCTTTATTTATTAGAGCACAAATAAAATATCACCATAGGACTCAGAATGCTGGAGCCATAGCCTGGCAAGTCTGGGCTGTAGCCAGAAGTTTCTCCTGTCCTGCCCAGCGCGGTGGTTGGGACAAATCTTTCCCTCCTGCATTCAGCAGTCGCTTGGTCCCAAGTAAACACACAAAGGCTTATATTACTTACAAACTGTATGGTCTGTGGGTCAGGCTTCTTGTTAGCTAGAACTTATAACTTAACTCAACCCGATTCTATTAATCTATATGTTGCCATGTGGCCATGGCGTTACTGGTCTGCTGGCATCTTGTTGCTCCTTGGGCCACAGGCTAGCATGTGCCTCCTCACTCTCCTTTCTTCTCCTGTCTCTTCAGTTCAAATGTCCTGATTAACCTTATTCTGCCTCACCATTGGCCAAACAGCATTATTTATCAACCAATCAAAGCAACACATATTCACAGCATAAAGAAAGACATCCCACAGCACTGGGCTATGCTCCTTCTTAGATGCTTTGCAAAGGATATTTTAGTCAAAGTTAAGAACATTCTTCATTCTCCTTTCTGGCCACTTGAGTGCCAGAAAGGCTCACCAATTTCCAGGTTACAAGTGATGAACCCAAGATGCAAATCTGACAGATTCCCAGGCAGTCTCGTTCATCTGAGGACATTTCATAACCTTCAGTGAAGGCAGCTTCTTTTGCATTCATTCTATTCACCCACACTTCTGGACCTATGAGGCCAGAGCAGAGCTTGTTGGGAAGAGTCACTCACTGAATCTGGAGAACTGGGTGAGGGGCCATTAGAGGTGGCCTTTGGGGACAGATGATTGAGTTGTGTCTAGAAATCTTTCAGTTCTCTAACTGACAAAATTCATATGTGTTTATAATGGATAACATGTTTTGAAATATGTATATATTATGGAGTGTCTGCTTTGAGCTAATTAACATACATAGTTACCACACAGACTTATTTTTTATGGTGAGCACGTTAAAAGCTTACTTTTCAGCTGACAAGATTACTCAGTGGATAACAGCACGAGCCTAACCACCTGAGTGTGATCACTGGGAACTACAAAAAACCAAAAAAGCCAGATGCAGTGACATGCATCTGTAATCCCAGCCCTCCAAAGAAAGACTGGAGGCAGCCATAGAGGAATTGCCTGGAAGTTTGCAGGCAAGCAAGCCTAGAGTGTCTAACACAGCAGAAATATTGGAAGGCAAGAGCCAACTCTCAGCTCCTTGCACAAGCAGTAGTAGCAAGTGTACACCTGAACACACACACACACACACACACACACACACACACACACACACACACACCAAAAAGCTTAAAAATAAATAATAGTTTGTATTTTAAATTACTGAAATAATTTTCTCATGATTTATTACTTATTTTTATCGTACGTGTATGAGCGTTGTACCTGCATGTGTATCTGTGTATCACATGTATGTCTGGTGCCCAAGGAGGCTGGAAGAGGGGGTGGATGCCCTGGAATTGTAGTTAACCAACAGTTGTGAGCAGTGGGAAGAGAATCCAAATCCTATTATCAACAAGAACTCAGTACTCAGAACCACCGAGCAAGCTCTCCAGCCACTAAATAATTTTCAGTCTGCTTCCTCTCTCTCTCTCTCTCTCTCTCTCTCTCTCTCTCTCTCTCTCTCTCTCTCTCTCTCTCTCTGTTTTTTGAAACAGGGTTTCTCTGTGTAGTCCTGGCTGTTCTAGAACTCATTCTGTAGACCAGGCTGGCCTGGAACTCATAGAGACCCATCTGGTTCTGCTTCCCAAGTGCTGAGATTGAAGGTGTGTGCCACCATGCCTGGCTCAATCTGCTTTCTTCCAAAAATTTCCCACCATGATGGTACACACCTTTAATCTCAAAACTGGGGAGGCAGAGGCAGGTGGATCTCTAAGTTTGAGACCTGATCTACAGAACAAGATCTGGAACAGCCAAGGCTACACAGAGAAACCTTACCTTAAAATAAAAATAATAATTGCAATAAAGCAAAAGAAGGAGGAGGAAGAGAAGAAAAACAGACAGAGAGAAACTGAGAAAGAATATTAATACTAATGGCTGTATTATACAAAAATCTTTGGACTTAGTCTCTTCTCTGACTGAAGTTTTGTATTCTGAGACTGATGTTTCCAGAACACCCTTCCCAATAATACCACTCCAGCCCTCCATAACCACCATTCTACTTTCTATTTCTTAGTTCAACTCTTTTAGGTTCTGTGTGTAAACGAAATATCATTTGCCTTCCTGGGCTTGGCTTGTTTCACTTAGCATCATGTCCTCCAGACTCCACCCCTGCTGTTGAAAACTGAAAGGATTTTCTTCTTTGGTAAAGGTGATAAAATTTCATTTGTACACATTTTCCTTTTTCATTCATTTAATAATGAGCACAAACACTGACTCTGTATCTGGCCTATAATGAAAAATGCTGCAGTAAACATAGAGCAGGAAGCTGCCTGTGTACTGATGTCATTTTCCTTTGGATATGCAGACCAATTCTTTTCAGTTCCAGGGATCAAAGCCACATAGCTCCTTTCACACCACTCTCGGGTGCTCTGCCACTGAGCTGCCACCTCCCTCAAGTCTAGTAGTTCTATTTTTAATTTTTGAGGAAATTCCATATTGTTTTTCATATTGGGTATATTCATTATGTTCCCACCAACCGTGTATTTATTTTTTTCCACATCCTCTCTGTCAATTGCTTTCTTTCTTCTTTTTAACAACAAAAATAATTCTAACAAGTAGAAGATGATATCACACTGTGAGTTTAATTTGCATTTCTATGCTAATTGCTGATTCTGAGCCTTTTAAAACTTATCTGCGGCTTCTGTGTGTCCTTTGATAACTATCTACTGAGATTCTTTCCTTTGCTGGATGGACGTGGTGGCCCATTTCAGTAAAGCCAGCACATGGGAAGTGGGGCAGGAAGAGTAGGAATTCGAAGCTAATGTTTGCTACAGAGTGAAATCCTGCCTCACCTAATAATAATAGTAATAGTAATAACTTTTTACTATAATAAATTGGATTGGTTTTTTTTAATTTTTCTTTCAGATAGTTGGCTTTTACTATGTAGAAACACTACTGAGGACTTTGGAGTATGTGTGTGTTTGTGTGGGTTTATGTGGTATGTGCTCACATGTGTATACAGGTGTGGGTGCCCATAATGAAGACAGTGGAGGATTTTGGTTGTTCCCTGTCACTTTCCACCTCATTCCTTTGAGACAGGGTCTCTCTGTCTGAAACTAGAGCTAAGCTGGCACCCATCAAGCCCCAGCAATCCTCTAGCCTCTACCCGCCAAGGTTCTAGAGTTATAGGTGTCCATGGCAATGATCAGCACTTTACCTGGGTGCCAAGGATTCAAACTCAGGTCTTCATGCTTGCACGGCCTGTGTTCTTGTGCAGCAACTTTTCTCCTTACTCCTGGAATGCGACTGACTTTTGTGTGCTGGCTTAGAAGCGAGCTAACTTTCCATTTTTCATCTCACATAATGCACAGAACAGTGCTTTCTGTGGGGCGGTTGCTCCACAGTAACCTGCACCAGAAGTAGTCTGGGAAATCTAGAAGTTTTGTTCCTATTGGATGTGGCTCTACAATCGGAAGCAAGTATTGTATGAGAACTCCGACCTCAGAACAAAAGCTGGAGCAGGGTGAGACACTTGGGGTTGTCACAGAAGCTGGGGGTTGTGCTGTGCAGAGATCTCTTGGGTGCTGTTTGGGTTCCCCTATATTCATCTACCTCTGCCTGTTGTTCCTCAATTTTGAAATCCTACTTACCTGTTCTGTCGTAATCAGTAAAGCATTCTGTTAAACACACCTTGGAACATTGTGGTGGTTTGAATGGCAATGGCTCCCCTGGGTTCATAGGTTTGAATACTTGGTCCCCAGTGGGTGGAATTGTTTGAGAATAATGAGAAGGGTTAGGAGATATGGTCTTGTTGAAGGAGGTGTGTCACTGGGGCAGGCTTCCAGGTCCCCTCCCAACCCCCACCACCACTACCTCTCTCTCTTTCCTTTGTGTTTGTGTACCAAAATGTAAGCTCTCAGCTACTGATCCAGGACATGTCTGCCTGCTACCATGCTCCCTACCATTGTGGTCACGGATTTTAATATTCTGGAACACTGAGCCTCAAACTAAATGTTTTATTTTGTAAGTTGCCTTGATCGTGGTGTTTTATGATAACAATAGAAACATTAACTAAGGGGCTGGAGAGATGGCTCATCAGTTAAGAGCATTGGCTGCTCTTTCGAAGGACCCAGGTTCAATTCCCAGCACCCACAGGACAACTCACAAGTGTCTGTAGCTCAAGCTGCAGTGGCTCTGACTCTCTCACATATATATACACATACATACGCACGCATGCACACATGCACACACGCAGGCCAAACACCAACACACATCAAATAAATAAATAAATAAATAAATAAATAAATAAATAACAAGAAACTTTAACTAAGACATAACTAAGCATAGAGTGAAATGTGAGGACAAGCTGCTGTAGTGGCCTTTGATGGTGATGTCAAAGACAAGTACATGTCAGGCAGACAAATGCCAGTGGCCAGAGTGTCTCACATTTCTCTGACTCTAGTACAGACAATGCTTCATCTGGCCTTAATTGTAACACTGGTGAAGGTTGGCGTGATTAGATAGACATATGGCACAGAAAGGTGTTTGGGGCACAGATAACCATTGGACAAACACAAAATGATGAAAGGTTACCAATTCTAAGTCAAAGTCCATTCCTTGGGCCTTGTTCCAAGAGCCTCATCTAAAACGCACCTTTGCTACCTCACCAGTGATATTGTTCCCTCCCCCACGCCCAGTTTAAACGGCCAATTCATTAACCAGTTTCAACTTCTGTTACACCTGGGCAGTGACTTTTTCACTTCAAGATGGTGCCCCGCCCTTATTTGCCTCATTTGCCTAATGAGCAAACAAGTTGCTCTGGTGTTTTTGTTTTGTTTTATTTTTTCCAGTACAATGGAACAAGCATCCTCGGTGACAGAGAGGCACTGTGGGCTGCTGTAAGAGCTCGGATAGTAACGTGTTGTGTGTTTTTGGTCACCCTTCATCATTTCAAGGCAGAGGTGCCAGCCCGGAGCCATCTTGTGGGGTCGCTGCAAAGACACACCAGGATAACAGATGTGAGAGCATTTTGAAAATGTTATGAGCACTCCACAAATTTCGGCATCATTATTACAAAGGCAATAAAAGGATTTATCACGCTGATCTATTGTGAGTAGGGTTCCGTGCCTTAATGGTTTCCAAGAACGGAAGTAATTGCAGTTGGCAGACAAACCCTCAGTAGTTAACCAAACCCAAGAGTATTGGAGAAAAGGCACAACTCGGCCCATTCCAAATGATTTTAAAAGTCTCTATAAAAATAAACAAGTATCCCAATATAATTAATTCCTGTTCCACCCTTCGTTCCTGCTACTCCAAGCAATGCAGCTTGCTCTGAAGCAATTACCCTCTGAATCCTTCTAATCCCAGCTGATCGTTTTCAACTTTAATTGTGTTGCAGGGGTTTGAATGCCATAGTTCAAACGCAGCCACTTAGCACCAGCCTGGCTGGCAAGGCTTTGCGTGCAAAGAGCACTCCTTAAAAATCGCTGTTGAACTTTGTCCAGATAGTACCAATAGCTCCAGCCCCTACCCTTGACTTCTGTTGAGTGGTGTAAATGGCAAAATACCAAAAGCAATGGGCCAAGCTCACTAGGACTCAGCAAAAATGATAGAGTTCCCTTTCCAAGAGCAAAGACCCTCCCATGAGAGAGTATAAGTCTCTCTGGAAGGATCTCACCCATCCCTCTCCAGAAGAGAGACTGGGAAACACAGAACGGAGTACCAGGCACAAAGCCACCACGTGTTATGAAGTCTAGTCTCTGGCCAGGTTTTGTTAGTGGGTTGCTCCACTTCGCTCTGCCAGCCTACAGAAGGAAAAGCAGTGTTACTAGAGTTGTCGGGGCCAGAGTGTGGGCATGGCACCTCTAGTAAGTCCAGCTTAGCTGCCAGTCCTCAATAGGCCAGATAAGCAAGCATTCAGTAGTGATAAACAGAAAAAGGAGGCTTGTGCAGGGTGGCAAAGAGATCTAGAGATTTCCAAATCCATCTTCAGTGTCCGAACACTGACTTAAACAGAGGGCAAGAGGTATGCATAAAGCCTGTTCAAGGTGCGGTCCCACCCATCAGTACTGTCTGCCCTCCAAGGTGATCTGATAAGGTCAAAACTATGCAAAATCTCTTTCTAGAGAAAAAGCAATCCCTGTGACTGACCCAGGACTTCCAGCCTTTTCCTTTTTCCCAGTGTGTGACCCCTGGGGAAATTCATATTTCTTGGAGTCCATTATTTTTTTCAAGTCTGATCACCAAAGGGAGGGGCACGAATGTCTCTTTAGAATATCTCCCTTCCTGTCAGGACGTTAACAGCAAGGCTCCCAGAAAGATGTTCCTTCTGGGGGTTAGTAGAAATAAAAGCACCTGAATGAAGATGAGCAGGAGCCATCTCAATGAACACATTTTAGATGTGTGACAAGATAAAGGAGTGAAATTATTATGTTTATGTCAAACACGTGAAGCAAGAATATCGGGCACAAGCTTGCAATGATAGCACCTGGGAGATGAAGGCAGGAGAATTACAAGCTCAAGATCACCTTGCACTAGATATTTAGACCTTGTCTCAGAAAACCCAAAAGTGAAGAAAATGTGCAGGGTGCCTGCATGAGGGGGAAGCCTTTGTCAGTGAAGATGTTTAAGTAGGTGGTAGCAGAAGGATGTGAGCACCTGGACGGGGTGGTGGAGAAGAGGACTGGCCTTCATAAAGATCTGTCCCTTCCCCGGGATCTACCTTCATGGGGCTTGGTGGGTGAGAAAGAAATGCGCCCCATACAGATGTTAAGAGTGCCATTTTTGGGTCTGGGATATGGTATGTGGTCACAAACCCCAGTCCTGTAGTGGATAACCTGAAGACTGTTAGAATCAGTACATGGGGCACATCCCTTGAGGGTTTTTTCTGTGATGACTGAGACAAGTGTTGCTTAACCTCTGTGCTCGGTCTCCTTATCTGGGCCATAGTGAGAGAAACAGTATGCACTACATCTCTGATGAGTGGGCACATGTATGTCATCTACTTAAGTGCCCGGTTGTTTTAGCCAGCTCATTGACATGGTCTTTAGTCTTCCTGTGGCATGAGAAAGATTGTTCTAGACTCTTTCTCACTCTGCTTCCCACATCACTAATGGGACAAGCTTTCTAAACATAAGTCCAATACTGTTCTTTACTGAATTAAAATGTCCTATTATTCTGGTCATCTAAAGGACAAAGCGCATGTTTCTTAGTCTGATGGGTAATGCCCTGCAGAGCCGCCTGGTCATCATGATTATTACTGCCAACTGCCTTGCCTTCCACCTTTCCACTCTACCTTCTTGCATCCTTTCTCCCAAACCACGTTCTGCTCACCAAGACCTTACATCTTCAGTGTCTGTCACACCTTAAGCACTTCGTGCATCTTAGCTGTGTGTTTTCCACGTCAATGACCTCACCATATTTAGATACTTATGGAGGGAGTTTAATATACTAAGGAAACGGTGTATCCAAATCTTAGTTCTGCAATGAAGTATTGGACAAGTCCCACCATCTCAGTTTCCCCGTCCTCATTAAGAACAGATGGAAACAATTGTTTTTATTGCCAAAAAGCAGTATGAAAGGAGTCCCCTGTGTGTCCACTCTTCCTGCAGTGGCTGATAGAGTGCCAGCTACAGACCACTGGCTTCCTTCTTTGCCCTTTAATTTCCTCCCAAATCCAATGAGCAGAGAATTATAAGCAGAGATGTAGATGCTCAGAGGAGGCCTCATGTGGCCATAGATTTGGCCGTATGAAAACTCATTGTGTAGGTTCTAATCCCCAGGCACTATGTGTATCACAAGGGAATATCAATGAGGACCACAGAGAGTTCTCACTCTCGGAGAGTGGTCTCAGAAAACTCACCTCGCCTCCTGCCAGACTTCATGGCAGCCACTAGAGATGGAGGCTCTAGAGTAAGGGAAGGTATGCCTTTGTTCAGGAGCTCTGGAAGGTCATGAGGTTGAGAATTTAGACCTCCCCTAAATTTGTGGATATTAGTGAAGCTTGTTATTCCCCTCATTAATGAGCAGTCAAGTTTAAGTGACTGATGCCTTCACTTAAGTGACCTTTTCAGGGCCTTTTAGATAAGTGGAGGAAACAAAGCCACATGGAGAGATGAGAGCATTCTTCAGGGCTTCACCCTCTGCAACATCCTCCCAGCTGGACTGTTAAAATCTGTGTCAGAGCAAAGTCAAGTAAAGACTACCTGGCTTAGATTTTTGCAGACCCTGCAAGCTGGTGGACTCTAAGGGTGACACATCTTGTGAATTCATTATTAACAAAACCTATCTCCTCTTCTTTACTTCCTACTCCACTGGGTTGGTTTCTTTTCCATTCCTGATGGATTTTAGTATCAGCTTTAATTTACTCTCACCAAATTATAAATATTAAAGGAGGAGGCATACATCTTAACTTATCCATCCATGTCACCATGCCCCTATAGGTTATTGAGACCATGAGAAGAGTCTGGCATTTGAGGAAAGTAGAAAGAAAGAGAAAGGAATAGAAAAGATAACTAAGAAGGAAGAGGAAAGGGAAAAAAAAAGGATGGAGGGAGTGCGACCAAGGAAGAGAGGAGTAGAGAAAGAAGGAAGAGAAAATAAAGGAATCTAAGATAAAGAAGGGAATGGGGGAAAGAAGGATAATCGATTATCATATCTACTATGTGAGTAAAATTTTTCTGTGGCAAAGCCTTTGATATACAACAAAGAGAAGAAGGGCCAATGTTGACTCCTCATTTCGAAAGTCTCAGTACACAGCTCCGGGCTCTGCTCATTCTGAGCCCCTGGAGACATGGATGTCATGGTGGCTGGAGTGTGTGAAGGAGATTGCTCTGCTTGTGACAGACAAGAAACAGAGAGCGAAGGCACATCCAAAGTGACATAGTTCCTGCAGCTAAGTATCACCTCCTAAAGTTTCCATTATCTTCCAGAATAGCGCCACCTGGGAACCAGATGTCCAACATAGTAGTCTGTGGGAGGTTATTTCTGATGTGAACCATAACACCTACCACGTTATCTACCCATTCCTCTAGACATTGACCCAAAGAAAGTGAAAAGCTATATCCGTACAAAGACTTTTAGTTATGTGTTTACAGAAGCTTGCTTTGTAATACTCCAAAACCAAAGCAGCCACATGACTACCCATAATGAAAAAATTGTGGTCTATCCATACATTGAAATACCATCTGAAATTAAAAGTGAAGAAGCCAGAAGAACATGAATAAACCATGAAATACTGTGCTGAGTAAAAGATACCAGAAGTTGTAAATGGCTCATAGTGTAGGGATGTGTTTACTTAAACTACAGTAAGAAAGGGAGCAGAAGAGATAACAGAGGGACACAGATACCTTGGGGGTGATGGATAAGTTCATTATCTTGGCTGTGGTGATGGCTTTGTGTATGCACACATGCATAAGAGCTTATCAAATTGTTGCTTTAAATATGTTGGTTTATTATGTGTCAATTATACCTCCATAAAGTGGATTTAAAAATAAGATACCTCATATAACCGAAAAAGAATGGGGGCAGGGAGGCGGTAAGGGCAGTGAGATAAAGGAAAGGAGAGGGGAAGTTGAAACCCAGGTGCCCTTCCCAGGGCAGAGAGATTGCTCCCCAATCACTTTATTGCCTGCGACTGGACTCTGACCTCCCCGGGTACTTGCAGATAGAAAATAGACTGAGAAAAAAACAGGGAACACACTGATATGCTGAAAGACCTAGATAAAACATATCTGTGCAGAGCTGGTCTATTCAGAAGGCAGATGGTTAAAAGCTTCTAGTGACTTTGCATAGAAAAGAATACAGGATCTTTGAAGAAGGATGGCCACTGGAAGGACAGGAGGTGAACACTCTGGGAACTAACAGAGGGAGGAGCTTAGTGCTTGAGGTCTAGGACCACAGGGAAATGCACACACATGGGGCTGGGGAGATGACTCCATCAGTAAAGTGCTTACCATGCAACCATGAGGACCTCAGTTCACATCCCTAGCCTGGTACAGTGCTACTTACTGGTAAGGCCAGTTCTGGGAAGGCAGAGATGGGGAGATCCTTGGAACTTACTGGTCAAGTCAGTCTAACCTAAATCAGTGAGCTCCGGGTTCAGTGAGAGACCTTGTCTCAAAAACTAAGGTGGAGAGTGATTGATGGAGACATATGACACCAATCTCTGGCCTCTACATGCACACACAGAAGAAAATACAAATAAATAATGAATAAATAATCTAAATGTTCATACTGCAGCTCTGATACAGCTAACATGACTGAAGTCGGAATGGAAAGCTCTACTAGTGAAGACAGAATTGTGAGTTGAGAGACTGGATTGAGCAGAAAAGACCTTGATGATGAGAATGAGACGGGAAGGCTGAACCATCTGCATGTTGACCTTGCTGGCCTGAGGCACAGCTGACACTGGATAATTGGAGGAATGGCCAGTAGCCAGCATGAGCTGCTAGGGCCTGGTACTAGTGGGTGTGGGTTGATCAGGGCTGGCCGTGGCCACTAGGACACAGCCCTCATTTTGGAAATGAACAAGCTAGCTTCCTGAGAGAAGTGGTTTTCTCTCCTACAGTGCCTATCTTAGGCTGCTGAGGCAGCTGCAAGGAGATGCTCCAGGTGGGCATCCTGAACTGACAGTCTGTCCACCCTTCCTTCTGGAAACATGAACTCTGGCCTATTATTAAGCCCCACTTCTTTAACTTACCCTATTTCTATGAGGAACCAATAAAATCACCTGACTGAAATCATTTGGTTGAAGTTTCAAATGCATAGGAGGAAAGGGAGGAAAGCCTATTTTAAGGAATTGTTGAGACTGGTGAATCCAAACTCCACAGGAGACACCTGCAGGATGGAGAGCCAGAGAAGCACTTCATCTCAACTCCAAAGCCATCGGCTGGCAGAATGCCTTCTCCCATCGGGCCAGTCTTTCTCTATTACGACTTTCTTCTGATTTGATAAAAAGTCACCTTCACGATGGATGGTAACGGGCTTTATTCAGTCTAGTTCTGTCGATGTTAATTTTATCTAGAAACTGCCCGTCCAGAACATGTAGAATAATGCTTCATCAAAGGTCTGGCTATTGCAGCCCAAACAAGTTGACATCAAAACTTAACTATCACAGGATGCTATGAAAACAGCTCTTGCTGCTTTTTTTTTTTTTTCTTTTCACGACAAATTTCACACCAATCACGCACTAACTTCGATTATGCCCAAGGAGGATTTCATTCTCCGTCTTCTCCCTCTCCTTTTCTCTTCTTCCCTCTTCTCTTCCTGCTTTACAAAGCTCTTCAGGGGCTGAGTAACAGTTCACTCCCACCCTCAGCTCCCCTGCCATGGCTGGTAAGATGGCTCAGCAGACAGGAGCGCCAGCCAGCAAGCTTGATGACATGACTTTGGTCCTCAGGACCACTATGGTAATAGGGGTGAATTTCAGGTTGTCCTCTGACCACAAGTACTCCCTGGGACATGTGCTCATAAACAAACAAGCAAAGAATGAAAGAAATGTTAGGTGGGCAGGAAAGTCTCTCCGAGAGACCAGGATATTTCACCTGCTCTTCACCCTTTCCTGTTTCAATTTTAATCAGAGTTCCCCCAAACAGCTCTGTGCTCTTGAACTCTAATCCAATGATTGTCAGTGTTCTCTTACTCCCTTGAGCCATTGCTGTTTCTAATATGCATCTACAATGGTTCCACAGCCCGTTCCTCTGAAGTCTATCCCCTCAGAATGAGGTCAACTATCCCAACAGCTTCCACCTAAAGGAATTTTCACTCTCATAGACTTCCTCAGAATACCTTCAGGAACACGTGGTATAAGACACCAAAAGGTGAGACTCCCAGACTAGTGTGGGAATGCAATATTCAGGACACTATTTTTTTTAATAGTGCATCTCATAGAAGGTCACCTGATCATCGGATCAGCCTTGCTCATGTCAGAGCTCCTGGCAGAATACCTAGGACATCAAGAACAGCAAGGAAGAGTAGGATATGAACACACTCAACCGAACACATCACCCAAACTTGGAGGTCAGTGCGACAGTCACATCCTGAGTTCCCACCAAGAGCCGTGAATGGGTATCTTCCAGGCCCTGATGTGCTCTTCAATCTCTTTACTCCTATCCCCCACTGTCCTGGGAAGTGCAACTCTTCACTGTCACAGCGCAGCTCGGGAAGTGATGTGGCCACGATAACAGAACTAAGAAGAGCCGAATGTGACTTGCAAAGCGTTTTTGCATCCACTGTCACGGGGAACCCTGAAACATCCTCGCTGCACCTCTTTCAGCTCAGCGAGCCATCCTTCTTTCGCCATTTCACTGAGCACACACTTCACAGATAAGGAACCAACGTGCTGAACGGTTTTGAAACTGCTGACCAAGGCCACATAACCGGTTACTCACAGACCCAGGACTCACATCTCTACTGCCTCAGGTCAGCTTTGCCCTGCTTTCATCCATATATGGGGCTCTCTTTCTACTCACTGCCTCTTGAAAGTTGAACTGCTGTCTTCTGACCCTTGACTAAGGTATAATCGGTTGTCTTGATCTACAGATTTCACATCAGAAAATTAGAACAAGCATATATAGAAATATTAAAGAATGATGCAATTACACTATAATCTTAAAAAAAATAAGAAAAAAATTCATCTATAACAAACATCTATGGTTGCTCAACTCCCACAAACAAAAGAGTAGCATTTTTATGGTGAGACCCTATTGCTTAAGATACTCACGTTGGCTATAGGACATAGAGAAATCGATCTCAAACAAACAAGGAAACTTCCTCTCCACTGACTAGCTTTCGTAGTGCTGGAAGATGCTATGCCGGCTGCTGGGGGAGAAGACAACAAGGGTCTTACCCAGCATTGGACCCTGCATGCTAAAGATCTATTAGGCAAGATTTTTCTCCCCAGTGCAATAGTGGTACAACTTTTATGGCATAACTGCTCTCTGACTGGATTTGAGGCCTCCTCCACAGGAGGGTATTTCATGCCTGGGACTGTAAGTTTGCTCAAAAGCTTATGAGTATGAAATAGAACCTGCTATTGTTATTTTGCTTGGTGGTTATATTGTCAAATTCCCTTTCGAGTATGTACCTTCTACCCATAGACTTGGGCTCTTCTCAGCCTTGGTCAGAAAAGCTCTTTGAACTGGGCTGCAGTCAATACAGAGACTCAGAACTGGTCAGTGCTGAGGAATAAGCAACCGTGAGTTCTCACACTAAATGGGACATGTTATTACCCATCCCCCACAGGCCCAGAACACGTCACAGAGGAAGTCACAAGTAATAGAAGAGACAGTGGATGGGGACGGATGCCATAAAATGCTGTCTTCTGGACCTGGCATGGCTATTGCACCCCTCAATGCATAACAGCTGTGGTTATCTACATCAGATCTGCACAAAACCAAATCAACCAAAGGCTCTCACCCCTAACTGAGGAGCTGCTGGCAGCTGACAGCTGTGAGGAAAGCGAGAATCCTCTTTCTCTAAAGATTGTGGCCACGAGTAGGTTTCTCATGTTGGAGTGGATGACCGCACACCTTGATACATATGGGCAGCACTAATGAGACACAGTGGCTTGTGAAAAAAAAAAAAGACATGATTGGGAAAGGGAGAACCATCTTTCAATGTATATGCATATGAAATTCTTTTTGTTGTTGTTGTTCGTTTGTTTGTTTTTTTTGAGACAGGGTTTTTTTGTGAAACAGTCCTGGTTGTCCTGGAACTCGCTCACTTTATAGACTAGACTGGCCATGAACTCAGCCGAAAGCTGCCTGCTTCTGCCTCCCAAATGCTAGGATTAGAGATGTGTGCCACCATGCCTGGCACATATGAAATTCTTTTTCTTTTCTTTTTTTTTTTTTTCAAGACAGGGTTTTTCTGCGTAGCCTTGGCTGTCCCAAATCTCTCTGTAGATCAGGCTGGCCTTGAACTCAGAGATCCTCCTGCCTCTGCCTCCCAAGCATGTGCACCACCACTGCCCAGCCTGAAATTCTTAAAGAATGAAAAAAAATTAATAGTACAATCATAAGAATAAACGTCTAATATTTGCATATATATATATATATATATATATATATATATACACTCCTATGTACTTTAAATCATCCCTAGATTACTTATAATCTCTAATACATTGACCATTCTATATAACACACTATATTCTTTACAGGCTAATAACAAGAATAAAAAACTTGGGTGTGTTCAGTACACACACAAATATCCTTGACTACTTTCCATCCAAGGTTACTTGAATCCACAGAGTCACAGTGCATGGCTCCAGAGAGACAACCAAAACAATGTAAGGTCTTCTTCTTTCCCTGGCTAATGTTTGCACACGGGATGAGTAGATCTGTGCAGTACCATCACATCTAGCCCCTCCCCTACCCTCACCAGTGACAAGTGACTCATCTGATACTGGTTAGGACAAAACAGCAATGCCAGCACCTTTCCCTACGTTGGGAGGCAACTGAGTGTAGTGGGGCTCATATCCAGACTCTAGGCCAGGATCTAGCCGGATTTTCCATAAATGGCATTGACATCCACTGGCAAGCTAGCCCTCAGGGTCAAACAGTGTAGCCAGGAGTAGCATTTGCACATCCCTCCTCCTGACAAAAGGAAGGGACTCTCAAAAGTAGAATTCCTGAAGAGAAGGAAAAACAGTACTGCCTTTTCTGTGGACCCTGGGAAATGGACTGTCCCCACTTGATTTCCTCAAACTATTGAGTCTTGATTTCCTATTTAGCCAAACTATGACATTGTTTAAGGGAAGGAAATTGGCAGTTAGATCCTGGGCTTTGGGGGAAATTGGGATGGGGTGGGGATTCAAAATTACACAATGTAATTTCAGCGAGATTTGAGAGATGAAGATAAAGAGGAGAAAGATATGCAAACTTACACTGAGGGTATGGGTGTGTGATTGTGATGGTTGACAATTAACAGAGTCAAGTTGGGGCAGGGGGGAGGAGGAAAAGACTACAAATTGCTAAATTCACGTTGAGGCATGTGGAGTTTAAGGTGACCCAGGACATTCAAGTAAAGAGATGCAGCAGACAGCTGAGTCCCGAGTCTAACGCTGGGGAAATAGGAGAAGGCAGCAGAATGAGACTGGGTCGAATCCTCGCCATGGTGCATTTGCCACAGCAAGAGTACTTTCAATCTGAGTTGCAGACGGAGTGCTTTCCTGAAGGCTTTTCTCTCTCACGTTCAGTCTGCTTACTTCCACAGAAGTTATTGCCACTGGTGTACTTCACGCGTTATGGAGGTTGTTTATTCTCTTCCTACATCCACTGTAAAAACACAGCCTTCATGAGGCCAAAGACCATTACCCATGTTCTTTACTTCTGTATCTCCAGTGAAGGTTGCCCGGCATATCACAGGTACTTAAGAATGTGTTGAATGAATAAACACAAGATCCTCCCATTCATGTTTACTGCCGTTCACTATAGAATCCCTTCAGGCATCAAATAATACGACACGATGAAATTTAGTCTCTCGGAGACACCTTCAACATTTGCGACAGCATGCTGCTTATCTTGTGGGGCTGACCTGTGTACTAGAGGATTATTATCATTCACCTCTATACATTAGGTACAGGGATCCACACTGTTCCTTTCTTGTCACACTTCATTCCCTGGTTGTGACACCTAAAATGGAGGAGACTGGGTAGACATCTTTGGACACCATTGGCGGACCCCAAAGCTTGTTTTCCTCTCTCATTATAGTTCATTATGTATGATCCAGGGTCTTCAGCAGACCTGTTCAGGGACAAAGTCTCCTTCCATCTAAGGCTTTCTATACTCTAAAGTACCATCTTCCCTTATCCATCAGCCAGAGAGTGGAAGGTCAGGGTAAGAGGGAGGCCTGTACATGGCATTCATTATACCCCACCTATCAGAAAGTGAGGCTGGGAAATGTTACCGGGACCTGTGCCTAGGAAAGGAACATGGATTTAGGTGAAGACAAAACATGACCATCAAAAGCCATCAGAGGCTACGTGGGAGAGCAGCCCTTTAAGCCTGCTAAGATGGTCACTGTTTTCTTGCTCAGTGTCACTTACACTGAAGTTTCGTAAGACAAGGCACTGTCCATCACTCAATGATAGCCAAAACATCCTGCTAAATCATTCATTCAGGGAAAGACATAACGTCGTTTTTTGTACATTACAGTGGTGCCACCCTATATACTGTGAAATGACCCACGACCAAGCTTTTGTTCATTACTTTTATAACCTATAAATATGTCAATAAATATGCCTAATACCTGAATTAATCCATTTTTTTACTATATGATGACCTTCATGAGGCTAGAAACGTCATCTCATTTGCTATTACACCCCAAATGCCTGTTCAGTGTTACATAATATTTTTTGCCGAGCTAGGGGAAGGCTTACACAGAAAAGTACTTGCCTCATAAGCACAAGGACCTGAGTTTGACCCAGAATTCAAATAAACTGTCAAGTGTGGTGGCACAGGTTTGTAATCCCAGAAATGGGGAGGTAGAGACAGGAAGACCCCTAGAGCTCACTGGCTAGTCAGTCTAGTCTAATTGGTGAGGTCCAGGCTAATGAGACCCTTTCTCAAAGAAAATTCACACTACATCATTCCTGGGGATAACTTATAAGGTATTCCTCTGTCCCTCTATGTGTAAGTGGGCACACATGCATAGGTGCCACACACACACACACACACACACACACACACACACACACACACACACACATGTTGTTAAAAGAACTTCATAGAGACAATCCAAAGCTAGTTCCGTACTTGCAAACTCCAGACCAAAAATATTCTGAAAAATAATTACATCAGTACTGAACATGTACAACACTTATTTGTTTCCACTTACCCATAAATCATACGGGATAGCAACTGTTCATATAAAATTTATGACGTAGGGGGTATGATGAGCTATGTGGAGATGGTTTGAAGTATATGGAAGTGTTTGAAGATGGGAGTAGGCTATATGTAAATATTGCATTGTTTTATGTAAGAAAACTGAGCAACTAAGGACTTTGCTATCTGCAGGCAGGTCCTGGTATCAACCCCCCATGGATACTCAGGCACAGCTATGTTGTTGAGTCCAAGCACTGGACTAGGCACTAGAGGCCATTCATCACCTCTTAACATTTCCAGCTTCATTCTCCAGAATTCTACCACATTACTGAACCAAGGTAGGCCATCCAGGAACAAGACCTATCCAGAATCTCCTTGTTAACTTACCTCCTAGCATAAAAGAGGAGTCTGCCTCACATTAACCAATGTGGTTTGTTCTGTCTGAGTCTCTGTGGTTTCACAATTCAGCATTCTCTCACATCCCAGAGGAACCACCTAACTCATCTTTGGAAACCTGGTGCTTTCTTTCCTGCACTTCCTTGCCTCTTTCCCTTGCCACAGCTCTTTTTTTCCTTAAGGGCATCAACAGTGCCAGTGTTTGTCAGGTGTGAAGAATCTTTAGAATCTTATGTGGCAGTATGGGTCTTGGGGCTAGAGTAGATTGCGTGAGTCAACTCCTGGCCCTACTATTTTCTTTCAGTTCTTTTTCCTTATTGTTATCATTATATTTTTCGGTACTGAGAATTTAGTCAAGAGCAGCACATTGTAAGTACATCCTCTACCACTGAACTACTCCGCTAGCCCAGTCCCATCACTTTGTAATTGTGACATTGACCATGTGATTCATTTCTCTGTGCCTCTGTTTACTCATTTGCAAAGTTGAATGAATGCCAGCAGCAGCCCAATAGACTTCATGAAAGAGTGGAATGAGTGCATTCCACCCCAACACCTGGCACAACACATTACCTAGAACTTTCTACTGTAAGGACTAGACTTAAAACAAAATTGACATACCTATCTTCATATAACAAGTGATAATATTCACTCTTTCATATAACCCTAGCATATAGTGATTATGTTTTAAACAGGTGGGTGTTTACTGATCTCATACCTGATTCTGAATAATGGGAATTTTGCTAGGTGACATCTCTATATCACAATAAATAAACAAACAAACAATAAATAAATAAATAAGTTAATGACCACTATCCTTATTTTCATTCTTAGACAGAAAAAAGCAAGTGAATGGTTCCCTCTCAATACATTCCCAAGGCTGTGGTGGTGTGAAGAGGTCACACTGCTGTGAGCTGGTTGCTCTGTCATTTTTTTAAGCAACAAAATTCCAAGGAAAAAAGAGTGTTTTGTAAAAAGTCACATCTTGTCACGAACTCTCCCCAGTGTTATCTCTCTGCTTTCATATTGCACTTCTGTGTGTTTGAACTTGCCCCTGAACTCTTACTCACTCGGAACACAAACACATTGCAAAGCAAGCTGGCCTCCAGTGAGTTCCACAGGGCAAGGTATTTGATTTTTTTTTCTTCCTTCCCTGAAGTTTTTTGGACTTTGTTTTGTTTTGGGTTTTTTTTTCCCTTTTCTTGAGACACCCTTTCCCCTTCTGTCACATCTAAGCCCACTGTATCTTTTGAAATGTTATCTCTATAAATCTCATCTCATTCATTCTTTTACATCTCTGTCTTTCAAGAAGGATTTCAAGTGACGTACACCAGAACAGCATCATCAGCCTTTGGCAACATCTTTGATTGCATGTGTGTGACAGTCTAAACTCTGTTTCCTTCCTCTGTCCTCTCCATCACATTAACTGGCATCTCCCAGTAAGCATCAGCCAGCTCCACAGAACCATGATGAGAAGCATCTTTCCAGAGATTAGACCCAGTGTCTCTAATTGCTCCGAGTCTATCAAGAGCAGCAGAGAAAGGTGATAAGAGCATCTGACTCTTTGGACCACACTGAGGTCTCTCACTACAAAGAGAGAAGGGGTACCTACAGAGGGCGTCACCATTAGAAGATAATATCTAGGGCTGAAAATTTAACTCAGCGGTAGAATGCTTACCTCGAATGCACACAGCCCTGGGTTCAAGTCCCAGCACCATACACAAAAGTAAAAGACAATCTCTGTCTTTGTTAAATTCCTGGGCCCCCTTCCCCTACATGTTAATTCTTAAAGCTTAACCAATAAGTTAAGTTTCTAAAATTTCATATTCTTTATGATCCACCACACAGTTCTTGTACTGTAGCCAAAATGAGCTGCTTTTTTTTCTAAAATTGTGTTATCAGTTGCATATCAGTAGTGTATCTCCCCAAAGAAATATTAGAGACCATAGTCCTGGGTTGCACATATGGGATCTTGGTGGAAGATAAGGCCTTCGTGGATATAACCAACCTAAGATGATATCACACTTAATTAAATGGGTTCCAATGCAATGCGACTGATACCCTTGTACGAAGAGATAGAGACAGACACAAGGAGGCAGAAACAAAAGTGATGTATCCACAAGCCAAGGAAACTGAAGGACTGTGAATAATGCCAATGAGCTCAGAGAAAGTCACCCAAAAGGTTTACCCTAGAGTCTTGAGTGGGAGCCTGACTTGACAACACTTGGCTCTTGGTTTGCTGCCCTTGATGTCTGTGGTTGTTTTTGGCCATTCAGATTGTGTTTCTTTATTACTGATGCCCTAAGGAATTAACAGTGTTCTTGCCACTCTTTCCTACCTCTGTTCCTTTCCCTGGGACAACCTCTCTGCTCATGTGAGCATACCAGCCACTCTCCTACACATCCAAGGTCTAGAGACAGTGACCTCGGGCTCCCAAACTTCTGCTTCTCCCCACCTAGCACTCTCCGAGGTGCATCCAGATTGTCTTGCTCCACTCACGAGACTGTGTGTTAGCTGTCTGTGAATGCCTACTTGGCAGACATTCAATAAATGCTGAAAAACCGTGAAGGGAGCATTCAGATGGGTGGCACTTGAAGACAGAGAGATGAGTAAGAAACCACCCTTACCCTGAAGGAATATGGTAATTTACAAAGAGAAAGGTTGTAAGAATGACATAGCTCAACATCTTACCTTAATATGCTGATCCATCTCGTTTGCTTTCCAGATCATCATCCATGATGATCTCTCAGATGTTCACACTATAAACCACTTCATAAAGGGTTCAAACCATGGAGCCCCTCAATGGAGGGGTAGCAGGGGAAGTTACTAAGATGCTTAGAATAAGTCTTCTTGTGATGCTGGAAAACTCTTTTGACTAAATGTTCCAAATGAATTAGTCATTTATAGTGAACACCAGTATAACACAAGTCCAACCTCATGGTCACTAAATATAGACTACCTGTTCCTATATCCCTTTCTAGGCTCAGTTAAAGTCACATATCCTCACGAAATCATTCCTTGATTTTCCACGTCAACATGAATTCCTTCTCACTGACTCTTGAATGCACTACATCTCATCATTTCTGAGTATTATTTCTGACCCTAGTATTATATATACTCCGAGACTGAGGTCCAAGGCCAGGGACCCAGACTTCATCCTTGTGAAATTCCTGGATGTATCACACTCACTAACAATCTATTTAATCAAATGGACATGAGTATAGTAGACAAACTCAGGTCAAAATTGTCATGTCTTTGAGATGAAGCATTTGAGAGCTGGTCACCAGGCTCTCAACAGTTTAGACAGTAAATGTTAGGAAAATTCAGCCACCCTGAGCCTCTCAAAACACCTCTAAAAAAAAATGAATTTTCTTTATCTAAGCACCACACAGAAGGGCCAGCTACCTTTCCATCATCTGAAGTTCACGCCTGTCTGAAACTCAGTTCCCCAGTGAAGGCATGAAAAAGCTAATTCTTGACCAAACTGTGATTTTTCAGCTACCTGAACTTCTCCCACAAAGAGATATCCTGTCCTATGCAGATTCTTAACTTAGTAGATAATGGCTGTTGACCAGATCAATCATTCACCCAACCTTCCGGTTTGGCCTTGGCCCACATCTCCCGCCTTCTCCTTGCAGGGCCCTGATTCATGTCTTATGACACCTGCCAGCTAGGGATCTTGACCTGGTTCCCAGGGAAGGACTGGGCAGCCTCAGAAAACAAGACAGAAAGGCAGGGTGGAGGCACAGCCTGGAGGCCAGCAGGGAGGGAGGTTTCCCTGGAAGACAGACGTAAGCACAGCTCTGGGCATACACACTGGCTGTTTACCTGGCAGCCTGGCACGACATGTTGCAAGAGCTCTTGGCCGACAGATCGTAGGCTGATTATTACTCAGCAGTGGTAGGCCTCCCTGAGTTGAGACGCAAGGGTGAGCCTTCAAAAGGAAGCCTGTCTGCCACACCCAGGGTGCACCTTTTACCCCGGGAACTCGCCTGAAGCCAGTTCATATAGTAGCTGCCAATAGAGGCTGGAAGCTGTACAGGGAGATGGTGTCAACCCAAGCAGCAGCAGAAGGTGCTGGGACTTACTTTCCAACCTTTGTCTCTTGTTAGTGCTCCTGAATTTTCCAGGACATTCTGGTGTGTGTCCCCAAAGGAAGTTTAACATGGTGAAGATCATGGTGGATTTTTTTTTACAGCAGCCTCCTAGCCCACTCATTCCCTCAGGGACTGTCTTGCCTCATCGCCTCTGTCTTCTGAAGTACCCTAGGGAGAACTCTCATCTGCACATCACTTTCACCTTTGAGAATCTTTGTAAAGTCTCTGTTTGCCTTAGGCCATCCCCATTAGGAGGATGGACACTGCTTACCCAACCTTAGTCTCTACAGACTTACTTCTATGCTTGAGCTGGTGCTGGGAAACAAATGGAGAGTAGTGACCACCATGACCTCCATTAACAGTATCCCTGTCCCAGTGGGCACTAGTCAGCTAGTCCAAACCCTATGCAAACCACCCAAGCCCAGCCTCACAGTCTTTCAATCCCTCTCATCCCTCTGCCACAATTTGGAGACATCTTGCTACACCTCCATTTAGGCTTCAAACTAGAAGCTTATTGGTCCCAAAATATACCATGCTATTGTTTTGTTAAGTCTGTCAAATATAGTTCTGGATGTAGAGACTGGTATTCCCATCAGAGAACACAGTCAGACCGGGCTTCTCGGACTCCGCGGTGAAGAGAGAGACTGCTGAACAAGCACCAGAGCTTTACATGCTCCCTTCCCTCTGAAAGCGTGACCTTCCTCCACTGCTTCCTACTCACTGAGCAAACATCCTTTCTCGAGACTCAGCTTGTGTGAACCTATGCCTAGTCTTTTACGTATAGGCTCTCAGCATATCTTAATGGACTTACAAAGGTTTGTTTTGTTTGTGTCTCTTCCCACAAAGACAACCTCTTTTGGGAACAGGAATCATACTGTTTCATTTCTGCATCCTCATGGTAGGATAAAACAGACAATCTCAGAGCTCTGTGGATCTCTTCAATATACGGCCCAAATATGATGTACCTACCCTTCCTGCTTTCTTGGAAACCTCAAGATCTCTATGGCAACCGCCTCCTGGTCTCTTTGCTTAGAGTCTTGGTCTCCATCCTTTGTTCTACCTGCAGCATAGTTTTAACCATGTATCACCAGTTCCAAATCCTGCATACTTAGAGGAAATTTCCAAGTCTCTAGCACAACCCACAGAGCCCCAAGGACCTCCATCTCTATCCTTGCTGTACCCCTTCACTGATCTGACCATTCCTGCCTCACCATTATCCCTGCTCTCTCCTCTGCCCAAGAACGTTACTTCCCCCATTCTTAGGCCTCATCTTTCCCCGTCCTCATCTCTCTGTAAGCCTCCTTGATTCTCTCAGACATCTTCCATCCCTCTACGCCAACTACCCTGGCTTCATGGCTGCTTCCCCAGCCTGTGTGTCACGTGGCAGCACTAACATCATCAGGTATACTTACTTTCTTGCTGTTGTCTCTCGTTCCCACAGTCTGCCTTGTGGGTCTCAGGGCAGTCCAAGGCTTATATGCAGTGAGAACCCTCTAAAGAAGATGCTACCAAAGTTCCACTTCCCTATGCTCTAGTTCCATGCAAATTCCAAGCCTCAGCTCAGAAGATGTCGCTTCCACCCAGTGCTCCCCAACATCCCATCATAGCAATCTCTCTCCTTGATATCCTGAGGCAGACCCTATCACAGTATCTGCTGCATTTCGTTCAACCTTTAGAAATCTATTTTTTTTTTTTAGCCAGAGTGAAGGTTAATTAAGGAAAAAATAAGAAGGAACTCCTTAGAGTGAAAAGGGCTTTAACAGAGAATAGTCTTATAAATGTTTTGGGAGCTTTCTCTTCCACTGGGCTCTGCCCTTTTTAAGAGCTGAGCCCTTGCTCCTCAGAATTATCACAGGAGAAAAAGAGAAAAAGGAAAAGAGAAAAGCAGGTAAACTGTACATCATTCATTATAACACACACACACCCTCACTCAAAGGCCTCTACAGGCTCTTATGTAACAGCATCAAAGGCAAAACCTTGCCTTGACCCCTGCGACCCTTCAACCTCCTGTCAATCAGGCAGTTCTTTGCCTCTGCCCCTCAGCAATGCCTCCTCACCAGCCTCTTTGCTGGGCCATAAGCATACAGGATGCAGTCTCACCTTGGGGCCCCTGCACTGACATCCTAGAACACGCTGTATCCTCAGTTACCTTGACCTTCCCCAGACCCAGGGCTTCATGAGAATGCTGACACATCCCCAGGGAGACCATCCCTGCTCCTGCCCAGGCCACAGTCCATACACTGTCACCTGCTGGGTCCCTTCTCCACTTCTCTTTTCTCTGTAGACTTGTCACCACCTAACACACTGTGTCGTTTATGTACTTCCCTCACTGTCTGTCTGCTCCTGCAGCTCCAAGAACAAAGGCTTGTGTATCTATATTGGCCTTTTCGTGGGCCCATCATTGCCTTGAAGGGCCTGAAACCCAGCAGGGACTGCACCTTTAGAACAGCATAGACCACTTAGTTGTGTGTTTGTTGAATGAATAAGCAGAAGGACAGCCGGAAGAATGGCAGAACAAGAAAAGGATGGAAGAAAGGGGGCACAAAAGCATGAAGGGGGCACAGAAAAGAAAAAAACAGAGATAGGACAGAGACAGTGGTAAGGCACCCCTCCTTTCCCTAATGTCCTCTATCCTCTATGCATGCTGAGGGCGTATGCAGTGGGACTCTGAAGCCTAGAATGACCTCTCTTGGGTGCCTCAGGAAATATCGGCCTCCAGCTTCTTTTTTTTTTTTTTTTTTTTTTTTTACCTGCACAGACTCGACTAGAGAAGAAAAGGGGAATGTTTAACTGGGGCACTTGGCCATGATGACTCAACCTGACACATTCTGGACTCACAGTGCCTGCTGGGGATATCTGCGGAGCCATCACAGTTGCCGTGTTTTTACAGATGAATAGCTTTGGGTCTAGGGAGAGCTTCGCTGGTAACGTTCTTGCTTTGTGAGCATGAGGGCAGAAGGTCGGATCCCCCACTCCCATGTAAAACAGCTAGGTGTGTTGTCATGTGTCATTTCTAACCCTGGGGAGGTGAAGACATATGGATCTCTGGAGCTCTCTGGCCCCCCCCAAAGAGAGACCGGGCTACCAAAAAGAAAACTGGGTGACACCTGAGGAACTTCTGAGATTGTCTTTTGGCCTCCACATTCATATACAAACATATGTACATGCATACACACACACACACACACACACACACACACACACACACACACAACATGCATCTGCACATGAATGAACATGTGCACACATACACATAGAGATGTATTGCTTTAAAATTATAAAAGTAATGTATACAAAATCATAGAGAAGAAAATACCCCCTTCCTGTCTTTTTTCCCCCACATTTGTACATATGGTTTATACTGCGCACACATTATGAACTGTCACATCTGCATTCCTGCTACTTGTCAGCATGTGCCCATGAAGTAGCCAGGGGGGAAGCACAAAGAGTGGATGCTGGAAACAGACACATCTTAGACCAGCCCTGACTCTGACTCTCCATCTCTGGGGACTCTAATTAAGATCATTTAACATGATCACTTCTTGTGCTATGCCAGGGCTTCAGGCACCATCCCAGTTGTACAGGACAACTGGTAAGAATACCCTTTGCACATTCAAGCTGCCCCACTTCAAACAATCAATGACTCTACTGTGCTTACCCCTGTTAGCTTTGGTTTCTTCAACTATGGACTAGAGATCACAATTCCTGTCTCCCAAAACTATCATGGGAATCATATTGGATACCTTTGCTGTGTGAGAAATCTAGCCACTGAAAACAAAAAATGTCTTTCTTTCCTATTGTTTCCAAAGATGGAGCACCCAGGCTTGGCTTAACAGAGAGGTTCCTGCTGGAAACGTTATGAGTTACGTGCCAGGTTCTTCTAAGACTTTATTTCTCCAAGGCTGGTTGGAGGCTTACTTCCTCTGGCCACTGCTGGAGACTTTGTTCCCTTGACACATTAACTTCCCTTTGGGCTGCTTATGAAATGGTCACCAGCTTCCCACAGAATGGATGAGGCAAGAAAGACAGACAAAAAGCTAGTTAGAAACTGCAAACAAAAAAAAATAATAATAATTCCTGAAATTGACCAACTGAGTTAAACATATTTAACTGTAGAACAAGACCATGGCTTCTGCCTTACAGACCCACCAGGATACAGTATGGGAGGGAACTAAAGAAGTCCAGGAGGCAGGATGGCTGGGACAATGAAGACTGGCTAACACTGCTTGAAAAGTCCTACTAGAAAAGGCCCTGGTGCCGTCAAAAGGACAAAATGGCAGCCCACAGAATGAGAAAGCATCTTCACCAACCCTGCATCTGACAGAGTTCTGATTTCCAAAATATATGAAGAACTAAAGAAACTAGATATCAACAAACTAAATAATCCAATTTAAAAATGGGGTACAGATCTAAACAGAATTCTCAGCAGAGGAATCTCATGTGACCAAGAAGCACCTAAAAAAATGTTCAACATCCTTATCCATCAGAGAAATGCAAATCAAAGGGACTCTGAGATTCCATCTTACACCTGTCAGAATGGCTAAGATCAAAAACACAAGTGACAGCTCATGCTGGTGAGGATGTGGAGCAAGGGGAACACTCCTCCATTGCTGGTGAAAGTGTAAACTTGTACAGCCACTTTGGAAATCAGTGTGGCGGTTTCTCAGAAAACTGGGTGTCAATCAGACCCAGTGATACCACTCTTGGATATATACCTAAAGGATGCTCAATCACACCAAAAGGACACTTGCTCAGCTATGTTCATAGCTGCTTTATTTGTAATAGCCAGAACCTGGAAACAAGCTAGATGTCCCTCAACTGAAGAATGGATAAGGAAAATGTGGTACATTTACACAAAGGATTGCTACTCATCTGTTAAAAACAAGGACACCAAAAAATTTGAAGGCAAATGGATGGAACTAGAAAAAAAAAAAAACCATCCTGAGTGAGGTAATCCAGATGGAAAAAGACAAACATGGTATGTACTCACTCATAAGTGGATATTAGCTGTAAAACAAAGGAGAACTGTGCTGCAGTCCAAGGACTCAGAGAGGCTAGGTAACAAGGAAGGTGCATGGGGGGATGCCCAGATCTCCCTGGGAAGGGGAAATAGAAGATATTTCATGAGTGACTGAGGGGGGGATGGGAATATGAACAATGAGGTTGGGGGAGATATGGAGGGGGAAAAGTACTGAAAGAGACTTCTAGAAAGTGGGGTAGAGCTTTTGAGGGTCAGTTAAAAACCTGGCACAAGGGAATCTCCCAGGAATCTACAAGGAGGACCCCAGCTAAGACTCCTAGCAATAGCAGATACATAGCCTGAACTGGGCATCTCCTGTGACCAGATTAGTGCCTAGCCCAATTGTTATCAGAGAGCCTTCATTCAGCAACTGATGGAAACACGTGTAGAAGCATAACCAAACATTAGGTGGTATTTGGGGAATCCCGCAGAAGAAGGGGAGAAAGGGTTGTAGGAGACAGAGGGGTCAAGGGTACCACCAAAAAAACTCACAGAATTAACTAACCTGGGCTCACAGGGGCTCACAGAGACTGAACTGACAACCAGGGAGCCTGCATGGGACTGACCTAGGCACTCTGCGTATATATTACAATTGAGTAGCTTTGTCCTCTTGGATTCCTAACAATGGGAACAGGGGTTGTCTCTGACTTTTATTGGCCTTTGGGACCCTATTTCTCATACTGGGTCACCTTGCCCATCCTTAATACATGGGAAGGTGCTTAGTCTTACTGCAACTTGATATACTGTTTTGTTGATACTCATGCCTGTCCCTTCCTAAACAGAAACAGGGGAGGAGTTGATTGGAGGTGGGAGATGGACAGAGGGAGATGGGGGGAAAGGGCCTGGAAGGGAAGGAGGGAGGGGGAACTGTAGCCAGGATGGGGAAGAAAGAAAGAAGGAAAGAAAGAAAGAGAGAGAGAGAGAGAGAGAGAGAGAGAGAGAGAAAGAAAGAAAGAAAGGTTTTTTTAAAAAGAAGAAAATGTGTTGTTTGAATCTTAGATGGTCTTATTAATAAAAAATAAAAAAAAAAACAGAGCCAGATATCAAGGTGAAATCTGAAAGATCAGAAAAGCAGAACAGCCAGCCACTAGTTCTTATCTCTACAAAATCCTCAGCCTAAAGAGAGTGAGTTCCTTTTTCCTCACGCCTTATATACCTTTCTCTGCCCTGCCATCACTTCCTGGGATTAAAGGCGTGTGTGCTTCCCAGTACTGGGACTAAAGGTGTATGCCACCACTGCCTGGCTCTATTTCCAGTGTGGCCTTGAACTCACAGAGATCCAGATGGATCTCTGCCTACTGAGTGATAGGATTAAGGGTGTGTGCCACCGCTGCCTGGCTCTGTTTCTAATCTAGTCACTGGCTCTGTCCTCTGATCCCCAGGCAAGTTTATTAGGGTACACAATATATCACTACACATGGACATAATGGAGTATTGCTCATCTATTAAAAACAATGGCATTATGAAATTTGTTCCCTAAAGGGTGGAACTAGAAAAGATCATTCTGAATGAGGTAACCTAGACCCAGAAAGACAAGCATGACATGTACTAACTTATAGGTAGATATTATCCATAAAGGATAACCATGCTAAAATACACAGACCCAAAAAAGCTAAATAACAAGGAAGTTTCAAGGAGGGACACATGAATCTCACTGTGAAGGGTAAATAGATTGGACATCATAGGTGAACAGGAGGAGGGGTCTAGATGGGGGTGGGCATGGGAACAAGAGGGATCAGGTTGGGGGAGGATGAAGAGAGAGAGTACTGGGATGGACAACTGGAATTAGGGTTATCTCTCCTAGTGCAATGGAAATTCCCAGAAATCTATGAGGATGACTCTACCTAAGATTCATAGTAATAGGAGATAAGGAGGAACTGGCCATCTCCTGTAACCAGGCAAGACTTCCAGTGGAGGAACTGAGACACCAACATACAATTGATCTACAAGATATGTTGGAGTAAAGATGACACAGAAATTCTGAGAGTGGACAGCCCATGACTGGTCCAGTTTGAGACCCATACCATGAGAGGGAGCCCACCCTTGACACTGCCTAGAAGGCCAGGACTCTGGACAGTCCAGAGACCTAGAATAGAACCAAACATGACTGGTAAGAAAAAGAAAAAAATCAATGAAATTATTCCTAATGATATTCTGCTATACTCATAGATTGGTGCCTAGCCCAATTTTCATCAGAGGCTTCATCCAGCAACTGATGGAAATAGATGCAGAGACCCACAGCCGAATATTAGGCAGAGCTTGGGGAATCCTATGGAAGAGGATGAGGAAAGATTATGGGAGCCAGAGGGGCTAAGGACACCACAAGAAAACCCACAGAATCAATTAACCTGGGCCCGTAGGGACTCACAGAGACTGAAGCAACAACCAGAGAATTTAATTGGGACTGACCTAGGCATGTATGCTACAGTTGTGTATCTTAGCCTTCTTGGAAGACTCTTAACAGTGTGAGCAGGGGCTGTCTCTGACTCTGTTACCTGCTTTTGGAACCCATTCCTCCTACTGGGTTGCCTTGTCCAGCCTAAATAGGAGAGAAGGTACCTAGTCTTACTGCAATTTGATATGCCACAGCTGGCTGATCTACATGGAGGCCTGCCCTTCTCTGATGAGAAAGGAGGAGTGGATGGGGGAGTTAGGGGACAGGACTGGGAGGAGAGGAGGGAGAGGAAAATGTGATTAGGCTGGGGAAAATTATTAATTAATTAATTAGTTAATTAATTTTTTTAAAAGGTCCCTGGTAGACAGACAGTAGACATGAGCTACTTCCAAACAGCATCAGAAAAGACATCTGCAAGCATTAGGCATCCCTAGTGACTTCCCACATTAAAGGGTTAAAATTCGGATTCATAGGCATGCACTATATGCCTGCTACTTGGTATCAAGCCCTCCGAGTTAAATATATTCAACTAACTACCGAACTAGTAACAGATCTGTGAGCTCAGAACCTAGATAACAACAACAAAAAGACTGTTTTTAGAATAAAGACTCATTTTCTTAATTTTCTGCAGTTTTAGCAGGCCTTTAAAGCCTCGCTCAGAAAAAGTTGTTCACTCCTAAAGCATATGAGCAGAAGCTCAGTGTTAGAGTGGATGCCTGGCATACATGAGACCCTGCATTCTGTACCCACTCCAATCACAAAAATGGGGGGGGGACGAAATTTATATTGGGAAGCTGAGGCTAGCTTGGGCTACATAATAAGACTGGGTCTAAAATCAAAGTTAATAGCTTCCTGGAGTCAGTGTATGAGCAAGTTAAGCTGCATGCAGTACTACTGTGCTAGACATTGAATGCAATGTTGCAATTCCAAGCACATGGAACGATAAAATTACAGATTTTTTTAACACTTTTATTATCTTTATGTAGAGAAAACTCAGCAGTGAACATCTAATCCTGTTTGATGGTGGGTGCTTTGGCCTTTGCATTTACCGGCTCAGCCATATTAAGTCCCAGATTTTGAACCAAGAACATTGCCTCCCTATTGACAGAGAATCTTATCACATCTGGTCCCAATAGCTGCTGCCAGCATTGTCAGAGTTCTACTGTTGAGTTTACCTGTGTAAAGGTGTCTTCCTTTGGACCTATAGTCCTAACCTTGATGATGTAAAAGACTACCTTCTTTCTACATAAGAGAGGCGGAAAAACACCTGCTTACAAGGATCCATGCCATGTTCAGTCACCACCAGTGGACCTCGTTCTCCACCAAGGGAGCAGAAGTGTTGACTCTCAATTTAAGTATCTCTTATTGAGTATCCTAGTTGTATCTCTGTGGCTGGGATAAAAAAGAAAAAACCTCAAACACAAATCACCCTGGGAAAGGCAACTTTAATGGAGGATGGGTTATTCCATTTGCAAGTTCAGGTCATTAGTCCATCATTGCAGAGAAATGGAGGCAGAAACATGAAACAGCCAGTCACATCCACAGTCGAAAGCAGAGGGAGAAATGCACGGGTGTTTTCTTATGTTCAGCTCGTTTCCACACTTAATAGGCCAGTGCCCCAACATGGGTAAAGATGCTGTCCACATTGGTGGGTCTTCCCACCTCAATTAAGGTAATTATCCCAATTCCCCACAGATATGTCCACAGACCAAACTGATCTAGAGAGTCTTTCATTGAAATGGGAGGATCAAGCTGTAACAGGGACAGAGTGGGAGGGCAGGAAGGGAGATACCATGATAGATGAGGACATCATGAGAATAGGAAGAGCTGGGGAGGCTGTCAGGAATCCACAAGGATGACTCCACCTTGGTATCCTGGCAGTGGTCCAGAGGGTGCCTGGAGTGGTCTACTCTGGTGACCAGTCTAGCAAATAACCTAGCTGTCATCATAGAGCCTTTGTCCAGTGACTGATGGAGGCAGATGCAGAGAGCTGTTGCCAGGCACCAGGCTGAACTCCGGGAATCTAATTGATGAGAGAGAGGAGGGATTCTGCAGGCGAGGGATGTCGAGATCATGATGGGAGGATGTGCAGAGATGATCGACCACACTAGTGGAAGCCCATGAACTGTGGACTGGTGGCTGTGGAGCCCCCATGGGACTAGACTAGGCCCTCTGGATACTGAAGATGGTTGTTTGGCTCGAACTGTTTGGGGGGCGCCCAGGCAGGGGGATTGGGATCTGTCCCTGGTGGATGGGCAGGCTTCTGGGAATCTGGTGCCTGTGGTGTGATGCCTACCACATCCTTGGTGCAGTGGGGAGGGGCTTGGACCTGCCTAGGCTCAGTGTGACAGGTTCTGCTGACTCCCTATGGGAGACCTTGATTTGAGGGATGTGGGGATGCAGGGTGGCTTGGGAAAGAGGGCTGGGGGGTGGGAGGAGGGCGGATCTGTAGGTGGTATGTGGAGTGAGTAGAAAATTTCTTAATAATGAAAAAAGAAAGAAAGAAAGAACTGGCTTTCCGGATGATTCAAGATTGTGTCAAACTGACAACCAAACCTAACCATGGCACTCAGGGTGTCCCTTTCACCAACAGCTTTCTTCTCAGCCCAGGCCAACAGTGTCTGCTGCTTTTCCTAGTTCACCTCCGGCCTGTACATGTGGGTAGGCTTAGACAGCTGGGTGACTGTTTGATGGTCTGATTCCCAAGTGAACTGGCTAAAAAAGAAGGCATTTTTATCTGCTTATAAAACAGAGCCCTTTACCAATGCTATCATATATGGGGTGGAGGGGAGGCATATTTGGCAAGACAAGTGAGGTCCCTTTTGGGCTGGATCTCCTCCCAATGGGAAGATGGTAAAGTCTATGTTTGAGAACAGGCCTAAGATCTGCCCATTGGACACTCAGGAAATGTGTGCCCTTGGACACAATCCTCAACCATCCATACTTGGGTAACTGATAGGCCATGAGAGACATGGCTCCACGTGTCCATCAGTTCTTGTTGATCTGCTGAGATTCCCAGCCCTTAAATCCTGCTCTCAGAATGTGTTTCTAGGGTAGCCTTGATGACAACAAATGATGGCCCTCCCTTTCTAGAGGAGAGACTGCACTCTGTGTCCTGATCCCCAGGGGCTGAAACCCTCTGCCCTCATGTCATCCTCTCTTATGCTCACTTCATGGTGGCTTCTTGGCTATTTCTGGAATATTCTAAGCATGCCTCTGTATTCCACACCTATGTTCCTGAGACTTTCTCATGCCTGAAAACTTGCTTATGTCTAGACATTGTATGATTATTTATTTCTGGCCACCACCTTCAAATCTTACCTCCTTTTTAAAGCAGAGAGGGGAATAACTCCTCTGCAAATTCACTGCACCACCTACAGGGACACAAACAGCTCCAGAGGCATTGAAAGTACTTGATAATACGTGTTTAAGTATTGAACCAGTGATGATATGACTGAAGCCCACGTAGGCTCAAAAAGTACTTTTAAAACACCTTCCATACCACAAGATGTTATTATTAGAGCAGGTTAAAAGAAATCTCTGTTTTACCCTTCATCGCCCAATCCTTTCACTTTCCAAAGGATAAAGACCAGAGATGGTCAAACGTTGCTAATATCAAACAGCTCCCAAGCTGCAAAACCAGAAGTAAATAAATGTGAGCTCTGGCTGAGTTGTGGGGAGAAGCAAGCCAGGAATGATCGCAAGTGAATCCCTATGATATCTGCAGATTCCAAACAGCTCATGCACATCTCCTCGCCTCTCAGAGGAACAGTTTTCGCATCAGTAGAGTAGACAGTAAAACTGATTCAACATCTGAGGGTTACATAGAACGGTTGAGGATGAAGAGTTTGGCATGGAATAAGCTTTCAGTGGGTGTTCGCTGAGTCTGAGGGCTGATGTGAAGGTGTTCAGCAATCGTGATGATGAGTGGTTGGTATGACCACAACCCAGGCACTAGACTAGGACCCTTCACATGCCTTCATCATTTCCGATGCTGTACTTGATGTCGTGCTCGCTCCATTCCACAGCAGGTGCTGAGGTCAGAGAGGTTTTCTAGCTTACTCACAATGACTAATGTGCCCTGCCATTGCTAAGACCCCAGGGCGTTTCTTAATCAGTGATCTGGGTCTCTTGAAAAGAAGTGGCCACATATCCTTGGAGATCCTGTTAGCTTTTTTTTAATGGTAAAATAAAAAGAATCAGCATCCCAGCAGGATAGGGCTCTAGACATTCCCAGTGTCTGATATCTGCCCCATGAATTCTCTGTAAAAGGAAATACCTGGAGCTGTATACCCTGGAGTTGTCTCAGCCTCACAGTCCTAAAGCCTACAACCCAATCCATCATCATCATCGGAGTGCATCTTCACTCTATGTAGAAAACCTCACTTCAGAAAGTAAAGTCACCACTGTATTTACATAGGAGGCCCTCTCTCCTCCCTCCCTCCCCACCCCTCTCTCACACTCACATACAAATGCACATACACATATACCACACCATGCCATATCACATTCTCTCCATCATGGATTCCCCCACCCTGCAGGATCTCAATGTGTTGTGTGGACTCACACCACCACATCATCAGCATCCCCTATGAACACCCTTCAGAAGTACAGTATCTCAGATCCCCAGAAAGTGAGTTAGGCATTCAGCTGCTTCTAAAATGCCTGCCAGGGTACCTCAGCTATACTAAAATCTGGGAATTAGTATCTGTAAAAGCCTCTGTTCTCTACTCCCCTTCTTTCTCCCTTCTCCACACCCCTTCCTTCTTCTTTCTCCATACCCCTTCCTTTAAAGAGCTCTAAAATATACCACAGATTTTGCTGGTCTTTTTTATGTTTCTCTTTTGAGACAGGGTTGTTGCTAGAGTTTTTCTGCCTGACCCACAGTCAGGGCAAATCTCTCTCACCCGCCAGTCCCAAGCCGCTCAAACCCAATCAAGTAAACACAGAGACTTATTTTGGTTACAAACTGTATGGCCGTGGCAGGCTTCTTGCTAACTGTTCTTACAGCTTAAATTAATCCATTTCTATTAATCTATACCTTGCCACGTGGCTTGTGACTTACCGGCATCTTCACATGCTATTTGTCATCATGGCGGCTGGCAGTGTCTCTCTGACTCAGCCTTCCACTTCCCAGCTTTATTCTCCTCCTTGTCCCACCTACACTTCCTGCCTGGCCACGGGCCAATCAGTGATTTATTCATTGACCAATCAGCAACACATTTGACATACAGACCATCCCACAGTACTTCCCCTTTTCTTTTCTTAAAAAGGAAGGTTTTAACCTTTACACATCTCCAAAGTCAGCTTGGTATATTTGGGAATTTGGGCGTAGCTTCTCTTACTACTTCCTGCTGGAGGGGGGCACTGTATCTTCTGGGGACACAAAGAATATTTTAGGATTATGGAGTAGTCCATGAGGGTGTATTGTCTGAGCCAGTTGCCTTGAAACGGTTCTGGATGTTGGATCATCTGGGCCATGGTGTCATCGGAGACCTTTCAGGGGGTCTTGGCTGGTCAAACCTGATGTGTCTTAATCTGGAACAAATCCATAGCCTCTGGCTTTCTGTGGAAACAAAAGCAGAATCTCCTTTCCAAAGCAACATTTCCTTATATCCAAATTTTGAAGTCAAGGTACCTTTAAAATATACATTTTGGCATAACTCAACAGCTTTTACAATCAAATGTTTTTCTGCAGTTAAAAATCCCAAAGACAACACAATCCAGATTCTCTGTGTAATATCCATTTTTACGTGGCTTATTTTTTATACTACCTTTACTGTCTCTTTAAAGACTTTATTTTTTAAAACTATGTATTTGTTTCTATAACTCTATATATCACCTTTTTGTCTCTTTCAAGCCTACGTATCTTTTACACACATTGTAAACTATTACATCTGAATCTGTCTTATTGTGAATCTATTGCCTTAAACTGCAGCAGCTGTGGCTGCTGGCTCCACCCACCTTAGCTTCCCAACATGGCGGTGGTTTACCACGAGCTCTGGGAGCTATCGTGGGTCTATGCTTTTATCCAAGCAGCATGTAGTCCAGAAACCTCTTTTTTTGTTTTGCACCAGCAAAGGCTAAATCCACCATGCAGCTTAATGTGCCACTTGCAGAGGTCTTATTCCCGCCATACTGCAGGTTGAGCGCACACTCCAGGAACCCACCAGTAGCTCAAACTGGCAGCTGCCGCTTATTTGAGAGAGACAATTAGGAAGCTGTTTTTAGCTCCGTTTTAGAATCTTTTTTCTCAGTTTTTAGGTGGAAACTCTTGCCACCACGTTGGACGCCATTTGTAACTAGAGTTTTTCCTGCCTGGCCCACAGTCAGGGCAAAGCTCTCTCACCCGCCAGTCCCAAGCCGCTCAAACCCGATCAAGTAAACACAGAGACTTATTTTGGTTACAAACTGTATGGCCGTGGCAGGCTTCTTGCTAACTGTTCTTACAGCTTAAATTAATCCATTTCTATTAATCTATACCTTGCCACGTGGCTTGTGGCTTACCGGCATCTTCACATGCTATTTGTCATCATGGCGGCTGGCAGTGTCTCTCTGACTCAGCCTTCCACTTCCCAGCTTTATTCTCCTCCTTGTCCCGCCTACACTTCCTGCCTGGCCACGGGCCAATCAGTGATTTATTTATTGACCAATCAGCAACACATTTGACATACAGACCATCCCACAGTACAGGGTCTCACATAGTCCAGGCTGGCCTCCAGATCACTATGTAGTTGAGGCTGGCTTTGAACTCCTAATCCTCCTGCTTCAGCTTCTCCAGTACTGGGTAACAGGTGGGCACCACACCCAGCTCTCATCTGGACCTTAAACTGAGCTCAGAGAATAAGGACCTCCCACCTTGGCCCCAGGCTCAACTGAGGGTGGAAACTCCAGTGCCCACTAGGCCTTTGGACCAGGCTGACAGCTTGACTTCAGAAAGGCACCTCCCTTTCCTTTAGAAACACAATAAAATTCACGTTAGGAATGAAAAAATAAAGAGACAGAGAAACAGGCCTAATAGGGAAACAGCAGCCTCCTTATGGAAGAAGCTGGCTTTGGGGAGGGAGCAGGGGCCTCTGTGAAGGGACTCCTGGGGCCTGCTGCCTCGCCAAAGTCAGGCCATAAACACTCCCAGCGCACAGCATCGGCGATGGCCTCATTTGGCGCTGCTCGCCCACTTCAGTCATATAAAGAGCGATAAGGGAAGACAAGGGCGAAATACCCTCTAAATAAAAGATGAGGTAATTTTGAAGGCACATTAGGGTTTTATGTGTATTGTGGCTTGTGTTTTTTTATTCAAACCCGGGGAGGGCCAGCAGTCCTCCTGCCAGGGACTGTGGCCCTCCATAAAGCGTCCAGCCCAGTGGTGCAAAGAGTCCAGGGCTCTGCTCCGCCGTTTGGACCCTTTGAACAAAGCACTGGAGAGAAGTGGAGAAGGCCATTTTTATTGTCCCCTTGGCTTGGGTTTTATCGCCATTAGTTGTTGTCATCCCAAGAGTAAAAATGAAGCATCCTGCCTCTGCCCTTCGTCTCCAGCTTGTGTTGCCCAGAAAGGGAGGATTTGAAAAAACCCGCAGTAGGACAACAGAGACCAGTCCTGAAATGAATGACTAAGGGGGCAGCTGCAGCCTGGAAGCTGCACTGGAGGATGAGAAGGGTGGTCTGTTACAGTGCAGTTGGGAGTGCCTTGTAGAATGGGAATGTGTGAACGATACAGGAGCCCAGAGGGTACAAGAAACCTCATTTCCAAGGGGCAAAGAGGATCCAGGGCAATCTATGCTTAGGTAGGTAGTCCAAGACCTTATGGAAGGCCAGTGCTTCTGAAGAACCAACAGTCCTCAAACTACCACCCAGCCTCTTCAGGGCCCTTGTGTCTCATGAACCAAACAAAGGTTTCACAGTGGCATTAGCAATCCCCCTGACATCCCTCAGCACTTACCACATGCTTTTCCTAAACTCAGAGCTTTGCTAGCACAGCTCTAGAATCCTACAGGAAAATGAAGTCAGCCTACACCTTACAGTTGTGGAAGTCACAGCAGACACAGATGTAAAACTCACCAGAGACTTGATATAGAAATCAAAATTCAAAGCCAGGCTGCCTGATTGCAGAACTCCTATCATATGTGGTGGATATTTGGATCACATACTAGGAATGATTAGCAGAGACAGAACACTTTTCAAACATTCAGGCAATAGTGTCCCACCTAACTCTCACACCAGTAGCTAGCATTATCACCCCATTTGACAGATGAGGAAATTGAGACCCACGGAGGCTGACAGCCAAGGTCAAACTAACAGCTAATACCAAAGAAGCCAAGCATTGGAGAGATAAACCTCACTGGAGGAATGTAGGATCCATATCACACTTTTATTAATACATCTGCAGCACATGCCAGGGCTTGTAGAAGCGAGAAGCCTGCAAAGATGCATGCATGCCTTCTGGTTCTTGCCTTCAGCACAATCTTCAGACCTTGAGGAAGACAGGTGCACGCAGGGAAAAATGAGAGGGTCATGGAAGCCTTTTAAAAGCAGCTCTTCAGTAAAGTAAGGTCTCTGTACACCCATCTCCCAGGAAGTTTCGCTGTGTTTTTCCCCATGCACAGGGACATAGATACACAAGCAAAATCCAGGATCCTGTAATGCAGCCATCTTAATTCCTTAAGTCAGCGGAAGCAAATTATAGCCATTTCCTCAACCCTTTCCAGGTCTGGTGGCTCCATGGCTTTTCAAACCTAGGGAAGAAGATGCTAGGTCTCCACCCTCACCCTGGAATGGAATAATGAGTTGCTTCAAATTTGCTTTCATTATCTGTGGGCAACACACACACACACACACACACACACACACACACACACACACACACACACACACTTCATCCCAAAATAAATCACCTGGCTGAAAAAGACATGGGAAAATAAAGTGAAAACAAAAACAGCTGAGAAGCAATCTTTCAGGACCACAAAATGGGAAATAACCAAGATTCCTGCTCTCTGAGACCCCATTCTCTTTCTACATGGCCTTGAGCAAGTAGTTTAAACATGTGTGGCTCTGTTTCTTTGCCTAGCAAAAAGTTTGCTGCTATAGAGTAGCTGTGAGAGATGCACAGGTTAATACATACAGACCTCTTGAAATAGTTCCTAGCTTCTGGCAAGAGCTCCACAGACGCTGCCCATGGCTGCTCCATTAAGCATTTATGGAGGACCCGTTAGGACTCAGATGATTGACAAGAAGACTGTCTATACAAAACATTCCAAGGATGTAGCAGCTTTGGGTGAAGCATCCTGGGACCTCTGTGGGGGAAGCTTCTAGCATACAGAAGCCAGTACCTTCTCTGTAGGGCTCAATGGTATAAACTCCTACATCTGGGGAGCCTGGGATCAAACTCTGATATCTCACTGAATAGTGGTGAAACCTTAACCAAGTTAGGTATCTATTGGAATCCTCAGTTTCTTAACCTGTAAAAGGGAGAGGAATAATGATAGTTCTTTTCCAGGACATATTGAATGGAGATAATTTCCATAAGAAGTATACAGAAGAAGGTTCATAGCTAATGATTAAAAAATAAGTCATTCAAGAACTACAGGCAACTAAGGAATGCTAAGTGTGAGAAACAGTCTTCCCCAGGAAAGAGCACACCAATTGGTTATCTAATACCAAAGGTTCAGCCCTGAAAACGTACAGTCAAGTAACATTATACAGACTGAACAAACATTCAGACTGAGCAGGCTGTATTGATGCATTTAGGAATATATGTATTGATAACTATATACATAAATGTATGCAGCAACAATTAATGAAAGGAGTAGTCATGAATTTGAAAAAGAGCAAGCAGGTATATGGGAGAGCTTAGGAAGGGAAAGGGGAAATTATGTGATTTTATTATAATCTCAAAAGATATAAGAATAATAAAAAAAAAGTTGTTATTATTGTTGTTGTTGTTGGACTCTTCATTTAATTGATTGATTTTAGAGGCAGGATCTCATGTAGCCAAGGCTGAGCTCAAACCTCTGACCCTCCAGTCTTCACTTCCTGATGCTGGAACTGTAGGTGTGCACCAGCACACCGGTTGTTATTATGGTTGCTATGATTAGGAACACATTTTTTTTTTTCAGATCTAATGTAAAGATTGTCTCCTGCAGACATCTTTCTACATTCGTTTCTGCCAAAAGTTTACCCCTCAGATTTATGTCTACCTCCCTCCAATAATTTATCACTTCTCATTTTATTTATAATATTTAATGGTGCTGTTTTATCTACCCCACTGAAGTGTGAGTGTCCTTAAGGGTAGGGACTTCGTCTGTTATAGAATTCTCTCATTTTGTTGATTGGTTGGTTTTGAGACAAGGTCTTTCTATTGCAGTCCAGGTTGACCTCTGTGGTATTTAGAATGAGAACTTCCACAGGCTCCTATATTTTAATTTTTGGTTCTCCAGTTAGTGGGACTCTTTGGAACGGATTAGGAGGTGTGGCCTTGTTGGAAGAGTTATGTCACTGGGGGCAAGCTTTGATGTTTTAAAAGAGTCCTGTGATTCCCAGTGTGATCTCTCTGTGTCTCTACATCTCTGTGATTTTATCTGTCTATCTCTCATTCTCTCATCTCTGTCTGTCTCTCTCTTTCTGTCTCTCTCTTTCTGTCTCTCTGTCTCTGTCTCCCTCTCTGACTCTCTCTCTCTCTCTCTGTCTCTCTCTGACTCTCTTTCTCAGTGTCCTTCCTGGTTGTGGATCAAGATGTGATCTCTCAACTGTCCCTTTGCTCTGCCATCATGGGCTCTAACCCTCTGACATTGTAAGGCAAATGTTTTAGAAGTTGCCTTGGTCATGGTGTATTATCACGGCAATAGGAAAGTAACTAAAACAACTTCCCACTTGAAGTCCTCCTGACTCCACTTTGCAAGCTCTGGGATTGCAGGCCTGTGTCACCATTACCCCACTAGCTTGTTTTGTTTCTGTCAAATACTGTATTCCAGGAAACGCTATGTATAAGAGCATCTCCCCCTGGGAGGTAGCTGTTATTAGCATCCTCGAGAGGCTGGTAAAGCCAGGCAAAGCCATTTGCGATAGGCATCAGCTGCAGCTTCTGCTACAGGAAAGAGACAGCTCTGCACAAGCATCTGAGCTCAGGTATAGTTCAAAACTGCCATTGGCCTGTGCTTCATACCCAGTCCCTCCTCTCTGGCTCCTGGAACTTTCCCATCCATACCCTGTCTTACTGCCAGCCTCAGAGTCCTCATCTCAGGCTTCCCCTCACTGCTTCATCCATGCCATTCACAGATCCATTCCCAAAGGAATGCCACTTCCAGCATTCAGCACCAGAATCAAGGTGCAGAAGGTTAGGAAGTAGTATATTTCCAGTTTCCAGATGAATTGTGACAGCAAGACTACACACCTGCTACCAGCTGCCCCAGGCACTTTTCATTCAGACATTTGGCATCCTGGAAACAGGGGCTCATTTCAGCCGGGGAGTCCTTGTTCAAGCTCCCTGCTCAGTAAGCCCCAGTGACAGACAGACCAGACATCAGAGGCTGGACAATCACAAATATCCTGTTCCTACTGAAGGACTCAAGAGGACATCCACAACAAGGCACATTGTATCCCTTCCCCTTTAGCCACACAGTCTATCAGGGTGTCCCACTTTTATCAGTGTGTTCTGTCTTCCTGACCCCTTTCTGTGCCCTGGTGCTTGTCAGGGAAACTCACTTCTTCAAGGTGCTAATCAGAGGCCACCTGTTCATTTGGGTTGTACGTTAATTTATCAGCAAGCAAGTATTTGCAGAAGACTTCCAAAAGCCAGGGCCCCTGCTAAACACTGGGGACAGTCCACCTTCTCGTTTGGAAAGCATTAAACCAGTACCTACAAATAATTAATTACTAATGTGACTAGTGTGACAGGACCCAAGAAAGAAACAGAATAAAGAGAAATCAGCATTTGTGACCATTAGGTAAGTGATACTGGTACCCTAGAGCAGTCACCAGACCCTAGGGAGCCTGTGCCTGCCCCCCACACCTCTTCTGACATGCTTTGAGCTTCTCCATGAACACATCCTTCGATTACTCATCGACAGATGAAAACTAAGAGAGGTTACAGGAGCCAGTGCCATTGAGCAAGCAATTCCTCTGCGAAAGAGGTCGGACTGAGAATCCATGGTGACCAACACCATGCCCAGAGGTGCGTCTGAAGGACGGTCCAGTGCCAGAGAGAGCAAATGGCTGGAACCAAAGTGAAGACAGAAAGAAGAACGGGAAACCCAGTTAGTGAAATGGATGATTCTTGCGGGGGAGGTGGGGGGTTAACCCTATGTCTCAGGCTGCCACGCAGGTCTCAGTGTGAGCCTGCTGTTCTCACGTAGTTGTGATATCCACCCCTTTCACTATCAATAGCACCCAAAACTGGGTGCTGTAGTCTATGCTCATCATACTAGAAATGCATTTGGTAAAGCAACACGCCTGTGTTCCTTTCAAGGTAGCTCATCAGCCTGGGGCTGTGGAGCATGCCTGTAATCCAACTGGGTAGGTCGAGGCAGGAATGTCACGAGTTCAAGGCTAGCCTTGGCTACAAGTGGAGTTTGAGGCCAGGCTGAGCCATATGAGACCCTGTCTCAAACAAAATAAAAGCAAACAAAGAGATGTGTTTGCCGGGCGGTGGTGGCACACGCCTTTAATCCCAGCACTCGGGAGGCAGAGGCAGGCGGATCTCTCTGAGTTCGAGGCTACAGAGTGAGTTCCAGGAAAGGCGCAAAGCTACACAGAGAAACCCTGTCTTGGAAAACTAAAAAAAAAGAAAAGAAAGAAACATACCTGTGAACTCCCTCAGACAGCAGAGAGTGCTGTGTGCTCCAAGTGGGCCTGCAGCTCATGAGGAGGGTCTGGGATATGAACTTTCAGAAAACACACAGCATGGTGGAGAATGGGGGAAAACAATTCTCAAGATCCAATCCAACAATGGTGTCTTCCAAACACGAAGTTCCTCCAGTGTATTATAAACAGTGGGCATTAGAGTTCATAAATTTTTTGTTTTATTTCTCTTTCTCAACCCGTTTATTGTTTGTATATAGGAGAGTTACTGATTTTTTTTTTTTTAGTTAATCTTGTATCCCACCACATTACTGAAGGTGTTTATCAGCTGTAGGAGTTCCCTGGTAGAATTTTTGGGTTCACTTATGTATAGTACCATATCATCTGCAAATAGCGAAAAGTTTAATTTCTTCCTTTCCAATTTGTATCCTCTTGATCTCCTTTTGTTGTCTTATTGCTCTAGCTAGAACTTTGAGTACTATATTGAACAGATATGGAGAGAGTAGACGGCCTTGTCTTGTTCCTGATTTTAGTGGAATCGTTTTCAGTTTCTCGCCATTTAATTTGATGTTGTCTGTCGGCTTGCTGTATATTGCTTTTCTTATGTTTAGGTGTGTTCCTTGTATCCCTAATCTCTCCAAGACCTTTATCATGAAGGGTTGTCGGATTTTAAGCTTTGATTTCATTGACTTAAATGTGGGTTAGGGCTACAGATGTAGTTCAGTTAGTAGAGTGCTTGCCTGGCATACACACAAACCTGGTTTCTATTTAGCACAGCATAAAACAGACATGGTGCTATACACCTGTGATCTCAGTATCTGGGAGGTGGGGGCAGGAGGATCAGAAGTACAAAAATCATCCTTGGCTTCATTCAAAGTTCAAGGCCAACTTGAGATCTATGAGTACTAGTCTCAAAAACAAAATCAAACAACAATAACAGAACTATTGTACTTCTTTGATAAGCTGGTGTGATATTCAACATGCTAATGTGTGTGCATTCTAGTCTGTTAGGCATTTAGGATCCTAATAGTTATTACCTGGTCAGGTATCATGATTAAGTCTTTTTAATTACAGTTATTAACGTATATTAATTATATAAATTATTGGGTTCCACTGTAGCACTCCATGTGTGCACATAAGTCTTAACCATTCAGTGGTGTTAAGTTCTCCTCCACTGTGTTCCTGAGAACTAGGTCACCTCGATGGTTGCTTCTGACGCCTATCTCCCCTATTCCACTGCGACTTCCTTGGGGAGAATGGTCCTCTCTTGGTCCCTCCTTGTTATTTGAATGTTAAACATCTACCACAGACTCATGTGTTTGGGCACTTCATCCACAAATAGTGATGCTATTTTAGGAGATGGTGGAACCTTTGGGATACACAACCTGACTGACAGATGTAAGTAACCAGGAGCAAGCCTGGAGGGTTATAGTTGCCTCTGGTCCTGATCTAGCTCTCTGTGCTTCCTCATCCTCACCATGTGAAGACCCACTGCTACTGGCTCCTGCCACCATCCTGTCCCCTCCAGATGCAATGGAACCCCTCTGAAACTGTGAGTCAAAAGAAAGCTTTCTTTACTCCGGTCACTTTCTGTTATGCATTTTATCGGTGGCAAGAAAAGGAACCGATACAGAAATGCCTGCTGCTCATCTCCTAGTGAGGCCTCAATAATGGATTTAAAAAGAAAACAACCCAGTTTCTATGCCACCTCGGGGGCCCTTCTGCAGCAACTCAAAATAGAGCCATTCACCGAGGCCTCTGGACAAGTCTAGCTCTCTTTTCACTGATTTCGCATCAATACTGATATCAGAATCACCCAGGATGGGTTTCATGTCATCTAGCTGACATCCCTCCAGCACTTCATGCTCATGCTTTCTCTTCTCCCAGTACCAAACATGCTTTCTTCTGTTTTTATTTAATTTTTTCATGTGTCTGTCTCTTCCTCCAATTCCTCCCAGATCCTTCCCACCCAGCTTCATTCTCCCTCTCCCTCTCCCCCTCTCTCTCTCCCTCTTCCCCTCTCTCCTTCTCTCCCTCTCTCCCTCCCTCTTCCTCTCTCCCTCAAAATAAACAAATAAATAAAACACCAATACGATAAGAACTAACAACTCAAAACAAAACAAAAAAGTGCATACACACACACACACACACACACACACACACACACACACACACACAAATGCATGAACTCACAAATGGAGTCCGATTGGGTGTTGATATACCCAGTGACACTCCATTGGAGAAAACTCATTTTCCCATTCCCAGCAGGTGTCAATTGCAAACAGCTTCTTGGCTAAGGGTGGGACTCTGTGCCTACCGCTCCTTCTCAGTACTAGGATTTTGTCTGGCTTGAAACTGTGTGGGTCCCGTGTGTGCTGTCACAGTCTCCATCAATTCCCATGTGCATCAGTCCTGTTCTGTCTGGATTTGCTGTTGCCTTGGAGTCAATCACCATCTCTGACTCTTGTAATTTTTCTGCCTCCTCTGCCACACAGATCCATGAGCCTTGAGGAGAGCTGTTTGATAAAGATATCCACTGAAGATTGAGTACTCCGAAGTCTCTTTGCTTTCTGTATATTTTCTCGTTGTGGGTCTCTGTGTTGATTACCATCTATGGCAAGAAGATGCTTCTCTGGTGAGGGTTGAGAGATGTATGGATCTATGGATAAGCAATATGTCATTAAGAGTCACTCTATTGCTATGTTCCTTTAGCAAAATATTAGTAGGTTTTTCCCTAGGCCCATGATCTATCTAGTCTCAGGTTCTTGGCCACCTTAGCAGTGTCAGTTATGGGTTCCATCTCATAGAGTGGGCCTTAAGTCCAACCAAAAAGAGGTGATCACTCACATAATATTTGTGTCACTGTTGTGCTGGTATATCCTGCTGGGTGGTAACTGTGGTAGGTCACAGAGTCTGTAGCTAGGTAATATTTATGATTGTTTTTCTTGAGGCATGTAAAGTACCTTCCAGCATCATGAATGCTAGTCAGTAGAGTTGAAACTTCTAGTTGGGCACCAGCTTGATTCTTCCATGTTGGATGACTTAATTAAGTGCTGTGTTCAGCAACAGGACCTTGCTATCAGGTTGTGGAAGGTCAGCAACAGCCTGTGATACTTGGGGGATCTGTCTGATAACTCGACACACTATACCCCATTCCTGGCACCAGAGGTTTTACTTGGTGGCATAAGATATCTAATTGGGGCATTGTCTCCCCCATTATACAGTGACTTTAAATTCCTTTTTTATATGTATATATATTTTAGGAAGCTTCTACAGCAGTAGGTTTCTATATGGATTTTCAAATGGCCTTTTCTATGAGTTGTCCCTCCCCATGTCATCCAAGACCATATCATCTTTTTGTTTGCTTGTTAGTTTTGTTGTTGTTGTTTTGGTTTTTCGAGACAGGTTTTCTCTGTGTAGCTTTGCACCTTTTCCTGAAACTCACTCTGTAGCCCAGGCTGGCCTTGAACTCACAGAGATCCGCCTGCCTCTGCCTCCCGAGTGCTGGGATTAAAGGCGTGTGCCACCCCCGCCTGGCTGACCATACCATCTTAAACACACCGAATCTCAGAAGCTAAGCAAGGTTGAGTCTGATTAGTATTTAGATGGGAGATCAGCATCCTTTCAAAACAAGGACCTTCATAATGATTGCTGAATGAGCTTTCATATATTTTTTTAATTTATTCTTTGAGAATTTCAAGCATGTACGCCGTGCATTTTTGTCATATCTATCCGTCACACTCTGACTTCAACATCTCTCAGGCCTCCCCAACAGTATCTTCTCTCAACTTCATGTCCTTTTTGCTTTGTTTCGTATTAAAAAACCAATTGGGCCTAATTCATGTAGCCCACATGCACCTGGATATAGGGTCATCCACTGAAGCACGAGCAACCTACTAGTGGTCACACTCGCTGAGAAAAACGCCTCTGCCTCCCCAGAAACCAATAGCTCCTTAGCTAGTAGGGAAACCATGCGGTGAGTCACTGCCTCGACTGTGCTGGAATTTTCCCTGTCTTGATCTTCTTCAGGTCTTGTGCGGGTCACCACGCTGCTGTGAGTTCAGGAGTGGAGCGGCCCTGTCGTAACCAGAGGACAGCATTCCACAGCGCTTCTCCCCACTCTGTGGATCTTACATTCCCTCTGTCTCCCCTTCTGCAACATGCTCTGAGCCTTAGGGGTAAAGACTTGAGGTAGATGTCCCATTTTAGATCTGAAATCTCACAATCATTTATTCTCAGCTCCTGGACCAGTTATGAGTCCTACATTAGCTAACTGCTGCCCACTGCAAAAAGGAGCTTCTCTGGCCAAACTGGACAGCAGCACAAATTTATGGATATAAACATAAATATGACCATCTAACAAAAAAACAATGGTAGCTTCTCCCCTAGAGCCTATAACCCGCACAGACGTGGGCTTCTGGTCAGATTTGTAGTGGTAAGCTTTAATTCCTTCCAACCAGAAAGTGGTTAGCAGACATGGAAAAACTTAAAGTGTGGGCTGGGGAGATGGCTCTGCTGTCAAAGTGCTTGCTGTGAGAGCAAAAGGACCTGGGTTCGAATCTCAGTACCCACATAAAAAGCCAGGTGGAGGGCCAGTGAGATGGCTCAGTGGGTGGGGGCACTTGTAGCCAGACCTGATGATCTGAGTTGGATCTCCAGGACCCACATGGTGGAAAAATAGAAGCAGTTCCCAAAAGTTGTTATTTGACCTCCACGTCTGTCATGACTTATGTGCCAGTACACACAAAAGAAAGGAAGGAAGGGAGGGAGGAAGAGAAAAAGAGGGAGGGAGAGAGAGGGAGGGAGAGGAGGAGGGAGAGAGGGAGGGAGGGAGGGAAGAAAGAAAGAGGAAAGGAAGAAAGAGAGAGGGGGGGAGAGAGGTTGATTACCCCCATAACAGTCATACAATTATTGCACCGGTGGACAAATCCTGCTGGGTAGGTAAGTATTGTAGCATGTAAGGTCCAGTGCTGGATAAAATAATCATTTTTTTTTTCATATTTTTCTCCTTCAGCTGCCTGAATAGCATTTTCTATCACCATGGAAGTTAGCTGGCAGGGAGGAGGTTTCCTGTCCTACACCAAGTGTGTGATGTCTTCAACAACAGTTGTTCGCCACCAGGTTCTGTTGGGAAATCGAGATCAATTTCAATACCCTGTGTTGTTTTCTGGGCCTCTGACCCTCTGTGACCAACAGTTCATGGGGAGGGGGAATCCCACAACTGACAATGAGGTTTTTGTTCAATATCCTATGTTTTGTGGGAACAGTATTGTGCACACATGCAGGGTACCTCCGTTCAAACTCCCCCTTTTTTTTAAATTATATATTACTAAATATTTTTATTATTTTAAATTATATAATAATTTAAAATAATATATTAGGGTAGCATACCCATATGAGCACTGGTGCCCACAAAGGCCATAGCTGTCAGAATCCCTAAATCTGGAGGTAGAAGTGGTTATAAGCCACCCAATTTGGGTGCTGGGATCAAACTTCGGTCCTCTGCAAGACATGCTCTTAACTACTGAGCCAACACTTTGACCCTTACTTATATTTTTTTTTAATTAACTAACAAAACAATGGATTTCCATATGACTTAGTTTTGGTTAACCCACCCTCCTTATCTTCCTTCCCCAACCCTACTCCCAACTCCTGCCCAATTTAAGCTTTTATTCCCCCTGTATCCACTTCCCTCCTTCCCCATCACACATTTTTTATCAGTGCCCAGCCATTAAGACCTCTTCCTTTCTCCATTTGAATTTCTTTTTTTTTTAAAGATTTATTTATTTATTATGTATACAGCATGTATGACTGCAGGTCAGAAGAGGGCACCAGATCTCATTACAGATGGTTGTGAGCCACCATGTGGTTGCTGGGAATTGAACTCAGGACCTCTGGAAGAGCAGGCAGTGCTCTTAACCTCTGAGCCATTTCTCCAGCCCTTCTTTCTCCATTTGAATGAACCTTTCTACTTCTTCTCAATTTGGGCTATTCCTGACCCAATACCCCATCTGTTATCCATCTTCCATTCTTCTCTGCCCACTCACTTTCTCTCACCCTCCCCACTCCAGCGAGAGTGTCAGCCCCAGGAGCCTTTACTGACTTAGGGAAATCCCTTCTTTGCTGCGTCTCGGAGCATCACAGATCTGTTGCTTCTGGCGTTCACCTCAGTAGGAATGTTATATCACACCATTTCATTTTCACTGTATCATTCTTGGCATGAGCTAAAAACACAAAGTAGAACCAGAGTTCAGAGCCTTGCCTATTCTGGGCATGGCCAAGTTCCCAAAATCTAACCTGGAAGAAAATAAACATCCATTCAACAAAAGAAGCAAAAGTATGGGAAAGAGAAGACACCTGAGTCACTTACAAGGTCACAGAAGGCTTTCTTCTGGCCCTACAAGAACCATCACCTGACTTCTCACGTGCTGACCCTTCAATGAACATTTTGGCTCAGGTTGACTCCCTAAATCCTCACAACACCACCAAGCAAACCCCAGATGGCCAAAACCATGAAGAGATATGTATGCTTGAGGATGCAAGGGGGAAACATAAAAACAACCCTCAGAAATATTTATAATGGTTTTCAGTGTCATACTAACTTTGGTTTCTTGTGCATGTGTGATACCAGAGAGGTGAAAGCAAAGAATCTCAACTTTCTTTCTGCTTCCTCCCAAGACTGGCAATTCTGTGATAGGGTGGAAATTGGCACCCACCTGGGCATTGCCCTAGAAAATCAGCTGATGTGTCTGGATCTCCTCATCTGAGAAAGGCAGGGATGATATTTGTCTCACTGGGAGTGAAGAGGGTTAATTAACACTTGCAGAGTTTTGAGATCTGAGGCTGAAGGAGCTGATAAAAGGGTGTCACCACCCAGCAAGCCACTGAGCTCTGAGAAACTGAATCAGGAGGAGGAAGTCACTGTGGTACCCTGGGCCCTCTTGTTCGCCTGTCCTCTCTGCTGGCCTTCCCTGTCCCCTAAGCCTGAAATCCTTGCCACCATGCGGCTGTCTATCTCACTTTCCCCTGCAATCCTTTCCTCCTGTAAACATGTTCAATCCTACAGAGACACTTGGGGACCTTTATGCTCTGCAAAACCATTCTCTAATCGTACACTCACCCAATGGGGTCTATTGAGCATCTATAGTGTCCCAGACTCTGCCTAGAGCACTAGCAGCACTACGTTTCATGTTTCTGACCTCATGAAGCTGGAGACTGGTACCCAGACAGGCTACATAAAGCATCCACGGACATTTTTCAGTGACTAGGTCAGGACTGAAAGCCACATTTCCCAAGCTCCAACACATAGTTTCTCCTCTACTTTATGGTACTTCCCACCACACATCAAGGCACATGGTCTGGCAGAAATAATTGATTGTTGGGTGACACATCTCCTGAGTAGAACTCAGCACCTTTGGTATGTGGGTGGTTCATGAAATTCAGCTCAAATCTAACTCTCTCAATAGTGTCAGCAGTATCTTTCCTAGAAACAGGGAAGAAAACTTTTTTTCTGAGGAGGCAGGGAAGCACCCAAAATTGTGCTTACTCTCTAAACATTTCTTCCTAAACACCTGTCACCTGCCTAGATTGCCACCACCGGGTTCCTGCCTGAAAAACTCAGAGACCCTACTGCTTCCTCTCATTTGCTTCTAGGAGGGGAGTTCACCAGGAACGGGTAATAATGTATGTTCTCAACCAACCTAGAAAAGGTCTCTGCCCTGCCCCTTCCTGGCTGCAAGGCGTTTGACAAGGCAGTAAACTTCCCTGGGACTCAGAACCCCAATAATCCCAATCTTAGAGCTGCTGTGGTGACTAAATATTCTGCTATCTGCACCCTCTAGGCCGGATATATAGAAGAGGCTCCAGGAGGTCAGTGGCATCGCTCTCTCTGAGGCATGGTCATTTCTGCAGAAATATAGATAGCAGGTTCTTAAAACAGGGCAAGTAAGCCTGAGCACCATAACTTGGTGACTTCAGAAGGACACATTCACTGTCTACACTGTCAGGCTTCTTACCTTCTGCTCCTCTGCTTTGACACCTTTTCCGTGACAACCTTCAGCTGCAGGTGGCTTGGCTGAGTTCCTGTGGCATTCCTCCTGTGGCCTCAAATTGGCTTTCTCCCCTGAGTGTGGTTGAATGGGTGTATACCACCATTTGGAAAGCCATTTGAGTTAGTTAATCATTGCACCAATTCCATGGCATTCTGGCTAACCGGATAGCAGGTTGGGACAAAGGTCTGTGGTCAGCACAAATGAGGATGGAGAGTCCAAAGCCTCTATCAGCTGACTCATGGGCGGAGGGGGGGGGGGGGCTTCGGAAGAGGTTGAGGAGCAGGAAATGTTCCTACTAAGCAGTTTGGATTAGCTTCCCTTTGAAAATTGGATTTCATATTAAAACAATTTCTGAATTCTCTCAACAAAGTGAAAGATCAGGCAAACTGAGACTTTACCTAGGCATGGAGCTAGGATGCAGCCAGAACTGAGGGGTGACACAGCTTGCTTCACAGGGACCTCCACTTCTGACTGGCTGCACTGTGGCTGTGATCTGTGCCAAAGTCCTAGCGGGAGAAGAAGCATGCTAACGGAAGCTACTCCCTTCACCTGCTGAATGATCACCTTCCTTCACGTGCAAAGATCATGTGTTTAAGAGATGTGTGGGAGGGGAAGCAGCAGCTGACCTCCGAAGAAAGGGTCTTTCAGGCTTCCACCTTTCACCTATCAAAGGGCCTAGAACAAAGAACTCTATCGGAGCCAGACTACATAAGGAACTCATAACCCCCAAAATTTCAAGACTCTTCTCTTTCAGAAATGGGGGGGCATTCTTGGGGCTGGAGTGATAGCTCTGTGGTTAGAAAGGCTTCATGCTTTTTCAGGGGATCAGTGTTCAGTTCTCAGCACCCATGTCTGGTGGTTCACAACCGCCTTCAGGGCAGTTGATAGCCTCTTCTGGCGTCAATGGGTACCCCATGCATGTGCACAGACACACACATACACACAAATAAAGAACAAAATAAATAATTTTTGAAATATGGGAGATCTTTAATAGTCTTTCATTCCTCTGGTCTTGAACCAAAACACTGCCTCTGTCACAGAGAGGGGGATTATCCTGAGCCTGGATCTGCTTCACCCATAGGAAAGGACCAACTAACTTGTCTCGCAGTTAAATTTGCACGTGACATATGACCTAGCCTTTGTAAGATGGCCACAGGCATGGTAGAGGACAAATTAGACTCCAACCCTTGCATTTGACCAAACTATAAATCAAATAATTTTCCTTCCCCAATTTCTGTTTTCTCATTTCCAGGATAAGTAAGGGAGTTTTCTTCTGCACCTCAGTGTGTGGCCCTGGCAGCCCTGACTCACAGCAGCCTCACTGTGATCCCTTTGCCTCGCTGACCTCAATGCTTCCCTGGCCTGGTAGGCACTGAGTTTTCTATGGCCAGCTGAGCAGTCTCCAAACTTTTGTACATATTATTCCTTTAGCATAGAAAATTCTACCAACCAAGTCTCTCTGTCTCTGTCTCTGTCTCTCTGTCTCTCTCTTTCTGTCTCTCTCTGTCTCTCCTCTCTCTCTCTCTCTCTCTCTCTCTCTCTCTCTCTCTCTCTCTCTCTCTCTCTCTCTCTCATTTACTCCTAATCTTACCCATTCTTTAAGACATCGAGCCGGGCGGTGGTGGTGTAAGCCTTTAATCCCAGCACTCGGGAGGCAGAGGCAGGCAGATCTCTGTGAATTCAAGGCCAGCCTGGGCTACAGAGTGAGTTCTAGGAAAGGTGCCAAAGCTACACAGAGAAACCCTGTCTGGGGGGGGGGGGGGGGGGGGGGGGGGGGGGGGGGGAGACATAGTTCAGTCACCACCACCTCCAAGAAGTCTTTCCTGATGGCCATCTCCATCGTCCCCACTCAGCATCCCAGCCTAAAGAGTCTAGTTATATTTATTACCGCTTAATAGATTAACTCAAAAGTGACCAAAAGTGTTAATGAGCATGAGTTAGCTTGGTATCATAGGACCAGGAATTTGCATGCAGCCTTCCTGTGTAACTGTGGCTTGGGAAGTTCCATGATGTAGAAACCTAGTACCAAAGACTTCGATGAGGCAATAGGATTCACTCCAGCCAATCACTTGAGAAAAATACCTCAACTTTCTCTTCTACAAAATGGGAGTTGCCTCTACATCTTTCCATTTGTATACAGTAAATGCTGAGTGAGAATACAGGCGTTTCACCACAGTGCCTGTCCCAAGCATATTAAGCATTTGACACGTGCAAAATATTATTGTTATCCCCCATGTACAATGGCAGGCTACAGTGGAATATATTAAAAACATAAGAAAGACAAATTTAGAAAAGAACAAGCAAACAACCGTGCTTTTAATGCTCCCATTAGTATAGATTAGAGGATTAATTCCATTCTAACCCCTGATGTCTGAGTCGCCACCAGCCAGGAATCCATAAATATAAAATCGCTCCATCTACCTTTCATTTGAGAAGGGGAAAAAAATCGATGCACTTTTGTTCTCCCCTCTTAGCCTTTGCTTATTCAGATGCCCAAATAAGGTTACTGTACAAAACACAATTGTGCAGTCTATAAATAATGAACAGCTCCTCCACAGAATCAGAATCTACACAGAGAAGTTCTAAATGGATTTCTTTTGCCTGAGTCTTTTTCTGTCCCAGATCTGACCCTAGACATAAGTACGGGCAGCCTGGTTGGCATATAAAAGGCCCAATTGACCTGCTGACCCAGTTTGCAGAGGAGGCTCCAAGCAGAGCCATTTCAGCAGCTGCCTTAGAAAAACCTTTCAGCCACAGGAGGCAGAAGCTGCTCGTTCCTTTACTGTGATCCTGGAGCCATCCCGGATGCCAGGGGCTGGACTCAGAGACCAAGGAGGTCTCTTCCACTTAGAGGCCATGCTGGGTCAACACCTACCCTGTTTAGTGCTAACTTGACTCATGTCTGATCTGCTAAAAAAGCAGTGGGGCTTTTCTGTCGTTTCTAAGACAGGTCACCGACAGCAAGACAAGCTTTAGTGAGAAAATTCACCTTACTCCCATCCCAGATCCTTATAATGATATGGGATGTCTTCTCTTCCGTAGTAAGCATTCGCCTCCTTTTCTTCTTTTTACTTCCGTTGCCCTCAGTGGCCACATTTTTCCTCATCTGTGTAGCACAGAACAGAAAACCAAAGCGGTCCTGCCAGGCATTACATGACTCATGAGTCCTGACCGCCCCCTCCAAAGCATGGCTCACACAGTCAAGAAACTGCAGCTGCTTCTTCTTCTCCATCCCCGCTGAATCTAGAGTCCCACTGTGACAGAAAGACATCACAGCTGGCGTTATTTCTCCTGGTTTCCGGTTCACATTATGGCAGGGATGGAAGGCCAGGGAGTGCCTTCCCAGACAGAACAGAAAGCCTCACAGTTTGGCTCCAGCTTAGCCGCTGAGGGTAACTTAAGCAAAGTTCCTCAGATCTTTCTGGCCTTCAATTTCGTGGTTTGCAAATCAGGAGTGACACATCACAAGGTCGGAGAAGAATCCGATAAGGGAACACATACAAAGCTCTCAATGCCGTGGGTGTGGACAGTAACAACACTGTAGCTCTCCTGGCCTTTCTCAAGCCTAAAGCCGCACATGCAGAACACAAGATGGGTACTTGTGGAGGAAGTGGGTACCAGGTCTCTGCTCTTTTTTTTTTTTTTTTTTTTTTTTTTTTTTTGGTTTTTCAAGACAGGATTTCTCTGTGAAGCAGTCCTGGCTGTCTTGGAAGTCACTTTGTAGACCAGGCTGGTCTGGAATTCACAGAGATCTGCCTCCCAAGAGCTGGGAGTAAAACCGTGTGCCACCCAGGCCAGGTGAGGTCTTTGCTCTTAAAGGGGAAAGGAAGAGAAAGAATGGCTGGGGGAGGCGGGGTGGAGAACTCAATCCACCTGCACTCTCAGCTGATTACCTGGCCCCATGAGAAGCCCCAAACCGAAAAGGCACCCAAAGAGCTGCCAGCCTTGAGGAGAAGCATTGATTACTGGGCATTAGCTGCCCATCCAAGGAGACACATCCACCTGAGAGAAGGATGGTACTATTCATCTATTTCCCCTGGATTGAAATGTGGAGGCTTGAAGGGTGGGGCACCTACAGAGCTCAAAAGGACCTTAAAAGAATTTTAAGAAATTCTCTCTGAAAGATTATATAAGCAATAGACAGCTTCAGGAGCTTCCTCCAAGTTGTGCCTGGAGTTCCAGGAATGCAAATGCCATGAGCCATCACCCTTGCTAGGATGGGCCTTTCAATGACTCAGTGGTCCAAATCATCCACGCTCCTGTAAGAGACTCCAATCAACTCACTGGTTCACGGAGATAGACTTGAATGGAATTGTTTATGTGGTCTCCTGTTGGTGTCCTGTCTGAGGTGAAGAGCGTTTGCTCACATCTCCTCAGAAAGTCATGCAACAGATATAATCTCCAGGCATCTTGAGCAGAGAAACTTGCATTGATACAGGCCATATCTCTAGAAAAGAGGTACCTGTTGGAGTATGAACCTAACCACTGGGCCTAAGTGCCAGCAATTAGGCAAGCCACCAAAAGCATGGCTGCACGGGTGCACGCCGTCGAAGGGCCTCCTCCTCACATGTCTGTGCACCCTCCCAGCTACAGTTCATCTCCAAATTGCTAGAGTGTTTGGTCTCTATTCTCCTTACAGGACATAAGTTTCCTAAACTTCTTAGGTTTATAACCATTGATAGACAGCTCTTAATGGTTCTCCAGCCCCAACAGCTACCCTTCAAGACTTCTAAGAAAGGTAAGATGGGGCTGAGATGAATTTGTCAGTAGTGTCTGTCTCTCTGTCTCCAGCATCTGGCTCAGTGCTTGGCATGTGACAGACATAAACTCTGCACGCCTGGAGCAATGAATAACAATACTGTGACCTGGATAGTCAAGGCTCTAGATAATGCAATACCAGTTCCTGGAAATAATGGGAGTGAAAACTATTATTATTCAAATTTTAAAGCCCAGTTGCCAATAAAAACCATCTTAGGCAATGAATGTAGATGGAGTGTCTGATGATTTCAGTAACTCAGTGTCTAACAAGACTGTCAATGAGTATATCTTCAGATTCTGGGCCCTAACCACACCACCCAACTCACCCTCGTCATCACATTGTTCCCCGAGATCTTAAAATTAGCAGCCAGTATGTTTATCTGAGACAACGTAAATTCGTTGAGTCACCAACTACTTACCCCTGGCAGAGGCTAACAGTCATGAGTATGAAGACCCCAGATGTTTTCTCAAAGAGCTTCCATCATTTGGGGGCCACAAATACATACACAATTTCAGATAAAGTGCAAAGACTGAAGGGGCTGTGAGAAACCATCCTAAATTCTGCTGAAGATGTTGAAGATCATTCAGGTTTCATGTACAGGGTGAAAGGCTAGCTTCATCTTGAGGACTGAGGAGGAATCAGGCATGAGAGAACACCAGTGAAAAGATACCCAATGCACATGGAGAAAGAGAAGGCAGGCTGCTTTTTGGGGAAGAAGGTATTGATTGAAAGTCAGAGATGGAAGATCTTGGATTCCATTTGTTTGTTTTGAGTTGAGTCAGGGTCTCGTGTGATCTATAACTTGCTGTGTAGCTGAGGACAACCTGGAACTCCTGAGTCTCCTGTTTCCACCTCCCAAGCACTAAGATTACAGGTGTGAACCATTCTGCCAAACTCCATCAGCTTACATTCCAGGAGAAAAAGTCCACTGAGCACCTCCCAGGAGGATGAGTCCATGGACATACCAGAGATACGGCGTGCCTAGAGAAGGCACAGAAGCTCCATACACCTCCCATGCCTGCCCATTGCATCTTTTCCATCTTGCTGTCCTTGAATTTGTATCCTTTATCATACACAGGAAAAGGAAAGGAAAGGAAGAGAGGGGGAGAGGAGGGAAGAGAGAACTTGTTGCCAAGGTAAATTGTAGCATTATAATAGCACATCAATTATAAAAGTTCATGAGAACTAATTGCATTTCACAATTCATACATGCACTCACTATCTCATTTAGTCTTTAACCTCTGTCATACAGGTTCATACTGGAAACCACCCCCAAATCCTCACTTCACATGAGGACTGCAGAGGCTGAGAGATAGCCCAGCATAGTCTCCCTTGTTAGAGGCTGGATCTGAGTCCATACTCAGCTCTTCGTGACTCTCTCTAAAGAGTCACAGTACCTACCACCTGATATCTACTTGTGGTTTGAAATCTGTGCATCTGCACCTGAGAGGACACATCAAGGTTGACTGAGTCCACGGGTGTCTGAACAGGCTTCTTCCTAGCTGCTTGTTAATTCCCTTAGATGTTTCCTCCCCCCATTAAAAGGATGGTGGGTTCCTGAAGTGATGAGATGGTATCTCATTAATGTGTGCTAAATTGCCATGCAATTTCTATAGAATTAAATTATACATTTGACGAATAAGCAAATAATTCATCAAGACTAATGTTACTTCTGTGAATGCCAAGGTGAGATCGGGGCCCTTTATTTATCAATGTTGATTTAAAAAAAACTCATCATGAAATAATAAATAAATAAATCAACTCAAAATTTAAGCTCAATCAGGAAACCATGCCCAGTTCTAACTCTTTCCTTAGACATTTTTTTTCCATATAAGATGATACAGGAAAATTAGCCCATGCATACTGAAGTACATACACGTACATCATATAGAAACTCTCTCTCCTTCACATATGCACATACAGAGAGAGGGGGAAAGAGAGAGAAAGGGAAATATAACATCTGTACTACACTACGCTAAACATCTGCAAGGGCAGGAAACATTGAAAATTATATACACCCTGCCTGGCTGAGTGCCAGTACCTGCGGATACGGGTCACCCCAGTGCTCTGGGGCCCTGCAGCTTCGGCATCACCAGGGAACCTGCTAGAAAGCTCTTCTCAGTGCCCCATCCCCTGCCAAGAACTGCTGACTTAGAGACTCTGGGGCCAAGGTGGTTTTTTTCTAGGTGATTCTGACACTGCTAATGCTTGAGTCATTCTTAGACGTGAGAAAGAGGCAAGGATGTCCCTTGTACAAACCAGAATTTGAATGGATAAACCTCAGTTCAAGGCCCCTGGGCCAATTATTTAACTTCTCTGAGCCTAAATTTCACTACCTAAATTTGAAAGATGAGTGGCATTGATTTCAAAACAAAACAAAACAAACAAACAAAAAAAAAAACAGCTAGGAGTTTCCTGAGATAACCTGGGTATGCCACTACAGGAGCGACACACAGAGACCTCACTGGACAGTTGGTAGTGTGCCCACCATCTCTCCCACTGTCTGCTCTTACTTCATGGAACTCATTCTCCATGATCTTCTTCTGTGGGTGATTGCTCATCAGGATCTGGCACACAGAAGTAGCAGTGTTCTGGATTACAGGTGGATGCCAGCTAGCCCATGAGACTCAAAACAGTTCCGGGGAGGGCTCCTCAGATAGCCTGGGATGCCCTCTGAGAGAAGGTCAGGAGGAGATAGTAAGAGAAAGTGTGAGAACCACTGTGCCTGCCTGCAGGCAAGAAAACCAGGCTGCTGTCCCCGACCTTCAGCTCTCCCCAAAAGCCCTAGGTAGCCTTAATCCTTTTGGATATGTCTGCTGTTCATTGTTCGGCATGGTAGCAAATGCCTACAGTTTTAGTGCTTCTAAGGCTGCAGTAGGATCAAAGCAAAGACAACCTGGATATGAGAAGAGGTTCAAGACCAGACTGGGCTATGTAGGGAGAGCCTATCTCAAAAAGAAAATAAACAGATAATTAATAATAAATAAACAGACCATGCCTGCATCTCTAAAATCCATGCAGTAGCTTCTAGTCTCCAAGCAGACCCTGACTTTGCATATCTACTCACCTCCTTTATTCAGAGACTCTGGCTCCCACAACAAAGAGGAAGATTCTAATTCCTCCAAGTCTGGTTGAAGGCCCTGGTGCCCAAACCTCTCCCTTCAAAACACCAATGTACTCACTGTCAGGTTTCATACTCACCCATGACCCACTTCGGGGTTCTAAATGACATCCTGCACTTCTCCGGGTGATTTTTGCTTCGTTGCAAGCCACCTGCTCGCATGGAAACCAATCATCATTTTTTATGCAAATCAATGGGCAAAATGATTCAATTAACAGAAAATTACTTAACAGTCATCATGCATTGGCTTGTTTTGTATTTGAATCTGAATGTTTCTATAATGTCACATAAGCCGTTTTTCTCCTCTCTTCTAGAAAATGACTAAACATAAAAGAGAAAATAATAATGAAACTCAAACAGGTAAAGCATTTACTGTGCTTCAAAGTCCTCTGATATTTTATCTCAGGTCAACAGATATTCTCAGACTCATTCAGAGGAGGAGAGCGAGGCAGAGCATGTTCACACATGTACAGGGTCACACAAGCCGTTAGAGAAGAGCTGTAACTGGTACCAGATCCCTCCAAATGCACCCACCCAGAAGTCTTTTCCTTTTTGGATAGAAGTCTGTGATTAAATGTTTAATAAATGATCTAATCCTCACAAGTAAATTCCTTATTAGCAGAATTAGGTCACTGCTACAAATGTGGGTTTCCCCCCCTCCTTTTTCCATGTCTTCCTTCCCCTACCCTCTCTCTTTCCCTCTAAAATAGAGAAACTGTTTTTGGAACTTTACCCACTCAAATCTGAACAGGGATTTGAATTATTTGGTGAGAAGGTTTTCCAAGAGCATGGGTAGGTTTCCAGACTTCTGCTTTCTAATGAATATTCCTACTATTTTTGATTTCTCTGTTTTTCCCAAGGCCATGACTACCCAACCTGGCTTGGATATCATTTCACTAAATCAACTGAGCTCTGCCATGCGGCTTTCTCAGAAGCGATTCACGGAGATACTATTCCCGGGATACAGAGGAGGGAAGTGTCCTAGACCAAGACACTGGTCCCATTGACTTCCAAGTTTGGTAAAGAAAACATATACATAATGAACGATGGCAACAGAAGCCAGCACACGTTCTAATGAGGTCTTAGGAAAAGGCACAAAAATTAAAAATTGAAAAGAGTAGCAAAGATCCGTATCACCTTTTTTAAATCTTTCATGCTACTTTTTGTTTTGTTTTGTTTTTTTCTTTCTTTTTTCATTTTTGAGACAAGTTCTCAAATAGACCAGAACGGCCTCTAACTTGCTATGTAGCCAATGATGGCCTGGAACCCCTGTCCTCTTGAATTCCTCCATGCTTGGCTCATGTCAAGTGTGGGTGTGTCTGTCTGACTGTCTGTGTCTGTATGACCCAAGTGAGCACAGATGTATGTAGGGGTTCGGGAGTGTTATGTAACAGTCTCCCCTACAATTAAAGCATTCCATCCTGCAAGGAGGTCAACAACAAAATAACAACAACAACAACAATGCAAATAGTTTCAAGAACTCCTTAAAACTGACTGAACACACTAGAACCTTCCCTGCCAGAGGAAGCACAGCCCAGCTGCAAAGAAGACTCTGAGATTAGACCAGAAGTCTGGAAGAAGCAGAAACCAGCTGAGCTGCCTACAAGAGATTTAGACTAACTGAGGCACCTGGAAAGGACATTCTCTGACCTACTGAGCTGCCTGAAAGCTGTACAGTGTTGCTCCAGGTTTCCTAACTTTCGTGAGCTGTCACCTGTGCTGGGGTGGGCCTTGATGATGCAATTGTCTTTGAGTCATTTTTGCTCCTGTAAGTAATCCCTCCCTCATATTCTTATAAGTCACCCCATCACCCATATTCCTGTAAGTAACCCCAATAAAACTCATCGGTTCACTAAGTTGGATTTGGGTGGTTATCCATACTTTGATCTGTCACGGGTTCCCTATCTGGGGTGAGTAGATGAGTGTGTTTCATCTCCCCAAGAAAAGTTTTGTTATACAATAAGGGGGTGCACTTCCATTCAGAAGCCAGAGGATCATGTCAGGTGTCACACCTCAGGAGACATCTACTTTGTATTTTGGAAACAATGGTCTCTCATTGGATTAGCAGTCACTGATTGGGCCAGGCTCGCAGGCAAGTGAGCCCCAAGGATTCTCCTCATCTCCACCCCTCTGACACTGGGATTACAAATCCAAGCCACCATACTGGGCCTTTTTTTATGTAGCTCCTGGGGATGGTCCTCGGGGCCTCATGCTTGCAGGACAAGCACATTATCACTGGAGCTATCTCCCCAGCCCCCTCATACTAAATTTTATTCCTACAAATTGCAGAAATAAAAAGAGGGATCAGCCAGGCGGTGGTGGCGCATGCCTTTTATCCCAGCACTCCGGAGGCAGAGGCAGGCGGATCTTTGTGAGTTCGAGGCCAGCCTGGTCTACAGAGTGAGATCCAGGAAAGGCGCAAAAGCTACACAGAGAAACCCCATCTCAGAAAAAAAAAAAAAAAGAGGGATCAACAATACCCAGCTTTCCTTTTCTTGGGTTAGTTGATTCCTCCAAGAAGAAGCCTTTTTGATCATGACCCACACAAGGAAGTTTACTCAAAGTGCTGGCAACACACATCTAGTCCATGGCAAGTATGGAAATCAAGTGAGGATGTTTTGATTTCTTTGGAAAGAATTGTTCCCCCATCCAAAAGAAGATATTTTCTCTTCTCTTTTTTTTTAAAAGAAGTTTTTTTTTAAGATTTATTTATTTATTATGTACACAGAAAAGGGAGCAAGATCTCATTACAGATGGTTGTGAGCCACCATGTGGGTGCTGGGAATTGAACTCAGGACCTCTGGAAGAGCAGCCGGTGCTCTTAACCTCTGAGCCATCTCTCCAGCCCCCTCTTCTCTTTTTTTTTTCTTTTATGCCATTCCTTTCTTCTTTCATTTTGGTTTTTGAGATAGATCTCACTATGATCTCCTCAAGCCAAAGGTATCCTCAAACTCAAAAACTTTCTGCCTCCACCTCCTGGGAGCTGGGAGTTACAGGCATTTGTCAGCACACTCAGCCAGACAGGCTTGCTTTGTGAACCTTACTCATTATCCTTTTTACTCATAGCATATTACAACAATCACAGAGTATAGCATCCCATTACAACTGAGAGATTCAAAGTAACAGCCACTATATGCAGTGGTTTTCAACCTGTGGGTCACGGCCCCTTTGAGTCCTGATACTGGATATCCTACGCATCAGATACCTACTTTACGGTTCCTAACAGTAGCAAAATTACAGTTATGAAGTAGAATAAAAATAATTTTATGATTGGGGGGTCACTGCAACATGAGAAACCGTATTAAAGGATCACAGCATTAGGAAGGGTGAGACCCACTGCTCTGACAGCTTGTGGCTTTGTGCCTATGGAATTAGGATTGGCTCCTCTGGCCAGCTCTGGCTTAGGATCTCATTAAGGCTACAGTCAAACATCTTCCAGGACCACGGTTATCATAATGCCTGACTTTGGCTGGAAAATCTATGCCAAAGAGGACTGTGTACATACGTAGCAAGTTGCTGCTGACTTTGGCCAATTCTGTATAATGTGGTCTCTCAAGGACTCCTTGCATATCCTGATAATGTGGCAGCTGGCTTCCCCAGAGCAAGAAAACCCAGAGACCAAAGCCAGACAGTCACAGTGGTGCATGCCTTTAATCCCAGCACTTCAGAGGTAGAGGCATGCTGATCTCTGTGAGTTTCAGGCCAGCCTGCTCTGTATAGCGACTTCCAGGACAGCCAGAGCATAAGGAGAGAGAGAGAGAGAGAGAGAGAGAGAGAGAGAGAGAGAGAGAGAGAGAGAGAGAGACTAAGTTATAGTATTTTACCTTTCCTGAGAAGCCATGCTCTGTCATTCTGTAGTGCTCCAGATAATCAACCCTGATTCTCCACTTGAAATTATACAGGACCAGATTATTCAATTCCTTTGCTGAGATTCTACTTAATATTAAAAATGAAAAGAACTAAAAAGCATTGGGGTCTCCTTAAGATTTTTTTTCCCTAGGGCCATGCAAACTAATAGACCTCCTGAGTGTAGAGTTACAAAAGATATCAAAACTTTCTATGAACACCTGGGTTGACTATATATATATTGCTTTTGTCCATATCACTGTAAGAGTGAGTGATGAACTGCTTTCAAAATAAAAATAGCATTAGTTCCCATATTAAGGTAACAGGGAAGGAAATCGCAACTTTCTTGAGATTGACATCCGTCTTTAGGTTGTGTGGTCATGTCCAACAGACATTAAAGAGAGATAATGTCCCCACAGCAGTGGTGTCTGATCTCATCTTTCAGTAGTCATTAAGCCAAGCCTGCTGTGCTGGATACATAAGGCAAGGCAGCAAACAAGACACATGCCCTGTCTCCAAAGAAACTGCCACCTAACTGAAATTGCTTATTCAAATTCTATTTATTTCTCTTATTAAAAAAATTATCAGGACCAGGGACATGACTGAGCAGGTAGAAGTGCTAGCCAGACACACAAGCCTGACCCCCCCGAGTCTGATCCTGGAAATCCCCATAAAAAGCTTGATATGGTAGCATGCACCTGAAATCCCAGCCCTCCTGATGTGAGGAGTAAGGCAGAGACAGCAGAATCAGCCAGAGGCATACAGAACAAGCAAACCTAGGATATACAGCATAGCAGAGGAAATGTGAAGACAGACTCTACCTTGCAATAAGGTAGAAGTTGAGAACTGACTCCCAAAAGTTGTCTTCTTAAACACACACACACACACACACACACACACACACACACACACACACACACACACACACACACTTAGCTGCCATATACCCAAGTCAAAGTTCACACCAAGATTTATCACACTGTTCCCTTTGCCAAGGAGATGTGTTTAAGTGAAAACTAATGGTGGCATGAATTCTCAGGAGAAACAGGCAAGGCTTCCTGAAGTTGTATTCACTGCAGTTGGTGTAGGATGCCTGCCCACAGTCTTTAGGAGCTTCATGGTACAAAGTATTCAGTACTTCTCTGGGGGATTGTCTTCAGGAGGATTTCTGAAATATAGAATGAAAAAAAAAGTGGGTGACAAGTTGTAACCCATTCCCCACACTTGACTTAAGGAAAAACACACTAATCCCTTGCCCTGCTCACTCAACCAGGACAAGCCTCTCCATGGTGTGACTACATTTTCTCTCTCCCTACCATGAGTCTAAAGCTGATGTGCATGTTTTCAAAGAGTAAGTTGGCAATGTGCCCATCTCAATGTAAATATCTTTTATTAAGTATAAACTATGCAGGATCCCAAAACACATCTAAATGTGCTCCTACAGATACTAGACCAGTTAAAAATCCCCAAATCAAAGTAGCTACCCACTTCTAAAAGGCCAAGGAGAGGACTATCAGACAAGGTTTCTGTTCAATAGCCAGTATCTGAACAGGGCATCTTACTGTGTGTGTTGGCATAATTTGAAGAGAATGGCGCTCTTCTGATTTTTATTTTTGGTTCACTTAAAAGGAAAACATTACTTTTAGCCTTAAGTTTCTCTGCCCTGGTCTCTATTCTGAAGACCACATCCTCTTTGAGGATTTGGACAGTTTCTGTGGAGCCATGTTTAAATTGAGTGAGTGAAAATCTAACTGCCTTTCATAAAAGTAGCATTGTTTTGCAGTCAGGTAATTCCAAGCTGGTTCAGCTTTTACTTTCCATGGGAATAGTCATTGAGGAAAAAAAGGACCTTTGTTGAATTTTGTTTTGTTTTGAGACTAGTCAATTGGTTCTTTCTACCTTTCATTTGGGGGTGCCAATCTTTCTGAAAACAACCACAAAATCCAGGCAGAAGTACTGAAAAGGGAAAGAAAGAAGGAATCTGTACACAAATCCAATTTGTCATTATCTGGAATTGATTTGTGTTTCCTGCCCCCAAACCTAGTATATAGTGGGATCCTGCCCAAGTTCTTATTTTATACGTTCTCAGTGTTCTGGATGCAGGGGAGTACTGAGGGAGCCATGGTGCCAAAGTCCTCTTTCCCAGCGGACACTGGGAACCCTGCTCCCTGAATTTCTTCTCAGGTGACTTCTTACCTGCAGACTTTCTGTGCCTATTCCTGTTTGGTTTCAGATAAGCCACTGAGGTAGCGATTGCTCTCAATTGGTCTGTTTATCAGTGCAGCTGTTTCAGCTTTCTGTAAGACACGGGATAGGTTCTCCGTTTATCTGTATATTGGAGTGTGTTCTTCAGGTGTGGACTTAACTTTGCCCTCCATTTCCGGCAGCAGTTCACCTTCCTTAACTTGGGTGTACATTGTTTGAGCATGCAACACACTCACAGAGAGAGAGAGAGAGAGAGAGAGAGAGAGAGAGAGAGAGAGAGAGAGAGAGAGAGAGAGAGAGAGAGAGAGAGAGAGAAGGGGAGAGAGGGAGGTACTCAGAGCTCAGCTTCAAAGTTTCTCCTTTCCCAGCTCACAAGCTCAACCACAGAAAGAGTCTAGGTTCCCTTAAAAGGAAAGGCATCCTAGACTGAGTACAGTCTGGGGAAGGAAAAGGCAAGGAATAAAGACAGAGAGACAGTGAGAATAGGGGAGCTCAGTGAATTAGAGAGCCAGAGACAAACAAGGAATAGAGTGAATGACCAGCATAGGGCTTTGCTCTTTCATCAGCCATTTACCTTCAGAGTTCAGTGGCACTTGAGAGCAACAGTTGCTGGTCTATCTGCCTCAAAAGACAACCTCCAGTTTTCCTTCAATCTGCAATGCGAGGATTCCAGAAGAGAGCTTGGCATCACGTAACTAAAATAACACGTGCTGTAAATAAATAGAATTGCCATTAGTGAATAAAAGCTGCAATTAAAGACTAAGTGAGTCGGGCGGTGGTGGCGCACACCTTTAATCCCAGCACTCAGGAGGCAGAGGCAGGCGCTATCTCTGTGAGTTCGAGGCCAGTCTGGGGTAGAAGAGTGAGTTCCAGGAAAGGCGCAAAGCTACACAGAGAAACCCTGTCTCAAAAAAAAAAAAAAAAGTGAACAAATATTGATACGTAATCCCTATAGGAATTTCAAGATGTTTAAGGATAAATACATAAAGTCTGGGCATTAATTGTCAGAGGAGTTGTTTCTGTCTTCAGGAATTGATATTCACTCTCTTAAGAGACTCTTAATTAAAGCAACATATAGAAACACAAAAAAAGTAAAAATGAAATATTAAAAAATAAAAGGAAATGCATAAATAAGGACAGAGTATGCGCTGTAAAATAAATTCTCTTACTTTCCCAACTGTGGGATACAGAGAACATTATTTTCTCTTCCTAACTGGAGAGGAGATTGGAGTTTGGACAATGAAGAGCTTGCTTAAAATTTTGTGAGTGTTTAGTAATAGACTCTCCTGTGACACCCACTCATTTTTCAATTAAAAAAAATGTTTTAATGTGATGGTTATCACCATGGTGCACAGGTGAAGAAGAGCTTTGTGTACTCAGTCCTCTCCATCACCTTTACACTGCTTCCCAGAACCAAACTCAGACTGTCATTCGCACACAGCAAGCATCTTTACCGATGGAGCCATCTCACTGGCCCCATTTGCCATTTCTCACAAATGAATGGGAATCCAGCACTGTAAAGCGACTCCCTCCAGGCTAGTGAGTGAACTAGTAGCAGACCTCTCTGACTCAAGCCACGCCTGTTGTGCCAAAATGATTTCATGGCTGCACTGAAAACTCAGAAGTCAAAAGGTAAATAAATGCATAGAATGAGATGATGATCATCTAGGCCATCAGCCATGCAAGTCCTCAAGCGCAAAGGAAATACACATTTCTATTAGCCCAGATAAGCTAAGCTCTGCAGCAGCACTAAATAGATTGAGGTCTCCATGGCTTCACACAAATTCTTGATTCCTATTGACAAAACATAAATTGGAGGCCAAGCAACTCTAAACAATAGTTTTCTTTGGTAGCTAAAGATCTTCCCATCCTTGGAATGAGTCCATGTTGAGCCTAAATATGAAGAGAACAGAGGAAGGCCTGTGCTTTCCATTACCTGGACTTGGAAATGGCCTGCTGACCAAAGCTAATCACTGGCCCCTGCCTTTCTGTGAGGGAAACTGGAGGACATGCAAAGCCTCAAATACTAGCTGAGAAGGACTGCTCTCTGTGTTGTATTCTGGCTTTCCTTTCCATCACTGTTAAACTTTTAGTATCTGTGAAAAATGGACACTATGGAATTCCCTTGCAGCCACTGGAAGGGACCACTGCTAAACCAGTTGCAAAACACTTTCCACAGCTCAGATTCGTCACATAGGAATCTACAGAGCCCGCTGGGTCACCACTGCAACCTCAGAGATAAGGAAATGCAGGGCTTCCCATTACATTTTGTTTTGTTTTGTTTTTCAAGACAAGGTTTCTCTCCTGACTGCCCTGGAACTTGCTTTGCAGCTCAGGCTGGCCTCAAACTTTCAGAGATCTCCGTGCCTTTGCCTCCTGAGTGCTGGGATTACAGGCATGGGTCACCACACCCAGTTTCGCTCTCTACTCAGAAAAACTGATCACATCTGCCTTTTCAATCCATTGTACCTGACAGGAAAATTCTCATTTAAATTGTTTTAAAACTTTTTACTACTAATATTTTCAATTCCCAGTCACCTTCCTTTGTCAAGTCAGACATGCCCAGGGAGGATCTCCAAGAATAGTTTTCATGTATTCATTGGTAATTTCATACATGTATGCAATGTATCTCAGTCATATCTAAGACAAGGCACCCGCTCTCACTCTTCGATTTCCTTCAATGTCTCCTCCTCCCAGAGAAGGATCTTAGTAAGTCCTTGGGAAGATGTGCATCCAGTTTCAAGGGTCAAGTCACTGTAGAGGGTAGGACTTCTCTGCCTTGCCAACTTGATGCTTTGGAGATTCATAAGGCACTTGTAAGAGCCCTCTGGAAACCATGACAGAGGAGCACAAGCTGCTACTACGGAAAAGACATCCCCCTCACCCGCACTGTCATGAGAAGACATGAAGAAGGGGTCTTAGAAGAAATGATTTCAAGAGTAACAGCTTGAAGGCATTTGGCTCTGCATTTAAAAAGATAAACCCCCAAGACTAGAGAGATAGCTCAGTGTTTAAAGCACTTGTCATCTAAGAATGAAGCAGAATTCAGATTCCCAGAATCCACGTCAAACATGCCAGATGGGTGTGGCAGCCCACCTGTACTTCTAGCCTCAGAAAACAAAGACAGAAGGTCCTCAGAACAAGCTGACTCGTGGGATGAGCCATCCTGGTGAGCCCTGGGTTAGATTAAGAGACCTGCCTCAATGAATAAGATGGAAGAAATTGAGGATGATTCCGAACATCAACCTCTGGCCTCCACAAGCACAGTCACATATAGGCATGTGTGCCTACATATGCATGTATTCATGAAAACATACACACACACACACACACACACACACACACACACACACACACACACACGAAAATGGAAAAAGAAAATAATGAGGCACCCCCTTCCCAACAAAACATGAAACAAACACAAAGAAGAAAGAATCCGTAAGTGAACATGTGAATGGATTCGAGGACTCCCTAAGACAGAATTCACAGATGGTTCACAATGGGGAGATGACAACAAGAGACAGCCAGGAAATAAGGGAAGAAACTGCAGTTTCTTAAAGAAAGTCACTTGGAAGGAAGATGGTTAAACAGAGAAGCTACAAAGAAAACCGCGATGATAAGTGGAAACCCAGCCACGGCATTGCTGATTGGCTAGCTGATCTTGAAAATCAGGATACAGCACTGGAGTATGTCACCTACCAGTGTTGGTCCACAGAGGATGAGACAACCAGGTGCAGAGCTAAGGGAGACCTGGCTCTTGGAGGATTTCCTTTTACAGATGTTTTGTGTGTGGGAGATGGGATATTGTTTCACACTCTGTCCTGGTAACCCTAAGAGAGTCTATGCTGGTGGTGGTGGCTCTGTGGAATATTTTAATAGACAGATTATCCTGGAGATAGAATTCAGATCCAATGTTCACAGTTGGCCACTTGGCAAAGGGGATGCACTAAGAAAAGGAAGAAATTCTGGATGGGCTTACACTGCAGAAACCTAATGCAAAAGATCCCCAAAGATGTTCATTGTTTACAATGGTAGTACTATTGCTAACTACAAACTCATTGTTCCTTTCCAAAATAGTCCACCTCTGCAAGATGGAGCTGAGCTTGGAGACAAGACTGTGGTGTATTTTCTGCTCTGATGTTGACGAAAAAACTCAGGCTCCTACATTCTATCAAGGAGAACTTTACCACTGTTTGGAGGAAAGTATGGGATGATTCAACTGCACTCTCTAGAAAAACATTTTATTTGGGGGCATTCTCCACATATCACTCAGTCTGACTTCAAACTCACAGTCCTTCTGCCTCAGGCTCCTAGGTGCTGAGATTATAGGCATGTATTTCTGTTCTTATTTCCTTTCTACTATTGTAATACAATGGTCTGAACAAAACCTACTTGGGGAGGGAAAGACTTATTTGACTCACAATTCCAAGTCACGATCCATCATTAAGGGAAATCAGGGAAGGAACTCAAGACAGGAACCTGGAAGCAAGAACCACAAAGGAATTCTGATTGCTGGATCACTATCTGGTTCACTTAAAGGCTCATGCTGAGCTAGTGTTCTAATATAGCCTAGGATCCCCCTGCTTAGGGATGGTGCTGCCCACAATGGGCTGAGCCCTCCTGGTATATTAATTATCAACACAATCCCACACAGACAAGGCTGATCTAGGCAATTTCTTCATCAAAGTTTTCTCACTAAATGACTATAGGCTATTTCAGTCTGCCAAAGCTAACCAGAACAACCTCCACGCCTGTCTAAAAATGTAATTTATGGGTGTCAAGCTATCTCAGTGAATAAAGGCCCTTACCTTCAAGACTGACAGTTTAATTTTGATTCCCTGAACCCACACTGTAGAAAGAGAGAACCAGCTCTTCAAGTTGGAGAACCACATCCACTTGTACACTATGGCACATACCCACAAACACACGCAGACACACGCAGAAACGTACACACACACACACACCAAATATATAAACATGTCATCTTTTTAAAAGTCAAATCATGTCTTGAAGTGTACCATCCCTAAAAAAAGCATACAGTTTTGCATTTATAGGTATAAATTTGCATTTATAATTTATTATTAAAGTGTATTTGGTTTTATTGCTTTCTTGATCAGAGTATCAACTTATTATAATAGAAATATATTTATAAATTGCTACAAAATCTGCAATTTTTAAATTTAAATAGAAAATTACATTTTCTATTTTCTTTTTATTTATATATTTTTATTCCGTGCATTGGTGTTTTGCCATGGGGGTTGGGTCCCCTGGAACTGAAATTACAGACAGCTGTGAGCTGCCATGTGGGCTCTGGGACTTGAACCCAGGTCCTCTGGAAGAGCAGTCAGTGCTCTTAACCACTGAGCCATCTCTCCAGCCTCCTACATTTGCTATTTTCTTATTTTTCCAGAAAAGCTAAGTCCTTAGACCAGGGCTTCAGGGTCAAGGGGTCAGTGATGAAGACAAAGCAGAAGATGAAGAATTGCCTTCCACCCCCGGAAGCTTCATTATTTTCATTTACCCACATATAGCCAGACTCCGGTTAGGAGAGAGACCTCCAGTACTATTTCATTGTTTGCAGGCAACAAAAAGCTCCAACTGGCTTCAACTGTTTTGGCTCAAGTAACCAGAAACAACCACATAAGAAGAGTCTGTCTAGGGAGGAGGCCAACTCACAGGTCTGGGAGGAGGGGCAGAGTTTTGATGAGCTGACCACACACCTTGATCCATCTGCGCCTGAAGGAAATATATGATGGTGTAAGCAATAAATCCAAAGACTTTTTAGTGCGTTGTATCATGTGCTGTTTGCTTGGACAAGCTAGATGTTAGTTTCTATTGTTTACAGCTAAAAGAACCCTGGCCAGCCATAGGCTGAAATGCTTCTGCTTGGCTTACAGGCCAGGAGGAGCCATGGAAAAACAAGACTCTGAACCAAAGAAGGACAAAATCAGATGTTCCCATTAAAAGCATCAGGGTTCTTGGTTTCTTGGTCTTTCTGAAATGGCATTCGTTTATTTATTCCACTAATATGTGCCGTCTACTACATTAGTGGGGTCAGGTGGAAACACTTGAGAAGCAACAGTCAGGAAAGGTCTCTGTAGTGAGGTTTATATTTTAGGATAGGAAATAAAGACAATAGGGTTGGGGAGGTGGTTCAATAGGGAAGAGTGCTTGTTGCGCAAGCGTAAAGACCTAAGTTCAAATTCCTGAAATCTGCATAAAATAAAAGGTCAGGCGTGCCTTCGACCTCAGTGCTGGGGGAGGCAGAGACAAGAGGATCCCTGGGGCTTGCTTGACCATTAGCCCAATTTCAGATTCCATGAGAGACCCTGCCACAAGGGAATAAGGTAGACAGTAACAGAACACCACACCTGACATCCTCTTCTGGTCTCTATGCCTGTACGCCCACAGGAGCACCCACATATATACATATATACATGCTCATACACCACACATACATAACACCACACACACACACACACACACACACACACACACACACACACACACTACACACACTACACACCACACACCACACACCACACACCACACACCACACACCACACACACACACACACACACACAGAGAGAGAGAGAGAGAGAGAGAGAGAGAGAGAAGTCAAATTATAAGAAGTCTGGACATTGACCAAATGAGAAAGTTTGGTGAGTACAACTCCAACTTTCCAGGGGAAACCAGTTAGCTCCATAGTGATAAACCCTGAAAGAGAATCAGGCTCTTCCCAGATGCCATCTGTTTTCCTAGCACCAGTCCTGAAGGAGTGAATTTCCACTTGCCATTGAGGTGGGTATGCCATTGATTTTCATTAGCTAAGACATCAATAGACAGACTGAAAAGAGCTGAAGGAAGGATGGAGTTCCAGCTCTATCACCACTGAACCACCCACCCCTCAGTGTTCCTGAGTCATAATACTTCAACAACAGAAGGGGTTAGACAAGCAATACCTGCTTTCAGTGACTCCAAGAGCAACCAAGAGCATCATCAAGGTCTCCATTGTAGACACTGACCACTACTATTCTCTCTCTCTCTCTCTCTCTCTCTCTCTCTCTCTCTCTCTCTCTCTCTCTCTCTCTCTCTCTCTCTCTCTGTGTGTGTGTGTGTGTGTGTGTGTGTGTGTGTGTGTGTATGTGTGTGCTGAATTTGTTCTTAACTAATTCCATAGCTAAGATTTGTGAAGCAATTCCAATCCAATAGTTCTATCACATGAATATGTTCATCAGAGAAGAAGGTATTTCTTTTTTACTATTAGGCTTACTATTCATTTCCCTCTGGCTAGATTCCAGAGAACAGGGGTTCTCTCTGGTTCATCTCCTGGCCCAGGGTCTTGAAAATAGTCAGGCTCTTAGTGCTCAGCAAAATGAGGAATGAGTAAACGGATTTCTAAAGTGTGTACAGGGGAATCCAAGTAAAGTTATTGAAAACAGACATTTGATCAGAACTCAAGCGGGCTCTAAGAACTACAAAAATGGCATTAGAACAGTTCAGTCTGGAAGGAGTGGCGACAGATTGTCAAGGTAAGAGACTGTAGTCAGAAGAGAAGTCGAGAACCAGATTTAAAGTGGCATGGACAGGGTTTGGGAACACTCCAGAACAACCATCCAGCAAGACGGCTCAGTGGGGAAAGATGCTTGCCACCAAGCCTGATGGTGGAATTTTAGTCCTTAGAACCCACATGGAGGAAGGAAAGAGTTGACACCTGCAAGCTGTCCTCTGGCAACCAGCCAATCCACCAGTCTAAAAAATAGTCATTAAAATCATCTGCTGCGCCAGTCGGCAGTGGTGCACGCCTTTAATCCCAGCACTCGGGAGGCAGAGCCAGGCGGATCTTTGAGAGTTTGAGGACAGCCTGGGCTACAGAGCAAGATCCAGCACAGGCACCAAAACTAAACAGAGAAACCCTGTCTAAAAAAAAAAAAATCATCTACTGCACATGGCATCCCACCCCCAAGCACAGGGTTCTGGAGAAATACATTGCACAAACCAGACAAGCACTTCTCTAACCAAGTATTCAAACTCAGCATCATCAGACACAAGTGCACTCAGGTGTATGAGAACAGAACTTCATATCCACAGTATATTTCCCAAAACCTCACTATCTCACTATAATTGTGGGAAAAAATAGACATAAGAATGGAGGGAAACTCTACAAAGTACTCCTTGAAACTAAAATTCACAAAAAAAAAAAAAAAAAAAAAAAAAAAAACCTGGAAGACATTGTAGTATTTTGACCTGAACTCTGGAAAAGCAAAGGGACACTAATGCAAGGCCATTAGATCCTAGAACTCATGTGCAGTTTAATTAATAAGTGATGTACCAAGGCTGGTCTCTTAGATTTGGCAAACATACCACAGCAGCCTTATGGAGAATGAAAACAGGACAGGAAGTATGTTAACTTTCCAACTTTTCCATAAATTTTAAATTATTCCAAAATGATTTGAAATTTATTTTAATTAATTTCTTTAGAAAGCCAGGTATAGTGATGCACATCTGTAATCTCAGCTCTAGTGTGCTCCCCAGGTGAGGTGGAGGGCCCACTCTCCCATGTACTTCAATCAGTGAGGGGCAGGGCTAGCTTTCCCATTCTCATGACCCTGGAGCCAACAGGTAACAATCGGGAGGGGGGTGGGGGGTAGGGCATCTTTCCCTTACTCATGCCACCACATGGCAGATGGGGGAGGAGGGGCAGGACCAGCTCTCCTGCACTCACTCACTCCTGGCTGGCTTACCTGTACCCCTGCCAAGAGGGTCAGTTCTACTGTGCTGCCTGGGTGAGGGGCAGGGCCAGTTTTCCCACTCTCATAACCTCAGGGTCAGTTCTCCCATCTGCTACAGACAGCGAAGGGCAAGAGAAGGGGGAGGTCTTGTCTTCCTAGCCCACTCCACAATATGGCAGATGAGGGATGGGGCCAGATCTCTAACACACTTTCATGGGGGCAGATCTCCTGTGCAGCCAGGGTGAGGTGCAGACTTTCTCTTCTGAGTGATGCAGCCAATGAGGATCAGAGTCAGCTCTCCTACTCTTGGGACTCCATGACCAGCCTTGGTAAGGGACAAGCAAAGAGGGGGGTATCTCCCCCTTGCCCACACCACCACATGAAAAACAGGAGCTAGCTCTCCCACTCTCACGTCTTCACTCACGCCTTCCCCTGCACCCAGCCAACAGGGGCAACTCTATTGTCCTGAAGGAGCAATTTTTACACAGGAAGTTTACAACTCTCTCAGATATCACAGACCTGCTGGCAAGGTCAACTCAGAGCAGGTTTGGTCCCAGTGGGGCTTCTGAAAGGCAAAGTCATTTGTTCTCTGAACAGTCTGAATGGGAAAGCATGTCTAGCATCAGCCTTCCTCTTTTCTTAAAACGCTCATTAGGAGGCTGTTGCCATGCAAACTTCATGGAGAGCTAGACTAGAGAGCAAAGGGTCACAAAGTACCCAAGTGAGAAAACAGTGAAGTGAACCTGATTGCTGGATCCTTGGAATAATCTTTTTAAGTTTAAGAATAAAAATACGCATCCATAAATCTCTTCTTTGGAACTCAGCTTTCTCATCCATCCAATGGGGGGGCCTACAGGATACTGTCTTGTCCTTTATAATGCCATCTCTGTCACCCACTCCCCACTTAATAACAGCCTCAACTCTAAAACATTACATCCTTGGCATGGACTTGTTGCCCCAGGGACAAATTCTGCTGCTTCGGTCACTAAGGTTCTAAATTTAAAACTCCAGGTACCTCTCACCCTCCCCAGTGGAACTATTCCAGCACTGTTGTTCACACTACCCGCCTCCCTCAAGAACTATAGTTGTTTAGAAGCAAATCACTAGGGAGCAAGATAATGAGGCTTTGAAATTACCAACATTACTCAAGCTCAAAGCTCAGATGGCTGCATTCAGAGCTTCCCACTATGGAATGAGAGCGGCGTGGAGATGCCAAATGCTACACTTCCAGGGCTGGAAGGAGGGAAGGGCAGCTGGACCATTGCCGTCACTGCACAGATAGAAGAGAAGATGATGGCAGGCAAAGTGGGCGTGTCTACAGAGCCGTCCAGAAAAGGGAGCAACCCCCAAACCGTTTGGGTTCCTTACTTACCTGCACCCAAATGAGGACTCTGTGAGGTCATAGAACACAGGTTGTTGTTTTAGAAAGAGAGATTGAGTCTGTAGATTGTGGGCACCCAGAGTGTGGGTACTAAAGAGACTGATGCGTCACCCAGAAGGAGAAAGTCTTGTGTCGCCCAATTGAACTCCAGCTCTTGACTGGGTGTCTAAAGGCAAATCAGAACTTTTCTGCACTTCAGTTTTCTCCTCTACAAAATGGCTGCAAGGTAATATAGAAAAGGGATTTTTTTCCTCAGTCTCCACCACAAAGGAATAACAAATGCAATGATATGTATGTATGTGTGTGTTTGAGTGTACATGTGTACGTACGCATGCATTTGTGTATATGTGTGCTTGTCTGTATATATATTTATGCATGTGTCTGCATATATATGCTTGTGCCTAAATATATGTGCATGTGTCTACTTATGTATTTGCATATGTGTCTTTGTGTGTATGTGTATGTGTGTGTATATATACATGTGTGTGCACATGTGTGTACATATGTCTTTGTGTATATTCATGTGTCTTTGTGTGTCTGTGTGTATATGTATATATGAGTGTATGTATGTGGAGGCCAGAGTAGGACTTGGTATCTTTTTCTATCACTCTACTTTATTATCCTAAGACAGGAACCCTCACTAGAGCAGATGCTCACCATTTTTGGCTAGGCTAGCTGGCCACAATCTACTTATCTCTACCCCTAGATGCTAGCTTTGGGCAGCGTGGAATGCTGGAGATTTGAACTGAGGTCCTCATGCTTGCAGGACAAGTGTTCTTCCCCACTGTGCCACTTCCGCAACCCATTACTTCCTGCAGTTTGATCAATGTACAATGTACTCTTGCAGCTGGGCATGGTGGCGCATTGCCTTTAATTCCAACGCTGGGGAGGCCAAGTTGGGTGGATCTCTGAGTTCCAAGCCAGCCTGGTCTACAGAGAGAGTTTCTAGACAGCCAAGTCTACACAGAGAAATCCTGTCTCAAATAAAAAACAAAAACAAACAAACAAAAAAAAAAAAAACAGTGTATACTTGTATCAAAACATCAGACTGGATCTCCAAAACCTATACACAACCAAGTGTCAAATAAGTAAAAAAGGAACCGTGGTATGGATGTGGTGCTGGATCATGACACACAGCAGCCTACAGGTGAAATGAAAGAAGACACCAGGTGCTTGACACAGACCATGCCATTGAGCACATGGATACTGAAAGCTGCGTCAGGGACTGGCTTCCATTCCGCTCCAATATTTGACTTAACAATTTCTCAGTAGCCTCCCCGGAGCACTAACAGCTCTTGCTTGCCTCCCTGGTTTCTGGGCAACTCCCTTCCTCCCCCTTCCTTTCATTTTTTATTTTCTTTCCTTCCTTCTTTTTTCATCACAGGAAAAGTGTCAGGGTGTCACTTCAGACACACAACACTTCTGTGTGAGCAGCAAAGAAATCCATAGATGATTTGCTCCCAGAAGGTGACCTGCTAACTCAGGCACCTTGCTTTATGACCCATTCTTTACGGCTCATTCAGCTTAGCTTTACTCAATCCCCAGAGACAAGACCCAAATGCTGAGGGTGGGTGGGACTGTTTTTCCTTTAGGACAGAGATCCTCATGTTGATCTGAAACAGCAAAGAAATGGTAACATCCTAGTACGAACCGGTAGGGTGATGGCAGACGTCTGGTTTTGCTGTGCTTCGTTTATTATAGGCAATACTAAAGAACCTAATTCATTCTCCCAGCCAGGAAGACTTCATTTTGTTTTTCAAATTTCTATTACATGTATTTAGTGTGTGTGTGTGTGTGTGTGTGTGTGTGTGTGTGTGTGTGTGCCTTCACACCTATGCATGTAGACTATAGCATGAGTGTGGAGGCCAGAAGACAGATGTGTGGAGTTGCCTCCCTCCTTCCATCCTGTGGGTCCTGGGGACTAACTCAATACCTTTTTAGATACTACTTATTCTCTTTTCCCAGTGAATCCCTTTCCCCTAAGTCCAATAAGCCTCATAGTTACACTATTCCATCTTTCAAGACTTTTGGCGGGGGGAAGGTCAGTGATTCCACTATATACACCAAGCTGGCATCAAATTCAGAGACCCACCTATCTCTGCCTCTTTGGCCCTCCACACCTGGCTTCTCTAGTGTTCTTATCCATAAACGTGTTTGATGGCAAGAAGGCTTTGTACCTACAAATTCCAGCTCTGCATTTTATTTTATCTTTTTGCTGGGTCATCCAAAGATGTGTCTACTGGCCTGTTAGGGTACAGATGGGGTTAAGGAGACAACTATTGAAAGAAACATGGAAGCATGTGAGTAGTAAGAAGTAGCGTTTATTGAGCACTTAATATGTAGCAAACAATGTAAGAATGTCACAGGAGTTATTATCTCAGCCAGCTCTCTCAAGAATTCTACAAGCTAGTGATGGAGCATGCCTTTAATCCCAGCACTCAGAAGGCAGAGGCAGGTGTATCTCTGTGAGTTTCAGCCCAGCCTGGTCTACAGAAAGAGTTCCAGGATAGCCAGGGCTACACAGAAAAACCCTTTCTTGAAAACAAAACAAAAAATGACAGTCCACAGTCCTACAAGATAGATAGATACTGCTGTTGTCTTCCCTCTAGGGAAGCTCAAGCTTCCCCCGAAGCTCTGTGTTAAAATCCTACCACTGCAGTGTCTGACTGCCATCCATTACAGATGTTCACAGTACCCGCTGAATGGGCTGCGAACAGCAGTGTCCTGTGGATTCCTGTATGTCCTGTCTCTTACAAGAACAAGTGACAGTCTCCTATTCTGCCTTACCATCCACCTCCTCTGCCTGCTCCAAATGCTGTGCTTCATTTCAGGAAATCAAGGCTAGTTACTAGATATGCTCATCTTTTTTTTTTTTTTTTTGGTTTTTCGAGACAGGGTTTCTCTGTGTAGCTTTGCGCCTTTCCTGGAACTCGCTTTGGAGACCAGGCTGGCCTCGAACTCACAGAGATCCGCCTGGCTCTGCCTCCCGAGTGCTGGGATTAAAGGCGTGCGCCACCACCGCCCGGCTGATATGCTCATCTTTTAAGAGAAATTCTGATTTAAAAAAGAAAAGTAAGACCAAGCCAAGTGTGGTAGCACACATCTGATAATTCCAGCACTTGGGAGGCTGAGGCAGATGGATAACATGTTGGAGAACATCCTCTACTACATAGAAGTGTCTAAGATAGTTTAGAGTATATGAAGGGACATTGTCTCAAGGTGGGGGAGGAAATGAGCCACATTTCCTCAGTGACTATCCCATAACCATGCTTCATGCTCTCCTTCCTACCCTCTTCAGATCTCCATTTACCATGTATTTGATGCTAGGCAAGTTTTTGCTTTGGTTTGGTTTTGTTATTTGAAAAACAAAGTCTTTCTATGTAGCCCTGGCTGTCCTGGAACTATGTAGACCAGGCTGGCCTTGAATTTACAAAGATCCACCTGCCTCTGCCTCCCAAGTGCTAAGATTAAAGGCTTGTGCCACCATACCCACCCACTAGGTGAGTTCTTAAACATGCCCAGGCTGTGCTTAACTCCTTGAAAACACATAAAGAAGAATGTGATTCTTCTGAGAAATAGATGAGATCTACATGAGCAAACTGGGGGTAAGGGGAGTAATGGAGGGCAAGGAATGGGGGATGAGAACATAAGGGAATGGGAGGTTTGAGCTGGGACAGGGACAGAGTGGGAGAGCAAAGAAAGAGGTATCATGATAAATGAAGACATCATGGGAATAGGGAGAAACAAGGTGCTAGGGAAATTCCCAGGAATCCACAAGGATGACCCCAGCTTAGACTACTAGCAATAGTCGAGAGGGTGCCTGAACTGGCCTACTCCGGTAATCAGATTACTGAATACCCTAAATGCCATCATAGAGCCTTCATCTAGTAACTGATGGAAGAAGATGCAGAGATCCATGGCCCATTGACAGGCCGAGCTCCAGGAGTCCAATCAATGAGAGAGAGGAGGGATTCTATGAGCAAGGGACACTGAGATCATGATGGGAAAACGTACAGAGATAGCCAGCCAAACTAGTGGAAACACATGAACTGTGGACCAATAGCTGTGGAGCCCCCATGGTACTGGATTAGGCCCTCTGGATAGGCAAGACAGTTGTTTAGCTTGAACTGTTTAGGGGGCCCCCAGGCAGAGGGATCAGGATCCATCCCTGGTGCATGAGTGGACTTTTTGGAGCCCAGTGCCTATGGTGGGACACCTTGCACAGCCTTGGTGCAGGGGGAAGGGGCTTGGATCTGCCTCAACTGAATGTACCAGGCTTTGCTCACTCCCCATAGGAGACCTTGCCTTGGAGGAGGAGGAAATGGGGGGGAGGGTTGTGGGAGAGGGCTGGAAGGTGGGAGGAGGGAGGAGAGGGGGATCTGTGGTTGGTATGTAAAATGAATAGACAATTTCTTAATAATATAAATAAATAAGCAAATAAATAAGCAAGCAAGCAAATAAATAAATAAGTGGGTGAATAAATAAATAAATAGAATGTGATCCTTCTGATTAACACATGTAAGTGTGTGGACAGAGGGCAAATGCTGGGAATCTCTCTGACCTCACAGTATGTCTCTGGGTCTGAATTTATGCCATCTGAACACCATAAGCAGTATCTCAAGACCCTTTGCACATGAAAGAATAGACCCCATCACTCTCCTGCTTCTCGAAACATTCCACGCAGCATGTTCTAACATAACGTTTTATACAGAGAAGAAAGTCTACCTGTAAACTAAGCTGAAATAAACATAAGCTGGAACAACTAGTCCCCCAGCACTTCCCAAGGCTTCTTTAATGGCAGCTTTCATTAGCTTAGGTCCTACACTGCATAGACCAGGAATGAGCCCTTTTGATTGTATTGCCAGCTCTAACCATCATTTACAGGGGGGTGGTCCCTGTTCTGACAATGCATAAGGAGGGGACGGCTAAGAACTGATAGTCTTAGCATATGACAATGGGAAATCTGCAGATCCCATTGTCAGCCGTTTTATTGAGGACATTCCAACTGCACCATTTTTTAATCCTCACCAGCAAATGCTTTTACTCAATCTTTCTTGAGATCCGTTAGAAAAATGCACTCATAATGTAGCATCTATTTTTGGCTAGTGTACCAATTAAGTTTTATTTTCACTCTTCTCTTCGTGTAATTATTATATTTGTACTCACCACCAATCAAAAAAACACTTTAAAAAGTGAACTGTATGTTTTAGAATGATAGTAAGCCCGGTGCTGACAGGGGTCTGGCTAACCTAGCCCTCTTATATGTCCCAGAGACAAAGCACATACCTACATCTTCCTTCCCTCTAACATTAACACTGTATATCAGAGCCTTGTTAATGTTTTTGACTTGGTTATTCTACTTTTTTTGGGGGGGGGGGGGGGTCGAGACAGGGTTTCTCTGTGTTGTTTTGGTGCCTGTCCTCGATTTTGCTCTGTAGACCAGGCTGGCCTCGAACTCACAGAGATCCACCTGGCTCTGCCTCCTGAGTGCTGGGATTAAAGGCGTGCACCACTCAGCAGTTATTCTACTTTCAATGCTACTCTATGATTCAAACAGAATCCCCAAATACTACTCTATGATTCAAACAGAATCCCCAAATACTGAAGAAAAATTTTGTGCTTGAAGATGTTCGTGCCAGTATTATTTACCAAAGCAAATCTACAGACAATAAATAATACTGGCACACTACTTTTTTTGACCAATTTCAGTTTATGTGCCTCTGAAATGAGCACTAAATATTACTTTTTAAAATAAAGTGGTTACATGAGTTATTTTCAATTGTCATTAAATAATTTCATAGCCATTTAAAATTTTGTCTTCAATTATACCAACAAATTTTATAATGTAGTGTTAAATAGAGAGGGAGAAGGATATAAATGTGTGTGTGTAGGACAATTATCACTACTTTAAAATCACAACTTAAAAGAAAATTTAAAAAACACAAACCCATGCTGTTTTGGAATTCATATAGAGTTGTTCTGATATAAGCAGGCAGGTTTGGAAAGCCTCTCAGAAAATCCAGAAAATGAAAAAAGTGTGTCACTGTAGGGGTGGCACTGAGATCTCCTATACTCAAGCTATGCCCAGTGTCACAGTTCACTTCCTGTTGCCTATGGATTAAGATGTAGAACTCGCCGGGCAGTGGTGGCACACGCCTTTAATCCCAGCACTCGGGAGGCAGAGCCAGGCGGATCTCTATGAGTTCAAGGCCAGCCTGGTCTACAGAGTGGGTTCCAGGAAGGCACCAAAACTACACAGAGAAACCCTGTCTCAAAAAAAAAAAGTAGAACTCTTAGCTCATTCTCCAGCACCATGCCTGCCTGCATGCCACCATGATGATAATGGACTAAACTTCTGAAACTATAAGCCAACCCAATTAGATGAAATTTACAGGTAAATGAACAGAACTAGGGAAAAAAATGAGGTAACCCAGATTCGGAGAGACAAATATAGTATGTATTTGCTTATATATAGATATTAGAACTTAAGTCAATGATAACCAAGCTACAATCTGTAGAGCTCTAAAGGTTAGGTATAGAGTAAGGAATGGGGGAGGGCAGATACATATCTCTAGGAAAGGGAAATAGAATAGATAATTATGGGTAGGTGGGAGGGACTGGAATAAGAAGATTAATTGAGAAGTGGGAGGAGAGAGGGGAACAAAGGAGGAAATATAGGGAGAGACGGTTAAAATTAAGGGCCATTTGAGGGGTAGTATGGGAACCTAATACAGTACAAACTTCCTAAAAAGAAGATCTACATGAAGGTGATCTAAATGAAATTGCCAAATAATGGAGGAGACAGAGCCCCAAAGCTGGCCATCTCTTGTAAGCAAATGAAGCTTCTAGTACTGAGATTGGGTTGTATCTAAATGAGATGTTGGCCAAAGGCAGTCCCACAGGACACCCCACACACACACCCAAACAACTAAGACTATTGCCAAGACTATAGGTGGCTCCCCACACACTGTCAGGAAGGCCTCATTGCTGAAGACAGCACCTATACAACTCATTGAGCATAGAGAAATTGAACTGGTGTCCACATAGAGCCTTCACCCCTCTGTGCTAGCTTCTTTGTTACAGTAACTCTGCATGGTACCAAAGAAGAAACACAAACATCCAGTCACCAACCTTTTGGTCTGCAATGGTGTCCTGGCTGCAAGATACGCTCTAGCAAAACCACCCAACGTCTGGTTTGATGTAAAGCCCACTCTGCGAGACAGAATCCATACCCAACACTGCTTGGGTGACCAAGAATATAAAACTAGATAGCCCAGAAACCTAGGAAAGAACCAGATACTACTGTTCTAAAACAAACAAACAGACATAGCAATAAAATGGCTCTTAATGACATTCTACTGTATTCATCTATCAGTGATTTGTTTAGCCATCATCAGAGAAGCCTCCTCCTCCAGCAAATGGTAACAAATTCAGAGACCAACAGCCAGACGTTATGCAGAGAGTGAGAGACCTTGGAACACTCATCCCTAAATGGTATGTGTCCATCAAATCCTTCCCTTGGGGCTCAGGAAACCTCACAGAAGAGGAGGCAAGAAAAGTGTAAGAGCCAAAGGGGATGAAGGATAGCAGGAAAACAAGGCCCTCTAAGTATCACCAAGATGGATGCACACAGGAGCTCACAGAGACGGTTGGTGGCATTGCACAGGGCCTGCACAGGTCTGTACCAAATGGGGTCCTAGAGTTCAGAGAAGTGGACACAAGTCCTCACCCCTAACTCAGAAGTAAACTCAAATTGATAACTACTTGCGAATGAAAATTTCATTTTCTCCAAGGAAGTCTCACTGGGAAAACAAGCTACTCTTAAGGGTAGGCCCCTTGGCCAGCAGTAGATGGCCAATAGAAAATGAAATCAATAGCATCTTTCTTTGGTTTGTCTCATGCTGTCATGACAGAGCTTTTTTTAAATTATTTTATTTTTTTAATTTATTTATAGACTTTTCTTTCTTCTCTCTTTTTACCCTGCAGTGCAGGTCCTTGGCATACATATTGTGAATTCCAGCTTAGGGTTTTTACGGGATTCCTGGTTTTGTAAACAAGTGGGCATAGCTGGAGTTATCTCCAGTCCTGCCTAGGGTCCCACAGCCACTCAGACCCAAATAAACACACAGACGCTTATATTACTTAAACTGTTTGGCCTAATGGTTCAGGCTTCTTGCTATCTAGTTCTTATATCTTAAATTAACCCATTTCTATAAATCTGTACCTTGCCACATGGTTCATGGCTGACCGGTACTTTACATCTTGTTTCTCATGGCGGCGACAGCTGGCAGCATCTCCTGACTCAGCCTTCCACTTCCCAGAATTCTACTCTCTCTTTGTCCCGCCTATACTTCCTGCCTGGCTACTGGCCAATCAGCACTTTATTTATTAACCAATCAGAGCAACACATTCACAGCATACAGATATCCTCAGCAAATGGGTCTTGGTTTCTTGTGCCTTCTTTTGGGCTTTTGTCCTCCTGTGTGTTTGTCTTGTCCTTTTCCAATGTGTCAGTGTTTATTTGATTGTATTATATTTTATTTTATTATCATCCCTTAGGAGCGTATTGGCTTTCTAAGGAGAGACAGAAAGGGGTGGATCTGGATGGGAGGGGATGAGGAGGAACTAGGAGAAGTAGACAGAGGCAAACTACAAACAGGTTATATTATGTGAGAAAAAAATGCTATTTTCAATAAAAGGAAAAAATTCTAAAAAAAACAGATTCTTTCTTCAAAGAACAAATTTAATTTACAATTTTATATCTCTCATGAAGTTAGTTTTTCATCGTTTCCAGCACAACATTTAGGTCTACCGGCCAGAACTCCAATATGTTCTTATTTAGTGTTTAATCCTCTAACACAATCCAATTAATTACTTCAGTTTTATGGCAAACTGTCTTCGGCCAGCATCCAAGCCTGGACGGACATTCCATGCCTCTCCTCCTCCCAGTCAGCTCCTGAGCTCGGGTGACGTCCATGTCATTACTGAAGAAGCTAGAAAGGTAAAAGCCAAGGAGGAGGAAGGAAATGGCCCTTGCAATACTGTGCCGTGCTTCACCAGCACCATTCCTTACATAAATTATTATTTATCCTGAAATGGAATTCCCCTATGCCTATTACTAAATCAACCCCTTTTTAAAAATTCTTTGTTGGGCCTGTGAAGTCAGTCCCCTGGCCACTTTTTAACCTCCACTCCCTCACCCCACAGCCCACCCAGCAGAACTACAGTGTGAATTCAATGAGAGCCCACAGGTCACAGGCAGAGTCCCAAAGGTATCCAAGTTCAAAATATAGCTCCAGAAAGAAGCACCCAGAGTGTTCTGTTTCTTATGCTGATTGGAGGCTGAATGCAATGACCATGTGGTCACACAGCTAACTAGCATCCTTGCCCCATTTGTTCCCTCAAAGTAATACTCTCCAGGCTGGCAAGACCCAGGCATAGCCATATGATCTAGGTTTGGAGCACACCTTTGATCCCAGCACTTGGTAGGCAGAGGCAGGTGGATCTCTTTGTGTTCTAGACCAGCCTAGTCTACATGGAGAGTTCTAGGACAGCCAAAATTACATAGAGAGACCCTTTAAAATAATAATAATAGCCGGGCGGTGGTGGCGCACGCCTTTAATCCCAGCACTCAGGAGGCAGAGGCAGGCAGATCTCTGTGAGTTTGAGGCCAGCCTGGTCTACAAAGTGAGTTCTGAGAAAGGCGCAAGACTGCACAGAGAAACCCTGTCTCAAAAAACCAAAAATAAATAAATAAATAAATAAATAAATAAATAAATAAATAAATAAATAAATAAATAAATAAAATAATGGTCAGGTGGTATAAGCACCTGCTGCCAAAGCTGATGGCCTGAGTCCAATGCCTGGGACCTACAAAGTGGGAAGAGAAAGCCCAATCCAAGAGAGTTATCTTTTAAAACACACACACACACACACACACACACACACACACACACAGAGGAGAATCAATAGGTATATAAATAAATGTAATTTTAAATTAGAAATAGCTAAATAAGAAAAAGTACTCAAACATAACTAACCTACAATAGACTTTCACATTTTTCATGTCAGCCCGTCTGTGAAGACACTGACTGTAACTTGGAATGTTGATTTCACGACCTACTAACAGGCCACACCTCTCTCCTGGGAAACTGATAGTGTGAAATTCAGCCTAGCTTTTACTGCGGCGTTCCCAAAGCCCCCTTCCCTCTTTGGCTCTACTAGGATTTTCTTCTGGTGACCTGCAGTGGTCGGTGTTCTCAAATATTGCTGAATGTGGACTGGTATCTTCTTTGTTACACTTGCGTTCAGGTGAATGAGTCCAACGCCATCCCTCTAGAGCAAAGATTCTCAACCTGTTGGTTGTGACTCCTTTGGGGGTTACATGTCAAATATCATGCTTATTAGATATTTACATTATGATTCATAGCAGGAACAAAATTACAGTCATGAAGTAGCAACGAAATAATTTTATGGTTGGGAGTCATGAGGAACTGTATTAGACCGTCACAGCATTAGAAAGGTTGAGAACCACTGCCCTAGAGACTGTCTCACCCACATCCCTTTCACAAGTGTTTTGGTACCCAGCTTTGTTATCCGACACTTATAAATCAGGTCTCCTGATGGGCAGCAACAGGGGATGTGTACTTTGGCACATTCCTTGACAAAAGTGAGGAGTCCTTCTTAGACCTTCCTTCTCTCTTGGTAGAAACTGATCTGGCATTCTTGTAGCCCTCCACCTAATGTCACCCATTCTGAGATGGCAATTGGTTGAACATTCTATCAGGCTCTAGACCAGGCACCCTGCAAATGGCACCCTGGGATTATATAACACAGGGACTCTCCTCACAGGTAAGAACAGAAATGACATGATTGAAGCCAGCCTCAGAAGATGCTGAAGGCATTAGAATTAAAACCCACAAAGGCGCTGGGCAGTGGTGGTGCACGCCTTTAATCCCAGCACTCGGGAGGCAGAGCCAGGCGGATCTCTGTGAGTTCAAGTCCAGCCTGGTCTACAAAGTGAGATCCAGGACAGGCTCCAAAGCTACACAGAGAAACCCTGTTTCAAAAAAAAAAAAAACAAAAACAAAAACAAAAAAGACCACAAAGGCAGCAAACTGTTAACACTGAAAGTGTGAGTGAGAAAATACTTAATCTTCTCAGGAGAAGTGAAGCAACATGGAAGACTACAGAAATACACATCGCCTGAGCCATGGATGGAGGCTTGGAAGTGGGGCTCTTAAGCCACACCTGCTGCTGGCTCCTTTGACTTCTCCAAGTGAATGATTTTTGTTAGTCACCAACATTTTAAAACCTGGATTTCCACATTCCCTGGAAAGCCTGAAAGTGCTGCTAACAGTAGGCCTAGATTGCAGGGCCACCAACAACCAGATTCTGAGCCACAGGTACCAGCTATGGCCAAGCAAATTGTCCCCACTGTGCTGTAGTCCCCTGTGTTCTGGAGAGAGTTCCTCAGCTGCACTCCTTTCCAAACCTATGTGTGTATCTAAGTATGCAATCATCGATCTATAATGGTAATGGAACTGTGGGTTAGAAGCTAGAGATAGTTCCTGAAGGTGGGTGTTTATCTAGATTAGAAGGGAATAGATTTTTCCAACATGTATATCATTTTACCCTTCTCAGGGTAAAAAAGCAGGGACCAGCCAGGCGGTGGTGGCACACGCCTTTAATCCCAGCACAAGGGAGGCAGAGGCAGGAGTTCAAGGCCAGCCTGGTCCACAGAGTGAGTTCCAGGACAGGCTCCAATGCTATACAGAGAAACCCTGTCTCGAAAAACAAACAAAGAAAAAAAAATCAGAGATAAGTACCAGGGAAAGCTGGTCAAATATGCAACCAAGAGGCTGCCCTGTGCCACAGCCTTGAGTCCACAACCTTGTAGGGTAGCCCCAGACTTGTCAACTCAGTTAAAACAGGGAAGACCTAATGACATGCCTTGATTCACACTTAGGGACAATGACGACCTCTGCTTTCCAAAACGTCCAGAATGTAACTGACCCTCAGAGGAGCAAGCTACATCAAGCCACTGAAGACAGCAGTGAGCCTGATAGGGTCAGATATTGTATAACTAAGAACCTGGGATTCTCTGCCTTGGTGTCTCATCTGGCCCAATTTCTATCAAGAGAGAAGGAAGCTCTAAGGACTCCTTGTTTTTGTCAAAGAATGTGCTAAAGTACACATTCCCGTTACTGCCCACAGGGAGACCTCATTCATATATCTCCAAATAACATCCAGTGGTATGTGTCTGTTCATGATTTTTTTTAATAATTTAAGACTTTTTTATGTACATGTTTCACCTGCAGAATGTATGTGTACTGTTTTCCCCATGCATGAGTCCCCCAGAGATCACCAGGAGTCCAAACTAGTATGCAAAAGCAGAGTCTTTACTGCAAGATTGAGTTTGGGCTTCCCATCTCTTCTGATACAGCAGTTGGATCAGGGAGAGCCTTGAATTTAGTTATGGCAGGGTTTTTAAGGAGTAAAGGAGTTGGGGGTGGGGGTAGAGAAATTCCGGATTCAGATGGGAGTTGAACTCCTGATTGGGCAGGAGTGAGGTAACAGAAGTCTTGTGAAACAAGGATTGGTACTGACATTGCCACAAGGAAATTGGCAACCTATATAGAAGTTATGTAAGCTATCCTTTATGTCTTGGACCATCTAGTATTTGTTTGTCTCGATTCTGATTGGTTCCCCTGCAGGGCACAGTTTGTGACTTTTCCTGGTTATTGTAATGGTGAGGCCTAGTCCCAGTGTTGTTAGCCTGCAGCCTGTCATGGCTGCACCAATGTTAAGTTAGGCTTCTTCATGTACCAAGTGTGTGGCCTGTTCCTGACAGGTCAGAAAAAGGTGCCAGATTCCCCAGAATGATAGTTGTGAACCACCATGTGGATGCTGTGAAACCAAATCAAGGTCATCCGCAAGAGCAAAGGATGCTTTTAACTGCCATGCCATCTCTTCAGCTCTTGCTCAGAACTTTTCATACTTAAAGAAGTGATGCCGGGCAGTGGTGGCGCACGCCTTTAATCCCAGCACTCGGGAGGCAGAAGCAGGTGGATCTCTGTGAGTTCAAGGCCAGCCTGGTCTACAGAGTGAGTTCCAGGACAGGCTCCAAAGCTACAGAGAAGCTCTGTCTCGGAAAAAAAGAAAAAGAAGAAGAAGAAGTGATGACTGAGCAGGACAGCGGTGGTGCACACTGTTAATCCCAGCACTCAGGAGGCAGAGGTAGGCGGATCTCTGTGAGTTTAATGCCAGCCTGGTCTACAGAGTGAGTGTTTGGGGACAGCCAGAACTACTCAGAGAAACCCTGTCTCAAAAAAGAAAACAAACAACAAAAGCGATGATAGACATAAATTTAAAATAACCCAACATTCACTTTTTCTGCAAAGTCTGTGTCCCATACTAACAATACTGAGAATATGCTGGGCGGTGGTGGTGCACACCTTTAATCCCAGCGCTTGAGAAACAGAGGCAAGCAAATCTCTGAGTTCAAGGCCAGCCTGGTGTACGTAATGAGTTCTAGGACGACCAGAGCTGCACAGAGAAACCCTGTCTCAGACAGACAGACAGACAGACAGACAGACAGACAGACAGACAGACAGATAGATAGATAGATAGATAGATAGGTAGATAGATAGGTAGATAGATAGGTAGGTAAGTAGGTAGACAGACAGAGCCTGTCATGGATTTTTCATATTAAAGTCTACTTTAGTCAAAAAATGTCCTGGATCCCGAACTGACAACACACCTTTTTATTTCAGAATGGTTTAGTTAGAAGTGTCTTCTAACTTCCTCAGCCTCCGAACTTTTATGTTACCTTAAAGAGAAAAAAAAGTCTCCCCAGAGAAAAGGAAGGTTTAGTCTCACAGAGAAGAAGCAACACTTAATCAGGGAGAGGCCAGGAAGCTGGGAAACTGAACCAAAGTGCTGAGATGGGAACTGGCATGTCCCTCTGAGTGACTGAAAATAGACCTGTGTCCCTAAGTGTAGAGTTGCTGGGAAATAGGGGGAGATAAGGTGGAGACCAGATGCACTGGAGCTTGAATTCCAGGCTCATGAGGTAGGACCTCATCCGGGGGGCCATTGGGAGCCACAGAAGAATTTTAAAGGAAGAGGCAAGTGTGCCTGGATGCAAGCTTAGTGTAAATGGGGTGGCAGAGACTGGAGACAGCAGGAAATTCTGCAGCATGGCTAGGGAGACAGCTCGGCAGGGGACGCCAGTGGCCCAAACCAGCCTGACAAACAGCTAGCTGAGAGTCCATAACGCAGCAGCGGAAAACGTGGGGAACTGTCCCCAACAAGAAGGCGGAAGAAGAGAAGCTACTCCTGAATGCTCTCCACATCTGCACACGCGCTGGCACACACTGGTGCATGCGCTGGCACACACTGGTGCATGCTGACACACACTGGTACACGTACACACACACACACACACACACACACACACACACACACACACACCTAAATAATACGTTTTCAAGAAATAAGGATTGCATGATGATTGAAGCAACTACAGGCCATGGGAAAAAGGGAAAGAAACAATGGAGCAAAGAGAAGAGCAAGCTGCACACACAGGAGGAACATCAGGAAAATGTAGTCACCCAAGTGTTCTCAACCTCCGCACGCTGGCATCCAGGGCCCAGCCACCCTAAGGGTATTGGCAGCATCCCTGACCTCGACTCACTAAATGCCGGTAGTAAAAAGCCTCAAAGCCCCACCACTTAATAACAACCCCAAATGTCTCCACACACTGCCAAATGTCACGTGGAAGTGAAATGACCTCTGATTGAGAGTCACTGACATCTAGCATCAGAAAGCTTGATTATTTCCAGAAGCGTAAGAGTAGGCAGCCAAGTCAAAGGGGGGGAATGGTCACAAGGCCATTGGTTGTGGTGAATGGCAGTCTCTGAGCATCTCAGGAAGGCTCATTCAATAATGAAGTCCAGGTACAGGAGGTCATGAAGGAAACCGGCAATGTGAAACGAAGGGGCGAGCAAGGCTGAAGCTGCACGAGAAAGTCTGCCTGCAGAAGTGAAGTCCTAACCCAGGTTTGGGGTCTGTGTTGGCCAATAAGAGGCACAGGCTTCTAAATGGAAATCAAAGTTTAAGAAGCAAAAATGTCCCTTCACGTGTCTCCTCCTCAGGCACCTTTACCCCCTGCTCAGCAAGGGTCCATCATGGAGACAGATGCTGCCCAAAAGGACCATAACAAAGACGGGGGCCAGTGACCAAAAGTGTGAGATTGACTTGGGTTTGGCATTTGCAGAACAATAAACGAAGCCTTTGAAGCACTGTTAAACAAAAGCGCCATTTGTCCTATGCTGGCAGCTACAAAGAAAAACAGGATTGCAGCAGAGGACTAAGAAAGAGAAAATGCCAAACTGGGATATGCCTAGGGTTTTCCTGGGTCCTGCCTGAGACCTTATGCCAGGATCCAAGGTCTAAAAGCCAGTGGGTAAGAAAACAATCAAAATGTATTTAATGCAACACAGGAAATGTAGGCTCTTGGGTATTGTGTTTAAAATAACTATTCATTTTTCCCCCTTGTCAGCTCCTTTAAGTTATGCAGTATGGGAAGGGACCGCATTAACAACAAGTACAACAGAAGATTGTGCGCTTTTTAAACGCACAGAGATTGCATTCACTGCCTGCTCTGTCTCTGTGCCTACGAATTAGGGGTGCTAAATTTTATTTATCTCACTTTCTTGTGTGTAGGGGTGGGGGGGGGGGCGCATGACTATGTTCCTCGAGGTGGCAGTGTGCCTGACATTATTTAACATGCTTGTGAGACCTTCGTTCCCTTTAGCATTCCGTGTCTAGCTTGCTTTTTAATCTAGCAGCCCTTCTCTCAAAATGATCTCTCCGCTGCAGATAGATATTTATCCACTCGCTGCTCTCGTCACTCCCTGACAGGACTCACAGGAGCTGCAGCCATTTGGAAAACCCAGCGCAGTCTTAGGGCCTGCTGCTTCTCTCCCACGTTGTTGGAGCTGGGTTTTGGATCACTTAGGTCCAGTTTCTTTGGATTTTAGTAACTGTTCTCAGACGCAGAGGGTGAGCTCAGCAGGGGGGCTTTTGAAAGGGTGGCAGACTTGCTGTGGCAAGAGGAACTTGAGGGAAGAGTTTGCTTTGGCTCACAGTTTGAGGGGGAAAGTGTCATGGTAGAAGTCACGGGTGAGAGCAGCTGGAGGCTTTGGCATCTGGAGCCTGCAAAAAGCCTGGTCACACTGTAGCCAAGGTCAGGAAGGAGAGAGAGGGAGAGAGAGAAAGAGGGAGAGACGGGGGGGGGGGGGGGGGGGGGGGGGAGGGAATACTGACGTTTAGCTCTTTTCCTGGTTTAGGACCTTATTACCCACATTGCAACTCGATCTAGTCCATCGGTTGACACTGATCACATTAGGGAATGTCTTCCTTCCCGACTCAAACCTCTCCAGTAATATATACACAGATAAGCCAGATGTGTGTCTCCTAAGTGATTCCAAGGCCCATCAAACTGAGAATCAAAATGAATCATCACGGCAGGCAGTGGTGGCACACCACCTTTCAATCCTGGCACTCGGGAAGCAAAGGCAGCAGATCTCTGAGTTCAAGGCCAGCCTGGTCTACAGAGCAAGTTCCAGGATAGCCAGGACTACAACATAGAGAAACCTATCTCAAAAAAACAAACAAGCGAATGGTGGGGGTGGGGGGGGACGACACCAACAACAAAAAACAGAATTAACCATCACAAGGAGACAGCTCCTGGTATTTTATTCAAGCCATTTATTTGGAACTCTTCTCCTGTGTCTTTGCAAAGAAAAAGAGAAGTTGAGTCAACTTTTCATTCTAGTTGGGGGTATACAGCTCAGTGATAGAATGTGTGCTAACCGGTCCGGGCGGTGGTGGCGCACGTCTTTAATCCCAGCACTCGGCACTCGGGAAGCAGAGCCAGGCGGGGTCTCGAAAAACCAAAAAAAAAAAAAAAAAAAGAATGTGTGCTAACCATGCGGGGAGCCCCTATATCAATACCCAATCTACACCCTCCTCCCCCTCCCAAGAACCGCTCCTTCTTCCTTCTTACGTGTAAGAGCAGCAGGGCTGCTAGTGTGAGACAGTGTGGTGACAGGCACTGTTTGATTCTCAGATGTGTTTCACTGTAGGAAGGCATGTACTCTCTGCCACGGGATAAAGGTATGGGCCCGCTTACCGGAAGTCTCACCTGACTCAGGGACAATAGCAGGGTCTTCTGAGAGGCCTGTCTATTTTTGACACTCCACTCACACCCAGCAGCATCTCTCACAAGAGAACCTTAGAGTCCCAATATTCCAGAGGGACAAACCATTAAGTACCATCTTTCACTGTCTTCCAAAAGGAAACTTCACAGCAGAACCAGCAATCACTTCCCTTAATAGAGTGATGCATGTCTGTCTTCCCAGTGCTCCGGAGCCTGAGGCAAGAGGCTGGCAAGTTCAAAACTAGATTGAGCTGCTTGGTGAGGCCCTTATATCAAAACACCACAGGCTAAGGATATGGCTCACTGATAAAGCACGTGTCTAGTGTTTGAAAGGTCCTGGGTTCCATTCTCAACAATGACAACAACAACAACAACACACATACACACACACACACACACACACACACACACACACACACACACACACATACACACACAACTCTAATTCCAACAGTAGGGAGCCTGAAGCAGGGGATCTTTTAGTTAGGAAACCATCCCAGACTACATTCTCAACAACAAGAAATTCCAACAACCACACCTCGTTGCCAAGATTAGAAACTTGTGGTTTTCTTGTCCCTTTTTTTAAATTATTTTTCAAAAACTTATTTTACAATGAATAGGGTACCTATTTGTTTCCTAATATGTAAAATGGGGGTGGCCCCTACCTTCCTGTTACTTGAAAGTGACACCACATGCTGATGTCACCAGGCTCGGATATAGTTTGGGTAAGTCCCCAAACCTCAGGCCTATTCTGCTATCTGGGTTCACACACCTACACTACACTGGCATGATTTGGGAGTAAGACCTTAAAATAAGCCATAATTATTCATTTTTAAAAAATACCTTCTGAGGGTCAGCTCTCCTCACTCTCGTATTTGTCGGTAGTATCTTGTGTTTGGGGAGAAGAAGAGGGTAGCTTCTGACAGAATAATGTAAAAGGTGGTCAAACCCTAGGAAATCTGCCCAAGAGTCTTCCTCCAGGAGAAGGCCACCCCTGTCACATACGCTGAGGACCTTGTCTGTTGATCGGAAGCCATTAAGAATTTTCTGCGTGGCCGGGCAGTGGTGGTACACGCCTTTAATCCCAGCACTCTGAGAGGCAGAAGTAGGCAGATCTCTGTGAGTTTGAGGTCAGCCTGGTCTACAGAGCAAGTTCCAGGACAGCCAAGGCTGTTACATGGAGAAACCCTGTCTCTAAAAACTGGGGGGGGGGGGGGGGGGTGGAAGAATTTTCTGTGTGATGCTAAGACATTCACAACCACTGAAGGTTGTACAAAATTTCTTTGTATAATACCCTTCTTCTCCTCCTTCTCCTCCTTCTTCTTCCTCTTTTTTCTTCCTTCTCCTCCTTCTTCTTGACAGAATCTCACTATGTAGCTCTGGCTATCCTGGAACCCACTCTGTAGACCAGACTGGCCTTGAACTAAGAAATCCACCCTCTTCTGCCTCCCAAGTTCTGGGATTAAATGTGTACACCACCATGCCCAACTTATACCCCATTTTTAAAATGAGTAATTTGTTTTTTTTATATCTAGTTTTTCAGTTCCTTACATTTTAGATAGTAGCTCTTTTTTTCCCCCCCAGAGCTGAGAACCGAACCCAGGGCCTTGCACTTGATAGGCAAGTGCTCTACCACTGAGCTAAATCCCCAACCCCTAGATAGTAGCTCTTGATCAGATATATAGTTGGTAAAAAATCTTTTTCCATTCTGTAGACTGCTACTTTGTCCTAATGATGCCGTCCTTTGCCATCCAGAAGCTTTTGTGTTTCCTGAGGTCCCATTTATTGATCTGCATGCCCCTGCCTCTCGAGCACTGGGATTAAAGACATGGACCACCATACCTCACCTGGCCCAGAACTTCCTTCCATACAACAGACTAACCTAGACCTCAGAGATCCTCTTGCCTCTGCCTCCCAGGACTGGGATTAGAGGCACTCATCACCATACCTGGCTAAAATTTCAACCTTTTAATAAATTAATCCTCTAAAATATTTTGGCAGTCACTGGGCGTGGTGGTGCATGCCTTTAATCCTAGCACTTGAGGGCAGAGAGAGGCAGAAGGATCTCTGTGAGTTCAAGGCTGGCCTGGTCTACAGAGTGAATTCCAGGATAGCCAGTGCTATTACATAGAGAAACTGTCTCGAAAAAACAAAAATACAAACAAAACAAAACAAAATTTGGCAGAGGATTCTCAGTCTTCCTCTGTACTAACAAAACATCAGGCCATTGGTCACCCACCCCATTTATTGCAAGTAATAAGCACGGAGCTGAGGATCAGCTCACAGAGAACATAAAAGCAGGGTGTGGGGGCTCAAGATTCAGTTCAGTTGCTAGAGAGCTTACGTAATATGCCCCACCTGGATTCCATCCTCATCATGGTATTAAAAATCCCGGTGCGGTGGGATATATCCCGCGATACTGAGGGTTGGGGATTTAGCTCAGTGGTGGAGCACTTGCCTAGCAAGCGCAAGGCCCTGGGTTCAATCCTCAGCTCCAAGGAAAAAGAAAAAAAAAAGTGTATCATAAGGAAAAAAGAAAAAAAGAAGAGTGCATCATATCCTGCGATACTGAGGACTTGTGTGAAGAAGGAGGAGGAAGAGGAAGAAGAAGGAGCAAAAAACTGGGTGAGTTTCTGGCTAGCAAACGTAAAATCTAAAATCCCTTGCACAGTATAGAACTGTCCTGCTTTGACACTCGCAGTTTAGAACATGACAAATGTGTGAAACACGGGGGCTAAAGCTTGTACTAGTGCTTTTTGGTTCTGTTAGGATTTTTTTTTTCACATGTTTACCTGTGAATTATTCACTTTTCCCATCCACAACTAGGGCTTTCCCTTGGGTGACTGTAGTAGTGATGGGTTCGTTTTCGACACCTCAATGCAATTGAGTAGCTACCTCTGAGCCACTTTTTCCTTAGTAATTTCTCTTCCTTTTGGCTCCTTTGCAGTCTGAAAGAGTCATTAAAAGGTGCCCTGGAAACTTATCTGAGGCAGCGGAGCGCCTACCCTGGAAACCCCGCGGGCAAAAGCCCTGCCCCCACCCGACCTCCGCCCTCGTTGGCTTCCCAAAGCCGGGATCTCAGTGGCCAGTAGAGGGCACACTTACTTTACTTTCGCAAACCAGAAAGCCCGTGCAGCCCCGGGGAGAGGAAGGGGGAAAGAGTCTTTGCAGCTAAATGCAGCCTAGGGATTGGCGGCTCTTGGCGTTTGAGGCAAAATCCTAGAGGCTGTAGTCATTTTGCAATCCTTAAAGCTGAATTGTGCAATGAGCTCGATCTGGAGGAAGATACTATCATTTAACAGCTGAACCCTGAGTTGCAAACTCAATGGATAATAACTACCTTGAACAATGTGCACACTATACACTCTATACAGTAGTTTTTTTCTTCTTCTTTTTTAAGGGGATATCAGTGGGAGGTTTCTTAAAATGCCTTGGAGTGAAGAGTCATGAATGAGATTACTTCGGGTTTTGATGCTGTGGGATAAGAAAATCCCAAGGGAATTTTTCATTATATAATAAACCTAGAGCAGAGTAAAAGACTCATGTTTCAAATTGGTTAGTAGGCTAGGTTATCATATATATGCATATGCATATCTATGAAGTGTGTATGTGTTTGAGGATTGTATGTAATGCACAGCAATGTATTCAGGGGAAAAGTAAACTGGGAAATTAATGTATAAATTAAGTCAGCTTTTAATTAGCTCAAGCCACACACAGACATAAATAAAAACTCAAAAACGTAACATTTCTTTGATCAGATCGGCGCCGGCTTTCTTTTTTTAAGTGCCTAATTACAATTCCAGTAATAAAGAGGAAAGAAAGACTTGGGTTTGTTCGGGGAGGAAGGGGTTAACAGTTTCCTTTATTTTAGGGTCTTCACAGGCTCCCCAGATCCAGATCCGAGTTGGCAAGTTCTACTCCTCCCCCTTTCTGGGAAGTCCGGGTGTCCCTCCTAGCCACCCACCCACTGTGTATTCTCGCGTCTAGCGCCTTGATTTCCCCCAACCTCTAAGCCGGAGTCTGGTGCAACTTGGCTCCACAGGGGCAAAGAGGATTTGCCTCTTGTGAAAGCTGGCTGTGGAATAGGAACTCTGAGTGAGCGCGGGTGGGATGGGGTGCAGACCGGCAGAGACTCGACCTAGAGGATCCGGGTGGAGCGCACCCACCACCGCTCCCCTACTGTACTCCAGCTCTGGAATGCGCAGGGAGACCTACATGGTTAGATTGAACTGGGGGAACAACCGCCTCCCACCCCTCTGCCTGGTGGAAGTCGGAGCCAGAGGTGCTGGAGTGTGTGTGTGTGTGTGTGTGTGTGTGTGTGTGTGTGTGTGTGTGTTTTTTAATAGCAAATTGGGGGATCCATTCTGGAAAGAATGTATCCAGTCAACATAGCTGTACGTCCAAAATGCATAATGCCCTCCCCAAAAGATGCAGTGGGTGTTTATTTATAAGTGGCTCTCCAAGTATACGTGGCAGTGCGTTGCTGGGCAATTTTAATAATTCCAGGCATCGTTTTCCTCTGTAGACCTTGTCTGTCATTGATTCCCATCTAACACTGCACACACTGAACAGGGGCTCATAGATAACCCATTCTTTCTTCCTTCCCTTTTCTAAATTCTGTTTTCCCAACCTTAAGAGAGGCGCCTGGCCGCCCGGGACGTGCGTGACGCGGCCCAGGGTACAAGGCGTATTGTGCCGAGCTAGGCAGCTGTTCCACCTGCGGTGTCTGAAACACGCAGGACAAGAACATAGTTCACCAGGAGCGGTGCGCCCAAAGAACAGTACGGAAAGGGAAAGGACGTGCGCCCCAGCAAGAGAAAATGGTCGGGCGCGCTGTTAATTCATGCTGCGCTTTACTGTTTACTCCCCAGGAACTGGAGTACTGGGCTGCAGGGTTGAGGCTCCTCCTCTTTCCCTGGCTCCCCACTAGCGCCCCTCTCGGGTTCCCAAAGCAGAGAGCGGGGGGGTGGGAGGGAGAGAGAGAGTCTTTGGCGGATCCCCGCCCACCAGCCCTTTATAATCCCGGGGTCTACGCGGCCGAGGACCCCTGGGCTGCCCTGCTCTCGGCCGCCGCCGCCGCCGCGCCCCACTCTGCTCCCCCCTCCCTGCCTCTAGAAGGGCAGGGCTTCGCCGAGGCTTGGCGGGAAAAAGAGCCGAGTGGGAGGGATCCTGAGAGTCGCAGTATAAAAGAAGCTTTTCGGGGCGTTTTTTCTGACTCGCTGTAGTAATTCCAGCGAGAGACAGAGGGAGTGAGCGGGCGGGTTGGAAGAGCACAGTGAGCAGAGCCGCGCTCCGGGCGTCCTGGGAAGGCAGCTTGGGGAGTGAGAGGGGCTTTGCCTCCGGGCCTGCCGCCCCGCGCCCCAACCCTCCGGCTGACCTAGCACCAGAGATCGCAACCCTCGCCCCATCTGGGAAACTTTGCCCATTGCAGCGGGAGGACACTTTTGCACTGGAACTTACAATCTGCGAGTGAGGATAGGACTCCCCAGGCGCCGGGGAGGAAATTTTTGTCTATTTGGGGACAGTGTTCTCTGCCTCTGCCCGCGATCTGCTCCCCTGAAAGGAGCTCCTAAGCGCTCTTTGAAGGCTGGATATCCTTTGGGCGGTGGAAAACCCGGTAAGCACGGATCTGCTGGTCTTCTCTTGTATTTTCTCTGCGTCTTGAATGCAGCGGCTGCTTGTCAGGGTAGTCTTTCTTCCATTCCTGTGCTTTTGACACTTTTCGCAGAGTAGTTGGGGTAGGCCGGGGTGGAGCTGGGGTGAATCCGAGTCTGGGTAGAGAGACTTGTCAAGATGACAGCGGAAAGGGGAAAGGAAAAACCGGGGTGCCTTTTGAAATTGGGTTCCAGAGGTTACTCTGAGTTGACACTGACTCTGTCCTGTTGGACATTATTGCTTTACTACATTAATTGCTATTTGTGTCCTTTGGGGGGTTGGACCCGGAGGTCGCTTCTCCCTGGACAGAAAGTCCTTCGTATCCTGAGGTCTTTGGAGAAGGCTTTACCTTTTGCGTGTGGGATAGAGAAGGCTCGGCAGCCTCTGACTTTTCCCAGTCTCTGGGAGGGCATTTAAATTTCGGCGTAGTCCATTTCTGACAGCCGGAGACCGACTCAGATGTGCGTCCCGCCCGCCAATCCCCGGCGGCGATTCCAACTTGCCCCTGTTCCTTTTAAGAAGTTGCCATTTGGCTTTAAAAATAGTGATAATAGTAAAATTTCAACCTGACCTCCACGGTATTAGGACTTGGTGCTGGGCTAGCGCAGTGACGGAAGGCAAAACTGGGGCAGGGATGTGACCGATTCGTTGGGGGAAACCAGGGGGAAATCCTCACATTCCGGATTGGGATCCGCGGGTATCCCCGCGCCCCTGAATTGCTAGGAAGACTGCGGTGAATCGTGATCTGGGCTGTTCCGTAACAGCTGCTACCCTCGGCGGGAGAGGGAAGACGCCCCGCTCAGGGTGCTGAATCGCTGCGGGGTCTCTGGCGCAGTGGCGTCGCGGTATAGAGTGTAGAAGGGAGGTGTCCCTGTTATTATTTGACACCCCCTCCCCTTTTATTTGGCGAGGCTTGTTAAAGCGGGAGGCTGAGCTCGCCCCTCTAAGCCAGCAATCGGAAAGAAAAGCCGGCAGAGGAAGGAAGGGGGGCGCGCTGGGGGTGGAGAAAGAGGAGGGCGGAGAGGGGCGGCGGCGCCGGCTGGGTAGGAGCGCAGCGACGGCGCAAGTGGGGACCCGGACCGGGTTGGCGGCGCAGAGAGCTGGTGCGGGAGGGAGCCTAGCACCGCGGCGCCTCTCCCCTTTCTCCTTCAGGTGGCGCAAAACTTTGCGCCTTGGCTTTTGGCAGGCTGTATTCCCTACAGTCGCCTCCCTCAGCCTCTCAAGGAGGCCAAGGCCTATGGCGATTCCTGGGCGTCTGCAGGGCTAAGTCCCTGCTCCAAGGAGGCGGGGACTCGGAGCAGCTGCTAGTCCGATGTGCGTTGAGATAGTAGGGAGTGAAAGAGCGCTTCCCCCCAACACACATACACACACACACACGCGCGCGCACACACACACACACTTGGAAGGACAGCACACTGGAAGGGGAGTGGTTCAGGATTGGGGTACGCGCTGCGCCAGGTTTCTGCATCAACCAGAGCTGGGTAACTCTAGCCTTGCCTCCCCCTTCTGTGCCCCCTCTAGCAGACAGCCGCCACGATGCCCCTCAACGTGAGCTTCGCCAACAGGAACTATGACCTCGACTACGACTCGGTGCAGCCCTATTTCATCTGCGACGAGGAAGAGAATTTCTATCACCAGCAACAGCAGAGCGAGCTGCAGCCGCCCGCGCCCAGCGAGGATATCTGGAAGAAATTCGAGCTGCTGCCCACCCCGCCCCTGTCCCCCAGTCGCCGCTCGGGGCTCTGCTCTCCATCCTATGTTGCGGTCGCTGCGTCCTTCTCCCCAAGGGAGGACGACGACGGTGGCGGCGGCAACTTCTCCACCGCCGATCAGCTGGAGATGGTGACCGAGCTGCTTGGAGGAGACATGGTGAACCAGAGCTTCATCTGCGATCCTGACGACGAGACCTTCATCAAGAACATCATCATCCAGGACTGTATGTGGAGCGGCTTCTCCGCCGCCGCCAAGCTGGTCTCGGAGAAGCTGGCTTCCTACCAGGCTGCGCGCAAAGACAGCGCCAGCCCGAGCCCCGCCCGCGGGCACAGCGGCTGCTCCACCTCTAGCCTGTACCTGCAGGACCTCACCGCCGCCGCGTCCGAGTGCATTGACCCTTCGGTGGTCTTCCCCTACCCGCTCAACGACAGCAGCTCGCCCAAGTCCTGTACCTCGTCCGACTCCACAGCCTTCTCTCCTTCCTCGGACTCGCTGCTGTCCTCCGAGTCCTCCCCACAGGCTAGCCCCGAGCCCCTAGTGCTGCATGAGGAGACACCGCCCACCACCAGCAGCGACTCTGGTAAGCGGGCCCCCTTGTGAGCAGCACAGAACCGGAGAGGTTGGATAGACCTCCTTCTCCACTGCTCATTGGCATTAATTCAATTGACCCCTGGGCTCACCCCGTCTTTCCCTTCTCTGTCTAAGGGCTCTTCATCCCTGGATTCCTGTGCTTCAGCGATTCCCTCCCTCCCCTTCCCCCCAGACCGCCCTGGTTGTCAGCCTCTTTCCCCCCCCCCCCCCCCCCCCCCGCCCTTCCCACCCCTCAGGAATTTCATTTGGGTTTTTAAATCTTCTGGCTTATCTTTCAACTCAATCCACTCCCTTTTACCTCTCCTAAGCATTTTAATTACCCTGGGAAGGGTGTGAATGAGGATAAAAGAGAATTACCTGCTTCTTCTCTTGACTTCCGGAAAAAATATTTGAATTTTAATGGATAAGTTTATACAAGACCCAAGTGAAGCCACAGCTGAAGCTGGACACCCTTTAGTCTCAGTGCCAGGCGCTGGTGAAAGTTCCTAAAGACTTGAGATGGTCATTTTTTTTTTCATCCTGTTTTGAACACTTCAAAGCCAATCCTGCCCAATTTGGATTTCTTTTTTTTTTTCTCCCCCCTCCCACACCCCTACCAGGACGTTTGGCAAAGCTGCAAGACTTTTTTTAATTATTGTGCTGACGGTAAAATAGGGAGTTGCTAAAGTCATACCAAGAGATTTGCAGCTCTCACTCACAGCACCTGAAGGGTTCTTGGTAAAGTCCCTTAAAAATAGGAGGTGCTTGGGAATATGCTTTGCTTTGGGTGTGTCTGAAGCCTCATTAAGTCTTAGGTAAGAATTGGCATGGATGCCATATCCTGGTACATGGTAATTTTCTCACCTGTGCCCTAACCCTGTTCTCCTTCCTTTCTGGGGAGAAGGGGTAATGGTGTCTAGATCTGGGTTCTTACTTTCTTCAGCATCTTTTGTGACAAATCAGTATTTGGTATTTGCATAGCATTGGTGAAATCCTATATAGTGGCTGGGTTTAAGGAGGCATTACTAACAGTGCTCTTCCACTTCCTTCCTTCAGAGGAAGAACAAGAAGATGAAGAAATTGATGTGGTGTCTGTGGAAAAGAGGCAGCCCCCTGCTAAGAGGTCCGAATCAGGGTCATCCCCATCAGGAGGCCACAGCAAACCTCCACACAGCCCACTGGTCCTCAAGAGGTGCCATGTCTCCACTCATCAGCACAATTATGCAGCGTCCCCCTCCACGAGGAAGGACTATCCAGCTGCCAAGAGGGCCAAGTTGGACAGTGGCAGGGTCCTGAAACAGATCAGCAACAACCGCAAATGTGCCAGCCCCAGGTCCTCAGACACCGAGGAGAACGACAAGAGGCGGACACACAACGTCTTGGAACGTCAGCGGAGAAACGAGCTCAAGCGCAGCTTTTTTGCCCTGCGTGACCAGATCCCGGAGTTGGAAAACAATGAAAAGGCCCCCAAGGTAGTTATCCTCAAAAAAGCCACCGCCTACATCCTGTCCATCCAAGCGGAGGAACACAAGCTCATCTCAGAAAAGGACTTACTGAGGAAGCGGCGAGAACAGTTGAAACACAAACTCGAGCAGCTTCGAAACTCTGGTGCGTGAACTGACCTCGCGCGCCGCGAGGAGGAGCTGGGATCGCTCGTGTATTCTCACTCCTTACTCAGGGAGAGTAAGGAGAACGGTTCCTTCTCTTAGAACTGATGCGCTGGACTTGAAATGCATGCTCAAAGCCTAACCTCACAACCTTGGCTGGGGCTTTGGGACTGTAAGCTTCAGCCATAATGTTAACTGCCTCAAACTCTAGGCATAAAAGAACTTTTTTTTATGCTTCCCATCTTTTTTCTTTTCCTTTAACAGATTTGTATTTAATTGTTTTTAAGAAAAAAAAATCTTAAAGTTTACCCACTTTTCCCATGTACATAGGGCCCTTAAATGTAAATAACTTTAATAAAACGTTTATAACAGTTATACAAGATTTTAAGACATGTATTATAAACCATAATTTTTTTTATTTAAATACATTTTCATTTTTAAAGTTGATTTTTTTCTATTGTTTTTAGAAAAAAATAAAATAATTGGAAAAAATATAACTGAGCCAACTCCTACGTTGTGTTTTGTTTCCTCTCCCTCTTGATTTTCTCTTCCTCAATTACAGATTAACAGAATTCGACCATTTTCACAAGGTGGGTTGACAAAGATGGGAAGAGTTAGCGAAAGAAAGGCAAGGGGTTTTCATTGTTAAAATGGGGTTGGGGGCCTCAAGGCCTTTAAATTCTCAGGGTTAGGAGACACTTCCTACAAATGGTGATAAGAACCAGAGTTGATAGTTAGGAAAGGGCAAAAGGCAGGTGAGAAGGTTAGATGCAGGAGAAGGAGAAGCAAGAGGTTAAAAGATAACAGTTAAATATACAGAGAGGGAAGGGATGGCAAAATCCCCTGCAGTTAACTGAAGCCATTCCCCCTGTTCACTTCAAGCCAGGGACTCTGCCCTGCAGAAGAGCCGATGGGGGAAGGGAGGGAGCCACCTCTTACTCTTTGCTTATGGCTCCCAGGTTGCGGCAGTCCCTTCCCCTCACTTATCTCCTAAGCCTCAGAAGAACTTGAGGAAGAATACTACCACTGCTAGGCTTAACCTGGTTTCCAGAACAAAGTATAAAGGTTCAGAGAGGGGTGTCCAGCTCAATGCGTGATGACCCAGAACAAAAATCAGAAGGCATGCTGCCACACCTTGGTACACCACACATCTGGGTGTCCTTAGCTGGGGAAAGCTGCTGGTTAGGGGCCTGAGAATGAACTCCACTTGGACCATGCACTGTTCTGAGCTTTGACTTAGAAGTCTAAGGTAGTGCCATAAAAGAGGTACTGGGATATCCTCATACTATACAGATAGAAACAAACATGAAATGACCCATCTGTGCACCCAAGGGATTCAGCATCAATTAACACTTAGTTTATCCAGTAAGAATAACCCTGCTACCTATGAGAACAGGAGTCATTTAAGTTTCAGTATTCAGACCTATTCAGGCATCAGTTCCTCTCTTTTTGTTGGTGGGTTTTCTGAGGTTTTGTGGGGATTTTGGGGGGTGGGGTGGGGGTTATGTTGTTGACTGTTACTTAGTCTTTTACTCTGAGAATCACATAGCTCGTTCACCTTGGTCTTACCCATTTTTTTTTTAACACATCAGAAACCTGCTTGCCCCTGGGAAGAAGCCAGTTTGGAAAGGCTACTGTTCAGATCATAAAATAAAACATACTTAGGCTTTGTCATGTGAGTCATTATTTTAGAAATTGCAAGCTCTCCTTCCTCCCAAGCACTTTCACACACTCATGACACATGCTCATCATTAGTCCATGAGAAGGCATGTTTGAATGGGTGTCTTATTAATTATAAGTCTCTGAAAACCCACAGACCAAGCTAGAAACTGGAACACATCAGGAGAGGCCACAGGAAGGTACCCTAAGCATTCTAAATGACTTCGTTGTCTCAGAGAAGGTCTCTAGCATCCTGGAGTGTCTTTGGGACTTGAATCTACCATCACTCATAAACCAATAAGTAATCCTGTCTTTGGCCTCCTAAAATAAATCAATTCAAGCATTTAATGTTCAGTTTTTTTTATCTTTCTTTTGGAATCTTTTAAACCCACCCTCAGCTTCAAACTGTCAAACCCTCTCTCCTAAATTCAAAGGAAAAGACAAAACCCAGACATTGAATAGTTCAAAGGGTAACAAAAGTGGGGGTACTCTTAAACAGTTCCCTCTTTGCCCCTTTGTGGCTCTAGACTGGAGTGCAGCCCTGGCATGACTCACTGGAGAACTGGGAAGATGGTAGGTGAATCACTACGTCTAGGCAAGCCCAAGGAATGGGAGAGCAGTCCTCGTTAGGAAAACAACTCCCTGTTCCAAATGATCAGGAAACAAGCTTAAGGATTTAGAGTTTGCCTGTGGGGGAAGGAAGGGAAGTATCCCAGGTGCCTATCAGGGTACCTCTCAGCTTTACCACGCCAGGGAATGAGCTGAAAAACAGGACATCAGCCAGCTTCCTTCCAGAAAGTCAGGAAAGCTCTCATAGCCAGTCTGGATTCCCAGGGGTCTGGGACATTGTGCAATCAAATTAGTACGTAGTAATCAACATGAAGGGTGAAGGGGGAGGAGCTTTCGACTCAGCCTGGATTATGCAAAATTTAGCTAATCTCCGTCATTTGGCCAGGACATTGGGATTGAGGGCTCCCCCAGAGGATTCCTGGGATGGTGTTGTTCAGGGATAGACTGGACAAGGAAGAAGGAAGGGCTGTTTCATGCTGCCATTTGGGGGCAACATTGGAGACCAACATTAAAAAGCAGTCAATCCAATTTGAAGATGAACAAAGTTTTCACAACCCCAGAACAGGACTTGGATCATTCCAAGCTTGGATATGTAAGCAGAGTCCTCTGCTGGTCTTTAAGACGAACTTTGGCACCAAGTTTGGAAAAGAGGACCAAAAAAAAAAGTGAGGGGATTTTTCTGTGGCTTGTTTACAATAACCAATGACTCATTCAGTTAATAATTTTTTAGCATGACTGTTAAGGGACCCTGAAGCATTTCTTCCCTACAAAAACTAATCCTTAGGTTATAACATGCTGGAAGATGGTCCTCAAGCCTGTCTGTAAATATACCACTAGGTACCTTGGGGGAACAAATGTTTCACTTAAGGTTAGAGAGCACTCTAGGTCTATTTCAAAGGAGGGGAATGTAGAAGTAAAGTTTCAAACGGGACAAGAGCAGGGGCTTATTTTAAACAATGAAGCCTGGACTGTGGTTGTCTTTCATTGAAAAGACGCTTACTTGGCATGTATAAGGACCCATGCTTGATCCCCAACACTACAAAAATAAATAAAACTAGACTAAAAGGATATCCCTACTCATTACCAGACTCTTAGCAAATTTTTGTTGTTGTTGTTCAATCTCTTTGCGGAGAAATGCAACAAACCGCCAGTTTAGGGACAACACCCAGTGACCGAGGCTTTGCCAAGCTGGTGTAAGTTGACTAAATGACTGAGTGGATTTCCCTTTTGAGTTTTATTTCACTCACTCTTAGGCTACACTAAGCTCTTTAGGAAGACAGGGTTGAGGAGAACAAGTGTTAATGGGATGTAGATCTTCTGAGGCTGAAAAGAATGTCCTTTGTTCCTAAACAATGCCTAGGGGCTCCACCACAACCCCCAACACTCTCTTCCAGTTATCCCCACAGCATCCCATTAAAGGCTGAACTCTCCAGTGCAGCCAGAGGTCTGTAGAGTTGGCGACTGGGAGCTCTAGGGAAAGCTATGTTAGAATACACCTGCTGTCTGCAGGACCCCACAACCAACTCAGCTGGAGGACAGTTATTGAATGTGACAATACTGAAGTTTATACACAGACATATTAAATTGCTAGCCCAAAGTCACATAATCACTAGCAATAATAGCAATCAATGTTTACTGTGTGCTAAAAATTTGACATACATTATCTCATTTTATTTCTAAAGCATCTCCTTTTGTTTGTTTGTTTGTTCATTTGGTTGGTTGGTTTGGTTTGGGTTTTGGTTTTTTGAGACAAGGTTTCTCTGTGTATCCCTGGCTGTCCTGGAACTTGCTCTTTAGACGAGGCTGGCCTCGAACTCAGTGAACTTCTGTCTCCCAAGTGCTAGGATTAAAAGCATGCACTATTATGCCCAGTTTATCTCAAAACAACACTTAGGAAGTAAATTCTGTTTCTTTCTTTGGGGGGAAAGGGTCTCACTATGTGGCCCTGACTGGTCTAGAACTGAGAGAGCTACCTACCTCTCCCTGCTGAGTACTGGGTTTAAAGGCGTATGCCTCCCGACCCAGCAGTGAGTTCTATTTGTAAAGCCCTTGTTGTACACAAGACCAAGACTGGGAGCTGTTGATTTGCCTGCATTCACAAAACTGAAAAACAATGAGAGCAGATATCATTTAGATTATTTATTTGATCGTACATATTTGAGTCCCTACTACGCATTCATACTGTGCATGTGTGTGTATTGAGGGATGGGGGGATAATAATAAATAAGCCATAGCAGGTCCTGCCCCAGGTATTTGTAATCTGGCTGTGAACAAATAAAGCAACAAACACGGAGGCGCTAAGTCAGTTTATTGCCTTTTTCAATATGCTATTTTTAATTTATTGCACTGGGGGTAGACTCTAGGGCCTCGTGCATGCTAGGTAAGTGCTCTATGATGAGTAACATCTCCAGAGACTGTGGAATTTTTTTATTAAAAGTTTCAGGGCACTTCGATGGAGTAGGTGGGAGTTCAAGTCCTGGGAACATGGAGTGAGGACAGAGTCTGGGAAGTTTTGAGAAAGAAGCTAAAGGAAAGGCATCAAGAGCAGATTGCAGGGAAGCCCAAGTGAGGGAGAGCGAATGCCAGAAGGATGCTTTGCTATTTGAACTGTATCTAAGGCAGCAAGAGGTACAGCGAGGATCCACTGGATTAGGCAAGAGGATGCTTCTCCAGGCCACTCCTTCTGTCTCCATCCACCCAACCACTATCCTCCTGCTCCTTCATCTGCTTGAGACAACAGCCTATAGTTAGGTAATTAGCTGTCCCAGCACCCAGCCCTCCTGCAGTACTTTGGTTTTTGTTTGTTTGTTTTTTGAAACAGGATCTCACTATGCAGGCCAGGCTGGCCTCAAACTCTAGAACCTCCTGCCTCAGCCCGTTGAGTGCTGGGATTGGTTTCAGTATTTTCTCCAGGAATTCCCACTGTATGGTTCTCAGATGCAAAGACAGTCATATTCTCAGTTAAAATCCTATTTTTGCTTTGTTTTGTTTTGTCGTGTTTTGGTATGTGGTTTTGTTTTTGTTTTGAGATAGAGTACCATATTGCCAAGAATGGACTTGAACTCACTGCAACCGAGGAGAAATTCAAACAGCAGGAGCTTCTACCATCTCCCAAGTGCTAGGATTACTGACATTCTACGCCAACTCTCACAGAAAATGTTCTAACGAGCCCTAGGACTTGATGAAGTCTGAGAACAACTGTCTCTTCCACCACAACGAACCCAGCCATCTTTTCAAATCCTAGATACACCAGGCCTTTGCTTATCGTAAAACTCCTTAGTGGATTCCTGCTGCCTACTGGATTAAGTTTAAAGCCACCCTCCCATCCTCTCTGGCACTAACACTCACCACCTACCCATCCACAATCGTGGCAGCCGGTCAGCCTGTCACACCCTTAACTCAGCCCTCTATGTTCGCCTTTAGTAACATTGAGACAAGGCCAGTTTGGGGATTCTACTTCCATCCTTCCAGATCACATGTCCTGCTCATCAGGTCCGTTCATGGACGAATAGAACCTCATCGGTCTTACTCAACAGTGCCTGGCCTGAAAATGCAATTCAGTAATTCTTTAAATGGCTGAGTGAAGGGTTGTTTGATGGCTTGATGACGCATCTGACCTGAGCAGGAGGTGAAGGGGAAGCAAAGTTGTTTTAAGATGCACAGCTGGAAAGGGAAGGGAAGAGCTGGGTACATCGGGTGAAGGAAAGGATTTTGATTAGGCATGCTTTGCTTGATGTGATTTTGAGCTGATAAAACAGAGGCATAATTGGTTTGCATGATGGTAGGCTAGACTCGAGAGGAGAAGAATTACAGACAGAAAAGAAAAGGAATCCAAGTGGCCAGTCATAGGTGAGTAACTGGAGGGTAGCTTTGCTTTGCTCGCTCGGTGTCGGGAGCTCTTTCTTAGCTGTGTGTAGAGTATGACTGACCAAGTGCAAAGGAATGCTTTCCTCCCCTTCTCTACGTAAGGATTCTGCCAGGTGGTGACCTCACTGGCCAGGCTGTTCTCCTTGGGATCCCACAGCTCTCTACCTGCACCAGTTGCCATGTCTGTCTTTAGAGAAATACATGTTTAAACCTCTTTCCCCTCCCCTCCCCCCACCCCCCAGCTTTTGAGATTGGATCTCTCCATTTTGTAGCTTTGACTGTCCTGCAACTCACTGGTGCAGACCAAACTTCCCTTGAACTCAGAGATCTGCCTACCTTTGTCTCAGGAGTGCTGGGATTAAAGATGTGCACCACCACATCTAGCCTTGCTAGAATTTTTAAGAATAGGGAGGGAGGGAGGGAGGGAGGGAGGGGAAGGACAGATGTTAGTTTATGCGACCGAGACATGACTGTATCCAAAGCTCAAACACGAACTTCAGTATCCTCTCCGTAGTTTCGTCTCAAACACAGTTGTCTCACAGCTGCCAGCAGCTGTAGGCCGTTGTGGATTCCTTTAAAGATTTAATTTTATTTTTCAAATTTTTATTTGAGTTTTTTTGGGGGGGGCGGGGGGGGTGGAGATGGAAGAGTTGAGACTGAGTCTCACTCTGTAACGCAAACCGCCTGCCACAGTCCGGTTTCATCTTCCGAAACGGTGCGCTGACTTGTTGGCTTTTGAAGAATGAAAACCCCTCCCTTCCAGCCAGAAGAAAGCAGCAGTAAGGATTGTGATTGGTCTTCTGGAGCCACGTGCCCACCTTTAAACCAGCTAATAGATCTGGTTGCCAATGTCCCGCCCCTCCTGTGATCGAGTTGGGATCCAATGATTGTCAGCCTCTAAAGTGAAGGGAAGCTCTTTCCAGGACTTAAAAGTCAATATAAGAAAAGGAGAAGCTGGACAGTGGTGGTGCACACGCCTTTTACCCCCCCCCCCCCCCCCCCCCCCCCCCCCCCCGCACTCAACAAGCAGAGCCAGGCAGATCTCTGAGAGTTCGAGGCCAGCCTGGTCTACAGAGCGAGTTTCAGGACAGCCAGGGCTCCACAGAGAAACCAAAAATAGAAAAGAAGGATTGTCCTCTAGTTGGATTCTAGGTAAGGTTTTGGTTCTCGATGCTCAGAGATATAAGGAAGAACATGTGGTTTAAAACCCTGATTGTTTATATCCGGAGAACTTTGTGTGAAAGAGAAACTTTCATTGTCCATCTTAGAGCTACTGAAACAGTCTGAAGGGTGAGGCCTAGAGGCCTGTGTTCGTCCCAAATTCTGTGAGTGAGAGGTTTAAGAACAAATACAGCTAAAGTTCTGGGTTGATTCAGTTGTGCCCACAACTAGCTGCCTGACCCATGCAATCACTATTGTTTTGAGCCAACCCAGCCCCCCGTAATTTGCAGTAGGGTGGGAATTTAAGAGACAACCAGGGAACTGCAAAAGGTACACCCCGCCACGAGGGATTTGCAGAAAATTAAGATTTGAGACCCATTCCAGCCATAGTTCAGTAAGGGAGAGTTTTGCTACCTCTCCTCACTTCCTCCCTATATGTAACCCATCACTAAGTCCCTCCTGGCTGTCAGCCTAAATGCTCATACTTCTTAGCTCTAGCCACATGTCTCCTTGCCCATCTTGCTTCTGTCTCTTGATATTTTTCAGTCTGGGACTCTATAGTTGATTCCACTTGCCTGTCTCTCATTTGATTTCCTCAAAGGCAGAGGAGTGGTCTTCATTGCCTGGCTTAGGAAAATTTAGTGGTTCTCATGCTCTGCCTATAAAATACAAATTTGTGGTACTAGTGATACAGATGTGTGATCCCAGCTACTTGGGAAGCTAAGGTATATGGACTCCAAGTTCAAGGTCTACCTGGACAACAGTGAGTGCTGGGGAAGTCTGTAAAAACTGTCTCAAAATAAATGCCTTCTTAAAAATGGTCCAGGGAGCTGGAGAGATGGCTCAATGATTAAGAGCACTTGCTGCTCTTGCATAGGACCCAGGTTCAGTTCCCAGAACCCACATGGTGGCTTGTAAGCATCTGTAACTCTAGTTATGATCCCCTCTTTTGAACTTCTCAGCCCCAGGCATGCACATGGTACACATACATACATGCCAGCAAAATACTCATGCACATCATGCACACACAATTAAAAATAGATAAATCTTTGTGGGGAGGGGGGAGAACAGCCAGGATATAACTTAAAGAGGGAGTGCTTGCATGGGATGCTAACAGCCCTGGTTTCCATCTCCAGGCCACAAAAACAAATAAATTAGAAGTGTCTTTGAACCTGTCCATGAGCCACCCCTCAGATACATGTTCACCCTTACCCCTGCCACAACACTCCTCTGATCTATGATCATTAAGGCACTTCTAATTTCTCTGAAATGCCAGGCATGTTCTATCCTTGATCTCTAATCTGAATCCCCCATCTGTCTTCATCCTCCCTGCCTTATTTCTAGTGGTACCTCTTCACAGAAGGTCTCTCGCATCTTGCCTGGTACCCCCTTCTCCACTTACATCTTGCTCCCGATGCTAGTGAATAATTACCCAGTATGTCACCCTTCTCATTTGCCAGAATCTTCATTTGTCGTATTAAGGTATTATTAGCTGTACCCTTCTCTCATGAGGTGATCGCACACATGCGCACGCATGACTTTACATGTCAGGATACTGAGAGCAAGAGTCAGCGGGTAGCTTTCTCAACGTCATCTAAACAGGGTGGTTTGATACCAGGGAGAGCATCTAGGGTCTTTCTCATTGACACCCAGCGTCTGCACTTCTTGCTGCCTCTCTTCAACCCCACTATATTGAAATTACCTTCTTCCCTCTCTTGCATCCCCATTGGAACTGAGGCTTAATGAAGCTGGCTACATGACCTGATTACCTCCCATCACATGAATGACTTGCTCTCATGCTGTGACATCTCCGGTGTTTACCAAGACGGGACATACAGTTAAATAAGTGCACTCTACAACCACGACCAGAAGAGCCGGCACATTAACACAATTTTATCTGCCCTCCTCTTAAAGGTTGAACCATGTGACATGCAGCTGGGCAATCTTGGCCTCAGTTTTTCAAGTGAATCTTCTAGAGAAGTAGCAGTTTTCCTGGGCTGGGGATATGACATAGCATTCATGAAGCCAACATATAGCACACCAGAGATCTCTCTACTTATTTGTAGCACAATTGTTTTAAGATATTGGGTATTCTAGGAGATAAGATCTGTTCCCTTACTTTTCTGAAACCCAAAACGTAGCACTGAAATGGGTCTTCCAAACTGATCCAGACTCTGGCTCTGTACAGATCTTGTCTTCATATCCAAGAACTCACCAGTCAATGGATTATGCACAAATGCTTCAGTGTGGAATACCCACACTCCACCACTTAGCAGGCAAGGCATACACTGAACAAGTATTTACACAAATAATTAACCAGATTATTTTCAGAACACAAAGTAATGGGACAAGGACAAGGCATGGCATATCAAGTTGCTGTGGGACTAAGCTCCTCCCCTTGTATTAAGGCTGAGCAAGGCAACCCAGTATAAGGAATAGGTTCCCAAAAGCTAGCCAAAGTGTTAGGGACAGCTCCTGCTCCCATTGTTAGGAGTCCCACAAGTAGACCGAGCTACACAACTGTCACATATATGTAAATGGGTTAGGTCAGTCCCGTGCAGGCTCCCTGGTTGTCAGTTCAGACTCTGTAAACTAACAGAACATCTGATAGCCTCAAGGTTCAAGGAAAGTGTTCGGCCAAGACATGGAGGATGGTTGTTAATCAAGCATGTTAAATATCTTGAGGCCCTGTTATGAGAGAGAGTGAAACTTTTAGGGGAACAGAAAGCAAGCAAGGATGTAAGGAGTAGGAAGAACAAAGGGAATTCCACCTTTGGATGAGACACAGAGTGATCCCAAACCTTGCGGGGACTTGGACCATTGTTTAAAAATCAACTCCAGAACGGGAACATTCACATCACTCTCCTGGAGTCTTCTGGGCCAGGCGGTTACGCTGGCAACCTACCCACAGTCGTGGGTGTGTGATGCAGTGGGAAGCCAAGACACTGAAAGCCAAGACACTGTGTTGCCTGTGCTGCTGTCTCCTTCCCCGGACCCCAGTGCCCTATCTGTAACCAGGGTCAAAAGGCACAGATTAGCCAATCATAAACACTGTGGGGGATATAACCATGAAAACAAAAACACTAGCCCTGACATTTGCAGTGTTTTCCAGTGCGATGCTAAGCACTTCATATGGATTTCCTCACCAATTCTTTTTTTTTTTTTTTTTTTTTTTTTTGAGACACAGCCTTTCTATGCAGTCCTCCTGACTGTGTTAGAACTCACTATGTTGACTGGGTTGATCTTGAATTTACAGGTCCTCCTGCATCCCAAGTGCTGAGATTATAGGCATGCACCACCATTCCTGGCTTCTCACCAATTCTTTTCTCTTTTTTCAATTAAATTTATTTATTTATTTTACATCCTGAATGTAATTTCCCATCCCTCCTCTCCTCCCATACCCTCCCTTTACCACCCCTCTGCTCCCCACCCCCAATCCACTCCTCCTCTATTTGCATTCAGAAAGGCGCAGGCTTCCCATGGGTATCAACAAAGCATGGCATGTCAAGTTACTGTGGGGCTAAGCTCCTCCCCTTGTATTAAGGCTGGGCAAGGCAACCCAGTATGAGGAATAGGTTCCCAAAAGCCAACCAAAGTGTTAGGAACAGCTCCTGCTCCCATTGTTAGGAGTCCCACAAGTAGACCAAGCTACACAACTGTCACATATATGTAAATGGGCTAGGTCAGTCCCATGCAGGCTCCCTGGTTGTCAGTTCAGACTCTGTGAGCTCCTATGTGCCCAGGTTAGTTGCTTCTGTCCCACCAATCTTTATGACAACGTTTGAACAGTTGTGCCCAGTTAACAAATGAGAAAGGTTCAGAGGAGTGAAACAGTTTGCCACAGCACTTGGGGCAAAGAAAAGAAAGAATGAAATTCAAGCCCAGATCTGCTCCGCCACTCCCACCTGCCATCTCACACTGACCAGATTCTTGACAAAGTCGTGGCAGCTTGTATCAGCCTAACCTCCTCTTTGTTTATTTGTTTGTTTGTTTTTAGACAGTGATTCTCTGTATAATCCTAGCTGTCCTGAACTCACTCTGTAGACCAAGCTGGCCTCAAACTCAGAGATCTACCTGCCTCTGCCTCCCAAGGGCTACAGCCTAGCATTCTGGAAAGGCACTTACTGTCTCACTGAAAATCCTCGTGCACAAGTCTCCCTCCCAAACCACCATTTCCACCATCAGCCTGGAATCTGTCACAGGATGCCTTCCGGACTGGTCTTGGGAACTTTGCCACCAGCATGACACCTTAGAGAGAGAGAGAGATTTGTCCTCTGTGGGTGGCAGGTCTGGAAAGCCAAACGCATAGAAGTGGGAGCTCCTGTGAGACAAGGGCTGTCTGGTTGGCAAGGTGATGGATTTATCTTATAGATGAAAGAAGGCAGACAGGGTATGGGCCATGCACGGGGCACACATCTCCAGAGCAGACTGCGACTGTACTTGTGTCCCTCAGGCACACTTGATGTAGCACTCCTGGCCTTCCAGTTCTCTGTCCTCTTCTTTGATGAGGCTTCCATCTTCTTGTGGCTTTCTCCCCCTTTTCCATCCTTTTTGTTTTGTTTTATTTTATTTATTTGTTTTCTTTTTCTTATTTTTCCTCCCTCCCTCCCTTCCTTCCTTCCTTCCTCCCTTCCTTCTTTCCTTCCTTCCATCTCCCTTCCTTCCTTTCTCTCTCTCTTTCTCTCTCTTTCTTTCATTTTTTAACAAAGACTCATGTATCTCAGGCTATTCTCAAATTGTCTACATAGTCGAGAATGACCTTGAACTCCTGCTCTTCCTACCTTCATCTCCTGAATACTAGGATTACAGGTCAGTGCTGGCATTATAGGCATGCACAACTACAGCCAACCCTTCCTGCAGTCCTGAACTTTGAGCATGCTAGCAGGCATCCCACCAGAGTCCCTCCTTTTGGCATTTTTTCTTGCCAAAATGGGAGTGGGCTGGGCCAGCCTGAGAAAGCACCATGCCCTCCTTTAACCGGGAATTGTCCAGCAGACAACAAACTGACTTGAATCTTCACTAGGGTGACCGAGTGCTGAAGATGCTCCTCAGTGATAAAGTCTGTGCTCAGCAAGTTCTAGGTCCTGGATTCAAACCTCAACACAAAAAAAAAAGCAAAAGCACTGTAAGACAAAGACACACCTCCATGGAGTGAGCCACAAGCAGAACCCAACAGTCCAAACACACCCTTTCCGATGGATCCCTGGAGACATCAAATTGTGTAGCTCTCTCGACACCTGGCAATTCCAAGCCTGTTCCTCCCTAACTCCCCTGACTCCACAGTTCTGAAAATCACTAGTGCCTTTGAACAAACTTCTTCCCGTACTGAATGAACCAGGGGGACTGTCTGTTCATTCCAACCAAAAAGTCCTGAAGGAGGCAGAACGTTCCTCGCATTTTCTTTTTTTTTTTTAATTTATTTATTTTTATTTTATGTGCATTGGCATTTTGTCCACATATATGTCTGTGTGAGGGTGTCAGATCTTGGAGTGAGAGACAGTTGTTAGCTGCCATGTGGGTGCTGGGAATTGAACCTGGGTCCTCTGGAAGAGCAGCCGGTACCCTTAACCACTGAGCCATCTCTCCAGCCGCCCCCCCCCCGCCCCCCCCCCCCCCCCGCCTGTTCTTCACATTTTCACTGCAGTGTCTCCCTGTCTTGCTCCGGGACAAGACAGGCAGGAATAGGAAAGGTCATGGCACAGCACCGCACACGGGTTCCTGGTCCAAGGCTTGTTTTCAGCCAGTGTTGTTCCTCAGCTTGCACAGTTTGTTCTTGCACTATCTTCAGTTAGGGTTTGTGTGTCCTGAAGGTCCTCCCACAGTCACAGCTGACGGTGGGTGGTCTGGCCTGGGTAGTGTCTTGACTTCTACCGCAGAGTTTCTGCTCCCACTGTCTAGAAGTTTACTTCAAACCCAAATAAGCTTTGAACAGTTGAAACACAAATTCTTAGAGCCTTTTAGACTCCTGCTTGAGAAATCTGTATTTTGTGGCCAATGTTGTTCTAAGGTACTTTTTTGTTGGTTTGTTTGGTTTGGGGGGGGGGGTTGGGGGAGTTTGTATGAATCATCATCATCTTAGTAATTCTATGGATTGCACAATATGATTAGTTTAATTGCATTCATAAGAAAAACTGGTCTTCAGAAATAGAGTGGTTGTTCATCAAATGCCAAGGTCACATTGGTAATGACCTCATACAATCCCAGTGTTGGCTGACACCAGAGACCTGCTTTCAGATCCCTAGCCTGCACTGCCTGGAAATGTCTCAGTGACACCCAATTCAGATGGTTCTGAAATAACAGAACACCCTGGAAATGGAAAGGCTGAAAAGCAGAATCTTCCAGGGAAATTATTTTTTGAAATATATAGTTAACATGCTATGATTTCAACTCTAAAAAGTAACAAGTCAAAACCCGCCTCACCTATTTTTGCTACAAACCAGGACACCTTTGAAAGTGAAAGAGGTCATTTTAAACATCTAGGTCTTCAACTTCCTAGATAAATGAGGATATAGGTTCACCATTTCATAGGGGAAAGGACACAGGCTCAGGAATACACAAACCTCAAGGCAAGCATATGCAAGGTACCGAGACCCTAATAATAGTAACAGCGGGACCCAAGGAGACTTTTCTGACAAGCCTATGTTCTTCCAAATCTTTCAAAACCTTATCAAAGTTCATTTATGCCACTACTAAGCCATCTTTTGAGTAACCTTGGTCTCTTTTACATCTGCTAAGTGGGTTTTTTGTTTGTTTTGATTTGTTGGTTTGTTTGTGAGATAGGCATCTCCTGTCTTTCAGGTTGGCCTTGAACTCTCTTTTTAGACACAGATCCTCCTTCCTCTACTTCTAAAGTGCTGAGATTACAGGCTGGGCCACTGTTCCTGGCTTCCCTAAGTCTTCTGACAGAGGATTGTACTGCTCTTTCATAATTTTCTCTTGGATCCAAACTGCATCTGCCTCTTTACAAATGGGGACTTCACCTCAGTTCCCACAGAACCCTGGCAGATGAGGACACCATTCAGTTGTGCACATGCCACCATAAGCACAGTGCTACGAAGTAAGGAGTGCCTGGTTCCGTCTTCCATTTAAGATGGTATGTTGAGGCCGGGCGGTGGTGGCGCACGCCTTTAATCCCAGCACTCAGGAGGCAGAGGTAGGCGGATCTCTGTGAGTTCGAGGCCAGTCTGGGCTACCAAGTGAGTTCCAGGAAAGGCGCAAAGCTACACAGAGAAACCCTGTCTTGAAAAATAAAATAAAAAAAAAAAAAAAAAAAAGATGGTATGTTGATTTCCTAGTATCCCCTCTCTCCTTAGCACATTGCCACCTTTTGCTGACTTATACCAACAGTGTTTTGTTCATATAGTTCTAGAGAGCAGAAGTCTGAAATAAAGGTATCAGTTCCATGGGAGGGTCCTTCCTGCCTCCTGTGGCTTCAGCAGGATGCCAGCAATCCTCTGCTCTCCTTGCCTTGTGGCTATAGCACTGAATTCCCTGCTGCCTTGTCCCCTTCTTTCCAGTCTGTGTATGGCCCTACAAGAATAGCCTCTCTTTTTATGTTTAATGTTTGTGTATATGTGTGTGTATGTGTGTGTGTGTGTCTGTGTGTGTGCATATGTATGTTATCATCTGTGTATGCATTGCATATTGTGTGTGGATATGTGTGCATGTGTGTACATGCACATGGAGACCAGAGGACAAGCTCAGGCATCATCCTCAGGAATGCCATCTACCTCCTTGGAGACAGGATTCCTCGTTGACTTAGAGCTCACCAATTAGGACATAATGGCAAACTAGACAGTTCCATGGATCTTCCTGGTTGTGCCTTCCAGCGCTGAGTGAGAAATTGACAACAACACCCCCAGCATTTTTGTAGGTCTTGGGCATAAGGTTCAAGTCCTTATGGTGTGAAGCTTAAAGCACTTTACACACTGACTTGAGCCATTTCCCCAGCTGAGACCCCTCTTTTACTGCAGACTTGGGATCATTAGATTTAGGACCCACCCTCATCGAGCATGACCTCATTTTAACAAATCCTGTCTGCAAAGATGTGGTTTCTAACAACACAGTATTCTGAAGTTCCTGGTAGACGTGATTTTGGGAGGATAAGTCCATCCTGTGCAGATAGAAAAGCCTCTGGGGCTTAAGTTGAAACTCAGAACAGCTCTATGATCAACCTCTAATGGGGAAGTGCACATAGTAGGTGCTCAGTAATCCAGATTGGAAGCTATGAATGCACGTGTGCGCGCACACACATACATACACACACACACACACACACACACACACACACACACACACACACACACACACACACACCTGTAATCCCCACATTTAGGAGCTAGAGGCAGGAGAATTGCTGGGAGTTCAAGGTCAGCCTGAATTACATGGTGAGTCCCAGGCCAGTGGGGACTTTGTAACAAGACCCTGGCTCCAAAGCAAATCATCATCACCACCACCACCATCGCCATCATCACCATTACCATCCTCATCCTCATCATCTAGGTTAGACTTCTTCATGAGGGTAAAGGAGCTCAGATTGTTGGAAGAAGTTTCCTTCCTGCTTGAGGTCCTTTGCACATCAAACCACACCCAAGCCCCCTTCCTTCCCTTTTTGACTTTGCTTTCTCTTCCCACTCTCTACCCACCAATACCTCCTCTTCTCTTTGGCTCCTCCTAGTAGCCACGAATGTCAGGGCCTGACAGCAGCTCAGATCCCATGCCCCCCCCATCTCTCTCTCTCTCACACACACACACTTTCTCTCTGTGTGTGTGTGTGTACATCCCACCAGCTGGGAGCACTCTGTTTTTCAACTCTCTTCTTCCCATCTCTCTGGTCTCCAGAAAGCTGAACTAAATCTGCAACCCTTAGTCAAATATCTTAGCCACATACACTTCAGACTGTGTTCTCCACAAGTCGCAAGTGAAAAGGTTCCTCATCTCAGCTCGCTCCTGAGTCTTCCTCTTTTTTGGTTTTTGGATGTCAGCTTACTGCTAATGAAAAATTGGCTGCCACCAGATAGGCTTCTTCTGTGTGCCAGGCGTCTGTGTGCCGTACATGTCTCATGCAAACGTCACACACTCTTTCTAGGATTCTCTTCACGGTTTGTCAGAGGTCATGAAGCTAATCCAAGGTGGGGCCCATCAGACTCCGGCATACATTTCCTTTACTCTGCCACAGGGTTAGGAAAATGACTCTCGGGGAGCTTTGATTCTTCGACAGACTCCTCAGTTAGCCTTTCCCCAAATACACAAGGCCGTTGGGTATGTTCTGCTTTCTCTTCTTTTGAAAAGGCTATTTTAAATTTTATTTTGTGACAGGATTTCACTGTAACTCATATGCTGGCTGTGAACTCAGGGTAATTCTCCTGTCTGAGCCTCCCAAATGCTGGAATGACTGGGGTAGGCCATCCCAACTTGGCTTGCTCTGTTATTTCCTTTAAGCTCAATAGACCCTTTTCCTGAATTCCCCCTGAAATCACTGGGGTAAGTATGGTTAGGGACTGCTGATAAAGAGGAAGATACTGTCACCCTGCCAATCATTTGTAAGATCACTTTGGAGTTTTTTTTGTTTTCATTTTTGGTTTTTATGGTAGTTGCTTTGAATTTCTCGATACGATCATTGAAATCTGAAACTACAAACTATTCAAAATTGAAAACTATTCTTCATTGGCACATTTCCATGAAGCTTGATTCAGCATGTTCTGCATGCTGAGGACAAGCTGCAAAATACCCTCAAAGCAGAGACACGAAATAGCCTCACACATTGGACCCCCCCAACTCGTGGCAAGCTTCTTGAACTTTCATGAACAAACCTGTTCCTTTCTGCCTCTTTGTACCTGCTGCTCTCTCTGCCAGGCACCTCTTAAATGCAACTACTGATCTGTTAGCGCATTCTCCAAAATATCCCAGCATCAAGGAAGGCACTCTATCCTCCTCTGTCCCGGGGGGGGGGGGGGGGCATGTGAACCCTAAAGCAGCCCTGGATAGCTCACATAAAAGCAGGGGAGGGGAGGATGTTAAAACCTGGGCCTGGTCCCAAATCGACTAGGTCAAATTCTCTAGGGTGGAGCCTGGGAAAGGCTCATCTTAACAAGTTCCCTCGGTGCTTGGGAAGATCCTGGGCTGAGCTTCCCAGAATTGAGTCATCACTTCATCTTCACAACTTTTATCCTGCGCTTGAAGCCAAGTGAACACATACTTCAGGGATGCTTACTCTGTGCTCGGCCCTTCATGTGTGACACACAGTCAGCTCATGCAATGGTTACTGTAACTCAAACAATGTGGAGACTCTTCCTATCACTATGTTGTTAAAGGGGAAACTGAGGCACGGAAAGATTAAGAAACTGGTCCAGGCCAGGCAGTGGTGGCGCACACTTTTAATCCCAGCACTTGGGAGGCAGAGGCAAGGTGGATCTCTGTGGGTTCGAGGCCAGCCTGGTCTACAAAGTGAGTTCCAGGACAGGCACCAAAGCTACGCAGAGAAACCCTGTCTCAAAAAAAGAAAGAAAGAAAGAAGAAAGGAAGGAAGGAAGGAAGGAAGGAAGGAAGGAAGGAAGGAAGGAAGGAAGGAAAGGAAGGAAGGAAGGAAGGAAGGAAGAAAGAAAGGAAAGAAAGAAAGAAAGAAAAAGAAAGAAAGAAAGAAAGAAAGAAAGAAAGAAAGAAAGAAAGAAACTGGTCCAAGGTCACTCTTCCAATAAGAGCTGGCTCCTGATTACCCCCCAATATTTCCCAACTTTGTGATATTTGTGGATTTCTTTCCTTAAAAATCATCTTGGCCGCCGGGCGGTGGTGGCGCACGCCTTTAATCCCAGCACTTGGGAGGCAGAGCCAGGCGGATCTCTGTGAGTTCGAGGCCAGCCTGGACTACCAAGTGAGTTCCAGGAAAGGCGCAAAGCTACACAGAGAAACCCTGTCTCAAAAAACCAAAAAAAAAAAAAAATCATCTTGCTTTAGCATGTATATAAATTATTTGAATCTAGTGCAAAATCTGTGAAAACAGAGACTTTGGGCTGTTTGTCCACTGTCGGATTCCCAGGAACTAGAACAATGTGAGACAGGGTCACAGTCAATACATATCTGTGAAATGAATGAATGAACATGTGAGCATCCAATATAGAGTCTGGGTGCTGGTTCCATTTATTCCCTCATCCTCACTAAAATTACACTGCCATTAAAATTTAAAAGCGTGTGTGCCACCTGATACCTGTATATCCCAGTTATGAAAACCTCGGACCTGGAATTGACATCTCACTGCGATGACTATGATTGATTGGAAAATTTCTAGCAAGGGTGTTAAGTTCCTGAGAACAGGGACTCGATTGATTCCTCTTACTATTGGGTAAAAGCCAACTGAGTAAGTAGTGTTCTTTTTGCCTCTTGCTAGAGAGCAGGTTACAGGATTCTTTCAAATGCAAGCTATAGATTGTTCATTCAAAGCCTTTGAGATCTCAAAGGTGGTGGCAGGATTTAGTGGATGGTAAAAAATAATGAGGATAAGAGACCTGGATTAGAGCAAAAGGAGGAGTTCTTGGCTTGCCTGTTAGGCTGGGGCATCTCAAGCTCTCCTCTGGCTGGTGCTTATGTCTCCTGTGTACTGGTGGCCTTTCTGAAGCTGAAAACTTCTTGCAGAGAAAGATGATGTCATCATCATTCACCAATGTATCTTTAGGATTTCACTGGTGCCCAGAAGAAAGATGTTCAATAAAAGAAACCGTAGGTTGCTGAGAGTGGTAGCACATGCCTATCGTCCCAGCTATTCTGAAGACTGAGGCAGGAGGATCCTGTGACTCCATGAGTTTGAGATTAGCTTGGGCAATGTAACAAAATCACAGTTTCAGTAAGTATATACACATATAATTTTAAATGTAGAATTTAGACAGTTTATTAAGAACACTCCTGGGAATGGGAGCAGGCTGGTGAGCTGGGGAAAGGCATACACTCAAATTCCTAATGTTTCGAAGCTGTTGTTTGTAGCCGAAGCTGACCTCAAGCTCGTGATCCTCTTGCCTTGACCTCCAGAGTAGTTGGAATTCTAGGCATGTGGTGCTATACTCTGCTTTAAACCCCGCCTCCCCCCGCCCCCCCCCCCCCCCCCCGTTTTGAAATGCAGTCTTATATAGTCCAGGCTAACTTTATACTTACTATGTAGTTGAAGCTGTCCTTGAACTCCCCATCTGCCTACATCCACCTCCTAAAATTTTAGATTATAGGTATACATCATCATACTTAGTTCTCTGCTCAAGAATTTTAAGAATATATTCACCTACTCACTATTTAAATGCTTTCACTCACTCGTGGTGGGGATATTTATTACATGGCAATAGAGAATTAATACACTCACTTAAGCATTATTTTATGGAGGCAGCAGTCTCTATACTATTGGACATGCCTTGCTTGCTTAGGCTCTGGATTTGCTTCCCCAGCACTGTGTTAGATCGTAGAGGACAGGCTGATAGGTAGGTAGGTAGATAATAGGCAGATAGATGATAGATAGATAGATAGATAGATAGATAGATAGATAGATAGATAGATAGATAGATAGATAGATAGATGAGAGAGAGAGGGAAAGAATAGATAGCTCCCTAAATATAGTCATGTGGTGTGTACTCTAAATATTTCCAGTTCTTCACACTGTTGGAATGTGGTAGGATTAACTTGCCTATCCCCCTTCATTAGGCAAGTGCTTGACGTGCCCCTCTGACATGCTTTGGCCAATGAAAGGTGAGGAGACCCAAGATTTGATGTTTGGAGGTAAATGTTTTCAGATGCAATACATGTACTCCCGTGGATGTGCCACTTTATTTCTTGTCTGACAGTCTGTGGCAATCCTGGAGCATCATCCCTGTGTCCTGGCTGAAGAGGACACAAAACAGACACATAGTTCGCCCAAGGGAAATACACATGACAAGGAAGAAATGGAACTTTATTGTGTGCCAGGAAGATTTCAGAGTTTTTTGTTACAGTGGCATTGCTTTCCTTGTCTTGACTGATAAAACCCACAATGTCTCTTTGACTGCTATTATTGCTGTTCTTGTTGTTATCATAATTCTTGCATTCAAATCCATGACGTTGTGCATGCTGCGTTACATTTCCAGCCCTAATAATTGCAATGAAACTCAAATTGTAATTAATCTCAACCTTTAGCTATCAGCGAAACACATTATCATTTTGTTTTCCTACATTGTTAGTAATTTTTACATATAGTCTAAAATATACCTCCTGCTATATAATGCTGCACAATAAGGATATCATTAAGGACTATCAGTTCATTAAAGTTACCTTTATGGCAATTCATGAGAAAAACTTCTACCTCGTTGCCAAATAACTCTGTCTTTGAGCACAGAGGCTGCAATTATTGTATTATTCTTAATACATTGATTTTATTTTAAGCTCTGGAAGTGTTAAGAACAAATAACTGAAAATGTTTTCCTCTTTCCCTAGCAGCTAGAAAGCTCTAAGGCAAGTTTCATCTCATTTACAGCAGGCATGTAAGACTTCATGACTCTGTTTTCAGTAATTAATATTGTCCTTAGCTTTCTGGTATTTTCCTTACCTTGATTTCTTATATTAAATAAATTCTTTTACATGTATTTACTTAGTCAGTAGATGGGTGTGTGTATCTGCCATAGCATGTTGTGAAGGTCACAGGAAAACTTCCTGGAATGAGTTCTTTCCTTCTACTACATGGGTTCCAGGAATCAAATTCAGGTTGTCAGGTTTGATAGCAAGCTCCTTCATCCACAGAGCCATCTCATTGGCCCCTTGGATGACTGAAATGAGAATTACCCCCATAGGCTCATATTCTTGAATGCTTGGTCCCCTGTCAGTGGAACTGTTTAGGAAGGATTAAGAGGTATGGCCTTGTTGGAGGAGGTGTGGCCTTCCTGGAGGTGTGTCACTGGGGTTAGGCTTTAAAGTTTTAAAAGCCCTGCCAGGTCCAGTCTTTCTCTCTCTACTTACTGCCTATAGATCAGGATGTAAAGCTTTCACTTACAGCTTCAATGACATGCTTGCTTGCTTCCCATCATGATGATCTTGTACTGACCCTCTAAACAGCAAGCAAGCCTCCAGGTAAATGTTTTCTTTATAAGAGTTACTTTGGTTACGGTGTCTCTTCACAGCAATAGAACAGTGAATAAGATAACCCCTCACTCTGATTTCTTTACTTAAAAGGGAGAACCTCACAGCCATTTTAATAAGAGGAGAAAAGTAAGGAAGTTCTAGACCAATACAGTGTTAAAGTACTTTCCAGTATAATATGTTAAGGCCACCAAAATGGCTCATCCAGTTTTAAGGGCACTTGCTGTAGAACCTGAAGACCTGAGTCTTGGCCCCACCCCACCATAAATAAATAGATTACATGAAATAAAAAAATACTTGTTTATATCATTGATGAGTGCTGGTCTCAGTCCTAACCAGAGGCACCTCTATTTGCAGTGAGTGATATCAATGCAAAGACTCCTAACTACTCAAAGCCCTGAGAATAATGACTGTTGGGTGCTCAGCATTAAAAACGGGACACCTGTGTCACCCCATTCAAAGCTCAGAGAACATCTGAGTGGGAGCAGAAAGAAAATCAGAGCCAGAGAAAGCAAGGAAGCGTATCATGAAAAGCTGTCTTCTTTTGGACATGACGTGGTCATTGTGCCCATGAACCCATGGTAGCAGTGCCTACCTTCGCAGGCATGCCTATCAACATCCTGTCATGGATCACGGAGAAGCTGAGCCCTTTCTCCTCCCAGAGACATTTAATGTTTGCTGGCAGAAAGAGGTGCAGTCGTACTTCTCAGTGCTGTGACCATTGGTAAATTGCCCTTGGTTAAGTAAATACCCCTCCTCCCCTCACACACCTTTTTTTTTTTTTTTTTTTTTTTTTTTTTTTTTTTTTTTTTTTTTTTCTCGAGACAGGATTTCTCTGTGCAGTTTTGGTGCCTGTCTTGGAACTCACACTATAGACCAGGCTGGCTTCGAACTCACAGAGATCTGCCTGGCTCTGCCTTCCGAGTGCTGGGATTAAAGGCATGTGCCACCACTGCCCAGCTCACACACCTTCTTTAGAGAAAGAATGAAACTAGAGGATAGAAAGATAAAGAGGAGGAAGAAGAAAGCAGGGAAGTAGATCTTAATCTCTCAGACCATTGTGGTGGGAGAGAGTCTCCACAAAGAACACTCTGTGCAAAGGGCAGAGGGGTCAAGAGTATGAGAAACATAATTTGCAGGTCCCAGTACAAAACGGAAACATATAGTTACTTGTTCATCTATTGATAGTTTTCAGTTGGCTACCTCAGAGCATTAAACCAGATGGCAGTCTTTCTGAGTTGGGGTCCTGTGTGACCACCACCCATAACGTCCTCCTGGGGACAAGTGCTATGCTGTCATAGACAAGGGGATGAAGTTGTCTTTCTCAGGCCACGCGCTGGATCATTATGGCTAGCAGGAGCCAGGTGTTTTCTAGTAGCTGAAGCCTATTTCCCGGAAGTAAACAGAGCCCATCGTGTGCGTTCTTCCAAATCCTGTATTGATACTAAGAAGCTGTGCAAGCCGAGGTGGCTTGGCCCAAGTTCTCAGAAGCCCTGCTGGGGGAAGCTCCTCACAGCTTCAGCAAGCCCTGAACAAAGCCTAGCCTGCTCTCAAAGGGCGGAGAGGCCACAGATCCTCCAAGGATCTTCTTCCCAGCTGGTCAATGCCGCTTCCGCCCGCATACCTGGGAACATAGCAATTTGTTATCAGCCCATAAGTGCTCCAGGTAAAACCTACAATTTCCGGGCTGTCTTCGGGGATAAGCTTAATTAGGATGTACATGTTTTGTATCCTGCAGTTGTGATGATCTCAGCCATCAGCTCAACTATAACTTTTTAAACGTTTTATTTGTTTGTGTGTTTAATGTGTGTGAGTGTGTGCATACACACTGGCGTGTGTGTGTGTGTGTGTGTGTGTGTGTGTGTGTGTGTGTGTGTGTGTGGTCAAAGGACAGCTCAAGGCAGTTGGTTCTCTTCTTTCACCTTGTGGATCTCGGGAATCAAACTTAGGTCATCGGGTTGGCAGAAAGCATCTTTGCCCACTGAATCATCTCACTGGCCCAGCTCAATTACATGTAAATGGCACATGTTTATGGATGGTTACTGGGGAAAACCCTTCTGGGTGTAATTTTACATGTGATGGGAGGGGGTGAACATGTGTTTGTGTGTGGGGGGTGTGGGGGGGTGTGGGTGTTCATATGTCTGTGTGCATCTTTTACATGTGTTTGTGTACATGTGTATACCTGTGTGTATGCATGTGTATGTATGTATATGTGTATGTTCTCATGCTCACATACTAACCCTTTTATGAGAATTGTCCATGTATGAATATGAAAAGGGAAATCACTCCTTTTACTGTCTCTTGTACACATCTGGTAATCCCAGACCCCTTGGAAGTTCCTTTCCCCCATAGAAACCAGCCTATTAAACAAGACCTTCTTACAGAAAAGAGAGAAAAGGAAAGGACATCCTTGCCTGGGCATTTCCTTATCACGTCAGGCTCAGTCACTCCTCCTGAGTGTGAAAATGAAGGTGATGAGTCAACCTGCTGCCATCACAGGCTGCTTGGAGAGCTCATGACACAGTCACTTTTGGGTATGCTGAGGCTTCTGGAAGACAGGAGCCCTAGTAGCTCCACCCACTTCTATTGATTTTCAAATGTCAAGAGCCAGACCGCAGCTCAAGAAGGTCAGTGGGCAAGAGCAACATGAGGAGGGAACCCAGGAGAGTCCTTGACCTTCCTTGACTGCCTCTTTTTGTGGACATCCTGTAGCTTGTCCTGACACTTGGTACAGCTGAGCAAGCAATGACAGCTGGATTGGAAGGTCAATTCTGCCATGTATCAGCTGTGGGACTTGGAGAAGTTATTTAAGTTCTTAGCGTCTCACTTTGTAAGTCGAGACAGCGGTCACCAAAGCGTTCCCCATGCTGCTAATGAGAGAATTTTTCAATGCATAAACTTTGTCTTAACAATTAGACTCGGAGATGTTTATCTAGAGGCTCTGTAGATGCAGTGACGCAAGATGAAAATGTGAATCCAGTGATGTTCTCTGATGGCCCCATTATTATAATATCCCACGCTGGGCGGTGGTGGCACACACCTTTAATCCCAGCACTTGGGAGGCAGAGACAGGAGGATCTCTGTGAGTTCAAGGCCAGCCTGGGCTAAAGAGTAAGTTCCAGGAAAGGCGCAAAGATACACAGAGAAACCCTGTCTCGAAAAAAAAAAAAATCCCAATTGTTTACAATATTGATAAATCTAAAATAACTTAGTGTATGACTGTATGGACTTGTTAGATAATTTTTCATTGCTCATGTTGTAATGTGCACAGGCATTTAAAATGGATCAGAAGATCTCTGCTTATTGAGTTAGCCCTTTACCTTCTTTATGATACTAATAGAGTATCTCTGGTGAACTCTATTTCAGGGGATATAGTGATACTGATTATCTTTGGTACCTTTTGAGATTTTTAGCCAGAAGTATTGGTGCATGCTTGTAATCCCAGAACTTGGTAGTCTGAGACAGGAGGATCAGTAGTTTAAAGCCAGACTAAGCTACAAAGCTAAACTATCTAAAATACAAAGAAAAAAAAAGAAAGGAAAAGAAAAGTCAAGTTTTTACCTTGTGTTTGGCCTAAGAAATGCTTGATTCCTATGAACCACAATGGTGACTAGCATGGCAATGGTGCCACTCACAACATGGTGGTAACCAACAGCTTTCTAATTGGACTTAGGACCCACTTAACAAGAAAGAAATGCTTAGTACTGGAAACCCAACCAGCTACCTAGGGCTAATGAGGTTATGGATCTTAGAGAAGAACCTACCACTGACACTTTACTAAACCAGCATAATTCTTAACTGCATTCTAAAACTTTTCCTAATATCCATGTATGTACATGAAGCACTCACCCTTCATCAAAGGAGCTTCTCTCTGCAGAGATGGAGACCATTGCAGAATCCACAGTTAGTTAAAATCAGATATCAACTGATCATGGACTATGCAGCCCCAGTGGATACATCTAAGACACAACTATACATAAGGCTCAGAGACCATTACAAGAGAGGGTAAGAAGATTTTAATAGCTAGAGGATCAGGAAGTCATTTGTGAGACTGTATCTCTTAGAAATGGCAGGAAAGCTGTACCTTGTGATATCTCAACAGCATGGATACCTAAACAATGATAACACCAGTAGACCTGCTAATGTGGAAGAGGGAAGTCTCACAGGACCCCATCCTTAGATGATAAACTACAGGGGACTAATGGCTACTGAGAGAGAGAAAATTAGTCTTCCACAGGAATAAGGCTCTAATTGGTTATCTAATACAAAGTGGTCAGTCCTGATATCATACACACAAGCAACACTAAGTGGGCTCAGCAGGTTGTATTTATATGTTTATGCATATATACATAAAAATAATCAAAGAAAAAGAGAATATGAATTTGAAAGGGAGTGAAGGGAGGGACATGAAAAAGGTTAGAAAAAAAGACATGGCTGTGGGGCTGGAGGGAGGAAGAGGAAGGAGGAAATGATGTAATTATATTTTAATTCATTTTTTAAAAAATTAAAATATAAAAGAGAATTTTTTGGTTACTTAAAATATATAAATATACAAAAGCACATTGCTGTGGGATGGTCTGTATGTGCTCTGATTGGTCAATAAATAAAACACTGATTGGCCAGTGGCCAGGCAGGAAGTATAGGTGGGACTAACAGAGAGGAGAATTGAGAGAACAGGAAGGATGGGGGAGACACTGCCAGCCACTGCCATGACAAGCAGCATGTGAAGATGCCTGTAAGCCACGAGCCATGTGGCAAGGTATAGATTTATAGAAATGGATTAATTTAAGATGTAAGAACAGTTAGCAAGAAGCCTGCCACAGCCATACAGTTTGTAAGCAATATAAGTCTCTGTGTTTACTTGGTTGGGTCTGAGCGGCTGTGGGACTGGCAGGTGACAGAGATTTGTCCTGACTGTGGGCCAGGCAGGAAAACTCTACCTACAGTACATTATTATATGATTGAAGACATGGCAATGATGGCCTTCATAAAATGACTCCTGACCTCTACCACAGCAAGTAATTTAAGAGATAGTAAGGCAGAAACCATAATACCTTTTCTGATCAAACCCCCAGAAGCCACACTCACCATTTCTGCCATAGGTTGTTGATACCTTTCCCATCTTGCATGGGAGAGAATACAGAAATGAATGAATACATGAAAGCAGCTGTCTTTGGGGTTGTTCTGGACGCCAAAACTATACACATGAAAAGACTTTTGAAAACCATTGGATATTGTCCAAATGAGAGGGACACTTGAATGTTGCCCTTCCTCTTTCCCAGGAAGCTGCATTCTGAGAGCAATGTCTCTGACAACTTGACCACTCGTTGTCTCAGCCTGTGTCTTCAAAGACTCCATGTCCAGCTCTTGCTTCATGGACTTCCCATACTGTGTCCAATGACAGTGTGTCTCTTACTGGGATAGTTGGTGGTGTTAGCTTGCCAGGATCTAGACTCACTTAGGAGTTGGGCCTCTGGGCATGCCTGTGAAAAATCATCTTGAATACATTAATTGAGGTGGGAAGACCCAACCACTATGGGTGACGTCATTTCCTGACTGGGTTCCTGGACCGTGTGAATGGAGAAGTAGAACTGAGCATCATCAAGCATTGATTTTTTTTTTCCTCTGCTACCTGAATGTGGATAGAGTATGTGACTGGCTGCTTCACATTCCTTGTGGTTGACTTTCCTCCATGACAGATTGTGAGCTAAATAAGCACTTTACCTAAGTTGCTTCTGTTGGAGTATTTTATCACACTAATAGGAAACAAACCCAGACATTTATTTATTTATTATTTATTAGTTCTTTATTAATTATCATTTATGGCCTTCACTTCTTTTGCATTTGTCCTTAGATGTCTTGGAGTATCCCCAGAAAAAAGGACAGAGGGCATACCAGACTCACCAACCCAGGAAGTCCTTTAGGCTAGAATCTCTGTGTGTTCTTCTTTGTACCCCAAGGGCTTAAGCACTGGCCTGCTCAGCAGTTGTTAAATACTTGCTTACTGTCTTCACTGAATACAGGGAAACCATGACATAGAATTGGATTTAAGGCCCACTCCACAAGATGGAACCTATGCCTGACACTTGCTAAAGTGCCAAGAACCTGAGATGAGAAAGGTCATGGTCCTAGGGGAAAACGTACTACTGTTATTCTGATAAAGGAATATGGCAATAAAATGACTCCTACTGACTTTTGTTATACCCAGAGTTCAGTGTGCTGTACAATCCTGTTAATGGATTAGACATTGTTAATGTAATTCTTGACTGTATACATTGTATATACTTATTGTACTTATTGGATATAGTTTTTCTTATATTAGTTATAACCTTCTTTTATTATTTTATACAAAATAAGGGCAAATGTGGTGATATATTGTGTCCCCCAATATATTGTGTTCCCCAATATATTGTCTACTCTAATAAAACTTATCTGGGGCCAGAGAACAGAACAATCACTAGAATAGACACAGAGGCCAGACAGTGGTGGCACATGCCTTTAATCCTATCACTTGGGAGGCAGAGATATGTTTGGATGTCTGTGAGTTCAAGGTCACACTGGAAACAGCCAGGCTGTGGTGGCACATACTTTTAATCCCAGGACTTGAGATCTTGTGTCTTTGCTTGGGAAAGACACACACATTTAATCCCAGGAAATGATGGCAGGAAGCAGAAAGGTATATAAGGCATGAGGACCAGGAACGAGAAACTTTTAAGCTTTCAGGCTTTTAGCATCAGTTCAGCTGAGATACTTTTGGGTGAGGACTCAGAGGCATTCAGTCTGAGGATTCGTGGTAACAGGATCAGCTGAGGAGTTGTTGAGGTGAGGTTGGCTGTGGCTTGGTCTATTCCTCTTTTCTTTCAACGTTCACCCCAATATCTGGCTCCAGTTTTTTTTTTTTTTAATAAGACTGTTTAGCAATTCATCTTACACAATCCTCACCAGAGATGAATGATTTCAATGAATGGTAATTAGCACAGAGACCCACACCTGGACAATGTGCAGAAAGTGAGAGACTTTGGAGTATTCAGTCCTAAACAGGATGTCTAAACAAACCCCTCCCTTCAAGGATCAGGTATCTACTCAGGAAAGGAAGTAGAAAGATTGTAAGAGGCAGAAGTGGTGGGTGATTGCTTCCAGACACAGCAGGCATGATCTACATATGAACTCACAGAGACTGTGACAGCACACACAGGTTCAAGCTAGACAAAATCCCACCACTGAGGAGGGAGGAGTAGACACAAAGTCCCATCCCTAGCCATGAAGCTGTTTGCAGTTGATGCCTGCTGGGAAAGGGAAACTAGTTTTCTCCCAATGGAGTATCACTAGGAGAACAGGCCCATGCCCAGGAGTCGTTGTCCAACACAAGATGAACTCCATGTTTTATTTGTTTGTTTGTTGTTTGTTTGTGGGCTTTGTGTTTCATTCTGTTTTATTTTGGCATGTTTTGTCTTCCTGATTGGTTGTTTTGATTTTTTTCTTTGTTTTGAGAGAGAGAGAGAGAGAGAGAGAGAGAGAGAGAGAGAGAGAGAGAGAGAGAGAGAGAGAGAGAGAAAGAACAAGAAGTTGAGTGGGTAAGGAGGTAGGGAGGATCTGGGGGCATTTGGTGGAGGGGAAAACATGATTCCAATACATTGCATGAAAAGAATTTTTAAATTAAAAAGAAAAGGTTAAGTGTGCTTCTGCTTGAAGAAGTACAAGTGACCAATGGCAAAAGTCATCTTTTGGCCTCATCAGAGCTTGTATCCTTTGTTCTCTCTGCTGTCATTCCTGCCTGACTGTGCTTCTCACCTCACTCTTTCCCCAATTCCTCTGGAGTGTTCTTCTTGGTCCCCTGGAGCAGTCATGCTTGAACTATTTGATTTGGGACAAGTCCCTTAATAACTCTGAGCCTCAGTTCTCCTATGTAAAACAGTAATGATTCCTCACAGCATTATTAATAGGCTGACATTAAGGCTGTCGAGATGGTTCAGCCAGTGAGTACGCCTGCCACCACACCTGATGACCAGAGCTCAATCCCCAGGACTTACATGGTAGAAGGTAAGAAATGATCTCCACAAGTTGTCCTCTGCCCTACCCACCCACAATAAGTATATAAATGTAGGTATTAAATTTTTCATAAATGAAAGTTAAAATTAAGAAACAAACCAGAAGGACTGGGGGCTAAGGCGACACTGAACACAAAACCCCATCATCCCTGTCTGTTCTTTATGGGGTCCTGAGCTGAGGGAACATTTCATCTCATGGTTTGCTTTTGCCATTTCATATAATTTTTGTGTAATTTTTGCAAGTAGTCACCTAGTTTTCCTAGCTATATTTTTTAATGTCAATGCAGTACTTTTTCAATTATTTCCATTTCACAGATGTAGCTAAAGTTTTCCTGCCTGGCCCACAGTCAGGACAAATCTCTCTCACCTGCCAGTCCCACAGCCGCTCAAACCCGACCAAGTAAACACAGAGACTTATATTGGTTACAAACTGTATGGTCATGGCAGGCTTCTTGCTAACTGTTTTTACAGCTTAAATAAATCCATTTCCATTAATCTATACCTTGCCACATGGCTCGTGGCTTACCGGCATCTTCACATGCTGTTTCTCATCATGGCGGCTGGCAGTGTCTCTCTCAGTCTTCCACTTCCCAGCTTTATTCTCCTCCTTGTCCCGCCTATACTTCCTGCCTGGCCACTGGCCAATCAGTGATTTATTTATTGACCAATCCGCAACACACTTAACATACAGACCATCCCACAGCACACAGAAATATTTCAGATCACTGAATGCCTTTTATAATGCAGTGTGTTACTAGTTTGTAGGCTCTGCTCGACTCCCTGGTCTTTCTGTCTCAGCCAGATGATGGCTAAGATCACAGGAGTGAACCACCATGCCTAGTTCAAAACCTTTTTTTTTTTTGAAGACAAGGTCTCATGTCTCCCAACCTAGACTTAAACTTCAGATCTTTCTGACTCTAAATCTCAGGTGCTGGGATTACAGGTGTTCACAACCACACTGCATTTATGTGGTGCTGTGCTGGAGATCAAATCCAGGGCCTCATATATGCCTTACAAGCAGTCTGCCAACTAAGCTTCAGTCCTAGCCTCCAGTTCAAAGTTTCTTATGTTACATATTGGACTTTCCCACAGAGCAACTTCACATGATTAATGTTATCGTTGTCTATGGCCAATAGGAATTCGGTATCTGAATTTTGTCTTCTTTTATTGATATGTAAAGTTTAGGTCTCTTTTCTCCACCTCAGTTTTATTTTCCTTATTATGAAGGCTCACACAGTCTCCTCAGTAGTCAAGTGTCTGATCACTTGTAGGTTGGTTGACACAGACACATAGGAGCAACATTCTCAGAGACTGTGTCTTGTTATTCTCTCTTTCTCTCTCTCTCCCCACCTCCCTTCCTTCCTCCCTCCCTTCCTCTCTCTCTCTTTCTTACCTCTCTCTTTCCCTACTCTCTTTACATTTCAGTACTGGGAGTTGAACCCAAGACCCCAATCATGCTAGGCAAGCCGTCTACCACTGATTTATATTCCCAGCCCATCAGAATGATTCTGATGACCTATTTTGCTGTTATCTGAACCACCCCTTTGCTCACTCCCCCAAAATAGCAGTGTGCTTGCGCTGACATTTTCCTTTCCCGATCTTTCTCCTCTTTCACTATTTTTAACCAATCATGAAAGTTGCCAGTGACGGGCAATACTGTGTGGCATTGTTCAACCACACACCATTTGTCTCATGGCTCAGATAAACTGTCTTGTATGGTTTGGCCCAACATAGTTTACCTATATCACGTGAAAGAGGATGTTAAAGATAAGACAGATAAGACCTGCTGTTCAAACTCAAGGTTGGCAAGGACTGCTCCTAAGTCAGTCTGTTCACACTGCAGAGATGCCAAGCAAGGAGTAGAGTTTACTTTTTCCTACTTGGTTAGAGCTAGAAATAATCATCCGTAGGGACTCAGAGACAACATGGCACTCACCTGAGGTGACTGAGCAAGCTGGACGCCAGACCCTACATCAAAAGGTTTCTCAGTGTCAACACTATCATCATTTGGGACCAAACACATCTGTATTATGGGTACCTGTCCCCTGCAGTGTAGCAATTCCTTGGCCAGTACCCACCAGATTCTAAAGAATCACCCTGATATGTTTATGTCTTTAGCCTTGCCAAATGTGGAGACACAATTCCCCAGCAAAGAATCCCTGAGCTCAGAAATGGGTCTTCTAGTTGTCTACAAATCTGTCCACCATTTTGGCAGGTGCTAAGCTGATTTATAAAGACTAAGTTTAGTAGTTGAACTAGTAGGTCTTTTTTTTTTTTTTGAGACAGGGTTTCTCTGTGTAGCTTTGCGCCTTTCCTGGAACTCACTTGGTAGCCCAGGCTAGCCTTGGACTCACAGAGATCCGCCTGGCTCTGCCTCCCAAGTGCTGGGATTAAAGGCGTGTGCCACCACCGACCGGCGAACTAGTAGGTCTTTAATCATTTTTATTTTAAGTCAGTAAAGCTAGGCAGAGACAGGTGGATTTCTGTGAGTTTGAGGCCAACCTGGTCTACAGCACAAAATCCAGGACAGGCTCCAAAACTATAAAGAAACCTTGTCTCAAAAACCAACACACACACACACACACACACACACACACACACACACAAAGTCAGTAAAAAGGCAAGTACAGAACGCAGAACATTTTTTAACACAACAGGCCTAATATCTGTAAAAAGTCCAAGTCATTAAAGAAAAAAAGTAGAAATGAGTTTATAATTTAAAAAGACTTCTAGTGTTGCCTCTGATTGGGTCTGTCAGAGAAAAACATATTTACAGAAGATATTTGAAGAATAACTCAAGAAAATCAAAATACTCCGTGATGGTTCTAATTTAGTTATGAATGTAGTGCTGTGGTTAAAAAAAAAAAAAAAAAAAAAAGTCCTCCGGTTCTTTGTGTGGTTGTTGTTGGTTGGTTGTTGGTTGGTTGGCTTGCTCATTTTTTTTTTTAAATTTTTTATGAGAGTCTCATGTAAGCCAGGATGGCATCAAACTTTCTGTGTAGCCAAGGATGACCTTGAACTCCACCTAATGTTTTTAGAGACAGGATCTCTCACTGAATTTGAAGCTCATTCATCCAGCTAGGCTGGCTGGCTAGTAAGTCTCATCCAGCTTCCTCTCTCTGCCCTCCAGCTGGGAGCCACCACACCCAGTTGTTTATATGGATTTATATGGAGATCCAAACTCAATTCTTCTGTGTGTATGTATAGCAAGCACTTTGCCAGCTAAGCTGTCTCCCCAGCCCATGGATCTGTACCATTTTTTTCTTACTCTTCTCTGTGTTTGATGAGGATGGTACTAATTAAACTGATGTGAAAAAGAAAATAATTAGAAAGTTTCCTGGAATGCTTATATGAATCTCACAGCATTTTGTCCACTAGGAAAAAACATTAGTGGCAACTTAATGATCTGGCCCTAAGCAAAAGCCATGTGTTGTGATCATTTAGATAACACACACACACACACACACACACACACACACACACACACACACACACACATCGAGCTTTTAGACAGCCTTCTGTTGACAGCCCCAGATCTGCCCACAGAATTGAAAATATCCTCAGTCAATAAAGAGCAAAGGCCTGTGATTTCGAGGCCAGCCTGGTCTACAGAGTGAGATATAGGACAGGCACCAAAACAACTCAGGGAAACCCTGTCTCAAAAAACCAAAAAAGAAAGGAAAAAAAAAAAAAGAAAGAAAGAAAGAAAAAGAAAAAAGAAAAGTCACACATGGTGAGAAACCCAAAGATGAAATTGAGAAGCTGGGCCTGGTGGTGCAGGCCTCTGTACCCAGTTTCTTGGAAGACTGATGCCAAAGGATGGCAAGTTCAAGGCTATTGTGGCTCTGTAGAAAAGCAGTGTTACATTTGAAACACAAGGAAAGGGGTGGAGGAATGGCTCAGGTAAGAGCATCATCATCTGTTCTCACAGAGACTCCATGCTCCAGTCCTAGCCCTCACATGGCTGCTTACAGCCACTTGTAACTCCAGTTCCAGTAGATCTGTCATGCCCTTCTGGCTTCTGTGGGCACTGCAAGTACATGGTGCAGAAATATACAAGCAGGAAGACAAAAGAACAATTATAATTGTTGAACAATTATAATTAGTGAAACCATTAAAACCAAGAATAAATGAGTGATTAGGAAAATTGATTACTGCAAGATGAAGGATCTGCACACAAAAACTATAAAAATATTGAAAGAAATTGAATTTTTACAATTATACATAATGATACCTGAGGTAATGAATTTAAACATTCTTAAAATGTCTATACTGGGGTTAAATAGTTGATTCATGGGTTAAGAACACTGGCTGCAATTCCAGAGGACCTTGGTTCTGTTCTCAGCACCCACAAGGTGAGCCACAACTGTCTGTAAATCATTTCCAGGGTATCTGACACCCTCTTCTGGCATCTATGAGCATCAGGCATCAAGTGATACACAGACCTATATCCAGATAAGACACCAATACACATAAAATAACATTAAATCAAAATAAATAAATGAATCAATAAATTGACATAGTACTTAGGCTGGAGAAAGGGCTCAGTGGTTAAGAGAGCTGTCTGCTCTTACAGAAGATCCTTGTTCAGTTCCTGGCACCCACATGAAGCAGCTTACAGCTACCTGTAACTCCAGCTTCAGGGAATCCAGCAGCTCTGACCACCCTACCCATCCTTTCAGATGTGCACACACACAGGTAGACCGACAAATACAGAACTCAAACCAATGAAAAAATAAAAAAATAAAAAATAAAGAGCAAAGGCATGGTGGCAAAGGCCTGTAATCTTAGCTCTTGAGAGATTGAAACTGGAGGATTGTGAGTTTGGGGACAGCCTGGGAAACATAGTGAGACTCTGTCTCAAAAAAATTAAGAGCAATGGCTGGAGAGTTGTCTCAGAAGTTAAGAGCACTTATTGTTGTTCCAGAGGACTCAAACTTGATTCTCAGCATCCACATTGACAGATCAAGATTATCTGTAGCTCCAGTTCTAGGAGTTCCAATGCCTTTTCCTAAACTCCATGAGCACTAGCACACACGTGGTGCACATATATACATGCAGGCAAAACCCTCATAAACTTACAATAATGAAATAAATAAATCTTTAAAGATTAAAAAAATGAAGGATGATGATGGAGGATGAGGATGATGATACTGTTGAGCATCACCAACATCCTACTGTCTTAGTTTTCATAAAACCACTCAGAGACTCCAAATCTCAGATATCCATTTTCTAGCATTTAGCCTAAAGCACTGGACCATATGACTGAGCTCGTTTAAATGGAAAGGGGATGGCTCTATGGAGAAGGAAGAATGAGACAGAGCTAAGCGATCTGATATGCTTTCCAAACTGTATTTACTGCTGAGTGGGTGTGAATGTGTACACATACACTACTGCAAACATGAGCTACAGGCCAGTGAGTGTACAGAACATTCTGAGAAAAGCACACACAGAGAGAACAAATCTACATGTTTTTGTAAAAGCCTGCATTTTGTTTTAAATAATGGGAAAATCAGCCTGGCACAATAAACTAGCACCCGTAATCACAGCAGGTGGAGGACAGAGACAAGAGGATTGCTAAAAGTTCGAGGTCAGTCTGTCCTATATAGTGAGTTTAAGGCCAGACAAGGCTATCAATACCACCCTGAATTTAAAAGAGAAAAGGTGTGACCCAAGTGGATATATTAGCTGCTGGCCTTTGTGGAGCCAGGGATTGTAGTGAATGTCAAGATCCACTGATCCAATTAGCCTTTCTGACCACAGCATCCATTGCCCTGGCTGCTAGAAATGCCTGCTATCTTCCTCTCTGAGCTCCCCCGTCCAGGGCCATGACCCTCTCCCAGAGTAGCCCACATCTAAGAGTGGCAAGGTGAGTTGGCCTCCGCTCACCTTCTCTGAATGGCCCTCGTACTTACAGAGTTTTCCATGAGGCTAGCTATCACCCGTCTTCCTTTATTCCCAAGGTTCAGCCTAATAAGCTTCCTACAGGAAAACTTGCACCAGGGAGTCTATTTCCCAGGAACCTGAAGGCACACAAGATTACTCTAGGGGATGGTTGCTCAGTTGACTCATAGCCTGAATTGCACAAGTATCTCAGTTGTTCTGAGATAGGCTGGCCTTGAACTCAGGATCCAGCCTTCATACCTTGAGTGCTGAGATTAGAGGAGTATGCCACATACCCAGCCTTCCTTCCATTTTTCTTTTAAGCAAAAGAATACCCTTCTGGATCATTTGATAATTGCAGTTATCTGTGTAAACATTAATGCATTTGTTATAAGAATCACCTGAACATAGGAGTGCAAACTTGTACAATCACTAAGGAAATTGATATGGCAATTCTCATAAAAATGTGAATGGATCTTCCTCAAGACCTAGTTATACTACTCTTGGGCAAGAACCCAAGACTTTCCATCCTACCACAAAAATACTTGCTCAACTACATTCATAGCAGCTTTATTCATAATAGCCAGACACTGGAAACAACCTAGATATCCCTTGATGGAAGAATAGATAAAGAAAATGTGGTACATTTACACAATGGAGTATTACTCAGCTGTTTAAAAAAAAAAATGACATAATGAAAATTGTATGCAAATGAATAGATTTAGAAAAAAAAAATCATCCTGAGTAACCCAGACCCAGAAAGACGAACATGGTATATGCTCACTCATAAGTGGATATTAGCTGTTAAGTAAATGATAATCATACTATAATCCACAGACCCGGAAAAGCTAAATAATAAGGAGGGCTCTAAGAGGGACATATGGGTCTCCCTGGGAAGGGAAAATAAAATAGGTTTTGTGGATGGATTGTGGGTGGATGGGTGGGAATGGGGAAAGGAGGAATAAGAAGGAATAGAGAGAGAGAGTATGAGAACAGATGACTGAAATTGGAGGGCATCTGTAGGATGATGTAGAAACCTAGTGCAGTGAAAGTCCCAGGATTCTACAAGGGTGACTCTAGTGAAGACTCCTAGTAATGGAGGATAGGGAGCCTGAACCGGCCATCTTCTGTAACCAGGCAACTTCCAGTGGTGGGACTGGAACGCCAACCCGGCCATAAAACCTTTGACCTCCAATCTAGCCTGTCTGCAAGATGTGTGGGGACAATGGAGGTACAGATCTGTGGGAATGACCAAGCAATGACTGATCTTATTTGAGACCTGTGGCCCAAAAGGGAGCCCATGCCCAACACTGCCTGAATGACCAGGAACCAGAGGCTCGATAGCCCAGAGACCTAGGATAGAAAAAAATATAACAAGGCTGAGCGGAAAGGTAGTTTCGCACACCCCTAATCCTAGCATAGAGGCAGGTGGATCTCTGTGAGTTCAAGGCCAGTCTTGTCTACAGAGCTAGTTCCAAGACAGCCAAGTCTACACAAAGAAACCTTGTCTTCAAAAACTGATAGATAGATAGATAGATAGATAGATAGATAGATAGATAGATAGATAGGTAGATAGGTAGACAGATAGATGGAAATTTTTGAAAAAGAAAAAAACAAAACAAAAAAACAATAAAATGATTCCTAATGGTATTCTGCTATATTCATAGGTGGGTGCCTAGCCCAATCATCATCAAACAGGCTTCCTCTGGTAGCTGATGGGAACAGATGCAGAGACCCACAGCCAACCATTAAGCAGAGAGAAAGCCCATATTAGAGATCGCCATCAAGTCCCTCCCCTTGGAGCTTGGAGAACCCTGTGGAAGAGGGGAGAAAGAATTGTAGGAGTCAGAGGGATGGAGGACACTAAGAGAACACACAACTAAGTATGGCTCCTAGGGGCTCACAGAGACTGAAGTGACAATCAGGGAGTCTGTACGGATCTGAGCTAGGTCCTCTTCATATCTGTTATGGTTGTTGACTTGATGTTCTTGTGAAACTCCTAACAGTGGGAGTGGGGGTATTTATGACTCTTTTGCCTGCTCTTGGGACCCTTTTCCTACTATTGGATTGTCTTACCCAGCCCTGATATGAGAGGAGGTGCCTAGTCTTATTGTAACTTATTATGCTGTGTTTGGTTGATATCCCTGGGAGGCCTGCTCTTTTCTGAAGGGAACCAGAGGAGGAATGGATCTGAGGGAGAGGGGAGGTGTTGTGGGGAGGACTTGGAGGAGTGGAGGAAGGGGAAACTTCAGTGGAGATGTATGAGAGAAGAATAAAAAATAGTAAGGAGAAAGAATCATGGAAACAGATGTATGTTTATAGATAGATACTCACCATAACTTGATCATTTCCTACAGCCTCCACTGACATCTTCTCTGGACCATGCTAAAATGACTGAATCACTGCTTTTAATTTTTACTTCTGGCATCCCATTCATCTAGCAACTGAGTTATCCTTTTAGAAGCAATCATAGCTCACTTACAATTACTTAGTGGCCTGCATCTTAAACATTATTGTCGGCATCTTACATCTCTAACCACACTCTGGGAGGCTTAAACAATGTAAAAATATTGCTGCAGTTTTGAAGGGTAGAAGTCCAGGGCGAAGGGACTAGCACAGTATTTCTCTCTAAGTCTATGGAGTCCCATCATTTTCTCTCAGCTCCTAGTGTCTTTGGTGTTTCCTGATTTGCAGACATACCACCCTGGTCTCCACCTTCATGTTCAAGCAGCATTCTTCTAAGAAATATTTTAGCATTAATTATGTGTATCTGTGTATATGTGTAAGGGGCAGGTACATGTGTGAGTGCAGTGCTCTTGGGGCAGATGAGGGAGTTATAGGCAATTGTGATCCTTCAGACATGGGTGCTGGGAGTTGAAGTTGGGTCTTTGCAAGAATGATAGTCTTGGTCTCTTAACATCTGATCTATCTCTACAGTACAAGCCTCCAACGGCATTCTTCCTCTGCTTCTCTCTGCTCTGTACCCCTGCCCTCTGTGTGTGTGACCAGTTTCCCTCTTTTTATGAGGACACCAATCATACTGGAGAAGAGCCTACCTTATACAACTATGACCTCAGCTCAAGTAATTACATCCGCAGTGATTCTTTCCAAATAAGGTCTCATTCTGAGGTACTGAGGGTGATATATGAATGGGGTGTGGGGGGCATGATTCAACCCAATAAACCCTCCTCTCTGCTTTATTTTTTCCACATCAGTCACCACCTTCTAATGTATGGAATGGCTCCTTTGCTTCCTAAAGCATCTACTCTTCTCCATAGACGGTAAGCTTCGGGACAGCAGAAATGTGTTTTAGGTGTTTCATCTGTTTGTCTTCTTTTGAGAAAGGATTGTACAGTCCAGGCTGGACTCTGACTCACTGGGAAGCCCAAGAATGACCTTAAACATTGGCTCCTTCTGTCTGCAACCTCCTGAGTGCTGGGACTGCAGCTTGGACGTCACAGCACTGCATGGTGCTGGGGGTTGACTCCCGTGCCTCACAGAAGGCGGAAAAACCCTTCAACAATGAACCACATTGCCAGGCCTGTTGTTTGTTTGTTTGTTTTTTGCTTGTTTGTTTGTTTTGCTCACTACCTTATCCCCTGTGCCTAAAGTTAACCCTCCGCAAATAACAGTTCAGAGACACATATTTGAAGAACAAATACAAACCAAGGAAGACATGTGCACTTCTCACCTCTTTCTCCACACCTCTGGCACATTGCAGAAGCTCCAGGCTCAACAAATCCATGGACTCTGAGACTTCCATGGACATCAGGACAATCACATATAGTTCTTCCCTATCACTGAGGGAAACTGAGACCCGAAGGGCCAGTGCTTCATTCAAGCCTGTGGGAGGAGGGGCAGTCAGTTCTCCTTCCTGTCACTGCCCTGCACAGCTGCCGACTTTAGTATACATCATTTTCTCAGGAGCCGAAAAGGGCTGCAATGACAATTTAAAAGCCATCGGGTTCTTTGTGTTTGCCCAGTGACAGATGGGCACATGGCTATTTGCTCTAGATAAACTGAGTTGATCAAGACATCAAAGACTTCAGACCTGATGGGCTGGTCCAACCAGATTATGATATTCAGGGTTGATAGGAATGCATTATAAAGGCAATGAACCAACCCCATCAGTCTTAGCTATTTATAAGGAAATGTTCCTGTTTGGGAGAACCTGCACTTCTGGTTTGGAACCAAGAATTGCTCAATATAGACCTTACCATGGGGCAAGAACTCAGAAGGTCTTCCATCTGACTTGGATTACTGGTAAGGCAGGAAGAAATGGTCCACTACTCTCTAGTAACAGCTAGAAACAGCATAGTGCCCATATCAAATAAGCCCTCAAGACATCATTTGAATAAAACACACACACACAATTTCATTTAAAAAAAAAGCTTCTAAAACCTTTTCCTTCCTTTTATTCCTATATAGTGACTTTAATTACAGACTCTGAAGCTGACTGAGTGACCTTGAGCAAACCGCTGAAGCTTTTGGTGTCTCACTCCCCCTTCCATAAAAATGGGGTAATAATAGTGTTTACTTCATCATTTGCTGTGAGATTTCAGTGTGGTTACACACAGAAAGCACTCAGAAATGTGCTCGGCCAGTAATAAGCTCTATTCATGTTGCTGGAGTGTCTGTCCTTCCCATCTATTCATTCACTCAGCCAACATATACTAAGGGTTTGAGTTCTAAGTTCTATGCTGGCTATTGAGGACACAAAAATGCAAAGGGAGCCGGGCGGTGGTGGCGCACGCCTTTAATCCCAGCACTCGGGAGGCAGAGCCAGGCGGATCTCTGTGAGTTCGAGGCCAGCCTGGACTACCAAGTGAGTTCCAGGGAAGGCACAAAGCTACACAGAGAGACCCTGTCTCAAAAAACCAAAAAAAAAAAAAAAAAAAAAAAAAAATGCAAAGGGATGTTTCCTATGTCCCTGCATGCAGCAGCCTAAAGCAGATATTGGCAACCAGGGACCTATAGACCATTGAAATGACAGGCATGTGCTGCTATAGATATTTTCAGTGTAAAGGGTCCATGGTGATTATTATTTCTCTAAGGGGACAGAATGAACATTCTCCAGACTTTAAATCACATCTCTCTCTCTCTCTCTCTCTCTCTCTCTCTCTCTCTCTCTCTCTCTCTCTCTCTCTCTCCCTCCCTCCCTCCCCGCTCCTCTCTTTCTGTATGTGTGTGTGTGTGTGTGTGTGTGTGTGTGTGTGTGTGTGTATACATACTATGGTACATGTGTAGATATCAGAAGACAACTTGAAGGAGTTGATTTTCTACTTCTACCATGTGGGTTCTGGGACCAAGCTCAGCAACTGAACTTGGGTCTTTAGGCTTTGGAAGCAAGCTCTCTTACTTACTAAGCCATCTTACTGAATTTCTCTAGATATTTTTTGGTAGCTGGATAAATAGACAGATGGAACAATTGATTTGATTTTAGTAATTTTATTAATTTAAGTCAGGAACCTACTATGTAGCAAAAGCTGGCCTTGAACTTTCAATCCTTCCACCTCTACTTTCTAACACAGATTTTTAAACAAACTAGCTGAAGACCACCCTTGTTATAAATATAAGCAGAAAATTCAGTAGACACTTTTATCTCAATGTGGAAATTGCTGTACTGGAAGTCTATACAGATTCAAGAGGACAGATAGTCTGTCAGGTCTGCCTTCAAGTGTCTGATCTGGCCTTGTGTAGATGATGGTCATCTTTACCCATAACTGCATCTTTGTTTGTTTGGTTTGTTTGAGGCAGAGTCTCATTGTGTAGATCTGGCTGTCCTGGACCTCACCACCCTGGCCTAGAACTCACAGATGTTCACCGGTCTCTGCCTCCCAAGTGCTGGGATTGGAGGTGTGTGCCGCTACACTCAGCCTCCATAACTTCCTCTTGGTGCCTTCACTGAGGAGCTTGGAATGGCAGGCACAGGTGCAGGAAGTAGAGGAAGCAGAAATGAGAATGGAATGAGTCCTCTACAGAGCTGTGCTCTGATTTCTGGAAAAGCACATCACTCACAGAAGAATTAAATCTCCACTTTGAGCGAATGTTCTTCAAATTTGACTCTTAAGAAAGGAGCAGGGAAAAGAATGCTTGTTTCAATGTTCAGCAGACCTGGGATGGAACTTTGACTCTTATAACTGTTGGGAATATGAGGGCCAGATTTCAACATCTCTGAAATTTATTTATTTTTCGTATGGAACTTGGTATTTATGAAAACTACTTGTTATGTCTTTCCTATAGTGTCTTACAAGGCAAAAATGGTAAGCTGTGTTTTTTTTTTCACTATCATATATTTTTTCTCTGTGTTTTTGTTCCCTGTGGGTAGAATCTATTTTTGTGCCTACTGGCTTTGAACTTAGCCTTGGCCATTATTTTGATCAACGTGTTGTGAGTATGTGTGAGCAGCACCCAAGTGTGAGGCAAACCTGAGCACCATCTTTAAATACATGGATGGGTGTTATAAACATCTCTCCTGCTTTTATACCCTGCTGTGAGAGCTTGTCCCCAAAATGGGCATGTCCATCAAACCAGATCAGCCAATAAGAAGGCACAGCTGAACAGAGCCACAGCTAAAATGTACATTTGCAAGAAAAGAAACAAATCACCAATGACTTTCTGGGGATAATTTTTTCTGCAGCCAAAGTTGACTAGTACATTCATACATAATTTGTACTCAGTGACATGATTTTCCTCTCTCTCACTCACCACAGACAAAATGGAAAAGTACGAGAACTGCTAGAAGATGTCAATGCAATAACGTTTAAAGTGTTAGAAAAAATCCTCAAGTATAAAGACAAAAGGAGAGAGTTAGATAGAATGGAGGTTAATTGGGATACATGGCCTGCTGAACAACAGATCCATTCACTTTATACACACAAGTATTGATTGAGTTCTGGTGAAGGGAATGTGGATGAATGAATTAGAACCTCCAGGGCTGGCCACTAATCTTTACTCTGAACTTATGCTCACTCCTTTGTAAGATGATTAGATTGGTGACCTCCAGGGTGACTTGGGCGTCACATTCTGAAGATGCTGATGAGTTCTCAGCCTTGAGCCTGCCAGAATGACTGTCTGGAAGGGCTGTCTTACTACCTGAGCTTCCCTGGGTAGATACAGTTAGCCTTGCACATCGGATCCTTTTGCCTCGCTACCTTTCAAGTGATAGGATCACAGATGCCAGCCTTGCTGAAATTTTCATTCTTTTAGATATATGGCAGTGAGTTCAATCCCAGCCTGGGCAACACAAGACCCTTCTCAAAAGAGAAAAATGTCAAGAAAAAGAAAGAATTGGAGAAGCATTGGCCCACATGACTGAAACTGGTTTATAAAGGACATGTCTTTAGGTGTTGGCTAGAACACTAGTAATTCTTTTGGCAGTCATGGATCTTCTTAGGGAGGCATTTAACAGGTTTAAGATCATCCTGGAGTTATATCTTTGTGCTACTAGAAACAGAGGTGTGCATTCAAGTCCTTTGATGCCAAGGCTGAGATCTACTCTGAGGGCCCAGAAAGGCCTGACTATAGTTGAACCCAGAAGAGATTCTGTTATCACCTCTGTTGAATTTCCAAACAAAACCCAGGAAATACTATTGCAGATGGACACAAGCCAAGGGGTTAAGTACTGACAGTTCCTATCAAATGTTTACTGGACGGTGACTGTGTACCAAACACCACACACTCACATCTATAACTACAGAGCCTATAAAACAATAACCCCGTGAAACAGATGTCCTTGGTCCCATATTTGAAGCACATAGTTATGAGCAAGCTGAGGATCTGTGTGCTTAATAATTTATTTATAATTATGTGTGGAGAGAAGCAGAAACAGATTGCAACCAGGTGGTTTTTGGCTCCCAAGTTGGTGCTGTGACCACACAGCATTGATTTCTTGTGTTAGCAAATTTTCAAAGACATGTAGGTGGTAGATAACCTGCTTTAACCTAAGATCCAGAACATTAAGGAATGATTCTGTCTCTTCATGGGTCCTGGGGTTCTAGAAATTTTGGGGAATGGAAAAGGAGTGGTATTCTTATTTGATTTTTGTTACTACGACAAAACACTGACCAAAACCAATTTAGGTAGGGAAAGGGTTTATTTAGTTTATACTATCATGTCATAGTCCATCACTAAAGGAGTCTGGGCAGGAACTTGGAGGTCAGAATTGAAGCAGAGGGAAAGTTCCTCTGGCTTGCTCAGCTAACTGCCTTATAAAACCCAGGACCACCTGCCCAGGGTTCTCACCACCCACAGTGGGCTAGGCCCTCCTGCATTAATTGTCAGTTAAGAAAACATCCCACAGACTTGCCCACAGACCGACTTAATGGAGGCAATTCTTCAACCATGGTTCCCTTTTCTTAGGCATGTCACATTGACAACCGAGATTAGCCACCACAGGTGGATAAAGGGTAGAGCTAAACAAGCAGCCAGGAAAGTTTGGTGGGAACAGGGACCATGTGTCTAGAAGGGCCTGGTTACTACTTAAACATGAATAAGTGGTAAGATTCATCAAGACCATTCATCAAATTTTCATTAACTGTGTACAGTTGGAGCACCCCAGGTTCCCAGAAAATACAGCAACATTGCAAGTGCTGAGGTCCACTTTATGGGTGAAGGGCATGTAGACATCCAGAAAATGGAGGAGAGCCCTTCTAGACATCCACCCCTCACAAAAAGACCGTGTGGGTAGGAAACCTAAATCCAGTCCTGTCTGAGCCAGTAATTAGATATGTAGTATTGGGCAGGACAATTTTACTCCCAGAGACCATGTGCAAACAAGGGCCTTGCCTGGGAGGTTTCTGAGGTCTTGTTTAGCTCAATCAGTCTGGTCAAGGAGATAGATAACCCAGTTTACTTCTTTGTTGCTGTGATAAAACACTGACCAAAAACAATTCACGGGAGAGAAGAGTCTATTTGGCTTGCATTCCACGTCACAATCCATCATGGAGGGAGGGAGGTTTAGGCAGGAATGTGGAAGCGAGAACTGAAGCAGAGCCTGTGGAGAAATGTTGCTTAGTGGCTTGCTCCCTACTTCTGCTCAGCCAGCTAGCTTCCTTATACAATCCAGGGGTGGCACTACCCACAGTAGTTGAGGCCCTCCTCCATCAACCGATTAGCAATTAGTGAAATGCCCCCAGGTACGCTCACAGGCCAATCTGATGGAGGCAGCTTGTCAACTGGTATTTCCTCTTCCCAGGTATATCTACATGTGTGTCAAGTAGACAAAAACTATGACAGTAAATGTTTGTATTAGGTATCCTTTCTCTTTTGATTGTACTGAAAATGATGAAGGACCTCTTCTCTCATCTCCCTCCCTCCCTTCCTCCCTCCCTCCCTACCTCTCTTTCTTCCTTCCATCTGTTTGTTTATTTGAGACAGGGTCTCATTCACACAGCACCAGGAGAGCTTAGGCGAAAACTTTGTTGGTGGCGAGGGGACCAAGTATGTAGCTTACGTTACATCAGCCTACTGTGTAGCTGTTAGAGGAAGAGTCCGTAACACTGAAAGTTGACTATTTATTGGGTGTCAGACCCCACCTTAGGGGCTGTACCCCACTTATGAACACTTACCAGTTTGACTGAAAGCCCACTATATGCCAGGCTCTGGAGAGGCAGAATGAACAGGACAGTCAGGCCTCTCCGGAATGCAGAGCACCAGCTGGCAGCTAATTTTCAGAAGGTGGGGGACTCAGGCTCCCTGAGTTTATCTTATCTCATGCTCTCAAGCAAGGTGTGAAGTAGATGCTATGACTTCCTTTGCTCAGGAAGAAATTGAGACTCCTACCATTGGTAAAAGGTCCTACCTAGGCCATCCCAACTCAAGCTTTCTGGCATGGAGCCCATGCTGGTCTCATCCTGAAGTTTCTCTAAGTAAAAACCTAAATCCACAGAGAACATGTCCATAATGTAGATTATGCCTGTGATCAACAGTAGCTAACTTTTTCTACACAGCCACCTCTGTCCTTTGAAGTCTTCTGTATCTCACATCTTTTTTGATGTGCCTTGCTGGTGTGGGAGGCGCCTTCCTTGGTGTAGGTAGAGGCTTCAGCCAGAAGACAGTCTACCCATGAGTGAATGCTCGGACACTTGCTAAGGTCAGGGTTGTGGGGTGAAACCTCCAACTGAGGATGCAGGAGCACCACACTCAGACCCAGATCTAAACCATATGGTCCTAGTTACAGTCAGCCACGGGTCCTTCTAATTACTCCTGCACTGGCTAGAGGGACCATGGAATTCAGCATTGGTGTCCCAACACCAGCATTCAGGCTGCTTCATAGGCTTTGCTAACACAACTATGTGTTCCATCTTTATAGTGCTGAGGATGTACTTGCAATATCCCAGGAGAAACACGGCAACATTTTATAGCCCAATAAAGCTAATCTCCAGGCTGATTGTTATTTTCAGAAGGGAAAAGGGGAGCTATTAAAAACAACTTAAAAAGAAAAAGAAAAAAAATCAAATACTGTGTTGAGGTTATTCTTCAAACGGCAGAATGCTCAACTCCAGATGATCAAGACAAACACTGGTGGCTGGTTAGGACTTCCTCAATGCCTTTGCTGCAGAGAGTGAGACATCCCAGCTTCCCTCGCAGATAGCAGATGCTTCAGGAAGTCTAATCTTGAGACTGGCATGCTGCAGGCTGGCTTTGAACTCCCAATCCACTTGCCTCTGTGCTCCAACTACCTATCATCATAGGTGTGTACCATCAGGACAGGTGACCTTTGCTTCTTCTGACCAAAGCTCCAGACATGGCTGCAGTTTTTCCTCTTCCTTTAGTCATAAATGTGATGTCAATGGCTTCATCAAACACCTTCTAGCTGCAAAGAATATGCTGCTCTAATTACATGGAGCCACCAAACCCGGAGCCTCCATACTACCAAGTAATGAGAAATGTAAATGTTATTTGCTGAAACCACTTAGGAAAGATTTCCTACTACCTCTATGCAAAGGCATTCCTAATGGTAACCACTATCTCAAACAACAAAACCATTACTCTTTTACTTTAGAAGGGGAGAGATGATCCTTCTTTGTTCAGGATCTTGTACATTTTCTCTGGAACGGTCTAACTGTTTTCCTCTGGTAAGTACTGACCAAAATGAATCAGGCAGTCCATTCCTGAACTGATATCTAGCAAAGAAGATGGAATTATACGCTAGGATCGTCCAATGTCTAGATAGAATGGATACTGGGGCATTGATTTGTTCATGCGATAAATAACAACTTTCTGGATGTAGAAACAACAGGAATAAATCACTAATTAAAGGGCTGTTAGAGGTGAGTGTATTAAAATTAAGCATATTTTTTAAATTTTCATCATAAGTACAGGGAAAACACAAATGAGACACGGGGGAATAATAACTGCATACCATACACAATTTATATGGCAAGTGAAGTGTTAATATCCCATAAATCACTTTGGAGGATTTACCCTAAGGATGTCACTAAGGACATACTCAAAGATTTAGTCTCAAAGATGTGTGTGACAGTGCTGGATTTAATAATAAAATTTGCAAGCAAAATGAATTTCCAGCCACAGGGACTGCTGAAGTAAAAATATATTACAAACTTAAGGAGGAATGCTTTGACCTGTTAAAGACCAGTGATGCAACAATGTAGCTGTTGTCATGGAAACATGATCACCATGTATTATTAAATGACAAAGCAGAATATAAATAATGTATATGGCTTGCTTCTACTTTCCTGAAAGAAAAGCAGATGTATAGATATGTGTATATATAAGAGTCTAGGAGAGTAATTAAGTACCTCATAGTAAACACTGTCCATTCTTAGCAGATGGCATGTTTTTTAAGTTTCTTTAACATTCTTTCTGCTTTCCTTTTATAATAAAAAATAATAAATAAAGGAACTTTAATCTGGGAACAAATACCAAAAAGTAAAGAAAAACTTACACAAATAATAATGGGTCTGATCAAAATATGTTCATTAAAAATATCTAATTAGTCAGCTGTAGTAGCCCATACATGCCATTCTAGCATTTGGGAGGCTAAGGCAGGAAGATCAGGAGTTCAAGACAAGCCTGGGCTTAATATAGTCATAAGTCAACCTGATCTACATAGGAAAACCTGTTTTAACCAAAAGTAAATAAATAGTGTAATAAACCAATGAACAAATATATGAATATCCCTTTTTTTGCTATAAACCAATATGCAAAGCCAGATATGGTGGAACAGGTCTGTAATCCCAGGGTTTAGGAGGCAGAGGCAGAGGCAGAGGCAGGAAATCCACATAGTCTTTGAAGTCAGTCTCGTCTGTATAGAAAATTCCAGGCTTGGCAGGGGTACTGTGTGATAGCCTGTCTCAAAAAGCAAAAACAAAAACAAAACAAAAACAAACAATTAAAATGAAAATGAGGTGCACCATACACATATACACACACTATATTGGAGAATATCAAGTCCATGAAAAGAGGGTACCATCATTGGGAATCCAGGCAAAGCCTTTATAAAGAACAGGTAGGCAGACATTTTTAAAATGCTTGATTTCACTAGTCAGGGAAATGAATTCTTTAATCTGACCCCAAAATACAGGCAACAAAAGAAAATTTAGACACATGGAATTATAGCAGAAAAATGAGATCAAAAAAATGGAGGGGGTCAACGATGAATGAGAGAAAATAATAAAACATATGTAAGCCATCCCTTCAGTAAGACCTAAGTGTTTAAAACATATGAGAAACTCTACTCAATAGCAAGAAGACAGCCGAATTCAGAGGGCAAAGAACCTAAATATACAGTTTCCAAAAGAAGATCCCAACAGGTGTATGAAAAGGCACTCAGGATCATTACCAATCAAAAATGTACAAATTAAAATCATGAATTAAAATTAAAACTTATGTTAAAATGATCACTAATGCAAAGATGAAAGATATTAAGAATGTCAAGCCAGGCAGTGGTAATGCACGCTTTTAATCCCAACAATCAGGAGGCAGAGGCAGGTGGATCTCTGTGAGTTCAAGGCCAGCCTGGCCTACAAAGCTAGTTCTAGAACAGCCAGAGTTACACAGAGTTAAAAAAAAATGTTGGGGGGGGGGGCGAGAGTGGGGGGAGAACAAGGGAATCCGTGGCTGATATGTAAAATTAAATTAAATTATAAAATAAAAAATAAATAAAAAAGGACCAGAAAAAAAAATGTTGAGAGAGATTTTTTCTCAAGCTGCTGGGAATGTAATTTAGGACATCATTTTATGAGAAATAACAGGAACCATCTAAAAAATTAAAAAATAACAAAAATGTAAAAATTACAAATATGATGAATGAGAGAAAATAATAAAACATATGTAAGCCATCCCTTCAGTAAGACCTAAGTGTTTAAAACATATGAGAAACTCTACTCAATAGCAAGAAGACAGCCGAATTCAGAGGGGTCTGAACTGGTGGAACTCCTAGAAGCGGTGAGGAAATGGTGACCAGCCAGTGGGTACAAGGTGGTAGAAATGGAGGAATGTTAGCTGGAAACAAACCCCATCTCAGTGATCAATCTACTCCATTTCCTGACATGGACTCCCTATGACTGAGCAATTTCAATTGCAGTATATATTTAAAGGCATTGAATCAGTGAGTTGAACAGATATTTGTCTCCTATGATCACTGTGGTATTTTCACATGTCAGTGGTATAGAACAAACTGAAGTATCCATTGAGAGGTACATGGATAATGAATGAGATTGCACTAGATACACAATGAGGTACTAGTGGGCCATAACAAAAGGAAATTACATAGTTTACAAGAATATGAAGGACTTGGACAGCATTGTGCTGAGTGAAATAAGACGTACCTCGCGAGACAGGTGCTGTGTGAACTTTCTAATACATGGGGTCTGAACTGGTGGAACTCCTAGAAGCGGTGAGGAAATGGTGACCAGCCAGTGGGTACAAGGTGGTAGAAATGGAGGAATGTTAGCTGGAAACAAACCCCATCTCAGTGATCAATCTACTCCATTTCCTGACATGGACTCCAAAGACAAGAGAGGTTTGTAGCAGTCATGTGTGTTCCAGGGTGTTCATCTCAGGGTTCAGCACTGTGAAGAAGATTGATGGGTAACAGCCTACACATTTAGAGGTGGGAAGAAGTTTTATCAGTTGAGGTGGTGGAGGTTTGTAGTACTTAATTAAAAGAATTTCGTTAAAAATATTTAATGGTATCCAGGAATGTTCAAGATATGAAGATGAGTCAACTTCAGTCAGATATAAAGAAGATTGCATGAGGGTGGGAGAGATGGATTAGTGGGTAAAGGCGGGGAGGTACTTCATCATTTAAGCTTTAATGATGACTGCAATTTATGTCAAGCTGACAAAAAGCTAACCAGCAGATGACCCAAAAGAATGAAAAGTAGGATCTCAAAGAGGCATTCACATACTCACCTTCACAGCAGCATTGTTTACAAGAGCCAAAAGGAGGGCGCAACTTAAGGATCCATGGATGGATGAAAGAATAAACAAAATGTGGTGTATGCTTACAATGGAACATTACCCAACTTGAAAAAGAGGAGAAATTCCAAATGGCTGAAAGACATTTAAGGAAATGCTCAACATCATTAGTCATCAGAGAAATGAAAATCAAAATGACTCTGAGATACCACTTTACACCTGTCAGAATGGCTATGATCAAAAACACTGATGACAGTCAATGTTGGAGAGGATGTGGAGCAAGGGGAACACTCCTCCACTGTTAGTGGGAGTGCAAACTTGTGTAACCACTGTGGAAATCTATGGTAGTTTCTCAGAAAATTGAGAATCGATCTATCTCAAGACTGAGTCATACCACTCTTGGGCATATACCCAAGGAATGCTCAACCATACCACAAAGGTACATGCTCAATCAACTAAGTTCATAGCAGTATTATTTGTAGTAGCCAGAACGTGGAAACAACCTAGATGCCCCTCAACTGAAGAATGGATTAAGAAATTGTGGTACATATACACAATGGAGTACTACTCAGCAGAGAAAAACAATGACATCATGAAATTTGCAGGAAAATGGATGGAACTACAAAATATCATCCTGAGTGAGGTAACCCAGACTCAGAAGGACAAACATGGTATGTACTCACTCATAAGTGGATACTAGATATAAAGCAAAGAACAATCAGACTGCAACCCACAGATCCAGGGAGGCTACCTAGCAGGAGGGACCCTAGGATGACTGTGACTTATAATAAGTTTTGGTTTTGTCCAATTACTGGGCAAGCTTTACTGAAACATTTCACTATTAGGATAAGAATTTGTACTGTATCAAGCTGATGAAAGAAAAAAAAAAAGAAAGAAAAGGAAAAGAAAAAGAGGAGAAATTCTGACACATTTCATGACACAGATGAACCCCGGGAACATAATGGTAACTGAAATTAGAAATTATCCAGCCACAAAAAGTCAAATATTACAGGATTTAACTTAGATGAAATGTCTCAAAGGAGTCCAGTTCGTTGAAACAGAAAGTAAAATGGTGACTTTCAGGGCCTTCCTCTTCCCAATGTCTGTCTGGTGACTAGGTCCCTCAGACTCGCCCACTTGCCCTTCTTATACTCACAGTCACAGCTCTGGAAAAAAAGACTTGTCTCTCTTCCTTCTGGATTTTTGCAACAGTCCTCCAAATTCAATTCTCTTCACACTAATGGCCTCTAAATAGTTGATCTCTGTGGAGGAGGTGGTGGAGACACTGTGGCTTACACAAAACACATGGTTTCCAGCCTAATAGAAACACAGGTTTCTCTGTTCCCACCCTAAGGAGGGAGGAGGGAATAGGGGGCTAGTGTGTGATAGGTGCAACTTTAAAAACTGTGTGTATGTATTCTTGTCCATGTGTTTGTATATGTGTGTGCACTGAGTGTGGATGCCAGAGGTCCAAATCAGATATCTTCCTTGATCATTTTCCACTTTTTTTTTTTTCAAGACAGGGTTTCTCTGTGTAGCCCTGGCTATCCTGGAACTCGCTCTGTAGACCAGACTGGCCTCGAACTCAGAGATCTGCCTACTTCTCTCTGCCTACCAGTGCTGGGATTAAAGGCGTGTGCCACCACCGCCCTGCTCTCCACCCTATCTTTTGTGGTAGATTTCTCATGAACCTGGAGCTCATTAATTTGACTAGGTTGGTTAGTTAGTGAGCTCCAGGGATCCTCCTGCCTCTGCACCCTGCCCCACACTGGGGCTTACAGATAGGCATTACTAACTATTTCTAGCTTTTATATGGGTGCTGAGAGTCTAAACTCAGGTCTCTAGGCTTTGTGCAGCAGGCACTTTGCTGACTGAACCACTTCCCTAGCCCACAGTGTCAGTTTTATAGAAGGAAGAGTTCTGGAAATGGATCATGATGATCTCTAACAGTGTGAAAAGACTTAATGTGTGATGCTTAAAATACGCAAAATAAGATCCTCAGCTCCCCCCCCCAAAAAAAAACACACACAAAAGTAATAAATTTTATGTCACATGTACTTGACTACAACTAAATAAATAAATGGGGGGAAAAGTGAGACTTTGAGCAATTCATCCAGAGTCATACGGTAGCAACAGTGTTTAAAGAAAGTCTGTCTGACGTCCACCTGGGCCTTTATGGCACTCCAAATTGGAGACTAGAATAGCAAGTGCTCCCTGTAAGTGTCATTTAGGAGAGCTGACTCTCTGACTGGCCTGGCCTCAGTTCATCATCAGGCAGCTGTGCTACCGAGCACAGGGGTGGCTGGGTAGCCAATCACAGTGATAACATTCTCTAGGTGTTTGACCGTAGCCAAGACCAGTGATTTCTTGGAGCTTCAGCTGGCCTATTTGATGTGAAGATCAAGAGCTAAAAGAGTCTCAGCCCGAGGGCCCTTCAGAACCAAAGAGGAAGTGGAGGCTTAGTCAGAAAAGAGTCAGAGGTTGCCAGGCTGTGCTGGGGCAAGCATGGCTGTGGGTTGTCCAAGGAGAAGAGGTTCTCAGAAGTCATGTGTCCATGGAAGAAGGGAGGATGGGGAAAAACCACAGAAGAGAGTAAAGTGCCTGAGCTGGGTCTTCTAGGTGAGAAGAACCACGTGTTTTGTGTAGACCACAGCGTCTCTAGCACCTCCACCACAGAGATCAACTATTTAGAGGCCATCATTGGGAAGAGAATTGAATTTGGAGGACTGTTGCAGAATCCAGAAGGAAGAAAGGCAAGTCTTGTTTTTTTTTTTTTTTCCCAGAGCCATGACTGTGATTATAAGAAGGGCAAGGACCTAGTCACCAGACAGACACTGGGAATAAGGCTGTGTCATCACCACTCCTGAGACCTTTGAGAGCAAATAGAAGATAGAAAACTAAACCCCAGAGCTTTGCTGAGTATTTTCTATTTATTTTATTGTTTTGAGACAGGGTCTTACTATGTACCTCACCCTGTCCTATAACTTGCTATGTAGACCAGGCTGGCCTGAAACTCAAAGACTTGACTGCCTCTGTCTCTGGAGTGCTGGGATTAAAGACAGGTGCCACCACACCAAGCTAATGACTATTTTCTGAATATAAGCAAGCTGTGGCCTATTTTGGTCTACAAAATTTTCAATCCTTAGAATTTTTCCTCTCACTTAAAACATTCTTCTGACCTGGGTGTGCTCACTACTGCCCAACATGTAAACTACCAGTGAATGAATACCTTTTTTTTCACTTTTTTAAATTTATTTTTCTATTATCAGCTTGATGCAGTATAAATTCTTATCCTAATTGTGAAATGTTTCATTGAGGCTTGCCCAGTAATTGAGTAAAACCAAAACTTATTATAAGCCACTGTCATCCTAGGGTTCCCCCTGCTATGTAGCCTCCCTGGTTCTGTGGGTTGCAGTCTGATTGCTCTTTGCTTTATATCTAGAATCCACTTATGAGTGAGTACATACCATGTTTGTCCTTCTGGGTTTGGGTTACCTCACTCAGGATGATTTTTTCTAGTTCCACCCATTTTCCTGCAAATTTCATGCTGTCATTGTTTTTCTCTGCTGAGTAGTACTCCATTGTGTAGATGTACCACATTTTCTTAATCCATTCTTCAGTTGAGGGGCATCTAGGTTGTTTCCACGTTCTGGCTATTACAGATAGTGCTGCTATAAACATAGTTGAGCATGTATCTTTGTGATATGATTGAGCATTCCTTGGGTATATGCCCAAGAGTGGTATGACTGGGTCTTGAGGTAGATCGATTCCCAATTTTCTGAGAAACTGCCATACTGATTTCCACAGTGGTTGTACAAGTTTGCATTTCCACCAACAGTGGAGGAACATTCCCTTTGCTCCACATCCTCTCCAACATTGACTGTTATTAGTGTTTTTGATCATAGCCAGTGAATGATTATCTTGCTTGAAGCAGTGTTGCAGGACTGTAATTAGTACATGGATAGGGGCATTCTAGGCTAGCCTGTGCTACATAATGAGACTGTCCAAAGAAAGACTGTATTTTCTACTGAGACTCCTTCCATATAGTAGGGACACCTAGGCTAGCTACCTGATGATATGCTATCAACTATCAGTAGCTCACAGGCAAGGACTCCCACTCTCTACTCAGAGCTGCATTTTCTTCTTTTGTTTCACATCTAAATGACCAGTCCCACCGATCACTGGTTGCTGAGACACAGAACCTGGCAATCATCCCCACTCCTCCCTTCTCCCCCTCATTCTTGTTTATCTGGTAGGTTTATTCTCCATATCCAGTCCTTCTCTGTATTCCCAAGGTGACCTTTCTAGTCCATCCATCTGCCATGACCTCCTAACTGGACTTTGCTTCTGATCAGACTGTACTGAAATCCATTCTTTGCATGACAGGCTGGGTGATGTTTCTAATGGGCAGGATGCCTCAAGTCTCAGTACTGCTTACAGATCTTCAAGACAAAAGTGAAACACTCACCATGGAATGCAGGGCCTCTAGGAGCTGGTTTAACGTTCTGTTCTCTGCTCTAACCTGTCCTGGGGACTCTGTACTCTAGTTTCCGATTCCTGACAGACTCTTCCCTTTGCTCAAATGCCTCTCTGGCAGACTGGCAAACCCAACTTCATTTTCCAAGTCTCAGCACAGGCTCCTCCCCTCTTTTCATCTTTTGCCAAGTGCAGGCCTCCCTGAGTGCTGCCACATCTGGACCCAAGCCCCTTCTTCCTGCTCTCTCTCAAGAGTCATTCACTGGCTCATGGAGTCACCCATGTTTATGGAACTGGTGCTGGAGATGGGTGGTCAGCTCAAAACACATGGTTCTTAGCTTAACAGAAAATTGTCTGCAACTGTTGACCTGTCTTATTCAATGAGCCTTGACTGAATGACTAATCACCTTGTTCTTATACGCCTCCAGATCTGCTGTTCTCTCTTCCTGGAGTGGTATCTTGTCTTTAGTCTGGCTTCTTCTCATGAGTCAGATTAACTAGAGTCAAGTCCCTTCTGGCTCCATCCCCCTCTATCTTTTGGGCTGCATTTGCTGTCTCATAATATAGGAGGAGCTCAGTCTTGTCTGATGGTAGAATGGAGGTTTTATATAGAGAAGCAGATGTAGAGAAAGGAAGGACTGGTCCAGAACATGGATATCTTTCATTGCAGCTCCAATAACTACAGCCACAGAAATTGCAGTATGGAATGGAGGGTGGCAACTTGAAGACAGCATTGCAGCTCACAAGCAGCAGCGGAGTGTGGAGAAATGAGCTAATGCCATGAAGAAGAATGCCTGCTCTCTCGAATGAAAAGGGTCTGAGCGCCAGTCTGCTCTTATTCATCTTTACGTCTCTGAACCCCTGGAGGATTATTTAAGAAACTAATCTTCATGTCACAAAGAGATATTTAAACTTTAACCATTCTTTTGGCTCCATGTTAGTCTACTTTCCTCCAAAAAAGAAAATTGAGTGATAGGGGGGCCCTTGTCTTGCCTGCATGAGGTCTACAGTTTAAACCCCAGTAAACACCGAGGAAGGGAGGGAGGGAGGAAGGAAGAAAAGAAGGAAGAAAGAAAATGGCCAAGGTGACTCAGTAGGTTAAGGTGCTTGCTACCAAGTCTGATGACTTGAGTTTAATCCCAGGGACCCACATGCTGGAATGAGAGATCCAACTCCTACAAGCTGTCCCCTGACTTCCACACATGCTCCCTGGCCTGTGCACATAAATAAATATAGTCAAAACATTTTTCCTTCCTCATTTTTTTTTCCCCCAAGACAAAGTTTCTCTGTGTAGCCCTGTCCTGGAACTCACTCTGTAGATCAGGTTGGCCTTAAACTCAGAGATCTACCTGCCCCTGCCTCCCGAGTGCTAGCAATTAAAGGGGTGCACCACCACAACCAGCTTTAAAACCTTTATTTTGTAACATAAATGTAATTTGATGGTGGCGCATGCCTTTAATCCCAGCACTTGGCAGAGGCAGGTGGATCTCTATGAGTTTGAGGCCAGCTTGATCTACAAAGAGAAACCCTGTCTCAAAAACAAACAACCAAACAAAACTAATATATAAATAAAAACAAATATAGCACAATTTTTCTTTGAAAAAAAAAAAGGCTGATAAGATGGTTCAGAGCATGAAAGTTGCTTCTTGCTAACCCTGACTTCTTCAATCTGACACCAGAGATCCACATGAAGGGAAGAGAGAACATCCCCTAAAAGTTGTTCTCTGGCCTCCATGCCAGCATGCCTGTACACATATACACACAAACAAAAATAAATACATGTTTAAAAATTAAAGAGAAATAATATAAACAATGCATTTAAAAATAGTTTGAGATATTGACGTTCAAGATAAAACTGTTTTTGCTTTATCAGCCTCAGCCACGCATCAATTCATATGTCTAGATCATCCGTCCTGTGCCTGACCTCACTTCTAGAATTTATTAACGCTCTTGAAAGGTACCCCTGGCTGATAGTTTACTTTTTCCGTATTTTTGTGTAATTTAAATATTTTAATATATATAGAGAAAGCATCACTATTGCAAGAAGAAAATTACTTTTACATTTTTATTTATTTATTTACTTATTTTTGTTTTTTTGAGATGAGATCTCATGTATACAAGGCTGGCCTCCAAGTCCATGTAGCTAAAGACAGCCTTGAACTCCTGATCTTCTTGCCTCCACAGAGACTTCAGGCATTTGCCCCCACACCTGGGTTTATGTGGTACTTGGGGTCAAACCCAGGACTTGAGCATACTGTGGCTCCATCTCTGTACTGAGAGTGACTTTAAAACAAAATTAAAAGCAGATACATTATAATGTTTGTTCTGGATGGCAGCGCTATTAAAAATACTTTCTTCTGTGAAATTTTACTGGGAAAAAATTTAAACATTCCATAAAAGGAACTTTATAAAAGGAAATTAAAAAAATAGGAGTCTATGATTAGCACAGCAGAATTCAGTCCTGAGAAAGGCAAGTGGGGTGAAGGTCAAAGGTGAATGAGCCTGGATGAAGTCTTCAGTCATTAGGGGGCTACATTATACACGGCTAATGGACTAACCAACTAACCGAAGGACCAGGCAGCATCTTTAGGATTTGGTACTGGGCCTTGGAGAGAGAGAGAGAGCCTGGAGAGCCCGTGGTTACAGCTTCTCAAAGTCGCTGCAGGTGGCTTGAGAAATGCCGGAAGCATTGAAAGCGCCTACTGCACCTGTGTAGACACGAACTTCAGAACCATCTTCCTTCTCTAGCTTAAGAGGTAGTGGATAATCTTAACCTAGGGATTTGCTCAGCCACTCAAGAGTGGAAAGGAGGCCGACTCAGCGCGATTATTTGTGCACATCGCACTGGCGCACATTTTCTTTTCAACAACAGAGAAATCTTCGTGTGGCTAAGGAGCAACGAAAAGAGAAGAGATTGAATGCATCACAGAGGGATGGAGGAGATGAAGACTCTCTCAGAGGTTGAAATAATGTGAGATGTAGTGTCCCGGTTAAGACTGGGGTCCTATTCCTTTCCACAGTTATCTTATCTTCTAGTCATGCATATCGCTTTTCACCGGACTCAGGTTTCCCTCTAGGGTCCGAGTCTATCTCATCTTTCATTCCCCTTCCCGGTTGTAGCGTGGTACCACGCTGAACTAAACGTTGATATCACCTTACACCTGTTCACTCCCGGATTTAATATAGAGAAAACACGGTATTCACGTGCCACCCATAGTAGCCTTCTTTCTTTGGAGAGGCTTTTGGACATCTGAGAGTTAGTTTAATACCCTGTATCGGCAAAGAGTGAGGGATGATGCACGGACCGGTGGTCCTCTCTCAGCTCAGGTTCGCTTAGTGCGTGCGTTCCTCCATCCTTCTCGCAAGAATACCCAGGGGTGCTCTCAGATTGTGGGATAGATTCAGGGGTCTTCTATGGGAACTGCTGACCTCATTTCTAAGCGTCTTGGTCCTTTTCATTCACTGGAGTCCCCTTCTCTATCTGAAAAGTAGGAAGACTGCTAGCCTTCAAGGTGAAGGGGGAGGAGGTGTCTGTTTTAGAGAGAAACAGTGGGAGGGGAGACAGTTGACATCTCCTGGGTGTACCGCTGGCTGCGTGGGACCTGAGTGTGAGTGTGGCCAGAACTCCCAGCCCAGGGCGGACAGAGTGTGTTCTCTACTAGAGCCATCCGGGCACTAGGCAGCCTCAGTGGCATGCCACCTCCGTGCGGTCCTCCTCTCAGGCGTGGTGCCTTCTTTGCCTGGGATAGCAAGTAGAGGGGCGAGCAGGACCCCGCAGGCCGGGGACCTTCAGGCACCAGAAGACCCGGGACACACGCGGCCCGCCCGGTGGCGCGCGCTTCTCCCCCTCCCCCGCGGTCGGGAGCGAGCCGCCGTGACGTCACGGGCCACCCGCCAGCCCCGCGCTCCACCGGGCAGAGCGCGTGCAGCCGCCGAGCACATGGACCCGCTGGTCGAGCAGGCTCCGCAAGGCCGAGATGAAGAGGAACTGCGGACCAGGATGCGAAACAGGACCCCCGAAGCCCCCGGAGTGGATATTCACGCGGAAAGGATGTTGGCAGTCCTGGCGACCTGGGAGTCATGGCTGAATTCACCCTCCCGTAAGTTCCAAGTTTATCCCCAGGAAACTCTGGAGCTCAGGGATGTACAGTCTGGATAGAGGAAAGGGGCTTTTGGATTCACTTTTCCTCATCACTAGACTCGAAGATTGCCAGGGAGTTTGGGTTGGGGTGAGGGGTGTGGGTGCGGGGGAGGTTACACAGAATGGCCCTTGAATAGAGATAGTTCTGGATTTATGCACTTGATCACAAGCCTATTTCCTCATGTCTAAAAAAGAGACGCCCCCTGCAATCAGCGCAGATTTGGGGCCGCTGATGTGGTTTGGAGGCCTCATTTGCGAAACTGGAAGTCTGAGTCGAGTGATGCTCCCTCCATCCTTGGCCAGCCCTCCTCTGAGACACCCCCTCGGGGCAGAAAGAAGGTGCTCTCCTAAAACTCCAAACTGTGTCATGAAACTTTCTCGGCTTTTGTATTGCATTCCTGTGTTTGTTGAAGGCCCCCACACCCTCATCGTGCTAATTCTATATGGATGGGATGTTGATTTAACTAGATTGGCCCTTCCTTGGCTAATATTTTCTGCTGTACCCACGGTGTGGTGTGGGGAGAGCGGCGCAGACTTCCAGGAAGCGCAGCCATGAAGCTACATGTGCCCATGTGTGGACTCATCATGGATTTTCCTACTAGTTTTCAAGCCTGCGTTAGTCTATTCTTTTGAGCTCTTGACTTCAGGATATTCTAGAAGATCATGAAAAGTAGAGACATCACTTAAGAGGGTGTAGGGACAAGAGGGTGAGGTTTCTGTTTTCTTTCTGCTCTTGTGCTTTTGAGGAGCCGTTGTCAATTGGCCTAGAGAAAGCCATGGAGAAGTGTGTCCTGGTGTGTGTGTGTGTGTGTGTGTGTGTGTGTGTGTGTGTGTGTGTGTGTGTGTGTGTGTGTTGGGGAGGGCTAAGGATGCAGTGTTCTGTCTGCTGAACAGCATGAGGTAGGATGTTGCAGGCCCTGTTTTGCATATGGGCAGTGACAAGTTGGGGCTTGTTCAGTTGCCACGGTCCTGTGGTCATAGCTAGTCCCTCTAAAGCTCTAGCCAGTGGGAAAGGGTTTGTGTTCAATCCTTGGAAGTCCAAGTGGGATTTCCTCCAAGATTTGTCAGGAGCAAAACTGTCAGGAAAGCAGACGACACCCATGACTGGGAAAAACCTCGTGGCCTGCTCTCCAGGACTGGAAGTGTGTTGGTTACAACCTGCAGGTGAGGATGTGCTTTATGGTTTGGGGGCTCAACCAGGTTCATGATAGATTTGGTAAGACATCAAGACTGGGTTAGAACATTGTGGGCTGTCATGCTGGGGACCGTCTTCCTCCCCCAGCTGTCTGGGAGTGACTGGTAATGGGACTGCCTTGTTGTGCTGCCTAGGTAAGGGTGGCTGCATCTTCCTGCTGTACCTGCCTTGAGTGCAGAATTTTGCATCAACCGGGTTCTCTTGAGAAGTGGAAGAAATCGATTTCTTCCTTTCTTTTTTATTTATTTTCTTCTCTTTTAACAACCACCACGAACTCATCCTGATTTGCTTCTGTGGCAGCAGCTTTCAGAGCTCTAAGAGTCCTTCCTCTCTTGTTTCTGATGTTTCTGGTGATCTGTGTGACTGGTCCTCAGAAAGCCTGTGGAGTTCTGAAGCATCTCCATGGTTTCAATTCTTGTCTCCTTTTAACTCGGAAGACTTGCAGGCAGCCCACCCGCCTGGTTTCTGAGGCCTGTGTTTGCCACGTCTGGGACCTTTTGTCTGCCAGGGCTAGGTGCTACCTCAGCTGCTGACTCTCTTGGACCCACAGTTAACTCCCTTCTCTTCCATTTTGTGTGAGTGGCCCTGAATTTGCTCATATCAAGGACAGGCCAGCCTTTTCCTGGGCACATGGAGGGCTAGGCATATTTGCTGGACTCTATTCCTTAATATGTATATTTGAGAATTCCATGAGTATGGCATTTACATCATTTTTATCCCTCTTTCTTCCCTGCAACTCCTGATGTGACCCCCAGCCCCCTCTCAAATTCATAACTTCTTTTTAAATTATACACACACACACACACACACACACACACACACACACACACACACACGTATTTATAAACATAGCCAGTGGAGTTCATTTAATGTTGCTTGTGTGTAGATGTGTTTAGAGCCGACTTCTGGGGATTGGGTAACTTAATAGAGACTCATCCATGGAAAAAACTGATTCTTCCTCAGCAGCCATTAGCTCCCCATCTAGGGGTAAGGCTTTATGAAGTTTGCTCCATTCACATGGGCATTTAAACTGGTGGTGTGGTGGTCCCTGTTCTTTAGAGTGGTAACTAAATGCCAGTAAATGACTATACTTCAATATGTTTTAGATACCACATGGCCTTTCCATGCACTGGCTTGTTATTGTGTCTTTCCTTCTCTAGCTGGGTGGAAATATAACATTCTCCACCCTGCTGAGCCCCCCATCCCCAACCCATTTTCCTTCCTAATGTCAGTTTGTGATGAGACTGGGATTTATCTTCCATGGCGTATCTAATATCTGTGTTAGCGTATTGACTCAAAAAGGGGAGTGGAACAACAATAAGAGTAGAGCCAGGCAGTGGAGATGGCTCCGGGGTACAAGTGCTTTCCTGGCAAGTCTGGTCACTGACTGAAGCTCATGGTGGAAGAAGAGAACCGACTCCCGAACGTTGTCTCTTGGTTGTCTTTTGACCTCTCCAGGCATGCTTAGGCATATCCTCTATCTCATGCGGCCTTTCTACATACACACACAAATCAATTAAAAAAAAAAAGACTAGCCTTTGAAGCCAGGTGTGGTGGCTCATGCCTATAATCCTAGCATATGAGAAGTTGAAGCAGGAGGATTATCATGAGTTCAGAGCCAGCGTTGGATGTGGGCCTGCTTGAACTCCAGTGTGAAGCTTGTCTGGAAAACTAAATATCAGGAAATTCAAACAAAACAAAATCAGCTCACGGTCAGTGAAATCCTGCTGACAATCATGTCTGCATCTTTCTAGAAAGTACCAGAAATCCTATGTCGCATAGAAGGCTGCAAGGTGAATCCTTTGTTTACCCATCAGCATACTAGCTGTGCCTGACCATGTGTAACCTTGGAGATCAGCCCAGATGTGAGATTTGGGGCTGTATGGCTGTAGATCATGTGAGCTCTTTGGTAGGGGCCTGGATGGTCTGTTTTGCTCTTCTGAAACCATGAAATCCAAGGAACAATGCATAGTCACAGGAACTGATAGGAACAAGGACAGTAGTATGACAGTGACTTTCAATTTCTCTAGTATGCTAAGCTTATTCTTTTTATTTGTGTTGTCCACAACTTTGCAAAGTACTTAAGAGAGAATGTCCAGCCGTCATGGAATTCTTTTTATGGGTAGGGTTGTGTGTATTTGTTTTAGCCTAGGCTGCCCTTGAAATAACATTCTATCTGCCTCAACCTCCCATGTATTGGAATCATAGGTGTATCTCACCACGTTCAGGCTAGTTTTAAAGGCTTTCGATATATTCTTTCATTTTAGCCTCCCAGCAATCCCCCGGAAGATAGGATTATTACTATCATCAGTTTTTAGAATAGGAACACAGCTCGGGGTTAAAGGCATCACCCCAGGCCAGATAGCTAGGCAGCAGCAAAGCAGATGGGATTTAGATCAGTGCTGCTTGGGCCACGTTCAGAAGTCAGGAGATAGTCAAGTGAAGAACAAACTAAAAGATAGCCCCTGGCCTTGAGCGGGATGCCGGAGTATGCCCAGCCTGCACACCCGGCTCAGGGACCTGTAGAAGTGGCTGCCTTTGTTTGGCTGCCGGTCTTTGCTGCCACACACAGCAGGCTGAGATCAGACAAAGGTTCAATGCTGGAAGAGTTCTGGGCTGTGGTCTTGGAAGGGGTCTGCTCGGGCTTGGGCAGGAGCCTTGCGTGGGGAGAGGTGGGAAGGTTTGGGTGGTGCCTATGATCATTAGCAAATAGCTCCATCCAGGCATCCTGCTTGGCCTTGTGACCAAAATCATTCTAGCATTGTGTCCTGCATTGAATTACTGTTGACTTTCCAGCAGATGGAAGCTGGAGCTCCCTTGATATCACTAAAGCTTCTTCTCTCTCCCTCCCTTCTCTCTGAGCACCAGCCTGTCTGTTAGGGGTATTCCGGACAGGACCTTCATCAGTACAGCGATGGTGACGGTCTTCCCTGCACCCTCTCATCAAGAGAAAAAAACACTAGCTTGTTGGTGTAGTCTTGGAGCCATGAGTTCCCCTCTTCTAGCCTGTGCTCTCCCTCCCTCCTCCCCTCTCTCCCTCCCTTTTTCTCTTCTTTCTTTTCTTCCCTGCTGTTCCCGGGGTCCAGCCCAGGGAATCAGGCATGCTAGCTAAGTGCTCTACCCTACCTGAGCTATACTCTTAGCCCATGGCCTTATTAAGTCTTTTCCTTGTCTTGTTTGTTTTGTTTTGTTAGACCGTGTCTCTATGTAGCCCTGGCTGTCCTGGGTATCTATGTAGACCTGACTGGCTTCAAACTAACAAAAATCTACCTGCTTCTTCCTCCCAAGTGCTGGATTAAAGGCGGTGTGCCGCCACACCCAGCTTCTTTTCTGCTTTTTGAGATAGGGTCTCCTGTATTCCAGGTTGGTTTTAAATTCCCAGTCCTTCCTCTTCCTCCAGAGTGCTGGAATAACCAATGTTTGTCAGTACGTTCAACTCTTTTTTCATCTCAGAATTCTGTTGCTTTGGTTTGTTGTTTATATATAGGCTCTTCCTTTTTTTAATGATATATTATTTTTACGTACATATTTTGCTCTTGTGTATGTATGGGCAACACTTGTACCAGGTGCCTGCAGAGTTACAGACAGTTGTCAGTTGCTATGTGGTTGCTGGGAATCGAACCCAGATCCTCCGGAAGAGCAGACAGTGCTCTTAACCACCAAGTTGTCTCTCTAATGACATAGTTTTTTTTTTTTAATTTGAAGCCAGAGCTGTGCATATGCCAAGCAAGTGAGCTGTGGCACCAGCAATCGATGGCCTCCTGTTTTGATTGGTGGGGAAGCTGTTTCATTTACCTGCTTCTCTTCCATCATTGACCTTAAACTTCTTGTGAGTAGGCTGTCTGGTGCCTACACAGCTCTGGGCCTTGGAAATCAGAACTGCTTTGTCTTCAAGGAAAGCAGTACCTGCTGCCTCTACTGATACTGCCTTTTAGTTGTGAAACGATTTGACAGGGTGGGAAGTGAGGCCTTACCTCCAAGGAAAGGACATTTGAAAAAGGAGGAAGCTGACCAGCTGCAAGAGGCAGCCTGGGCCATGTAAAGGAAATGAGTGTAGGGTCTGGAGAAATGGCTCAGAGGTTAATAACACTGGCTAGTCTTCCAGAGGACCTGAGTTCGATTCCCAGCATCTACATGTCAGTTAACAACTGTCTGCAACTCCAGTCGCAGAGGATCTAAGGGCACCAGGCATCTATTCAGTACACAGAAACAGATGCAGACAAAAAACCCTAGACATAAAATAAATAAAATAAGATATATCTTAAAAAAAAAAAAAAAGGAACTGAGTGTAGATCCCTGTTACTTTTGAGCAAGTATGTCACCTCAGTTTCCGTGTGTGTGAAATGGGTTGATGAAGCACTAAGCTGCTGTGAGGAAGAAATGATAATCAGAGGGAGGGCTTAAAGGGCAAAGGACCTAGGGTCAGCCCTCCACTCCCCAGTCAAAGCTAGCAAATGGCATTACTCTGCAACCGGACCCATTCTGGGTCTGAATACAGATCTTGAGATGGCCAGTGACTTCACCAATCGGCATTGGAAAGAAGTTCTGGCTGAAATAAGATACGAGAAGAAAGCAAGCCTTCTGCATGAGCATTAGTGCCGAGATCAGAGGGCGCAACCTCAGCGGCTGGACTGGCTTGCACACAGCCGAGGGAAGCTCATGGTGCCATAATTTATTCAGCTCCACTACAGGGTGGTTGTGTCCACTGAGGGATGGCGCCCAGCACTCAGTGCAGAAGTAAGCCCTTGAGTGAAAACCATCATCGCCATTGTTTATTATTCTTCAGGCCTGTTTGCCTGGTGAATCAGCCCTGCTGTTTGCTGCTCTTTCGAGCATGACTCGAGTGACTCATTCATTTACTGAGCACTTGCTGGGTGCCAGGCACTAGCCTAGCCGCTAAAGAACTAGCAAGAGCAAATAGACAAAAGTACGTGCCATCCTATGGCTTCCGTTTTCATAAAGGTCACACAAGACAACAGGGTGGAGGGAGGGAAAGAAGGAGAGAGGGAGGTGGGGGGAGGCATGATGTCAGTGCCACGTGGGCCTAGTACCCTCTACAAATAGCGGGTGCTCAGCACGTGTCCTGTCGGGCCTGGCACACAGTGGGCACCATGTAAGTACTGCTCGCTGTGTTTATTATCTTCTTTCTTTGGTGGCTGCCTTGTAAAATGTCCTTCCTCCCAGTTCCTCTGAGTTTTACTTTCTTTCATCATGCTTGCCTGATTTTCAGGTGGACTGAGTGTATCATTTCCCAGGAAATGGTTAAACCCTTTGAGGCTGAAGACTCATACCTACTCACTCAGTCCTTCATTATCACGCGCTTGGGATATGTTCACTGCCGGCCTGTTCTATTCCAACATGCTTCCGTGCTAGCTGAACTTATGTTATAGCAAGATGAGGCAGGCAAGGAATTATGCACATAATAATGGCATAGTATCTGTGAGGGTCACAATTCCACCGAGCCTAGACGGTTAGCATCTGGAGGGCTGGAGTGGGTTGCAGAAGGATGCTGTCTCGGTAGAGCAGTTCCATTGAGAAGCTGCTGCTGAGCTGTCGTGCAGGCTGAGGAGCTAGTGTGCTGATGTGGGGCTGTGTATTTTAGGCCCTGGGGAGAGGTCAGACAGTGGCCCAAGGTCAGGGTGGAGAGTGAGACTTGGGAGCAGCAAGAAGAGCAAAATCGGTCCGAGGAGAGCCAGGTGACAGCAACAGAAACAAACTGGAGAGCCACATGCTACAGTGCCTTTTAGAAACTCTGCAAAAGCTCTCATTGTTTGTGTGTGTTGGGGTGGCTGAATGTAAGTGTGTTTGAGCACATGTGTGTGCATGGTGCATGTGCAAACCCAGAGGACATTCCTCAGGTGCAATACACCTTTTTTTGTTGGTTGGTTGGTTTTCAGACAGGATCTCTCATTGGCCTGAAGTTCATTGAATAAATAGGCTAGGCTGCAAGCGAGCGTGTCTTTTTTTTATATGGGTTTTGAGGATTTAACTCAGGTTGTCTTGATTGCAAGGCAAGCACCTTATTGGCCGAACTCACTCCCTAATTGTCTTAGTTAGGGTTTTATTGCTGTGAAGACACACCATGACTATGGCAACTCTTCTAAAGGAAAACATTTAATTGAGGCTAGCTCACAGTTTTGAGAGGTTTAGTCCATTATTGTCATGGCGAGAAGTATGGTGGCATGCAAACAGACCTGGAGAAGGAGCTGAGAGTTCTACATCTTGATCCTCAAGCAACAGAAGGGGACTGTGTGCCCTACTGGGTGTAGCTTGAGCATGTGTGACCTCAAAGCCCCCCACCCTCCCAGTGCCACATCTCCTCCAACAAGGCCACATCTACTCTATCAAGGCCATATCTCCTTCCCAATAGTGTCACCCCCTATGGACCAAGCACTCAAACATGAGTCTGTGGGGGCCATTCTTATTCAAACCACCATACTAATCCTCTTTCTTTTTCTGAGACCACATCTCTATGTATAGTTCAGGATCACTGTGTCACCCAGGGTGGCCTGGACCTTGTAGGAAGCCTTCTGCCTCAACTTCCCAAGTGCTGGGATTACACACATGTGCCAGGGCTCCAAACCGTAAGCTCTTATCTTTTACCCTGTGAAAGAGAGATTCATTGAAGTGTTATTAGGTATCGATGTAATTATGTCCAACTTGACTTTTGAAATCAGCGTGCTGGCTTTGGTGCGGAGAAGAAAGTAAATCAAGGTTGGCAGTGGAGTGTGAGGAGCCAGTAGACAAGCATTGTGAGTGCTTCTCTAGGCTGTGAGCTGTGAATGAGGCTATAGCAACAGGCTGCTAGCTCTTCCCTGAAGATCCCAGCATGTAAAATTCCACCATTCAGCACACTAATAGCCTTGTGTCCAGAGTATTTGAAATGAACTTGGAATATGCTCTGTTAAGTACATACAAGATTCTTGAATGCACAACCAAAAGGGATGTAAAATCTGAGCAATACAGTTTAAAATTTTGATTGGATATCAAAAGAAAGGGCAACTGGGCGGTGGTGATGCACGCCTTTAATCCCAGCACTCGGGAAGCAGTGGCAGGTGGATCTCTGTGAGTTGGAGGCCAACCTGCGCTACAGAGTGAGTTCCAGGAAAGGCGCAAAGCTACACAGAGAAACCCTGTCTCGAAATACAAAAACAAACAAAACAAAAAACAAAACAAAACAAAACAAAACAAAAAACCCAAAACTATCTTGGGCTGGAGGGATAGCTCAGCCGTTAAAGGTTAGGGTCACAACCAAAAATATAAGAAAGGGCAACAAATTTAGATATCTTGGGTTAAATGTCATATGTTTTTAAAGTTACTTAAATCTGTTTCTTAAGTTATTTATTGTGACTGCTGGGAAAACTAAAATTATACTTGGCTGGGTGATATTTCTTCCTTCCTTCCTTCCTTCCTTCCTTCCTTCCTTCCTTCCTTCCTTCCTTCCTTCCTTTCTTTCTTTCTTTCTTTCTTTCTTTCATTTTTCGAGACAGGGTTTCTCTGTGTAGCTTTGTGCCTTTCCTGGAACTCACTCTGTAGCCCAGGTTGGCCTCGAACTCACAGAGATCCTCCTGGCTCTGCCTCCTGAGTGCTAGGATTAAAGACGTGTGCCACTACTGCCTGGCTGGGTGATATTTCTATAAGACAGGTCTGAGGTCTGGGAGGCATTCAATGACAGAGTGAGTGGCAGACATGGGATTCTGCAAAGGGAAGAAACCTTACCTTACTTCAAGATGCTTCCAGGAGGCTTGATGTAGCTCAGTTATAGGTTGTTTACTAGGCATGCAGGAGGTCCTGGGCTTGACCCCCAATGCTTATAATAGAGCCAAACATACCTCTAATTCTAGAGGCAGGAGGATCTGCTGTCATGCTCAGCTACATACCGAATTTTGGCCAGTCTGGGATATAGAAGACTCTATTCAAAAATAATGAAACAAAACAAAACAAAGCAAAAAAAAAAAAAAAAAAATCTTCCAGGGGAAAGAAGAAAGAAGGTGAAGGTAACTGCTGATACGTTTGTTGGGAGAAGGCAGGCAGGTGAATGGGACCATAGCCATGTACCTGCTGTAACAGAGAAAACTGGCCCAGGACATGGAGAGATGGGATGTCCTGAGTCTTAGTGGGATCCTTTCTGGCAGGAAGCAGTGGGCTGACCACTGAGCAGCCAGGTCTCTGGGTCACAGGGTAGAAGATAGGAAGTGAGATGTCTGTGGGAAGGTAAGAAACTGGGGCACTATCTAGGTCACCAGTGGTCAGGCTGATTGCTGTGAGGCCGTCGGAATGGGACCTTTGAAAAGCGTCTCAGCAAGGGACAGTTCCCAAGGTTCATGTTTAGCAAGATGCTCGGAAGCATGTGGAAGGTGGGTTTCAGGAGCAAGCACCTGACTTGGGGATTCTGGACTCTTGGTGGGTACAGCTGTGATTAGGGAAATTAAAATTCTCCCATCAAAGAATCTGAAGGAGGGCTGGGGATAGCTCAGTGGTAGAACACTCACCTAACATTCCCAAGATCCCAAGTTCAAGCCCCAGGAAACACCCCCTCACCACTACTACCACCACCAGGGAGGATAGGGAGGGTTAGAGGAAAACTCTATCTAAAAAAAAAAAAATCATTCTGGAGTTAGGGATTTGGCTCAGCAGGAGAGAACATGTTTGTCATGGACAAGGCCCTGTGTAGATTTGATTACCAGCACACACACACACACACACACACACACACACACACACACACACACACGAAGCAAAATTGAAAAACTTCTTCAGTTGAGTATGATCAGTATTATGATGGTTTTGTCTTTTTGCTATTACTTGTTTCTTCGATTGCTATAGTTACCCTGTGCGTGCTCAGCTGCTGGCTTCTTGCTTTGTTACTGCTCAATCATATGCATTCCTGACTATTAGATATGTACTATGCATCTGACATTATTGGCTGAGTAATATCTCTGTTTAGTGGCTGTTTCATTGTTTAATCTTTCCTTTAATTTGATTCTTTTCACTTGGATGCTGAGCTTTATAAACACTGTTATGTAGATGGATTTTTTTTTCTGTCTTTGGCCAATCATGTGACTGAGGTCTTTGTATTCTAGCATCAAAGTATTTTTTAAAATTTTAGATAAATTTGCTGTTTTCTTGGAGACATGTGAAGTTGCCCCTCTCCGTGATCCACCAGTATGTCTTAAAAACATTTTGTAAGTTACGTGCTAGAAACGTGTTTATCTCTATCACATGAATCCTCTGGTCTCTCTTTTTCAGATAAAATTTTCTTATGTATCCCAGGTTAGCCTCAAACTCATTATGAATTCTAGGCTAGCCAAACACCCATAATCTTCCTGCCTCATCCTCCCAATTTCAGACATTACAGGCCTGCACCGCCCTTCACCCAAGTCTATGGGAATTGTCTTCACTCTCTCTTTATCAGCAGATGCTTATGGATACCTGTTGTATGCTGAGTGCTGGGCTAGGCCTTCGGTATTCAGGAGTGCCCAAAAACAGTGTGGTACTGATACTTAAGGGACTTATTGCATGTGAAGGAGATAAGCAAGAAAGCACATACACGAAAGTAACACTGTTGTAAAGAACATGTAATATGAGCAGGGAGGGCTGACAGGAAATAAAGACATTGATACTGAAGTCCTATTTGAGGAATTGGTGTGGAGGTGGACACAGAGGTGGCAGTTAGCCAGAGAGACAGAACATAGGAAACAAGTCAATTAAAAAAACAGAAACCTTAGTATAAAAGGAAAAAAAAAAGCGTACTTAGGATTGCAAACTATGATAAATCAAAAGTTAGTAAAGGCCCACAAGATGACCAATCCTGATGACCCGACTTCAATCCCTGACCCCAGGGGCTACAATGGGGAAGGCAAAATGTAATTCTTGCAGGCCATCTTCCGACCTCTGCATAAATGCCATGGCCCATATGCCCTCCTCCCACTAATAACTAAATGTGAACAACCTATAGCAAAGGCTTGCAAGATATTTAAAGTGTCTGCTATATATTTCAAAGCACTGGTATCTAGTATGAGTGTGTGTATATATGTGTATATAAAGCATTCCCCAGAGTCAATAACAAAAGACAAACAGCCTCCACAGCCAAGTGAGTAATAGATTTTAAAAACCATTTTCAAAAGCAGGGAACAAAAGGGATGATTAATTTGAAGAGATTCTGCATTTCACTTCTAAAATCAGGTTTATTGAAGAGAGGGTTTTAAGAGGAGAATTCACCTTTGTGTGTGTGTGTGTGTGTGTGTGTGTGTGTGTGTGTGCGCGTGCGTGCACGCGCATGCTACCCTGAGTTTTGATAAATGCAGACAGCTCTGTGACACTGTCGAGTCCTATGTCACTATCAAGACCTAGGGCATGTCAATCATCCTCAAAACTCCCTCCTCTTTCTGTGTTGTGATGCTCCTTTGCTCTAGCTCTGACGAGCACAGCTATCTTTGTGACCTTTCCATGCTGCCCTTTTCAGGATGTCGTGCTAATGGAACTGCACAGGCTGTGGTGGCCTCAGATTGGCTCCCTCCACCTGGCATCATGCGTTTGAGGAACTTCCATGTGGTTCCCTACCCCAGGGGTTTGGCAGTTTGAACTGGAGGAGCAGCATTGTGTTGTGTGGATGTCCCATACTGTGCAGGCCCCTCCTCTAGTTGAAGGACGTTTGGGCTACTTGCAAACACTGTGTGTCTCACCTTTTAAAATGTGCCCCAGCAGGGCGGTGGTGGTGCACACCTTTAATCCCAGCACTTAGGAGGCGGAGCCAGGTGGATCTCTGTGATTTTGAGGCCAGCCTGGGCTACAGAGCAAGATCCAGGACAGGCACCAAAACTGCACAGAGAAACCCTGTCTTGGAAAAAAAAAAAAGTGCCTGAAATAGGAAGTCTGACTCAAGTGTTGGTGTGCCTGTGTGGGACAGGATCCTCGGGCCCAACTAGTGAGTGTGTGAGGTCACTTCAGAGACCAGTTTAGCTGCATGTCCTGAAATTGGAAACCCATGTGCAGCCCCACTCAGAGGTAAATTTGAGGATTCCCAGTTTGGATCCCTGTGCTACTTAGGGGTACATGGAAAAGGATGTGAATGTGGGCTGGAAGGGTCTAGACTCCAGAGCAAGTCTACTGTCATTATCTAGGGATGGGTGAGAGGGTAGGGCTGGCAGAGAGTGCCAAAGCCTCCTTGAATTTTTTTTTTTGAATGTGTTCTTTTCCTTCCCTTGTTCCTCACTCCCTCCCTTCCTTGTTTTCTTGCTTTCCTTGGGGGAAGATTTTAAAATTTTTCTTACAATTTGTTTGATATTATAATTACATCATTTTCTCCTTCCCTTCCCTTTTTCCAAACCCTCTTGTATACCATGCCTTGCTCTCATTCAAATTCATGGCCTCTTTTTTCATTAATTGTTGCTACATACATACATACATATATGTATTCCTAAATACAGAAAAATTCCAGTTGGTATTGGATAACCAGTTGGTGTGTTCTTCCCTGGAAAAAAAAACCCCTATTTCCCCTCTCTCAGCATTCTTCAGTTGCCTGTAGTCCTTTATGTAGGGTTGGGGCCTCTGTGCTTTCTCCCATCCATATTAACATGGCTATTATTGTCCTTGCTCAGCACATGTTTAGATAGTCATGTGAGTGAATGGGTTTAGCTTCTGACATTTCTAGGAGATACAATCTCACAGTAAACTCCTTGTTTCTCTGGCTCTTACATTTTTTTCCTACCCCCTCTTCCACAGTGAACCCTGAGCCTTAGGTTATGGAGTTACGTTGTAATGTTCTCACTGGGATTGTGCTCTATAGCTTTGTATTTTGACTGGTTGTGTTTTTGTTTTCGTTTGGTTTTTCGGGACAGGGTTTCTTTGCTTAGCCTTGACTGCCCTGGAGCTGGTTCTCAGATCAAGCTGGCCTCGAACTCACGGAGATCCGCCTGCCTCTGCCTCCTGAGTGCTGGGATTAAAGGCATGTGCCACCACCACCTGGTGTTCGTGGTTTTCTTGAATGGTCTCTGTCTTTTGCAAAAAGAAGTTTCCTTGACGGGAGGTGAGGGCTACGTTTATCTATATAAACGTATAAGGACAGATATTTAGAATATAGCTAGGGATTAGGCTGGTTTAGTAAAGTGGCGGTTATAGGTTCTCTTACAGGATCCATGACTTCACTAACTCTGGGTGGTTGTCTAGTTTTCCAGTACTCCTGTTGAGCAGGTCTTCAGCCCAGTTAAAGAGCTGTGGTTACCACCATGGTGTGTATACCATTATTTAACCTTTAGGGTTATTGTGCCATGTGGGTTGCTGTTGTGGTTCAGAGGTGTCATAGCCAGACAGGACTGTTGGTGGCTTCCCTCCTCTGGAAGCTTGAATAGTGCCTTCTGGTACCACGAAAACTACTTCTCAGGGAGGAGGATTTCAGGTCAATTCCAGCTCAGAGACATCTGGCCCTGAGTCTGAAGTGTATTATGGTATCTACTGCACTTGAGACAGAATCTTGCTCGATGGCTCTGGCTGTCTCGAAATTCACTCTGTTGGCTTTGAACTAGCAGAACTCTCCCTGCCTCAGCCTTTCAAGTGCTGAGATTATTGGTGGTGTGCATTACCAGTTTGTCAAGACACCCAATTTGTCAACTTGACACACCTAGAGTCACCTCAGAAAAGGGAACCTTAAATGAGACGTTGCCTTCGTCATAATGGCTTGTAAAAATATCTGTGGAGTATTTTCCTAATTGTCAATTGACGTAAGAGAACCCAGCACACTATTGGTTGTGCCCTCCCTTGGTCCTGGTTTGTATAAGAGAGGTAGCTGAGCAAGACATGGATAACAAGCCAGAAATTACTGTTCCTCTCTGGTCTCTGCTTCAGCTCCTGCCTCCAGGTTCCTGTCTTGAGGGGGCTCTAGCTTCCTCCAAGATCCCTAGCTTCCCTTGAAGAACCTGTAAGACAAATAAACCTTGTCCTTCTAAGTGAGATTCAGCCAGTGTTTCATCACAGAAGACAAACTAGGACAGATATGTGTTTTCAAAAACTGTCTTTTTAATTGACATAAAAATTGTGCTCATTTATTGCGCACCATGTGGTATTTTAACGTGTATAGACACGTTTGGATCTAAGCAGGTGTATCTCCTGAGATACTGATCAGTTCTCTGTGGGGAAACATTCCAATTTTTCTCCTAGCCTTTCTGAAATATATCTTACATTGTTTTTATCTATAGTTTTCCTCTGTGCAATAGCACACAGAACACATCTCTTCTGTCTAGTTGTGGCTCAGTGCCCACAGGCTTGGCCACCCTCTCCCCTAGGCTCCCCATCCTCAAGTGACTACCATTCTCCTCTCAAACTCAAGGACGTCGACGTAAGAGTGAGACCGTTTGGTATCTGCCTGTGCCTGCCTTATTTTACTCCAGACCACGTTTCCTTTCATGCTGTTTAGTAGAAGATTATAAACTGGGGGTGGGCGTGCACACCTAGACTCTCAGCTCTTGGGAGGTGGAGACAGAAGAAGCATCAGGAATTGCAGCTCAGCTTCAACTACATAGAGAGTTCAAGGCCAGTTTGGGCTAGATAAAACTTTATCTGAATTTAAGAATAAGAGTATAGACACCAGCCGGACAGTGGTGGCACACGCCTGTAATCCCGGCACTCTGGAGGCAGAGGCAGGTGGATCTCTGTGAGTTCGAGGCCAGCCTGGTCTACAGAGCTACTCCAGGAAAGGCGCAAAGCTACACAGAGAAGCCTTGTCTTGAAAAACCAAAAAAAAAAAAAAAGAGTATAGACACCAATCCATATATATATATATATATATATATATATATATATATATATATATATATATATACACATACACACATACACACACATTTTGAAAATATGTAGAAAAGGGAAAAAAAAAAACTGGGAGCAGGTATGGCATAACAACTGCCATGGCTGTTAATTCTAACTTCTGCAAGTGTCTTACACTTCAAGAGAGGTGTATATTAGGCAAAGAGAACAGCACACTCGAAGGTCCTGAAGCAGGAGAAACCTGGGGGTTATTCAGAGTGCCAAGAGAATTGCGCAGCTAGGATAGAGTAGATGGGACTGTGGGGGCAGGGCCAGGTCTAGGTGAGGCGTGTACAGGGCCCTCCAGTGTTCCTCTGAGTCCTCTGGGTCGTTTTCCTAGGCAGGCTCCTTGCTCACTGCTGAGTTGAGAACTGACTGGCCAGTCAACAGTAGAAAGAAGCCAGGTCATTTGAAGGCTGTGAGGAAACACTCTGCATGGGGGTGCCAGGGTGTGGGGAGAGCAGTGCTCTGTAGTGGAAGAAGGGAAGAGGATGGGTTCAGCATTCATTTTGGAGTTGGGAAGAACTTCTGCTTGGATGGTAATATTTGAGAGATTCTAGATGGGCCTGGACAGTAGCCAGAGGCCTTCTGAAACCAGCTGAGGTGCTCTAATCTTGCCCCGAGGGCTGTGGTTGATTTTGAACTAGGGCAGGAGTGAGATTACAGTGGAATGTCAAATCTATCTGCATAGTTGCCAGCCCGAAGTGTCTAAAGTATACTCATGTTTATGTGCCTGGGAGAGCACTGGTTACTATCTGGTTGAATATTTGACTTTTCCCAGTTTCAAAAGGAAATAGGAAAAGGAAAAGGCCCTGTGTGTGTGGAAAGTCCCCTGGAGTTTACGGAGAGCGGCCGTGGAAAGCATAGCATTTGTTGTGATTAGTTTTGTTCCACTTAAGTTGTGACTCAGGAGCTGGCCAGTACTGTTGGGATCCTAGCAGTCAGTCTTGAGATTTTTAAAGAGACCATTCCTGTGTATACAAAACGCTGCTTGCACGGGTTCAGAGAAGCCCCTGAGGCTAAGGCCAGACTTCCCTAGCTGGCCAGACTGGTTTGTAGCTGGAGGACATAGCCCGAGGGCGCCCAGGCTTCCTCCAGCAGCTGTCTTCTCCCTCCAGGGCTGCCTTGCCTCATCCTTCTGGGGGGTGACAGCTTTCCAGAAGTGTGCACTGAGGGTGATGGGAGGGAGGGGCTGCAGGCCTTGGTTGCTGTTGCCTGGTCTGTGCTCTGTACATGCTTAGCTGGCTCATCTGGCTTTGGCTTCTGTCCTTCCGGTAGGGGCCAAAGGTTGTATTTCTTCCCTATCATGACTCTGAACATTCCTTACGTGCTTTCTCTGTTACAAAGACATTCCCTGCGTGCTTATTCCTTTTAAAAGGAAAAACAGATTTTTTTTTTTTAATTAAAGTCTGTGAGTGCAAAGGGGAGAGATATGTTTTAGGTTTTGTGGCATATGGATGTATGTCACCATGCGAGGGGGGTTTTAAGAGTGCGCCGAGAGCTTCCTGACCCCTATGATTTTGATAGCGCAGCTATGGTACACGTCAGCTCTGGGTAGTAGACCTAAAAGCCCCTGCTCTGCTCCTCAGCTCCCTGGCCTCCTTGAGTTCAAGAAGGGACATCTTCCTGTTTCCCTGCTCGCCTCCCACCCTTCTCCTAGCAGAAGCAGCGTTTTCTAGTGGCAAACTGGATCCTGACTGAAATCGTGCACTTAAAAGTTTTTCACAGCTTGTCATTGTTAGTCGGGTGTCTGCTCTCAGTGATGTTTATTGAACTCATGAATGCATGGTTTATATCCTAGCCCTCCCCAGATGAACTTTGGAGGCCAAGTGCTTTTGCCCTGAGGATGCCCCTGGCTTGGATCACCACAGAAGCAGCCAGACAGTGTAGGTTTGAATCATTAGGAAGTTTTGGACTGATGAGACTCTTCTAGAAGATGTATCTCTGCTCATGTTTCTGAGTTTCACTTCTTACAATTGCACAAGAATTAGCCAGTCTGGGACTGGGGGTAAGATTCGATCCCTTCCCCACTTCTTCAACAAGGGAACTTCAGTTTTTTGCTTTATGACACCATTTACGGGTCACCTACTCCAGGAAGCATGCAGTCTCTCTTTAACCCTAGCAGCTTCTAAGGACAGACCTTCCTAACCCCTTAGCATGAACTGCAGAAGCATCATGTCCCTGTGGGGCTGCAGGTCCACTCAGGAAGATGAGCAGATTAGATACAAATGTCCCAGGTGAGCCCCTAGCATACTGTATAACAGGAAACATTGACAGTGGAGCCTTCTCCAGAAAGAGCAGCTGCCCATTGATTAGAACTCCTTTTTCCTTGCCAACACAGAAGCTCTGCTTCTTCTTCTCAAAGAGAAGCCTGGGCTTGGGGATAGCGCTGGGGTGCAGCACTTGCTAGCAGTACATGAGAACCTGGGTTTATTTCAACAACCTCACCACACCAAGGAAAAAATGAGATTGGTGGGGCTTTTAAAATATAGAAATCTCTTGGTTTCTGTTGGGTGTGGTAGCACTGAGAGGCAGGGAGATCACAAGCTCAAGATCAGCTAGGGCTATACAGTGTGAGACTGTGTATTAGTTACTCCTTTTCATTGCCTCAGTCAAAAACCTGACGAAAGCACTTTCCGGGAGGAAGGGTTGCTCTGGGGGTAAGTTTGTGAGGATGCAGTCTATCATTGTGGAGCATGTGGGCACAGTCTACCACCAGGAACATGAGGCCGCTGGTCACATAGCATCTGCAGTCATGAAGCAGACAGGGGTGAATGCTGGTACTTAGCACACTTTCTCCTTTTTATTCAGTCCAAGAATTTAGCCCATTGGAATGGTGCTGTCCACATTGAGGGTTGATCTTCCTACCTCTCACCCAGTCTAGAAACTCCTTCATAGACTTTTCCAGAGGTCTGTCACCTAGGCGTTTCTAGACGCTGTCAAGGAGATGATCAACATTAACTATCACACTCTGCATGAAATGAGATACAACAAGCTCCTCCTAATTTCAAGTATGTTCAACTGAGACTTTAAGGGAAATCACAAGTCAAACAAACAAGTGTTGTGGGCCATTAGTTTGCAGCCTTCAGGTGATAGTGGTCCCCTTAGGTTGGCCGAGCTCCTCCTGATGAGCCATGACCCTACTGTCTATATCCCCAGATCCCTTCGGCCCACAGCCCTCATGGTGAGTGTGCCCTGCTATGGTGACTGTGTGCTTGAAGGCTACTTCAGTCCGGCACCTCTGGACACAGAATTAACACGTCTTTCTTTAGAGTTATTTACCCGGAATGGAACCACTCCTTCACTTCCTTTCACACTTCCAGGCCATGTGGAGCTGGGAAAGCCACCACTTCCTTCATTCTAGATAGATCTGTTCTTTTCTGTTCCCTCTCCGCCTCCTCAGCACATGCTGGCTCTGTTTCTGTTGTGTGGGGTGTGGGTCGCTTGAGTTTCCCGATAGCTCGGTGACCTTTCCCTTGCCGGCTGGTTAGCCACTGAGGATTTCACCTGCGGACCAGAATGATTGTCACATTTCTCTTCCTAGACAGGAAGAGATTATAGCAGGATTGCTTGAAGAAGCAAACCAGCCTGATGTCCTGAGGAAAATAGCCCTCTGCCATTTTATGCGGGCTTTTTTTTTTTTTTATCATCTGCCATTTTATGGAGCTTTTTATCATCTTCCTGTGAGTTGTGAGAGGAAATTGGACAGGGACGCAGAGGGAGCTTGACATAGACCTGGAGGTATTCAAGATTGTCAGGGGGATAGTGAAGAGGAATCTGGACTGTTCCTGGAAGGTCCAGCCTTTGTCCTTGAGAGTGAGAGAAAGTGTCAAGAGGAGGATACTGTGTCATTAAGATAGTCACAAGTTGGGGACTGCAGAGGTTGCTCAGCAGTTAAGAATGTGTGGTGTTCTTACAGAAGACCAAATTTCTGTCTGCAACACCCATATCTGGCAGCTCAAAACTGTCAGTAATTCCACCTTTGGGGGCATGCAACACCTTCTTCTAGCCTCTGTGTGCATAACATGCATTCACACAGACACACATGTATACGTGAATAGAAAATAAATAAATCGTAGCAAAGATAATCATAATCTGCTGTTAATTAGTATTGCTAGCAACTCTGTAATAAAATGGCATGGAGATGTTAACCCTGGTTGCCAGCATTATCCTATTCTCATAAATGGTTGAGACCAGGGTCCCCTGTCCGGTGGTGGAAGCCTGAAATCTGAGCAATTAGGGAGGTGAGGAAAGAAGAGTTTGAGGCTAGCCTCGGCTACAGAATGAGCTCAAGGCCATCTTGGGTATTATAGCAAAAGTCTGTTTCCTGTTTTCCTACTCTCTTCACTCACTTCCCCTGTCTTCCTTTTGCTCATTCTTTCTGTATAGTACAATTCAATGACTTTAAGTCTGCCCATTGTGCAACCATCTCTACTAAACAGTACTAGTTCATTGTCTCAAACTGAAACTCGTTATCCATCGAACACTTTACTTTCGCTTCCCCACCAGCCCTGGAAAATGCTCTTCAACTTTGAGTCTATGACTCTGGCTGCTCTTCTACATCATCTCTGTGGAATCAGTCAGCATCTGTGACGGGCTTTGTTCACTTAGCATAGTGTGCTCAGTGGTCACACCTACCCCGTAGCATGGACTTCACATTGGTTCTTTGTGGAGACTGCCCAAGTATTTTGTTGTGTGTGTGTAGCACACTTGTTTGTTTGTTCATCTATTGGTGTATGTTTAGGTTGCTTCCACCCGTCAAATATTGTGAATGATAGTGCTTTGAACACGGATGTGTATGCTTTGCTATATTTTTTTTCTTTTTCTTTTTTCTTTTTTTTTTTTTTGGTTTTTCGAGACAGGGTTTCTCTGTGTAGCTTTGCGCCTTTCCTGGATCTTGCTCTGTAGCCCAGGCTGGCCTCGAACTCACAAAGATCCGCCTGCCTCTGCCTCCTGAGTGCTGGGTTTAAAGGCGTGCGCCACCACCGCCCGGCTGCTTTGCTGTATTATATAGGAATTTTATGCTAAACTATTAGGGGAATTATACTGTTTTCTATGATGATTATACCATCTTACCTTCCCACCATCAATGCACAAGAGTTCCTATTTTTCTTCCTTATCTCCATGCTTGGTATTTTTCAGTTATCTGTTCTTTCACTTCTAGCCATCTTAATAAGTACAATCAATATCTTTTATTCATTTATGGTTTTGAAACTGGGTCTCACTATGTAGTCCAGGCTGGTCCCCAACATTACCATCCCCCTGCCCCAGCAGCATGATTGCGGAGATGACAGGTGGAAACTGTAATCTCACTGTGGTTTTGATTTGTATTTCTCTAATGACCGCTGGTGAGTGTCTTTTCCTATGTCCATTGGATACCGAAATATCTTCTGAGAAACTTTTGTTGCTATTGTGGTTGTCTTGTCCTAGAAGTCCCTTGGTGGCAGTTCCTTCCCAGGGACATGACTCTGGATAGCTCCTTTCCATGTTGTGGGCTGTTCTTCCACTCTCTGGAGCATGACCCACAGTGCAAAATCATTTCCGTCTTTTGTGCCTCTTTCTAGGGTGTCATCCATCCCAAGCTGACCTCAAATTTACTATGTAACTTCTGATCCTCCTGCCTCTTCCTCTAAGTGCTGAGATAATAGGTACGTGTCACCATCCCTGGTTTTATAGGGTGCTGGGGATTAAACCCAGGGCTTTGGGAATGCTAAATAGACATATGAGCTATAGCCTCACCCCTTCATTTCTGGTTTTGATAATCTTGGCTACGTTTTTGTTGATTTTGATGTTAAAGACCTAGTTAAGGCCACTATCTATCAGGGTCAGGGCCCAGGTCTTGACGACTTGGCTGTGTTATCCTCTGAGGCTTTAGTCGCCTGTCCTCAATGTCAGGTGTTTGCACTATGCTGACTACTATTTAGCTGTTGCAGTCCAGGCCAGCTATGAACTCAAGATTCTCCTGGCTTCAGCCACTTGATTGTCGGTGGGGGCTACGAAGCCTAGTTTGGCCCGTGCATCTTGTTCATCCTCCTAGTGGCTCTTTCCAGGTGCTGTTGGTCCATTTTTTGTATTTAAGGGAGAGCAAGCAGCAGCTCACTTCTCCTTGGCAGAGACTCGATGACTTGCTGACTTGCCCTGGACGCTCACTCTGTGGATGGAATTACCTGCCAAAGGCCTTTCCAGGGTTGTGCTCAATTTCTTGGATTCACGGACTCTTGAGTTGGAAGGAACTTTTTTGGCTCGGCTCTTTGTCCTCGTAGATAATCTACAGGAACACCCTGGTAGGATGGTTTAGACCACAGTTCTCCGGTTGAGAGCTACAGAGTCTCCCGCATTTACTTCATTCTTGCTACTTCACTGTGCAATGAAATTAACTTGCCTGTGCCTCATTATAAAATTAGGTCCTTTGAGTTTTAGGGGTTTTGTTTGTTTGTTTTTTTTTTTTTTTTTTTTTTTTTTTTTTTTTTTTTAAGATAGGGTTCCTCTGTGTAACAGCCTTGACTGTCCTCTGTACACCTGGCTGGCCTTGAACTCCCAGAGATCATCTGCCTGCCTCTGCCTCCTGAGTGTTAGGATTAAAGGCATGTGCCACCTCACCCAGCTAGTTTTCGATTTAAATGAGGTAGAGCCTGCGAAGCATTTAACCCAGAGACACACTGAGCACTCCTGGCCAGTGTCTGAAGGTCACTTTCAGATTCCATTTAAAGAAGACCTGAGGTTTAAAGTTGGGGGCAGGGAGCTCTACTGCCTCGTTGGGTGGCTCGCAAGGTGGGCTCAAGATGGCAGGTAGACACACAGTTCATCCAGACTCTGCCCTCTGCCGACCTGGATGGCACTTCCCCTTCCTCTGAGCTTCCCATTTTATGCAAGGAATGTGGAACGGTGAGTTTTCTCCCCTCCCCAGGGAGACTGGTTTGCTGAACTCTGAGCTGGGCTCACTCCCATCAGGATAACAGACCACGTTGAGAAACAGATCACCTACTTGCAGCTGGATGGAGTAGCCCCAGGAGGCCCTGCCCTTCTTGATGTCTCCTCAGGAGCCCTGCTCAGTTCCTGTGCTACCACCTGCCTGACATTCCACACCGGGGGCCCAAATTACCACCCACTTATCTTCCAGATAGGGACCCAGTTTGTCCCCGGGACTTAGTCATTTGACTATTGCTTCAGGTCTGGAGCCTGGACTTTTTGCACCTGGGGTCCCGCCTAGAGATCTGCACCTTTGCCATGGTTAGAGACAACCAAACGTCAGTAATTGTCCTCATATCTTAGAAGGCTGAAGAGCATCATGGGTGTGTTCCTTCTACCCCTTCAAAGCTCAGACCTAGTTACTTGTCTTTTTCCAGGCTCCCCTTTCCCCATCTGTAAAAGTAGAAAATGAAGACAAACCTTGCAGTGAGTTGAATGAGATTCCAAGCACTTAGCACCTGCCTATTACCACCCAGAAGGTGAGTGTTCAGTAAGCACTGGTCATTGTCACCTTTCTTGTCTTTGAGTCCCGGATTCTGCTTACTGGGGCAGTCTGTCTGTGCTGGTGGTAAAGAGAATTTACTTTATCTTTGTTGAATAAGGAAGGGCATTCAGAACGTAATGTTCTGCAAATCCCGCTCTTTAGCTTCTGTTTTCCCCTTCCTTGCTCGGAAATCCAGTTCCAGGAAGTTGAGTCTTGTGTGTAGAATGAGACCAATCACTTACTTCCCCTTTGACCTCCATGCCCTCACTATTCAGGTCAGGGTGCACAGAAGGGGCCGAGGCTGTTTGTACATCCTGATCTGAGCACTTCATACCCATATTGGATTTGTAGGTTCATCCTTATAGCAGTTAAGTGGGTTGCTGCTGATTCCCCCATTCTAAAGGTAGGGAAATGGAGGCAGGGAGCTAGATAACTTCCCAACATGATAAGCAAATCATCAGCAGCGCCAGAGCCAGCATTTACAGCCAGGTGCCTCTGGTTAGAGCTTATGTGTCTTCACTGGTCTGCTCTTCTGCCTCAAGGCCATCCCTATCTCTGGGACTCAGGGACTCAGATTGAAGTCGCCAACGCAGAAGCACTCTGGGCACCAGAGTCTTTATCGTGGCGCCTGTGGCAGGTGTGCTGTGCAATCCAGGAGGCCTCTTTGAGATGAGCTGCAATCCGGGGACCAGATTGGAAGGTTGCAGATCCTATCAGGCATCCTCTGTCAGCTCCCCATGTACATTCTTCATTCTTGTGGAAGGACACCGGATGATAGTGCAAAGGGCAGGGTTTGTTTGGGATTTGGGACTGTTGGCCTTTTTAGAGAGATGCCCCTGTGTTCGTGGCTCCCATGAGTTCTACTCTCCTCCAGTTCAGATTCTGGGGCCTGGGTCTGAGTTTAGGAGGGAAGGACAGGTGAACCACGCATGCTCAACTTTGTCCTGATCCTTGATGACAAAGGGATGCCTTTGTGCTGGCTGGGACTTTAGGCAGAGAGAGTGGACTAGCAGGAGGCTCATTCTAGTCACTCTTGTAGGCCACGGATAAAGGAAACTGAACGTACCCTCGGATGCCGTGTACTTCTGATGGCAAAATTACATCCCTCTGTCTTCACATATACAATATAGTTTCTGTGGAAAACTGTTTATAAAAGCAAAACCCAGAACACGTTCCCATTAAGGAATGTTTATCATCTTAGTCTAGAAGTCCCAGACTGCAGTTTGACCCCATACCTGTAGCCTTTGACTTAGACTAAATTTTGACCAACCAGGACTGGCCAGATTTACATGGACCTTATTTACACAGCAGAGATTCACACTAACCCTGCAGAACTGCACATTGGTGAATTTTCAGTACTGTAGTCACTGTCCAGTGCCCTGCCCTGTTGCAGCGCTTGATAAACTCATAAAGTATTGCCCCCGTTCTGGTTTAAAGGATTACTTAATTCACCACCTGCCACCCTTCCTTTCTACCCTAGTGGACATGACTGTTCCCTTACAATTTCCACTGTTGAGATTATAAATCATGCATTTTAAGGATAAGCAGACTGCCCAGCTGTGAGGAGTTGAAGCTTCCAGATGCTTCACTGCTGGGCAGCAGAGAAGGGAACATGATGGGGTCTCCGTAAAAGCTGATATACAAGATGGGCCATTAAGTTTCAGTGGCTTGCCAATCTTTCCCAGGGGAGTCAGCTCTTGGATTTCCCTGCAGGCAAGGAGGCAGTATCTCAAATAGACACTTCTTAGAGAATGTGAAGAAGCATAGACTCCAGTATTCTGAAGGGACTGAGCAAATGTTAGGTTTGTTAGTTTCTTTTTTTTTTTTTTTTTTATTTTGCAATACAATTCAGTTCTACATATTAGCCACGGATTCCCTTGTTCTCCCCCCTCCCGTCCCCCTCACCTTCCCCCCAGCCCCCCCCCCCCCCCCTATTCCCATCTCCTCCAGGGCAAAGCCTTCCCCACAGACTGAGATCAACCTGGTAGACTCAGTCCAGGTAGGTCCAGTCCCTTCCTCCCAGGCCAAGCCAAGCAATCCTGCATAGGCCCCAGGTTTCAAACAGCCAACTCATGCAATGAGCACAGGACCCGGTTCCACTGCCTGGATGCCTCCCAATACAGGTTTGTTAGTTTCAGCCGCTGATGCAGGTTGACTTGAACCTGACAGTGGACAGATCGAGTTCACCATCATGTCAGTCCAGAGACACAAGGACCAGGGATGTTGGGTTAGTTTAACCAGAGCGGATACTGTGCTGCCCAGCAAGGTAAGCACTGTCTTGTGTGGCTGTGGACGATCTAAGATGTTTCCCATCTGGATTAGACAGTTCTATGTATATAAAATATAACTATATTTTGTAAACTTAGAAAAGATACAGCTACTTTGAATTTTTTTTCATATTGCTTACATGTTGAAATGGGATTTAAGTGTGTTCTGGCAAAGATGAAATATATTGATAATATGAATTTCACCTGCATATTTATTATTATTTTTAATGCGACTGTTAGAAAAAATTAAATTACATATGTGGCATGCATTGTATTTCCATTGGATATTGGCAAGCAAGACTGATACCCGTGTAAATGTCAGTTTTGAGGTATACACCCTACACCAGCCTATATAGCAGACCTCGCAGGTCCACATCAGATGGCCTGGGTTTGAGTCACGGCTATGATGGTATTCAGGTGTGGTATTGGTTCAGATGTTTACATTTCATTTGTCCCTCTGCTAAGTTAATAGGGCAGTAGTACCACCTGCATAGACTTACAAAGTTTAAATGGCATAATTCACGTGAAGTACTTAGAATTGGGCTAGGCTAGGAGCTCAGTGAATCTTAACTGTCGTAATTGTTATTTTGGTGGCTGTTGACTTAGAACCTGAAGACATGTAGATGGGAACCAGGCAAGGAAAGAAACAAGAAACCAATGCAGTGGCGGGCAAGGCAGGTCACACTCATAGTACTAGCTCTTGGGAGGTGGAGGCTGGAAGATTAGGTGTTCAAAGCCAGCTTCAGGTACATAGTAAGTTCAAAGCTCTGTGGGGCAACAAGAGAAACTGTCTCAAACAACAAAACAAAACCCAAACCACAAAGCAGTGCAGCCTCTTCTCCAGGGATAATGACTGTTAGAGGTAGGGATGCCGAGGCTGTTGGGCCAAGCAGGGAATTTGGATAGCGTATTCAGTGTTCAGTTGGGTGGTGTCTGGCCCACTCTCAGATCACAATGCTGTGTGCCAGGAACCTTTGATTTACTTAATAATGGCCCTGAAGTAGAACCATGGTGTTGCAATTTGGATGTGCCACAGATAGCTGTGAAGTGCTTATTTTTAGTGTAAAGGTGAAAAGGTAATTGCACACCTAGGTTGCTGAGATCTGTTGTAGTTATTATTAATCTCCCATCATGTCTGATGTATACATTAGCCCTTCGCATGAGGTACAGATGTAAACATAGCACACATATGCATGCTCTGAGATGTCATGTATGCGCTGGGGTGTGGAGTGGATCCCTGGGGCCTTTCTTGCTTGCTCATTCTATTAAGGTTTCCTCCTCTCGTTCTCGTTTTCAGAGTTCTCTTTGGGAGGCCTTTACCCACTGCTTGCCTGTATTCTGCAGAACTGCCCCAGTGTGTAGACAGATGATTCTAGGGTTTACTTCCTTTTCCCTCCGTTCTGCCAGGCCAGAATGCCTTCTTGACGGCTCCTCCATCCCTCTCTTGTTTCTAATTTTTGTTTTGGAGGATCATAATCTGAAAACATAAGACAAATTGAGTGAGTTCTTCAGCCGATGTCATATTTTACATGTTTCTTGTTTTCTCTAGGGTAGGGTCATTGGTTTTTTTTCCCCCCAAATAATTTTTATATTTATGATATCTTTTTATCTTGCTTTTGTTAGAAACATGGGGAACGTTAAAAGCTTAAGGACGAAAAGAATGACCGTAGACACACCTTGTGGCATGTTGTGTTTTTGAACGTATTTCTTGTGCATTTGAGACACCTAAACTGAGGAATTGTCTTAGATTGTTCTCTTAGTATAAGGTGCAGAGCTTCTTGTGTCTTTTGAGTGCAATGTGATGTGGCACAATGCTGCTGCAACAGCAACTTGTGTAGCCCAGGCTGGCCCCTATCTCCTGATAGCCTCCTGTTTGAGCTTTCTTTGGGCTAGGATGATAAGCATGAGCCACCATGTCTGGCTCTGGGTTTAGATGACGTTGAGGCTCCCTATGTGCGTTGCCTTGGCATTTCCTTATTGTGTTGTACCAAGTGCAAATGCCAAGTGCAAACGTCAAGTGCAAACGTCAAGTGCAAATGCCAAGTGCAAATGCCAAGTGCAAACGTCAAGTGCAAATGTCAAGTGCGAACGTCAGAGATTCTTTCCTTACAGAGTTGCCTCCTTATGAAGTTGATTCACAGTATGGCAGAAGCTTGGTTCTGCTGGAGATGAAGCCTATGGCCCTTCAGAGTAGTTCCATGGGACTACAGAAGTTTTTTATCCCTTTTTTTTTTGTTTTGTTTTGAGACAGGATTTCTCTGTGTAGTTTGGGTGCCTGTCCTGGATCTCTGTAGACCAGGCTGGCTTCAAATTCACAGAGATCTGCCTGACTCTGCCTCCCAAGTGCTGAGATTAAAGGCGTGGGCCACCACCGCCAGGCTGAAGTTTTCTATCTGAAGTTGCTGGTGCTGAGTGTAAAGAATCCTGTCCTGGACCTGATGTGTCTCCAAGAGGATTTTGGAAAGCCACTTAGCTTCTGTTAGCCTTGTCTGCTCACGGGGAAAAAAGGAGATGTACAATCTCTGCTTCAGGATGTCTGGGTGAGGGTCAGGGGAGACCGTGCACATCTGACTGCCACATTGGGCTCTGCCATAAAATTCCATTTCAGATGTGTTAGTAGACACAACAGCACAGGTCTTAGGTGTGAAACCAAAGAAAAGCTTAGATTTTTCTGACCCTTTTCCGAAGTGATGGTTTATGTCAGTCAGTTTTCCATTATTGGAATAAAACACCAAAAATAGTCAACTTGAAAAGAGAAAAAAAAAACTTGGTATAGTGGTATGTACCTCTACAGTACTGCTCCAGAGATTGAGGCAGGAGGATTCTGATTTTGAGGCTACCCTCAGCTGTGTAATGAGACTTTATTTTTAAAAGAAAGACAAGGTTGGGATGGGGAGGGAGAGGCTGGTATCTCAGGATTCCTTCAAGGGATCCCTTCAAGGGCATGCTCCGTAAGACCTAAAATCTCTAACTAGGCCCTGCCCACTACCTAAAGGTTACACTGCCTCCCAGTAGTGCCTTCCTGGGTTGTGGGTCAAGCTGAGGACCCAGTCTTTAATACATGGTCCTTTGGAGGGCAGTCCAGGTACAGAGCGAGTAGTATTTCCTACAGCTACACAGCCTTGCTGGATGGGATGAAGATTTATGCCAAGTGGTTTGCAGCTCTTCCCCTGCTGTGTGTCTGCCACAGAAAATGATGAGTGCTAGAGATGCACCCAGGCCCCCTTGGGCCACTCCTTCTAGTTAAATGACCTTGGGCTAAGTGTTTCACTGAGGCTTTAGTTTTGTTTTCTGTGAAACACTACAGCTCCTGACTGCTCTGGTGAGTGTGTGTATGTGTTGATCAAGGCGGTGCCTGCGGCTTGTGTGGCCCAGTGCCCAGCCCTGGAGACTCTTGGTTGAGATCAGTCACCTCCCATGGACCCAGAAGCCTCAATTTGCCTTACAGAGTCCACCCAGCCTGCATTTTAGCTTCTCAAGCTGCCTTGTGCCTGGAGTTTGGCTGGATTTGTTCATAGTTAGGAATCTTCCAAAGTCAGAAGGGACCCATCCAGGCCTGTCATTAGACGGATGATAAAGTGAGGATCCAGATGGTGAGGGACTATTTTGGAAGCTCTTAACTGTTCCCACTTAATATGCGAAGAAGGAACACACATGCATGCACATGCACACAGATTTATACCCAAACATACATACATATATGTACACAGTCATCTGGAAGGATGTATGGAGGTGATTGTTATCATGGCTGCTTGTAGGAAGAGCCGTTGGGGACAGCAAGGATATTTCAGCTCTACTGTGCAACTTTGTGTGTCTTTCTGCTGTTGGAAAAGATTACCATTTGTATTTCTTAGTTTTTCGATGTCCGGAAACAAGGCTTTTGCAGGGGTGTGGACATGGGATCTCACATAGCTTGTGCTGACCTGTGAAGCCAAGGATCCTTCTGCCTCCACTGAGCTCCATCTGCAGACACAGGACATCGTTTTTTTAAAAGTCCACCTGGTAAATACGGACCTCAGGATAACCATCTGACTTACTAATTCAGGTTTTCATGGAAGCCCTAAGAGAATTTAGAAATTCATCTATTCTACAGTTGTCTCTGGGAAACTAGGTCATCTGGCTTTTTAGCCTGAGTGCTTGGTGACACTTACTTGCACAACCTTAGACCCTTTGCTGACTGCTCATCTCCCCCCCTCCCCAAAGCTGCCATCCTAAACTGCGGTCCTTGGGTAGTGCTGGGTAGCCTGAGTACCCACCTCTTCCCTTGCCCCTTCCCTGGTATGGCACTAATGCAGAAGGAAGCAGCGAAGTGTGCTCCCTCTCCTCTGCGGAACCCAGGCCTGTTCCAAACATTCCAGGCCTCCTCTGCCAGCACACCAGGGCTTGGCTGCTTCTGGAGGCCCCACATGGTGTTGGAAGCTCCTTGGAAACATTTCCCGGTTTCTTTCTGGCCCATAGAATAAAGCCCCTCCTTTGCCTCTCTGACACCGAGTCTTAGGGCTCATCGGAGTTCAATCCTCAGTGGCCCCTGCAGGGACAGGAACAGAAAGCCGGAGCCCCCTACCCTCCTCCTTCCTCCTGAAGGCCTTTGATCTTCATCTTGATGCAGAGCTCCATCCCTCTCCCCCACCCCAACCCCATTGTTGCATCTGTGGGCCAGGCTGTTAGGGACCAGTTACTGCGCTGTGGAAGCCATCTAGTTCAATAGTGAGCAATATTTCACTGCCCAATGGCCAATTCAGGAAGCATAAATAGGTTTATGGGCCCATTTTCCACTTCTCCATTTAACATAGAAAGACCATATTGATCTACTGATCTACGGGGGGGGGGGGGGGGAGAGGGGGGGGTGGGGGGGTGGCAGGTTCTACCTTCTCTCTCCTGAGCCCCTCCCGGTTGTCCGGAAAGCCATTGTGAAGCCTGCTCTTTCTTTTCACACTCAAAGAAAACGGAGAGGCACGGACCGGGTGGAGACGACATTTCTGAGGCTCTGCAAAGTTCAAGACATTCTTGTCTGAAAATAACAATGGCGACAAGGACAAGCGTAGGCAAGAATTATGGCGGCAATCACGGACAAGAACTGCAGCTATAAAGTGGGGTCTTCTGCCACCTGGGCTGAGGAGCCTGGAGGTCTCTCTTCGCATCATGGCACCAGCCCTGGTGGTGGTTGTGTTTCTGCTTGGCCAGAGGCAGATTTTGAAATTTAAACGAGAAAGCAAACAAGCCTTGCTTTTATAGACGTGTCAGAGAACCTACATTTATCCTCTACGTGGTGGTTGGGGAGCCCAGACAGGCCAAGTTTTCATTTAGACATGGGGACGTCGGTATGGACACTCGCGCATGCACACAGGGAAAGTGACTCCATTCATCGGGATAAAGCTGGCAAACCGGCGATGGGGTGGTGTGTCCTGCACCCTATGTTTTACCTGTGCCCTTGTGGCCAGTTTGTTATCCTTTGAAATGAAAAACAAACTGAGAAGATGGGCTGTTTATTCCTGTTAAAAATAATGGCCTACCAGATGCCGTTCCAGGATCTGCACCTCAATCAGCTAAAGGCTTTTGGATCTTCTGCCCAGAATGCCGCTTCGCAAGTGGAACTTGTTAGCATCAGAGCCAACTATAATAATAATGAGTCAGGTCCGGACTACAAAGGGCTCTGTGATGAGCAGAAAGTAATTATTGCACATTGCAGATAATAAAACCTTTAATAGATACTTAGAAACATATACATATGTATATATATATATATTTTAATGGGTGGTCTCAACAACCAAAAAATACACATTACCATTGCAGAATCCAGCCTCCATTGCCTGGAGGTTGTTCTGAAAGGACTGGTAGCCAGTTGGAGGAACTCCCTGGTAAACGGTACTTCCCAGACACCTTTCCGGACAGGAGCTGCCAGAGGCCTTTCAAGCACACAGGCTTCCAGGCGTTGCCTCTCAAGACTCCACACTCTGCATCTGGTCTGCTAAGAGAGTGGCTTCTCATCCAGCACAGACCTGGCTTTCTGGAGCTGAACAAGACCTATATCTCAGCTCACCCCTTACCAGCTTTGAGAATATGAGAAAAGGCTAGCTCCTGTCCTGTCCCCATCTGTAATGTGAGAGCACAGATGCTGCACTGGAGCCTCTAAGAGGCACCGTGGCATCTTAGGGCTGCCACCTCCCGTGGCCACAAACTGGTCAGTGATGCTCAGTGACAGATATTTTCCTTTCCACAGTACTAGACCCCACTCTAACTACTTGCACAGGGACCCTGTTTCTGAATATAGCCAGAGCCAAAGTTCTGTTTACTATATGGAGTTTGATGAGACTGGCCTTGAACTCTTAATCTTCCTACCTTAAGCCTCCTAAGTTCTGAGATTTATGGACAGGTATTCCTAAACCTGGCCTGTTTTCTTCTTTATGTTTTTATTTGCCTACCTAGATTGTGAGCCTAGCAAGGAGAGGTGCTGGGTGACATCTGTGTTCCCAAGGACAGGGATAGGATGCACTCTACACTGGTCTTCTCCCTGTGCTCAGTGCAAACATCACTAGTTGATCGTGACCTCTTTTTCCTTCGACTCTGAACCCAGCCCCAGGATTGCATTTTAGGTAGCAGCCCACAAGCCAGTTGATGTAACTGTTATCACCGACTGGCATTCTATCCGCAGTGCCTTCTAGGTTCCTGGAACATGATCTGGGCTCAGCAAGGGATGTCTGGAATGATCCAGTCTCTGAAAACACTGAGTGATGGCTTTGTCACTGTAGTCAGTCTTGATTTGACTTACACTTGAATGAGGTGAATACAGTTCATACGTTAGCTAGATAGGGTAAGTTGAAGGTGGTTTGATATTCATGGAGTCGGGAGAGTGTTTGGGGGACAAAAATAGAGCACTGTGCCGGGTGTTAGTGGTGTGAGCCTTTAATCCCAGTACTTAGGAGGCAGAGGCAGGTGGATCTTTGCGAGTTTCAGGCCAGCTTTGTCTACAGAGCGAGCTCCAGGACAGCCAGGACCACACAGAGAAACGAACAAACAAACAAACAAACAAACAACCCAGCAACAACAACCACAACAACACTGCTGAGCGGAACTCGTAAGGAGGTGCCGGGCAATAACAGTGTCATCCTCTTTATTCTTTTGTCTACTGTGGGCCCAGCTCTTGGCCTTTCTGGGTTTGGATGATGGCTGTTCCTCAAGCAAGGAGTGACAGGGAGTGGTCGAAGCCTCCAGGGTCTGTAGGGCAGGCCTGGCCAGCTGGCCGCTGGATGGCCTTTGCTCATGCAAGCCTGCTGTCTCCTATCATCCCAGGGGCCCTGCCGCACCCAAGGGCATGGATGAGCATGCAGCACAAGTCAGGGCCGATGCAGTGAGATCGTGCGCTTCAGTTTTGCTCAACAAGCAAAGTATCCCATCATTTTTTTTTTTTCCCTACCTCCCTTGGCCCTGCCCTGGGGACTTTTAGGAACTGCCTACTTTTCTCTTGTGGAATGCAACAGACTGTGGGGACAAGCCAGCTGCTCCTACCCTACCTCTGCTGTCCACTCCAGTCCAGGGATGAAGTAATATCAGTTCCCCTCTTCTTCCTCCCTCTTCTTCGTTCTTCTTGCTAGAGCTCAAATCCAAAGCCTTGTACACGCTAGACAAGCACTCTACTGCTGAGCTTATGCTCCAGGCTGAGATCTTTCAGGTTCAGCACCACCTTTCCGATCTTCACCCTGGCCTGGGCAGGTCCCAGTCCAGGAAGTAGAGTTGATCCTACAGACATATTCTTTTCTAGAAGCCAGCTTGCAGCTCTCTTCATTTTGGCTGGGCCTGGCCCTGGGCAGATGTGAAGCCAGTCTCTGGGGGACATACCTGGGTATTAGTAATGCTGGTTGTCATCTAGCCCAGTGATTCTCCAATAAAGTGGACATCGCTGTGACCTGGAGGGCTTGTTAAATTTTGGAAGCTCATCCTTTGGGTGAGAGGATTGGTCTCCAACAAGCTCAGGGGTGACCATGGAACTAAGAACCTCTTACTCCACTGAGAGTGTGGTCTAGAATATTCTCCCTCCAAATAGCCCCTGTCTCTGCCTCCACTCTGCTTGAATCTCACTGCCCAGGTACATCTGCCTTCCTGGACTACTTCCGCTATGGCCTTCTCACGACCTGCCACTTGAAAAATTGCTAACAACCCTCTTCCAGTCTCTTCAAACTCTCACTCTCCCATGAGTACAGTTCAGTGAGAGGCCTAGCTTGTGTAAGGCCCGGGGCTCCATCTCAAATACTGGAAAAAAAAATTCTCAGGGCATGAGTTTTATCCTTAGCACCAAAACAGACAAACAAGCAAACAAACAAACAAAAACCCCCAAAACCAAACAAACCCAAAACTATAAAAACTAAATCCTCTCCAGCAGTCGTATTGTAACTTTCCACTCTTGAAACCCTGAGCTGACTGGCCCTGCGGGTCTCCGGTCTCATGTCATTGTCCCTTTCCTTGTTACTCAGCACTTGAGACTTTGGGTAGCTCACCTGCCCTTTTCTGTGTATTACAGGACCTTTGCACGTCTAAGAACACTCTTCCCCTAGCTCTGTAGAGGGCTAAGTTCTGCTCTTCCTCTTCCTTGTCTTCTTCTTCTTCCTTCTCCCTTCTTCCCCTCCCCTTCCATCCCTCCTCCTTCTCCTCCTTCTTTTCTGGTGTTTGGGGTTGAACCCACGTCTAGGTCCCCCCCCCCCCCCGCCCCATCCTGGAGGAGTTATTGCCTCATCATCATCCCCATCAAATAGGCCCATTCACTAACCTCCATCATATTCTGTCACCGGGCGCTGTTGAGTTCAAACCCATGTCCCTGACAGTATGGTTTGTGGCTCCAGCCAGTGAAAAAAATAAGCATAGGCAGCTTATTTTGCCTCTTGTTTTCAGTGTGGTTTCTCCCCACAAGGCTGGAAGCGGTGTCTCCCATTCTCTAAGGTGCTGTGCATTTATGGGGTGATTTGTACATGGTAGAAGGAGTGGAGCATGAAAGGATGCCCCGTTAGTGAACATAGCTTCTCTCTGCCAGAAGTAAGGCCTTCTGAGGGCAGGTTGCTTGCTTGGCAAGTGCCAGGGCTCTTTGGAATCTTGTTCCATTTCACAACCAACAGACAACCCTGCTTGCCTCTAGCCATCATTATCACCTGGACGCCTGCACAGGGAATGCCTGGGTTTCTGGGTGGGGGTGGCCAGTGAGCAGAAAGAGGCCTCGGGCTGTCTTCCAGCTGAGCCCTGTATTCCACAACTGCAGCTTTCTTCTTCACCTGCCTGCTCACTCGCTTGCCTGATCTCTCCCTCCTTCCCTCATTTCTTTCATTGGTTTTGTTTTTTTTTCTTTCTGAGAGTACGCGCTGGCCTCAAAGGCATGGCCATCCTTCTGCCTCAGCATCCTAAGTGGTGGAATTACAAGTGTGGTTTATAATCCTTTACTAAAATGGATTTTAATCTTTAAAGGAGGGAAGAAAGTATTCCAGGTGGACCTTAGCTGCTGCTGGCACTTACGGACTTTATTTTTCTTCTACTGTTGGGAACTGAACCTACGTGCTCACGAATGCTAACTGTGATTTCTGAGCTCTAGAAAATGCTGTTTTGAAATTTTCTGTGGACTTTTGATATTTTGGGGAGGTTGTGGATAGCTGTACTGTATTTTGTCCCCTATAAGTTCCTGGGATCCCTACACCAATTATTGTTATATTATTTCTTTAAATAATTATTTTGTTTAAAGAGGAAAAAGGAAATCCAGGCCTGGTGGAACATACCTGTAATCCCAGTTCTTGAAAGGTAGAGGCAACAGGAGGATTGCCATGAGTTTGAGGCTGTCCTGGACTACAGTGTGAGACTCTGTCTCAAAAAACCAAAAAGAGCCGGGCGGTGGTGGCGCACGCCTTTAATCCCAGCACTAGGGAGGCAGAGCCAGGCGGATCTCTGTGAGTTCAAGGCCAGCCTGGGCTACCAAGTGAGTTCCAGGAAAGGCACAAAACTACACAGAGAAACCCTGTCTCGAAAAAACAAAAAAAAAAAAAACCAAAAAACAAAAAAGAAAAGAAAGATAAGGGGAGAGAGGAAGGAAGGATAGGGACTTGAGAGAGAATGATTAAGAACAAAAACTTTCACTGAGGCCTTGATTGTCAGGTAGAAGATCTTTTTTTCTCCTTTCCTTCCTTCCTTCCTTCCTTCCTTCCTTCCTTCCTTCCTTCCTCCCTCCCTCCCCCCCCTCTCTCTTTCTTTTTCTTTCTTTCTTTCTTTCTTTCTTTCTTTCTTTCTTTCTTTCTTTCTTTCTTTCTTTCTTTCTTTCTTTCTTTCTCTTTCTCTCTCTATGAGATGAGATCTCATATAGTCCAGCTTAGCCTCACATAGCCAAGACCAAGAATGAGTTTGAATTTCTGAGGCTCTTGCCTCCTGCCAAAGGCTGGAATCATAAACCTTCATCTGGCTTCCTTTCGTTATTGCTCGTCCCTTCTGGACTGATCCTGAGGTGGGAGGCTGAAACTGGCCAGAGGAAGACCTTGTCACAGGTCATGGCTGGGACTCCCACTGTGTCCTAGCATTCATTCCTGACCTGCCATGAGCCTTCCTGGCTTTGTTTTGTGCAGGGTTGTGAATGTGAGATGTGGTCCTAAAGGGCTATATGACTGTTTATGTGGATACATAATGCATGCACACGTGTTCCTCACAAATTTTGTGCAAACTCTGGTTGCCTTTTCCAAAGCACTTGTCTGGGGAGGCTGAGAAGGCTAGCAGCACCCTGATTCTGCTCATGAGCAAGGGGCCTGTCACTGGGGACGGTTGAGAGGTAAAGTGACTGGCCCAGCTGATACCACATGGAACAAAGCCACGTTGCTACCCCAGCGACAGTGACAAAGGTAGCTTCTCCTTTCTGCTTTCCCTGTATCATGTGCTAGGTTCTGCTTTCTGTCAGCTAAGTCATTTTATCCCTCTAGCTATGCTCTATTCTAAATATTATTATTCCATTCTGCAGATGAAAAAAAAAAAAAAAAAACAGCTCAGAGAGGTTGAGTAACTTGGCCTGAGGTGGCCCAGTTAATGAAAGACAGATCTGGGATTCAAACCTAGATAGTGAGTCTGGTAGAAAGCCCAAGGAAATGCCCAGATCAGTCATAGGGCTGTGAATTAGTCACGGTGCTCAGGGATCAATTAGGAGGGTTTAGTGATAGATGAAGGTTTAGTAGTGGAGACAGGATAGGGGATAGTGTAGTTAGAACTGGGAGGAAGGACTGTTTTGGGGGGTTGAAATGAAGATAATCCAGTCGCTGTCACATGAAGGGAGCTCCCCAAAATCCTTCTTTGTTCTGTGACCTCCTGCTGGTGCTTCCTGGCACACCAGAGCCCAGATGCAGGCCCTACCTGCATTCCTCCTGGTTTCAGAGACAGTGCATTTGGAGAGGATGGCCAAGATACAGTGGTTCTCAACCTTCCCAATGCTGCAGCCCCTTAATACAGTCCCTCATGTTGTGGTGACCCCCACCCCCCACCAAAAAATTATTTTCATTGCTGCTTCATAACTGTAATTGTGCTACTGTTATGAATCATAATGTAAGTATCTGATATGCAGGATATCTGATGTGTGACCCCTGTGAAAGGGTCAAGTCCAATCCCAAATGGGTTGTGACCCACAGATTGAGAACCACTGTTAGGAGGGTTCCTGGGCTGCAGAGGAGTAAACAGGATGGTGGGAGGGGCCAAGATGTGCCAGAAAGAAGAGGGTCACTTTACATATGACCATGGGCTGAACGAGGAGGGGAACCTATTTCAATGTCAGGGATCACCTTCAAGAGGCTGAATGACTGGGTGTCTGCTGGGATTCTGTTGTCACCCTCCCTTCTGTGGCATGGGAACTGGGGCCTATCCAAGAGATCTCACTTTGGAGAACAGGGCTATTTCAGGCCAACTGCCTAGATGAGCCTCTGCCCGGCCTCCATATATGTGCCTGCCAGCCTGTAACTGGCAGGAAGGAGAAAAGAGCTGTCTGTCTCCAGAGAGGATATTCTGGAAGGCTTGATAATCAGACCCCATTGTAATGCCGTGTGTTGAGTTCTACCATTTAAATCTTGGTTCAAGTGGAAAACATCCACTGTCCCCTGTGAGCAGTGAATCCTGCAGAGTTCTGAGAGCCTTAAAATAGTGTGGAATGCTAGGAGATGAGGCAGGGCTGTGGCTGGCCATGCTGGCTGGAGGAAGGCAGGACCAGCCTGAGCCAGGGACACTGCAGCTCTTAGAGCTTTAAAACAGTTTAAGAGAAGGGTCCCACAGGATGTGGTGGTGCAGGCCTTTAATCTCAGCATTTGGAGGTGGAGACAGGCGGAGCTCTGTGAGTTGGAGGCCCGCATGGTCTACAAAGCAAGTTCTAGGACAGCTAGGACTGTTAAACAGAGAAACTCTGTCTAAATAGAAAGGGGGTTGGGGGTGGTCCCACGTGATCCTTAAAACCTAAGATGCTTCTACCCAGAGAAATACAAATTGAAATGACTGTTTTTTCCCATTAAGACTACACTGTGCACAAGCCAGTAATGGACTCTTGCAAGCCATGGGATAGTAGACCCTCTCTCTGATGCATACCTTGTTGAGGGCGTGCGAGCTGGCTCTAAGACATGGTGCTTTGTTTTTTTGTTTGTTTGTTTTTTTTTTTTTTTTTTTTCTGTCCACACTACAGAAGCATGCACCCCTTGGCCTTCTAATTTCCCACTGGTAGACTGAGCTATTTCCCCAGCAGATGTACCTGTAGATATCTGTACAAAATGAACTATGCCCACGGTGATTCATAGTTACATTTTTATAGCAGCAAAAGATTGGGAGCAATTTTGTGAATGGGAGATCGATTCGGTAAATGATGACACATGGTGCAGCTGGCTAGATGTGGGAAGAAAGAGGAATCACTGTGAGCATGCACAGGCAGATCCAGGGATAGATCGTTGAGATTAAAGCAAAGTTCAAAAGCACACCAGCGTTTGCCTGAGTCGAGAGGGGAATGGACAAACATTCATTTGTCTAAACTCCTTAGCCACTAGGAAGTCCGTGTAAGTGATGGTCTTTGTAACCCAGGTCTATGGTTATGGGGATGTCAGAGGCTTCAAGAGGGGATAGGGTTTGTGGAAAGACGATCACAGAGCACGTGCAGCCCTTGCTTGTCACAGCATGCCAAGAGGATGAACTAACAGGACAGCTTAAACAGATTCCGTGAGGAGCACACCTACGAAATGCGTGGCCTGGACCAGAAGATGACTCAGTGGGCACAGGCTCTTGCCTCACATGTGCGGTGGTCTGAGTTCCATCTCTGAGTCTACATGAAGACAGAAGGAAAGAATTAACTCCACAGAGTCATCCTCTAACCTTTACTCACATGCTGTGGCACAGATGCACCCCCTCCCCATGCCTGAACATAGACATACAATCACTAATAAAAATAAATAAATAAAAATGCTAGGCCAGCACTCTTCACAACTGGCCCGATGAACGCCCCACCTAGGACTGTAGTAAAAGGAATGGGAACAGTTGCCCAGTGGTTACAGCAGTGTGGGAAGGGCCTTTGGATGCAGAAGGGGAGAGAATGTCAGGCCTGGGGACAAGTAAAGTTGTCACCTAGGGTATAGGTGTGGGCATGGGCTATAGGACAGATCCCAGGGGTCCTGGTGTGTGGGGAGAAGCTACTGGGAAGAGGATGACAGAGAGTCTCATTCCTTGTTGGTGGCAGCTGAGATCAGAGCCAAGTAGAGGAGACAGTGTCTATTTGGTAAGAGAATGAAAAACAGGAATAAGGCATTTGAAAGAGCAGGTGTTAGTGACTGCTGGGTCGCCTGATCTTTGGCAGTGCCATGCAAAATGTGCATCCATGTTTCTTTTTTTCCCCTCAAACCTCTGAGGACCTTTCTCTATCCAGGATCTGCAGAGTGGACTGGGGCATTGGTGAACAGGGTAGGAAGAACTGCCTGCCCCCTTTCCCCCAGTCTTCCGGGCTTGCTGTTATTAAGGATGAAATGGAACTTGCAGCCAGCTGCCTTCAGAACAAGGTGTTCCCAGCAGGTGGAAGAACTGGTTTGTAATCAGATAAAGGCTGGATCCCTCAGAAACTTCTAGGTCCCTGTCGGCTGCCATTATACTGGCTCTGCCATTGAGGTGAAAGGGGCTGGAAGCAGAAACAGGGACTCAGGAAGAAGGAAGATTGTGCATGTGTAGAGGGGGATACAACCCCCCCTGAGTGGGTACCACCTGAGCAAGGGCTGTGAGGGACTGCAGCTTGGAAACAAGGTCAGAGCTGGAGTCCAGCTGGCTTTAAAAGCCACTACCCAAGCAAGGGGCAGGCTTATAAAAACAGGCATGGAAAGGAAACCTCGCCATCTCTGTGGCTTTCCTAGTACAACATCAGAAAGCTTTGCTCTTTGCTTGTCTGCTTTGTGCTTTTAGTGATGATGCCACTGTCCTCTGTTCAGGGGCATTAGACACAATTCCTGATGATGAAAAGAACTGAGCACCCACAAGGTGGCTGAAAACCCTCAGGAACTCTAGGGGGATCTAGCTCCTCTTCTGGCCTCCACAGGTACCAGGCAAAACACCCACACAAATCAGATGAATGAATGAATGAATAAATAAATAAATAAATAAATAAATAAATTTAAGCTGAGCATGGTGGTACATACTTTTAATCCCTGCACTGGGAGGCAGAGGCAGGCGGGTCCCTGGGTTTGAGGCTAGCCTGGCCTACAGAGCGAGTTCCAGGATAGCCAAGGTTATGCAGAGAAACCCTATCTTGAAAAAACCAACAAAAGAGTAAATAAAGAAATAAATAATAGAAACAACTGATATTTATATAAGTTACAGAGCTCTGTGGTTTGATGTGAATACACAGCAATTGTGTGGACCTGAGAATCAGCTTTGCAGAGATTTCCTTGGGATTGGTTTTGTGATGGGATCTCTCTATGTTGCCTGTTTAGAACTTAAGGTCTCAAGTGATACTCTTGCCTCAGCCTCCTCAGTAGCAAGGAACACAGGTGTGTTTGTGCCTGGATTTATCTTTGCAGATAATAAGAATGAAGCACATTTTCAATATTTATTTATTTTGAATTTTATTTAGGTGTACGTGCACATGCGGGCAGGGCCTTGGGAGGCCAGGACAGGGGCATCAGATCTGCTGGAACTGAAATTAAAGGCAGCTGTGAGCTGCCACATGTGGATGCTGGGAACTGAACTCTGGTTTTCATCATTGAGCCATCTCTCCAGCCCCTAAGAATGAGATACTTTATTTGATTTCTGTGAAGCATGTGGTGGTTTTCAGAGCACAAAATTAGTGTATGCATGGTTTTATAAAATGCAAGATGGTTATGGGTATTTTCTCCCTTAGATTCATTTAAAATTTATTTACTTACTATTTATTTGTTTAATTTTGTATTTATGTGTGGAAGTGAATGTCAGGGCATACATGTGGAAGAGTATCACTTTGGGGAATTGCTTCTCTCTGTCTGCCGTGTGAATTTTGATGTCTTTAGCCTCTATGGCAAGTGCCTTTACATACTGAGTTATGTTGCCAACTATTGTCAAGGAAACTTTCATGCAACCCCAGATATACAGGTAGCAAAATAAGCATATAAAGCAGATTTATTGATAGGCATAAAGAAATTAATTTTAAAGAAATTCTTTGGTATGCTTATGATTTTATCATATATTAAAGTTGAAATTTTCATAGGATGTGCTTGTTTATCTTTACATAAAGTATTGTAGCTATATATTTGATCCTTTAGGACACAGCATCTTTAATGTTTTGTAGATGTGGTTAATACTTTGATTTCATAATTATTAATGCTGCTACATATAAATAAGCAGAAAATGATAAAATATCTATCTATCTGTCTGTCTATCTATCTATCTATCTATCTATCTATCTATCTATCTATCTTCAAGACAGAGTTTCTCTATGTAGCCCTGGCTGTCCTGAAACTCACTCTATAGACCAGGCTTGTCTCGAACTCAGAGATTCACCTGCTTCTGCCAGGGATTAAAGGCATGCGTGCTAGGATTAAAGGTATCAGTCACCACCGCTCAGCTGGCAAAAGTATTTTAAAAGCCATTGTAGAAGTTGCTGGAAATCACAGCCTAAATTTGTAATTCCTTCAAAGTGTATGTGAGTGTGTGTTGCGGCAGGGGTGGGGGGCTGTAAGGGGGTAATCTAGGAGGACTTGAGGGAGAGGAAAATATGATCAAAATGTATTGTTAAAAAAAAAAGCAACTAAGACTGCAACTCAAATAGCAGTTTTCAAAACTATGTATTTTAACCCACGACATGGAAAGATACATGAATTTGATACTTTTATGTTGATGACTGACGACAGAAAAAAAATCGTCTCTTTCCCATATTTTAACTATCATGTTTCTAAAAGAGTGGAAAACTTTGTATGTTCAGTAAAACACGGTGCCTTATAACACACCGTCGTCGTCCCGAGTCTGACTGAGGTCGAGTACTTCAGGCATGTTCATTGATGCTGAATGGAATGACAGAATGTGTGGGCCAAAGTGCAAGTGTGTTCGCGCTGCAGTGAAGTCATGTGATGCACGGTGGGTGAGCCTGCCAGAAACAGCTCGGATTCTTCCTGCTTTTGTTTGGAAGTAAGTGTTGACTCTCATACATTTCAAAACCCTTTTACTTTTGCCAACCATTTTGCATCCTCATGTTTAGTTCTACGATCTATCACAATTTGAGAAGCTGGAGTCTCAAAGGCTGGTCAGAGTTTCATCTCTCTGCTTTGGAAAGGCTTGAAGCAAATGGGAAGTGAGGTGAAGAGGTTAGTACATGGATGTCACTAATAACCTAGCTAGGTTTGAATCTTGTTGTGGGTGTAATTAACCTCTCTGGTCCTCTGCTCAGCTCTCTCCTCTATAAAATAAGACATCACAGGGGTGTCTGTTTCACAGGATTGAGGTCTTGTATGAGTTAATATGTAACAGTCACATGGTACCCTTTGTAGCCTCTCAGCAAGACTGTAACCAGGATTAAGGGAGGTAAAGGCCTGAGTACCAAAACAAGGCTGAGGAGACTGAGCTGATGGTGATTGCCATTCCTTATTATCAAGAAGGTCCTCTCTGCCGGCACAACATAGCTGGACACCCACCATTTCTCTAATTCTGGCCACGTATAAATGAGTATTCTTTTTTTCATTAATTTCTTTTTCAAGATAGCATCTCTCTACATAGTCCTGGCTGTCCTCGAACTTGCTATGTAGTCCAGGCTAGCCTCTGACTCTGTCCTCCTATCTCTGCCTCCTGAGTGCTGGGATCAAAGGTGTGTGTCATCATGCCCATCCCTAAATGAATGGCCTGGATGCTCTTTAACGGTTACCCCATGCGGGGCTTGGCCCTCCCTTCTCCGACACGGAGCACAGTGTCCAGCTTACCTAGCCAAGCCTCTTTGACTTTGCCGACCTAGAGGCTGCTGGGAAAGAAAGGCAGTTTCTTAGGCTTCTCCTGGTAGCCTGTGTGGAAGAGATGCAGCAGGAGCTTCAGAGGTCCCATAGAGAAGGGATAGGCTAGAGGAGGCTCTGCTGGAGGGGCAGATTGACTGAAGGGCCTGCAGTGGAGGAGCCCATAGTATTTTTAGGGGGTGTCTTGGCTCAGACTGGTTGTGGCAGAAGCTTTCTGTTAGGGTGCATTTGCTGGGGAAAGTGATCAAAAATGAGTTCTAATAAATAAAGAGAGAGATAAAGAAAGAAGGAAACGTGGGAGGTGGGGGTGGAGGAGATGCAAGATGCTCTTTGTGTCTCTGCACATCATTCAGAATAACTTATACTGAGGCTTCCATTGTGCCCTCTATTTTGCCCCTTTGTTTCCTGTTCTGTGACTGGCTCTTCTCTCCCTAGTTCCAGAAACCAGCTGGCTGTAGCCTGGCAAGCAGGCTTGCTGACTTCCTGGCCATCCCCACCCCTTCCCGGGTCCTGGCTCCTGCTTCCTTTCTCGCCCTCCTCCACAATGACCTCATCCCCGCCAGCGAGTGGGGCTCTTGTTGCCCCTGCCCGTTTGCCCTGGCCCAGCCACAAGGCCCATCACATAGCACTGCTGGGATGCCAGGTGTATGAATCGCAGGCAGTGGGCAAGTTAGGCAGGGGAGGACATTCCTCTGGACTGAGTTGTGCTGGTAGCTTGGCACAGGACCCTCTGCTTCTAGAACCAGCTGAAGAGCCTGCCTACATGCCCTTCTAGTGGGCTGCTGAGTCATCGCCTGAGTCACACTCAGTTCAGCTGACTACTCAACAGTGTGCCCTTTGTGGAACCTAGATAGGCTTTCCTGATTCTTGGGGCATTTAAAGGTTGTCCAGATTGGCATTTGACCCTCTCTGCCATCCTTGGGGACTCTTCTACCCTAATCCCTTTCCAGGCCTATGCCTGTGGGCTAGGGAGTGAGTGATACACACCTCCACCTCGGGCTGCCAGCTAGGACTCAGAATCCAAAAGTTCAAATCAAGTCAGCAGCTGGGTGACAGGCACAGAGCCAGGGCAGTGATTAAGCAAGTTGGGGCAGGAGTGAAGCAGGGCAGATTCCTGGGGCCCTGGGTGGGGCCCCGGGGAGATCAGCCAACTTTCCTGTCTCTTGCGTATTTTGGGAGCATCCAGAATCTACCTTGAGAACTCAGTCCTGTTATCTGGGGGGGGGACAGGTGCAAGCATTCTTGTGTATTGGTGTCTTATAGCCTGTTTCATCCCATTGTCCTTATATGCATTTGGTGGTTGAACCGGGGTCCAGTAGGAGATGACACTGTTTCAGAACAGAACCAGAAGCAGAAGATATGAGAAAGTCTAGGATTTGATGCTTAGACTTGTCTGACTCAGTTTAGTGCTTTTTCCCTCGGGCTGGTTGCTGGAATCTTAAGGCAGCTGTCTTGTAGGGCATGAAGCCAACTAATCAGGTGGAAATGTCATTAGGAGTCCTGGACTCTCTGTGGGTTGAGCCTGTGTTTGGAACCCCAAGCTTGTCTCTGGTAGAGGAGGGTGTCCAGCTAGCTATTGGGGGCAGGGAACCGCTAGGGATTGGCAGAGATGACCCCTTATGGTTGCTGTATCTGTCTGGTTAGCACTGGAGATGGGGTCCCTGGCTTACCCTGAGTAGAAAGAAGTTTGGTTGCATGGTGGTGCTAGCTTAGGAGATGCCTCTAGGACTTGGGTTCTAGAAATATCCCTCTGCTTATGTGGCTTTGGTAAGGTCACCTCTGTTGGCTAGTGCCGGTTCTAAAGCCTAAGTCCTTCCCAGGAGATTCATTTTTAGTGACACTTTAAAAATATTTTCTATTACTCATTTTATTTGCGTGTGTGTGTGTGTGTGTGTGTGTGTGTGTGTGTGTGTGTGTGTGTGCAAGCGTTTATGCCATACTGCACATGTGGAGATCAGAGGACAACTTTCAGGAATTGGTTCTTTGCTTCCACCATGTGGATTCCAGGGCTTGAACTCAGGTTGTTGGCCAGGCTTGACAGCTGGAAAATAATTCTCAGTGTTGTGTGAAGGAATATATTAACAAAGTGAAAGTGACTCTGCAAGGCAATTTCTTTGTGTAAAAAGGAAGCACCAGAACCCAAATTGGGCCAGTGAACATGCACGGCCAAAATGGCCTCTGTCTTTTATCATTGATACAGGTGGTAATTATTTCTCATCCTGTTGGTGGAAACTCAACTTCACAATCTGATGTGGTTGGCTAATCAGTGTGAAGGGGATGGAGGAATTTCAGCGAATATGGATCTCTGTTGATAGAAGAAACATTTCTCACAGTAGCAAGCACCTTTACCCACGAAGCCCTACCCTTTAATGATACATTTAAATGAGAGTTGGACGATTTCCCCCTATTTCTGTGGTAGATTTTCTCATGTTGGACTTCTTTAGATTGACCATTCAGTGCCCTGACTTCACCACTGTGTCCTTAGAAGGCAAAACAGTTATGAATGGGGTTCTTTTCTTGTTGGACAGAGGAAGGACTGGGGGCTGATATTCTCTGGTTCTTCCACTTCATGCCATGCAGAGTGGCACTCTAACTGGAGTTTTCAGGACAAAAACCTCCTAGACCTTTGCATATATCTACATTTAGAGGCAGGCCCAGTAGACTATGTTTGGCCATTGGTCCCCAATCCACTTTAGCATTGGTGCAAAAGTAGAGAGAGGACATTTATTAGTGTGGCCACGCTGGAAAGAGGAACAAATAAAGGGTTCCAGTAACCCCCCCAAGACTGTCAGATTTGAATAGAGGAAATATTGGAGCAAGGGGCAAGAGGGCCATACTATTAAGCAATCCTGGTCAAAGGATGGTGTGTTTGGTCATTGTCTCGCTCCAGTTCTGTAAGGTGGTCCACGGGAAGGCCTTACTGCTGTCATTGCTGGAGGGGATCAACCTGATTTGAAGGAAAGATGATCACTTCTGCTTCAGTGTGCAGCCTTGGCATCCTGGATAATTGCCGTCATCCGGTTTTTCTGTCCTTGGGATCCAAGATAACCGTGGGTTTCAGACAATGACCTCTGTCTGTCCCGTTAACCTTGAAGGAGGATGAGATTGGCTAGGCATACTCCTTGAACTGCGGACACATCCATGGGTAACGGTAAGCAGGTGACCCACAGCGGAGGAGATGGACAGACCCAAAATGAAGCAAGGATGCTAGGCTGTTACCCTGTGGCTAGTCTGTGCACCCAAGTACGCTGTCAAGGCTTTTAAGCCGAAGCATCTTCTAAGTGCTTGTTTCAGTTCTGACTCTGGATTGGGGAAGGGCAGAAGGGTGAAATAGCTTGCTCATGGTCACAAGGTAACAGAAGTGGAATGTGAACTCTGGTATGCTTTCGAGCTTGCTCGTCTCCTTGCTAGTTTGCACCACTTCCCCTGAATCATCAGGAATCTAACAGGCAGTTGTACCGAAGAAGCTCTATGGTTCCCAGAGAGAGACGCACCCCAGACCTCCTGCATGCTCTGCACAGGTCTGTATCCCACCAGGACCCACACTGGTCCATCTGGTGTCTAAATATTCTGTCTTCATATTGAGCAGGGACAGGGCAATGCTGTGTGGAAGAATCAGTGCAAAAGTGAGATCTGGGCTTTTTGTCATCTGGGAGTTGACTCTTAGGTTTGCTATTCAATTAACCAGTTGTAGCATCAATTTCCTTGCCTGTCAAATGAGGGTGATATCATCTAGGTCAAAGATGAGAGAGTGAGGTTCTCATGCTTGAAATGCCTGGTACCCAAAGGCCCTTGCAATCCTTTGCTTCTTTGTCCTTACAAGTAGACAAGCTGAGTCACAAGTCCTGAAGGAGATTGCTTTTTCTTCCTCTGCTTGCCTGTGCCGTCTTGCCCTCCTTGAGCTTGCATTACCTGGGTGTGGTGAGCCTCAGGAATAATACTGTTCTGCCAAGAGATGGGTGACATCAAACCCTGTGAACACCAACTTTGACCTTGAGCCTTAGGACTGGCTCACAGCTGCCAGTGTTGATGGGAACCAGGGATGCTCCAGGGGATACAGGGAAGGCAGCGTGTGAATCTGGGCAGGGCCATTTTCCGGAACTGTCAGGAAACTGGCTCCTGGGTGAGCCTGTGTAGGAGAGGAGCGGGTTTAGTGGTGGATGTGGTGCTGCCAGAAGCAGAGCTTTTCTTGGCAGAGCTCAGTTGCCAGTTGTGGGCGCTGGGGTACTGCTTGGGACCAAGATAGGCTGTGCCACTGCCAGCCCAAAGCTGGCTTGGTTGTACCCAAATGTAATTCTGGCATTCAAGGGGCTTGAGGCATAAGTATGTGAGTTTGAGTCTAGCCTGGGCTACCATCTCCATGAAGAAATCTTCAGAAAACCAAGTGATGGCTAAAAGTTTCTGATGGTGCATTTTTGGAAAAGGTCTCTGGGAACCTTGAAGCTGTGCAAGTATCTCAGGAGACTGGGCAGGTACCTACTGCTGGGTTTCTTGCAGAGAAAGAGGTCCACAGCAAGGAGTTCTTGGTCCACTTGGTTACCTTGACAGATGACATTTCTTCCTTGCCATGTGACTATCTAAAGGCCTGGCAACTTCTCACAGTGTCCATTACATAGAAACACACATCTGCTGCTGCTGCTGCTGTTGCTGCTGCTGCTGCTGCTGCTGGTACTGCCCACAGTCAAGGGTGCGTGATGGGATTTCACCGTGGATTCGCCACCCTGCCTATCTTCTTCTGGGTCTGTACCTGTCAGGGTGTTTGGGAAGGTAATGGCTCTTCCTGATCATTTTCCTTCTGAGCTTGTTTCCCCTGTGCTTATGCACATCATACCTGTACTTTCATGCCTACATCCTCACATGGTCCACGTTCTTTTTCTTCCAACAATTCTACTATAGTTTATTCCACACAGCCACCTTTCCACCCATTCAGCCTTGCATCTAGTCACCCTTGCAAGTAAGAGCCCCTCTGACAACCCAGCCCTAGGGACAGAGACACAGGATGCTTTTCCTTACCTGTTGAAAGGATCATAGCTGACATGTTCATAATAAAATGTGCATTAGCAGGAGCAAAGCATAATTTTTTTCTTTCTGCCTTTTCTTTCTTTCTTTCTTTCTTTCTTTCTTTCTTTCTTTCTTTTTTTCTTTCCTATCTATCTATCTATCTATCTATCTATCTATCTATCTATCTATCTATCTATCTATCTATCTATCGTACTGAGATTGAACCCAGGGCTTCACATCTGTTAGGCAAGCAGTCTACCACTGAGTTGTACTCCCAAATGTGTTTAATTAAACTTTTATGTTATTTGGGGAACCTTCAGAAATAAACAACCAAGGACACAGAAGATTCTGAGAAAACTACTTTTATCCTCTGGTTTGAAGTGGTATGCACTGTATTGTAGAGATGTGATTGAACAGAAGTGTCTGATCTAACAGTCACAGACTAAGAGGTGAGACCTAGCAGCCTGTCTGCTCAGATCCCTCTGGCCATTCTGCATGTGTCTTAGTTACGGTTTCTATTGCTGTGAAGAGATGCCATGACCATGGCAACTCTTATAAAGGGAAACATTTAATTGGGGCTGGCTTATAGTTCAAAGTTTAATCCGTTATCATCATGGCTGGAAACAAGGCAGGCAGACATCGTGCTGGAGAGGCAGCTGAGAGTTCTACACCTTGTCAGGCAGCAAGCTTGAGAACCTGAGCTTCCAAAACCTTAAAGACCACTCCAGTGACACACTTCCTCACACAAGGCCACAGGTCTTAATCCTTTCAAATAATGCCACTCCCAATGAGCCAGTGGAGGTTATTTTCATTCAAACCACCACAGCATACATTGCTTCTTTCTAGGTGTGAGCTGGAACCCCCTGAAATGAGAGTGAGTGAGAGAGTTCATGGTCATTCACAAGACAGTAGACATATGAAGTTAGAGTGGCACGCCTAGGTTTATGACTTGCTTTTAGGAACAGGGGTTCTAGGTTCTATCACCTGCCTTGAGGAACAGGAATCCTGTGAGTTTCAATGCCCCAAAACTGTGGGAGAATGAAAAAGAGACAGAATCAATGGGACAAGAAAAAGTCTGTAAGCTCTTACGTCCAAGGCTTTCTAAACTCCTATAGTTCAAAGTATTCAGCCTGTCAAAGCATTATGTTGTGGTTTTTCTAAGCCCCTAAACATCCTTCTACTTAAATACCTTCTTACCTAGCACTGTTCCATTTAACTACCCTTCCACACAGCTATCTATCCACCCAAACATTCTTACACAAAACCACTTCCAGTAGCCATTGACAGGGTCATTGTCTGACCCTACACACTTGGCATTGAATAAGAGCCCATAAGGTCTATACTTATAGGGGGTGGAGATGCAAGTTTAAAACTGAGCCATCATAGTACATCATTGTATCAAAAGGGTACATGAGCGTTGAGTGTTCAGTTTGGGGGGCCTAGGACAATCCCTTAGACAATTGTTTGAATTAAATCTTACATGATGAATTGGTTCTATGTGACTGTGTGGGCAAGGGCCAGGAGGCATAATTCCATGAGTAATTGATAGACCAGGCTACAGGCCTCTCAAAAGATCCTTGTTAAATTGTCAGCTGATCAACCCGGTGGTCCATATTCTTTCTTAGTTTACTTAGTTTACTCATTTCCCAAAATGAGTTTCTGTTGGACCTGTACTTCTGCCCACAGGTCTCATCACAATGTGGCAGATCGCAGCTGCCATCCCAACTATGTGCCCAATGGTGTGCAGTGCTCACACACTAGTACAGTTTTGAGTACTTTTCAGGACCACCATCATGTCCCTCACAATTAAGGACTCTGTAAGAGGCAACAACACTTCTCTTTTGAGCAGGCTTGTAGAAACAGAAAAATGAATGACATGTCTAGAGCAAGTACCAATCCCTGGCTGTCCTGAGGTTCCATACCTTTTACCTTTGACATCCTATCATTTTGCTTCTAGATGGCCTCATATTTTATGTCATTGCTCACTGTCATTGCTACTGTTATTATTATTATTAGTGTATATGTGCTTAGGAATGCTTGTTGTGATATCAGTTCTCTCCTTCCACCTTTATGTGGGTCCCAGGGATTGAGTTCTCACCTTCACACTTGAGCAGCAAGGACCTCTACTGCTGAGCCATCTTGCCAGCCGCTGATACCATATTGTGATGTTTTATCATTGTATTGTGACAATATCCTAAAGCCAGTCACAATTTTAGGGACATGAGTGGTGTGTCTACCATGTTCACTATGCACCTATACAGAAATGGTGCTCCAAACCTAGTTTCTTCTAGGAATCCCGGCGGGAGCTGCTGTGAGGATGAGCAGGTGAGCATCCTTCTGGCTCCTTACCTGGGACCAGTCCCACGGCAAGTATTGGGTGCTTGCTACTGCTGTTGGCTCCGGCAGTATCAGCTGTTGTCATGATCAGCCACATTGATGCGGCTGGGCAGTTAGACTTCTTTCGCCTTTTACTGGACACACACACACACACACACACACACACACACACACACACACACACGACATACAGCTGTTTTCTTGACAGAGATGCTATTCCTGAAATAGCTGGGCTTTTAAGAGGCCATCTTCCTTCTGCCTGATTCCTTTGGAGATATTTCTCCAGTAGCCACTCTTTGTTGTGTGGTGGTGGTGGTGGTGGTGGTGGTGGTGGTGGTGGTGGTGTGTGTGTGTATGGGGGCAGGGTGGTTTTCTAAGTGTGAGCATCCTAAGGAAGAATGAGACACCTGAAGGAAAAGCTTAATTTGAAGCCGGGTGGTGGTGGCGCATGCCTTTAATCCCAACACTCGGGGAGGCAGAGCCAGACAGATCTCTGTGAGTCTGAGGCCGGCCAGCCTGGGCTACCAAGTGAGTTCCAGGAAAGGCGCAAAGCTACACAGAGAAACCCTGTCTCGAAAAACCAAAAAAAAGAGCTTAATTTGATAGGTAGTTTCACTAAATAGCAAACTAATAACTGAATTAGAGGCTACAGGACAGACCTCTTAACCTCCTTATAAAGTGGCTTCTGTGGCTGTAGCTTTTCCTGTTTATCACCTGTGCATGTTTGGTAAACCCATTTCCCTCAATGGTGTTAGTGCTCTCCCCCGTCCCCGGTTGGTTCATAAGACCCCTCTGATTAACTTTTGCTGTTGTTAGGAACTAGGGAGTCCCCACATCCCCTTTGTTAGGCATGCTGTTCCAGGAACCAGTGCCTCCATTTCTCTGGTGGATGTGTCTTTACAATTCTGCATCTGATTGTGGGACCAAAGACTGTGATTTGCAAGTGAATGTGAGGGCCTGCTCCTCCATCAACCCCTCCCCCTTCTTCCCAGACCCCCTCCCGACCCTGGAGCTGTCAGTTTTAAATATTCTCAGATAAGTGACTTTTTCTTCCTCACTGTTTTCAGATATACAAAATCCTGCTCACTTAAAAAAAAAAAAAAAAATTCTGGGAAGTCTCCCTCCATGCTCTTCTGTAGCTTCTGGGGGGCTCAGACTTCCTCAGAGCACCTCTTGCACTTTCTCTGATGAGTGTGCCAGTGTTTGGACCATTGTCCAGCCCTTGCTGGAGGCTTCCTCGGGTCTGCTTCCTGTGTAAGGCCAGCTGCTAGCACAGTCTGTTTGGGAGCTGACATTCAGAACGGGAAGTGACCTGCCGGAGGCCACGCAGCTGGGAGGCAGCGAGCCCCACACTTACACAGGTGTCTGGGCCTGTATTTAATCTCCAGAGCTCTAGCCTGTTTGCACCTGGGCTCTGGACTTTTCCCTGGTGCCTCAGGTGAATGGAGTAAAGGTTGTCCAGGCGCCAGGGGCTTGTTTCTGTGGGTCTGTAATCATTGGCCATTCTGGGTTAATGAGAGTGTAGAGGGAACTAGGGGAAGGTTGAGACAAGGCTTCCAGGTGAGAACCTAGTGACAGCTGGCTTCAGTGTCCCCTTGGCCAGGCCACGCCTGTCCCCTGCGTACCATGTGGCCTCTCCAGGCCTGCCATGGAAAGGCACTTCTGTTACCATACACTGAGCCGTGAAACCAAATTCCTGAGAACTCTGCTTGCCCTACTCCAGGCCCTGTCCTGTTGATCCAGAAAGAGTGAGCAGGAAAGGAAGGCTCCAGGGGTGGGGAGCTGGCAGGTGACTGCAGGGAGGGTTAGCACGGGTTTGGTTCTATGGAGGAGGGACAAGGGTAAGAGGAAGCTTGACGCCGGAAAGCCCTGCCAGCTGGAATCAGGGTCACTGTCAACTTCCTGCTCTAGGAGTTTGGGCATGCTACCTAGGCCTTGGAGAGCCTTGGCTTCCTTCTTGCTTGTCAGATGGAGCTGGTGAGATCGGCCCTCAGGTTTGCGACCAAGACTCAGTGATGGATGCTTCTTTTGAGCCCTTGCCCCGTATCTCGTGGATGTCTTCTGCTTTCCCTGCTTCTTTACAGAGCAGACCTGTACTAAAGAGTCTCATTCTCTTCCCTCTTGCCCCTCTTCTTCCTTGTCTCTCTCCTTGCCCCCCTCCTTTCTTTATTAGTGTATAGTCGTTGTGTATAGTAACTAGTTGCATTTTTCCAGTGTTGGGGGCTGATCCGAGAGCCTCATGCAGGTTAGTCTGGCACCCTATGGCTGAACCTTACCCCGTTACTCCTTCTTCCCCTTTTATTTGGAACAGTGTCTTGCTAAGTTGACCAGGCTGGCCTTGTACTTGTGACTTTGTACGCCAGCCTCTGAGTATCTGGCATTACAGGCCTTGTGCTTCCAGACCTGGCTCCTTAGAACCTTTTCATACAGGTGTATAATGTACTTTGACTGTGCTCCCCCCACTTCCTGTGGTGCAATATTTCCAAAACTGGAAAAATTTTCAGTGGAGGTCTTGTGATTTGAAAATGTAGGTCCTCTTATCCCTCGGAGTACCAGGTTTATGTGGTGAAGTACCCGTGTACTGTTAGGGACCCTACTAAGAAGCCCAATTCATAATCATAGACTAGACGGTTCTCTCATGTTCCAAATGGGACCATGGGACCTATGATCCGTCTAGATCTGGGGTGTCTGGCTTCATCCTGAAATGAGCACCAGGTCACTGCGCCCCAGGATAAGTTAGGCTCCTGTGAATAAAGAGGTGGTTGGAACCCCCCAAAATTTCATGGGATAAAGGTGGGCCTTGTTTTCACACGGAGAGTTGTAGGTGCCAGTCAGATGGGTCTGAAGTAAATGTGAGTGACTGACAGAATTTTGTTTTCCCCCAAATAAATGTCTATGTCCATGTTTCTGGAGCATTATATGGCAAAGGGGGATTCAGTACATGATTGCATTTAAGAGTAAACTTGAATAGGGGTTATTTTGGATTATTCAGTGGGCTCTGTATAATGACAGGAGTCCTTGAAAGTTGGTGAGGGTGAGGCTAGAGAAGTGCCTCAGCAGTTAAGAGTACTTATTGCTCTTAGGGAAATTCAGAATTGAGTTCCCAGTCCCCTCCCCACTCCAAGGCATCTCACAACTCCAGCTTCAGGAATCTGATGCCCTCTTCTGGCTTTGCAGACCCCTGCACACTGGTGGACATACTTTCACACAGACACAGACATACAACTAAAAATAAAGTATGTCTTAAAAGCAATCAATGAACAAGGGACATTTTGATTTTGCAGTTGATTGACAGAGTGGCTCCCTAAGATTCAGAGATCCTATGTTCAATCACCTACGCAGACCAGGCATGATGGGACACTCCTGTGATCGCAGCACTTAGGAATTCAAGCTCATCCTTGGCGACACACTGAGTTCGAGGCCAGTCAAGGCTACAGAGACTGTCGAGAGAGAGAGAGAGAGAGAGAGAGAGAGAGAGAGAGAGAGAGAGAGAGAGAGAGAGAGAGAACGGGACAAGTTTGCTGGCTTAGAAGATGAGGGGATATTGAGCAGCCTTTGTAAGTTAGAAAAGACAGCCGGGCGGGGGTGGCGCATGCCTTTAATCCTAACACTCGGGAGGCAGAGGCAGGCGGATCTCTGTGAGTTCAAGGCCAGCCTGGTCTCCAAAGCGAGTTCCAGGAAAGGTGCAAAGCTACACAAAGAAACCCTGTCTCGAAAAAACAAAAACAAAAAAAAAGACAAAGAAACAGAGAAACAGAAATTGCCCAGCAGCCTCCAGAAAAGAGCACTCATCACGAGACTCCTATTGGAAGGTTGGAGACGTGCGTCTTGGACTTTTCCACTTCCCAAACTGTGTGCTAATAGGTTTGTATGGATATAATAGTCAAAGCATCTGGTGGTCACCTTGGCATTAGCCCATCGGGAGTGGGTGCTGAAGCACCAGGCTAAAAGGTCCTTTGGGTGTGGCAATGTCAGGTGTTTTCTTGAGTGTGATCGTTGTGGCCCATGAGGCCAGTCTGATGAGTAACCAGGTGTTGTGGATAGGTAATTTAAAAGGCCATGTGTGCACATTACCTCTGCTGTGATAGCCTGCCCAGCCCTCACTTGGGCATCTGGCTTGGATGACCTTACCTCATGTTGCTGGAAATGTCAGTCCCTTCCCATCCTGCCTTGCTGCTTGAATCCTTGCTCTGTGCTCTTGTGTGCTATTTCTTTGAGCAGCTTGGAAATGCTGGACGGATGTGCTTAGCTCTGAGGGATGAGCACCTTTTGGCTCATGGCCCAAAACTTGGCTTTCTCCTTCCTGCAAGTATGTCCCAACGGTTGCTTCGTCATCTTCCTCAGCTTCTAGTGTGGAGAATGCGGCTGCCACCTCATCACTACCCTTTCTTGCCTGTGACTTAAAGGATGACATAGGGCAGTGTGGGAGGTGGTGGTGGTATGGATCTAGGTGGCCCCAGCCCTGAGACCTTTCTGCTTTCTGAATTGATTTTGTGCCTCCAATCTATCAGGCGCCCAGCCTTTAATGTTCTGGTATTTGCGCAGCGGGTCCTGCTGCTTCCTGTCTTTACTCTCTGAGTCCTCCATGCAGCCCCCACCCCCACCCCATTCAGTTTCCGGTGGGAGGGTTGCAAACTTAGATGTGAGTAGGAGGATGAAAGAAGACCCCATGTCACAGAGATAGTAGTGGGCTGGGCAAATCTGAAAGGGGAGTACCGAATTGGGGAGAGGGCGAGCAGTGTGGGGTTCAGCTTGTGCTACAGCCCTTCTGGGGTGTGCTCTGCTGGTCTTCGGAGGCGGGGATGCAAACAGAGCACCTTGTCTGCCTGGAGCTCACTCAGCCTGTCTCCCCCCCCCCCCCCCCCCCCAGGTTGGCTTCACCTGCCATTATGGAGCCTTGGGCTTCCTTAGAAGGAAGCCTTTATGACTTTTTCAGGAACACTGTGTGTGAGGATTGGATTCTCCTCCTGGAATGATATTAAACACCTCTGCAAAGCCAAGCTCGCCTGTCACCTGTACCAGGGCCTGGACTGCTCACCTTATGGAAAGGCTCAGCAGCCTCACATGCCCTTCTCAATCCTCTCAGGCCTGCTTACCAGAATGCTAGGAATGGCCAGATGCTGCCCAGGCTTGTATTTTGGCCTTAGCCAAGGTCAGATTGTCTGGGAGGAAGAAGGGGAGGGGTACTCTTTCTTAGTAAGTAGGAGGAGGAAGGGCCCCAGACACAGCAGCCTGGCAAGATCTTTTATGTGCAAGCCTGACCCATCAGAAACTCTGCTTAGAGCCACCCTTATCCCTCATTTCCTCCTACCCCCAGGAAGGGGTGCTGGGCAATTGGTGGGGGTATTGCTTCCGATCTCGTGCGAGACTCACATTCCTCTGCGGTATCCCAGGGTTGCCTGCCTGCAGACACCTGGCTGGAATAACAATGAGTGGGAAGCTCTGCTGCCGGCCTTCTCCTCAGCTCTGGGGATGCTCTGCTGGGAGGGGCTGGTTCTGCTGAGTTAGCATTTCCTCCCTCCCTGCCTTTCCTCGCAGGCCCTGCTTGTCTCTTTGGCTAGAGCTGGGCTCCTGGTGAAAAGGATATGCTGAGAACAATCCTTGAGGCTGTGCAATCTCATTTTTTATGCATGTGCTGTGGGGGTGGGAGGCGATTGATATGGGGGACCTGGTGAGGCCAGAAGAAATGGACTAAAAAACTAAGATTTGAAGCTAAAATCGCTGGAGATGTCACCTTTCGTCCAGCATCTCTTTTGTTGTGTGTATTCCAGAGGCTTGGGTCACCTGTCCTTTACCACCCCATAACGTAGTTAGACTTGGCTGGGGCATGGGAAGGCCACTCTAAACCATCACAAGACATCATTAAAGGCTCCTTATGTTGATGTCCCTGATCCCCACTGCTTTTGACTACTTTTTTTTTTCTTGACCTTTACCATATTTTCTTATTATAACATGAAAAATTATTCTGTCTAGCATAGGATAGCATTTCTGCAGCTAGGCTACTATTCCAAGCCTTTTACAAATACTGACTCATTTGATTCCAAGCAGGCCTGGATGCTGGTACTAGGAGAGAAATTAGTCCATGGTCCAAGGTCACACACATCAAGTTCCTAGAAAAGCCAGTATGGTAAACCTGGAGGGTCTGCCACTCTTCACTCCCCGAAAAGAAGAAAACTTAGAAACAAGCACCGTGCATATTTCTAGATCCCAGTGTGAAGTCACACAGCTTCCCTGGGAGAATTTCGTTGGATCGTTGTGTAGGAATATCAGTTTCCTACATTGCAGTGCGTGATGCATTTTTAATGGTCCTATATCCTCTTCCTTCTTCTGAACATAGGTAACTTTTTTATTTTATTTTATTTATTATTCATTCATTCATTTATTTATTTATTATGTATACACTGTTCTCTGCCTGCACGTATGCCTGCAGTCCAGAAGAAGGCACCAGATCTCATTACAGATGGTTGTGAGCCACCATGTGGTTGCTGGGAATTAAACTGAGGACCTCTTGGAAGAGCAGCCAGTGCTCTTAACCTCTGAGCCATCTCTCCAGCCCCAGGTAACTTTTTAATACCACCCTTTTTACTTTGGAGCAGACCCTTATACTCTCTGTGTGGTACTTGGATATGGAGGAGTCCCACCTGCCAGGCAAGGTCAGTAATATATACAGCTTAGGACTCTGCTGATGGCAGAGATGTTTTGTGACCAGAGGGCTGGGCCTGGGGTTGGAATTAAGCTCCAGTGAACTGCAGGTTGTGTATTACAGGTTTGTGCTTTGAATATTGCATACTGCAATGAAATGTTTAAGCAGTCATTAGTAAGTCATGACGCTGCCATTCTTATTCTTTATTATTAAATAATAATGATGCTAATGCCATCAGGTCTTAATTAATTCTCATTACCTAGTTTTAAGCCTTGCAGTATTTGCCTAATATCAAAAGCCAAGTGATAAAAGACATCAGATAACATCAACTGTTTCCAGCAAGCTCTTTCCTCACTGTTCCTTTGCCCTCGAGAACCTAAGGACCTGCATGTTACCGTTGCCAACAGCTTCATGCCCTCCCCTTGGAGACTGTTTATCATCTGCAAGTTTTATTTTATTTTGTATTTTAAGAATTTATTAATCTTTATTTTATGTGCTTTGGTGTTTGGCCTGCATGTATGTCTGTGTGAGGGTGTTGGATCTCCTGGAATTGGAGTTACATACAGACAGTCGTGAGCTGCCACGTGGGTACTGGGAATTGAACCTGGGTCCTCTGCAAGAGCAGCCAGTGCTCTTAACCGCTGGGCCGTCTCTCCAGCCCATCTATTAGCTTTGTTAAGTAAGAAACTGATCCAGAGTACCAAACCCCAGGAACAGTTTCTCTCCTTCCCTTCCCCACTCTTTTCTTCTTCTCTCCTCCTTTCTTACTCTTTGTGTTTCATGCTAACTGCCTTTGTTTTTTTGTTTGTTTTTCAAGACAGGGTTTCTCTGTACAGCCCTGGCTGTCCTGGAACTCACTCTGTAGACCAGGCTGGGCTCAATCTCAGAGACCCGCCTGTCTCTACCTCCTGAGTGCTGGTTTTAAAGGCGTGTGCCACCACCGCCCAGTAAGTGGTAACTTTCAAGTAGCTGCTCTCCTCCTGCTTCACTCAGCCTCTTGAGTGCTGGGATTAAAATAGGCAGTATCGTATTCAGCCATTAATCTTCCCTTATGAGAAAAGGACATAGTTGGCCACAAATCTTACTTTATGTGAAAACACAATGGAAGATTAATCTGGGTTGACAGGACCCCCTCCCACATTGGTATCCAAACTAGCCCCAGAATGTGCCATTGTTTGGACAGCGGGATGCTTGTGACATAATTATTTTAAGTGAGTTCATATTGTCAGCAGTAAGAAAATGGGGCGGGGGGGGGGGTAAGGTAGGAACACAGCTCTACACTGCCACCTCCACTAGCCCAAGGGGTCCAGTAGTATTTTTAGAGATCTTGACTCAGGCCAAACTTAGGTTTATGGCTTCAACACTGAAAAGAATTTTAGGACCAGTTTAGTGAACCAGTGTCACTTATGTTATTAAAAATAGTTTAATATAGGTTTAGGCATGAGGATTAAGAGAAAAAGAGGTGCTGGGTGTGGTAGCACAGGCCTTTAATCCCAGCACTCGAGAGGCAGAGGCAGATGGGTCTCTGTGAGTTCGAGGCCAGAGTGGTCTAGTGAGAGGAAAGGAAGACACACACCCAAGTGAAAACAGGGAAAATCAAGACATACCCAAGTGAGATGCAGGCTCTTCCAAGAGGGAGAGCCTCCCCCCCCCACACACACCTTCTCTCTTTTGATAAGAGATGATATCCTGAAGTGACTCCAGAGATTCCTTGGGTGCAATTAGAGTCTGATAAGGTAAAGCCAGGAGCCACCAGGGTTGCACAAGACTCTTTGTGTATGTCCTGTCCCTGTAAGTGGAGTTCCTAGTGAGATTCCTGGAAGATTGCAGGTGGAGGCTGGGAAGGCAGGAAAGCCTCAAGAGTTGTGAATTGTGCTGAAGTTCTTGACCCTCTGCTGACAAAGGTTTCGGCTGGGTTCCAGACTCAGGGGCTTCTTTGTAAGTTGTCTCATCCCCAAGGTCTTCTTGACCTTTCTAGCCTACCTCAGAATTGGATTCTGGTAAACTCTGTAGCCAGGGATTGGTGTTGGAGCAAGACAAAGGGAGGGGCAGTCTTAGGGGTGCAGGGGAAAGGCCAGATGATAAGGGAAGGTAGAGATGGGAGAGATGGCGCCACAAGCCAGTGAATGACAAGGCCTGAGGGCTCTGTAGGAAGATTATGCCAGAGAGCCTCCAGAAGAGAAGAGCCCACTCTTCCTGGGATGTGGACTTCTTCACCTCCAGAACTGAGGGAATATGTTTCTTGTGGTGTGAGATACCCACTATAGAGTGACTTGTTAAGTACCTGATAGTACCCCTCACAGAATGGGACTCTCCCCGTGTGTGGGGGACATGGAATGAGAATATGGTAGCACCCTTCCCCCTTTTACGCATATGCTTTCCTGCGAACGTGAATGACTATGAAGCTCACAGTGGGACACCGCCATTTTGTTCCAAATCCTCTGCTGGAGTTCTGAGAGCAATTGAAATGTCTAGACAGCCTGCCTCTTCTGCTAGTGGAACCATCTCCCACCACTCACTGAAGGATCTTGAGTAGATGGTAAAACACAGGGCTCCAGAGCAGAGAGCCTTGCCTGGGAAGTGCAACGTGTTTTGGGTCATGGTAATGGCCAAATGCTATGATGCCTGTATGGTCATAGTGCACAGTTGGGGATCTCAGCTGTGATGGGTTGTTTTTTTGTCAACCTGACACAAGTGCGTGGTATCTGCGAAGAGGGAACATTCGTTAGGGAATTAACTATAGAATGGCCTATAGAAGGCAAGTCTGTGAGGGGCATTTTCCTGCTTAATGATTAATGTGGGAGGGCCCAGCTCACTATGGACAGTGCCATCCCTGGGTAGGTAGTGCTAGAAGGTATAAGAAAGCAAGCCGAGCAAGCCACAGGGAGCAAGTCAGTAGCCAGCATTCTTCCATGGCCTCTGCCTCAGTTCCTGCTTTGGGTATCTTGGCCTTGCGTTTCTGCCCTGACTTGCCTCAGTGATGCACCGTGATTGGGAGCTATAAAATGAAATCAAACCTCTCTTCCCCAGGTTGCTTTTGGTCAGTATTTTATTGTTGCAATAGAAAGCAAACTAGCACATTAGTCCTTATTGTTTAAGAAAAAATGAAATTTGCTTTTATTTATGTATATGTGTGTGTATGCTTGTCTGGATATGTGCCACATACACGCAAGCACCCAAGGAGGCTAGTGGAGTATTGAACACAGTCCGTTGCCCTGCAACAATAGCCTTGCTTTTCAGGGTAGGAAGTCTGGCCTCTGAGAGATTGTTTTGGTTCTGTGGCTGTTTCCGAAATGGAAAAACACACACCCTCCCTTCTTCACCCCATTCCTATTGCCTCATCAGTTTGGGGTGTATGCGTGCCAGGGGTAGCTAACTGGGTGGGTATCTGTTTGCAAGTCTGTTTTTGCTTTGTTTCACTTTTTGAGATTGGGTCTCATGTAACCTGGTCTAGCCAGCCTGGAGTGTAGTCAAGAACTACCTTGACCTTCTCATCTGCCTTCCTCCACCTTCCCTGTACTGAGATTACTGGTGTGCAACACCACATCTGGTTTACTCTGGGCCAAGAATGGTACCTGTGGCTTGGTACATGAGTGCGGTATACCCAAGTCCTACAAGTCTTGTTGGGGTCTAAACTGTTGGGACTCCTGGTGCCTAGGACCCCACGCTTACTTCAAATAGAGCCTGTTAGGAGTATGTGACTGCTTCTCAGTGTATGTGTTAGGCATCTGCAAGAAGAAAGATAGTTGGTATGCACATTTTGGAGCCTTACATCCTGCAAATATTTATGTGTGTGTGTGTGGGTGTGTGTGTGTATACGTATCACAGTGCAGATGTGGAAGTCAGAGGACAAGAGTCAGTTCTCTCCTTTTACCATGTGGGTTCCAGAAATGGAACTCGGGCCATTAGGCTCAGTGGCTAGCACTTTTAAGTGCTGAGTCATCGTGCTGTCCCTTTGCAGTGCTGTTTGACTGACAGCCACGAACTGTTCTTACACATCCAAAGAAGAGTATCTTCACACTTTAGCTCCGGGTGCTTATGGAAAGACAAAATCACTCATCGTATCCGCAGCCACTTTTCTGGTTGTATCAGAAGTATATGCCCATTACAAGCAACTTTGGACCCTACAGAGGTGTGGAAGGTACTATCCCTGTCTTTTGGCAAGAAATGGAAGGAGTCAGAGAACCTTGCATAGGAAGCCTAGCCTGATGTCTGTATCTTCCTTCAGGCTGTAGTGGGGACAGTTCTGCCACCAGAGGAGATGGCAGTCACAAGGAGGCATTTGGTGAAGCTGCCTCATTTTGTGGGCTCAGTAGGGCCCGGTCTTTGTCCTCACTCCTTCCTGCCCCCTGCTGTATTCCTGTCTGGGAATCCAGATGCAGGAGAGAAGAGGGATTAGGGAGTACCCTGACTGCTACTGCTGCTCGAACTAAGTGCTTTCCTACTGGCTCCTAACCTTCCCTGCCCTCACGCTTGCTAGTGTTGGCCTGCACAGCTGGCCTGTCTGGGTTAGGCAAGGACACAGAGCAGCAGGCATTCAGCCTGTGGGGCTTGTGGCATCCCGGGTCCTAGGCCTTACTCTAGCTTCTGGTGCATTCTTCCCAGATTTGCTGAGAAATCCTGGGCAGCCTCAACCCCAGTGTGGTCCTCTTCCTTGACATGCAGCCATTCCCAGCATGCATGCTCAGTTCACCTTGAGCCTAATTACCTGTTCAGCAGGCCTTGTGCCTAGTCCCTTCAAGTCCCTGAGGGAATGACATTTTCTTCTCCTTAACCTACTCGGAAGGTGAGCAGCCAGGAGACTCTGAATTCAGCATCTTTCCTGAAGGTGCATCTTGGCTGCTGAGAAACCATCATGACTAGTATTCATTTTGCTGATGAACCACTTGTGGCTAATGGTAATGAGAGCTAATGTTCTCTGTGCGGAAGGGACCTGCTGTGCACACCTCGGGGGGTTATTTCACTTGTTCCTCCCAGCAGCCCTGTGGAAAGTTCATCCCTTCGCTTCCTTGTCCGCAGGCAGTACCGCTGCAAGACCCTCCACGGATGCCTAAAACCACAGCTGGTCCTGAGACCTTTAGACACTGTTTTTCCTCTGCAGATGTATCTTGAATACACTTTAATTTGTAAGGTAACTATAACAAGAAATAGGCAACAGCAACTTATAATAGAGTAATTACAGTCATAATAAAATGTAAGTTGGTAAGTTGCTTATTTCCGGAGATTTTCATTTTCTTTGGCCATGAGTGGCTGAGACCCTGGAAGGTGAAGCTGTAGATGAGTGGGTCCGAGAGCAAGGTGGTTGCTTAGAAATACTGAACAACCTCCCTGGTGTGCACTGTGAGCAATGATGTAGACAGCAGCATGCTCTTTACAGAGCCTGGGCTCTGTGGGAGACATACACCCATGGGATCTGTTCCCATCTCTGTTGGCCTCTTTCCCAGTGGGACCTTCTGCTCTCTCATCACTAAGAGTAACCTCTATTGCTCTGGTCAAGTACATGGTAGGTAGGCACAAATGTCTAATTCTTCTACTAGACATCTGTGATATTTTGTCCCCCTTATTGTGGGGGATTGGATCTAGGGCCCCGTGCCTGCGAAGTAAGCAGTCTACCATTGAGTTTTCTCTTGCCTAAAAAAAAAAGATATCTCTTGCCTAAAAAACAATTATGGTACACTTGTTTATTTTACATGCATGATTATTTTGCCTGCATATGGATGTGTACCATATGCACACCTGGTGCTTTTGGAAGTCAGAAGAAGGCAACAGATCCCCCTGCAACTGGAGCTGTGGATGATTGAGTCACCATGTGGGTGCTAGGAACCAAATCCAGGTGCTATAAAAGCAATACATTCTCATGACCACTAAACCTCTCCAGCCTCCAATTTATTTGTTTTTAAAAATTACACCTCTTTATTTATATGTGTGAATATGTGCATGTGGGCACACAGGTCGCAGCACATCCATGGAAACCAGAGGCCGGCTTGCAGGATTTGGTTCTCATCCCAGGAATTACGATGCTTGACAGCAGGTACCTTTACTTACTGAGCCCTGCTGTCAGATTTTATTTATTTTTTTAAAGTTCATTTACTAATAGGTACAAATATTATTTGTAATATTCACATCGTATCAAAATGGCAACTGTCTTTTTTACATAGCATATTCTGAGACATTGTACTGATAAGTAAAGATACAGATTGTTCACTGACTGAAACATAGTATTCCTCTTATGAGTTCATTTGTTTCCTAGGGATGCTCCCCCCCAACACACACACACACACACACACACACACACACACACACACACACACACACACACAGAGGATCATGTAGCCAGGCCAGCCTTGAACTCACTCTAACTTACCATGGAACTGAGGACTGTTAACTTCTAATCTCCCTGCCTCTGTCTCCGAAATGCCCGGATGCCAAATAAATACCACTTTGACCTATTTTATGCAGCGCTATAGGTTGAACTCGAGATCTTTATACATGCTCAATAAGCACTGTTTTTTAAAAAATTTATTTTTATTTTCTGTACATTGGTATATTGCCTGCATGTATGTCTGTGAAGGTGTTGGATCCCCTGGAACTTGAGTTTACAGATAGTTGTGAGGTGCCATGTGAGTGCTGGGAATTGAACCCCGGGTCCTCTGGAAGAGCAGCCAGTGCTCTTAACTACTGAGCCATTTCTCCAGTCCTTCAAGAAGCACTCTTACAATGGAGCTACAATCCTCAACTGAGCCCCTTAAGATTAAAAAAAAAAAATCAAGATAGAGTATTGCTTAACTGCTAGCCTTTGAACTAATTCTGTAGGTCAGACGGAGTTTGAATCTGTGATCCCCCTGCTTCAGCATACAGGAATTACAAGTGTGTGCCAGCATGTCTGGTCTCATGATGTTCCCTGAACACTGAGCAGCTGCCAGGCTCATTAGATGATGTGGATCTGAGGCTTTGTCATGGTCCTAGGCACTCACCGCTTTACGACTGAGAGAGGTCTTGGGATGTGCCAAGCAATGTGGGGCTCAGGCTGAAGAGAATACATCTGTGTCCTCATGTTTTTAGAACATCCTACTTCTACGTACTGAAGTCCATACTACACCAATGGACCCGAGATGACAACAGGCTTGGGGTTTAAAAATCAATGATGTCCTGCCCTGGGGGCACTAGGAAGGGACAGTGATGGATTAGTCTTGGGGTCAGTCATAAGGGATTATGAGAAGATTGGGAGTGGCTATGTGGGGGATGAAAAGGGCTTTGTTGAATGAGAAGTCGCTAAGGGGATGGACGGGTCCAGAAGAAGGTTATTGTGTGAAATGTGCTATGCAGTAGTAGCTGGAATGGAATGTCTATGGGTTGGGATAGGGAGCCTTCATTCCAGTCCATCTTATCATCATTCCTGTGACTCATTCTGCTCTCAGTGCAGGGATGGGGCTGGTTCCTGCCTGCTAGGGGTGGTAGGAGGTTTCACTGTGCTGGGGCTATTGGTATGCAAGGCCTCTGTCTCCATGATGCTCTATGGATATGAGCTTGGGGAATCCTCATCACTGTGGCCTGAATGTTAAGCGGGTTAGAATCAGATGAGACAACTAGCTGTGTCCTGGGATAGAAAAGAAAGTCCTCATCCTCCTCACTACATACTAACCCTTCCCTTTCTTGACATTCCTGTGGTCTTCCTCCAGCCTGCAGGGAGCTGACTACTTTCTCTCTCAACTTCCTGTGGCCCAGAGGCTGCCCCTCTGAGTCCTTCTCATACTCCAGGAGAGGGGTGTCCCGAGGTAACCTTGAGGTCCTGGGGAGAGTGTCTTATACTTAGTACTCTTAGTGGCTGGGGGAGAACTGAGCAAGGAGGTTTAACTCCTTTATCGGCTTCTCCAGCGGTGGTAGGAAGTCCTTAACTAGCCTGCATCTGTTCTCCCCAGCTAAAGCTTAGAGTGCCCCCCAGGAGCAGGTGGGCCTGCCTGCTCTGTTCTGAGCAGTCTTGTAAATAAGGAAACCAAACCCTTTGTGTGAGTCAGTTTTATTATGTCTATGAACAAACACTTGAGAGGGAAAAAACAGTTTAAATGAAAGATTTTGTATTAGTCAGGGTTTTCTAGAAGAACAGAACTTACAGAATGGATATGTATGTATATTTATGATATATATATATACACACACAATGTATATAATAAATCCCATCAGAATGGCATACAGGCTATGGTTCAACTAGTCCAGCAATGACTATCTACCAGTGAAAGGTCCAAGAATCCAGTAGTTGTTCAGTTCATGAGACTGGTTGTCTCAGCTGCTCTTCAGTATACACCGGAATCCCAAACAAGTAGGTTGTAATGCCTGTGAAGGAATGGACTTGCTAGTGAGAGCCAAGCTTCCTTCTTTTATGTCCTTTGTATACGCTGTCAGCAGAAAGTGTGGTCCAGATTAAAGGTGGGTCTTCCCAATGCAAAATATCTGAATTAAGGGTGTGTTCTCTCATGCCAAAGATCTGGATTAGAAGTGGGTCTTCCCAATTCAAATGATTTCATTAAGAAAAAAAAAATCTCTCAAGCTGGATGTTGTGGCACACTTACACCTTTAATCCCAGCCATTGGGAGGCAGATGCTGATGGATCTCTATGAGTCTGAGGCCAGCCTGGTCTACATAGTGAGTTCCAGGACAGCCAAGGCTACACAGAGAAACTCTGTCTCAAATAAAAAAACCAACCAACCAATCAACCAATCAACCAACCAACCAACCAAAACAAAAAAACAAAACAAAAAAAGAATAAAAAAAAATCCCTCATGGGTGTGTCCAGTCATTTGGGGTTTAGTTAATTACAAATGGAGTCAAGTTGACAACCAAGAGTAGCCATCACAGATTTATTCTAGCTCACTGTTTCAGAGGGCTAAGACCATTGTGATAGGAGAGTGGTGCTCTTCCACCAGTCAGGAAAAAGCAGATGCCTTCAAGAGGCTGCCTTTCCCATTTCTTTCACACAGACCCAAGCCTATGGGATAGAAATATCTACATTCAAAGCAGATCTGACCCCCTTAGTTAAGCCTTCCTGCAAACACCCTCATAGGCACACCCTTAGATGTGCTCTGCTGCTCTCCCTCATTCGTCTCAGTGGGTCAAATCGGAGAGCCAGGTGAACCACCTTCACAGACTTTGTTCCCTTAGCCAACTCCAGTGAGTTCAGTTTGTATCTCTCAAGCTTCATTCACGATGGTCCCAATTGTCCAGGGTGATAGTGACTCTGCTTGAGTTGTGAGCGCACTACATGCTTAGTACTCTGTCTGTTCTGTATATTTCAACAGATGAACCCAGAGGAGGCTCCTCTCTTTTAATTGAACAGAAATCCTTCCTTCCTTCCTTCCTTCCTTCCTTCCTTCCTTCCTTCCTTCCTTCCTTCCTTCCTTCCTTCCTTCCTTCTTTCCTTCTTTCCTTCTTTCCTTTTTGTTTTCTTTCTTTTTCATTTTGTTTCCTTCCTTCCTCCCTCCCTTCCTTGCTTTTTTGTCAAGGCAGGGTAGCCCTGGCTGTCATAGAATTCTCTCTGTAGACTAGGCTGGCCTTGAACTCATAGAGATCTGCCTGCCTCTGCCTCCCAAGTGCTGGGATTAAAGGCATGTGCCACCACTGCCCAGCTGTCTTTCTTTCTTTTTAAAGATTTATATTACTCATTGGGTATTCTGTCTACATGTCATGTATGTGCACCATGGGTGTGCCTGGTGCTAGTGGAGGTCAGAAAAGGGTGTCGTATCCCCTAGGACAGACTGTGAGCTACCATGTAGAATCCAGTTCTGACTCTATAGAAACATCTCCTCAGTGCGTCAAAGAGATACTTTCAAAGGATGTGTCAGAGACCACAAAGGCCATGACTCCACGTGGGGACTCACGTTCTGGCTTATTGGGTCCCACTCTGCTTACTGGGTCACTTCATGTTCTATTTCCTGAATGCATGGGTGTGAGGAGGAACCAGTGCTGGATGGCTCAGGAATTCTAAAGCAGCTGATCCCTGTTAATCCAGCACCTTGGGGAAGAAAGGAAGTAAGCAAAAATGGAGTCTGCAGGAGGATACTTACAGCATTGTCTAGTATCAGATCCTGATGAGTCTTCCCGGGGTAGACAAGACCTGGTCCCTGAAATACAGAGAAGTGTCTTGGTGACTGCTGCTTTTGTATTCCAGCGAGGGAGGGAAGGAGATGTCTTCTTTGCTGTGTTTAAGAAATCTTAATTTTCCAACTGAGAGGGGGTGGAGGGCAGTGAGGCTGGGCCAGCCTGACCTCCCAGGACTGTTTTTCAGGTCCTGCAGTCAGTACTGTGGTCCTTTGGCTGAATTACCCAGGCATTAGAATTGACATCTACTGACATTAACAGCAGAGTGGACAGTTAGGGAAGATAGAGAAGTGGAGTGAGAAACTCAGATGTGTGTGCATACATACATACATGTAGTGTGGAGACGACCTTGAGGAAGAGAGGGGAGAACACGGAGTCATACACACTGAGACATAAAACGGATGCCAGGAATCTGTCTCTCCTTCTCTGGGGACCGCACCTTGGACTGACCCTGCAGCTTGCAAAGCATTCCTCAGTTCTCCCGTGTTCAAGGGGGTCGACACACCAAGACAGGTCTTTCCTTTGTGGGTGTCTCGTAGGGGACAGAAGCAGCTTGTGTTTCTTACCAGTGTCTGCTGGAAGGGGTCAGCTGGAACCAATATCCAGGAGGGAGGGTCACGAAGGAAGTGACACATTTGGGCCTGACAATCTGGGAGCCGGGGAGGAAAGAGACCCAGCCAAGAGAAAGGCCCCGAGGCTGTATTTTATAGTGGGGCCATTTGTGTGTCACTAAGTTAGAGCGTGCTTCCTGATGAGCCTCCTCCTGGATGCCTTCCAGGCATGGCCAGCTGACCGCAGTAGGCTGTGAGAAGATGATGCGTTGAGGCAGAGAAACTAGACCCAAAGGGCATGCGTCTACTCCACATAAGTAGACTTGTATGACAGTGTCCCTGTGGAAGCCCCCCTCCTTTTTTTGTTTTTTTGTTTTTGTTTTTTTTTTTGCTTTTCAAGACAGGGTTTCTCTGTGTAACAGCTCTGGCTGTTCTGGAACTTGCTGTGTAGACCAGACTGGCCGTGAATTCACAGAGATTCGCCTGACTCTGCCTCCTGAGTGCTGGAATCAAAGGCGTATGCCACCACCGCCTGGCTTCCTCCGTGTGTATCACTTTTAAACAATCATCTTCTACAGAATGCCTGTCTTCTCCATGAAGTGGCTGGTCCCTGGGGTCTGTCTTCTCGATTTTAGCTCCACGGCATGTAAGCAGTAGGTGCAATGAGAATGCTCTCTATGAGCGAGGCATTTGGGTTTGAGGATGCCTCAAGCCCTCATGTAGCAAGCCCCCCATAATATTGTCTGGCAGGTGAGAGTATGGTGTGGTCCATTTTCTCCTGAGCATCCATGCTGCCGCCTCTGCCCTTGGTCAAAAGCTACCAGTTGGCTACAGTAATACTCAACCAGCCATGTGATAATTCTTCCTCAGGTGACAGAACTTTAATGGACTTGACCACGACAAAATAAACCTGGTTTCAGATTTGCCTGTGGGCTTCAGTAAATATTTAATAATGCGCTCCCCCTCTTCTCCCCTACTGTTAACTGAGGCTATGGTGTAAATCATAGCTGCCTCGCCCCCCTCCACACCCTGCAGCCTCTCCTCTGTATGTCTTCCCCTTTGACAGAATGGACTACAGGCTCCTCTCAGTTGCTGCCCTGGACCTCAAGTTTCTTATCTCAGCAACCAAATAATGACAGTTTATAACCCACAGCTTTGTGTGCATGTGTGAAGATGAAATGGGATTGCATATGTGTGAAATATCTGAGTTTTTAGTTAGAGCTATCTTGGATAGGCATTCCTCACAGGACAACGCAGGACACCTTATGGAGGCTCAGACATCGGAAGACAGACTGCCTAGCTTCTGGATGCTCTCGGACTAGTGTGAATTACCCTCAATGGTCTGTGCCTCCAAGTATTATTCTGTAAACTTTGTTAGAGAATCCCAGATGGTTGGGGCGTTATGTGGGATGTGGTAGGCCAGGACTCCTAGCAGGATGAATGACAGATGCTCCGGGAAGGACCATTAGTGCTCTCAGGTGGCTGGGGAAGTCCAGACCCCAAACTCTGTGATCTCTGGGATAATGTGAATGCACTGGATTGAGGAGCCAAAGACATAGTAGCTGGATCAGCCGAAAAGGACCCAGGAATTGCTGAATGAATAAGAGAAGTAACACGCCCCAGGCCCTGTCCTGTAGAAACAGCTCATAGAGCAGGGCAGGACCTGGAACCAGGCCAGCCTTATGCGGTCGCCTTTAAAAAGAAACAAAACAAAGACTGACTTCCGACCAGCTGACCCCTAAGCCTCTAAGCCTAGTAGCTCCCTACTGGGACCTTTCAGACCTGCAAGAGAGCCTGGCTAGGTGCCAGGCCTGTCTTTTGTGAGTCCGGGCAAGCCAATAACTCGCTCTTCATCAACACTGTGGGCACAGTCAGGTCCAACTCTCCTCCTCCTCCGGGGGCAGCTCTGTGCATCCTCCTGCAGCTAAACTGCTCTTACTGGAGAGTAGCAAATGGCTTAGTGGCACTCCCTGAAGGCTCTTCTCCTACCACATCCTTTCCCCCTAGGCCTCCCACTCACCTGTATTTGGGTACCAGTGTCACAGGGAGTGTTTTGTGCGCAGCTCAGTGTCAAATAAAAGGAAGGAGTAGTGCTTGCTGCTGTAGTCTGAGATCGTGCCAACACTGTTTTCTTCTCCTCCCTTGTCTCAGGCCTGACCTTCACATGACTATGGTACGAAGATGCCCTCCAGCAGGCTGTGCTTGCGGACCACATGGAGCCTCACTTGGGGACTTTCCCAACCCTGTGGATTTACAGGAAGATGCAGTTGCCTGGGGAGTAATGCTGGTGGATGCAGCTTCCGGAATAACACACCTGGCTTGCCTTGGGATGCTACAAGTGGCCTAACAGATTCTTTGAGCCTGGATGCCCACTGGGGACAAGGACCATAGCTGAGAAGACTGTATCTCTACCCTTGACTCCATGAGACTATTGGCTCTGATCTCTCGGGCATCCTGGCACTCCCTCTAAAATGTAAGTCCCCAAGACCCATCTCCTTTTGACGAAGTGTCTCTGGCATGTTCCTGTGCTTCAGGCCAGGCTGTCCTGGCTGGTAGTTGAGAGCTCTCTATTGATGTGACTGTTAGGAGAAGATCTGCTGTCCTCTGTGTCCATTTATGTATCTGGTGTGATGCCGGGAACCTATGGGAGAAAGACAAAAAGTAAAAGTCTTTCTAATTACAAAATAAGAGCTGGGGGGTGGGGTGGGGGGGCGGTGGTACATACCTTTAATCCCAGGAGGCAGATCTCTGAGTTGGAAGCCAGCCTGGTCTACAGAGTAAGTTCCAGGACAGCCAGGGCTGATATACAATGAAAACAAACAAACAAACAAAAACCAAATAACAACAACAGCAACAATAATAATAACGAGAAAAAGAGAATCCTCCCTGGAGCCACCCTTATTCCCCATGTTGATGGTTACTTACTGATTGAAGGTTCTTATTTCTGTTTTTGTCCTCTAGACTAAGTGTCTTGAAGCCTGAGGAGGATGTCTGTGTCTCTGAGACTCAGTGGGTACTCTGAGATAGATGAAGATGTGATGGTTAATGCATTCAGACTGGCAGTTCCATGGCGGAGACAAACACAATAGAATCATTTCTTGGCTCTATGCCTAGAGCTGAGAACATGAGACCAAATGGTTGTTACCACCGTGGGATGTGTGTGTCTGCAGGTGGCTGTTCTGGGTTTAAACCTCTACCACCCTATGTGACTCAGGACAAGTGACGGTTGGGTGCCCCTCTTCAGCATGGCTGAAGTTTGTATTCTCTTCTATCATAGGGTTGGAATTACGTGCAGAACATGTGCCCGAAGCTTGACACAGGGTCAGGGCAGTACCAGTGCAGGGCAGCTCCTGGGGAGGGTGAGTGTCACTCGGCCCTGAAAAATTTCTGAGCACAGCTTGGTAAACAGTGCCAGACTTTGCACCAGACACTGTGGGTTGGCTTGGATAGTCCGTTAAGGGTCATATTTCTTGAAACCCATGGGAAGGCTGAGCTTCAGGCCTGCAATCAGCAAGGAAAAGGAGCCTTCTGCCAGCTGGAGGGAGGGAGTAGTGGACTTGACAACCGAGGCTCTCATGGTTCTGCAGTTTACTGGCAGAAAGCTTGGCCCTTCGGGGGTTGCAAGGTTGGTAGAACCCAGGGATGTTCACTGTAGTGCCAGGCTACCCACAGGACTGTGAGTGGTAGCTCCAGGAGGAAGCAGCATAGTGCTCAGGGTCACCATTTGGCTGCCAAAGTGGCACTTGAGCTAGGGTCTGCTTGGGATGGGCTTCTAGGTCCAGTGTGACAGTGATAAACTCTTAGGCGGGTCTTCTTGAGCTGCTTATGCAAACAGAGTCCTGTGGTTATGGTCTGCTGTTATTCATAGTTCTTGGATGTGCACTGACTTTATGCTTTAGGAGTCTGAGAGCCTTACTGTCTTGCTTAAAAGCTAGACACATAGTAAGTACATTGGTGCAGCAGAGTTGATTTTCTTGCAGCCCCCCAGAGAATAGGACCATGGTCTTTCAGAACAAGTGTGTAATGGGGTCCAGCAGTCCCTCAGGTGGGTCGTGTGTCTCCAGTCTATAGTCAAGAGCCTTGAGGCTTGTGATTTGCATAGGTATATGCCAGAGAAGGCCAAGCTAGAAGCTAGAGGCAAGGCTGCTTGGTGTTTTGGGCAGGACCAGTAGGGTCAGCTGAAGGGGGAAATTTTTCTTCTAGGTCTGGAGGTGTAAGTGGTGGGATTTACTCTTGTAGTTGCTCTTGAGCCCTTAAAACCTAGAGTCCTCTTTTCTCTACCTGAGAAAAAAGACTTTAGGGACTCCTTTAGGACTTGAGCCCCAGGGCTGGTACTGGGGCTGGAGTTGGATCAGGCTGGGAGAACAGCACACATGGTCTAGGGGGATCTGTGCTTTGAGGAAGTGAGGCCTTGTTGGATGGGGCGTTTGGAGCACTGCTTATGGATCTGCCTGAGCCGGGGTGGTGAGTGGAGTCATGTCAGGGAGGGGCCGTTGAAGCGCTTAGCCTCTTCATGTCTTTATACCCTCTCCCCCCATTCTCCTTTTGTGACAGCTGCACCTCACTTATCACACGGCTCGCAGCTCCCTTTCTCTTTGTTTATTGGTTACTCCCTCGAATGACCCTTTTGTGGTGGTTCTCTTTATCTCCTGCTTCTCACAAGAGGGCGAGGGTGGGCTCCGGCTCAAAAAAAAAAAAAAAAAAAAAAAAAACCACACAGAACCATAACGGTGAGAAATAAGACGGTGGCTCGAGGCTACATCCTTTGGACACGGATGTAGCAAATATCACCATTTATTAGGCCAGCCTCTGTGCAGGATGCCTGGCAAACACTGAACCACACATGCGTCAGAACAGAGCCATGGGGCAGACAGACACTGTTAGACATCCGGGCTACTGTTACAGGGATGAGTGCAGAGAGGCAAAGTATGTGTCCCCGGGGAACACAGTGTTGCCTGATTCCACAGCCATGGACCCACACTGCCTGGAGCTGAGAGATGTGACTTCCGCTTCCTTCTTATCCCCTTTAGTGACTGTAACGTGGGGCAGGTCACCTTTTTTCTTCTGGCCTGCATCTTCAAAACTATGTGGATTTTCCTTCTAAGCTGAGGTGCTTGGGAAGGAAAGGGTCATTATGACACTTTCTATAGGATGACATATGCAAGACAGGCAGACACCTGAATGTAGCTTCTAGGATCTACAGCCTGCAGCACCAGGCCCAGAGACCACAGATCTCACCAGGATGATTAGCACTGTTGGCGCTGGCGCATTTGATGTTGGCAGTATTACTGCTCTGGTACTGCTGGTGCTGGTGGCATTGGTTGTGGTGATGTTAGTCCTGGTGACTCTAAGGCCCCTGGCCACTCTGCCTTTCCCTCTTGTGGCCGCAAGAGTAGGCTGCATTTCTGTTTCTGGTTCACCTCCTCAATCATTTGTCAGCTGCCTGATGGGGCATGTGTCCTGTTGAGTGCTATTATCGAGACTGGTTTTCCTTAATGGGCTTCTGTGCTGATGGACGCACACACTCTAGCCCTTGGGGGGCTGTTTCCCTAGATCCTCAAGCCTGGACCCTGGACCTGTCCCCATACAGGGGTGCTAGGAGCCCCAGAGGGTCAGCACAGATTTGAAGTGAAAAAAAATCTGAGCCTCTTTCTTCTCTAGGGCTCTTGGTGAGCTCTGTGGGGCTAACTTTGAACTGGACTAAGCCCACTGGACCACCTAATCTGGTGGGGTAGGTGTGGCCCTCTGCTTCACGTTTGAAGACAATGCGGTAGAGAGATCCAGATAGTTGCCAAGGTCATCCTGGTTCTCCTGGGAGGTCCCAGAAGCTATGCTTACATTTGGACTTGTCAGCCTCCCCACCCCCACTGCTGCTTGGCAAGTGTTTCTCTGAGTGGGTCGATATGGACTGAAGATGATTTTGGTTGTAGACAGGCAAGCCTGTTTTAGAGAAAAATGTATATATATATATATATATATATATATATATATATATATATATATGCTTTAATACATTTGTAAAAAACTGTGGCTGGGATATGAGGCCTTTGATGTCCCACATATCACTCCACTGCTAAGAGTGTAGGAATCTAACTTAATGAAAGATGATCCCAATTTCCAGAATATAAGTATGCCTCTTAGCCTTAAAGGGACCTTGATTTGTATGCAGTATTGGTCCTTGTTTATAGGTGTGGTACTGTGGCTATGGGGAGCTCATGACATCGCAGGAGCAGAATCTTAGTCTATGACATGGGTAACTGCTTAGCATCTGGTGAGACTGTGGGCTATGGTGCTTCTCTCTGAGTCTGGAAGATTCCTTATGAGATGGCTGCTTACCTTGATCTGCAGCAACACACACACACACACACACACACACACACACACACACACACACACACACAAAACACGCACACACAACACACACACACAAAAGAGAACAGAAAACTCGCCCTACCAAGAGCATCTTATTTATTTATTTTATGTGTATGGGTGTTTTACCCACGTGTATGTCTGTACTGCGTGTGCACGTACTGCCTGCAGGCCAGATCCCATGGAACTAGAATTACAGGCAGTTGTGAGCTATCATGTGGGTGCTGGGAATTGAACCAGGGCCCTTTGGAAGAGCAACCAGTACTCTTAACTACCTGGCCATCTTCCCAGCCCCTCAGAGCATCTTATAATCACGTGAGGCATTGATTGCAGGCACTGTGTGGGCCCTGTCCACTCTCTGGTGCATACTGAACACCCAGAGTGTTCCAGTCAGCCCCTCCATTACTCTGGGTTGAATCACAGCGTAGTAAATACTCCCACTGTGTAGTCAGCTGGTGACTTCCTTCATCTCCTTCATTCATGTCTCCTCAATGACTGGAGGCTGTTATCTTCCCCCATGGCTTTATGGTGAGAATTAAATCAAAGTACGCCTTTGAGCGCCTGAGTCAGTGTTTTTTGGCATAGAACATGTACTCAGGGAATATTAGTTATTTTTAAGTAAATGTTGAAGTAGAATTGGAAGATCAAAATACACAGACACAGAGAAATAAGAAAATGCTGAGGATGTGTCATGCCTCTCGGAAATTGAACGTTCAATCTAGCTCCGGGTTTCCTAGTTAGCACAGCATGCTGAGTGGGTTATATTTGTGTCTAAATTAAAGTTTGGCAAACTTTTCCTATCCAGGGCTAGAAAGTAAATATTTTCAGCTTTGGGAGCCTTGCAGTTCCCCACCACTCATCCACACTACTTCTACTTCTGGAAAGATGCCAGCGGCAGTATGTAAATGAGTGGGTGTAGCTGTGTGCCAATAAAACTTTATTTACAAGAACTGGCCAAGGTCCCATAAGCTGTCATTTGTCCTTAGTTTAAATAAGGAAACCTGTTTGTCTTTGAAAGAAACTTCTCCTGGGTCATAAACACTGGAGGGCAGCTTGTTATGCAATGTAATATTTGAGGCTGTGGAGACAGCAGATGGACAGCGTTTTCATTGGGTTGCCCAGGAAATATAAAAGAAGGCTTTCACATGGGTAGTTCATGTCTACTATGTCTTAAGCTGTGATATTGACAGGTAGTACATGTGATAATTCAGAGAAGTTATGTTAGAGTGTTCATTCCCCCTCCCCCCGCAAAATCAGAGTTTCTCTGTGTAGCCCTGGCTATCCTGGAACTTGCTCTGAAGACCAGGCTGGCCTTGAACTTACAGAGAACCTCCTGCTTCTGCCTCCTGAGTGCTGGGATTAAAGGCTTGTGCCACCACCACCCAGCTGAGTGTTCATTCTTAAGTACACACGGAGTGCTTGGATCACACTCAACTCTCAATGCTCATTTGAAAGATTACCTTTGGAGCAAAATCAGCCAGGTTCTGCAGTTTTGCTGTTTCATAGCTGGTTGCTCTCCCTCCACTGGGCCCTACTTTATTCATCTGCAAACCTTAAAGCCTTTGAGTTGCACCAGGACTGGGTGTGCTGGTGTCTGCCTTCTAGTTTCTCCCCAAGGAAGATCCAGGAGGCTGGTGCACTTTTCTAGCCACAGCCTGTAGGTTTGAGGATCACACAGTCCCCTCTTCCTGCGAGTATTCAGAACTAACAAAGGGGGCAGATTCCAGGAGGCCATCTGTGTGACCTCCCATCCTTTCCCCAAGCCCTTGTAGCCCTGAGTGAGTTTGGAGGCCGGCAAGGCTTATAGTCACTGAGCCAAAGATGTTGCCTGCAGTGGAGCTGCTGTGGCCACTGGAAACCTGGGTCAGAATGGGCTTCTTCTTCCCAGTGATTGGCTCATTGAGGAGACAAGGCTCTGGGCTATTTTAGCAAGACCTGATGACTTAAAAGAATAAACATCCAGCCACCAGCTTCCAACTTTCTCTTCATCCCTGGTCACCAGAAACATGAGGACACATGAAAAGACTTATAACAGTAAAAATAATTTTCTAGATGGAGAACTGCTCTGAGGAACAGTTGGAGCATCAGAAAACCTGGGACTAACGAAGTACAACAGCTTTTTGGCTATGTGGCCTCCGATAAATCAGTTGGCCTCTCTGGACCTTCTTCTCCTCCCTTCTGAAGCTGGCTATGGTAAAATTAACAGCACTGAAGTGGGAAACCAGCCAGGTGTAACTCTCTTCCTCGAGCTTCATGCTTAGCAAAATCATAATCCAACCCTACTTTGCCAGGTTCTGAGTTCAGGTCAGCTAAGGCCGTTCTTAGCACTTTCAGGGAGGCTCTGACTTGGGATGACTGACTGGCCAGGTGTTGTGATACTTGGGTAGATGCCGAGAGAGCAATTGAGTTCTGGATGTGACAGTTGAGTTCTTGAGATCCACAGCGAGTGATAGCAGAACAGAATGTCAGGGTCCGGAGCCTCCAGTGACAGAGAAGGTGACTTGGCAAATTCCTTACAGGCCATGCAGCCCTTACCCGCCTCAGAGCTGGAGCCACACAGTGGTTGTGACTGCTAGCACCCTGCAGCCTTGCCTCTTTCTGTGACACTGGGAATCCTCCCAGTTAGTTCTCTGTGGCTCCCAGAAAGTCTATCCTTCTTCAGGAATTTGCTTTGGAATTTGGAGGCTGTTTCTCTGTGTAATGTGAGTTATCTAGACAGTGGAAGTCACAAAGGGCCACTTGACAAACGCACTGTTCCCACCCACAGGATTAACACACGCTGCTGAGAGGATGTGGCTTGTTTGCCTTGGGCCAGTGCCTTTGAAGAAATAAATGAAAACAAAACCTAATACAGAGAGAATCTGTCCTGCCTGTGTTCACAGACGCTCTCCTCTTGGACTTGGGTCCGGTGGGTCAAGCAGTACCCTTCTGGTTCACATCTGTGTGGAGGCCTCCCTGGGCACCATGGCTTGTGTTTCAGCAGTTCTTAGGCGGTGGTACGGTGTCATTCAGCATTGGGCTTGACTATGGTGCTGTTGTCTGTTTAGTCCGGGCTTTGAGTGGGGGGTGTGTGTGTCACTTGTGGGATCCTGCTTTTGTAAGCGGGCCTGCAGTGAGTGTCTAGGTACACAGCAGAATGTGTACCCTAGGAGTCCAGCATGTAGGGCACATAATTGCAGTCTTCCTACATGTGGCCACCTGGCTTTCTAGGTAGAGCCATCAGCCTTTTGAGTTTCTTCTCCCAAGAAGCTTAGGGACCTTCTTGGGGGGACAGGAGTGGGTGGTACACATCTGTGTTCCTGTGTCCATCAGTAGGGTCTGGTACCCGATACTGCTTAGGATATGACTATGTGGGCTAAACTCTGGAAGGAGACTAGCTAAATACCCAGGATACTCCAGAGTCAGGGCATGGAAGGAATAGTAAGTTGGGGTCCTTCTGCAAGAACAGAAAAGAGAGCGGTTGCAGAGGTGAGGAAGAGCAGTTGCAGAGGTGAGGAAGAGTGTGTAGCTATGGCGCTGAAAGGCCACTTGAGGTGTCAATTTTGCCGATACCACCGATCCAGGCATGAAGGGCCCAGGCACCATTGCAGATCTGGTGCGCTGGGTACCCTAGGCAGGTTGAGAAAGGGGCGCCTCATTGGGCAGGGAGGTGAGGTTACCATGACTCCATGAGGAGCCATCATAGTTGGAGATGAGGACTCTAGGCAGTTCCACAGCTTGGCTCAACCCAGGAACACTGGGGAAAATGGAGATGATTGCGATCCCCGTAACAGGACATCTCAGAGGGTATCAGCACAGTTGCTTGTGGAAATTCAGGATTGGAAATTTCTGGAAGGAAGTTCACTGCTGTGGAAAATCTTAAGAGAGACAAGAGAAAAGGAAATTCACACATGGAAAACTAGAGAGGTGGTCTCTCTCTCTCTCTCTCTCTCTCTCTGTGTGTGTGTGTGTGTGTGTGTGTGTGTGTGTGTGTGTGCATGATTAGACATGGAACACCAAGGGATGCTAATTAGAAAATAACTGTGTTCTGTGATGTCTCCTCTTGGCATCTTAAGTGTCCTCCGCAATGAAAAATTACTACATAGACCCTGAACCAGTTGGACTGGACCAGTTTTTGTCTAATGGCTTGACGCCTCATGCTGCTTTGAGGCACAAGGCTGGGATGGTATATAGGCGTACCTCCCTTCCCTGTTCTATCTGGCACATTAATAGATGGCATCAGCAGGGTCCTCATGCCTACTCTTTTGTTTGCTGAGCTTTACAGTCTTCACTGGGGCTCCATGGCTATTGAGGGTGCATCACTCATGTAATGTCCTAGTTAGTACTATACCTGGGGGAGCCCCTTCTGGAGGGGAGAATTTCCTTCTGGACCTGCATTTCTTGTCCATGAGTACTGGCAGTTGTTTTTTTGTTGTGGTCATTACGTAACCCCAGCTGCCCTTGAACTTGTGTTGATAGACCCGACTCAGCTTTTCAAGGGCTGGGATTACGGTGTGACATGTATACCCTGCCTAGATTGGCAGTTCTTATTTGTGCTGTAGTTTTGTGACCAGTCAACCTAACTGTTAGCATTAGCAGCTCAGTCTTTTGCTTCATCCAAGACACATACCACGAGGAGAGGAGCAGATCTGGCCCCAGCCAGGCTTTACTGGGGCCTATCCTGGAGCTTGAGGGGACAAGCCTACTGCTCTCTGAAGGAACAAAGAGGAAAGGTTACGTGGTCATCCCAGGAGGGCTACGAGCATGCAAAGAAGCAGGTGTCATAGAGCGGACAATCCGAGAGTGCCCATACTGGAGAAAAATGCATCTCCTTAAGATGGTTGGTACCCAGTCGTCAGGGCTTAGCTCTCTGGATTCCCTGAATGATTAGGGAGCACCTCCTCAGTGTAGAGCAGTGTGCCGAGACATCTCTCTGTCCTACTGTTCAGGTCTTTGTGTTTTAGTCTTTTACAGTGTTTTACTGGCTTTATCTCATCGATTCATTGCAGCAGTCCTATGAAGGGTTTCCATGCTCATTTCAAAAGTGAGGAGATGGAAATCCAGCCAGTCTCCCACTGGCCTTCCTCTGCATCACAGTCTTGAATATTTTCTGTCTCATTAACCCAGAGCAGTGACTTGAGGACATGTTATCTGGGTGGCCTTGGTTGAATATCAACTTAGTGCGTTCAGGTACAGTCTCTGGCAAGTTCCTCCTCTGCTTCTTCTCCTGTAAAGTGGGCTGTAACAGTTTCTCTTTGGGGGGAAGGGTTTGGGGTTAAATCGAATACAGTTAGGACAGCCACAACACAAACCGAGGACTTGACAAAACCTTGTCATTATTCTTCTGGTTACCAATTTACAAGTCACTTCACAGAGAGGGTCAGGAGCTTGCAGAGGATCCCAGTCTGTGACAGCTCTTGGGATGAGCCGAGCCAATCTTCTTTCAAATGGGAGCTCCTTTCTTGCCCTGCCCTCACAGCAAGGCCCTCCTAGTAACTACCTGGGATGTGTTTCTGTAGAGTCCCTGATTTCATTGACTAACAGCAAGATAGGGGGTGGGGTGGGGGGAAGAAATACCCAGCTGATGCTTATGGAGTTAATTAAGACATTCCTGGCTTTCATTTGTTCTCTAGTTAGCACAGAGATAAATCCTCCAAATGGCTGGGAGGGTTTCATTGACAGTACATTGTGAATTCACATAGCCTTTGCATCTTCCTGAGGATGATAAATGTTTAGAAAACAACAAGCAACAGGGCAAAGGGGAAATCCAGGCAAGACTGATTAGATCGGGGCCCCTTTGGTGCGATGAGCCAGCGATAAATGGATTAAACAACATATCTGATGCCCTCTGCTTCCCATGTTAGACTTGGTGGGGGAGGCTGAGGCAGTGGGCTCTTTTGTTGCTTGGTGAAGCCCATGTCTTCCTGATGCTTCTGTAGGCTGGTGTGAGCCTGTTGCTCATGCATGTATGAAATGTCAAAGTCATCACTGTGATGGTTGAAGGTGTAGGTGTGGGGCCCCGATGGCCAGGATTTTACATGATTCTGCTATTTTATTGAACACCCCTAATGTACCAGGGTTCAATTTAATTTTTCTAGCAGTTCCCCAAGTTAGAGGCTGTATCATCTTCATATTGCAAGTGTTGAAATGGAGGCTGGGGGTGGGGTTCAGCCCCCAGCTAGCAAGGACTCTAAGCTGACATTCCTTCCCTGGAGCTTCTGAATCCACTCTCCTACATCACTGCTTGCTACCACAAGTGTCTACCTTCAGTGCTTAGATGGCAGGTTTGCTGCCTCTAGGTGCACAAGAGGACACTCAGACCTGCATGAGGCTGAGTCCTTGCAGCCTAGGGAGGTGACAGGAGCCTTTCTGTTGACGGTCACTGTTCTCCTGGAGTCTCCAGAAGCGATAAACTTAAGCCAGCCATTGCTCAGGAGGATGACAGGAAATTGTGCCGCAGCTCATTTGGTCGACTGGGAGACAGTGAACGCAGGCGTGGCTGCCAGGACCAGTGTAAGAGGAAGCTTGCTCCTTGCTCCCCAGTTCAGGCTGCTTTTCCTGGATTCCTAGCTGATTACACTGTGCCTCCAACGATGAACAGATTGGGGTCAGCAAGCCAGAAAACTCTGCACTTTCCCATCGAGTCCTCACTAGTTTAACCCATCCCTCTCTCTTTTCTCTCCTCCATCCCTACCCCACCTCCACTTCAGACAGGGTCTCATGTATCCCAGGCTGGCCTCAAACTTAGTAGATAGCAGAGAATGACCCTGAACTTCAGCCTCTGCCTCCAGATTGCTGTGATTACAGGCATGGACCACTATCCATACCTCGTTTCATGAAGCGTTGTGCATCCAATCCAGTTCTTCATGCATGCTACCCAAGCATTTTAGCGATTGAATTATATCCCCCTGGCCCCAAAAGACTTTGCTTTCTGACCAATCACCTCAGGGATTCTGGATGTAGAGTCTTCCAAGCCACAGGTTTACTGAGGCTGCAAGAGGGGCGCACTTGGTGGGGTGGGGGGGAAGGGTGATAGCTGAAGAAAGGGAAAAGTACACATTCCACACCCAGCCTCTTCCTGACTCTGGTTCCCTGGAACTGCAAACAAGGGGTTGATTCACGTGGCTGACTCCAGGGCCCCCCTCACTGGAGCTGAGGTCCTGTGCCTCCCAGTGACGGGGAGGAAATTCCATTTCAGTTATTCCATGCTATGAGTTGTTCATGGCATTCTCTATCTTGATTTTAGGGCTGCCTCATCTTTTTGGAATTTGCCTTTTTTTTTTTTTTTTTTCCTATTTTTCTTTCATTGGGTGATAAACCGAGGTGAATGCTTCGTGCAGTTCTACAACACACAGTCATTCTTGGCATCCTGGGCTTCATGCTTTCGGGATGCTGGCCTGTTAGGGGCACGGATGTGTTTGCCCTCACCCTCTTTCCACAGTCACTTCTTAACCCTCCGTGGGGCTTCTGAGTCGAGGCTCTGTCACCTGGAGAGCTGGGATCTGTTACAACTCTGAGAGCCTCCTTGGGGTTTAGTGGAAGAGCCGCCATGTTGCGTGAACTAGTGAAGCAGTATGGAACATTGTCTCAGAGGTACATGGGCCACATCTCCAAAGGTAAATAGGTCTGCCATCAGTCAGACTGTGAGGAGAAGTTTCCCGACTTTACCACCTTCTCCCATTCTCCACCTGACCTTTGTTTCAAACCCAGCTACAGGGTCTGTAAAACCCCCTTGTGGCTTCCATAGTAGAGGTAGTTGCTCTGGCCTCTTAGCGCATGGCTACTGTGTCCTTTCCTTTGAGGTGTCCTGTCCTTCCCATGAGACTGTGAACACTTCCTGGGAGAAGTAAGTAGTAGGTTTGGGTCTAGAATAGATTGGGTATATACCACACAGCCATTCATTTGGGGTGAGTTTATGTTTGCAGATGAAATCTCAAGAGCCTTATTTGACTCTTTTAAATGTATATGAAAAGATGGGTGGTGGTGGCACACACCTTTAATCCCAGCACTTGGGAGGCAGAGGTAGGCAGATATCTGAGTTCAAGGCCAGCCTGGTCGAAAGAGTGAGTTCTAGGACAGCCAGGGCTACATAGAGAAACCCTGTCTTAAAAAACAAAACAAAACAAAAGAATATGAATGTGTACTAGACCACACAGGCCACTTCCCCGTCTTTCGCACTGTTGCTGTTTGTGATCCAAAGCACCACTGAGAAAATAAGTAACTGCCACTGTATTCCCAGAGTCCTTTTCCAAAAAGTCCTGCCTCCTGCTCCTTAAACTCAGTGAAACAGCAACAATGTAGTATGAAGATACTTACAAAGACCCATGGGGGCAAAGGCAGAGTGAATCTAACTTGACTTTGGATTTGTAGCTTCATGACTTATTAGCATAGGAGCCTAGATGCTTTTTCTTCTCCAAGCCTGTTTTTCCCATTTACAAAGTAGGGGTGATGGAAGTACTTCCCTTAGGAGATTGTTTCAAGGACTGTGGAGGTGATGCAGGCACAATGTTCAGTATGTGCAGGGGTGTCTGTGGGGTGAGAGCCAACTAACCATTGAAGCCTTCAGTGGGTGGATGAGACCTTTCAGAACCATCTTTATCATAAATGTCCAGCCTTAGCTTGGCTTGTTTCTATCCCAGCTTTTCTTAAATTGCCCCATCTACCTTTTGTCTCTGGGCTTTTACCTTTCTCTACTCTGTATACCTTTCTTTACTTCTTACTCCATGTGTAGCTGGGTGGCTGGCCCCTGACTTCCTCCTCTCCTCTTCTTGTTCCTCCTTTTTCTTGCTCCCCTCTTCCCAGATTTCTCCTCCCTATTTATTCTCTCTGCCTGCCAGCCCCGCCTATCCTTTCTCCTGCTGTCTATTGGCCATTCAGCTCTTTATTAGACCAAACAGATGTTTTAGACAAGCACAGTAACACAGCTTCACAGAATTAAACAAATGCAACACAAAAGAATGTAACACATCTTTGCATCATTAAATATTCCACATTAAATATTCTATAAACGAATGTAACACATCTTCAACTAATATTCCACAACAGGCACCTAGGCTTAGAAAAACAAAACTAGAAGGAAAGAGGGAGGAGGGAAGGAAGGAAGGAAGGAAGGAAGGAAAAGGAAGGGAAGGGAAGGAAGGGAAGGGAAGGGAAGGGAGAAAGGTAAGGAAGCTAAGGAAGGGGAGGAAGGAGGGAAGGAAGGAAGGAAAGAAGCTAGCTAGCTAGCTGGAGATGGGCTGTACATGAGCATTTGTGATTCCTCTTCTTAAGGACACAGAGACCCTACAACTGAAGGGAAGGTAAGCGATAAAAATATTGGGCCAGAAGTTTTAGAGCCGGAGAGACACAGGGTGCTGGTGTTATCTGTTAGGTTCCTGTGTATCTGCAGCACCAAGGGGTAGATGGGTTCTTTAAAGGCTGACTTTGGAGAACACCAGGCTCCCCTGAGCTGTGGTAAGGAGAAACAGGAGGTGAGATTTGGGATCAGAACCCCTGATTTGCAGAGCAGTGCAAAATCCTGACCTGAAGCATTGGGCAGTAAGCTTCAGAGAATGCAAATTTCCTATCTGCCTTCTTTTTATTTCTCTGTTTATTATTATCTTTCCTCTCCTCAGGCCTGTGCTCCACCCTGCCCCCCACCCTCCTAGTCCTGAGGATGGTCACAGGGCCTGATCCTGAATGCTAGTCCACAGCTGTATCTCTCACCCACACTCTTGGCCTCATTCCTGCTACTTGCTCTTTTCTTTCTTTGTTTTCTTGAACTTTATTTTTGTAATTGTAGTGTTATTTTGTTCCTTTAGTATCTATTTCACAAACCAAAGCAAAGAACTTTCAGTTAAAAATTTAAAAAAAAAAAAGCACTCTTAAATTATCAGTCATATCTCCTTGAACAGAAATCCAACCTATCAGAAACTCTAGGTCTGAGAGGTGACCAGGCTGTATATGAGTGTGACTTGCCCACAGCGGCAGAAATTCCTTCCTGCCTTCCTGTCTGGTTCTCCCAGCCTGTCTTCCTTGTTGACCTCTTTTTGCTGTTGAATCTCCCACCTACTAATACATGAAGCCCTCACCAGTGAGATCAGTTCACGTAAATGGTTTCCTGATAGGGTTGATTAGCTTCATAAGAAATAATCATAGCTGACATTTATCTAGTGCTTATTAACTTGGAGGCAATGAAAATTAAGCCTCTTCTATTATATGTAATTTGACTCCTATAATAATCATAGGAGACACAGTGTTACAATTCATTAGCCCCATTTTTACAATGAGAGAAACAGTAGACCAGAGAGGCTAAGTGTAGTGTTTGAGTCACACAGCTGAGGATAGCTGCTGAGCAGGCGTTCTAGCACCCGCGCCGGGCTCTAAACCTGTGGTGCCAGAGTACCCAAGGAGGTGTGGGGATGCCAACATCGACTGGTTAGCCGGTTGGTTGACGTTTGCTCATTCGTGCTGAAAACCAACAGGAATCATTACATTTCTGGAATATTCAGCCAGGTTTGCTGGCAGGAGCTTGGAGAACCGACAGGGATGTGGGTTTTGATTCCCCCACATCTTGTTAGGTCCCAGAGCCAGGGTCTAGAACCTGGAGCTGCTGGACCTTGAACGTCTAGCTCCTCTGTCCTGCTCTGACCATCCAGAATGGGGGTAGGGCAGGACTTGGAACTGAACAGCAGCTTGCAGCTTTCTTCCGTTCTGCTGTGAAGCGTCTCGTTGGTGACCACATTCTTGGTTCTGGACCGTGTTCTCCTGGACTGTGTCGGATGCGTGAGTCCCAAGGCGTCTGTATTGGGAATTGTGCTGGGGAATACTGCGTGCAGGAATTTATCAATGACCCAGCCCTGGAGCCAGGTCTGGAGCAGCACGTGATGGCACCCCTTTCCCCGCACTGCCCCACTTCAGTGCTCCTCAGGGTGCCATTGAAGAAAGTTGAGACTCTTCCTCTGCCCTCGCTAGGGGATGGTGCCGTTGGTGACACCTAGCTCTCTTGGCCTCAAACTTCCCTTATCTGAGGCTAAAGAAGGACAGAAAGAACAGCTTTACGTCCTATAAACTGTTTCAACTGAATCCCACCGCAGGCTGTGGGTGGGACACGGTTAGTGGTGGATAAAGACTGGGCGCGGCTCTTGTGGGGAGGTTGGCGGATGAGGCAGGGGTCCAGGGAAACTGTCTTTCAGAGAGCACGGGCTTTGAATGCCCAGACTAGAAGACCTTTGGGGCCTCTCTCCTTCTTCGAGGGACGTCATACAGCAGCTTGTTTGCGGTCCACGTTCAGTGTGCACAGTGCAGTGATCTGCACCCAACAGAGCCCTTGCGGAGGAAGTGTTTGTTTTGTTTCAAGTCATGCAATAACAGCTAGGTAAATTTCCGAGCACTTCCCAGGCATCTTCCAAGTGCTGTCTGTGTGTGAACTCATGTCTGACAGGATTCATGCGGTTGCCTTCACCCCTCTGTTACACAAACCAACCTCAGAGGAGCCGAGTAACATACTCGAAGTCCACAGCAACCAGGGCAGGACGGTAGAGCACAGGCCGGCAAGCTCTGCCTCTCACAGCCTCTACCAAGGGAACACAGCAGCCTTTGGGGAGCTGTGTCCTCTATGGCGTGCCCAGAATAGTCATGGAGAAGTCCCCTTAACTGCAGCCTGGGAGGAGGAGCCGCTTAGGAGTTCGCTGCTTATAGTAAACGGTGGCATGGGATGGTGCGCTAAATATGAGCTCACTTTTATAGTTTCTCTTTCTTTCTGGTTAGATTGAGGAGCAGCTCATGTTCCTTGTTGGTCAGCTTTCTTGTCAAGGTGACCCTATGGTGGTACCTGTGCCTTAGTCTGGCTTGGTTTGAGTGGCTTCCTGACATCCTCTCAGCTCATGAACTCCTCAAGGGGCAGTGATTGTTACCCAGCACCTCCTTCTGCACCTATCTGACCTACTGCACTAGGCCAAGGTGTGTCTTCAAGCAGTGAGTCACATGGGGGCTCATGTGTGACCCCTGTAAGTCTTAAGGTGAGAGTGGGGTAGCGGAGATTGCAGCATGGGTCCAGGTTGTCCATACATAGTGGAACTTAATGTCAATGCAAGGGCCTGGGAGTTCCTGCCAGAGAAGATTTTGTTTTTCCACAGCTTCTTTCTGGGCAGCTGGTTCTTTGCTCTGTGCATTTTTTTCTTGTCGATGGAGGAAATGGGAAACAGCTGGCTACTGAGCCCTTGAAGTCACCTGGGCAGGTACCCTTAGTCTCCATGCTATAGGTCACCCAAAGGCTTTTTCTCTTCTTACTTACTCTTTACTCTGCCCTGGATGACCTTTTGTGCCTCAGTTTCCCTAAATGTACACAGCAGAGCCTAAGAGCACCCACCAGTATCTTCCTTGTCACGATTAAATATATCATACTTGTCACGATGAAATATATCATGTCCCAGAAAGTGCTTGTGTGCTGGACTAGCTGCAGGCTGACAGGACTACTGGTGTAGTGGTCCTTGTTAGCTGTTCCCCTTTCAGACCAAGTTCAAACATTTTGCATACTCTGCAGAACGCAGATCTAAACTCTAGAATCCAAAAAGCTCCAAATATGCCCCAACCTCTTGGTGAGGTGCGCAATCCAGGGCAGAAGCCAAAAGAACTGACATTCCTTGCATTCTTGGTGGGAAGTTGTGGGCCATTGCTAGTAAAAACAGAAGGCCTCCGCCTTCCTTGCACCCCTTCCTCTGGATTCTGCCAGGTTTCTAAGAGCACTTAGCAGACCTGTGGGTAGCACCCCTCTGTGTACAAGCTGTCGAGCTTGAGTATTGACTGTGAGATGGCCTGTCGTTTATCCCATCAGACTGATGCCCTAAGTGTTACTGTGGATTCTTTAGCCTGAGACTGTAGACAAAGCAGTCTTGTTTTGGAGTCCTGCATAGTGGGGGCAGGGGGCGGGGTGAGACCAAAAATCCCATGATTCCAGAGTGAGCATGTTTGACAACCTTAATGGCAATCCTTTTTCCACCTCTTTTTGCAATAGTTCACTCTTCTCTTGTATATACACTAATCTATCAATCTGTCTCTTCATCCATACATCATCCTACCCACTTACCTATCCTTCTGTCCTATCCATCCATTTGAATACTCATTCACTTCATCCATTTACCCTTGTGTCCATCCCATCAATTTTCGTCCATACTTCCATCAATTCATGTACCCACCCATCTTATGTCTGCATCCATTTGTGCATCTACTCAGAAACTAATGTGTCTACCTGTCAACCCATTATCTACCCTTCTACTCATCCACATACCTACCCACTAAGTTAACTGTTGCTTCGTTTACCTACCCGTCCTCTTACCTATTCATATATTCATTATCTATCAACCATCTATGTACACATTCATCTATAAATCCACCCGTTCCTCTTATCTACACACTGACCTATGATGCATTAACCTGTTCATCCACCTACCTACACTTACTAACTAGATCCCTAGACTGGGCCTCTTGGCCAGTGCTAAAAAGACAGAAAAGAAGAAAATGGACACTGGTCTCGAAGATTCACAGATATGAGTAGGAGATCGATGCTTGGATAAAAGAGGAAGCTCAAATGTAGCAAGTACCAGGATTTTAAAAGGTACAGGCTGCTCTAAGGATGGCAGAGGAGGCCGGCAACCTCTTGGGCTCCCTTTACCAAGGACGAGGCCTCTCCTGCAAGAACCGAAGGATGGGCTTGTCCTCCTGCGGAGGAGCCATCCAGAGCTACAACCTCAAGAGGTCCCTTCGAGCCACAGGAATCTGTGTTGTAGAGTTCCTAATTGCTGGCTTTGCTGCAGGAAAAAAGTGAGGAGGAAAGAAAAGAAACAGAGAGGCAGGTCAGCCTCACTGTACGTTCAGTTTGTGGTTCCAGACCTCCGTTTCCTGGATCTGATTTGTGTGGGAGGCACGTAATTGCACTCCTGCAGCCAGGGCTTGCTGCAGTGTCTGCTGGCCATGCTGACTGACTCTATGCGGTGGTGGCGTCTGGCCCAGCCAGAGCTCCTCTCTGTCCCATTGGTCAGCGTGCAGTGGCCAAGGGCAGAGTGGAGCCTGGGTTTCCAACGGCTAGCCACCTCGCACAGTGAAGCAGTTCAGTGATTCTGAAGGTGTGCTGGATTAAGGCTCCTCAACCCTGTCCCCCACAAGGGAGAGCACAGACAAACCGGAGTTCTAATGAGCGGCTCTGCTTGGCCCCTGGAAGCTGCAAGTGCCAGAATGGGCAGTCAGGTATATCTGGCTGATGAAAGCACTGGCATCGGCCTTCAGACCTCGTGTTCACTGCTGCACTGCCTTGTGCCTCTGCTCTCAAAGCCATCGAAACTTCACCCATCTGCCTTGACCCGCTGGGGACAGTAAGAGCCACTGGAATCAAGCAGAGCCAGCAGTAGAGAGAATAGAGCGAATGGCCCTGGAGGCAGTTTGTAGAGTGGGATGGCGAAGCCGAGTCATGGCCTTCCCGGCGTAGGGATTTGGGTTAGGGTGGGAGCATGTGTGTTCCCCCATCTAGAAGAGGCACAGAGAAAAGGCCTTTTGGAGTTGGTGATGCCTGTTTCTCTGGTAGCTTCCCAAGCAAATGGCACTCATTTGTCCTCTCTGGGCTACAGCCTCACTCAATGCAGATAGCAGAATCATATTGCCATCAATGTCTACAGCTTCTACAGTTCACTTTATGTCCTGCCTAAAGGACCCTGGGTCCCCAAGAATTATGTCCATTGCAGTCAATGACATGTTAGGGCACAGCTATTAGAGCATCGGTTCTCAACCTTCCTAACGCTGCGACCCTTTAATACAATTCCTCATGTTGTGGTGACCCCCAACCATAAAAAAATTATTTTTGTTGTCACTTCATAATTGTAACTTTGCTACTGTTATTTGTAACGTAAATATCTGTGTTTTCCTATGGTCCTTCCCCCCACTCCCGCCCCCCAAGATAGTGTTTCTCTGTGTAACAATCCTGGCTGACTGTCCTGGAACTTGCTTTTGTAGACCAGGCTGGCCTCGAACTCACAGAGATCTGCCTGCCTCTGCCTCCCGAGTGCTGGGATTAAAGGCATGGGCCACCACTGCCCAGCTTTCCTATGGTCTTAGGTGACACCAGTGAAAGGGTCATTCGACCCCCAAAGAGATCACAGGTTGAGAAACACCGTAATTGAGGATAGGGCATGGAGACATGAGTTCTTCGTCTGAGTTCCCCATGCCACATTTGTGCACAGTCAGCCTTCCATTAAAAGGCTGGCAGATGGCCTGGTGAAGAAAGGACTCTGCTTGGCTTTTGCCACCCATACAGCCCCTGAGGCGTTTGTGAGTGGATGTGAAAAGTGGATGTGAGTTTTTTTCCCAGGTGCACGTGTAATACAAACACAAAGGGTGAACTCTAAACACCGGAGCTGTTCATCTGATCCCAGTGGGCGATTTTGTGTAACTGCCCTCATGATTTATTGAGAGCAGTGGTTATGACATCAGATATTTACATTACAATTCATAACAGTAGCAGAATTACAGTTAGGAGGAAGCAATGAAATAATTTCATGGTTGGGGGCTCACCACAACATAAGGAACTGTATTAAAGGGTCACAACATTAGGAAGGTTGAGAACCACTAATTTAGAGAATGCTAACTTGCCTAAGGATCACTGTTGGCCTGCCACCTTTTTGATGGCACTTCATGGGGAATGGGGACAAAATCCATGTCGCCCTTCTTCTCTTTTAAACAGGTGTCATTCAAACTGAAGCTGGGTAGCTAGGGCTCCACGAACCAACCAGATCTGATCTGTCTGCCTTGTAGCATCACCTTCAGGTAGCACCAAGGCTGTTGTGAAGTGAACATGTCCCCATGCAGTCGCCTTGTTACAGGCTGAAGAGCCTGTGAGCTCCTGTGAAGTGACCATGCAGTCACCTTGTTACAGGCTGAAGAGCCTGTGAGCTCCTGTGAAGTGAACATGCAGTCACCTTGTTACAGGCTGAAGAGCCTGTGAGCTCCCTGTGTTTCCTAGTCTCCCTCAACTCCCTAACCTTTGAGCGAATCCCCTTTGCAAAGAAAACTGAGTGAGGGTCCTGACCTCTGATGGTCTCTGTAGCCGAGACAACAGAAAGAACACTAGGCTAGGATCCCAGGGCAGGGTACCTGGTTCCCATGGCCTTTGGGGAGCTGCTTGTCTTCTTTGCAGGGCCCCTCTCACAAGGCCTTACCCGGCCCACTATCCAAAAGCCCGGGCCTCTTGGGGATGTTCAGGAATGGGAGGGAACCCCCAAGTCCTCACCCTGTGGCCCACCATCCCTGTCCTAGTTTTTTTTTTCATCTTTACTGATCTCACCAGCTTGTGGGGATTTCCAAGTCATGTGCCCCTTGTTAAGTGTCCTCAGCCAGGCAGGGAGCATGTTTCTCTTAGTGATGAAACAGAGAGCCATGGTCTACAGATGGGGGATTAACTCCACCCCCACTCCTCCAAGCAAAACCTTTTCTCTACCTTACATCCGCAGTTCATGCTTTGGTTACCCCGACACTGTGAGGGGCATCTACATCTGTGAGCCTGAAAACGTGCATCACCCAGGGGATTGCACAGTAAGGCCTGAGTCATCGCCCCATGAAAACATGCACTCATAAACTCATTGCTAATGTCCAGCCCAGACACACGGACACGCATCAGCCATGTCCTGATTGCCAGCCCTTGTAAACAACTGTCAGTAAGGGTATGAATAGCTAGAACTTGGAAGTGACCTCCATTTGGCCCACTCAGTGTATTGAGTGATACAGCAAATCCCTTTTGCAAAGCGAACTGAGTAAGGCCCCAGTACTAGGAAGGATCTGGGCTGAGTAGCTGCTACTCAGAAGCCCATTTTTTTTTTTCCACATTAAATGACCTATTTTGTTACTTAAAAATTATTAGCGCCGGGCGGTGGTGGCGCACGCCTTTAATCCCAGCACTCGGGGAGGCAGAGCCAGGCGGATCTCTGTGAGTTCGAGGCCAGCCTGGACTACCAAGTGAGTTCCAGGAAAGGCGCAAAGCTACACAGAGAAACCCTGTCTCGAAAAACCAAAAAAAAAAAAAAAAAAAAATTATTAGCATGTATTAGTTATTCATAGTCATAGGTTTCATTTCATTCATAGGATATGTTTTGTACAACTCTACTATTTTGATCACTTCCTTCCCTGTGTCCTCTTTTGTTCCCCCTTCACTCCTATTGAACCTTCCTTTATCCTGGTGAACCCTGATTTTTCTACTGTTATTACTATGGCGTCTGTGTGTGCATTCCCATGAATTTACTTGAGGTTGCTTGTAGAAGCCTGGTGAGGGTTCTCTAGCTGTTACCTGGGCTTTTCTGTGCCTCTATGTTCTTTAGCTTTTCTGTTCCTGTTTGTTTCATTGATAATCCCTGACCACATGCCTATTTTCTAGGGAGGTGACTGAGTTAATATAATACACAGGAAGGCTTAGAACAGTGCTTCCTGGCGGATGTATGGTAAACACTCGTTAAATGTTAACTATGGATACTGGTGTGCCTGGAACGCCAGCCGCCACCAGCTGATTTGTGCGCTTGCCAAAAGTTAGTCGTGTTGGTAATTACATATTACATAAATGGAGAAAAGGGAATTTCTCATGAGGTGGTCCCCAAGAAGCAAGCATATTTCTTTGGGAAGAGTAGATAATGTTAATTTGGGGAGGCGTTGTTACCAAATTCCTTAGAGGCAAAACAGCTGTGAAGAAAGAAGACATGGTAAAGCTGTAGGGAGTCTGCATTCCATACATTACAGATGACTAAGCTTTGTGTTACTGCGAGGAAATGGAAATCTGGGATTGCAGGTACCCACACGTGAGTTTGTTTTTTCCTGGGAAAGAGAATTTGTACCTATTGTCAGTGGACCAGAGGAAATTCCTTCCCTTCCATTGGTTGATTGACATGCAGCCTTCTGACAGCGTTAAGTCTTAGTGCTGCTCAGGGTCATCTACTTTTTAAATGGAATAGTGGTGGTGAAGCTGGGTAAGGGCTTGTTTTCTCCAAGGTTGGTCAACCGCCAGAAACTGCCTGCCTTGTACCAACAACCCAGATTTATGGAGTGGGTGCAGGGCTGGCAGGACTCTGTAACAAGATGGGGTACTGGTTGTGTTAAAAAATCATTAAAATGTGAAGTGTGCTATGGAGATAACTCAGTTAGTACCACCTTGCAAGCCTGAGGAGCATGGTGTTGTATGCTCACAATCCCAGCAATGGAAAAACAAGAGACAGGAAGTTCGTTGGGACTGGCTGGTCAGCATACAGACTACATGTTGGATTTCAGAACGTTGAGAAGTCATTTCTCAGAGGAAATAAAGGTGGATTGCATTTGAGGAATGATACCCATGGTCTTCTGGTCTCCATATGCAATCCTGCATATGTGTGTGTGCAAGTGTGCAGTGATGGGCTCCCTATCCACTTCTCTCTGGAAGGAACCCAGAAGACCAACCGTAGAGAGGCCTGAGGGGCCCTTGCAGAATCCCAGGCAGCAGCAGAGCAGAAAGAGAACCGCACTTGGCAGATTTAGAGAGTGATTTAACAAGCAGAGAAATTAAGAACAGGCCCGGGAGAATTCAGGAAGCCTGAAAGGTTTTTCTGAAGACATGAGACTTCTCATGAGGGAAGAAGGGAGGGAAGGAAGTTTGCATGCTGTGAAGGAACTGTGTGCAGAGAAAAGCCCCCACAGGCAGGAGAGTGACTCCTGAGTGGTCTCCCAGTGAGAGCCCTGAGAACGGGGCTTCGAATAATAACTGCAAACATCAGGTGTGAAGTCTGAGGCAGAGCTTTACTTCATGATTTGTACATATTTAGAAGATGTCGTAGAATGCTCCTCCATAGCACCCCGCTAAGATGAGAGAGAGACGGGGGTCACTCGAGGTCACAGCCAGTGAGGGGCAGAGCTAGAAACAGCTGTTGGTGGTTAGTTTTTTTTTTTTTTTTTTCCTTCAGAGATGAAGCATCCACCCCATCCCACACTTGTCCTACTTACTCTAAATATCTGGCCCTTATTTGAAGTGGCTTCACTTTCAGTGGCATTTTTCTTAGGATGACAAGATCTTCAATCTCTGGTTCCTTTTGCTCTTCTTTACTGGGGTATCGATGATTGAACCCAGAGTTGCACATAAGCTAACAATAATAGCTCTGCTACTGACCTCTACCCACCCATGCCCTTCCTTTAATTTCTTCCTTTGGTTTTCTGTGCCTAGATTTCTCTTCCTTACCTTGTCTGCACCTCTGTATGTCCTTCCGAGGCTTCCTTTTTTCTCTTTTCCTCTCTCTCCCTCCACCCCCATCTCTTTCCTTTTTACTGTTCGTTTTTTTAAAATGGAGACAACATCTAACGATATACTCTAGGCTAGTCTTGAGCCCAAGATCCTCCTGCCTCAGCCATCTGAGTGCTAGAATGATAATCATGCTCCAGAACACCTGGCTTTTGGGAGGTTTTCTTCCCGTCTGGCTTGTTGTGTAGCTGAGAAGTCCCCAGGGACGGAAGACCTCACTTGTCAACAGTGTCTTGCTAGCTCTGCCGCTCACACCTGTAAAGAAACCCAGGGTGGCCAGTGTGGGAGAGGTCCTATGGGGCTGGCCACTCATCTCTATTAGCTCAGGCACTCACTCCTGTGTTCCTGTACGGCTGGCCCTCCTGATGCAGATAGAGTTGGTGGGGATGCTTAACCGAACTGGAGTGGATTGTAGATGCTGGGAAAGCTGTTCCCTAACACAGCTGGTGGCGTGACTGATCACTGCATGCTAGCCACTTTAAGAGGTCACCAGGCCCCAAAGGGTGTCATGGGGTCATGGAACTAGTGGAAACATGTTCAGCCACCAAGCCTCTTCCCCGAGCTATACTATGCCATGTTCTGGGCAGGGTTTTGTAGTTTCTCACCCTACCTCAGTTGTAGCTCAGGCTGTTTTAATCTTATCAGATGATTAAGCCAATGAAGAGGGCCAGTGAACGGAATTGCCCAACATTATTCCCTGGTGGGGTTCAGAGTGGAGGCATACCTGGGTAATCATTGTCACTGTATCCACATGATGCTTCTGACCCCATGTAGCCTCTTAGTTTTGTGGGTTGCTTATTTTTTTTATATATATTTTAAATAATTTATTTAACTTTATTTTATGTGCATTGGTGTGAAGGTATCAGGTCCTCTGGAACTGGAGTTACAGACAGTTGTGAGCTGCCATGTGAGTGCTGGGAATTGAACCCAGGTCCTCTGGAAGACCAACAAGCAGCGTTTTTAATCACTGAGCCATCACTCCAGCCCCTAGATGGGCTGTTTAGTGGTTTGATGAGGATGGTTCTTATGGGCTCATGTATGTGTGTGCTTCTTCTCCACTTGGTGGAACTGGTTGGGAAGGACTAGGAGGCCTTGTTGGAGGTGTGTCACTAGAAGTAGGCTTTGAAGAATCAAAAGATTTGCTCTCTTCCCAGTGTCTTCTTTCTGCCTCCTACTTGTAGATCAAGATGTGAGCTCTTAGCTGCTCTTCCAGCCTTCTGTCACCATGCTTTTAGTCCACCATCATGGACTCTAGCCTTCTAGAACTATAACCCAATGAACCTCTTTCGTTGATAAGTTCCCTTGGTAATGGTGTTTTGTCATAGCAGTAGAAAGCTAAGACAGGCCATTTGCTTGTTTTACAACAAAGGAAACTGAACCCAACAGGTTCATGCCCCAGCTGATAAAAGCAAAGACAGGATGGGGAGGGGGTCAGTGATGACTAATGAGTAAAGGCCCCTGCTATTCAAAGTCCAGTGACCTGAGTTTGTTCTCTGAAGCCCATATGAAGACAAAAGGAGAGCCTCAATTCCACAAAGTTATACATGCGTACTGCACCATGTACACATACACACACATTTCATGCATGCACACATACATCATGCACATGCACATAATAGTAAGTTTTTAAAATGCTGGGTCATCAGGCCGATGAGTTGTTTTTAATAGTTCAGTGTCCTCTCTGAGCCCTGGCACCTGATATGCTCAGATAAGTACCTGGAGAGCAGGTTTTGAAGGTGAGCTCGGTGTATGTGCCCAGCCTCTGTATCTCTCACCGTCTTGACTACGCTCATCATCCACTTAGCTTGTGAGGACTAGCTGTTGGCATAGACAAGGGAAGAATTCTGTGGGAAGTGTCACCCTAGTGCCCCACCCCACCTAGTCCCAGAAACCGTTCCTGGCACATGCAGATCCAGTAACTTTTGGTGACAAAGGCTGTCTTCTCTTTGCCCATGGGAGCTGGGCAGTGAGTTCAGGAATCTCCAGAGTCCTGGGCACAGTGCAAGGCAGGAAGCAACTTCTGCAGAGCTCGGGAGACAGGCCATCCTGGTAACTGTCAGGCTCCCTGGTGCACCAGGCTCCTCCCTTTGTATAATCAGCTGTCACCTCAGCAATTCTCAGCATCAGGCTTCCCAAGACCAGATTGAACATTAAACAAACAGCGACTGCTTTATAAATATTTAACTCCCACTGTTTAGGAATTGCTTGGGGCAGGAGACAAAATAAGAGTTCCTGACTGTCTGCCGCATGACTCTCTGTCGTGGTGTTGTACAGTGGGGGTCAGAATTGGGGGGTGGGTGGCTCAGAGGCAGAAGCACCGCTTCCCATGCTTGGGGAGACATGTGTGTATGCACTCATCAAATTGTTGAAATCTGTTCTAGAACCACGTCTCATCCAGCTGGGACTGCCATTTCTGGTGCTATTGCTATAGTCCAGTGACAGCAGTCCTAAACCGCTCTTCCTTTACCTCATTCCCTACCCCTTCTCCCTTTCTCCCCTCCCTACCCTCAGCCTCCTCCCATCATGGAGGATTGAACCTAAGGCCTGCAAAAACAAGACAGCCACTCTATTGTATATCCCCAACCCCTTCATTTTTAAATATGGAAGTTTTATGTAGATGTAACTCGTACACACCCCAATTCATCCACACAATAGGATGCTTTTCATCTAGTCATGGAACTTGAAGTTGTTACCACAATCCATTTTAGAACATTTTCATCCATCACAAGAGAAACTTCATACTCACTACTCACTACTAGTTTCCTCATCTCCTCTTCCTGACCCCCTCACCCCGCTCCACCCAGTTTCCTGAGTCCTAGGAAATCACAGACCCACTTCCTGTCACAGTGGATGTGTCTGTTCTGAAAATGTCATATCAACGGGATCATGTGACACATTCCGCTGTGACTGGCTTCTTTCGTTCTCATGACTCTTTCAAGGTTCTTCAAGTAGCATCTTCCAGTCCTTTACTCTTTTTCACAGCTGAATAATGTTCCCTATGTGGACATCACATGTTTTGTTGACCATGCCTCCGCGGATGGACCTGTGGGGACAGCAGCACTCTAGTTGAAAGATGAAGACGTGACTGGTCCAGTATTGTGTGATGAAGGCAGAACTGACTTCACAAGGAAGACCCCCTGCCACGCTTTAAAGATCTAGGTCATGCTTAGGCATGGGGTACACACAAGTTCTCTTCAGTGGACAAGCTGTGAGCTTTACTTAGCACTAACCGTATGCTGAGAGGCCCAGTTCATTCACGGTGTTATATAATCCTGCTGAAGGGTTGCCTGCGAGAGGCACCCTGTTCTAGACTTGTTTGGATGGGAGACTAGGAGATGTCAGTGTCCTCGGCTGATGGATTTCGTTTAGGAGAGAGGCGTGAGGAGACACGGCTTCTTGCCCTCCTCACCCTCCTCACCTCCTACAGGCCACTGGCTGGCCTAGTTCTCTTCTCTCACATGTACTGGCGACCCTGTGGCCACTGGGTCCCTAGCACTCACAGAGAGAGACAGGTTGAGTCTGCAGGGAAGGTCAAGAGTTTATGCTTGTGTGCCTCCCGGTCATCTCAGTCATTTAGCCATGATTCAGAGCAAGATGCTGTGAAGCCTGATCCAGATGCCCTGTGCTGGGCAGCACACTATGGCCAGATACCAAAAGTCCTGACATCCATCTTCTCTGGAGATAAGCTTTGTTGCATATCGCAGCTGACTCAGAACCAAGAAGGCTGCCCCTCTCCTACATCCACTACGTCCCATGCCAGAGCCTGCCTCCCTGCTCCCCAGCTTCAAACACTCTGCAGACAGATCCCCCTTCTTGGTCCCCTCGGATAACTCTGTCTGGAGATCCTTGACCGCCTGCTCTTCTCACTCCTAGGCCCAGAGAGCTTCCTGGGTTGCCCTGGTGAGTGTTTCATTTTGTTGGTTTTGATTTCCGTCTTTTCAGGCTAATCAGACACCAGGAAAGGTCTGTACTGAATCACAGTGGTGGCTGTTCCCCTGCTTCCTTTGTCCCTCCCTGCCTTCCCGCTGAGCATCCTTTCCTGGGCCAGCAATGATCTCAACAGCAGATAGCCCAGCTGTGGGTACAAACATCATCCTGTCCTGCTCTTTAGGAGCCAGAAACTGCCCATGCTAACTTCTGTCTCCGACTCCCCATGAACTGGCCCACTGAGGCCTCCTTCTCAGCATTGTCACTCTCAGAGCCAGAGTGGCACAGTCAGTGACACTGTGTAGTGATCACCTCTGCCCAGAGAGAGGCTGGGAAGATGTCCCAAACGACTCCCGGACCCCCTCATGACTGTTGTCAGCTGGTACCTGCCATCATCTTATGGCCTCACGGCTCCTGTTTACCTTGTACTTTCTTCCTGGCTCATTCTTCTTTTTTTCTCTGACCGGGTCAAAAGCTTTCTTGAAGGCACTGTTAAAATGCCACCTCCTCCTTGAAGCCCTCCCGGAGCTGTGAGTGGCATTGAGGCTTGCCAGCAGAGCCTTGAAGTGGAGGAGTCATGGGGTGGTCATTACTACACTGCCGGGTGTGGAAAGAATTAGTGCAGCGGGAGAGCATGTTTCAGGGCCAGGTGGGGGCTTTGCAATCAGTCACCACCTCCCCTTACTTGCTGAGTGACTTCAAGCAAGGAACAACTTTCCTAGGTGTCGTGGGGAAGCCATAGGGCCACCCCCTTGCACATTAGAGCCCTTGCATATGCTCATCCAGCAGCAGGCTCCCACTGCATGACACAGGTCAGTTGGCCAGCAGTGCTAATTAAGCAGAGAGATGGGAGTTAGCTGGTAGGTGAGGGACATCGGCTGCTTCAGACTCTGTTGGGCCAGTTTAGTGAGGATCCCTTCCCCACCCATGTCTGATCTCCCGCAATACCTGATCGATTCTTCATCTTTTTTACCACACCTATGGTCATGAGGCTGCTCCCCTAACCTGTCCTCAGGAGTAATACTATTTGATCACTTAGTCCAGAATAATACCCTTTGCTACTGATATTTCTTCCTAGAAGTTGTCAGCATCCTGACCCCAGCCCGCCCTCTGGCTGTCAGGCACCTTTGTCTGTGCTGTATTCTGGGTTGAGACCAGTTTCTCCTCAGGACAGTTCATCTGCACTGTCACCTTAACTGGATTGCAAAGCACTGGAGAGTTTGTGAAGCACAGACTTGGGAGTATCCATGAGGAACTTTTCAGAGAAGATAGAACCCACACTGAATATAGGCAGTACCACCCTGGAGGCATTGGGCTTAGACTCAATAGAACAGATAGGGCACGAGGCAACCAGCTTATTCTCTTTCTCCCTTTCTGCCTCCTGGCTGCCACCATGCCAGTTGTGCTCCGTTACACTCTTGCCCTGACAGACTGACCATAAGCCAAAAGAACACTTTTCCCCCTAAAGTTGTTCCGGGTACTATTTTGCATCAAGAACAATTGACATGCACCCCTGCCAAGCTCCGTTGTGACGGTCCAAAGGAAGTCCTGATCTGTTCTTTTTTTTTTTTTACAAGCATCACTGAGTCACTCTGGTCTATCTCTATACCCCACCAGAGCCTGGGTCCAGAGAACTGAACTAAAACCGGGGCAAAGGATTACCGTGGCCCTGAACACGGGAACCTCGGCTCAGTTTTGGGATTCATCCACAGCAGCAGAGTTCAGCTCTTTCACTGCTATCATCCCATCCCCTGCCCCTCCCAGGGCACATGGAGGAGAGGGAGGCGACCAGTCACCTCCCACCCCCTGTATCTCCCCCCCCACCCCCAGCCCTACCTCTGTGTCTGGCAATGCCTTCTGCATCCTTTGAAGGGACACACTGCTTCTCATAGCCTGCCTAGCTGTGGTGACTGTGGAACAGGGCTGAGAATAAGCTTGTGTCCGAGGCAGCCCTCCAAACACAGCAAGGCTAGCCTGACCTTTAAATAGATGGGCTCGGAGCCACTCAGTTCCTGGAAGTTTGAAGAAAGTCAGCCTTTAAAGTGATGCGACTTGCAACCTCAGGAAAGATCTGTGTGTTTGCGAAGGCAGTAATTTGCTGCTGCTTTTGCAATTCATGATATGTGGCTGTGCAGCCGCTGGGAGCCAACATGCCAGTGTTAGGAGGGGAAAATCCTCAAGTATTTTAATATACCCCTGCTTGAAGCAAGATAAACATATGTATTGTACTTTGCGACAGAGGCGTGGTGAGGAGAAGGCAGAGGCCTGGCAAGGCATGAAAGGTCCTTTTAAGCTGAACTCTGAGGGTTTTCTTTCCTCCTTTTTTATTTGTAAGCAAAGCTGGCTTGAGTAGATGATGCTGGGATCTACTTGGCTAGATTGAAAGGAGTGGCTCCCGAGACAGGCAGACTGCTCCATCCCGCCCTCCCTAAGCCAGAAACCACCATCCGCCATCTTGCCTCACCCCATTAAACATGATGAAGCAAAGGCTGTCGTCACCCTTGACTTAGATGCCTGCCTTGCTTCCAGAAAACTTCCCCCATCACATCCCTCACTTTGCAATCATGCAAAGGGAAAAAAGGCTAAGAGAGGGAGACCGTGGGCATTTGTCATGAGGAAATACCTGACAGCTCATGGGGGGTGGGGGGGGGGTGGGGATAGGCTTCGATAAAACTGCCTGGTAAGTCTAGAAGGAGCAAGGTCACAAGAGCTAAAGAAGGATGTTAGAACAGGACCAGAAAGAAGGAGTGTAGAGATGTAGGGAATGGATGTGACACTGAAGTCTAGACAGATATGGAAGCTTGAGTGGCAGTTGACAAATGTCAGTTACACATCAGGGTCAGCTCTAGGTTTTACCTTGAAGTAGACTTCCCTGGTCCTTGTGGTGGGAAGTCCACGTGAAGCACCCTTGGGTGATGAGTGAGGCATCAGGTCAGGTTCTCTGCTAACATGGTATGAGGAAAAATGATTCTTTCCTGCATCCTCAGGTTTTCTGAAAAATTCTAATTTTTTTCTATAGATTAAAAAACATAATAATAAAATCAACCAATCCGAAGAGGAGAATATTCCCTTTTTTGAAACCTCAAACAAGTCTGGCTTTCGATTCTGATTCTTAAAACTTCATGGAGAAATGCCTTTGGCCAGAGACCTTAAGCTCTCTGTGCTTCAGTTTTTGAAGAAAAAATGTGTGTGTGTGTGTGTGTGTGTGTGTGTGTGTGTGTGTGTGTGTGTGTGCTCGTGCATGCTGCAGAGCTGGATGCATGTCCAGACTCCGTGAGAATCCCCTTGTAGCTCTTTTTTTTTTTCCCCTTATGTACTAACTACGTCATAGGTTGCAACCACGTGAATCGACTCTGCTGAATTTTTAGAATTCGCTCTACTGGCTAGTGCCTTCTGGTGTGTGCAGCAAGAGTGCTGTGTTTCTGACTGTCTCTCTCTTTTGCTGGCTGCTTGTGGTAGGCACCCTCATCCACACTCATTTCTAGAGTTCCTGGTGGATCTGAGCACGTTGTTCCCCCTTGGCACTGCCGGGCACCCCTGTGTAGGCTTTACTGCAGGCTCAGGACCCTGTGTCTTTCTTACACTTTAATTATCTGTCTTAGATGGGGTGGTACCGTGTTTCTCCTTAGGACCCAGATTGGCATGTATTGAAAGCATATTTTGTACAGATGGAGACTGTATTCTGTCCCCAGGGTGGTAGCCTAACCAGTGTACACCAGGGCATGAGGACATGTGAGTCAATTTCCCCCCCCAGCAATGAGCCAAGGAGAATCCCCACCCAGACCTCTGTCTACCACTCTGAGGCAGCTCATGTTTACACAGTCCCGAGGTTCTCCTTCTCATGTTTTTGCCAATCCCCTAATACGGCCATGGCCAGAAAGTGAGAGGGTGCCTCTTATGTAAGGCCCTATGTGTTGGTCCCCAGACAATGCCATTTCCTTGCTTGGCCATGTGTGACTGCATAACACTGCTTGACTCATTTCCTTTGGAAAACTTGGCAGGGCCACTTTGCCCTGTTTCCTGCTTCTGTCACACAGATTCCTAGGAATACCACCTCGCTGTGCTGCTTCTCTGGGGGTCTGAGATCTGAGTGACAAAGAGGCTGTGCCATTGGATCCTACAAATGGATCTGCTGGAGATACAGAGAGATGGCCAGTCTTGGTTCCGAGTTACCTCAAGGGTCCCAGATGAGGAACGGACAGACATTAACACTTCTCCCAACCTTTGAGCAGGGAATTTTGGACTATTCTATTTACTACTTCGGTGACATTTAGAAGTCCTCAAGTGCTTTCTAAAATTGGGGACCCCATTCTTGGGAGGGAGAATCTATCTCAAGGGGCATGGGGGGAAGGTTAAAGAGCTTTGCAACTCGTTTTATATTGTTGAGACACTATCTCATGTCACCCAGGCTGGCCTCAAATTCAATGTGTAGTTGAGGATAGCCTTAAACTCCTGAGCCTCCTCCCTTCTCCACAGCCGGAGAGCTGGGATTTGTAGGCACGTACCATACGGACGGCTGGATTCATCATGGTTACTTGCCAGCTGCTCCCTGGAGAAGCAGCTCTGGGGTGGGGTTGATAGTCACTCCGGTGCTGGGATTAAAGCAACACTGGAGGACTGTTTGGTTCCGTTTGAGCTGCTGTACCTGCATATGCTGGGATCCAACCAGGCCCTATTCAGGTTTTCTTTTCTTCATTTAAGCCTTTCTTCATTGAGAAGGAGGAAAGCAGTGTTGCCTACCTCCTGGTTGTTTCCATGACTACCAGTATAGAGCTTTCGTCTCTGTCTTTTTTCTAGAGCAGTGGTTTTCAACTTTCCCAGTGCCACAACTCTTTAATACAGTTCCTCATGTTTTGGTGACCCCTCCACCCCACCCCCCAACCATAAAATTATTTTTGTTTCTACTTCATAACAGTAATTTGGCTACTGTTAAGAATCGTAATGTGAATATTTTTGGAGGTAGAGGTTTGCCAAAGATGTCGTGACACTGTCCTCGAGGTTAATTTGATGCCTATTCAGGGAGGCCAGGTAGGTATATATCTCTTGGTCTCTGTCTCCGTCTGTCTGTCTGTCTGTCTGTGTATGCATAAATGCATGTGTCTATCCTCCCTATGTACTAACTAGACAGATCTCTACTCACTAGACAGTATCAGTTGTGTGCTAGACCCCGGGTTAGGCATTTTCATTCAATTCTCAACATAAATTCAGCCTGCATGTGGCAGCTCATTTATTTCTTGTTGCAAAGGAAGAAATGAAGTTTCAAAGAGACACAATGCCTTGTCTCTCATAGAGCTGGTCTGTATCAGAATCACACGTAAGTCTCCTGTCTGGCCTATAGCCCACGGAAGGTGAAACAAAGGTGGCCCAGTGACACAGAGCAGGACCTCTGGCTGTGTGACCAGGGGAAGTTCTGAATCTTGCTGAGCTTTAGTTTCTGGAAAGTGTCATGATCACAATATTTACTCCATAGTGCTGCTGTGAATATATATTAAAGTCAGGTCCTTCGTATGGAGTATAACGTGTCCAGCATGTGTGCTTGGACTGTCCCTAGTTTGGGGAGACTAACCTAAGTGTTCAAATGATGAACAGTCTGATGCTCCTGAAAGGCGTTGGCAGTGGACACAAGGAAGGGCATGCTGTGAGAGGTGGGTGATTGGCTCTTCCAGGGTGGTGGGGGCTGAGCGAGGAGGAGTGGCCCCGAGACAAGAGTTGGGCAGCCTGCTTTCTCCAGGCAAACGTGATTCAGGCTGGGACTCCCTGATTAGTTGCACATACCCTGGCAATGCCCTTGCTTTGCTTATAAAGGATGGAGCGGTACTGGCCCTGGCTTCTGTGACTGCCCCGATGCTGGCTGGTTGCCCTCCGAATCTGGATTATTCTTCTATGAATACTCCTTTCATCCCACGTGCTGGGCTTGGAGACAGTGCTCCTTCCTTAGAGAGAGTCCATCCTCAACGACCAGCAGGGATGGTGGGCAGGCTGTGTTGCATCCTTTACGGCCAGTTGTGTTCTGTCATACATCCGGTGTACAAAACAACAGGCCCCACTGGAAAGGGAACCTTACTCGGAGTGGAAACCTTTGTGTTGGATTCTTGCAAGGACCATACCCACTGTGTCACCTGGCTTGGCTCCACCTCTGCTGAGCCAGCTGTTGTCCCACCCAGTAACCTCTTCTCTGGCACCTTGCCGGCCATGGATTCTCTTAAGGACAGAGCCCCAGAAAAAAAGGCACCTCTGTAGACACACTCACTTGGACCTTTGGAGAGTTTGACGCAGAAAAGTAGCCTTCAGGTAGAGGGGAATAAAAATGTCCATGTCCAGCTCCCTTTGAAACTACAGACCCAATCACCACCCCACTCGGTTCTGCCTCCTGCATCCTCCTCATGTGATTATCTTACATTATTTGGTTCAATTTCTTTTCCTTCAGATGCCCATCTTGCTTCCACAAATACATTGCACTTGCTTGCCCACCAATATCCTTTTCACCTGTAATTCATGAGGCCACATCGTCTAATTATCTTTATGTATGCAAGATAGGCCATTAGCATTTATAGTTACACAAAGGTCAGACTCAAGGCTCAGAAAGGAAAGATCCTTTTGATTCTCAGTAAGTGACTGAGCTTGGATTTGAATCCCAGAGTCTTCATTACCTCAAATCATGACCTTTTCCATGGCTGTCTGGCTTACAGCCGCATGGACACCTGGGCCTCTTCGTGTCTTCTCACCCTGCTCTTGCTTTGGTTCTTCCAAAGCAGCCTCATCCCCTCAAGACTGAAGCCAGCAGGACATCACTGGTTTTGTGTCCTCTGCATGTGATCTCCCTGATGGGCTGCTCAAGGAATGAAGCCATATGGAGAATAAGGATGTCTTTTATAGGGGCCGGGTGGGGGGAGTCCAGTGGTCTGTCTTGGCCCTTCACATCATTCCAGAAATGAATGACAGCTGTAGTTACCTGTGAGTAAAATTGAAAACAGTGATTTTCAGAGAGGGAGTTTGGCCTAGTAGGCTACAGGTCCCTGAGGATGTCCCATCCTGGGATGGAGAGAGCCAAATTGTACTGTATTTCTTCTGGACTATAGATGAAGTTCCATGGTTTCAAAAGCCTGTATCCTACACTCTTTGAACACCACTGTTTGAATTGACAACAGGACATGGCTCTTGAGTATGGGCAGCTTGGGGGTGTGAAGGAAGGCCTTACCTTGTGATTATATCCTGTGGTTTCACAAATGTACATATTTGGAAGCTCCTAGCAAGACAGATGGCGTGAACTCAAATTGAAGATCCCTTTGGGGTTCTGACATTTGTTTTCTTCAAGTGTTTGGAGGAAAATGACACCTTTAAAAAGTGATGCCATTTGTTCTGAAAGCTGCAAAACCATAATGCACAGAATAGAAAGATTTACGCTTTGCTGGGCATGAAGTAAATTCCAACTGCACTTTTATTGCTTTGGCCTAGGGTCCTCCTGTGACAGGTGCATTGTTCTGTTAGGGCTGATGTCAAAGATGGAGCCATGGCGGTGTGCGATGTAGAAATGCTACTTTCTTTCTCAGTCTGTGATATTAGATGAGGGACTGGAGGCAACTGCTTTCATCTCTCTGCAGGCCAATGCTTTGTGGTTACTGAGGAGAAAAAGAGCACCTATTTAGTGGTTCTCCCACCCAACCCTGCCTTCCTTCTCTTTAACAGTCATTCATGAAGGGTCCTCACAGGCGGAGACTAATTTAGGACTCTGTGCCCTGATATGGTATGAATGGGGCACAAGCGCTCTGTGGAGGGAGAAGGGCTGAGATACCAGAAAGAGCAGTAGTAGATAGGATTTGGCCTGAGGTGACGAGACAAAAGACACATTAAAAGTCATCTCCGACAGGTGCAGGATACACTGGAACTTCAAGTCCTTGGACACGGTGGGCCACAAAACCTGCATTTTGTTCTTAAGGGCCTACGCGGTGGCCTTTACTCTTCTGTGGCCTTTACTCTTCTGGCCAATTGTCCTTCCTAGAGTCATCTTCTGCTGCTAGATGTCACACCCACAGTCATTGTGATGGTGATTGTTGAGTTAGGTAGGGCTGAGGTTGAGGGAAAGTCTCACCCCAAGGTCTCCTGTGAATAAGAGATGCCAGAACCAAAGGAGGCAGCATTGGAGGGGTTATGCATGTCTGTACACCCCCCAGGTACTCAGAGTCTGGAGGAAAGAGGTTTCCATCTATGTGAAGTTCTCTTCCCACTGTTAACTATCTTCAATACTTAAAATAGTAATTATATAGATGATCACCCACTTAGAACAGTTTGCTTTCTGAGTGACCTAGGCATTAATCTGCCACCTATCATGCCTATAAAGGTTGCTGTGAAAATTTAGTCTGTTGATACACAGAGAATACTCAGAATATAAGGCAAGACCCTATGATATGGCCAGCATTCAACTTCTGACCGTCCTCATTACATCTGACCAGGAGCAAACCCTCAGGGAGTGTTTGCTGTCCTTGTTCACAATCATGGTGGAAATGATGCCCCTTATTCAGCTGGCATGCTAGGGTCCCAACTTCCTGCTAAAGAATGTACCTCTGTAACACCAATGCTTATTACTTATGTCCTGTAAGTGTTTATTCGAACATTCTGACCATGACCATCATGCCTCTGACTAATGGTGGTTTCCTGAAGTGGGAGAATCCACATTTCTTTCCCATCATGTTCAGTCTGTGGGCTTACTCTTCCATTATCAAGCCTTGTTAAGTTACTTGTCTTCTTGCTGGTATAAAACACTCACCAAGAAGCAAACTTAAAGGAGAAGGACTTACTTTGGCTCACAGGTCAAGAGAACAATCCATCATAATAGGGAAGGACGGTGACAGCTTTACCTCAGTGAGGAATCGGATGTTGGTGCTCACCTTTCTTTCTCCTTTTTTTGGGCTGTCTGGGACCCCAGTCCATGGAATAGGGTGGGTCTTCTCACCTCACTTAGCCTAATATAGATGATCTTTCAGGGATGTGCCCAGAGGCTTATCTTCTCAGTGTTGCTAGGTCCTGTTTGGTTGATGATCATTAAGCATTGCAAGCTCCCAGCCTGGCCCTGAACATGGGTGAGAAGGACACTTTTCCCCTTAGGGAAGTAGAGAGCCTTCTTTTTCCAAGGATCATCCTACTTTGAGGTGTTCCATGGGGTCTTTTGCCTATGGACCCATATTTGGGGTCAGAGTCACGAACCTCTTCCAACAGTCATCCCAAGCCTCAGTCTTCTCCCATGTCAGTAGACTTGCCGTTGACTGTTGGAGTATAGTCCTGCGTTCTCAGTTCATTCCAGAACATGCCTTTGTGCCTTTTATCAGTTATCCCCGCTAACCAGGTGTGAGGTATTGCCTTTTTTTTTCTTTTTTGATTATTTATTTATTTAGAAGAGAACATCAGATCTCACTACACTACAGATGATTGTGAACCATCATGTGGGTGCTGGGAACTGAACGTAGGACCTCTGGAAGAGCAGTCAGTGCTCTTAACCTCTGAGCCATCTCTCCAGCCCCTTGAGGTATTGTTTTTTGCTTTGGGTTTGGAAGGGGATCTTTCAAATTGCCAGGTTTATCTAAATGTTTTAACTCAACTATGAGTGGTAGAGAGGCTTTACTTGTGTGGCCTAAGGATGTCAAGTTACAAAGACAAGTGTGGGATCTAAACTAGGTTTCTCAGTCTTCTACTGTTGATGTTGTGGATCTGATAGTTCAACAGTTTGCTGTCCTGTGCATTTTAATAGTCTGTTTGCCTGCGACAAAGGTCTGTTTGCCTGGGACAAAGGAAAGAAATCAGTACAGTTTGGTTTTGGTGAGCTCACAGCTACCTCTTATTAACATAGCATCCCTCATTTACATTTTGTACATTGAAACTGATGCTACTGCTTCTGCCCTTGGACCTATAATGGTCCCCTGAGGCTGGGAGGAGGCAGGTGTGCAGCCACCCATTATACAGCTGTTGCTCTAGACCCAGTGAGAGCACAGGGCTTTCCTGTGAATGATGGTCCCGGAGTGACTATGAAGTCTCCAGTACAATAGAGCTGACTCATCCTGCCAGCTGGGATGTTTGTCATTTCAGGTACCTGAACCTCCAGCTTCAGCATCTTTCAGTGGAAAACAAAACCCATAGCTCTGAATCAATCCTGCTTTGAAGCTGGGTATCAGCTCTTACCTATTAAAATATTGGCTGTTCTAGAACTGTCAAGTCTGTCTGTGAGATTTTATAAGATGTCATTTTAACTGGGATTATTATCCTATTTTGGGCCTTTCTTCTAAGAAAGAATAGAATGTGCTATGTTAGGTTATGGAACTGAGGCCTGAGCATGCCCCATGGGCCATCTGGAGATGGTGAGATGACATGGGTCACTCCATTCCTGCATTTCAGAAAGTAGTGCTTGATGTTGGTAACAGTCCTCATCCTAGCCTGGGGGTCTGACTCATAGTAGGCCTTCAGGAATATTGCATGAAAGGACAGATTTCTCAAGCATCCTGAATCATTTCATGGGATGAATTTCAGCCCAGCTCTTCTCTGTGGTTGAGCTTTTGTGAGACTCTGCCTGTGCTAGCTATAAAAATGGGTTGTATTAAGTCTAATGCAAATCAGTTAAGCAGTATTTTAATGAGTGGTAGAGAGGCTTTCCTTGTGTGGCCTAAGGATGATCAAGTTACAAAGACATGTGTGGGATCCAAACTAGGTTTCTCAGTCTTCTACTGTTGATGTTGTGGATCTGATAGTTCAACAGTTTGCTGTCCTGTGCATTTTAATAGTCTCCTTTGCCTTTTTCCTACTTAATACCAGTAGCTCCACAACCCCCAACCCTGGTGATGGCAACTCAAAATGATTCTAGACATCCTCAAATGTTCCTCTGTTGGGAGTGGAGAGTGCGGTCTCTTACTCACTGGAGACAGTGGGTTTGCAGATCTTCTGTCTCTTTTAACCTAGTAGAGTTGACACGGACCCGTCTAGAGAGCTTTGTGTCTAAAGACAAATGGACACGTAACTTGGTGTTCTACTTCTCCCCTTGCTGTGTCTAAAGGAACCTTTTCGTGTGGCTCACTGATGGCACAATGGATCATGGCAGTGAGAGCAGTTCTGGTTTCAGGAGCTTGAGGTGGCTGGTCGAATGGTGTCTGTAGTCAAGAGACAGAGAGAGGTGAATGCTGGTACTTATCTGTACTCCTCTCTCTCTCTCTCTCTCTCTCTCTCTCTCTCTCTCTCTCTCTCTCTCTCTCTCTTTCTTCCATTTCTAAAATTCAATACTAGGCCCCAGTCCATGGGATGCTATTACTCGTGTTCATGGGGGTGGGTTTTCATGACTTAGGTAGTTCTCTCTGCAAACGCCCTCACAGAACACCTACCTAGAAGTCGCCTAGGGAGGTGACTCAGTCCACTCAAGTTAACACTGAAGATTAACCCTCACACTTGGTCAGGGGACATTTTCAGTGTTGGAAGTGAAGTTCCTGCCTGATGTCTAAGATGAACATTCTTCTCTTCCCCTGACTGTGTGACCTTGAACACATTTATCCAGCATCCCAGATGGAAAGCCATCCCATGTTCTCTGAGCTCAGGCTTACATGTGACAAATAAACAAACAAACAAAAACCCAAAGTGGTTGAATATTTTGTCTTCCACCAGCGCTCTAGAAAATGCTGGCACCCTGTATATGAATAACGCAAGCATCTTCAGGGAAATGACTCTTGGCTTTTGAGTGAGGTTCAGTTGATATTTTCTGTGTAGCCGTAGAGAAGAGATTTGGGTTCTGAGATTTGCACCTATTATAAACCCAGCTTGGTTCAGGGCCTGAGCTCAGACTGTGGTTTCTACATCTACTGCTGAGACCCTGCCTGACTTTCACAGTCTCGAGTCTGCTCAGCTATAAAATGGGGTCTAATAGACATACTAACATCACATAGTTACTGTGTGGAGGATTCAGAGGGAGCAACTGGTCTCTCTGGGGCCTGTCCTTTGGTCCTCCTTGATTCTAATCGCCTGCCATAGCTGTTTCATTTTCGTAGGACTCCAGTTCCATTCTGGAGGCTCAAGCATTTAGGGGAAACATAGCTTGTTCCCCTGTCCCCAGCCCCAAGGAAAACAATACTGGCTGTAGGAGTGGTGGTTACATGGACAGCTGGATGCCTCACTGGTAACGGTCAGCCGGGTCCCTTTGAAGTGGTTTTAAGACCAATTTGGTAACTTGATTTGGAAAGTGGTATTGATGACTGTGAGGGCGCGGGCTGCCCATTAGCTGCTGTCTGGGTTGGCAAATTGGTTTAAATGGAATGAACGCGGTTCCTTCCTCCCCAGGGCTCATGGCTAAGGGCCAGGCTCTTTGTCAGGGAAAAAATCTCCTGGGCAAAAAGACAAGTGAAAAGGTTTCCTGGAGCCTGCTGCTGTTTTTCATATGTGAGTTCTGCTTTCCTCTGTGGGGCAAGGCCAGGAGCTGATAACACTGGACAAAGAGCTGGTCTGGGGGAGGGGCTAGGTAGTTCAAAGGGAATGGACAGGGACCAGTGCTAAGCGTTTTCCAAGGATTGCTTATCTGTCCTCCTGATGAGAGACATTGTGCTTGATGACACTCCTGCTTCTTTTTCATTTCTTCTGTTTCTATAGCAGCCAGTGTTGCTGGGATGAACTTCCTGTTGTTCCCAATGGGAGGCAAATGTTTAAGCTTCTTGGGGGTTCACACAGGAAGGCCAGCAACACTGCTGCCTCTTGAGTCTGCCGAACATTCTCCATCACCCACAGGGCCTTGTCAAGCTGTTTCCAGAACAGTTATCCCAGTTTACACCCCTACTCGCTGGGTGCAGAGCCCCATTCCCCACATTGGCACACACTTCTCTTGGGTCACCATCTTGCCAGTTTGATGGGTAAGGTGCACATTTGGTTGGTTTTCTTCTTGCCAGTGGCTAGGTGTCCTGTTCATGGGCACCCACTGTCTGTGAGAAAGGAGATCATAGTCAGCTTGTCTAGTCACCTCCTTCCTGCCCCACCTGCTCATGATTATTCATGAAACTTGCCAAGCAATTATTATGAATCAGTTATTCCATTGATTATGTTGGGTACCTGATGCATGCATGTGACATATCCCTGGTGCCAGGGATACAGCGAGCAACATACTAACATGGCTCTGCCCTGAGGGGTATTGAGTCAAAGGGGAAAGGTATTAAGTATTTGTAAGAGGAAGAAAACATCTTCCATTCTCCTGAATATTTTTAAGCAGTCTTGGCACTCAGCGTAGAAAGGAAACCATGGTCATCTTTCTTGCTTTGCTTACCGTCTCTCTAGGAGAAAGTGCTGTTTTCCAAGAAGATGAGAGAGCAAAGAAATAGGGGAGGGATAAGGACAATCTGTTTAGAAATGAAGAGAAGAACTCTGTTTGGTAAGCACTCACTGTGTGCTAGACCCCCTGGGAAGAGCTCAGCCTAGGGCCAGTCCATAGAGAACCTCTGGTGCTCACAAGGTAGAACTCAGTTCTCCTGATTCTTCAGTGGTCACTAATGTCAGCTGCTCAATTTCTGTATGGAAGAGCTAGGCAGGACCAAACACTCCTCTCCCTCTGAGAAGATTTCAATGGAGCATCAGGGTCCTGGCCCTGTGTGAACACCAGGTGGTGTATACGATCTCTACCAGCATAGAGGCTCTGGATGGAATACTGAAGAAAGGGAACTGGCGTGGTTAAGTGACACATTCTCCATGTTTCCTCATCCTTTATAGAGAGCTGAGTTCCGTCACTATGGACGTTGGCAGTGGCATTTTCATTCCTGTGGTAAGCAGTCAGCCCTGAGGTAGAAGAATTACCTATGAGATCTGGCTCATAAACAGCACAGGTAAGGTGGAGTGTTTCAAGGTGAGGGAGACGCACTCTTGTAAATGGATGGTTCTCTCCCACCTGCTATTGCCTGAATAATCATTCAGAGGCTTAATATTACTTAAAAATGCTCAGCCGATAGCTCAGGCTTATTACTGACTAGCTCTTACACTTAAATTAACACATAATTCTTATCTATGTTTAGCCACGTGGCTTGGTGCTTCTCAGTACAGCATTCTCATTTGCTTCCTCTGCATCTGGCTGGTGACTCCCGACTCCACCCTTCTCCTTCCCAGCATTCTCAGTTTGGCTTTCCCATCTAACTTCCTGCCCAGCTACCGGCCTGTCAGCTTTTTTTTTTTTTCTTTTTAACCAGTGAGAATAATACATATTCCTAGTGTAGAAAAGGATTATTCCACAGCACACTCTTGGTCACATGAACTTGCTGGTTTCTCTGAGGAGACACATGGACCTGTCTTTCAGTTGTAACGCGATTCTGGGTGGGCTGAAGTCACGGTTTTCTTAAGAAACACTGGTGTATCTGCCAGGCTCGGAAAGCTTCAGGAGAAGGTGGTAACTTCTACAGTCTAATCATGCCCCTTAAAGAGTATGTTGAAGTCTTAGTCTTCTATCTCAGAATGTGACTGTGGTTCCAAATAGGATCTTTGAAGAGGTTATTTTGTTCAACAAGGTCTCGAGAATGGGCCCTCAGCCCGTGTGACTGGTGTAGAAGAGGATGTTGGGACACAGATGCCATCAACAGAAGATAGCTGAGGAACTTGGGGGGAGATGGCCACAGCCAAGGCAAGGGAAGAGGTCTCAGGCGAAACGGACCTAGCTGATGCCTGATCTTGTGTCGATTTGTAACTTGAGAACCGAGGAAATGACGTTCTCTTGTTTACACCACCCAGCCTGTGACAGTTTGTTACTGCTGTCTCGTGAAACAAATGCAGTGACTGTGAAGTTTGCCTTCATAGCCATGTTCTTAGTCTCAGCTGTGGAAAGGGGCCCTGGACTGTCCACCTCAGGCTGTGGGATCTAGACCTGGTGAGAAGAGCTCACAGTAACTGGTTAGGGCCTTACCACAGGCCAGGCCCTGTTTGCAGCCGAACACAGGACATCTTTTTGTGGGCCTTTTTGGGAGGAGATGCTTGCATTCCCCTTTACAGCTGAGTCAGTGGCCCCCAGAGCTGTTGACTGTCTTGCCTGATGGTGCTCAGGTGGAAAGGAATTTAGCAGCCTAAGGACTGTTACGTTGTCCTTTGGAGCCTTTATACCGGACCCCTAAGCTCTATCAGTTCCCCAGCACCTAGGCTATAGGACATACATTGAAGGCAATTTCCCTGAAACAAGATCTTGTATGTTCTGCGTGGTGTATTGTGAACATCAGAAGCTGTGTGTGTGTGTGTGTGTGTGTGTGTGTGTGTGTGTGTGTGTGTGTGTGTCTGTTCTAGCCCTGTACTGTCACTGCCCCATCAGGCCCCTGTGCTTCTGTTCTCTCTCCTCAGACCTCATCTTCATTGACATTGGCTTTCATCCCAGAAGTCAGCCTGGCATGCAGACCTGCCCTGTAATCCTCACACCTCACATGGCTAAATCAACAGGGTCTGGCTTTTGGGAAATGACTTGTACTTATGAATCTGTCCTTTCCTCTCAGCTCTGTCTAATCTTTCTTTCCATATGCAGTTTCCAGGGCCCTGGCATTCTCTGCCTCATTTAAGCAGCATCTCTCATCACTGACCGGTATCAGATCCTAGAGAAGAGAGGACAGTGCCTTGCCCTGGACTTACACAGAACTTACGGGAAAATGCATCACCCTGAGTGTGGGCCAGCCAAGGCACCCACCCAAGCCAGCCCTGCCGGGGTTTGGACGCACTGGCTGCCTTAGTCACTGGCCAAAGACACTTGCTCTAGCCGTAGCCTACCCCACCTCTCTGATGGCTGAGTTCCTGGAAAAGCTTTACGCCATGGGACGTGGATTTTCCTTCCTGCTATATAACTGGAGCTCTCATTCACTGAGTGCTTATTCAGTGTCCGGGACTGTATTGAGCCTTTCAGACACAGCTTGTGAGTGTATGTGTACATGTGTATGAATGTACAGCCTCACATGTACACATAGGGGTGCCCATTTGCATGTGGAGGTTAGAGGTCTGTGTTGAGTATCTACTGCAATCTTTCTTTTTTAAAGATTTATTTTTAAGACTAGGTGTGGTGACTCACACCTTTAATTCCAGCACTTGAGAGGCAGAGGCATATGAATCTCTTTGTGTTCAGGGCCAGCCTGGTCTGCATAGTGAGTTCCACAAAGGCCAGGTTATGCAGTGAGACCCTCTCTCAAAAAACCAAAAAAAACAACAACAACAACAACAACAAAAAACCCAAGCAAACAAACAAAAAACCAAAAACTGAAACTAAAACAAAAAGATTTATTTTTAATAATTTTAATTTTGTTTGTGTCTTTTGCCCGTGTATTGGCATATGTATTGGCAGGTACCCACAGACGCCAGAGGCTTTAGATCCCCTGGGGCTAGAGTTACAGGCAATTGTGAGCAGCCTGAACTGGGGTCCTCTAAAAGAGCAGTGAGTTCTCTTAACAGCTGAGTCAGTTCTCAATCCATAAACCCCTCCCCCGCTACACTTTATTTTTTGAAAGAGTATCTTACTGAAGCAGCACACACATTATAAGCATAGACTGCTGCCATGCCCGGCTTTTTACATGTGTGCTGGGCATTCGAACTCTCAGGTCCTCATGCTTGCCTGGAAAACACTCTACAAGCCAAGCCATCTCTTCAACCACCCAAGCTCCAGCTTTTTATTTGATGCACCTGATAACCCGATCTGGCCTCCTTCTGACTGATTGGGATACCAGCTCTCAGCTTGGAAGCACAAGGACAAACAGGAGAAAGTACCGTACCTCACCTACATCAGGTGTCAAATGTTTCCAGGGGTAACTGAGTCAACCTGGGATGGCACGTTGTTCTGGTTGACTCCTTGTACACAGGGAAGGACTAAGAACTGGCTCATGAGTGCCATCAACAACAGACTCTGTAGCCACAAAGCTATGCTATAGTGCCTTCTGGGGGAAGGTAAGCATGGTTTCCCTAGTGGGCCCAAGCTTTGAGCCCCAGACTCCAGCCTGTGAGCTCTTGTGACTTTCCACATTGTTTCCACTGATAAAACCCTGAGTGGTGGTTCTCTCAAATGAGTTCCAGGGGACAGATTGGGGTCACCCCGCATACACAGCAAATTTGCTTAAGGAGCCCACCAGAGAAGAGCTGATTGCTCCAGGGGGAAGAGGTGATGGTGGACAGTTACTTGGGACGAGAGGATGAAAGATGGATCAGGCAAAGACAGACTTCCACTAACCCAGAGAAGCCTGTCCTGAGAGACCTCCTTCTAGTTATCTTCTCATAGTTCTCAGTCTACAATCTACCATCATGACTCATCCTGGCGTTATAGTCCCCTGTCCCTGTACATGGTCACAGGGGAGCAGCATCCCGAGGGGCTGTGGAGCCAAGATGGTTCCTGCCAACTCAGCACTTAAGCAGTGCATATAGTACCACAGAGACATGATCTCACTCCATTGAGCAATGGCCTGGGAATCTAAGCCCTGCTAGGCTGAACGGGGAACTAGGACTTCCTGAGAGAGAGGAAGTATCAACCGAGAATGCTTCTATTCTACCATGTTCCTTCTACCCTGTCATACATTCTGAAACCTCATAGGGCTCCCTGCACAGAGATTTTCACAAGAGTGTCCATATCATTCCAAAACCTGGTAGTCATCTCAGGGGTAGATTTCCTGAGCCCTGGGTAGGAAACCCAGGGTAGGTTCAGTGCCTTGGAGTTCATGCAGGCCTTAGAATGATGAAAAAGAAGATGTCACTCCAGGTGGGGCTGGCACATAAGGATAGTAGGAGATCCCAGCACGGTCTTGAGGTGAGAGTTGAATAGATAGTCTCAGAAGGGCAAGCCAAAAGACATTTAGCAGGGCTTGGGGTATAGCTCAGTGGTAGAGCACTTACCTAGCATGCATGAGGCCCTGGGTTCAATCGTCAGCCCTGAAACAAAATAAATGAAATAAAAGGCATTGAATTGAGGAACTCAGTGATGACAGCACCCACCCTGTCCTCAGCTGTCACTTCCCTCTACTCTGCATGACCCTGCCTTGCTTTTTTCTTGGCCAAAGGCTCTCCAGGGGAATGCCATTTGCCCATCTCTAGTCTGGGAAACATCCCAGAAACAGCTGGACAAGCAGGTAATTCCACAGTGGGCCCCTAAGTCTGGCAGATAATTCCACGGTGGACCCCTAAGTGTCCCTTCCTCTTTATTCTGGTCTGTTCCTTAGAAAACCAAAACCAGGATTCATTTAGTGTTGCTGTGGCAAATGTATTTTTTTTTTTCTTTTTAAAAAAGCAAGGTTCATAGAAAAAGCATTTCCACCTGTGATGCCTGGCTTGGGAGGGAATCTCAGATAAAGAAACAGATTGTAGTGTGTGCTGTGTAAGCAGCTCAGACAAGCCGCCTGGCTTCGGTATGTCCAGAGAGGCCACAAGCCTGCAGTTTCCCTGTCTCAGCAGAGAGGCAGGAACCTGTTAACCTGTCTTAGAAGCTAATAAAAAGATCGCAGTGAGATCATGTCTGTTAAAGGCCTTTGAGTTCCTGGAGCTCCCATGCTGTATTTCCTTATTGCTTACTCATCAAAATGATCACCCAGCTAAAAACTGCCTTCTTCTCCTCTTCCGGTCCCTGGTTTCCTTCAGCATTTCGGTCTGATGCTTCCTTTCCTTTGCATTTTGAAAAGCTGCCTTTCCAAAAAAAAAAAAAATGCTTAATTATTTTAAACGTTCTGTCTCAGAGTGAGCTGACACACCAGAGAGCCTTGTTCTGTGCAGAGTCCATTGTCTCTATGAAGCCTGTGCACTTCTGATGGCAGATAGGTCACTGAAGCTCAGGCTGAGGAACCCAGAGAGGTCACGTGGCTGTGAACAGTCAGTTGTATTTGCCTCCAGGTCATGCCTTCTAGTAATCACACTTGCATTTTCTAGATTATACTTTTCAGTGAACAGAGCAGCATATCTGCATTTCCTCAATGAGAGAAGGGAAGGCCTGGCTGAAAATTGGCCTTGAGTGGACTTTAAGACATGTCATTGATTTTTTTTTTTTTTAAATGCAAAAAACCCCAACCAGGCCACTTCTATGTTTTTTGGTTTTTTGTTTTTGTTTTTGTTTTAATCTTGACAGCCCATATGCACAGACCTAGTGGGAGGCCACCACATCATAGAGAGCTCCTTCTTAGGCATGAAAACCTCCACTGCACTGTTGGCATGGAGTGGATGAACAAGTGAACCTGTGAGCAGGACCCAGTCCCGAACCTGCTGATGACACTTTCAAAAACCTAGCCCTTTCTACAGCTGGCTGGGAGATGAATGGAAGCACGGAAAGGACAGCTGCCGCTTACTGAGCGGTTCCTATGGGCCAACCACGGTTCTGGAAACCGGCTAGTGCTAGATCTATGGTGGCAGCAGCTCGGCCCACACTTCTCCCAAACTCTCTCCTCCCCTTTTCCAATAAGGAAGTTGAAGTTCAAACTCACAACTGTAGAACTGGGACTAAAACCTAAAGCTCCCAAGTTTAGGGGTTCCGACCATCCCTTTGTCTGCCTTGGAGAAAAATAAAACGACATCATCCCACCCCCCCAAATAACGTTCTGGGCACACAGCTTTAATCCCAGCACTCAGAAGGCAGGGGCAGGTGGACCTCTATGAATTTGAAGCCAGCCTGGTCTACACAGAGTCTAGATCAGCTATATAGTGAGACCTTTTCTCAAAAATAAATAGATAATTTCTTGCTTAGTTAATAAACATTCTGTTGTACAGCCATTTCTCCATGGGCTTCTGGATGTCCTCTCTCTTCTGTGGATAGAGTGAGATTTATACTTTGGCTAGAAGGGTCAAAAGCACCTGGCCACATCTCTTTTCCTTTCCTGTAGAATTCTGGCAGTTGGAGATGCATACAGAAACAGGCAAGGCTTGTCAAGCAGGTTGCTTGTAGGACTGTGGGGAAAACACAAAGCCTGAACTAATAATGGTCTTGAATCATCTTAGGGGCTGCCAGCAAGACTACTGATGCTTGCAGCATGAAAACAAGACAGAAAATGCCACTTCACCATTTCTTGGCAAGGACCTGAAGACCTGCTAGTAGGGTCTCACTAACCCTCTATTGCTCTCAGCCTTCCATGTGGGCTTTAGAATAAAGAATCATTCCTGGGAGTGAGAGGAGTCTCGTAATGTCCAGATTTGAAGTACCCCAAGATTTTGATGAAACAGTACTTAATTATGTGTGGTGCTGGCTCAGGCTTCACTCACAATCTACCTGTTCTTCTTCTTCCTCTTCCCTCTGTCCCTCCCTCCCTCAGTCCCTCCATCCCTCCCTCCGTCCCTCTGTCCCTCCCTCCCTCCCTCCCTCCCTCCCTTCCTTCCTTCCTTCCTTCCTTCCTTCCTTCCTTCCTTCCTTCCTTCCTTCCTTCCTTCCAGCAGGATCTCTTTATATAGTTTTGACTGTCTTGGAGTGTGCTATATAGACCAGGCTGGCCTTAAACTTAGAAATCCTCCTATCTCTGCCTCCCAAGTGCCGGGGTCAAATGTGTATACTATCATACCTAACTATCTACCCACTTCCAGGGTGTGTTTTTCACACTTCTCCAGGTGGGGAGTGACGTACCTCACACAGATAACCAAACAGCGCCAGAGCCCTGATGCTGGTCATGCTTCTCTCTGTATCTCTCTTACTTTCTCATACTGTTTGTTTTTTTTTAATCCCGAATCTTGCTGCTTAGTCAGGCTGGACTTGATCCTCCTGCTTCAGGTACAGGAATACCAGTATCACAGTTAGGTACCACAATGCCCAGCTAAGGGGTAAGGATTCAGACCCCTGATGAGTACACCAATTTCTTCACGTAGCAGTGACTGAGGTTGTTTCTGGCCACTGTGTGGCTTCTTCCTGGGGAGTCTCATATGGCACTTGAATTCTGACTGGGACTTTATATGTGTTGCCTCATCTGTTCTCTGATGCCACCATGGGGGCAGTTCTCCAGCTCTCCTGTTCCACATTCAGAATGGCTGGAACAAATTGCGTGGGAATTTACAATGCTCTCAGAGTTTAGTGAGGTGGCGTGGTGCTCTGTGTCCTGGCTGAACTCTATGATGCTTTTGAATGCACGAGTCTGGATTCGGAGTTAGTGTTTTTAAAGAGGTCTTCAAGGTGGAGTGAAATCATTGGGATGGGCCCATCCATTCTGATCAGTGTTCTTGCCAGTCGAACACACAGAGACACCAGGGATGCTTGAGCACGAGAAAGACAGTACAGGGACAGTGAGAAGTGCCATGTATAGGCAGGCCAAGAGGAGAAACCCTACTGCCACCTTGGGCTTAGTATTGGAGAGCTTAGATCCCTACTGCTGTGGCCAGGCCTCTGGTGATAGGTTGTGGTGCCCCAGGTCAACAAAGATACTTAGGCAATATCAGAGGTTAAAGCCAGGATCTCTGGCTTTGTTTTCATTTCATTTCCATTGCAAATGATACAAACAGAATCCACAAACAACAATAGGCTATTAGGTCAGGGCTACAAGTTACTGAGCTCATTAGCATTGGGAGCTTCTAAAACTCTGGTGTGGTACCTCATAGTCTTCACTGGCATTATTTCCATTTGGCAGGTGTCACACTTAGTTCAAGGACACCAAGCACCTTGTACCAGGGACCTAGATATTTCATATGAGGGCTGAATTTGAAGCCATTACTTGGGCTGTGAATTTGGAATTTGAAGCCATTACTTGGGCTGTGAATTTGCTCACCATATTATAGCATATTCTGTTAGAGCTAGTCTGGGTGACTGACCTTGTTTATGACCACAGCATGTTACAGAAATGGAAAAAAGGTATCCATCTACACCCAGCCTGGAAGCCGTGTCTTTACACAGCAGCTTCAGGTTGAGCTTGCACTTGCCACTCTTCCAGCCCCTGAAGGAGGGTCCTAAGATGTGCTTGTTAGGGCTATAGATATAGCTGTGGCTGTGGCAATGAAGATCTGCTCCCCACCCATATTCAATGCCATCAAAGCCCATATCTAGACCAGTCCAGTAGTATTACTGAGTATTACTATGTACTATGTACAAGTATTTCTATGCTTGCCCTGCACATAGCTACTCTGCCTCCAATGCTGTGATGGTCAGAGAAGGCATTGTGGCATAGTGAGGACTCCACCACCACCTCGTGTTCTCTGTCTAAAAGGGAAGACTCTACTCTGCAGGTCATTTGGTAATGAAACCTCTGCAGAAGATGAAAGCAGGTCTACCACACAATGGAGCTAAAGCCCAAATGTCAGTAGAACCTTAGTTCTACTGTTGGATTTTTAAAAGAATGTCCATCTCATAGACCCCACTGTTAGATTAAACACTGTTATCATCATTACCATCATCATCATCATCATCATCATCACTTTTATTCTTCTCTATAGACATCAGACAGGATTGCTGGCCAAGTTTCATGGTGTTTTAATACTTTCCAAAGAAATTTAGACCACTATCTATTTTCTTCATTAGCTGTTATGACAGTCTCTTAGGTTCAGAGATGTCAAATGAGTTGTTATTTGCACAACTTGGCAGAATCTACATTCTCCTCCTGGAGAGGGAGGAGGGAATGTAGGGAGGAGGGAACAACAAGCAGATACCACTTGTGGTATGAACCCCTTCTCACGCTTAGGTTTCACGTATCTTCTACAGACCAGGGCTTCCATGCGTCTATTCTATAGGTAAAGAGATTGTGATTCTGGGGGCAGTGGTGGATCTCGGGTCACATAGCCTATGAATCACTCCTGCAGGTGAGGGAGAGTATGCCCTGACTTCTGTGCCTTGGCCTAGGTGCTCCTGTGACTGGAAGTTTGCACACACAGGTGCACTCACACGGGCAGCTCTGCAGGGACTTTCAGGAAATGGGGTTGTGGAGTAATCCCCAGGTGCTCTTGTGTTCCTTGTTTCCTCAAGCTGAAACTTCAGGCCAGGGGACAGTTTGTGCAACCTAAGGACAGATACATTCTTAGGCCTTGGCCCTGGTGTCTAATTTCCTGGCACCAAAATTCCAGCTGACTGGTCAAAGCCCAGTGTCCCAAACAGGAGTAGGGCACATGTAAACCAGAGCAGCAGGGAGTGCACATGCATGTAAAGGACCCAACAGGAACAAGGAGTGGCATGATGGCTGGCTGACCTGAGGGTCATGGGGGCTGTAATTCATGTAAATATAATCATTTAGCACCTTTTGTACCAACCGTAGAAAGCTTCCTGCTTTCTGTTTTATTTGATCCAGGCTTTGGGGAAGACAGCTGTTGTAAGAAATATTTTACACATTGGCAAGCCTGAGGCTTGGCATAAGAAAGTAAGATACAGACCCAAGAAGACCAAAGGACTTAGGACCCCAGGTGCAAAGTGCAAGGTCTACTTGGACTTTTGGGATGAGGGACATGTGTCTCTGTAGTCATGTGTCTGTAGTTTCCCTAGTGGGAACACTGATCAGCTAGAAGACGTGGGTACCACGGAGCCTCATAAACACCTTATGCCATCCTCATAACTCACTCAGCGTTGGGTACTATGGAAACAGGCACTTTGAGGGCATCAGTGAATAATCTGAGGCTGCCTAACTTGCATAACGCTGCAGAGATCGGAATGTAGCATGTGGCCAGTGTTCTCATGGTATGCCCTTGTCACATAAGCTTTCAAGGCTGAAGATTGGGAGGAACAAGGTGAAGTGAGTGAGTCTAGGCCTGGGTGTCTGTCTCTCTGGGCTCTGAAGGAGGAGGGAAATGGAGGAGATATACATAACCAGAGCATAGCTATCCATGGTAATCGGTGATTCTGTATATGATCCCCTGAATACTTTCCTCCACGTATTTTCATCCTGTTCATGCAAGAAGTGGGTGTTTATGAAGATACTCCTGAACTTCAGCTGTAGGCTGGGCCTGTGGCAGTGAAGGGGCACAGGACTTGCTCTTGGAGAAGCCTTTGGCATTGCAGACCCCCCCAGGGAAGGAGTCAGGAAGTATCACTTTAAACTCTTCCACGCATGTCTGTTAAACTGCTTGCCACTTGTAGGGAAACGGTGGGAAGGTGAGGACCTTTGTCAGCACTTGGGCTAATGCGTCAAGCTCTGGCAGCCCCAATATGCTCAGCTCCCAGAGAAGACCTCTATGGAGCTGATTTCCAGGCAAGAAATGGATTTCACCACACTGTCCTCATGCTCGCCTCTTGTGAGATTCTGCTGGCTCCTACCCTCCCCCACAAGCACGAGTAGTTCTCAGAAGGCTCTCTTGTATTCTGCAGCTTGCCGTTTGCAGAATAATGTGCTTCCTGGAAACCTTCCCCATTCTTTCCTGCTTCACAGCTCTCTACCGTTTCGCTACAAGGAATCATTATAGGCAGACATTCTGGTGTCTTCGCTCATGTCCATCTCAACCCTAATTACTGCAATTTGCAAGTTGGAGGAGCCTGATTCCATAAAAGGTGGCCTTATTTGTCCCAAGGCATCAGCTGAAGAGTGGTAGCCAAGCTCCAGCCTTGGAGGCCAGGCTTCTATGGCCCTTCTGGTCTTCTGCCTCCTGGAGGGCTGTAGATAGGAGACACCCTTCCTGGAAAGACAACAGTTTAGGGACACAACAGATAAGGCCAGGCGGGTGTGCCTGGTCGGCCCAGAATAAAAGGCTTACCAGGAGAAGTTTCTTCGGAATCCACCTTCCTTGAGGTGGGTCCTGCCGATAAAGATGCCTTTGAAGTTCCGTTGGTGGCAGATAGCATCTCTGTGGCAGAGCCTGTCACCAGGGAGCCTTCTGGATGGATGTCCCCAGATAGCCAGATCATCAGGCCAAAGATAGAGAAAAAGAACACTTATCTAGGAGGGCCTCTGCAGGACTGACTTTAGGTACTTCCTTCCTGTCAGCCCACTTCTGGAGTCTTCTCCACTTTGCAGATGCAGAAACTGAGGCATGGGTCACCGCTAGAAAGTTCCATTGAGAGCATCACTATTTGCAGTAACTGGAGCACTACTGAATGTGGGGTTTCACATGGAACACATACTAAAGCGAAGCACTGTGCTGCATTCTGGGAGCACAGAAACAGATACCACACTCTTTCCCAGAGAAAATTCTCAGTCTCCTGCTTGCAGAGAGCTTAGATGGGCCATTGGGCCATCGTGGCCAAGGGGTTCTGGGGACAGGGAAGCTTACAGAGGAGCCCACAGTTGGACTTGAGATTCTGAGAGAGAGGTAGAAGGAAGGCAGGAAACAGTGACCCAAAACCAGGCTCTCGTGGGATCATTTAAATTTTGGCTAAGAGTAGAGAGTAAAAAGGAATTTACATAAAGGCAGAGGAGGACAAGAGTGACTTTTACAAACCTGAGTCTCTGCATTATGGAGACAATATTGAAGTTTCATTCCCAGCCCTGAAGAAACACAGACATACAAGGGGTTAGGGGTGGGGGAGCTATGGGGAGGACCTATCTGGGACAGAAATGGGTGCATTGGAAAGCCCTGACACAGAGAATCCTTCCACAAAGACATCATTACCTCCATCCCAGAGGCTGGGCTTAGGTGACCTCTGAGAATTCAAGCATGCCCCTTTGTCCCTGACCCAGAAATGAAGTCCCCAGCAGGCTCTAGAAGAGCTTCCTGGGAGGGTGAGAGGCCTGGAAAACCTTTAGGGTAAGCTGTGCTTGTTTCTGGGGACTGGTGGGGCATGCATGTTGGGTTGGTTACAGGCAGGATGTTTTTATAGGAAGGACTGTTCTCCTGCTGATGGCAAAGGCACAGGCAGAAACAGGGAAGGATCCTCCCCTGAGTAGAAAGCCAGACCTGAGGCCTCTCATAGAAGGTAACCTGTCCATGATTCGGGCTGTGGACTGGAGACCAAAGTTTAGCTCCCTGTGGCCTTAAAGAAGGGTGGAGGAGGACCTGATCTTGGGATTAGGCTTACAAACACTAGACACTAGACCACTGAGTTCCCCAGATCCTGATCTCAGTCCTGGTACTGGGCACAAAGGTGTGAGGTCAGCCCCAAGGAGGATGTGAGCTTCACTGTGTGCACTCCAGACAGAACCACAAAGTCTGCTCCTATTGAAGAAGAAGCTCAGACACCTGCATGGGCACTCTGGGAAGAGTTTACCCCCATAATTCCAAGCTTAGATGGAGGTATCTCCTAAGTAAGGAACAACATAATGGCAGTACCTCTCCTGCTCTAAAGATGGAAACGTAGAGGATTTCAGGTTCTCTGGTTCTTTTCAACACCAGCTTCCTCTGTGAAGATAGGAGATACGCTCATGGTGGTTCTCAGGTGCCCCAAGGCCACAAAGCTGCCTTTTTGAAAAGTAGACAGGAAAAGTCTGCCTTTCTCCAGCCCTACCCCCCCAAAAAAAGGAAAATTATCTGTACCTTAAGGTCCAAGTATTCTAGAAGGGGTCAAAAGAAAAAGCAAAGAGCAGTTTCTTGCAAGTTGCCTTTTGATATGATCCATCTTGTCACCTCCACCAAAGCACAGCGGTCAGCACACTAGCAGGCTTCCTGTTTTATAAATAAAGTTTTATTAAGACACAACCATGCCCATTCTCCTGTATTTTCTCTATGTTGATTTATTGCTTCAAGGGCAGATGCCAGTCATGGCAGAGAGCTTGTGCCCTATAGGGACAGATACCTGTCTGTCCCTTTAAGGAAAACTCGCCAGCCCTGCTGTTAACTGCAATTCTGACCCCGAGGCTGAGCTCTTCTTTGCAAAAGAAGTACTTGCCAGGCCATTTCTCATTTATTATTATTGCCTTGATTTTCAGACTGGGCCAGTGAGACCAGGGCCATTCAGGTGAGAGAGCAGCTGCCATTCACATGAGGTCTCCCTGATCCCACAGGCTAAGTTTAACCCTGTATTTCTGTGTCACTGCCCCAGCCAGACCCAGCCTCAGCAGGTAGCAGTCCAGGCCCACTCTGCCTGGATAGGTTTTCCAGAGGACATCATTGTTCGGGGATTGCTGGATGAGAGCTAAGGTTTTAAGAGCATGCAACATGTCTCTTTCCATGGAGTATCTGAAGCCTCTGCCTGGCCTGGTATATAAGTTACTTTAAAAATTTTTTTGTGTGTCTTTTATTACTGTGACGGTATACCTAACAGAAGCAAAGTGAGAAAGGAAGGGTTTATTCTGGCTCACCATGGTGAAGAAAGCGTGATAGCAGGACCACGAGGTAGCTGGTCACATTTGTATTTGCAAATCGGAACCAGAGAATGACGAACACGGGTCCTCTACTTGCTTTATCTTTTTCATTTAGTCCAGAATCCTGACTCGTGGCCTGGTTCTGCTCATATTTAGGGCGAGTCTTCCCCCGTCACTTAACCCAGTCTAGAAACTCTCTCACAGACATTCTGGAGGGTTGGCTCCTAGGAGAGTCTAGATCCTGGTATATCAGCAATTAATATGAACCACTGCATCTGGCATCAAGCAGGATCCCAATAGCGCTTTATGACTGGAAAGAAGACTCTAGCAAAGGAGACAGCCAGAGCCCTTCGGGGTTGAATACATGAGCCCAGCTTCTGGAACCCATGCCAGCATGCCATGTGACCTTGGACAGGGAACCCCACTTTCTGTTCTTCAGTTTCTTCATCTAAAAAGTGGGGTAAGCCTAGCACTGATAACACCACGAGAGATACGGGCATGGCAAGTGGGTCATGTGCAGGAAACATTCTTGACATATTGCCAGACTGACAAGAAACAGGCTCTTACAGGCTCAGGGGCATTTGCCACGGAGTCCCTAGAGACAAAGAAGGAAAGGGGAAGCGGCAGTGCGGTTCTGTGATAGTCTTGACAGAGGAAATTCCCAGCAGGTGACAGGGTTAGAGATGGGATAGCAAGCCTCTCCTCACCTGTTCGGCTCTTGAGAGAGCCCGCCTCACAGCGGTTGTCCTCTTGTGTGAAACAGGGAGAGGCAGGTTGTCTGCTGTGGATTCCTCTGCAGCTGCTGCCGCAGCACCCCCAACACTGCCGTGGCTCCAGCCAGACCTGGAAGCTGCACCATGGGGCCAAGTTCCACCGTTGACACCCCCAGCACTGGTCAGGTGCTTCCTTTGCCCCTTGTTGGGAAGTTACTTCCGCTGGCCGGCTTTGCCACTTTGGAGGAAGTCACTGGACTGAACAGGCAAGCAGTAGTCAGGGAACCCCTTGCCATTTGCCAGTTACGCACAGAGCTCTGCCTCGTTCCAAAAGCTGCTATTGAACTGTGGCCTAAACAAATGAAGGGGGACTCCTACCTCCTGCTCTCTTGGCCCTTGGAGGTTTGGAGAGAAGGCACTGTTGTTTTGCACGAGTTGGAGCTGCCCAGCCCAGCTCCACACAGTTTAATCGGTTTTAAAATGTTACTGTATCAGGGTACCAGCCTGAGAATCAGATACCTTTATAGAGGAAGGCCTAGACATTGGTGCCTTTGAGGCCCCAAGGTGACTCTGATGTCAGAAGGGTGGGACACTTGCCTGTGTGTCTACCCTTGCTGTACATGCCCTTGCTGTATGTTATATGTACTTGATCTGGAAAAACCTGAGAGAAAAATCAGCCCCTCCAGGAGACCTAAGCCATGAGAGCAGCAGGGGAAACGACCAAAGCGGAAGAAGGCTCCAGAATTGCTGGGCTGTATGTTTACCCCTCCACATTCCTAGAGAAAAGGTTCCAGACGGCCCCCATTTATGGACGGGAGAACAGTGGAGGTTTATGAGATAAACTGAATATGCCCCGAGGCACAGAACTGGTCAGCTTAGGGGTAGGACTAGAGTTAGGTTAAGGTGGCAAAGTGCTCACCCCTGGTTTGGTTGTCTCTGCCTGTATTTTGTGCAGACCGCAGTCCGCTGGGATTCTAGTATGAGCTCAAATCCCACCTGAGCCCCAACTTACAGGAAACCAAAATTCTCTATGCCCTCAAGCACCCCAGCAGAGGCTGGTCTGAGTTACCTTTCTGAAAAAGGCTTAGCTTTGTGCAGCTCAGTCTAGAACTCATGGCGAGACCTCTCTGCGAGATTTTCTGGGAACATTTGTGAGAATCGGTTAACATTTGATCACATACAGGTCTGGCTTTTCCTACTCCTATCTGAACACTGGGAAGGAAGGAGAGGCCCGGACCTCTCAATGCTGAGGCCATCAGAGAGGGTTAGATCCACTGAGCACTGCCGGACTCAGCAGGCAGCCATGGCCCACGCATGACTCCACTCTCACCCACGTTCTGCTTTCTCTCCTGTGTCTGTGTGGAGGTTAGAGGACAACCTAGAGTGCCATATTCAGGAACGCCATCACTTCCTCCGAGACAGGATCTCTCATCCCTCTGGAGCTCACTAGTTATGTTAGACTGGCTGGCGCGGGAACCCCTAAGATGCCCCAGTTTCTGCCACCCCAGGGTGGGGATTATGTGTTTGCACCACCATGCCCAGCAAGATCCCTTTCTTTGACTTGCTCTTTGATGCTTCCTGAATTGGTCCATTTCACATGTACTGAATTGTTTCTAGGGCTCTGAGACTGAGTCTCACATTGTCGTCTTCATGTATTTTTAAAAATTATTTCATTATTTTATGTGTATGAGTGTTTTGCCTACATCTATGTCTGTGTACCACATGTGTGCCTGGTGCTTGTTTAGGTTAGAAGAGGCCATCAGATCCCCCGGGAATGGAGTTATAGGTGGTTGTGAATGTCAGTGCTGAAAATCAAACCCAGGTCCCCTGCAAGAGCAAGACATGGTCGTAACCACTAAGCCAGCTTCCTAGCTCATCTCTTTCATTGTTATTGCGCTTTTAGCAGTAAGTATTGTCATTGCCATCATAGTTATCTTTGCTATTATTTATTGAGCCAACAGGGTTGCAACGGCATCACACTCCAGAGAAAGGAAAATGATGAGAAAAGGAAATCAATAGCCACCCCCTCTGGGCTAATTGGATTATTTCAGCTATCCACTATATTCCATCCACAATTAATAGTCGCGTATGGGTACAGAGGTAGAGCATTGTTCGTGGTGTGTTTTTCATCTGATCATGTTTATATCTTAAACGTTCCTTATTCCTATTAAAGCACATTACACATACTCGTTTCTCTCCGTGTGTTGTGGTTGGTTACACTGACAGTTGGCAATCAAAGGGCGTCAATTTGCTCTTAGGCCCCAGGGGACCGTGCATATCTTCTCATGTAACTTTTCTCTTCTTGGAAATCATTTGGACACATTCTCAGCAGAAGGCTTATTGAGTCCAAGGCCACAGTTTTATGACTCTTGACCCATATTGCCAAATTACTTTCAAATAGGGCTGTTTACACGGCCTCTGCTAATAGGCGGACATGCCAGTTTTACCACCCATCAACACTGACTCTTATTAGCTTTTTTAAAAATGTAGTTTAATAGGTGCAAATGGTCTCTTTTTAATTCATATGTATTTTTATCTAGAGAGGAGCTATTCCCTCACCCTCCCCATCCCCCTCTGCTTGTTTACCAACTCCCTTTGGGAATGCTGACACCGGCTACTTCCAGAAGCAAGTTCATTATTTTCCATGTGAATTCCTTCAAGATGAGCCAATGGCAGTGCAGCCTTGACTTCAAGTGAGTGAACTTCAAACACTGAGCCTTAGTGCAACATCCTGATTTTTTTGACTGTCTTCAGAGCTTGAAGGCTAGGACCGAAACAGCCTGCTCCTTACCTGTTGAAGGTTGGCCCTCGGTCTCCAACTTTCAACTTAGTGCTTGGTTCTCTTCCTCCCTCCCACCCCCAGCTTCATCTGATGAGCAAGACAGGATTTTTCTGCAGAAAATCTTTGAGATACACCTCCTCAACTATTTTGGGGTTTCTTACCTTGGGAGAGAGGGTGTGTGTGTCCCATGTCTTCCTGTTAAGACTATTTTTTTTATTTGAACAGTTGTTTGCTTTTCTAGACAGCTTTCTTTGATTTTTTTTTTTCTCTCACTGCCTCACCCACAACATCCTGTGGGCTTGAGGCTTCTTCAGGGCCTTGTCTCGCTCTCTGCCCTGAGGCAACCTGGAGCTCCCTCATCTCTTTAGCTGGAGTCCCTATAGCAGAGGGAAGGGCCACACTAGTTGGAAGAAGCCAGGGGTAGCATTTCTAGACTTTGGTTGCCCCAAGGAAAGGGTGGAGCGTGCCTGGGTGGGTAGCAAGGCCCACATTCACCTGACTGGACATGAGAGGAGCTGGAATTTCAGCTGAGATTTGTGGAGTTTCCCTCTGGTGCTGATTCAGCCAGCCCGTCAGAGCAACACAATTCCTCTCGATGGCTTGCTTCCTCATGAATGATCTTTCTTGGATCCCTCCTGGGCTTCAGCGTTTATGCCTTTGCATTTCTCGGTTTGAGGGAGGGTCTCGGGTAAGCAGGTTGGTATGAACTGTACCCAAGGCTTTTCTTGAGCTCCTGATCCTCCCGCCTCTACCCCGCTCGCATTTTGTATGCTTTTCACGTGAGGTGTATATTAATATTGCATATGTATTTATTCCTTCAAGATAGCCAATGGCAGTGCGGCCTTGATTTCAAGGGAGTGAACGAGCTTTTGTGTGAAACTGCTGATTTTTTTTTTTTTTTGACTGATTGTGATTGAAAAGACACGTGAGAATCAAGAGGAACTTAGGAATCGCTGCGTAGCATAGGTCCTGCTGTGAACACGTGACATTATCTGTAACGCACGCTCAAATCTGCCTTACACAGACTCCTCCAGCCTTATTTTATTCTGCCATTGGAGATGAAGGAACTTCTTCTTCAAAACCGGTGATCACGTGGTGAACTCCAAACTGGAGGCTGAGTGGCTTCCATGAGTGATTTCTCTAGGACTGATCTCTTCTTGGGTGCGAGGCACGCCTGGCTTCCTTCCTTTCCTGGGCCGAGTCATAGGTTGATGGTTGACCCAGGGTCACTTGAGAGCATTTGCATTTTCTAGAACTCATTTTCATTCTTTTTTTTCTTTTTCCTTCCTCACTCCTCCCTAGCCCCTTGTGTATGTTTGTGTGTATCGGGGTGTCATGAAACTACTTGGAGGAGTCCATTTGTGGGGCACAGCTTAAAATACACAAGTGGATTTGGAAATAAAACAAAACCTGCCAGTAAGTTCTTATCTGTGTTGCTTAGTGTCTCATTCTCCATCTTAGACATGTTAACCCTGCAGGGACCCTGGGCTGGATTCCACCGGCAGAGCAGCACAGCCCTGGTATGTGAGGCTAGGAGATTCTGTTCTTAGGGAAGTATTATGTGGGGGTTCGCTCTCCCTCTGCTGTGGATTAGACCTTCCACTTGACATCCTATTTGCTCTGTTCAACAGGCTTTAGGGATGAAGAGTTAAAGGACTTTCTTTGAGTTGTGAAATCCTGTTTGCCTGGAGTGTGAGCCTTTTCTCTAGGGCTTAGGCCTTGGCCTATGTAGGCTGACCTGTGGCTCCAGCTTCATCCTCTTTTCCCTGTTGAGTGAGCGTTGATGATATCCTAGCTTCCTTGAGTCTTTTTTTTTTTTTTTTTTTTTTTGTTTTTTTGAGACAGGGTTTCTCTGTGTAGCTTTGCGCCTTTCCTGGAACTCGCTTTGGAGACCAGGCTGGCCTCGAACTCACAGAGATCCGCCTGGCTCTGCCTCCCGAGTGCTGGGATTAAAGGCGTGCGCCACCACCGCCCGGCTTCCTTGAGTCTTTAGTGAAGTGGAGGATGGCCATTTGAAGTTGATGCTTTCTTAAAGCCCCCCAGCCCTCTGATACAAATGTAGGCCCTATCTACACGACTAACCGGCTAAATGAAGGATGCTTTGGTTCCAGTGAGATGCTGTGCTCCACTTGCTTCATCTGCCTTGAATCTCCAGGAAAGCCTCCGAGAGAGTGTGTGAATCTCTAGGGATTTGTGGCATTTGCTTGGAAAGTGCAGCAGGAGAGGCCTGTGACCTGGGTTCTTTTCTTCCTTTCTATCTGTTTTTCTCTTCTTTTCTTTCTTCCTTCTTTTCTTTCTTTCCTTCCTTCCTTTCTTTTTCTTTCTTTCTTTTTTTTTTTTTCCCCCTGAGACAGGGTTTCTCTGTGCAGTCTTGACTGTCCTGGAACTCACTCTGTAGACCAGGCTGGCCTCGAACTCACAGAGGTCCATCTGCCTCTGCCTCCCAAATGCTTCCCAATGCCTGGTCTGACCTGGGATCTTAATGACACTGGCATCCACTTACTGCATTATGTGTAAGGTGATTACTCTGTGTTCAGTCCCTACAAACGATTTAAGGTGCCCGACTCCTTGCCCCATGTCCCCGAAAAGCCCCAGGCTCAGAGAGGTGCACTCTGCTCTGTGTACCTGATGTCACGCAGGAAGGAAGTAGTGAGGACTCTGCTTAAAGTCTGAGCTGCACTGCCTCCCTGCGACATGTGTCACCTACTACCTAACACTGACATCAGGGTTTGCCCTGGACTTTGGTTCTTTGAGCTGTCATCCCTGCCTGCCACCTCTCCTGGCCCCAACAGTTGGCTGTTGAGGTACTCCCAGTGCAGGGACATACAATAACATGCCAAAGGCAGCAGTGTATTCTGGAATACCCTGTACTTTTTAGCTCTGTGACGTCACCTCTTTCATAACTGCCTCAAACAAACATCACCCTTTTCTCACTGTCCTCCCTACATTTGTTTGTGCAAACCCCGAGCTTCTCTCCATCTCCCTTTCCCAATAGCCCACATGTCTCCAAGTGTCATCCTCAGAAAGGAGGTCATTCAGAGGGCTTGGGGTTCTTAACTGAGGGTGTCCCTTTTGGTCCATGCCTTTTCAGCAGGGAAGCTGAGGCTGCCAGGGTCTGGATTTCCCCAAGGCTGGTTCTGCTCCGACAGAACTATCTTCTCCTGATGAAGGCTCCTGGTTACTCCCAAGGCCCTGTCTGCTTCAGGACCATGGAAGCCTAGGCATCCAAAGCAACTGTGCACAGCTCAAGGGGTGACTTTGTCATTACCTTCTTTCCGGAGCCTTGATAGTTTCCTATCACCATCGGATCAAGTCTCCAAAGCAGATTGGCTTCGGTGGACTGTCCACATGGACCACAGGAGCATCATGGTTCACAGTCTTAGTCATGGAGGCTGTGGGTCTGGAATGCTTCCACACTTTGCATTTTTGGACTGTCACATGAAGCCAGTGTTGTGGTTCACTGAGTAGCAAAGTAAGGGCCTGGTTTACTAATGCAAATGCCATGTACATCTTCTATTCTTCCCCTTCTTTCAGACCATGTAAATCACAGGTGCCTCCTCCAGGAATTTTTATATGAGTAGTTTAGTTGTTACCTTCACCATTAAATTGTAAGCATTATACTGCCAGATGTCCACTATGTATCATGCACCAAGCATCGAATCATCATGGCCCGTCCTTTATGCTATAGCAGGTTCAGATGTGACTCCCTTGTCCAACCAGTACATGATTACAATTAATCGTCTGTCCATGCCGTCATCATGGACTCACACGAGGAAAGTTTTGTTCATGTTATTTTCTGAATTGGGTGCTGGGGGAACAAAGATAGGCCACCTGGGTCTCTAATGACCTAGAACTTACGTACACACTAAAACAAACTTGAGTATTTGCACACTTCTCCTAGCTCCTGCTCACTGATCACAGTTTTGTGCCTTGAATCCCAACCCCTTGTCCACACGTTGCTCCCCCATCTAGGAATGTTGCCTGCCCTACTGGGCTTAGAGCCTTTATCTGGTGGCACAGAGCCTTGAGCACCCATCATTAAAAACAAACAAGCAAACCCTGGTTGGCCTGTAACTTACTATGTAACCCAGGCTGACCTGAACTACTTATTCTCTTACCTCGACCTCCTGAGTGCTGGGATTACAGACCTGGGCCACCATACTGGGCTCATGAGAACCTTTCTCCTATATGCTAGAATCCTTCAGAGGTAGATATGAGTGTGTAGATTAATAAGCAGGATGCTTGTTCTGGGGTACATTGGTGTCAACGATTGTGAATCTCAAGGAAGGAATCAAGATCGGATGGAGATGTCAAGGTGTAACAGTGATAGAACCAAGCCCAGGCCCAGAGCTGTGCACAGACCAGACTAGAATACCCCTTGACAACTGTCTTGAATTGTGATGGGAGTTGGTCAGTGACTATGTCGCCTTGCCTAGAAGGATACTTGAGTTTGACCAAGGTCACTATATTCAGCTAAGGCTGTCTCCAAAGAAGCTGACAGCTGAGTGTCAACTAGTTGTACTCAGTAACTTCTTTTAATGATGGATGGATGGATGGTGCCTAGCACATTATAAGCCCCTAGAATTTGGGGAAATGGACTCATCTAATCTTTATGGAAACAGTGTGTGTAATTCATTCACCAAGTGCTTACTATTTGGACAATGATATACTGAGCGCCTCATACATCCTCATCGTGGCTACAACTAGGAGTTTATAATCTAGGATTTTGAGGTGGATGGTGGTTCAACACTGGCTTCCTGGAAAAGTCAGCCTTTAGTCCAGAGATGTGACTTCCTGGAGGATGTGCTTTTTGCCAACACTGGACTCAGTGTTTGCTTGGCTTTCTAGAGGACAATTTCTTGAGATGAGGTGTAAATGAGTATGTGAGGTCTCTCAGGGGGTGGGAATCTCCATCACAGTCCACCTGATGGTGCACCTGTGCACCATGGGAAACTCCCTGCTAAACTTACATTAACTGTTGTTTGAATTCCCAGTAGCCTGGAACTTCCCCAGGCGTCCCATTGGCTCTGTGACTTTTCATCACTTGAGTAATTGGAGGATGGAGCAGAATGGAAATAATCTACACACATTTCTTCTGTGAGTCACCAAAAACTACAGCCCAGGGTGTGTGCAACTGCTTGACTTACTTTTCCTGTATGTAAATGAGCTGTCATTACAGTTCAGTAGGTCTCTACCTACTGAATATGATTATTCTACACAGTGAATATGAGATCATTGACGTTTACATCTGAAAGAGACACAGAGATAACCTGGTCCACCTGCCTTCCTTTGCAAGAGCCCTGGTGGGGAGTGCTTGGAGAGGTGCAGGACCTGTGTGATTCTTTGGGAAGTGTTTGTGGGTACATTCTGCCCCATTTTCCAGCTCTTGTCTTTGCCCAGACGTAGCAGGAAGTAGCTGATGTCTAGTGCAGGGTGGGTTGTTTTTATCTACACAAGTCACCCAGGTGATCGGAAAAGCTTTACGGAAAGCAATGGCTTTGATGTTCTGGGTGACAAGCCCTAAGTGTGCTCACAGGAAGGGAGGTTTTGAGGTTGGAGAAATGAAACTACTTTGGGTGGTGACTTCATCATTTAACACCCTTATGGTAGGAAGGTGCTTATAAAGGAAAGGTAAATGCAAGTGTAGGTATGAAAAGGAAAGTCTGAGGTGGATGACTATGAAATTACATGGTTCTAATGGCTCAGGAAAATCTTCCGGCACCATAGACCTTCCAGAAGCCTTCTTCCTCCCACACCTCAACCACATCCTTAGTTTCTTAGTGAGAAACTATCTTACAAGCATGTTTACACCTGTTATCTCCTCCATCCTTCACACATGATATTATGCTGACCCATGATGCCTGATCAGGGAGCTTGTCTTGGAAACCAGAGGTCTTGTATCAAAAATATCCTTCCTTCATAGGACCATGGTGATCCTCACTGACCCTTTTGGGGGTATCCTGTCTTTCAGATCCCAGTTTCTAGAAGCTACACCTTCCCGTGCCCCTCCTAGTCTCTCCTCTGTGGAAACCTGAGGTGCTGTTCCTGAGCCTTCTGAGCCTTGGCTTCTTGAGCTCTAAAGTGGAAATATAACAGTCCCTGCCATTCTCTTTAGGTTCCTTTGTGGAGTAAAGCACTGAAGAAAGCCTAAATTGAATTTCTTGAAGGCGACTTTCCTTGATGGCTTTTCCAACTGTGCTGAGGTGTCAGAGACATATGAACTCACCTCTCAGTGATCGAATTGTTAACACCCTTAGGTATTATCAAGGATACTAGTTTTGTCCTTTGGAACCAGGTGTGTCCCCCTTGTGGCCTATAGGCCATCTGAGTCTCAGGATAACTGTTAATGTGGTCCATCACTTTTGTAGATGACAGCATCCTATTGCAATATCAAAGAGTTGGACAGCTCTGTAAAATTTAGACCACCTGTCTTCTGAAAACAGGAAGATGTGCAATGATTGACAGCTGTGGACCAGGAAAGAAGCCCAATGCTGTATGGGATTGATCACTGCTTCATGCTCAATGCTGGTTCACACAGTAATGTATTAATTTCCTTTTTCTCTTTTGTATTTAAAACAAAGCAAACATCTTGGTCCATTTTCTTTTTCAAGTCCTTTTTCAGTAAGTATCTAAGTCTCAGAATACTTGAGGTTTAGTAATTTCTCAGGGAAAGATGTTTGTTTAGGCTTGTGTTTCTGGGCTTTGGGAAGTCCATGGTTGAGCAATCGTATCTGCCTTATAATAGCGGAGAAGTTGGAAGGTGAAGCAGGTGCATTTGGAAGATAGGGGAGTAGGGTTAGCCTTGCTTCTAACAACTGAGCACCAGGATAGCCAACACTCACTTACCTTTGTGAGAATTAACCTCCTTCTCTAAGAAATCTGCTTATTAGACAGAAGAAAGAAATGAGTGACAGCAATTAGATGCTGAGAATAATAAAGTTCTTATCAAACCGCTACTGAGAGCCAGGCATTGTGTTATTCTGCATGTTACTCTGCATCCAAGAAGGTAACTGCTGGCGCTCTCTCTCTCTCTCTCTCTCTCTCCCCCCCACTCACTCACAAAGTAGGACTGGAGAAGCTCTGATTTTGAACCTGGCAGCCAATGTCCTGTGATTGTAACTGTTGCTTTCGTGTTCAGCTCCGCTGGATTTCAGAGATTCAGCAAGGATGGGAGCCAGCATTGGCCAACTCTCCTGGAACCATCCATCAGTATCTGTATTTGATCTTTTTCAGGACCTTTTTTGGGGAGAGCAAATACATTCCAATATTATGCCTGTGCTCAGGAACTTCTCGGGTGAGTGTCTAGTTATTAGCTTCCCTCAGCTGCTACAGGTGCCCCAGTGTATCACGCTGCTCTGTTTGCAGTGGTTGACGGTGTTTGGATGGATTCCTGGTCAGAAATCCACCCACGGTCACTGATTTTCTAACTGGCTCACTATCTCCTGCCAAGTGTGTAAGATCTGCTACCCATGGCTAGCGGGTGCTAGCAAGCATCTGTGCAGCCAGTTGGCCTCACAAGCTAAACACACAGCCAGCTGCCCCAGATGATGAAGCCTAATTGCTGAGAGTAGAATTGGTGCCTCTGATGTGATGGGTTGTGTCCATGTCTCTATCCTGGACCATGGACTCCTGCCTTACCCAGGTGCTACCCATCTTTGTTCAAGTTGCTTAGCCCTCGTGTACCTCCCCTTTTGTTACAAAGAAGACTGCTTGGTAATCTTTGGGCTTAGGAGGAGGAAAGGATGAGGGACCTGGCACATACTGAGAATTCTGCTGCAGATCCCAGAGCAGACGGGCTAAAGAGTAGGCACCCGGTCAGCCCTCTGCCTCTTAACTCTTGAGGGTCTTTGGTGGCCTGGATCTGCCTGTCACAGACACTGAGTTTTCTTTCTGCCTATTCACAGAAAGTACAACACAGACTTTGGGTCCCAGCAGTTGACCTTTTACAATGCCAAAAGGACTTTAGCAGACCCATGGCTTACTTAGCCATGTCAGATGTCAGGGAGCAAGCTAATGTCCTATTTTTGGGGACAGTGTTGGTAGGTATATGATGAGAAAGTGAGCAACAGTGCCTGCTGCATGCTGGCCCTCTCCCCACCCTCCTTCTTTTGGGTTGCCTGGGGATTTCTCAACAGGTCCCCTTAAAGTGGACAAAGGAGTCCTGTCACCCTGTGTGCATATTCTTCTCCTTAGCTCATCTCTGTAGGAGTGTGTGACTCTGTAAATTCTGTATATTAAGGGGGGATTGAGACTTTTCTATTCTGTATCCTGAGGCTCTGAGCCCCCAGGACCCCACGCTTTCCCTCACACTCTGCATGAAGCTCCTGGGAGAAACTTAGAAATTTTTAGTTCCTTAATTTTTACAGATCATTGCTCCTTGTGTGTGCTTAAAAAAACATTGATTAGAAACACTCATCAGTTTGACTGCCTTGGGAAGAGGTCCTTGCTTTTTTCAGCAGGAGCTAGTATACTATGTTATTTTTGTGTCCTTCTCCCTCCCCTATTACCAAGGAGACAGAGAGCCAACTTCCAAACCCACAACTCAGCCATACCTGTTTATTGTTCGGTGTTGAATGGCCTCCTTCAACGTTGCCCCATTTGATCCTGCCATCGCATATTGCTGTTACCCACCCCCGTCTCACTGACGAGCAAACGAGGCCTGTGTGTTCCTTTCAGCCACACACTGATTCTCCTCTGGGTGACTGTTTGTGCCATAAGAAGGGGGAAGACCTTTGGTGTTTTCATCCTGTTAGAGGTCGACTAAGAAATGAAGTCTCAAATGTGTGCGTAGGAAGCATCACTAATACCAGACATGTCTAAGTGCTTTGAATTCAGCTAAGACTCTCATTTTACACCAAGAGCACTCCTTGGAAACGAGACAGAGAGGCTCAGGGCGCTGAAGTTCTTGCTGAGGTTCCTGAGAAGGACTTGCAAAGCGGTAGTGGTAGGCTGTCCCCAGCATGGTCTGATAAGAGCCCACCGACATCCAGGAAGCTGGGCTCCTGGCCTTTTAGGGTCACAAAGTGATTGCAGTGTGACTATAAGGCTAAAAGTACTTTCCCCGGTATAAATGCCCGTGATGCGTGGGTGGCTGCTTGCTGAGTGCAGAGGTGCTGGGGACAAGAGGGCATCTTTCTGAGTCCACCCCTAGTCAGCTGGACTTTCTGGGGAGGGGAATCCACCTCTGTCTGCTGGGAACTGAACTCTGAGCACTGGCTGAATTAAACCACCCCTGTTAGGAAGGTGGGAACTCACTCAGCCTTGTAGGGTTGTGGTACTAGCACACTCAAGGGAAGAATGTGACACCCAGAGGGCCTCAGAGGAGCAAATTACGGGTAAGATGTCTCTGGAAGAGAGAGGGGGAATTCATCAGGAGGAATACAAGGTACAAACGGTGCCCTCTGCTCCCAGCTCTGCAGCAAGGACAGTTGGCCAGCGGCTCCGAGGCTAAGGGCCAATTCCCCATGGAACTTTCCAGTGTCTTTTATGCTGAGTCAGTGCCTACCAAGTCCTATGTCATTAGAGTCCTGACTGCCAATGTCCTGAGAGGTTTGCAGGAAGGGGAGAGTTACAGGGAAGGGGTCGGTCCCCCATAGCACATGGAATTGTGTAATGTTACTTTCTCTGGGTACCACACTGCAGTGTGACTACCCCCTGGAAGGGCAGGAAAAGGCATGTCTGAGTCCACCAGGACAGACACCAGGGCCTGCTTGGAGCTTTGCAGGTAGCTAGTAAAGTTCTCCCTTGGCTCATAGGTCCTAACCCTTCCATGTCTTGTTCTCCACACCACGCTCTCTCTCCTGGCCACCTCCTGTAAGCTGTTTCAATGATCAATGAGTATAAGATTCTCTGTAGAGTGTAGGCAGAATTTTCCTGTCCTGGCAGCCGTTTCCCAAATAACCAACACTGGGACTTAATTAAATGCTTGGCCAACACTCAGGCTTGTTACTAGCTCACTCTTACATTTAAATTAATCCATACTTCTTATCTACCATGTGGCTCGGTACTTTTTCTCAGTACTGCATGCTCATCTCAATTCTCCCTGCATCTGTCTGCTGGTGACTCCTTTGACTCTGCCCCTCTTCATCCCAGCATTCTCTCTATCTCAGGCTGTCTTGGCCAACCTCTTCCTGCCCAGCTATCAGCCAATCAGCTTTTTATTAACAATGAGAGCAATACATATTTATGTGTGCAGAAGGATTACCCCACAGCAGTAGAGGCTAATTTTTTTTGTTGTTGTTTCCTGCATAATTCAGGAGGCCTACAAATCCCATGATGCTCGATGAGTGCTTTGCTAACACTTGGAGTGAGTTCAAGTTCATCTGATGCAGCTTCTATGGCCCACACCACTCCATTGTGTACATAATGGGCTGGGCACTGGACACAAGGCCGTTATCAGAATGAATGAATAAATGTTTCTTATTTCTCAGTGCCTAGAATTCTTGCAGTCAGATGAATGAAAATGCCAGTAGGGAGGGGAACATGATTGAAATGGCAATCAGTAAGACCAACCATCAGCTGTGGCCTTGTTGCCTATGTGACTTAGGAGCACAAAGAGATCAAAACGGGGAAAAAAAAAGCCTACCACAGGCTTGGCACCTAAGAATTGTTCACTGATGATGACATTGTTTTCTAAGGGGGTTCTACAAAGTGGCTCAGTGGGTAAAGACACCTGCTGCTAAGCCTAATAGCCTGAATTTGAGCCCCAGAACCTACATAGTGGAAAGAGAGAACTGACTCCGTCATGGGGTCTTCTGATTTCCACACATGTATGCCCACACTTACATATGCTCAGAAAAAAAAAAAAAATGGTCAGTAAAATGCCTTTTTTTTTCTCTGCTTCTCATTTTCTTATTTTTTCAGACTTAATCTTGCTATGTGGCACTGGCTGGACACAATATATGGCCCAGGCTAGCTTTGAACTCAAAGAAGTCCTTCTAACTTTGTCTCCTGAGAGTAGGATTATAGGCTCTTTCTATCATAGCTGGCCTAGCTTTTCCTTTCCTTTCTTTCTTTACTTACAATCAACCTATTGTTAGTGTGTGTGTGTGTGTGTGTGTGTGTGTGTGTGTGTGTGTGTGTGTGTATTGCTATTTATGTGGGCATAGGCACAGAGGTCAGAGGATGACTCAGAGTTAGCGTTCTCGTTTAGCCATGTGGGTTGTGTGATTGAACTCAAGTCGTCTGGCTTGGCAACAAGTGACTTCACCACTGAGCCAGTTTACCAGCTCTTAGTTTTTATTTTTATTTTTTTTAAATGAATGAAACATTTCCTCCCCAAATCTGCTCAACATTGACACTAATACATCTCTTTCCTCTTCTTGCATATTCTAGTATACCTGTTAAGCATTCCAGAAGGATTTGAGAATCATCAAATAAAGCTGGAGTATTTGGCGATTTGGAAAATTGAGGTGCGTGAGGGATGGTCTCTTTCTGAGCCTCATGGAAACAAAATTAAATTTTTGGAATGGACAGTCTCTGTCACTGGATTTCGGGTATATTTTAGTGTTCTTTACGGGTCTTTCTGTGGCAATTCAAAGCACTTGGGAGACTGACTTCCCATTCATCCATATCCTGGCTCTCTTTCTCAGCATTTCTTCCATTTACTTGACCATAGTGCCTAGCACGTGCTCCCTGCTCCTACCAGGAGAACCCATTGTCTCATAGGAGAATCAGTGTTGATTTGCTGTGGATGACTGCCTGAGAGAGGACCAGAAAGTGGAAAAGGGTCCTGTAGTGAGGTTAGAACACATTTGAGACACCCCAGACTGTGAAATCTTTCATTCTGCCTAGCACATTCTGTGTTTTTTCCCCTACCTCCATCATGTGTTGGAGTCACACTAAGTCCGTGGCTGCCCTGGTGAGGGGAAGACGTAAAGCTTTCTGCAAACCTACGTTTTCCGTTCTACTTGTCTGTGCTCCATGGAGTCTTGCTGAGCCTAGAGTGTTATCTGGTAGAACTGTGTGTCACATGAGTTTCCTCCAACTCAGGTGCTGTGGACGTTCAATGAAAAGGAAGAGGGACCAAGCTTAGTGAGCCATACGATATGCCAGAGGAAATGCCTCCGAAACAAAAGAGGGATTTTTCTTGATTAATGACTTACAATTTATCAATGACAGCAGGTAGGGTGTGCTGCGGGATGTCTTTCTGTATGCTGTGAATATGTGTTGCTCTGATTGGCTGATAAATAAAGCTGCATTGGCCTATGGCAGGGCAGGATAGAGCCAGGTGGGAAAATCCAAGAGAGATAGGGGGAGGAGAAAGGAGACTCTGCAAGCTGCCAGCAGGAGAAGCAAGATGTGAAAATACCGGTAAACCACAGACATGAGGCAACTTATAGATTAATAGAAATGGGTTAATTTAAGATATAAGAGCTAGCTAGAAAGAAGCTTGAGCCTAGGCCATCTAGTTCATAATTGATGTAAGCCTCTGTGTATTTACTTGGGTTTGAGCAGGTGCAGGACTGGGCGGGACGCAAGAAAACTTCCAGTGCCTCCTCTTTCAGCAGTGCACAGACTGGCTAGGGTTATCGTCTGTTCATAAAAAACAGGCAACGCTCCTTTTTTCCACTGCCATGGCAGCAAGCAGCAGCCCCTCAGCTCGCAGGTTCTCTAAGGTTAACTATTATGGCTCTTTTTTTTTTTTCAGAGCTGAGGACTGAACCCAGGGCCTTGTGCTTGCTAGGCAAGTGCTCTACCACTGAGCTAAATTCCCAATATGAAGTCTTTTTTTTTTTTTTTTTTTTTTTTTGGTTTTTTGAGACAGGGTTTCTCTGTGTAGCTTTGCACCTTTCCTGGAACTCACTCTGTAGCCCAGGCTGGCCTCAAACTCACAGAGATCTGCCTGGCTCTGCCTCCCGAATGCTGGGATTAAAGGCTTGCGCCACCACGGCCCTGTTATGGCTCTTGACCCATGCCTCTCCTCTTGTCTTCTTGTGGATGAGAACACTTCCCTTCTGTCTTAGTTAGAATTTCAATTGCTGTAACAAAACACCATGACCAAAAACCAAGTTGGGAAGGAAAGGGTTTATTTGGCTTACACTTCAGCATTGCTTCATCACTGAAGGAAGTCAGGACAGGAACTCAAACAGGACAGGGATCTGGAGGCAGGAGCTGATGCAGAGGCCATAGAAGGGTGCTGCTTACTCATTTACTTCCTGTGACTTGCTCAATCCACTTCTTATAGAACCACCAGGACCACCTGCCTGGGCACGGCACCACCCACCTTGGGCTGGGCCCTCCCCCATTGATCATTAAATGAGAAAATGCCTTACAGCTGGATCTCATGGAGGCCGTTCCTCAGCTGAGACTCCTTCCTCTGATGACTCTAGCTTGTGTCACGTTGATGCACAAGACCAGCCAGTACACCTTCCTACCCTAAGACACTCTCTAGATGCTGACTAGATGTAGTTATCTGGTCTTGTACTTTCTATCATCCATGAGCTAAAACAAATTCCTTTTTATTAATGAACTATTAGACCTAAATAAAGCGCTATGTGGAAAATAGACAAAAGACACGGACAACTTACTTGTTGGTCCTCTTCTTGCCTTTTTGCCACCTCTCCCGCACCAGCATCCCCACCCCACCCCACCCCCTCTCACTTCCCCACCCCCGCTTCTCTTCACTGTCTACTGTTGTTAACTCTTTGCCTGCTCTGCCCTTACTGGCCTCCTTTGGCTCTGGTGACAGGACATCCGTGGGCTTCTGCCATCCTGCCTGTAGACATGAGCCAACAGTACTCATTAGCCACATGGTACACGTGGAAAGGTTGTTTCCTTTATTCAGTGTTCGCAGAACTCCTGGCCCACTTGCACTCTACCCTTGACAGCAACGTCTTTTCAAGCCACCCCCAGTATCGGCCCATTTGTCTATTGCTATTTCTTGTGGTTTCATATTGAGGTTTTGGTGCATTGCATTTGACCTAGAGTGTATTTTTAGTACTAAAGGCAGAGTTCAATGAATGTCAAATCAGAAGGGCAAATGAAGAGGAGGGATTTGTACGTCTAGGGGGGAAAAACGTGCCTAATTTGATCTCTTGTGATGACGTCTGTCCCTGATGATGTCCAGTCACCTGCTTTCCTCAGTGATGCCCATCACTATAGATTCTGTAAAGGTGGGAGCAGCAGCTGGTCCTGCCCCAAAGACAGGAACATTTGTCAGTGACAGTCTAGCAGCTGGCCACACAGAGGAACATGCATCCCAGCTATAACTAAGACAGGAATTATAACCAAAGTTAAGGCCTGGCTGTGGGATTTGCAGGGCCTATTACTGTATCAGCAAGCTCTGGTCTGCCTTGAAGAAGCAGGCTCTTTGTCGTGGCCATCAACTCTTCTCCCGGGATGATACATATTTAGTGGAAGGTTCTAGATCTTCTCTCATTAACCTGGCCCTTTGGCATCAGCACAGGCTCAAAGGACATGCTTGGGGATGCTTGGGTTGCCTGAATTTCAGAATGCTGACTTTGGCCTTCAGTGTGAAGATTATACCAAAGTCTCCCCTTCCCAAACAAGGGCTACCCGGCCTGCTTTCAGAGGCAGAGCAAGCCTTGCCATCTGCTTAGGACTTCACAGTTCATAAAGTTTTTTTTTTCTCCCATCCTGTCTGCTTTCTTTTATTGCACAAGTCTTTACTTTTTATTGCTCTGTATTTACTGAGATGCCGCAGCATGCCACTGTGCAGGGTGCCTGCTGTACTGGAGGAAGAGCTGCTGTTCCCGTGCCTAGGGAATTCCCAAGAGCATGACTGGCATTTTCCTAATGAAGAGGATGGAGTCTGAGGGAGATTGCGTGGCCTGAGAGCAAGCTGCTAGCTGTGGCTTTCACATGAGAACACTGGGCTTCCAAATCCAGCCCTCAAACCTGCCAGGACCTACCTGATGCCCTGCCTGTCCCCTGCCCTCCTCTCCAGCTGTGTGTGACATCCCTCCCTGTCCCCTCACTTCTCCTGCCCTCCTTTTCTGCCTCCTCTTTCCCCCTTCTCCCAGGTTGGTTTCTTCTGAAGATGAACAGCTTTTTCTCTCCAAAGCGCTTTTGTGGGAAGGGATCCGTCATATAGATCCAGGCTTGGAACTTGTGTGATTTCCCTTGAGAGCACAGCCTCCACCTTTATTCTGTCCGTTAATACCTTTTTGCGATGCGGTAGGATGTTCCAGTTCCCTCCTGTCCTTCTCACCCTTCCTGTAATAAGTCCGGTGCTGTAGCAGGTTGAGGTGCTAACAATGGTTGAGCTGTTATCCCTATCATGAAAATATGCCAGGTGTATTAGTCAGGACTCTCTGGAGAAGCAGAACCAGTGGACAGTGAAGACAGACATGTATCTCTGTATCTATGTCTATATAGAGAAGGATTTGTTGTTCACAAAGCATTGACTCATGTCATGGAAGCTGTCAAGTTTTGATGGTCTGCTGTGTGTATCTGGAGACTAGGGAAGCTGGTGATATTTATGGAGGGACAGAGTTATAGATTGTCTGCACCCAGGCAAAGATAGAGTTCAGCTCACTCTACCTCCCTCCTTATTCAGCTTTCTAGTCACCGTTGAGTTCCGAGTTCACCTCAGTAGGCTGGATGATGCCCACGCACACTGGTGCAAGCCACTTATGGTACTCACTCTTATTCCCTCCTCGTCTGGAAACACCATCACCAACCCTTCTTAGAAATGCCCTTAGCCAGTTCTCTTAGTATCTCCTGGCCCAGCCAAATTGACACACTGGGTAGACACAATGTATCCAAGCATCTGGGTCAGCCGGCTGATATCCATCTCAGGCCACAGGCTGAGGACACTTAGACTGCTGTGGACACAAAGGCACCCCTTTGCAACCCAGGTTTCACAGGAAGGAGACCAAGTTGAATCATCATGAGCTAGTATTGTCCTTATCTATTGGGCTCTGTCCCTGCTTTGGGGTTTACCCAACACGGAATCCCTATTGAGTGATGCTATTTGCCTCGTCTTCACTTAGATGTCAGCCAGGTATTTAATGAGCATGGATATGTTCACAGCATTGCACTGTGGGGACCAGAGAAGGGGAGCTTTGACTCTAGTCGTACCCCCTTGTGACCCATGAGACACCTCACTTTCAATGTGTGTTCTCCATGTGATGGGAATTTACTTAGGGCTTTGGTCATTCCTTCAAATGTGTGTGTGTGTGTGTGTGTGTGTGTGTGTGTGTGTGTGTTGCATCCGTCACTTAGCCCCTTCTCTGGAGGCATACTAGACATCAGGAGTCCCACAGCACAGCACACACTGGATCCTCTAGTGAGTTGCTGTCCATGCCTCGGTATCGGGGCTGGTAGAGGCGTCTGTGGTACTAGTTAGTAACTGTTGATGGCGATGAAGACAATACTAGGGACATTGCTTGCTGTAATAGTACGACTAGCTCAGCTGTATTATTTTTGACGTCCCGATCACTTTATATGCGTCACCTTATCAAAGCTCTCATCATAGGCGTCCTTATGCTGCCCATGCCTGATGACTTACTCAGGAATGTTTTGGCTGTTGTACCTGTGGATGTCCCTTACAGCAGCTCAGCTGAAACAAATAACTGTGGCTCTGGAGGACTGTAAGCCAAGCGGCCAGACACGGTAATTCAAAAGAAGATTGGAAGCTCCTGTTTGCCTAGTCCCTTACAATGTCACTGTGGTAGCATTTTACCCTGGCAGCACTCTCTCAGTAACAGATGCTTCTTGTCCTCAAGGCCTGTGTGTCCTGTACTTGTATCAAGCCTCATCCTGCTCCTATTAGACATGATGCCCCGGAAGGGTCCTGGGCTCCTCAGTTCTGGTCTTACTGCTCTGCCTCCCATTCTGAGGAGGTGTATTTGCCTTAGTACTTACTGTTCCTCCTCCCACCCCGACATTTCCCTTCTTACCCTCTCCCATGTTCAGTTCTTGTCTTGTCCTTTTTCATCATTCTAAGTCAGTCCTGTGAATCATCCTTGATGAGCCCTGATGTGGACCTATAGCTCCAATCTCTCATTTCCTTTAGTCACTTGAGCTGGAATCCATATTCTAGTTGGTCCTTTGGAGACTCAGAGTTTTGCTACCCTCATCGCTGAACTATAGCCCCCAACACTCCGTACATTCCCCACTTCCCCTGCAACACCCACTCCCTCTGCAGCCCGTGCCAGGAAGCCCTGTTTCCCGGCTTCAGCTTATTATGTTTCAGCCCACCGGCTGTGGGGGGCGGGGCTCACAGCTCCCATTTTCATAGCCCTCCTGCGTATGGTGACAAGGCTTTGGGTTTTCCGCGGCAATGATCGGTCTCCAGGGTAGGCAGGGCTCCTTGTATTTGCAGGGGTACAGGAGGGCATAGGGTGGAAATAGCATTTGTCAAAATAGACCAAGGGCAATGCTGACGGGTGAAATGAGCCCGGCTTGGGGAGAAGAGTAGGGCAGGTGCTTCTTGAGGGGGTTTCCTCTGTGCAGAGGCCCTCTTGTTGCTGAAGGGCCCCCAACGGGCTGACTGATCCACTTCCTGTGACCCCTTCAACCTACACAAGTCCCCCATCAGACACAAGAACTTCCTGTTCCCTGTTCACTTTCCAATATTTACAGAGCAGGAAGAGTTTGCTTGGTTCTTCTTCCTCTTTTTCCCCATTGGTCCTGTCTCAGTGCATTTGGCCTGCAATGATGAAGTGCCATCAACTGTGTGGCTGCTGAAGAGTCCAGTTGATTTCTCATGGTTCTAGAGACTGAATGTCCCAGATTGTGTGCTCACAGCATCAGCATGTGGCCAGGGCCCGCTTCTGGGCTCCTGGCTGGCTTGTCTTCCAGTTCTCAGCTGGTAGGTGGGCTGAGGCTGCTCTCTGGTGTGTGATCATGAGGTTCCACTCTCATAACTTTATCACCTCCCAAAGGCCCCATCTCCGAGTGCCATCACCTTGGAGGTTAGGGGGTCAACATATGAATTTTATGAGGACATAAACACTCAGCCCATAGTAGCCTCCTTTGAAATACCCCTTGAGTGCACTCTCCTTCCTAATCAGGTGTGCCAACAAATTTTTTTGTCCCTCTGAAGCTGAAATAATTTTACTTACTACAGTTCGTGTTGTAACCCAGGCCTCTTTTTCAACATGGTTTAATTGATGACTAGTTGGATACAAAACTTGCCTTTGTCCATGTCTTAAATTTTTTTTTCCTATATGGCTTTATATCCTCAGTCTTTCTTATTCGTTGAAGTGTGAAGATTCACTGAGGGTGTACTTTAGTGAGGTTTTTTTTTGTTGCTGTGATAACATCATGACCAAAAGTAACTGGGGGAAGAAACGGTTTATTTCTGCTTATAGCTTTGTAGCCATTATCCAGAGAAGTCAGGGCAAGAACCTGGAGGCAGGAACTGATGCAGAGGCCATGGAGGAGAGCTGCTTACTTACTGGCTTGCTCCTCGTGGCTTATGCAGCCTGATTTCTCATAGCACTTGGGACCAACAGCCCAAGGGTGGCACTACTCACAGTGAACTGGGCCCTGCCACATCCATCATCAACCAAGAAAATGCACAACAACCTTTTCCAGTCTGCTAGAAGCATTTTCTCAGTTGAGATTCCCTCTTCCCAAATGACTCTAATTTGTGTCAAGTTGACATAAAACTAGCCAGCACAGGGTGTATGTTAGTTTTCTAGTGGTACTTAACAATCTGAAACATGCTAGATTGCTCCAGTCCTGTGGGATGCATTCCCATAGCTGTTGAAGCAACAAGTCTGATGTGGAAATGTCCTTACAATCCATGGGAAGAACCTGTCCTTTTTCTGTGGGCTTCCGGTGGCTGCTGGAAACTCTAGGCATTCCTCAGCTTGCAGGCATGTTTCTCTAGATGTTCCTACATGGCCTACTCTCCCATGGCTATGCCTCTCTTCTTATATGGATCAACTTTCCATCCGAATCTCAAATACCAGTTCTTATTTTGATCATGTCTGCAAAGATCCATTTCCAAGTAACATTTGCAAGTACTGCAGATACAATAGGGTGTGAGGAGGAAATATTAACTGGGAATGGTACACACTGGTCACCCCCAGCACTTGGGATATAGGAACAGAAAGATCAGGGGTTCAAGGCTAGCCTCAATTTCATGGTTTAAGGCTAACCTAGGCTTTCTGACACCTTGCCTCAGCACTTCCCTTTGAGAGAAGAAAGAGAAAACAAGCTCTATTTTGTTTATTTTTTTAAATAAAATATCTTTGGTTTTATATTTGCAGTCATGTCGACAATCATCTTAGTAACTGTTCCATTGCTGCAAAGAGATGCTGTGACCAAGGCATTCTAATAAAACAAAGCATTTAATTGGGGGTTTGCTTTCAGAGGTTAGTCTATTATCATTATGATGGGGAGCATGGCAGCATGCAAATAGACTTGATGCTGGAGAAGTAACTAAGCGTTCTACATCCTGATCTGCAGGTAGCAGAAAGAGAGACAGCCTGGGTCTGGCATGGACTTTTGAAACCTCAAAGTCTGCCCCTAAGGATGCACTTCCTCTAATAAGGCCTCCTAATTGTTCTAATTTTTCTCAAATAGTTTCATTCCCTGATGACTAAGCATTCAAATTTATGAGCCTATGAGGGCCATTCTTATTTAAACAACCACACATATGTATAATTAAAAGCAGATTCCTGCATAGTTTTGGTTCTATGAGTGAACAGGAAAACTCCAAGGAGAAAGTGATCTGGGCCCTAGTTTGGTTTATGGAGATGCCCTGTCTTGGTCTCTGCTCATTGTCATGACAAAATTCCTGTGCTGGATGGTGTCAGCATGAAGTCTTCTCAGAGTTATGGATACTGAGAAGTGCAAGGACAAGGTACTAGCTGTACAGCTTCTGGCAAGGGTGTCTTCTTAGCTTATGGATGTCTGTCTTCTTGTGTCTTCAAAGTGTGGACAAGGGCTCAGGTATGGGACTATCTGGTGTTTCTCACTCTCCTTTAAAAAAGAAATATTCGTTTGTTTTACGTGAGTACATGTGTGTGAATGTGTATGGGAACATATATGGTGGTCATAACACAACTTGTGGGACTTCGTTCTTTTTTACCACCATGGGGTTCCGGGGATGGAACTCAGGTCCTCAGGCTAGCCTGCAAGCTCCTTCATCCAGAAAACCATCTCACCAGCCCCATGCAATGTCTCTTTTTACAGGGACACTTACTTATCTTATGAAATCAAATCTCTGTCAATGTGACCTCACATCCTCTTCCTAACCTCTATGGATATCTCTTCTCTAACAGTCTCACAGAGGTTGTATTTGTCAAGGTTCTCTAGAGAACAGAACTAATAGTTCAGGCAGGTCCAGTCCCCTCCTCCCAGGCCGAGCCAAGCGACCCTGCATAAACCCCAGGTTTCAAACAGCCAACTCCTGCAATGAGCACAGGACCCGGTCCCACTGCCTGGATGCCTCCCAAACAGATCAAGCCAATCAACTGTCTCACCCATTCAGAGGGCCTGATTCAGTTGGGGGCCCCTCAGCCATTGGTTCATAGTTCATGTGTTTCCATTCATTTGGCTATTTGTCCCTGTGCTTTATCCAACCTTGGTTTCAACAATTCTCACTCATATAAAACCACAATAGACTGCTGGCAATGGTCGAGAGACAGCCCGAACTGACCTACTCTGGTGATAGGATGGCCAAACACCCTAATTGTCGTGCTAGAAACCCCATCCAACGACTGAGGGAACTGGATGCAGAGATCCACGGCTAGGCCCCGGGTGGAGCTCCGGGAGTCTAATTAGCCAGACTAGTTTTAAAGATATATTTATTCTGATATTATGTGCATGGATGTTTTGCCTGCATGTATATAGGTTTACCATGTGAATGTCTGGTGCCCACAGAGGCCAGAAGAGACGTGGGATCTCCTGAATCTGGGTTAGAGGCAGTAATGGACTTCCATACTTAAGGAACCAAACTTAAGTCTTTTGCAAGAACAGTTAGTGTTTCCAACCACCGAGCCATCTCTCCAACCCCAAGATTAATTTTTAAACCAGACCTGGATTGTGTAGCAGGCAGGTCTAGTCTGCAGTAGGTTTATGTCTGAAGTAATTTTCTGTGTGCAGTAGGTGTGTATACATAGTAGGTTTCTGTGCACTAGGTATACATAGTAGGTCTTTAGGTATAGCAGGTCTATGTGTGTAGGTCTTGTCTACAGTAGATCTCTGTATGTAGCAGCATTGTCTGCAGCAGGTGGTGAGCACTGTAAATGTGCTAGGTGGACTATATGCTTTGGTGGTGGTGATAGCCCCTCTTCACCTTCTCCAGCTTTGTTTTTTCTCAAAGTGCAATGAGCAGGAGCTCTCCTTCCTTTGTCTGCCCCGTCTGCTTATTGCTCATAAGGTGATAGGCATTAAACAAAGAATTTATCGGCACAGAGCAGGGTCCTCAGGAGCCTGGGCCTGAAGTCACACAAACATAGACTGCATCTTAAGCTCAGACCTTATTGGTAGCGGGCTTTGAGCGAAATTTCAAGTTTTTCGTTTGCAAAGTGGGGCTGGCAATGGTACCTGTGTCACCAGTTTCTGCAGAGGGAAGGCCTGAATGCCATTAGTATGATAACAGTCCTGCCCAAAGGGAGAGGCCTAGGCTGAACTGAAGACTGCTCTCCACATTAATTCTGCAGTATTCTTCTAGCTAGGAAAGCGCTTTCTTTTCCAGCAGTACAGTCTTGACCAAGACAACACTTCTCCCCCTTTTTAAACATGTTTTTTAAAATATAATTTTATTTATTATTATTATTGGTGTGTGTGTGTGTGTGTGTGAGAGAGAGAGAGAGAGAGAGAGAGAGAGAGAGAGAGAGAGAGAGAGAGAGAGAGAGAGAGAGAGAGAGAGAGAGAGAGAGAGAGAGAGAGAGAGAGAGAGAGAGAGAGAGAGCCTAGCTGTCTGTCTGTCTGTCTGTTCCTCTGTACAAATGACACAGCATAGCTGTAGCTGTCAGGGGCCAAGTTGTTCAAGTCAGTTTTCACCTTCCCCCTTCCCATGGATCTGGGGAATTGAACTCAGGTCATGAGACCTGCACAGCAAGCACGTTACCTCGTGAGCCATTTTGCCTCCCTCCCTACTCAATTCTAATGTTGCTACCTCTAAAGATGACTCTACCTGTCTCACAATTGTGAAATGTACTTAAAGTGGCAGGAAGCACAAAAACCGTTAATTGTCATTAGGAAGGAGCTGTGATTGGAGGATTGAAATGATGTCTGCTACAGCTCCGCACAAGTTCAAGCTCTTGAGTCATCCCCAAATAGCCACCTTTAGAAACAGCACCCAACATCTGGGCGGTGGTGGCACATGCCTTTAATCCCAGCACTCAGGAGTCAGAGGTAGAAGCAGGCGGATCTCTGTGAGTTCGAGGTCAACAACCACCACCATGACCACAACAAAAACAAAACAAAACAAACAAAAGAAGAAAGAGAGAAAAGAAGAGAAATAGCATCCAATGACATTTCAGTCTTGTTCTCTTGTGCACCTTTCCTTGCTTGCTATTGCCTGCAGCTTCACGGTGTTAAAGTCCAGACAGTCTCTCCATGTCCAGAAACCCAGGATGCTTCCAGATCACCAGGTTCCTGCTCTGTTCCCTGCTCCTGTCCGCTCTTCACAATGCCTCTCTGGCTTCCTCGTTCTAGCTTGAAGTCTTCTGACAGAGCATATTGTGAGTCAGAGATGTGAGAACTCCCACATGTTATTGGCAAGGTTCGGAGATGGAGTGGACCCACCTCTGTAATAGAAGGTTGGTGTGACTTCTCCAAGGTTAGAGTGTGTGCAGACTTTGGCTCCTAGTCCCACTACTAGAAGTCTGTTCTCTGGATATGGTGATGGACGTTTTCATCGATTTTTTTTTTTTTTTTTAAATTCTACAACATAGTAGAACCTTGAGGACAGCTTGACTGGCCAGTACCAAGTGACCAGCAGTTGCTATAGAGCAAATGATGCCATGTCTTCCTCAGTGTATCAGTCCAGGAGGCACAGAGGTTGTGTGTCTGTTCTGGTTGCTTGAATAAGTGGGACATGCCAGGTTTCTCTTCTGTAAAATGTCTATTCTTCTGACTTTAGATATCTTGTTGGGAGGCACTTGAGAACATGTAAGTATCTTATGTCTCATCACATTCCCCCTGAACTAATTTTAGTGTCATTGAGAATTCTTGTGAGTCAGTTATTACTGTGCTGTTTGCCAATGAGTTTCTCCTCTAGTTATGACTTCTGTGTTTGCTAGTTAGAAGTCTACTGTAAGGCAGAACTTCATTTCCCATTAAAAATGCCACTTATCTATTGGCTTATGGTCTTGTCGATTCTTGCTAAAATCATAACAATTTATGAATAAAACTGCATTGTTACCCAGATTTTCCTAAATTTGATCATTACTATGCCCTTAAAGTTGGCTTCTGTACCCTGTTTTGATATTTCTCCAATGTTTTGAGCTCTTTCTTACATTTTGGTCCAAGCTTACAGTATGCTCTGCCTGCCCCAGCCCCGGAATCAGCCATGACTTCTGTGATATTCTTACCTTCCCTGAACTAAGGAAGAGATAATTATGAGACAAACCTAAATTGAGAGACATTCTATGAAGCCACTCTTCTGAAGACAAGGAATGGTCGAACAGTTTCATGGTAAAGAGACTAAGGAGGCTGGGAATGCCTTAGACAGTAACATGCTTTTCTCATATGCATTAGGACTTGAGTTCAATCCCCAGAACCACGTGAAAAGTTGGGCATGGTGACACGTGTCCACAGTCCTAGTAATGGCAGGATGGGAGTTGGAGACAGGTAGATCTCTGGAATTTTCCAGCTGGCCTAGATTACCTGGAGAATTTATAAGCCAATGAGAGATCCTATCTCAAACAAAAGGAGGGCAGGCACCTTATGTATGAAGACCAAGTTTGGTGTGTCATCTCCACACACATGCACACCTGTTCCTACACACACACATGCACATACACACAAACACACACGCACGCACGCACGCACGCACGCATGCACGCACGCACGCACGCACGCACGCACGCACATACTCCTCCCCCAGAAGAGTAAAAGAAGAGTAACTAAGAAGCCAAGCATGATGACACGTGCCCGAAATCCCAGCACTTGGAAGGTCAAGGCAGGGGGACTGCAATGAGTTCATAAGTTTAAGGTCAACCTGGGCTACATAGACTCGCCAAGGTGACATTGCATAACACTGTCTCCAAACTAAACAATAAAAAGATAAAACAACACCCTCCCCTCCCCCCCCCAAAAAAAGACTAGGAGACTCATTAGTTAAATACAATTTGTGACTTAAGTCAGATTCTGTACGTGGAAAAGTCATTAATGGTGAATTTCAATGAAGATTCTTAATTAGCCACTAGAACTAATTTCCACATAAATTTATATTATTTATTTTGGTTTGGTTTTTTGAGAAAGGACTTCTTGGTGTAATAGCTCTGGCTGTCCTAGAACTTGCTCTGTAGACCATGCTGGTCTCAAACTCACAGAGATCTGCCTTCCTCTGCCTCCTGAGTACTGGGATTAAAGACCTATGCCTCCGTTTCTGGGTTCCATATAAAATTAAGTAATTGTACTGTGATAATAACATAAGTAAATAGCAATATTTGGGAAGGGCTAAGGCTATATAGAAATTTTCTTCACTCTTAAACTTATTTCATAAGTATGACATTGTTTCAAACTGAAAATTAAATAAAAATTATACAACACAGTAAGATCTGTGTGTTTGAGTGTAAATGTATTCATCAATTAATTAAAAGAAGACAAGCTGTTGTACTATATGTCCTGAATTGGCCTATTTTTTTTATAAAAACAAGACAGGCCCATATAATACATATTCATGTTTACCTACACATGGAGAAATTCTGAGAAAAGCATATGTTTCCTCTTCATACACGTTTCTGGGAAGTGGGATTGGAAGCTATGAGACAATGGAAGCTTTTACTTTTTGAAACTTTTTTTAAAAAAACAAGTACTAGTGTTTGGGGAATCATCAGCACCTGGGTTACATGTGTGTACACGCATGTATGTATGCTGCACTCTGATGCCTCTGTGCCCAGCTCTTCCCCCAAGTATGTTTTTCCTATGTGCACTTACTATGCAAATACACTTGCTGGAGGGATGCTCACACCTTTTCATTCTGTTGACTGTTTTCTCACATCTGATCCTTCTGTGGGTATTTTTATACAAAGGCAGTGTGCGGCCCATGTTGGTTCAGTGGTGCCAGCTCCTTTTATGTTTCTCAGAAGCCTGGCAATGGTTAGACTTTGCAAACTTTGTTCCTAACTCAGTACCATTTCAGTCTCCCCAGAGGAGTGTACAAGTTATAATTTACTGTATTAAGGAACTATGACTCATTCAAGTGCTCTGGATCTCAACCCCAAAAATTAGTGAATCGCTGTAGTTTCTTTTTGGATTAAAAAAGTTATTACGTTTTTGGGTACTTATGTGTGTGTGGGGAGGGGGCAGACAAGTACATGCATGCACCATAGTTCAAGTGGAAGTCAAAGGATAATTTTTTGGTCATGAGTTCTCTCCTTCTATCCTGTTTTTAAGGCAGAGTCTCTCCTGTTATTTCTGCCACTGGGCTTTTAGGCAAACTTTGATTCTCCTGACTCTGCCTCCATCTTTACTTGACTGTGCTTGGACTGGAATTACAGACCAGAGTTACTGCATCCAGCTTTTTTAAATGTCAGCATTGAACTCAGGTTGTGCATCAAACCATTTTACCTCTCAGCCACCTCACCAGCTTGAGCCTCTTAGGATGTTTTAATGACCATGAGACCATGAGACTGCAGTTTCTGCAAAACTGCTTTCCTTCTGTGGTGTGAGATAGGGTCTTGCTGGTAGTCCTGGCTGCCCTAGAACCCAGTGTGTATAGCTCAAGGTGGCCTTGACCGGGAAGCTGTCCTCAGGGAGTATGCAACAATTGTACCACCTTTGCCCTGCAGTCACTGTCGTATTTCTTCTAGGTGGGTTTATTTCATGGACCAGCTAGTTTTGATCAAGGTGGGGTGTGTGAGAGTGCAAGCAATGTCTCTCAAATGAGGGCTCTACATGCCTTTGCAGATGCTGACCACGGTAGCCTCCTGCTACTGTGTGATGAGGAAACTGATGAAGAACATATGAGCCACAGGTCCTGGGATGTTCATCGAGTTAGCTCCGAAAGAGCTCTCACCCATTCTCACCCATTCTAGCTCCTTATCCCTTTTAGGGCTCACTCTCTCTAGAATACTTTCTGCCACTCCTTGCCACATTCCAGGCTGCCTATCACCCCTTTATAGTTCTGAGATGTGAGCTCCACTTTTGCTTTCTGGGATCTTGCCCTGAATGCTATCTCCATGGGTAGGACTGTGAGCAGTGACTATACAGGTGGCTATAATTGTAGCTGAGGAATCCATGAGTCTTCATCAAGTATACAACTGTACTGGAGGAATGCTCTTTCATTGTGTCATCCACTTCTCCCAATAAGTCCTTGGTGTTGGCCTTATTGTGGGCTGGCACTTAATGTTCACAGCCAACCTGACTAGGAACCAGAAGGAAAGATGGGTGTCACTCTTTTCAAAGAAGTATTCACTCGTGTGTTTAAACTCTCCCAGAAGATTTTTGCAAAGTGAAACAAATTATTATCCCTCATAATTATGGCTATATTTCCCACACACGACAAATAGATGTTTGAGCCAGCATCAGTTCCCATTACTACTACCTCACTCTTGACGTTATCAAACTATTCATGAAGGATATGAATATTGCAATCCACATTAAAAGCATGAAATATTAGATATCCACTTAATTCAGTAGCAGAAACCATTCAGGGAACCAAAGGTAAGGAAAGAATTGGGGGAAGCCAATTTTTCAACAAAAACTAACATTTGTAAGTTTAGTCAAAGAAATGACAAAGATGTTCAGAAATCCTATGGTTAAAATTTATTCTAGCACCACATAGCAAAGTATCTCTATCTTTTAATATATCGACTCCATAAAGGGTCTGCTTCTATATGTCCTGCATAAGACACAGGTGGCAGAATAGAGGACATGTCTACAGCTCCTCTTTCAGCACCCCTCCCACCCCCAGTTAAGGTGCCTCTGTAGGAAAAACAGTGAATGAACGGTAAAGTTCCTTCCATTCTGAAGTCATTAAGAGCACAGCTGTTGTTAGTTAAATGGACCTCTCACTAGAGCTCTGTGATTTTTCAGAATTTATTTTTGAGAAGATAACAGTACAAGGTGAGGCCTTGGGAAACACACTAAGGAATCTCCGAACACTTGGTAAATTCAGTGGTAGTGGAAATCTTCACGTATGCTTTATGTGAATGTGAGCAATGTAAATTCACAGGTCATTGGGCAAGTTAGCATGCAGTGAGTGCATTTTCTGTCTTCAGTCCTTGAAATGATCAAAGGGGGGATGGGTGAACTGTATATCAGGTTGAAGACAGAATGCTATTTCTCTTTGGATGAAAAATATGTGTGTTAATCCTGGCGAGCATGCTGCTACAAAGTTGTGATATTGAAAGTAGATGCTTGTAAGAACTGTAGCGCCATAAGACGTGATTTTGGAAAATCAACCATTTAAAAAAAAAGATTCCAGTATTTAGAAGGCTGGGCAGCCAAGATCATTTTCTAAGTGTTGAATAGATTGACAAGAACCCAAAGGGAAAATCGAGCTGAGCTAATTTCCAAAGCACACACTGAAACCAGTGGAGGTCACTGGACTCATTGCTCACCAAGCTTCCTGTGTTTCTTGTATGTTCTGTCTCAAGTTTGTGCTTCTCCAGAAAGTAATTTAGGTGATTTTTTTTTTTTTTTTTGAGACAGGGTAACCCTGGCCTTGAACTCCCAATATTCCTTTTCTCTAAGTGCTTGGATTGCAAACATTTGTCTCCACACCCAAACAAATTTTAATGAATGCAAGAATTATCCCAGTGGCCAATGTAGTCTATTGTCGGGAAGCCATTTCTCCACTGTGTTGCTGCCCATTCAGTCTCTATGATATGAATCTGGAGGGCTCTCCGCATTTCACCCCACTTTAACTTCATGCTAGGCCTAGAGTCTCTGGACCTCTCCCAAGACTTGTAGCCCAGTTGGTCAGCAATGTGGCAGTCAGTTTGTTCATTTCAGTTTCTACTTTACAAACTTAACTTGACAACATCTCTTGCACTTCAGTGGTGAGTCATCTGATAAAGGTCGCCCTGGTTCCTAGTGACCTTTTCTACACAAGAGTAGAGTCACGGGTGGCTTTGATGGCTAGTTTCCAGGGCCATTGGAGGCTCTTCTTAATGAATCTGCAAGTGGGCCTCTGGCATTTAGACAGGCGGTGGCTACCTTCTAGAAAGTACTAATGTGTTTCCTCTGGAGGAGGGGCCTCGCTTTCCACCTGTGGTTTTACAAGGTATCACCACTGATTGACTGCTCTGGGCCACACACTACAGCTTGGCTGGAGAGGTGTGAGGGAAGCCTGGTGACAGCCACCCTGCCTTACATCCAGTTCACTGAGTCTCATACCCACAGTAGAAGCAAAGTCCAGTTTTGAAAGGGTTTTGTCTGCCGTGTTCACTATAGCTCACTCTCCTTAATGTAAAGATGATAGATCACTTCTTTGTCACCCTTTGTATGTCCTTTGTTATGAAATGCGGAAAACCATTGCCTTATAATTATGATGTTGCTGTAAGCTTTAACTCAGGGTTGCACCTTGATGGCATGTATCGAGGGCTCCATAATTACTTACCTACCCACCTAAACATTAAAGTACTATCATTGCCTTGGAGTTGGGATTTTTTTTTTCCATTTTTGTTTTACTGATATGATTCATTCATGCATTTGACTCAATTCAGTGTAAGTTAACACATCCTGAAACTCGGTTAAACACCAGAGTCCTACCAGTGAGCAGCCCTTTGTACCCTTTCACGGTCTTCTGGGAAATGTAGAGATATGACTGAAGACAGGCTGGCAGAGCTGCATTGATAGGTGAGTCAGTGACCAGTGGGGGGACCCAGTGGTTCCGGAGCCTTCAGAAATGTGTCTGCTCCTGAAATCAACATTAAATTGTGTTTCCAAAGTAAAAAGCTGTGTCTTTCTCACCTACACCTCTCAAGACCAAGTGCACTATCTCAATCAACAGGGTACACAGACATCCACAGAATGTGGCTGGACACAGCACAAAAATTTTCTTGGGAAGGTTATCTTCTTAAAGCAATATTTTAAAGTTCTTGATCAAAAAAAAAAAAAAGAAAGAAAGAAAGAAAGAAAGAGAAAAAGAAAGAAAGAAAAGAAAAAGCCAGGCTTGTGGCACATGCCTGTAATCCCAGCATGCGGAAGTCAGAGACAGGTGAGTTTGAGGCTAACCTGATGTACGTAGTGAGTTCCAGGTTAGCCATCTACAAAGTGAGACCCTGTTTCATAGGAAAACAAAAGCTCTTGATTGAGTTGACATTCTAGAATCCTCTGATTGGTGCTGAGTAAACCCCCTGCTTCGGCATTGCCCAAGAAAGCCATTATTTTGTGATATCCTCAGACTCTCATTGTTTCGAGAAGCTGACTAATGTGAAGCAGGGAAATGAAGGGTTTTTGTGAAATGTCCCTCTCTGCACATCTGTCCTTACTGTCAAATCAAGTAGTTATTTCTGATAAGTTCTTTGGCTTCTGTGAAGCAGCCTGGCCGGGTCTGGTTGTGGGTGGTGCTGATAATGACTGAACTGTCTACACAGATGAGGGTGGGGGTGGCCTTCTCAGCCATTTTCAAGTAATGAGGGGGTTGGGAGGTGGGTCAGTGAGCGAGATGCTTCCTGTGCACAGAGAATTCGTGCTTGGGAGGTGTAGACAGTAGAACTTTTGTGGGTCGCTGGCCTGTCCAGCTAATCAAATCAATGAACTCTAATTCAGTGAGAGACTCTATCCAAATAAATAGGATGGAAAGTGGTTGAGGAACACACCTGATTGTCACCTATGCCCACCACATACACATGAACACATATGTCATCCATATACATGGACACGTACACTGCAAACAGTAAAAGAAAAATTTTTTTTAAAACTCCAAGTAATAAGGCACCTTTGAGAATGTTTGGGGATGTCTGTGACCACTGCAAATGGAGTTCTAGATGGACTGAGCTGGCCAAGAGGGAGCACAGCTGCCTCTAGAATGCCTTGTTCTTTGCAGGATATTTTGCCTTGAACCTCCTTCTGGACTCTGTGAGCACTTCTGGAAAGACCGTAGACTCTGGAAACTTTCCAAGAAACTGATGGGCATCAGCATATTTCTAGCAATGTTTCCTTTTTACAATTAATTGGTTATGTGAGCGTCAGTTTCCTCAGCCAGTGAAGGAAAGGAAAGGTGGATGACTTAATTAGAAAGGCTGTAGATATTATAACAAATAAACCTCAATATTTAAGTTAAACCAATCTTCTTTCTTATGTGATAGTCTATGCAAGGTGTTCCTGGTGAGCAGGCAGCTGTTCTTCATGCAGAAGCGTAGAAGCCAGGCCTCTTCATATCACCATCCTGCCATCCCTAGGACCTTGAAATCCACCCACCTGGCAGAGGCAGAAAGAGCCAGTAGAGAAGGGCTTCCCAGTTACTTTCATGAAACTTTTAAAATACTAATATATGAAACAGTACATAGTTAAGGGTGTGCCACACAATGCTTAAATACACGCAAACATGGTATAATGTTTCAATCAGGGAAACAATTCTATCGCTAAATTCACTTTTCATTTCTTTTTAATTTTTTTTTTTTTTTCGAGACAGGGTTTCTCTGTGTAGCTTTGTGCCTTTCCTGGAACTCACTTGGTAGCCCAGGCTGGCCTCGAACTCACAAAGATCCGCCTGGCTCTGCCTCCCGAGTGCTGGGATTAAAGGCGTGCGCCACCACCGCCCGGCCGTCTTTTTAATTTTTTTATGTATCTAGCTTGTGTGTATATGCATTTATGCATGCCACTCTGCATGTGTCCATTCAGAGGACAAGTTGGACAAGTTGGTTCTTTTTGTGCCTGTGGGTTCTGGATATCCAAGTCAGCTTGTCAGGCTTTGTGTCTAGCACCTTTACCCACTGAGACATCTCAATGGTCCCATATTTCATTTTCTTATGGAATAAATATTCAAAGCAGTTTTTTCTAGCTTTTTGAGATAGACAGCCTGCTGTTACTATTATTGGTGATTTGTTTTCATTATCTGTACTCTTCATGTTATGCCACAGCACCAAGAACTCTTTCTTCCTAACTCTAGTCTAGTCCCCACTGCCTAGACTCTTTCTCTTCTTCTTCCCACTCCATAGTCCGGTGTGACTTTCTACTCTCAAATTCTGTGATCCACCTTTTCCAATTCTACCTATGAGTGAAGCTCTTACAGCACTTGCCTCTGTGTGCCTGGCTTTCTTCACCTATTATAGTGACCAATGTCCTCTACTTTCATCCACATTGTCACAAAAAAGCAGGGTGTAGCACAAATCTCTAAAAGGTCTTATTAATAAAAACGTATCTGGAGCCAGGTATTGGGGTGAACACTGAAAGATCAGAGAAGCAGAACAAGCCACAGCTTCCTCACCTCACCCACCAACTTCTCAGCCGATCCTGTTTCCTGAGACTGGAAGCCTCTGAGTCTTTATCTGAATGGATCTCATCTGAGCTGTTGCTAAAAGCCTAAAAGCTTAACCAGCTCTAGTTCCTGGTCTTCACGCCTTATATACCTTTCTGCTTCCTGCCATCACTTCCTGGGATTAAAGATGTGTGTCATCATGCCTAGCTGTTTCCAGTGTGGCTTTGAACTCACAGAGATCCAGATGGAATGCCTTTGGAATGCTAGGATTAAAGGTGTGGGTGCCACCATTTTCCACCCTCTAAATCTAGTGGCTGTTCTGTTCTCTGACCCCAGATGAGTTTATTAAGGTTCACAATATATTGGGGAACACAATATCACCACAGCAGGGCTTCAGTTTTTGTGGGTTTTTCTGTGGTTATGCTTGATTAGTATCACACTGAGCATGCGTGCCACATTTTCTTCATCCACTCATTGTGTGATGGACACACAAGCTTTCCTCTCTGGGGCTATTGTAAATATAGTACTGCAATGAACATGGGAATGCCGATGTATGTTCCACATGCTGATTGCGTTTTGTTTGGACACATACCCAGTAGTAAGACTGTTGGATCATATAGCCATTCTATTTTTAGCACATTGAGAAGCCTCCAATCTGTTTCCCATAATGTCTATGCTAGTTTACATTCCTACCAACATTGTGCAGGGGTAGAATCTTTTCCTGAACATTCCTGCCAGGATTTATCTTTTGTTTTTCTGACAGCAATTAGAGTGAAATCAAGTCACTTCAGTGTAATTTTGATTTCTATTTCCCAGTCTTTAGTGATGGCAGGAAGTTTTTGTGTACCTGTTGACCATTTGTTTGTTTTCCTTGGGGGGAACTGCTGACTTCTCAATGCATTTCTAATTGAAATTGAAATAGCTATCATTGGCCATCGTGTCTTTGATGTTCTTTAGTCTGCTTGTTTTCAAGTTATCAGATGCACAGTTCGCAAACATTGCCCCTCATTTTATGGGTTGTCTCTTTATGCTGGTGGCAGTTCCCTTTGGTTTGACATAATCTCGTTTGTCCACATTTAATTTTGCGTTTTCCATTTTTGTTGTCATTGTTTGATTGTTTTATTTTTGTAGTTGTGTCAAAAACAATACTTGTTCCTTCTAATATCCCGAGGGATGTCTCTTAAATCTTACATTACATTTAAGCCTTTACTCCACTTTGAAATGATTTTTATAACTGATACGAGGCAAGAGCTAGAAGTCTAGTTTCATCCCCTGCCTAACAGCTTTCCCATTTATTGAGAATGCTGTCTCTTCCTTACCAGGGAGTGATCTCTGCTCTTGTACCATTGTGAAAATCAGTTGACTGGTCAGGGATGGTGGTACTTACCTGTCATCTCAATACTTTGGGAGGCTGAGACAGGAGGATTGCCATCAGTTTGAGGGCAACTTTGGCTATATAGTAAGTATCATGCTAACAGAGTAAGATTTGGTCTGAAAAACCAACCAACCAACCAAACAAACAAACAAAAACCATCAGTCTGAAGATGTGTGAATTTACTTGTAGGTCACTGTTCTTTTCCTTCAATCCACATGTCTGTTTTTGTACCCATTTCAGGATATTTTGGTTATTATGGCTTTGTAGTAGACTTTGAACTCAAGTATAATGGCCCCTGGTTTGTGCTTTTTGTTCAAGATGGTTTTCACTCTTTGGAGAGTTTCATACTTCCATCTAAATTTTAGGATTGTTTTTAAATTCTGTGAAAAATGGATTGGATTCTTCTTCAGGAATGGATTCAATCTATAGATTAGATTAACATTTCAACAATGTTGATTCTTCCCATTCATGAACTTTGTCTTTTTCCCTTTCTTTTTGTGTGCATAAATTCTCGAGTGTGTGTGTGTTGTTTCCTTGTTTCTTTCATTTTTGTTTATTTGCTACTGTAAGTTGGATTGCTTTTTATATACCTATTTCACATAGTTTGCTATAGGTATGTACAAAGCTTTGTATATTGGTATTGTATCTTGCAGGTTTCTTTATTTTTTTTTTAACTAATCATTTTCAGTGCAGTCCTTGGGGGTTTCTGTGTATACATCATGCCATCTACAATAATAAAAATCTTACTTTGTCTTTCACAACTTTATTATTATTATTACTATTATTATTATTTGGTGCTAAAAAAATAGGGCTTTGTACATAGTAAGTATGTGCTCTACCAGCTGGGCTTGTACCCAAGTCCTGGACTCCCTTCATTTCCTTTCTTGTCTCATCACTCTTTCTGGGACTTACAGTACCATGTTGAATATAAGTAGTGAGTGTGACTATCCTTGTCTTTTTCCAGATGTTACAAAGTGGTTAGCTTTTTGTCTTTGTATTATTTTAACAGTTGGCTTATTATACATCATCTTTGCTGTGCTGAGTACATTCTTTCTACGCTTAATGCTCCAAGTTTTAATGTGAAGATACGTTGAATTTCATTACATGCCTTTTCTTTGTTGAGAGGATCATGAGTTTTGTTCTTCCTTCTACGGATATGATGTCTCATCTTTATTGAATCTTAATCCTTGCTTCCCTGTAATGAATTGTACTTGATCACAGTAGATAATCTTTAATGTGCTCTGTTAAAGGTTTGCTAGTGTTTTGTATCTATGTTCTTCAAGGTATTAGCCTGAAGGTGTGTTTATATATTTGTTAATTTTGTTAACTAGTGTAATAAGGCCTTGTAAGGTGGAGGAATTCTTTCTACTTCTTTATTTTTTATTTTTATTGTTTTATGAAGGAGAATAATTTCAGAAGAATTAGTAGTAGCTCTTTCTATGCTTGGGAGGTCTCAGTGATGTAGCCATCCGATCATTGGCTTTTTGGGGGAGATTTTTTACTATGAATTCACTCTCATTATTCATCATTAGTTCGCTCAGAATTTCTGTTTCATTGAGATTCAGTCTCCAAAAAGTGCCCATATTAAAGAATCCTCCAATTTCCTGCAACTATTAAATTTATTGGTATATAACTGTTCATACCCACTTTTTAAATACTTCACCCTGAAAGTCACATATAGTAACTTCCTTCCTAAAGGATAAATTCTAGAAGAGTTCCAGAATTGAAGGTGGTGGAGGTAGAGGTGGATTGTAGCCATTCAGTATCATATATATCTTCCTTTTTAATGTTACATAAGAGTAAATGAGATTAGGTTGTGAACATACCCTGCTGTGGCATATTCTGCAAACTGCAGAATCCATGTTGATAGTGGATTTCCCCTCTACTTTTTCCTGATACACATTCATATTATAAGGTTATTAATTTTGTGCATGTATTTAATAAACTAATTAAAAAACTCCTAAATTGGTGCTATTTTTAATACTTTGGGTGGGATTAGGGAGAAGTAAATCTTCTTACTGGGCTTATCAGTACTTTACCAAAAATTGTTGACAGGTTCATGATGGCTTTTGCTAGGCTGTATGGTTACTTGTTCTCCATTTATGTTCTTAAGAATAGGGACATTTATAAACTGAGCAGCATCCATGCAGCATCTGCAAGAGAGTTTGGGCTCAATGTTGGGGAGAGATTTCTGGTAATGAGTGTATTCAAGCACAGTGACAGTTTCCTGTAGCATAAAGGGGGGGGGGGAGTCATTCCTTTGGGAGTTTCCCTAAATAATTAAAGTATTTACAACACTCTCTGGAGGCCAAGGGCCAAGTGTTTGCATGTGTGAATTCATTTTCATCCCATCAGCGCCTTTAATGATACCCAGTCTGTAGAGGTTCCCAAAGCAACAAAGGACAAGAGGCTCAGAGACCATGTTAGCGTACCTAGCATGACATGCTGGCATAGGCTCTGTCTGTGCTGCATTCCTTCTGGCCTCATCATAAGGTTCATGACAGGATTTTTTTTTTTTGTAGGTGTTCAAAATAAAGATATGAACAAATCAGTTTGATTCCAAGGAACTCATTGTTTGGCAGAGGCTGAGGTGGTGGTATTTGTAGAATGAATAATGAAAGAACATATAGTCAATTATTCTTGTTTGTTATAGTTATGCCTTATAAAGGGAAGGAAGCACACCCTCAGTTAGCCAGTTTGAAAGCATTGCCCCAGACGAAATAGAGTTCTGTTCCCGGGAGCCTCTGACCGATGTGCTTGTCAGCCCTTCCACACATAACCTTGTTTGGTGTGTATCTGGTAAAGGTGCTGTGTTTTATTTATCACATTCCCTAGCATTGAACCCATGCCAAACGGCAGTAGAACTGCTGTCTGAAGAGGCGTCTCTAACACATACTTTCTTTGTGAAGCACATTGTAGCCTTCACAAGCTTAAGACCATCCGATATCACTAAAATACAGGGGAAGAAAATGTTCTTCAATAGACTATAACAAAGATTCTTCTTTAAAGGCTAAGGAATAGAATCAGAGCAATGAGCCTGCTTCATTTTGAACTCTAAGAACACACAGCCAGTGACGATATTTTCACTACTCTGTCAGTGAACACAAAGGACTGCATAATTACAAATACATTTAAGTGAGTAGATAAAATTTTAGACACATAATCTACAAATGAGAAGCTGATAATGTTGCTCATTTGGTAGAGTGCTGGTCTAGTGAGTTAGAGCCCTAGAGCTGCATAAAGTGGACAAAGTGATGCATACCTGTAATCCTAGCACAAATATTTAAGGTAATTCTTCGATGCATAATGAGTTTGAGGTGAGCTGTGTTTACATGAGACCTTGTCTCCAGATTAGGAAACACACTCTATATTGTAATTAAATATGAGTGGAGTCATCACACTGTCCCCTGAGATGCAAATTTGTAAGAGCCTACGCTGATGATGAGCTTGTCTAGAGCCCGGCTGACTTTCTCAGTAAGGGGTTAGAGCGTGATGGATATTTCAAGTTTTGCCAGCCACACAGTCTCCCTCAACTCTGCCAGTCAACTTTCCTGATTCAGCACAAAGTAGCCACAGGGAATCTATTATTGTAAATGCAGGTAGCTATGTTTCAAGAAAAGTTTTAGGTTTACACATCACATTTTGAATTTCACATAATTTTCCTGTCACAGAATACTATCTGTCTTCTGAATTTTCTTCCAACTATTTTAAAATGTAGAAATCATTCTTAGCTCATAGGATAAAGCATATGGCAGCCAGATTTATCCTAAAGGCTATAGTTGGTCAACTCTGGTCTTCCGTACTACTTGGTAGGGATGCTTAATAACATAGAAAACACTAATCTTTTTAAAAAGTATGGTGAAATTAAAGAATTGCTAAAGTCCTAAGACCCAGCCATTTTCAAAGATAGTACATAAATGTTCATATATTGGCATGTACATCCTGTGGTCTTGGAATGCCCTTATTCCTCTGGGAACATGAGATCTTTTTGAGCCTTATGAATGGATCTGCACCCTGAATGTAATGGCAAACTGTGAGGCTGGGCCATTTGTCTTTCACTAGCATTTCGTTCCTGTTTGGTTTTATTGCTGTTACAAGGCACATTGCATAGGTTCTCCTTTGTGCTCAGAGATAATGCTGGTGAGTGGGGAAAAACATAAAAATGAAGAGTCAAGAAGTCATACTAAACCTTGCCCTTGAAACACTTAAGTGGAATAAGCTATACAAGTGGCTTGCGTGTTCAAGTATAGAAGACTAACAGATGAGTTCACTGTACTTCCTGAGTCAATAGTTGCCTTCTGTGGATTCCAGGACCAGGAAAACTCCAGAGAGGGGCTCTCTGAAGCCAAGGGTCATTATCCTGCTTTATGAATGGAAAAGCATAGAGTCCAAGGAGGACAGCAGAGAAGGGATGGAGGATTGGTACAAATCCACCAGACCTCACATTGAGGTATCTCTAGATCTTCAATCCTTTATCCTTATATCAGGATCACAGCATGCTGCTGTTCCAGACTTTGTGTCTATATGTCTTCGCATCCAAAGGACCTTATGAAGGTCACAAGAGATGGATAAGAAGTTGACTATGGCAGAAATTAAATGGGATTTATCAAACATCAAGACTCCTCCTGTCACATTCATGAGATAATCAGCACTGTGTTGCTTGTGCAGCTAATGCAGTCAGCTGCCTCTTCCCTAATTATTAAACATGAATATGTAGCACCTGGACACCAGGTACCTCATTTGTGTTGATAGCCTCCCCAAGGCTGTCAGACAAAGTCCCTATCTCTGGGGACCTCATTTTTTCCACATCAGCCATAATGTTGTGGTATTCCTGTGTGCTCCAGGATCAGGTAGGATGCCAGCCATGATCACCTTCCTGTACTCAGGGCATTAGTAATGATCTATAACCAGGTAGGTAAGTTGTAGAGATTCTTCTCGGAATCTTGTTTTGAGTATATGCAAAGATAATGGATATATATCTCACCATGAGAATTCACAAATAGGTTAGGTGTGCTGGCACACATCTGGAATCCCAGCACAGGAGAGGCTAAGAGGTTTGAGGACAGCCTGGTCTATATGGTGAGATCTCATCTCTGCAAGATTCAAAAAAAAAAAAAATTGAAAAATAGCTTCAATCTTTTACCATAGAGGAGTGATTAAAGGCGCTGTAGCATATATAGTGATTGAATTTGTTTTCTGGTCATTTAAACATAAAAATGATAGTTTAATATGACTATGTTATGGGGCAAAAATAGTACGTAAAATTTTGAAATGAAGCAATGACGTGAAAAGCAAAGAAACATAAAATTACACCTAGGTCAGCAACAACGCCAGGCACCTGCCACAGCAGTTTTTCCCTGGGACATAGACAGCTATGCTTTCTCATGAGACTCTTAGAAATCACTGTCTCCAAGATGACCCCAAGTCCCCACTACACATAATGGCGTCTTCATCACTGTGTGTAATGCCATCTTTATTAACACATGTGACAGAATCCTCACTGCTATATATAGTGACAGTCTGGGTGCTTACTGTCCTCAGATGTCAGTCACAGAGGGAGTCCAAAGGAAATGGTCCAGGTAGAAAAGTCATTGCTTCAGCTGCTGACACCCATGAAAGCAGGAGTAGAATGAGGAGAATCTTCTAGGGGGAACCTCTGACTGTGTGCTCCTCCTGGGGAGGAGCCTATATCTTGGCACTAAGCTGTGTGGACTGGATGAGGTAGGTCAAGGAGCAAGTTACAAATAAGAAACCCTTGCATCCTCAGGCCCAGAGGTTAATGCTCCTGTCTGGAGTCCACGCTATTTCTCTCCCACTTAAATTCCATGGATCTGACATTGGGAAGGAATTGCTGGCTCTGGAGAAGACATTGCTCCTTGATTCTTGGCAATCAAATATGATTCATGATGATGGTAGCAGATGGGTCCTGAGGTCAGCCAGCTGAGAGTTCCTCCCTGCAGAGGCATGTCTAGCCTGTGAACTGACCTGGGTTGTCCAGTTCTGAGCAGTATGGTCAACACTGACCAGTCCTTTGGTCCCCAGTGCGAGATTCACGGCCACTGTATTGGCACGAGTTGGGTGATCACTTATACAGGATGCTGCCACCAGCTTGCAGAAAGAGAGCTGGGAAAATGAGAGGGTACAACAGGGAGAACTCTCTTTACAGTCAGTTTTTAAGTACATGGAAGATAAAGGAAATATTGCAAATTCTCATAACCACACTGATTTCTAACACTTATTCCAAAGAATGACTAACGTCAGCCTGAAACCCTCTTGGCCGTATCTTGAGATCATACCTCTGACTAGTTCAGCACTTTGTGCAAGCCCACTAGTGTCCTGTTCATCTTCTCAGTAGGGGGCAACATCCTGAATTGGAGGTTTGTCTGCCTTCACAATGAAATATTACCATGAAAACTCATTGGTTCTCACAAACTTATACAGGCTCACATATTTTTTTTTCTCTGTTTGTGGAGGATTAGAAATCCATCACTGTTTTGGTTTACCAATGTCTGCTACATCAGCATCTGCAGGTGTACTTATCTCCTTCCCCTCCTGTGAAATGTCCCAGGAGCATTGTGGGAAGGGCAGAACGGACTCTCCTGAAAAGGAAGAGCAAGAGGAGCTTGCTCTTGGTGCTAAGCAGCTACCTCCTGCTGTTTTGCCTGGGTCTGGAATTCGATTGTTGCTCACTCCAGCTCTGGCTTCTTCTAAACATGCTCTTCTAATAACTCGTGACTCAGGCAAGTCTGCTGATGACATTTTCATTCTCCTTTACTTCCAGATCCCATGAGAGAATTGCCCTTTCTTGTGTAGATTTTTTTTCCCTGGTACTGTTCATTCTGCATTTGCCCCTGGACTTCCCTTTCCACTCTGTGATTTCTTAGTGCTGCCCCTCCTTGTGTGGGTAGTAGTGTCCATCACACCTTCTTGACTATTGTACAGTATCCACCTGTTTCTCGTTAAGAAGCAGAGGTGTTCTGGGAGGCAAAAAGAGTCCCCCCTTCTGTAGTAAGCTTTCTCATTGGGACTGCCAGTCCACAAGTAACAACACAGAGACTTATTAATTATGAAAGCTTAGCCTTAGCTTAAGCTTTTTTCTAACTAGCTCTTATAACTTAATTAACCTGTTTTTATTAGTCTACATTCTATCACATGACTTGGTTACCTTTCTTCTGTCCCGTACGTCTGACTTGGTGTCTCCCATTCCCATTGGTGTCTCCATCTCCCTTCTTCCCAGAGTCCTCTCTTTCCCCAGAAGTCCTGCCTATCTTCTCCTGCCTAGCTATATTGGCCATTCAGCTCTTTGTTAAACCAATCAGAAGACACCTTGGCAAAGATGCATTCTCACAGTGTACAAAATGATTAGTCCACAACAACCCTCTTTCTAATGTTTTAAGCTTATGAGCAAAACATATTACATGCCCCAAAGGACTTTGCATGCATCATTGAGGTTACTAATCACTTTGGGCTAATAATTATCTTAAGTTAAGCAGGTGTAATCTCTTAGACCCTCAGTAGCGGAGAGTTTGCTCTATTGGAAACAGGGAGAAAGTATCAAGGAAGAGTTGGAGGGATTCAGATGTGAAGAGGATTTGATGAAATCTGCTTGGCTCCTTAATGTAAGTGCTAGCAAGCATAGACTGGAGAGAGGCTACTGGTTCCTTAACCTCACTGACAACCAACAGCCAGCCAAGAAACTAGAGCCTGCATTCTGCAGCTGTAGGAAATGCACTGGACAATGGCATGAATCAGCTCAGAGGAGAATTCTTCCCCAAGCCTCCTGATACAGCTAAGCCTACCTATGCCTTAAACTCTGTGTTGAAGCCTGGGCAGAGAAACTCACATTCTTGCACACAAAATGGTGTGTGTGTGTGTGTGTGTGTGTGTGTGTGTGTGTGTGTGTGTGAGAGAGAGAGAGAGAGAGAGAGAGAGAGAGAGAGAGAGACAGAGAGACAGAGAGACAGAGAGAGACAGAGAGAGAGAGAGAAACAGAGAGAGAGAGATGTGTTTGGGCAGCTTTACAAAATGCACATAGATCCTCAAGGCTAAGAATGTTATGAGTTGTTCGGGACAAAGCCTGGGCTCTGGCAGCCCTGGCAAGTTAGATTCTGACACTGGCCCTTAGTAAACAAAGTAAAGAGACACATGATGGTGAGAATTGAAATTTATTCAGTGTGGCCACATTCCATATAATACATATAGCAACTACAGCTACTTGGCACAATAGCTCTTTACTGAGTATTCAGTGGGGTTGCTTTTGCCCTGTTTTAAAGTGAATGCCTCTAAGGACATCACGAGTCTCAGTGTTTTTAGCACTCCATAGGAGTAGCTTTCAGTAAGTTCGAAGATGGGGCAAATATTGGCCATTATTTTTCTATATCTGGTAGAGTATTGCTATTCTGTTACCAACAGTTATCGATACACACGGAATTCATATGATCACTATTTAGCTGCTTAGTCAGTCTTCACAACTATGCTCTGCAGTTAGACAGTTCGCAGCTGCATTTTATGAATGAAGAACCCGGGTCCAGCCAGGCTAAAGGGTGTTTCGATTTGTAATGGTTCCCTAGAAGCTCACAAAGCGAAGGCTTAGGCCCAGTGCAGCGATATCCAGAGATGGGATCTTTGGTGGTTACTGCACCATCAAGGCTCTGAGCTTATCAATAGATCAACCTATTGATTGGCTCACAGTCTAATAGGCAATGGGAGGTGGTAGAAAATTCAGGAAGTGAGGTCTAGTTGGAAGAGGTGGTGCTCTTGAAGGTTGTATTTTGTCCCTAGTGCCTTATTCCCTAGCTTCCTTTCTCTCTTCTTTCCTCTCTCCCTCTCACTGCCTCCTGACCATGTATGTGGCCAGCACCTTCCTTGCCTGTGTCTCTCCATCAAGATGTTAGGTACTTTTTATTTTTTTATCACTATGAGATGGAAAACCGACACAATGTGGTTTACTGAGCCCTGCACACATTAGTAATCGAGCCCAAGTTCAAAGCAGGCTCTTTGCTCCAGAACCGCCAACCATGTGTCCACTCAGCTGTATTCCCCAGTCTTCTGTCACCATGTTAGTCCATTCATCAGAGATGAGAAAAGCTCCTGACTCTTGGTAAAAGTCACTATCGTTGCAGCTGACTTTTACTATTTGTAATGTCTTACATGTCCACGGGGCTTTGAAAGATTTCATTCTTAACCTGGGATAGCCTCAGGAGTGGAATGAATAGGAGAGCAAGCATGGCTGCATAGCATGGATATGTCAAGAGAAATGATGCAATCCAGTAATTCTCACTGAATCCCACGGAACACTGAGAACTCCCTATTTCAATATGGTATCACCACCTTCCATAGGATATTCTGCCCTGCCTCTCCCCCCCCCCCCCCCCGCCCCTATCCAATCCTCACTCCCAGATCTGCTACCTCAGCACCAGAGGACAGCAGCAGCGTCCACCTTGAGCTCCTCCCATAGGTCTGAATCGCAAATTATGATGTTTCCTTTGCAATTTTTTTTATTTTTATTTTTATTTTTTTTGGTTTTTCGAGACAGGGTTTCTCTGTGTAGCTTTGCGCCTTTCCTGGAACTCACTTGGTAGCCCAGGCTGGCCTCGAACTCACGGAGATCCACCTGGCTCTGCCTCCCGAGTGCTGGGATTAAAGGCGTGCGCCACCACCGCCCGGCTCCTTTGCAATTTTAAATTTGGTCTGTGAGTTTTCCATTTGTGAGTTTTTATCTTCCTTTGCAACCGTGTGGTCCGTATTCTTTCTAGTCTGCCAAGCTGAGGAGATGTGGAGTCAGGAGGGGAAAATATCTTTCCATATTACATCCTAAGGAGTCTTGCCAGAGTCTGTCCTGAGGCTGCTGGATGGAGGCCCAATCCTGTTCTCAGAAGCCACGTCCACAATGAGCATCTAACATACAGATCAGGAGCCAGTGTGTGGCCCCAGCAGTGCTGGACACAGAGTGACAGGCTACCCCTGCCCTGGACTGTATTTTGAAAGCACATCATGTCCTTGGCCCTGACATCCCTTCTGCTGGGAAGCAGCATATTTCCCATTCTCTAACTCTCCTCCACCCCCCACAGCATCAATTTTAATAATTGCACAGGAAGTTCCTTTTCCTTAAGAAAAGATGGCCATTGCAGTTTTCAGCTGGGTGTTGACTTTTTTTTTTTTCCTTCGAATCCCCAAGAGTTTCGACACGAAGGGAATGAATCACATTTTTGAGGTAGCAAGAACAGGAACCCCGCAGTAGGCCGTGCTGGAGTTCAAATATAGGGCCGGGCTTCGCGGTGGCCTCTGAGCAAGTCCCTCAGCCTCTCTCAATGGAGGCTGCTTCTGAACCTCTCAACTGTGGCTCCTTCTGTGTCAGAAGAGCTTTGTGGGGAATTTGGGAAAGAGACACTAAATGGGAGGGCAAACCCCTGGGAGAGTGACTTGGTCGAAAGGGTTGAAGAAGCCTGAGTGGGAAGTTAGGAGAAGAAAGTGAAAGGGGGTGTGACAGAGCCACACCTGTCAGGAAAGCATCAGAGGCCACAGCTTTGCCCGAGACGTTGGTTAAAGAGTGAGTCCACTGATTTTTAGGGACCCAGACGTACAAGCTCCAGTCTCCCGTAGCAAATAACAGTGCCCCATACAGATTGAATGCTTCCCCTACATTACCTGAGTCTGGGCTTGTACCCTCTGCACCTGGCTGGGCTGCACAACGTGTTAGATTCAGAACTCATATACTGATACTTTCCCATGCTCATTGTGATTCGACATTTCTCATCTGAAAAACACTCCACAAATATCTCTCCTGTCTCCCAAAATTACTGCGAAGTTCAGATGAGGATATGGAGGATATGTGTGCTCATAAGTATTGTTTGGTGTGAAGTGTGCACAAGATAGTTCCTGTCACTACTGACTTCTTTTGCTTCCTCATGTGTGTGTGTGTGTGTGTGTGTGTGTGTGTGTGTGTGTGTGTGTGTGTGTGTGTTTTTCCCGCAGGGGAACAGGTACACTTGATAGCTTTGGGGCCCGCTTCATCTTTGTGGGGCATCCAGTGGTTTCACTACTGCATCCTGCCTCTTTCGTGAGTCTCCAATGTGACCCAAGAAACACCTGTATTAGAGTCACCTGGGGAACTTATTGACATGTTCGTTGTTGCTCACTGGCCCAGAACCTCTGAGTCAGAGGCTGGGTATCAGCTGGAATTCCTGCCTGGCCCTTTCTTGCTCAGCTCCACTAACTGTGTGAGGTGTCTGCTACGTGCTGTGCTGTCTCTATCCCCAGGAAAACCAGGGCATTTGGGAGCGGGGAGGGGGTGGAAATGGAAATGGATCAATTAGCATGGAGTCTTTGCTTGAACTTTACCCTGGGTTTATGGAGCTTGGAGACACAGGGAAGGTTGCATTCCTCTCTTTGGAGCTGCTTAATTCATCCTCACCCTCTTGTGGAGTGTGCAATTGGCTCATTCCAGCTGCTTAGCCCAGTGACATTTGCTTCCAGCCTAGATGGGCGACCAGAGCGGCTGATGGCAAGGCGTATTCGCTCTCAACCTGAGTCAGGTGGGCACTTCCCTAGCTACTCAAAACTCAGGCCTTCCAAATCTAACAGCTCCCTGGCAAGGTCCCAGCTTGGTATCAAGCTCCTGCTGCTAGTGTTCCTGTTCTTTGTAACCCCACTGCAATGGTGGAAAGCATGGGGAGTACTTCATACAGCTCAAATAGCTGAGTTCAAGACTAGGGGATTAGCTCCGTTCTAAGTCATATGCTTGGTACACACAAGGTCTTGGAGTACCTAACACCCAAACCAACAGCCATGAAACAGAGCAGAAGCAACAACAACAACAACAACAAAAAAATCTCAAACGAACAAAAGTCATCAAAAGGAAACAAAAATAAATTTAAGTTCAAATCCCAAATCCCAACTTGGAAATTTATTTCTATTACTTTTTTTTTTTTAAGTAGTAGTTTTATGGATCTTCCTTCCTTTGTATACCTGCAAAGCATGATGGTCAGTTGGATACAGGATTGCATCCATCCCAGTGCTTACCTATCCCTGTTATCTTCTGCAGGTCCCAATCACAGGCCTGAACTTTGTTTACTGAGCTGTTCACAGAAGTTGCCAGATGAGTTTTGAAAAAAGAACTTCCAATGCCACTGTTGAACCTCAGCCATCACCAAAAATGGTCTTCATCTGAGATAATCCTTCAGATTCTAAAAGTGTGATTACTGAAGTAAAATATAGTCAGGGCAGTCTACCTCAATTGACAATAGGCTGCACCAGTCATCAGCCAATTTCCAGACCTCTGAATGAACCTAGTAAAGCCCATCCAAGCTGTCTGTCTGATTGCCTTGATGTGCGGACACCAGCCTAGCGTTTATGCCATGGAGGTCTGGTTGTTAGCAAGCATGGTTTCAGTGATCTATACAATGGAGATATTGGTGACATCTCCTGAATTCTACAAGGACGGGAGCTAAATAGTACCACATGTATTACCTGTCCACTAAATCCTTGCTTAGTGACTGGGCAGTCCTATAAGGGAGAGGTAGTGAACCCTCGGCATATCTGGCACATCACCCATCCACTATGTTCAGGGTATCTCTAATCTCCATTACAGCAACTCTCCATCCACTTGCAAGCCCACAGTGGTAGAGATGTCATTTGCTAGACAGAGATCCTGAAAAATAGCAAGGGGGTGTTAAGAAGCTAGGTTCTCTTTTGGTGTATGAAGCTGAAGGGTTCCTAAGTCTCCTGTGATCCATTGATTAATTGGGTCCTCGTATGAAGACACACTTATGACATTGCTCTGAGTTCCATAGTCTGATGCAGGCATCTGTTTGTGAATGCAACATGAAGCAACAGAAGTACTTGGAGCACTTGTTCTGTATCAGCACGTATCATTCCTTCTCCTTTGACTCAGCAGGGAGGAATTGCTCTCCTGAGTCTTGAGGAAGAATATCAGCTCAGTGACATTAAATGGGTGACCAGAAGTGACAGCTAAGAAAGTAACAAGATAAACAGGTTTTATGCAGAAAGAAATTCCACCTGGTGGATACATATCACTGCTGAATGTGACCAGGTTACCTATGACACCTTGTGTAATTGCTGAGACCTCATAGACCAACGGGTGTCATTGAAATGCCGAGGTAATTGCCCTCAAATACATCATGAGTTTGTAGAGCTTCATGCAAACCTTAGAAAACCATACTGTTCCAAACCCGAGGCACTGTGTACTCTCATCTCAGGGAAGCCAAACAAAACTGGAAACTGTATATGTGCCAGGGTGAGGCACAAGGTACAAGAGGGGCTTCAAGGTACAAGACATGCCCAGCCCACCCTCAAAAGAGCTGAAGAGTAAAGCCCCCATTCCAACCACCTGCTACTGACTTCTTCCTCCTGCCTGCCAGCTTGGAGTGGGATGGGGACAGAGTCTAGAACATTCTTAGGCTTCTGTTCTTGCTGGCATACTAGCCAGGAAGAAGCCCTGGTTGGCTGGCTGCCTTGGGCATCTGCCACCATCGTGTGTTCACTTGCGGGCCATGGGGAGGAAGCAGAATGCTTCTCTTAGGCCTTGGGCATTCCAGACCTCTGGGGTCAGCTACTGGGACAGGCATACTCAGGACCTAGCTCTTCACCTCTGTAGACCTCCTTCTCCCAGCTACATGATGGACAGATGATAATCCTACCACCTCCTTATTTAACCTGAGGATGAAGGCAGGAGGCATGGCCGATGTCTACAAAATAGACACTGTGCCTTTCAATTCTAGAACCCCACCCCCAACCCAGGGCACACTCAGCAATTCTCTCCACATGCAGGATCTCACACTATTCAATTGGGACAAATCAGAAGGATTTACTGGAAAGCTGGGCCTGGTGGCCCATACCTGTCATTCCCATGTCCAGGGAAGTTGAGGTGAGGAAACCAAGGTTCAAAACTAGCCTGGGAAACATGATGAATCCCTGTCTCCAAAACAATATTAGATCTTAGAATTCAATTGAAGGCCTCGGCTATCACTTTGCCTACTTTTGCATAGACCTTACAACTTATTTATGTATCCCAAGCTTGTCTGGACTTCCCATGTGACCCTGGATTTATAATATTCCTGACTTCACTATCTAAGACGCTGCAGTTATAGGTGTATGCTACCACACCTGTTCTTCTGTGGTATTCACAGGTGTTTTTGTTTTTGTTTGTTTTATTTATTTGTGTTTTTAATGTGGTACAGGGGATCAAACCCAGGACTTCACACCTGAAGGCAAGCACTCTACTAACTGAACTGCGACCCCAGCCTCTTGAATGATTGAAACACAGTCAGAATTTCAATGGAGCTCCCTTCCTGTTTGAAGCATGCAAGGGACTAGTTCTGGGGTATTTCTTAGACAGGAGGGTTTCAACCTTGACATAATTAACACGCTGGGCACTTGATGACTGGCAAGCGCCATGAGTGGCACATTGTCAATATCCTATTTTACAGACTGGGCAACCAAAGCCCAAGGGCTGGAGTCGGTCACTCAGCACCTTACAAGAAGCCCTAAGGCAGAAAAGGAATGTCAATCTCTGCTTCTCAAGTCTTGCCTCATTTCTGATTCTCTCGTTGAAAATGGTGTGAGAAACCTCAAATGACTCCTGACCACGTGACGTGCACTCAAAGAAGGCTCGACTGTTTCGTGTCTCGTTGAACCCCTCAAATCATCTATGAAGCAGGACTCTATCGCCTTGTACCCCAACCTCTCGGTCCCCCTCTCTGTGGGTTTTTTCCTGTTCTGCCATCTGCCCATGAGACCAGGGCAGGCTGTAGAGGCGAAGGAGCACCCACTTTCTGGGACGGATGGGCACCAGGAGCCGGCGGCCCTCTGTAGTTCAGTTCTAGGACCTGGGAAGCCCCAAAGTCAACCTCTTTCTTTCAGCCTCCTTCATCTCTGGCTAGGACCCGGGGCTGCTGGATCGGGAACAAGTCTTGGCAGAGCCTCAGCACAGGCTCCTCATTTGCATAACACGAGTCCTAGGTCTGTGCCTCACCCTGTCTCTGGACCAAGGAGGAGCCGATATGGCTACCGTGGGATCCAGCCCCTCCCCTGCTCTGTGCTCTGAGGTTTGCTTCTCGTTGTTCTTGTCCCCTATCCCTGCTCTGCCTTATTCATCCTTTTGAGTTCTCTAATAGCTACATGTTGTGACCCTTCATTACAAGCTATTGTATGGGTCCCGTAGTTCCACTAATGTGAGTGCTCATCTCCAAGAAGAAATTAAACTCTCCAGGGGCAGGGGCCAGGTTATCACTTTGGGTTTATTTATTTGATTTTTAAGATTTGGTAAACTATGTGAAATGTTTTGCTGATATGTATATATGTACACTGTATGCATGCACCTGGTGCCCGTGGAGGTCAGAAGAGGATGGTGGATCCTCTGGAACTGGAGTTGTAAATGGTAGTGAGCCACCATGTAGATGCCAGAACCCAAACCCCAGGCATCTGAAAGATCAACATGTGCTCTTAACTGCTGAACCATCTCTTCAGCCCCCATAATGGGGAAAAGGGCCAACATTAAGTGCCTTGAAGCTGGGGTCAAATCCTCTTGTGTTATCTTTTTGATGTGACTCCTGCTTCCCCTACTGTGACTCTGCAATGGTGACAGTGACACTCTTCAGGTGGGAGTCAGGATGTAGTCGGATCGGTGTTTCATCCTCCATTGTTCCTATGGAGTACTCAACTCCCTCTGTACCTATAAATGATACCCTTGGGTGCTGGAAGACTGCTGTCAGGAGTATTAACTTGGAACCTTATCCTACCTTGCTTACCTTGATGTCCTTGACCATCTGAACCTTACTGCATGCAAGCTGCTGAAGAAAAGGTCACCTACTGGTGGCATCAGGAGGGGAGATATTTTAACTCTTGTGTCATAAAGCAAGACTCTTCCTGGTTTTTATCCTCAACAGACATCCAGCTCCATCTACCTGGTCCTGACAGGGATATCTGAGGGGAGCTAGTCCAGGAGGGCCCAGTTGTTCAGGCTCCTGTCTGGGCCCTGTATACTACTATGGCCGGTACTGAAGTCATGCAGGATGGGAAAAGACCTGTATGAGGGAATTTCTGAAATGCCTAGACACCTAGCAGAGTTCCTTGAATGCCTTATGAATGAATGGGCTACATCGGACTGAGGATGTAGCTCTGTTTAGAGTGATCCATACATGAAGACCTGGATTTGGTCCCCAGCACCACATGTGCCAACAAACCCAGAATTCAGGAAGTAGAGGTAGAAGGATCTGAAGTTCAGGGTCATCCTGTGCTACCTAGTGAGTTCAAATCTATCTTGGGTAAGTACCCCGAGACACTGTTTTAAAACAAACAAATAAGCAAACAAACAACCCAAAAGGTTTGCCGTCTGCTGGCTTCCACCTACCAAGCCTTCTCCAGGCCTCAGCTTCTTCTATAACTGTGACCTGTTTGCATTCTGTCTCCCTCCTGTGGGCAGAGAATGTCCAATGCAAATAGCACCTTGTAACCCCGCCCCCCAGCTCTCACTTTGTGCCTCCTGTTTCCCGCCTTCTATCCCGCCATGGGTTTCTGCCAGCTTTAGCCCACAGTGGCCTCCTTTTGTTCAGCCATCTCAGTTTCAGGCAGGCTCGTCCTGCCTAGTCTCCCAGCCTGCTTCATTCACCCTTTAGAAGCCTTGACAGGCAGCCAAGCAAACTGGCCAGTCATGCAAGGAGGGGTACTGGTGCCAGGGCCCTGATGGCTGCTTCCTGTCTTGGTGGCTTCCCAGACCTGGCTACCTTGAGGCCCGGTTACACAGGGATGGAAATGCCCAGATATTCACCTTGGCTGGCATGGATATACCATCTGAGGCTGCTGGCTGGAGCTAGTCCCATAGTCATGATCCTTTCTCAGGCCTCTACTTCTTCCATGGGTAAGCCCTCTGCTCTTTCCCAGGCCATTCAGTCGACAACCTGTCCCCACCAAGGATCTCAGGAAGCAAGAACATAATAACCTAGCTGGATTCTGTGGTTGTGAGGAGAAGCAGGGTGCTGTGTAGAGGAGAGTGCAGGTTGTGGCTTCCGATTCTGATGGAGCACCTCGCCCTGCCAGCCTATCACTGGGACCTACCTGCTTCATGCCTCATTTTCCCCTTCTGTACATGGGCATCTTCCCAGTATGTCGACACCAGTGAAGGGCATGGGAGTATTACAGGCTAGCCCAGTGTAAGTGTTCCTCAAACAATACCTGCTAAGACAGCGCTAGTCTGTGTGAGTTATCATCCTAGTTGTTGAGTGTCTCTGAGGGTCAAGAGGATGCAGTCCAGAAGCTTTGCTGCACCATCCAGCTCCCTTGGCATGCTCCCCTGTTATAGCCCCATCTGAGAAAAAGGAGAGCTTCCATTCTCACTGTTCAATTAGAAAAGCAATGAATACTCATAGTGTAAGTTAGGAAATTCAGATAAGCAAAAATAAAACTTAAAAAAAGCTATTTTGCTAAGATAGGTAGTCATGGGCACACAGATACACACATACTCTACCTACAGTGGAAGAGTAGGTTTTTGTTTGTTTTTGTGTTTGTGTGTGTGTATGTATTTATTGCTACTTCACACATGTATAATGCTCATTTCATATTCTTTCTTTCAACGTATTTTAGTTGTGTTGAGACCGGGTCTCACTTTTAGCCTTGGGCTGGCCTTGATTTTTTTTTTTTTTTTTTTCTTTTGAAACGAGGTCTCACTATGTTGCCCTGGCTGTCCCTGAACTCACCCTATAGACCAGGCTGGCTTCAAACTCAGAGATCCGCCTGCCTCTGCCTCCTGAGTACTGAGATCAAAGGTGTATGCCACCACCACTGGCATTTAATATTCTTATTCCATGTTATGTGGAGCTCATATATGAAGATACGTATATCAAACATATATTTCAATATATGTTTGCAAAAAACTAGAAACATGCTCTGACATTTATAGCCGGTTTTACCGTTTGACTTTAAGTGATCCTTTTTCCTGTCTGTAAATGTATCTATGGGGAAAATGTGACCATAGACCTGCCTTATCCATCTAACTGATGTGGAAGGTGATGCGGTATAAGTCTCTAAGATTTTCAGGCTGACTGTAGGCATAGCTGACACCTAGAATATCTCCATGAGCATCTTTGGAGTTCCCAGAGGCAGATTCAACAAGCATCTGAGTTCTGTGAGCACAAGGGACCCTATTCCCTCACCTTATACTTAATTGAAGTGTGTTTCTGTCCTGTTTTTTGTTTGTTTGTTTTTTGTTTTTTGGTTTTTGGTTTTTGGTTTTTTTTTTTTTTTTTTTTTTGAGACAGGGTTTCTTTGTGTAGCTTTGTGCCTTTCCTGGAACTCGCTTTGGAGACCAGGCTGGCCTCAAACTCACAGAGATCTGCCTGGCTCTGCCTCGTGAGTGCTGGGATTAAAGGTGTGCACCACCACCGCCCAGCTGTGTTTCTGTCCTGTTAAGAGCTACTGAGGAAGTGAATATGGGATGTTGTATCAGTTACTTTTCTATTACTGTGATGCCAAGGCCACTCACAGAAGAAATAGGTTTATTTGAGTTTATGGTTTTAGAGGCTTAGAGTTCATCCACGGTGGCAGAACCAAGGCACGACAGCAGAAGTGAGATGGGAGGGCTCACAAGAGACTAGAATTGACTCAAGCACCTTGACCCTGAAAGCATGATTCTGATGACACACTTCCTTCAACCATGCTACACCTCCTAAATCTCCCCAAACAGTACCATCAGCTGGAGATCAAGCATTCAGATCCCTGAGATCATGGGGGACATTTCTCATCAAACCATCACAGATGTAATGAACCCTTTCCGGTCCTGTTTCATGGTCAGAGCCTTCGTCAAACAAAACAGCTCCTCAGGAATGGTTATCTTTTTTGAATCTTTTGGCCCCAGCCTGCCCTGGAGTAAGTGGGGTTTATGTGAACTCGGGCTTGTGGGAACAGGCTGCACCCTCCCATGGGGGCCCTCCTGAACTCATTCATCCTAGTTAGAGGTTAAGTTTCCTTGACCCATCACGCTGCCAGTGACCTGTGTGTCACTGCTGGTCAAGGAGCCGCTTGGAGGTCAGCCCCTGCCTGGCACATCTGGAGTTGGCACACCTCAGCTGTTCCAGGACAGATCCTATGGCTGGGTGTTAAGTAGCACCTGGGATAGTTAAAAAGCCCAATAGGTCCTCCTTATGACTCTTCCTGGGCTAGCATGTGGCTGGTGACTGGCAGAGTATGCATGCTTGGCATACCTGCCAGCTGGGCCTTTGATCATGATGGGGCTGTCCACACAGCCCAGCATATTACAGAACACAAAAGCTTCAGAAAGCAGTGCAGAACCACTGGCAAATGGCAGGGAGTTGGTTTGCTGTTTCCTGGCTGCAGGTCCGGAGTGTGGGAGGAGACTTGGCATGACTGGCTGGTAACATGGCAATTGCGTACACAACGCTGACCTTGAAATTCAGCAGAATCCTTGGCTTTTCTGAGCCTCCACTGCTCACACTTACACTGACTTAAGTGCAGGCTCAGAGGAAGCTGGTGTAGTTCAAATGCCTATGGAGTGCCTGTCTCTTAATAACAACAGCGGTTGATAGTAGCAGCAGGTAATGTTGAGCGATTGTTCTGACTAAGAGCCCCAGAGTCCCAATACCTGGGCTCAACTTAGGCCACTCAAAATCCCAGGTCCACCTGTTATCTGTAAAGCAAAGACAGTGGCCATTTCCATATCACAGTGGCTATGAGCCATGGATAGTGCAAAGCACATGGAAAGCTCTCCAAACACTGCCATGTCTTCCTGACAGATGAAGAAGACCCAGTGGTTTAGCCCGCTGACATCCAACATCTCCAAGAGTAGAAAGCCCTTCAACTGGATCCCATTTGCTCCAAGTGAGTGTATCAGCCGGACTGCCTCTGTTGAGCACTTTTCCTTATCTACACGGATCTGCCAACGGAAAGTTCTGACCTGGTTGCTAGGCAGATTTCCTAGAATTCTGGCTGGTACCATGTAAAAGAAATGCTCTATTAGGAGACAGCTGTAGCCTTTGTGAAAAAGAAGGCCACATTCTATTGCTCGTATACTATTTGACACATTGAAAAATGTCTGGCAAATGCCCCTGGGGAAGTCTTGTGATGGAGTGAATGACTGGTATAAACACACTCTGTTATCCAACATTATGGATTTGACTCAAGAGCTTAGAACAGAGAGTATGCTGACCCTGATGTGTTGTACTCAGCACGGGAATAGGTGAGTTTAGAGAGGGGATCAGCCCTGCTTTTTGGGAGTCCTGCTGGGGTACCCTGAGCCTCCTCTTGGTCATGGCAATCTTTCTTCCCTTTGGCCTCTGTCAAATGCATTTCCTCTTCCTGCCTTTGGTGTGTGTGATTCTTCTGACCATTGGTGTCATTGGCTTTGAGAGAACAGACTGGACTCACAGCAGAGTATGTGGCAGTTCTAGGATGCTTGCTGAGGCCCTTTTTGCCTGCCTTCCTCCCCAACCTAATCATCTTTCTCTCTGATCTTTCCTCACCTGGCCACTAACCCCACCTCGCCCCCTTTGGCATAGTTCAGAGAATAGTCTGCATTACCACCTGCCTTAGACACTTGGCCGAATTCAAATGTATCACCTTGTCTCCCTCACCTGTACTTAATCCCTTGCAGTACTCCAGCCCCTTCCATTGTCCTCAGGTTACTGCCCTCCCTTCGTTTTTGGCCAGGATTATAAGATATCTTGTGAATGCTGCATACCTTCCAGATAGGTAGGCTTCCGGAAATGGCCTGTCGGGGCCAGTTAAGATAGACAGATGGGGAGGGAACATGTTATAGTCCAAAAGAGCAAAAGGCACTTCAGGGAGGGGAGGGGGCAGAGTAAGGAGTTTGGTTCCATCCTTATTGAGAAGAGGCCGTTGGACACTGTTAAACAGGCTATTATATTGCAGGTGCACTGGAAGCCGCCAGGGTGAAGCAGTTGGCCACTCTGCAGGCTACTGGACAACCCAGGTTACTGCAGTTACCAGAGAGAAGACACTGGGGGGTAGGAGAAGGCACTGGGGTTCAGAATGAATCCCCACTGTGCATTTTGCTGGTAGTTCAGATGTAAAGTGTCAGGGCAAAAAGAAATTTATCTTGTGCAACTAGAGGCCTAAGTTTCTACCTGGAACCAGAGAAGGGAGTGGGGTGTTTATTCTGTGTTTCAAGTAAGGAGCAGAATTTTTATGTCTGTGACTCTAGTGAGAGGGCCCAATGGAAATGAATATATGTGTAGAGGAATAATCACTGTGTTTGTATCTGGTATGTGAAGGTAAGTTTTGTATAATCTTAGCTGGGGTAGGATACCAAGACATTTGATCAAATATCAGTTTATGTGGCATGAAGAAAGTATGCTTTTTGGTTGTTTCTTATTCTTATCTTTCTTTTTTGTTTTTTTGAGACTCTCACACACAAATATAGTGTGTTTTGATTTATATCAACCCCTCCCTTATCCCCTCACGTATTCCCCTTTCAAATTCATATCCTCTTCTGTTATTGCTATGATTGCTATGATTAGTGTTGCATATACATATGGGTGTAAGGCCCATCACTGGGCTATGAGCAGCCTAGCAGTCTTATCCCTGAAGAAAACTGACTTTCCTTTCCTTAGCAGGAGTTGACTGCCCTTAGTTCTTCAGCCTGGGTTGGGACCTTGTGAGTACCCCAAGCCTTCCCCAATCCATGCTGGGATGTTGACTGAGGTGGTTCTGTGCATGTTTTATACAGGCAGCCATAGGGGTTGAGTGATCATGGGAGCAGCACCCCTGCCATGTCCAAAAGACACTATTTTGCAGCAATCTTCCTTGCCCTCTGGCTCTTACAACCCTTCTGTCCCATCTCCTGTGGTGATCCCGGAACCCTGGGTGTAGGGGTTGAGTTATAGAGGCTCCACAGTCACTTATTCTGTGCACTTTGACCTGTTGTGGATCTCTGTAATGCCCTCCATCTACTGCAAAAAGCAGCTTTTTAAATGAGGGCTAAGAGCTGCACTTCTCTATGACTCTAAGGATAAGTATTTATCCTGTAAGTATGGATCCTGTGTCGGCTTAGCAGAATTGTGGTAATGGGTTCTCCTACAGGGTCTATGACCATGCCAGCCATGGATTCTTGGTTGAGTAGCACATCAGGCAAGAGTTCTACTGAGCAGGACTTAAGTCCAGTGAGAGAGTTGTTTGTGGTCATCCCTAAGATGAAGGTGCCACTATTGTACCATGGGGTAGGTCTCACTGGACCAGTAATTATTGTAATTCACGGGATTTACAGCTAGGTAGGCCTGTTGATAACTTCTCTCTCCCGACAGCTTGCGTAGCACCTGCTGACACTGTAAGAACGAACCAGCAGTGACAAGGCTGCCAGGTTAGTACCAGATCAATTTCTTCAAGTCCTTGACTCAAGTGAGTGGTGTCTTCAGCAACAGCATCTATAGGTTGTGAAAGCAACCAAGAGCAACGCAGTAGACTATATTATTTCGGAGGTCTCTTGGACCCCCACCCTTCATGGTTGTTGTTTTGAGGAAAGGTCTTGATGACTAGTATAGGCTGACCTCAAACCCATAATCCTCTTGCCTCTGGAGTGCTGTGGTTACAGGCATGCATCACCTCACCAAGCTCCTCATTCTTTAATGAGGTTTACATTTAAATTAATATAGATCGAAGAAAGCATATTACTCTTCATGATGTGGGTGGGTCTCCTCCAGTCAGTTGTAGACTTTTAGAGAACAGACTGGGGTTTTGTATGGCAGTAGAAAGTGGGAATTCTAACTCCATGCTGCCTGTGGACTTGAAATGCCATCTTGGTCTTGTTTGCTGGCCTGCCCTGCAGATTCTGGGCTTGGGAGCCCGCCGATTATGTGAGCAAACACCCCTTCCCTTCCTCCTCCTCCCTCCTCTCTCTCTCTCTCACATAAACACACCCTCTGGGAAATATTAAATCCATGGAACAAAGGGATCAACTTGGATGTCTGAAATGTGTACAGAAGTGAATATGTTTTGATTTGTATGCAGAAGCCCCCAACTTAAATCACCCTGCAGGCAAGAAACAATAGAGTGAAGCTATCTTGCTAGTTCTTTGTGCATGCATGCCTCCCTCACTCCCCCCCCTGCACCCCCCTCCCGTTTGTGTGCGTGTGCACATGTGTGCGTGCTTGTGAGGTATTTGCTGATCACTTACTATGCTCCAGGCACACCCTTGCCCATTACTCAGTGCTGCCTTTTCTTGAAGCCAGGGCCATTTATCTTCTTTCATTCTTTTCTGGCAGTTTGGGATGTGATCCCAGCAGGGTTTCCTATTTGTTGGATGCTCTGTGGTCTCCTCCTTGGAGTCCCTCAGGGTCCTGGGCAGCAGCAAAAACATCCAGTAGTTCTTCTCCTGTGTCAGACATTGATTGTTCCAGCATCTTCCTTCCAGGCCTTTTGCCGTTCCTTTACCCCAAAGCCTCCTGAAGCCACTTAGTGTCTCTTCGTACTGAGTAATCCCATTTATTAAACATGTGCAGCTTCCTTACTGGCAAGTGCTGGATAAAAATAGTCCTGCAGCCCTGAGGGACAGGGTCATTTGAACTTAGTGACTCTAAAAACCTTTGGTGTGCATAATGAAAAGCGCAGCCGCGGTGGCGGATTCCTCTCACCCTCTTTGTTCCTTGTTTGCTTTGGGAAGCAGAATGGTTAGCCCATATTTTCCAAGAACTGACTGAGTAGGTGGATTGCTGGGGACAATTGATTTTTTTTTAAATTTTTTTTCTTTTTTTGGAGAAGTATTGTTTCTTTGCATGTGGAAACCATGAAGCAAAGAATAACATTGAGCAAGAGTCATCCTGATGACCAGGCCTGGCTAATTGTGGAGGCGGGTGTTGCAATGTGTTGGGGCCTTCATGTGCTACAGGTTGAGCGACCCTATCTGAAATGCTTGGGACTATATGTGTTTCTTTTTTCATTGCTATGGACCCATAGAAACATCTTAGAACTGGGGTGCAAATCTTTTTTGTTTCATATATTCCCAGTATGCATGGCCCGAAGTTGATTTTATGCAACATTTCTAGTGATTTGTGTGTGTGTGTGTATGTGTGTGTGTGTGTGTGTGTGTGTGTGTGTGTGTGTGTGTGTGTGTGTAGGGAAGGGGATGAAGTTTATGGTGTGGGTTTTCCCATTTGTGCCGTCATATTGGCCCTCAACACATTTTGGGTTTGGGGACATTTTAAGTTGGGGTTTAGGCATTGGGAATGCTGGGCCTTTATTGAGGGCACCACTTCTCATACAACTGGACTTTGCTCTGGACCCAGGATAAAACCCTTAAGGCTTTGCTCTAGTCCAAGGTTACACGGACCATTGCTTTCTTAGATTGTGGTTGTTTCGAATTGGGAATGGTCGTAGCTCAGCAGGTGGTAGAGACCCCAGTCTTCTGGAGTAATACTCAATTCTGGTTCAGGTTATGGAACCTGTCTCAGCAGGAGGAGTTTGGCTAGGCAAATCCTAGGACATGGAACTGTGGGTGTCAGCAGATGTCTGTCTTTTTTAGAGGAGCCTGTCCTTCCTCTGCATTTTACCCTTTCTTATATTGTGAAAACACTTTTGGATTTTGTAATGCAGCAAAATGTCCCATGGGTGAATACTATAGGTGGCCAGTGCCCTGGGACTTTAATTGTGACTCGGCATTTATAGCTTGTCCTTCACAGGTCACCTCCAACTAGAGCTAGGAATGAGGGAAGCTTCTTTGACTCATTAGGTTTGAAAGCAGAACAAGTATTTTCAAGGAAGCAAGTAAAGCGTAGTCAGCTTGGAAGTCTCATCACAAGATGCCTCGAGACCTAGAAAGAGGGCAGCGCTTGCCTTCCTGTGTAGATGAGGACCCAGGCCTGAGAAGGGTCTTAGAACTTGTTTCCTTCCTACAGACTCGTCCCCAAGCCTACCCCAGTGCTGGTGGCTCCAGAGCCTCGACAGCATTTACATCTGGAAGGAACAGATGTTTTACCCTGCTCATTTTTCCTGTCAGTCATGGTGCTTGGAGGTGTGTGTGTGTGTGTGTACATATGTCTCATTCTGTCTCATTTGCTGCATAGTACTTTATAGTGTTTCTTTCTAGATCCTATAAATGCCTATATTCTTTTTGATCTATTTCTTCCTTTTATTTCTACTTCTGCCTTTAGCCAGATCATAGGATTTCTATTTCCCTGAGCCTAAACTCTTGAACTACTCTTCTCCTGTCTCTCCCTCTTTACCTTGCATCTGTCCATCCATCTATGAAGACAGTTGCCTGTATAGATGCTGGCATACAGGCTCAGGTCCTAAGGGTGTGTTTCCATGTCCTATGTCCAACGAGACAAAGGGAAGTCCCAGAAGGGATTCCTGGGCACTGGCTCCTTCTGCTGTCTGTGTGGAGTGTAGGAAAGCCCACTAAGGTAGGGGATCAAAGGCAGAGTCAGCCAGTGGGCCACTGGGTCCTGTTCTGCCTCCTGGGGACTTTCTAGGACCGTCACTGGCTGTTCAACCCTCCTGTCCCATCCCAATGTTAATTTGTACCTGGGTCAGGAAGCAGAGGATGCATTCTAGTATGAGGCTGGTAAGATGGGTGATAAGACCTTCAAGGGCCTTATGGGGTTTTTTTTTTCTTAGATTGAGGGAGAGCCAAATTTTAACAAGGTTGCCAATTTGAAGCTTTCAAAGAGGACCTCCCTCCGACTTCAGGCTATTCTCCCTAGAGAAAACTGAGCAGAAATGAATCTTAGAGCATTCTGTTCTTCCTGATACTGGAGAAGAGGTTGTCACATTCCTTTATCTTTCAGACAGGATAAAGCATTTTTGGCATGCCCATGCCTCCATCTCCTCTAGGCCTGCCCACACTTTGCTTCTTAGTGAGTGTGCTTACGATAACCATGAGATCCACAGGATGTCATACTGAGCACGGAGTCATTCCTGAGCACATCGAATTGGGGCTGTGGTATCTGACAACCTGCTGTACTTGGAACCTGACAGGTTTCCACTATAATGCTGAGTCAAGAAAGCTCCAGCTCCCTTTTGTTTCAGGCAAAAAGTGTGTTTCACTCTTCCTTCCAGGGATATTAGTGAAGGAAAATGAGCTATACCATGCAAAACAACTTCACCTTTAAACGGTACCTGTCACATAGGAAGTAATGCATGCACCTGTGCATACACATAGATGCGTGCATACAGACTTTAAGCAACATCTTCCTACAAAAGCCTTCCCCCAATTTTGTTTTTGTTTTTGTTTGTGTTGTTTTGTTTTGCTTGATTCTTTCGACCATGGTAGATGACTTGTAAATTTCTGCTGAATAAATGAAGGACTATCAAGTCCATTTTAGAGATGACCCCCAGGCTCAGTTTCAGGAACAGAGAGGCAAAGTAACTGACCCAGCTCCTGGCAGGCAAGTCCGGGGCAGGCCTGTGTGTTAATCTAAATCATGAATAGGTCACTGTTGGAAAGCCAGCAAAATTGAACACCTTGCCTCAGCACAGGACCCAGAAAACGTAACACATCAACTATTGCTGTCCCCAGACATGTCCATGTAACCTACCTCTCAGTTTTGTGTCTGAGTTGCCGATGTGAAATGCACATTCTTACAGTGATAGGGCAGCAAGGCTTTGAGATGGCAAATAGGAAAGACTAAGCACGGTGTATTTGCAACTGGGTTTGTTATTCTTACTGTATTCTGGCGCACTGCGCTGTGCTAACAGGTCCTTATTAGCCATTCTTATCTTTGTGCTCCCTGAGGGTGGGGACTGAGAATCTCATTCATCGCCACATCCCCACCTTCTAACGCAATTCTTGGTATGTGCTTGATACACGCTGTAAAAGGTGCATGAATGAATGGCATAAATGAAGCAACAGGCAGGCTTGGGCTGGTGTGTTGAGGCCACCTCAGCCAGTTATCTGGGGTTGGGTTTCCGGGGGTCTTATCCCTTCTTGTCAGATTCAGGTCCAGGACAACGGTTCTATTGTTCCCAGATAGTATAGCCTATCTGAAGGTCTCCATGGGCAGTCCTCTGTCACACCCTCAGCTCCTGCCCTATCACTGGCTCCACCTGGACCCCTTGCTGCCACCCGTGCGGTGGGCCTGAGGAAAGCTTTCATGTGGCCGGCATGACTGCTCCTTAATCTCTCTCTCCCCTTGTGTAAAAATTCATGGAAGCCTGCCGTTGATTCTCCGTCACTTTCTGTGGTTCCAGGAGACCCAGACAATAGTTTAAGTAAGTCTTCAGTGTGGCCCTCAAACTTCCAGCTTGAAGGGACCTTGACTGAAAGCCTCATTCCTGTTCCCCTTTGCCATTGGATAAGCTGAGGTCCCCAAATTGTATGACATCTAGGTTACATGATGGTAGTAAAAGAGGCTGAAATTAGAACCAGCCATCCACACCTAATCCATCTTCATGCTTTTTCTCATAAGTGACCCACACTTAATTTGTTGCTCTTTTCTGCCTTTTCCTACAAATGGACAAACGAGAGATGTTGCAAAAGTGGTGATCCAGGGCCTTTTTGAGTCTGTTAATATCATGTGTCCTCCAGGTTACCTGAAGGATATCTTGTGTGTGGGCACCCTAAGGAACTGAAGTAGCTCCTGGAGATTTTCCAGCTCAATGCTGGGTAACTTCACCCTTCAGTTTTCATTAGTTGTAGATATTAAATTGGGACACCTTTATAAAAATGAGATGCTATATAGCTTCTTAAAAGAATAAGCCAGAAAAGAGCCGGGCGGTGGTGGCGCACGCCTTTAATCCCAGCACTCGGGAGGCAGAGCCAGGCGGATCTCTGTGAGTTCGAGGCCAGCCTGGGCTACCAAGTGAGTTCCAGGAAAAGGCACAAAGCTACACAGAGAAACCCTGTCTCGAAAAAACCAAAAAAAAAAAAAAAAAAAAAAAAAAAAAAAAAAAAAAAAAGCCAGAAAAGATATGTATATGAGTTTTTACGTTTATCAGTTCAGCTTAGAATTAGACAATGTACACACACACATACACACACATATATACTATAAATATGTATAATTTTATCTGTCAATGAAAATTATAGTCACTAACAGGGTTATGAACTGATGGGGAACATTGTTGAAGTAATTCTATTAAAGAACAACATCAACCTTAGCAATGTTGACTTTTCTTCTTAAAGCAGGGTATCGAATACCAGAGTGTGAAGTTGACTAGCAGCTGCTCATTAATACACAACCACTGCCCCCATATCAGCCGTGGGATCACTACAGGCCTAAGTATCCTTGGCATGTTCTGTTATCTCTGCCTCTTTGCTGACCTGTCAGTCACTCCTAGCTCACCAATCATTCCATGAAGTCTAATCTAGCACTGCTTACAGATGCAGTGATATTACCAGGGCCAAGCCAGAACAGACACATAATACTTTGTCCATAGCTATTAATGAATGAAGAGTAAATGAGTGAACAGAGAGGAGAGGATTTCCCCACAGTTTCCCTCTGCCTTTCATTCCTTGAATGCATGAACTCAGTATCTAAGTTCCACTGTCCTTTCTCCCTCTTCTGGTCCCATCCCTGACCTCCCCTCCTCTCCTTGACTGTCTTGCCTCGGCAAGGCTTCCTCATCCTTCCCAAGCTGCAGAGAAACTAGGAGCAAGAAATGAGTTGAAATGGACCATTGAGATCACACTGTAGAGCTGATATTGCCAGTTAAGTCAGGCAGAGCTGACTGAATTGATTAATTTAGCTGTCGGAGCAGAGCCAGTCCAGAAGCTGGGATTAACCTCCCCATCCGACAGTGTGCTGGTGAGTCAGACCTGTTGGGGTTTGAGCCTGTGCTCTGGTATGGCTGCCGGGGAGACCTTGGCCATGTTACTTACCGCCATTGAATCTCAATTTCCTAATCTGTGATAGAAGACTAAAATGCATCTTTGGAGGGCCTGGTGAGGATAAGCTATGATAACACTAGTCTAGGTGCCCTTTAGAGACAGAGGGAGGTGAGAGTGCTCATTGTGTATGGAGCAGAGAAGGTTCCTGTCTTTCTCGGGGAGGAATCCCAAGGCCAGGTCAGAAGAGGTTATAATTTGGCTCTTCTTCTGTTTGATGCGCTTCTCAGACCGCCCAGGGTTTGCAGCTTAAGCAAATAAATTATCCTGCTCCAGCAGGCCCTGTGTTCTGTAGCTAGCCATATGTTGGAGGAGATAGAGATCCTTATCTGGCAGAGTAATATTACCCAGCAAGGGATGACATTTCTTATCAGAGGTTCCGAGGAGTCAGAGATAGGAGCTTTCCTTTTCACTGGCTGCCAGACCTCTATGTACTAGGCTGCCAGGGAGGGTGGGAAGGGCTTGCCGTCCAGGGGTGGAGAGCTGATGCTGTTGCAGACATCAGCGGGCCTTCATCTCTTACAACAACACAGCCTGATAGGCCGCCTTGTCAGAAGTGGGTCCTTTCAAGATTTTTGCATTTTGAACGCACTGATAGAGACTAGGCAGAGGGGAATGAGGAAGGAAGATGGGAGTATGTGGTGGTACTGGCCAACTTTGGGTGGAGGCAGAGCCCTGGCCTTTGTGGGGACTTCCCCTTCTAGGAATAAGCAGGCAATCCCCTGATGCATGGACAAAGCCTGGGTTTCTGGGCTGTGGGTCTGTAGGGTAGCTCAGACCCTTTGTACCTACTGAAACCAAGCTATAGACGTGCTTCTATGTGCTTTCCCAAATCAGCTTCCCAGAGCTCTTTGCCTTGTGCTTTGTCCTGGAAGGGGAGTTGTGTGGATGCATCCACACGGTGGCTGAACGGTGGAGCTCCATGCCTTTTGTCAGCGGAGGTACTGACCAGATAGGAGGGCAGAAATGGAGTTTATTCTTCCTCTGACCTCTGATGGTCCTTTTCTATATCTACACAGAAGGCCCTGGCTTTGAAACCTGGCTTTCATTCCTTGCGATATTTGCCAAGTGGACCCCTTCCAGCCTCTCTTTCTTTGTCTGTAGTGTGATGAGGCAACATCACATCTTTCCATGTCTCCCATGACTATTTTGGGGTTCTCAGGTTCAGGGCCCTGACTTTCTGAAGGGAAAGACTTTATGAGGAAAAGCTCACTGCAGATTGGGTACCATCATGGACTCAGTCAACCACATGCTTTGGGAATGTGACATCTACTGTAGGCACACACTCGGGGCTCTTCCCTTCCTGGTTTTTGGGAAGTCCTGTCCAGCTCTGCTCTCAAGTAATAATCTTGCTTCATCAAAAGGAAGGAGAAGTGGTTTTCTGTCTTCCGGGACCCCATCCCCTCAGCAGTTCCTGCCGCTGCTTCTTTCCTGGTGGCCCCACATCTCTGTTTCCTACTGTCTTTTTTCTCTAACTTCCTTAGGTCTTATCTTGGGGCATTGAGTTTTCTTGTCTTATTCGATTTTGACGTCTCCCACATCCTTTCCCAACGACCGAGTCCAGGTACTAAAAGTCTAGGTCTGACCATGTCCCTCTTCAACTTAAATGTAACCAAGAACAACTCCCTGTCAGCTTCAGGATCATAACCACACCTCTTGATATACTACTTATGGCTTCCATCAACAGCATCCTGTCCATGAATCCAACCTGATCACCTTTGACACCCCCACCCCACCCCTAGTGTCAAGTGTTGGTCCTCAAAAGCAGGTTTTACATCTTGTGTTTTCAACTCCCACTTTCTCTCTTTGACTTCTGTGGTTTGATCCTGTCATTTTATGTTTATGCCTAAGAAATCTGTGTGCTCTGGTCTGACTGAGTCCAACCTCACCTCTGTCTCACTCTGTGGCTGTGAACATACTTCTCCCCTCTCTGCCAGCTTTTGGATAGTATTTGAACCACCTTTTAGCCTCTCTGTGTCCTTAATGATAATCTTTTTTCCTCCTCCTCCTTCTATTAAAATTATTTTGTGTTTTTGAGATAGGGTCTTACTTTGAAGCCCAGGCTGGCTTCTTCCTCCATTTCAGGAATGCTTGAATTACAAGTTTGAGCCTCCGTGTCAGATCAAAGTCATCTTATGGATAGCATAATTGGATCTTGTTTTTAACCATTCAGCTAGCCTTTATTTGATTGGACAATTTAATCTATTTGTATTTAATGTAATCACTGATCAGTCAGGACTTACTGTTGCAATTCTGTTGTTTTCCTGGCTGCTTTGTGGTTTCATTAATCCCTTCCTACAGTCTTCTTTGTGATTTTATGATATGTATTTATTTGTGTGCTTTGCTTTTTTTTCCTCTCTCTCTAAGGATCTGGCCACTGTGGAATTTTTCTTTGTATTTCCTGTGAAGTTTACATAAAGCATCTTATCATAAAGTCTGTTTTAAGTTGATGACAACTTCAACTGCATACAGAAAAGCTACACTTCTTTCCCATTACATGTTATGTTATTAGTGTTATGATTTCTACTATTGCATATCTACTAGCAAACAATTAATGCTATAGTTATATTTCAGTCTTGAAGACTGTGTCCTTGAATTGAAAGTAACTTACATACCACCATTGCAGTGTTTTTCTGAACTTGACCATTCCCTTGCTTTTATTGTGAGTTCTGCATGCATGTGTCTTTGTGCTATTAGTTAGTGCCCTTTTATTTAAACTTGAAGGGCTTCCTTTAATGCTTCTTTTAAGACAAGCCTTGTGCTGTACAGCCCCCTCATCTATTCTCTGTCTAGGAATGCTTTTCTGTGCCCTCCATTTCTGAAAGATAGCTTTCAGGTATTTGATTGACAGTTATTCTTTCAGTACTTTGAATATATCATCCCACTCTCTTTTAATTTTCAGGATTTCTGCTGATAAATCTGCAGATGTTCTTATGACAGTTCACCTGTATATGACAAGTTAGCTTTCTCTTATTGCAGTCAGACTTCTTTGTCTTTGGCTTCTGAGAATTTGATTATAATGTGTCTCAGTAGAGATGTCTTCACAATAACCAGATTGGGGTTCTTTGGGTCTCAGCTTGATGTTTATTTCCCTTTCCAGGTATGAAATGTTTTCTATGAGTCTTTTTCTTTTTCAACAAGCTGTTATCAGCCCCTTCTCTCTTTTACTTGATGGTGTACTAGAAGGTTTTTGTATTTTATTCTTTTATTGTTTTGTTCCCAGCTAATTTCAAATGACCTGTCTTTGAGCTTGTTGCTTCCTTTTTCTAGTTGGTCAAGTCTGCAGTGGAAGCTACCTATGGAATTTTTAGTTTGGTCATTGTAAATTGGTGTCAAAATTTCTGTTTTTTTTTTTAATGGTTTTTGTCTTTGTTTACTTTTGTTCATGTGCTATTTTCTGATATCATGCAGTAATGTATCTGTATTGTTTTATGCTTCACAGAACTTCTTCAAGACAGTTATTTTTGGTTCTTCTTCAGGCAATTCATGGATATCCAATTCCTTGAGATTTGTTTCTTTGATGGTCTCTCACTATTCATGATCCTGTGGTCTTGTGTTGATATGAGTCCATTTGAAGAAGTAAGCACACTTACATTCTTTATAGATTAGCTGTAGCAAAGCAAGTTATCCACCGGTCAGCTCACCCACATCCAGAATTTGGGTGGGATGGCTGATAACGCCTCTGGGTAGGATTACTGCTGGAACCATGAATATGATAGGATGCTGTGGTGCCTAGATCACCACTGGGTAGGTGGGCCTGTGTCTTGAGTGTATAGGGGCCATGCTGGAGCCTGGAGTCATTTGGATAAGCCCAGATCTTAGGTCTCTGTGCCTAAGCCTAATGTCTGGGTCAGTGGGTGGAGTCTAAGACCTGGATCCATGGGTGTAAACTAAATTCTGAGTCTGTGAGGGTTTATTCTATACTGAACTTCACCAGGGGTTTTTCATTAACTGTAACCTAAAGCCTAGAGTTGTAGAGGTTGGCCTGAGAGTGGAATTCATTAGGGTAGGCCTGAGGTTGGAGTCTATGTCAGACACAGTGTTCCTTACTCTCTTTCCTCCAAATGAAGGGCAACTCTTTCCAGAGTCATGAGGAGGAAGGCTGATATGGGGCAGTATAGAGCTATCCTTCATGCCATTTAAAATGTGTCTTCTTCTTCTTCTTCTTCTTCTTCTTCTTCTTCTTCTTCTTCTTCTTCTTCTTCTTCTTCTTCTTCTTCTTCTTCTTCTTCTTCTTCTTTTTTTCCTGTTCCACCCAGAGGCTGCAACCTTTCTCTTGGGTTCCTTAGCCTTTTTGGTTGAATGTTGTTCCAACTCATCTTCCTGTGATGAACAGATGCTGAAATTCCTATTCTTCATCTTGATGATGCCATTTTTGTCTTCACAGCATCATCTACAAGGATATATTCATTTGCTTTTGTTTCATTCCTGTCTTCCTCCATTACATTTCAACTTTGGAAAGGATAAAGTCAATTTTGACTACTGCAGTCATAGCAACAAAACACAACACAACAGCACTGTTTTTATACTATGTTTTGGGCACTATTGTAAATTCTTCATTTCCGCCAAAGTATTGTATCCTCAATAGACTGTTGCAGTATCATTACTATTGCCGTATTTATTTTACAGATGAACAAACTTAGCAAGAGAGGTTAACTGCTGTATTCCATCCTCCAGTCTAGATGGGAAATGGTAAAAGCAAGCTTCAGAAGCTCAAGTTGGCTCCAGGATGCTTGCTCTTAAGCCCTCTACTATGTTCTTGTGACTTCTCAGCAGTAGCTCCTTTGCAAGCAGCTAATACACGAATCAAAGGACCCTCTCTCTTTCAGTCTCCACACTGGATGCAGAGTTGGAGCCTGGTAAAACATACGGAACCAGAGTTTGGGAATCCAGCAGTCCTGGGTTCTTTAGCTGGTGACTGTAAGCAAACTAGCTTCATAGAACATTGGCCAACATGGGAACAAATGCTATTTATCCTGTACAGGATGTTTGTGAGCTGAATTGAAGGGTTACAGTATATGAGCAAAGAATGCCAACTGCCCTTTAGGAGTTCTCATTTTTAATAAAATGATACCACATCCTTCACTGATAAGAGTAGATGGAAAGGAGAAGATGAACTGGGGTGGGATGGCCTTCACTCAGGTTGACAGGGAACAGGAGTAAGGTCCAGTTGCTGTAGGACTCACAGGGGATTCCCTGCCCTCTGGTTCAGCCTTAGGTCTTAAGTCACAGTAGTCACTGACACATACAGGACCAAGTATGTAGAGACTTGAGAGATCCCTGACCCAAGCCCCGGTATTAAAAGTCTCTGGGTAGTTTTGGTTCTGGGACCGTTCTGAGCCTCCAGACACTGGCTGCTTTTTCCTGTGGAGCCACTGCTGCCTCCTGCCCCTGGCTTTCCTGCCCTGTCAGCCTTCTATGGAGGCCCCCCCCAGATGTGCTTTTTGATCTCTTCCAGGAAATCCAACTAGGTGCTCTGAAATACCGTTTCTCAGTAATGCTTCTTTCTGAGGATTACTTCACTCTCGTCTTCAATTCTTTCTACATCTGCTCGCCAGTGCTCAGGGACAGCTCTGCTTCTCCCCATAACTCTCATTTTCTTCCTCAACTTTTCCTAACTGCCTTACCTCATTCTGGTCTCCGGCTGTTAAAGGAACAGACGTGCCGGCCTCTTATAAAGCAGCCTCCCTTAGCAGCAGATTCGGTCCCTGAAGATGGGGAAGAAGGACATTTGGCCTTGTGACAGCTGTGGATAGCTGACTCAGCCTGGGTGCTGGACTTGCTGTACAATCATCCCTGGAAAGCCACAGAACCTTCTTGGCCCCAGGCCTGGAAGAGGGAATGTGGCCTCACTGAAAGCAACAGCTCAAGCTGGCTGCCTTTCCATTGGTTTGCTCTCTCTTGGAGTGTTGTTCCTTTGCTTCTGAGAATCTTTGCAGCCCAGAGCAATGCACCCTGCTCAGACACAATCATGTTTAGTGTCATACAGATTTAACTGTACTCACCAGCAGATGTAAGTTCTTAACCATCATTCTAAAGCTACCTACTTGCTTCTGTCTTAGTTTCTTCGTCTATTGCGTTGATGAAAATGCTCGGGCAAAACTCATTTACTAGACAGAGGGTTTATTTCAGATCACAGTTCAGGGTCACAGTCCATCAAAGGATGGAACCCCAGCAACGAGAGCTTGAGGCAGCAACTGACCACATGGCATCTACTGTCAAGAAATAGGGAGTGGTGAATGCTTCATGTAGCTTGCATTCTCTCCTATTTAGTCCTGGATTCTGACCCACAGTAACTGTGCCACCCACAACAGGTGGATCAACACGCCACAATTAATCTAATCAAGTTAATTCACCACAGGTATGCCCAGAGCCTATTTTCTTGGTGACTCCAGGTCTTGTGAAGTTGACCATTCAGACTGACCATCGGAAGTTCCAGTCCTAGCTCCCTTGTGTACTAGCGGTATGATTTGGGGGAAATTCTGAGTGATTCTGTTCTGTTTTCCTCATCCATAACATGGGATGTTGATTGTCTTTGGTAGCTTGAACTGCTTGTTACAATTCTGCAACCCTCCCTTAGAAAACTATGCATTCACCCCTTTGCCATGATCGCATAGCACGTTTGGATAGAACGGACTTTTATTCCTGGACTTTGGACTTGGTCATGTGACTTCTTGTGCTCTCTGGGAAGTTCTTGGTCTTATCACCCAAGTGGAGAATGGAATGTGTGGAAACTTGCTCTTGTAACTCTCATGATCCTGGTAACACTGTTCCTTTGGTGATGGGAGTGTGATATAGATGCAGAACCATGTTCCCACAAGCACTGCTTACATCAGCCAACACCTAGCTGACCAGCTGACAGGAGAGTGAAGAATAAGCTTTTGCTATCTATCATATGCCCTTGAATGTCTTGTTCCCCTCTTCCCACCTCCCCAGTGCTGGGATTACACATGTGTACCACTATGTTCAGTTATTTGGTTCTGGGGATTAAGCTCAGGGCTCTGTGCATGATGCTCTACCAACTGAGTCACCCCGCCCCCAGCCCTTCACTCTTTCTTTTATTTGAAAGCCCTTCTGATGGTAACTTGGGCCACCAAAATAATCTAGAATCATCTATTTATTTTAAATAAGTCAACAACTCTAGTTCAATTTGCAGCCTCAATTCCCTTCTGCCATGTAACCTGATATTCACAGGCTTGAGGGATTGGAGCATGGGCATTGTTACATGGCCATCAGTTTATCTACTACAGCCCACATTAGACACACACAGTACTATATTTCTATTGACCCATGCTGGTATTATAAGCCCTAGTATTTTATCTGTGACATGAAAATGAGGTGGCCTGTCCTCTGATGTTGCTACCACCTCCTCTTTCAGAGGGGTTTGTTTTCTGAAAATGGTGCTGTCCCTTGCTGGTGGACTACCAGCAGTGGGTTTATGAGATAGAACAAAGTAGTGTAAGATTCTGAGATGCCTTAATACAGAGCTGAGACTCTTCTGATTGATGATAATTGTCCTGAGCAATAGTTGTGATGGGTGTCTTGTTGTTCCTATCTCCCTTGGTAGGTAAAACTGTACCAGTCTATCTAACTCCCTTGATAGGTAGACTGATTGAGCCAACTCAGAGGGGCCACAGGACAAGGCTAGGACAGCCCACTTCTATCTCCCCAGGTCAATCTGACTCTGTCCTTGCAGCCACAGGACCCTCTGATCTTCCCACACACCATGCATTACAGGGAAAAAGAAACTTCCTGGCCTGACTGATACCAATTTGAAGGAAATAGCTGGCTTTCATGCGGCAAGGAAACAAAATCCAGCAAGAGTGATAACCTTTTGCTGGTCTGAGTTTTGCTGAGTAGCTAGCTGAAGCATGACTACAGAAGACATTGAGATTTGGGGCAAGGATGTGAATTCTGGGGTGCTGTGTTAGCCATTCATGAGTGCAGAAAGGGTAGTTGAGTAGGGGGAGGAGGAGAGCCAGGATCTAGGGATTCCTAGACTTGTGAAGTCCCATCACAGGCTTACTGCATTGTGACTAGAAAGTAGACCTGTACTTCTGGGTTCTGGTAGTTGCCTTACTTGTTTAGCTGGCCTTTGCCATTGATCAGTAAATGACCTTAAGCCAAGTTCTCATTTCTTCCATGCCTGGGGTTCCCTACCTGAGATACGGGGTTATGTTAGCATTAACATAGAGCTTGTATGAGAAGTAACTGAAAAAGATGTGTGTGTGTGTGTGTGTGTGTGTGTGTGTGTGCGTGTGCGTGTGCATGTGTGTGTGTATTTGTGTGGAGTGTGTGCACACGCCCGTGTGTGCATATAGTCAGATAGTATGTTTAGGGATATATGTGTATCATATGTGTATATTTATTGTGTTTACTGTATAGTTCATAAGGTTATTTCTCTGTTTATGATACACTCACAGCCTGAAGAGAAGTCTCAGGATGCCTTACTGTGGGCTCATCCCAGTGTTCTTTAAGAACATTTTCTGGTTGAGGATGTGCTCAGTAGAGTTTTGAATGGTGGTTTCCTGAGACTACCTACCACCCAGTAGCCACATAAGAGACTCCCAAGCCTGCCTTTGGGAAAGTGTCTGAAAAAGATCACATCTTATACCATACAAGTTCCTCCTGTGTCCAATCTAGGTCCTCAACAACTGAAAACAAATATAGACTCTAATATTTCAAAGTTCAGAGGGATTTTGGTGGAAATTCATTCCATGCCACTTCTCTCCTGGTGGCCTGAGATCCCTGCCCCTGCACCTATTCATTTTCCTCCACAGGAAAATCTGATATACTCTGTCCATGTGTAGACAGGAGCTTGCTGGGTACAGGATGCTGACATTTCTTGTTTGGTCAGTCTACCCTGCTTTCCTTCATCCTTGCAAGAGTCAAACACCCTCACCTTGCCCTTCCAGCTAAGGGTAATGAGACCACCAAGGCCCCTCTGTTCAGAATGAGCCTCTTCCCCCATGGCACGACTTCTCAATGCTTTGTAAGTTCCCCATGGCATTCCCAGAAGAACAAGCTGGCCTTCCTCTGGCTGTTTATTGAGCAGATTATCTACTGCTGTCCCTGCTGCTGTGGAGGGATGCTATTGATCCTGAAGCCAGGAACCAGCAAATAACTTTCAAAAGGGCACAGAGCTGGACTGACACTCTGGCCCGCCCCAACACCTTTCCTCTCTATGCTCCAGGGGCGGAACGATAAAGTCACAGAGGCCCTAAAGACTTCTCTTTCATGTGTGTGAACAAAACACTGCAGAGAAATTGTTTCCAATTTAAAATGTACAGTTCAGCCTTGGGGTTATAAACAAGAGCCAGAAAGTCATAAGCTGCTTTGGTGCAGTCAGCATCCGGAGGCACATGAAGAGGCCTGTGCTCTCCCTTCAAGGTGCGGGGACCTGAAAACCTGCTGCTCGGTATTTCTCTGTACCACACTCCATGTTGTAAACATGTTTTCTACCCTGCATTTTAGTATCCATCACGACTTAAATTCCTTCTTGGTAGCCTTTCAGAAAGGGGTTGGGATCTAGATACTAAGTCCTCCCGTCTTGTGGATGCAGTTGGCAGAATGATTTTTGAACTCAAGTTTACTCTCACAGCTCCCGCAACAGGTTACCCCCTCCCACCCTCCAACTTGTGTTAAAGAAAATCTTCTGCCCAGCTGCAAATAAATTCCCTAGTCTCCTTAAGTATGCTGGGAGTCCCTCTGTTTAGCTGCTGGGTAGACGAGGGTATGGAAACCTAATCCACATTCAAGTCATAGGGCAAGACTGCACAGCTCCTTGAGATCTGGTGGTCCCCCCCCATGCAAGTACCTTATAAATGCAGCATCTGTACTCTTGGGTGGATGATGATTTGCCTGATGAGCCTTTCTTCCAAATCAGGAATGTCTCTGTCCCACCTGCCAGGATTCTTCAGTGTGTAACCAGACTTGCAATGCATCCTTTAGAAAGATACATAGACAAGTAAATTAATACAGAGCAATCCCCGCTTACCAGTCAAACGGCATGTACTTGTTAATTTATACTGTCTTGACACAACCTAGAATCACCTTGGAAGTGGGAGCCAGATCAGATTGGTCTGTGACAATCTCAAGACAAGAGAGATTGTCTTGATCAATGACTGACATGGGAGGGCACATCATCCCTGGGTAGGTAGCCTGGGTTGTATAGGAAAGCCAACTGAGCAGTATTCTACAGTTTCTCCTTTAGATTCCTGCCTTGGCTTCCCTTGGTGATGGACTGTAACCCAGAAGATGAAATAAATCGTTTCCTCCTAGAAGTTGCTTTCAGTCATGTTTTATTACAGCAACAGATGACAAACAAGAGTACCATTTTAAGAGCATTGAATGCCTGGATAGCAGTTTGCCCTTTTTGGATGAAACAGTAAGTACCTCTCAGAAAAAGCTAAAACTACTCATCATTTTGAGGTAACTAATTCAATAACTGCATGAGTGTATGACTTTGTCTGTCTATCATCTATCTCATCTACGTAATATGTTCGTAGTTTGCAAATAGGTCTTTTACTAAATGCATGATAAATACCTTTAACCTTGCCATGTATGTTTCTGTCACATCATCACGGGTTCCCTGGGCCTCAGTTTTACCCATATTCAGCAACTAGTGGTAAAACTCTTCAAATTTCTTCCAATGCCTGTGCAGTCTTTTAGGACGAATGAAGCCTCAGTACCGTGACAAGCAGTGGTTATTCTCTTAGCTGCCACAGACAGGGTGAAGTTGAAGTGAGATATGGTACACAAAGGGTGTGTCATACACACAGTAAGCACTCAGCAGTTAGAGGGAATGGCATTTACTGTGAGCCAGGTACTATAAGCTTCAGTGAATTGCCAGTCACAAGCTAGACCCTGCTTGCCACCTGATTTGTACAACTCATGAGTTAAAGAACTTTACTTATTTATCATCTATTTAATGTGCAGTCATTTATTTTTTGAGACAAGGTCCTGTGCATCTCAAGCTGTCCCCAAATTCCCTGTGTAGCGAAGGGTGGCCTTGATGTTCTGTTCTTCCTGAGCGCTAGGATTACAGGTGTGTGCCACCTCACAAGGCTTACATATGTGAAAATTACACAAAATGGAAATAGGAAGTTCAATGTCTATAAATAATGAGCTATTGAAATGCAATGTGGCCTTTTTAAAGTCTGTTGGCTTCTTTATGGCACAAATGACAGAATAGGTACCCCAAATACTCTTAGCTCTCTTTATAATAAATCTGCCCACATAAACTTACCCACTCCTATATCATATGGGTGCTAACATATTCTCTGGCACACAGATCAGTGAGGCTTAGACAGGAAAGGACATTAACTAAAATCATACAGCGTGGAAGTGATAGCGCTGGGTATGTTCCCAGGGCTAGGCGTTAGGTGCTTGGACCATAGGTCAGGACATTGTTCTTTTGAGGTAAGGCAGGATGAGATGAAGTCCTACATTAGTAATGAGGGATTCTGACCTCTTCCCCTCTGGGGCCTACAGATATAGCACAGCTGGTAGAATCTTTGCCTAGTATACTGAAGACCCTGGGTTTGAACTCCAGTACCAAATAAGCCAGACATAAACCAAAAAGTCCCTGCATTCAGGAGGTGGATGTAGGAGGATCAGAAGTTCAAGGTCATCCTCTGCTACATAAGGAGTTTAAGGCCATCTCGAGCTAGATGAGAAGATATCTCAAAGCAGCACAAAATAACATTACCACTGCCAACACAAAACTGTCTGTACCACAGAGTTCTTGACCTTCCTCTCCGATGGGCTCTTCCCACCTCCACATGCTACTAGTATATTCTGCTAAACACAATGCAACACCCAAGGAGGCCATCACCTTGTCCTTGCAAAAGAAACTAACTGAGAGCAGGGGACAGAGGGACAGAACTCGTTGAGTTCTGGGATTTAGACTCTGGAGAGAGGGAAGGGCCCCTGGGAAAGGCAACAAATTGCAGAGCCTTCTCATGGGAAAGAGACTTTACTGGAGCCAGCTCTGTTCCTTGGGGACATGGAGTTAGTTCTTAGGCCGCAATACCAAGCAATTGTCCCATTAAATCTGCTCTTCAGGGATGCTGCTGTGGTTTTCCACCTCTGACTGCTGTCCTCACATGGATGGATTCTCAACATGCTCTTTTAAAACAGCTTTATTTAGACACAAGTCACATACCATGGAATTTACTAATCCTAAAACATATTCATTTCCTCAAAGAGAAAGTCTGGGCCCTTCAGCTACCCAGTTCCTGTACCTCTGTCTACCCCAGTCATCAGACCTCATCAGGGTGCTTCCTGTCTCTGTGGATGGGTCCACTGGACTCATTTTCTGTAAATGGAATCCTACCCTTTTAGGGCTGGCCTCTTCCACTTAGCATAGTTTTTCAAGGCTCATTCATGTTGTACAAGTACCTTGACTTCATTCTTTCTATAGACTGGAAGAAGAATTCATTTTGTGGCTATATGTTGTTTTATTTTCCCATCAGTTGACCAACTTTGGGCTATTTCCTTTTTCTAAAATAGGCTACTCTGGAGGTTCATATCCAAGTTTTCTCATGGACTTACATTTATCACAGTATATACATACCTGGGAGTACAGTTGCTGGGCCACAGGGTATGTCTCTGCATGACCTTCTGAGGATCTGTCATAATTTTGCAGCATGCCTTTGATATTTTACTATCCCTCTCAAACTGCTAGCTCTCATTTCTTATTTCTGCTCATCTTGAACATAAAACATGCTTCTATTTTGTGTGATGTTTAAACTCATGCCAAATTAATAAATGGAAGTAGAAATAAGTGTAGCATTGCCTCTGTTTGGGGTGGGGGGGGGGTGACAAGATCAACTAGGAGAAGAACCAACAGCCTTCTGGATAGGGAATGTTCTGTCTTTTGATTTGATGCTTTTGGATGAGTACGTGTCAAATTCAGTTTTGTATTTCGCTGAATATAAATTTTATATAAACTTAAAATGATAGAGATGAAAAAAAGTTATAGGAGGTAGGGGGACACACATGCATTTAATCATCTTGAGACACAACTGGCTGCTTATCTACCTACTTTCTCATAGACACAGGGCCTGTGCCTGGCAGTGAAGGCCAAGTGTAAACCAGCTCCTAATTGGCATGATTAACTATGTCTCAATAGGAACCTTAATAATACCAGTGGGGAGCAAAGGAGGCTATTTTCCACTCTCTGAACAAGGGCCTGCCTGGCAGAGGTCATGGGGTAGCTGGAGAGCTGCTCCTTGCAGTGGGGGAGGAGCCTTCTTAAAGTCCAGCTCCACTTCCTTTGGAACAAAGTTTAAAAATATTTTTCATCATTTTCTGTTATTGGTTATAAAACGCATTCTTCATTTTCACCCAGGAGGATGAGAAAGCCAACTCCATTTTGCCTGTGCGTTTTCTAAGGCCAAACTGTGTCCTGAAGAGAGAGCTGCCACAGAGCACAATAACCCTAAACGTATTCCAAGAAATAGAAAGAAACAAACGGAAGTGGCAGATCTCATAGAATATGCAAAAATACATGAATTGACATAAATTCACAGATTAGGACTGAGCAAGCACTGCTCATTATCCTCATTTTAAAATCAGTATTATGCAATTTTTGATATAGTTGCATTAATTGTGTCATTTTATTTATAGGCTAGAAAAAAATGTATTTGACAAGAAGAAAGTATCAGTATGTTTACTGAAAGGAAGTACTCCACCTTTTTTTTTTGTACCTTTATTCTTCATCTGTAGTTGACTTCTTTTTCCCTGGAGATCACTTCCATACTGCTTTGAATTCGGTTTTTAAAAAATTATTTGGGTTGTTCTCTCTAACTGAGGGTTCAGTATCATTGGCCCTCCTCTCTTTAGAGTATGCTTATATTCACCTCCCTATTTTCTGTACTCAAAGCTGGTATACTTTAGGACCCCTTCCATATGTGGCATTGAACATGAGGTCAGTCTTGGGGTTTGATTTCCTAGGATCTGAGCAAGTGGTAGATCTTCTGTCTTGGTTTCCTCATTGGAGGAATAGGACAGAAAATACCCTCCCCAGTGGGCTTACCTTTGAGACATATGTGGGAACACTCCTGGTATCACCCTAGACTCATCTGTCAGTTCACTTCCCTTCTCTAACTAACCTTGAGTCCACAGGAAGTAGGACAGGCTATATGATTCTGATCATTGGCATGTCTAACCTCTACAGAGACTTAAAAGCATATGCTCATGAGTGTGTGTGTGTGTGTGTGTGTGTGTGTGTGTGTGTGTGCGCGCGCACGCACACACACACACACACACACACACAATGCTGCATTTGTGAATGTCTATTTGTGTCCTGAACCAGGTACAGGAAGACAAAGCACACATTTTTACTCCCATATTTAATAGGAAGGAATTGGCTCACAGAAGTAGAAAATAGGCTAGTGTTTTCCAGAGGTGGGCTGGTTGGAAGGGAGAGAGCTGTGAGGAATCAATAAAAAAAGATAACATTTCAGCCCACTAGGAGGAATAAGTTCAGGAGACTTCTGGTATATGGTTGCTATAATTCTTAGTGTCTTCTAGTCTTGAAAAATGCTTAGAAAATGGATATTATATTCTTTCCACAAATATGAGAGCCATATGAGGTAACAGGCATGTTAACCAGCTACTTTTCATCATTTCACAATGAATGTACCTCATAGCATCATGTTGTTCACGATACATACAATTTTGAAAAGATTACACAAAACTTCTGTCTTCCGGATGAATTATGATTGCTCTCGGGACTAGCAATATGGTTCAGCTGACAGGATAGCTGCCTGACTAGCACTCATGAAACCCAAGATTTGATCCCCAGCACTGCATAAAACCAAGCATGGTGGCACCTGCCTATAACTACAGCACTTGAGAAGTAGAGGCAGGGGTATCATAGTCCTTTGTCTATATGGTAGGCTCAAGACCAGCTATAGGTCCATGAGACCCAGTCTCAAACAAAACCAGCTGATAGAGCTAGTGAGTGTCCATCACTGGTCGAAGCTAAGGCTAGTTAAGTAGCAACATCTAGGCGGTGTCAGCTTGTTATTTCCTCCCTCGCTGCAGGTTCCTGGCAGTGGGGCTCAGTCTTTAAGGATTGCCCAGTGCTGTGCTGGAAACGCTTCCTGCCAATCAGGATCTTGAACTTGACCTCAGGTGGAAGTGAACATTGTTTTCTGAGGATGGAGGAGGGCCTCAACAGAGCATGAGTCATGGCTTTGCAACAATGTTTACCCTTTCAGAATACGCGCCCAGTCACACTTACACAGAAGCTCCCCACAGCTAGTTTTCAGCCTCCAATTTACTGAGCACCTCTACACTGTGTCATCCTCCTAAACTGCCTCCCTTGGTCCCTTTGGTCCATTTGATGACAGTAGGTTTCAGCCTTCAATTTGCCAATGATAATTTTGAAAGCTTGCTGGCATGCAGATACCTAAGCCTACACTAGACTTGCCAAGTCCGTGCAGTTGATGAATGACAGTCAACACATTTTCCAAAGTTTGGGTAGATCCGTTTCACCATTTAAGTACGTTAAGCAGCCTGAGACCGATCTATATGTGAGGCCTCACATACAAGTTTGAAAACTAGCAGGTGAAAGTCTTAGCGCTAATATAAAAAGCAAACTGAAAGACGGTGATAGTTGTAGATATTTATAGACCTTTAGCTCGATTTGTCCAGTGAAGCTAGATAGGTTGAAATCTGGAGCTACATCTTACTTGTCAGGAGACGTAGCTCTCTTGACAAATGTAGCCGCAAGGCAAGGTTGGAGTTGTCGTCCTGGCCGAAGAAGGATGGAGTCTGCCTAGATCTGAGAGGGAAAGACTTCTGAGGTCCCTTCTGGGCTCTGCATTATGGCTTAGTGATGACCGCAGTGCCCACAGGTGACACCTGGCTTTTCTGCTCTTTATGACTCCTTCCCTGCTTAAGCTTTTGAAAAATGTTCCTTAAGTCGTGGTGGGGGTTGGGCCTTGGGGGTTCCTGGATCTCTGCTAAGGGTTTTTTTTGTCTCTCAGCCGCACAGCTTTATGCAATGTTCACGTCTCTGTTTCCCAAGTCAGAATCCTCTGCCTGACTTTCAGAGTCTTCATCATCCAGACCCTCCACCCCTTCTCCCAGAGCTCCATTATTTTCTTTCTGTTACAGCAACAAGAAGATGCTCACTCTGATCACGTTGAATCAAACCTCTCTCCACTTCAGGTATTCAGCACTCATGGCTTCTGCCTCTCACTCTCCAATCTATGGCTATCCTTGAAATATGGCTTTCAGAGGATTCTCCCACAAAGCCCACTGTGATCCTGGCCTCCTCTATTCAGCCCCTACAGGGCCCACACTAAGCTCAACTTTGACAGTCTTATTTTGTTGCGTTATACTTTATTCTTCCATGGTTACCTAACTTTCCTCCTGTTGAAGCCTTGACTCCCTAACTGGATTATACACTCCAGGAATGATCTCCAATTTGCAGTCTCTTACTATGCTGTCTTAGCATTGGCAGACACTTGAGAAACAGAGTGGGTTCACTAGGTGGTGTGTTGATTAGGGAGTAGAAAGGGAAACCGGAAGCCGTCATCTAAGGGTCACATGTCCATCTCTTCTATTGTCCAGCCCACTCTGTCTTCCACCTTCCAGGCCAGCTCTCTTTACTCCATGGTTGGCCCAGCTCAAATGTGATTTGGTACATACATATAATATATAATGATTAAATCAAGGCAATTGGCCTTTCCAACCAAGCATCACTTGAGGAAAACAATTTATAAGTCAATGTGGGCCACAGAGAATTACAGCACTGTTTCCTCATTATCAAATTGACTGGATTTAGAATCACCCATGAGATACAACTCTGGGTGTATCTTTTAAAAGAATTTGGTTCTTGTTGTTAATGAAGTGTGTCGTCTGACAATTAGATCCAGGAATATAATGTATTCTCATTACCCTTGCCTCCATCTTCTCTTATCTTCCACCCACCCCTGTGAACTCTCCTCCTCCCTCCTGATAGGTTCTTTTCCCATGTTCATGTTTTTGTTGTTGTTGTTCTCATTGATTCCTCTTATGGCATCCCGAGTTTTATCTAGGACATCTGAGTGACCACAGGTATGGAACTACACAGTGCACCTGCTATGTTACCAATAGGTACTCATTTGAAGACAATAATTCCCTCTCCCTGAGAATCCATCAGTAGCCAGTAGTTCAGCAGGGAGGGGTGGACCTCATCATATCCTCTCCCAACCATCAGTAGCTGTTGACAGATTCAGTCTTGGGCAGGCTCAGAGCAGGCAACCTCAGCTGCTGTGAGATCATGATTATAATGACTGGGCCATACCCAGAAAATGATATTTCATGATCCTTCCCCCACCTCTTAATGTTCTCTACCTACCATATGTGGGACCAAGCTTATAACCAACGAATCATTTCAATCCATAGTAATCCAGTTTGGGTGCTCTGGGTACCCTTGGTTCATATGAGAGTCCTACGTTTACCTGCCATTGACCCTGGCTTGCATTCTTCTCCTATCCTCTTCTATTTCCTATTGGTAGATGCTAGGTGACCAAGTCTAGGTTTCTGATGAACACCCTACACCCGTACTGGGGACTGTGGGAGAGTCCCTGGTGTGAACCCTGCAATGATGTGAATGAGTCATAACTCACGGACTCATTTAGTTTCATGAGTGTTGTCATATTGTTTTCCGGAATGACTGTACTGACTTACACTTCCATCAACCATGCTCGATGGTTTCTGTTTCCCTGTGGCCTCACCAGCACCTGGTATGATAAGATGTGTGTAGTTACCACAATGACTATAGCTAGGCACTTGTGCTAGACACTTTACTTGCCATAGAAAAATCTCTAATAAAAAGGATTATCAGGCAGGCAGACTATCTTCTATTAGAGAAGACAAATCTTTCCAGAAATTTCTTATAGACTCCCACTAAGTCTTTGTTATTATGTAACTTGGGACAGGTGTCTTCCTAGCCAGTCCCCATCAGAGATGACGGGATTGCTGTGGTTGCTAAATATTTCTTTTGAGCACATCCCCATCTGTCTCTCCCCCCGCCCCAATCCCCCCTCCCCCCATCACCACCATGTAACAATCCTGGCTGTCCCGGAACTCACTTTTGTAGACCAGGCTGGTCTCGAACTCACAGAGATTCAACTACCTCTGCCTCCTGAGTGCTGAGATTAAAAGTGTGCACCACCACTGCCCGGCCATCCCTGTCTGTCTTAAACCTGTATAGAACTGGGACTATTTTAATAAACAAGAGAGCAGAGATGGACTGGCTACCCAGCAACCAACAGTCTACATCAGGTTTTCACTTTGACCAATTTCTGAAGTGCACACTGCCTGATCTGTGCAAGCAATCGTCCCTGAATCTGTATGATTAACCATTTTCAGAGTTCAGAAGTGATGTGTTAACTACCACATGCCATTTCCCTGGGGAATAGATCTGTCCAGTTCATTTTAGAAACCTAATGTTCTTTAGAAAATTTTCATGCCAGGCGGACATCAGGCCTGTTCCCTCTCTAGCTGTTTAAGCTGGGGTTTCTGCATGCTCCCAATGAAAGGGGGCGACACAAAGTTTCAAGGGCAGAGCATCACAACTCTGGCCCTATGCCATGACAGGTGGGAAGGAACACCTGTCAGGGGCTACTATCTCTATAGGTAACTGTTTCCCCTTCTCACCCACCACATGGATGCTTTAGTAATCCTTGTATTTTCTTTCTGACCAAAGGCGGAAAACACTGATCTTTAAGTGATACCCAATTGTTAAAAATTTGTTGACTACTTGTTCTCTGCCAGGTGGCTTGGAGAGTGTTTCATTCCTATGGTCTCATAGGACAATTCTCCAAGAGGCTGTCCATGTCATGGCCATAACATGGATACCAGTAAGAAACCCCCTTCCAAGCTGGGGATCTTGTTCCATGGTAGAGTGCTTGCTCAGCATGCACAAGGCCCTGGGTTCAAGGCCCAGTACCCAGGTAAAAAAAGAATTTTATTCTTGGCATTTATTAGCAGGGTGGTGTTAAGCAAGTAACATCACTAAGATATCCCGTGGCATTATTTGTGCAGCCACAGATAATAGTGGTGTGCTTCAAATACTCAGTGGTTTGATAATATAAAGGACTTAGAATACACTCAAATATTAAACACTTTTTATAATCTTAATTTAAAAAAATGGAGAAACTGGGAGGTTCAGAGGCATCAACTTACTAAACTTATCAGATAGCTCTGATTAACAGAGCCACAGTTAAAGCCCAGAGTGTCTGATTCCAGAGCTGAGCTTTTAAGCATCCTACTGACTCTGGGCATCAGGGGTTAGAGTGTTCCGGGGAACAGCATTCTGACTTCCTCTGCAGGAAAATACATTCCTACTTAGCCACGCTTTTTGCACAGAAAATCTTTTGCAGCTGACCACAAAAACAGTGCAATGCTTCTAAGACCTTGTCAACTTCCAGTGATCACCTGATACAGAGCCACACACCTAGGAAGTGACTTATGCCAGACACAGGAGCACCTATTAACCATCTCCTGTGCCAACCTGAGTTCTGTGAATAAAAGGCTACAAGGCCTCAAGGATGCTGCTGGATCACAGACCCATTCTGAGTGTCAGGGAAGGCCCTGGTCCCTGTGACCAGCCCTCCTCACACAGCTCATAGTGCCCGACACTGTCCAGAGCACCACATGACTGTGCACACAGTTCAGCTTCCTCAGTCTTCTGGTATATGTGATGATAACAATAATCCTGTCTTATTTTTTTTTCAGATGAGAAGCATCTACTTAGAGATGCCAAGTAACTCAGCAGAAGTCACACAGCTGCTAAATAGTCAAGACGGAAGTCTTCAGGCTGGAGGCAATTCTATAAGACAGTTGAGCCCTCCAGAGCTAGTGGGTAAGTACACACTTCCTAGAATGTGATGTGCCCAGAGCTGGTAATGAGGTATGAGGTATTGGTCAGCCAGTGTCTTTTTCCTGGAACTCTCTTTGTAGACCAGAGTGGCCTTGAACTCACAGAGATCCACCTGCCTCTGCCTTCCAAGTGCTAGGATTAAAGGTGTGCACCACCACACCAGGCTCCTGGATTCCTTCTTAAAATTTGTTTTGTTTTTTGTAGGAGACTGATGGACTTACACAGGCGATAGATCCAGCCATGACATTGTCTTGAAGAGAATGATACATTCTTTCCAGAAGACATAGAAGATTCCTGAAACTAGGAAGTGTGCCTGGAAATGTGGAGAAGAGAGAAGAGAGCGCTCTCCCTCCCCTGCCTGGGCATCTCCCACTATACACAATACTTTCAACCGGGGTCACGACTGAGCTCTCCTCTTTCAATCTAGGTTTGATGGAATATTAGTCTGGAAACGTTACTTTCAATTAAACTCACTCGTTGAACCGCCTTTATCTTCAAAGGATTCCATTAGGACAGTTAATTATAGCTATTGCTACAAAGCATTATTTGCACTCATTTTCAGCTTTTAAGCAATTCAGTTCAAATGTTTTATATTTTACTCTTTGGAAGTATATGTAACCATCATCCTCTTACACTACAGGCTTCCCATGAGATATTTTTAGAAATCCGAATCAAAACAGCAATTTTGGTGGTGACCATATCTGGTCTAACCTTAAGTGCTGATAAAAACAGCCAAAGACACAGTGCTGTATAGAGCAAGAAAGACACCCCCTTGTTTTTGGGGGGTCAAGTGTTTGGAAACTTCAAGCTGTCCTTTATATTATGGTATTTCTTTGCAAACTAATTAAAACCAATGACAATGGGAATTCCTCCCAATTTGCAGAGATTTGTCCTTCTGCTAACTGTTGGCCATAATTACTGCGCTTAAGATGGCTGCTATGCAAGAGTTTAGTGGGAACCCTGTTTTGATATCTGCATTTCCCATGAAATGGAAATTACTTTCTATTTATTATTTGTGTATATATGAGTGTGTGTGTACTGCATACAGACAGAAAAAAAATCACTTGTCTTCAGTCTAGGGCATTGTTCCCCAAGTATTCCATAAAAATGGATGGTGAATGACTGACCTAGGATATTTCCTCTCCCTGGACCATATATTTTCCTCTGCACAGTGGGCTCAGGGGGCCTTTCGAATGTATTAGGCAGAATAATAGAACTTCCATAGTGCCACTGAGATTCATACACAGAATATACCGGTAGCTGTCCCTCCATTATGTGTTGAAATGGGGAAAGGCCCCCAGCCCAGCACTTAGCTGAGACAGCACCACAAACAGTCCACTATAAGCCCAAATTTGCCTCTAGATTGTACTCTTCTTTCTAAATACTTTGTCATCATTTATAAAGAATTTTTGGTTTTGCTTTGGTCAAATATTATATATTGCATTCTGATTACTCTCATCTCCACCATATTCTATATGCCCATACCCTTGTCAACCTCCTTCCTTCCTGTAACTCCTTTCTCACATTCTTGTCTTTTTGTTTTGTTTTGTGACTCATTCTGTTTAGCCAGGTTTGTCTGTGTGGCCACAAGTTTCCCACTATCCACTGGAGCCTAATGGAACCACTTGTGGGTACATGACTGAAGACAATGTCTGCCCTTCTCCTGGAATCTACCAGCATCTAATTGTTGAGCAGGATAGGATATGGTCCTTTGAGTCTCTCACCTGTCCACGATTGATTGATACTAGACCCGGTTTTATGATAGGGTAGACAACCACAACTGCTATGCAATAATGACTGCAATGGCTTTGTCATGTCCAAACAATAGAATTAACAGCCCTTATTCCCGGCCAATAGCATTCACAGCCCAGTTCCTTATTGTCTAGCTCTTACATTCTTTCCACTTCTTCTGTGAGATTCCTTGAGCTTTGCAGGGTGATGCTATTTCTCTCCTGAACACTCAACCATCATGTATTGTCATCAGCCTCGGAACCCAAGAATCTCTGTATTTATCACAGTTCATTGTAAAGAGAAGCTTCTCTGATTAAGGCCCGGCATTAACATTTGTCTATTATACAAATACAAAATCTAAATACAGATCTTTCTAAGTACAAATATTTGGAAAGCAGCTTGACTCCATATTGAACAACTGTAGTAAGGTTCCCTATGTAGCCTAAGACCCAAGCCAAACATTTTTGACTGAGTTTATAGTATCAAATATGGACCTTCTATGAAGCAGGTCTCAAATCAAGTAAGGGAGTAGTTGGTTACCGCTGTAACAGTCATGCCACTATTTCACTAGTGGGCGCATCTTACCTGGCAGATTGATATTGTCGTTCATAGGGTTCACAGATGGATAAAAATGTTCATATGTCGTCCCCCCCCCCAGTAGCTTGCCTAGCACCTTTCAATACTATCCAGCAGAAAGAAAGTTTCTACTTCACTTCCAGCTTGGTTTATCTTTATCTCTTAACTGGGGTGTGTGGTGTCTTTCAACAGTGGTGTTATTAACTAGTCTGGTTAGCAACCAATGGCAACGGCAAGAGCTTCCTTAAGAACACATAGTGACAGAACCCACATATGGCATTGGGTTGTTCATTTAGCAACCCATTGCTTTTAGAAAAGCATTATCCAGACACGTATGATATATTTTTTAAAACCATATTTTCAGTTGAGTTACAAAGTGGTAGGTTTCCATACGGTCTTTGTACATACTTGTCTCGGTTAATTCTTACCTCTCCTGCCCTTTCGTTCCTTTGTGCCCCAACCCTATCTCTGCTTGAACCTTTCTATCCTCTCTAGTCCCCATTTCTACTTGCCTGCCACCTATGCTCCTCTAGTCTCCCTCCTTTAAGTCATGCTCCACCCTGACGGCCCCTTCCAGTTTTCTGGCTTCTGTAGTTACTCCAGGTTAAACCCACAAATGTAACGATTCAAAGACAGGACCCATATATGAAAGAGAACATGTACCTGGTATGGTGAAGGGGAACATAGCTAGTAAAATGCAAAAAAGTTGAAAACCACACCCACTGGGAATATTTCACCTGGTGTTTCAAGTCTCTCTCCACCTGCTGATAGGTCATTTCATGTGTCTATGACAAGACTTGAGAGACCAGCAAAGCTCAGGAAGTCTTGTTTCACAAGAGAATCCTCAGGTTCTAGGCCCTTGTGACTCATGTCAAGCCTCTCAGGGAGCCACAAGAATGGCCCAGAGGAAGTTCTAAACCACTATGATTCATGGGTAGGCTTTTCTCTTCTGAGACCTGAGCTATCATAGGGTGTTCCCCAACTATGTAGCTCAGGACCACAGGGTCACCAGCTCTTCTTCTTATGCCTGAGGTGTGTTTGCCTTACCATGTGGCAGGAAAACTCTGGCCCTTAGTTTGTAGACGATGTGGTTGCATGGGAGAGGTCACAATGAATAGGTGTGAAAGAGGCATAGGAGCTATAATCCGGCAGTATCTGAGGGTGTTGTGTGCCTCCACTCCTGAACACCCCTTTGCTTGTGTGTTCCATGGGTTGAGCAGATTTCTACTGGAGTAAGTTCAGGCTCTACCATATATTTCTCTTTATGGAGATGCTAAGAACACACAGTTAATCCTCTTCCCTTCTTCTCTTCCTGCCAGCTAGGTCAACTGGTGAAATGATGCTGTGCAATAGACACTTTACCCATTCTTTTCCCTTTTCATGGAAAAGGTATAATTTTTCTGGGTATGATAGTGCACACCTGTCATTCCAGTACTTGGGAAGCTGAGGCAGGAAGACCAAGAATTCCAGACAAGCCTGGGTTATAGTGCAAAACTCTGTCTTAAAACAACAAAAACATAATTGTAGAGGTTCGGAATTCTAAATGAATATCAAGGTGACACACCCACATAATGGGAGCAAAGGGAATGGAGAAGATTTCATTGACAAAGTGTACCTGGCCAATTGATGATATGAATTAGTAAGTAAATTGTGGGGTTCTTGCTGTGGTTAATAGCTGTCTTTCTTGACTACATGTGTTGGAATCTCTTGTAGATCAATGCAGATCAATCCAAGTTTCTCACCCCATATTTCATGTTCTCAGCCTTTCCAGCACATATATTCAGAACTGGTAAACTTTCAAAAGTGACTCAACCTGCCCTACAATTCATAGATCCTTGGTTGGAAAAGCTCGATGTAGGGAAAATTCAAACATAAATCCCTTGGCCTCTTTAATTCAGCTTACAGAAACCTTCTGGGGGTTTCCCTGAGGAGCAAGGCTCAGGGTCCACACACTCCCTGGAGCCCTGGCTTGAGTTCTGATTACAGCAGCTGTTCCATTCCCCTTCTGTGATTAGCATACCTCTCCATCAAAAATGCACTGACTGTGAAGATCTTAGTTTCTGGATAAACTACACTGGAAGGCCTTAAAGGCAGCGATTTAATTTTCTCCCATGTATTTCCCTACTTCAGGTCCCCTGAAAGGAATTAAGAAGTAGAGGTTTGCAGGTTAAGTGAGCCAGTTAAGTACATTATTAATCTCTCCCCCTCAGTGTATGTCCATTTCCTATTGACCTTAGCATGCTGGAGGCACATCTGGTGACATTTCTGTGTCCTCAACTAACATCTGAACTTCAAGGTGTGTTCATTTTGGTTTCACATAAGCAGTCCTTTGCCATCTAGCTTCCAGCACTGACTAAGTCCCGCCCCCCCCCCCCCCCCACTTTTTTAAACTTGGAAAAGTATGAAAAAAATTGACTGCCTACCCCTACTTCTTAAAAAATGAGGTGGGCCACCCCCCTAAACCATCAACACCTGAGGCACGTGGGTGAGCTGGTGCAGATGCCATAAGCATGGGAGAGCTGCTTTTGTTCCACACCAGCTGCAACACTCAGGAGAGCAGGCCCTGCACCTTGCCTGGGCAGCACAATAGAGCCAATCCTATTGTCTGAGGTGTGGTTGGGCCATCCCTGAAGTTGTGAGCATGAGAGAGCTGTCCCCATTACTCACCTGTACTTGGCAACATGGATAGGGGTGAGATGCCCCCCCCAGCCCCCAATCAATACCTGAAGCAGGTGGGAGAGCAGGCTCTGAAGTCATCAGAGCAGGAGAGCTGTTCCTGCCCCTCATCAGCTGCAGCACTCAGGAGAATGGCCCCTACACCTCGCCTGGGCAACACAGTAGAGCTGGCCCTGAAGATGTAGGTATGGGAGAACTAACCCTGAGGACATGAAAGCAGAACTGGCCCTGCCCTTGTTTGTTGCTGCAAGGGATGAACTTAGCCAGGGCAATGCTGAAGAGCTCACCCTGGTGGTGAAGACAGTGGAGAGCTGGTGGGCTGACCAACCCTGCAAGTACCCAGGCTTAGAACCAGGGTTAAGTGTTAGCCCACCCCAACATGCATCCATCTATGATCTGCTGGAGCAAGGTGGGTGGAGTGGGGATGTTAGTCCTGTGGACCCAGGGCTACAGGATCTCCATCACACAGGGTGGCAATGGGATATTCAGTAAGAGTCCCAGTGAGGACCCAATGTCAAGGGTGTAGCAGAGACCAGGGGCCTCAATCCAGACCAAGGATTCTTTGTGATGAACCCCTGCATGTAAAAATATGTGGATAAAGGGGTTTACTGCCTGACTCACTGTGTCACACTACAGCTTCCATAATGAGGTTGATTTTTCCTTTTTTTTTTTTTTCTTAAATTTTACTATATTTTATTTGGGTGGGGTGGTGGATTGCAAGAGCAGAAGGCAGATACGAAGGGACAAGGAAATGAATGGGATGCATGATGTGAAAGACACAGAATACATTTTTTTGAAATGTTGAAAAAAATGGAGGTGGGAGTTGCTATTCTTCTACTCTCCAGCTTCCGATCTTTTCTCCCTTTGTTCTACGTATTCCACACCTCCAGAGCACATTCACATATTTGAGCAAGTATATTGGAAATATAAGGAACCAAAAAGCATGCTTTCTATAATCTCCCAGTCCTTTTTAATATAAGAGCAACTGTTCTATATAACTCATATCTGTTATTCTGTAGCCCCTCGACACCCACATAGTTGTCATGACAAGGCACCTTCCCTTTTTCCATCCACAGTTTTCTGCCAGCCATACCTGTGTTAGTCCCTAACTTTTCAGTTACATGTTGAAATTTCCTTTTATCTAAATCATAGTTCACAAAAAAACTGGAACTTCCTTTTTCCTTCCTGTATTTAAATCTTTCCTTCTAGCATGTTCTGTGTCCAAAAACGATGACAGAAGTAGAACCACTATATTAAAGGATATAGATATTGTCAAACTGTGTGTGTATTTGTGTTTAAATTAATAGACTTTTTTTTCCTGAGTAGGTATGGATTTATCAAGAAATCCACTGAGTTCCCGTTTCCTTTTCCCTCACACTATCTTATTACTAATATCTTGCATTACTGTGGTATATTAGAATTTATATGGCAATATTGATACCTTATGAGTGACCAAAGTTCATTACATTGGGAATAACTACTGGTGTCCTGTGGCCTATGGAGCTTGATTAATATGTAGCATTACAAATCTACCATCTCTGGCTCATAAGGAAATTTTACTGCTTTCACTGGCTTAGAAATTCCCTGTACTTCAGTATTCATCCCTCTGTCCCTTTTCTTTTTCTTCCCTGTCTTGAAAAAACAAAAAACAAGCAAAAACAAAATAAAGCAAACCTAGGCTATCTCTTACTTGCAGCTGAAAGCATTTCTAATACAAATTCACAGTATCTGCACAGTGAGGGGCAGCCAGAGCTCCTGAGTTTCAACATAGAGTCATCTATGTGACCTTGGAGAAGTCTCTTAGCTTCTCCATGAATTCTTTGCTCATCTGTGTAATGCTTAATAAATGTAAACTGAACATTGAATGAGGGACAATGGTACTATTTAAATCATGATTATCAATCTCATTAAATGACTAAATACTTATAAAAAGGTTGGAACAGTGACTGGCACACAGTAAATGGCTGTGGAAGAGCTGGCCAAACGGAATGAAAAGAAAAGCAGTCGTGGTTATAGGCTTTGTTTTGCACCTTGATCCATCATCAAGGCTCTGTGGTCTTTAAACAGAACCTTGACCCTATTCAGTACTGAGGCTCATGGAGCATGAAATGCCCCCCAAACTCTGCCTCAAAACACCCACACTAGTAGTTTCTTTTTGACATGAAAGACTCCTTTACTCTCTTGTAAAAAAGAAGGGGCTGTGACCACTAAGTCATGTCACTAGATGACCAAAATAACCAAACTTGCTCATGCAAATGGACTCGAGTCTCTTCTGGCAGCCCTTCTGGAAGGCTCTAGAATTTTTGAAACTTCTTTTGAAATGGTCTTTCCATCCAGTGGCCTTTTTTCATCTCTTCCCATCTACGATTTCTTGTCAGAGGCAGAGTGATGGAGGGGGATTAGTGCCTGGGTTCTCTGCCCTTTTTGTGTAGTGAGGGACCAACCTGCTGGTCATGTGTGAAGGAGCTGATGTGACCTGGGATGTCACTTTCTGTTACCCCAATGGCCAGACTTTAGAGAAGTCACTTGAAGTTGAACAGCGACTAGGCTTTATTTTAAAATAGTTCTTGATTGTGGGGTTAAAGAATCAAATAGTAGGTGTGCCTACTGAAAGTCTTTTGGAAAGTGCCTGCAGAACGTCTGCCCTTCCCACTTGTTTTTTATCCTTTTGGTCAGAAACACCTCAGAAAAGGGGGGTCCCCATCTTTGGACAGTCTCCTTCCTACCCAGCCTTCCTGTTTCTGTCTGACCTACCTTCCTTCTTCAGCAGCCAGGGTCCTTTAAAAATGAGTACTGAGACATGGGCCTCATCTAGTCACAAGCACCCTCTGGAATCCCATCTCAATTAGACTAAATTCTGAAGATCCCCTCTAAATGTACACAGTCCTCCCTGAGTAGCTAATGGCTTCTCCTTTTTGCCATTTTCCTGCTTGTTCAGATCACTCTTCTCCTAGACTTCTTATGTCACAGACTCCCTGAGTACACTCTGCCTTTCCATGTAGCAGTTCACTTTTCTAGAACATTCTTTCCTGCATAACCGTCTGCTTCTGTCCTCACTGTATTCTGACTTGTATTTCAATGTCAATTTCCAGTTGGGCATTCTCTGCCTACCCTCTAATCTGTGTCCCTCTTCTTCCTTGCTGTCATCTGTAGTACCCTAAGTTACTGACCTCATTACAGACTAAAGTTGTTAGCACCGTCCCATTGTCAGAGTATCTACAGAAGCCAGGATGTTCTTCACTGGGTGCTTACTAAGTAATAAAGCTGAACAAAACCTTTTGACCAAGTTCTAAGTCTGAAGTTTCTTGGGAACCTGTGAAATCAGCCTTGAGACCACTTCTTGGAAAGTTCCTGATATGTTCTGAACAAAGAGACCAAAGATGGAGATATACCCAAAATGACTGCATTGGTTATGATGTGTAGATGATTGAATGAACCTTGATTTGATTAGAAATCTACCTCACCACACTTAGATAATCTCCTTTCCTCTGTTCCTGAGTATCTTTGGGCAGCTCTAGCCTACACAGCATTCTCCTCTATGGTGGTTTATGGACATAATCAACTTGCTGTTTATGTGCTTCCTATTGGAATATGGGATTCCTGTCTCTTCCAGTGTATGTAGACTGGTGATTGTTGCATGCTGCACCTGCCTAGTGTTCTTGGAGTACAAGTACTAGGGGAACATGGTATTATAATGCTGAAGAGCCATTCTTGCCCTAGCTGTGGCCTCAGATTAGTTGCCAGCCAGTGATGGCCATCTTGGCTGTTTAGGCTTTTTGCACTTTTGCATGACCACAGTCTTAAGTGACATCTGAATACAAGGGCATGGGAAACCCCCAGTGAGAACTACCCTGCCAAGTTTTTCCCAAATTCCTGACTGAAAACATTACAAGCATTACTAAATGACTGGTGTTTTAAAACACAAAGCTCTGCAATAATATGTACTCAGCAATGAAATGAGAACATCACTGTAATTCTTCTTCCTGTGCACTGGGCAACTGAGCAAATGATGTTCAGTGTTAAGCACATCAAATTTCTCACTTCTGTGTTAGGAGTACTCATGTGGATGTTACTGTTGATCAGTGTGAAAGCAAATTTTGTTCAAATGCAACATGCTTTGCAACAGCTGCTATATTTCTTCAAACCTAGATGCCATCCACTGTATAACTCACCATTAAAAGTGTGTGTACCATGAAAGAAACAAATCTTTCCAGTGAAACAACAGCATGCCTCTGAATGTAGGCTATACATCATTTGAAAAGATATGTGTCCGAAGACTTCTGACTTGAAGGTTGATGAGCACAAAGATAAGGCTGAACCCAGATGCAAAATAAGACCCTGAAGACTCAAGTTTATGAGAAACAGAGAGTTCAGAGCAAATATACCTTTATATTTGAGTCTCTAATCTTTTGTTCCATTTCACAGAGTGAAACACAGAGGTGTAATACTGCTCTGTGGTCTTGGGCAAGACCTTATAGCAAAGGTTCACATACAGCAAAATAGAGGCTGGGGAGGGTAGAGAATAGAGAAGGAAGAGACAAGATTGGCTAATGGGTTCAGGAGTGTTATACATTTTCTATACATTTGGTCTTGGGAAGTGATTTCCCTGGACCACTGGCAAGTGGAAAGAGTCAAATGACATTGTTTTGTGGCTGTTCAGCACCACTGTGCTCTGTGAGAAGGATGAAGTCAGATCCCTTAACCAGGCTGTGTTGATGAGCTGTTGTTAGCAAGACCGTGTCTGTGGCAATAGTGATCAGTCAAGCTCCATTTCCTCTTGGTTCTTGTGACCTTGCTTTTTTATGACATGAACTGGCATTTCCTTGTGAGATACCAACAAAGACGACAGAGGAGACTCTGGTCACATCTAATGGAACAGAGACATTATCATCAGAATCATGGATGCTCAGTGCAGCACAGCAGTTAGCCCAGTTGCAAGGGTCAGTATTACGTTAACTGATGCAAAAGTTTATCCTCCTGGAACCAGAGATGTTAAGTCTCTTTCCCGGGTCACACTGCTTAATTATGGGAATTTACTTCATCGGACAACAGAGCTTCCCCCTGCTCCCCCACCCCCACAGCACCATTGCTACTGAGCATGCTTGCCAAGACTAGGAGGGAAAGTTCTTCAGCAGCTGCTTCGATCCCAGACTCTCACCATTACAGCTGTGTGAGCAGACAAGCCTAAACAGTTCTCCACTTAACATCTCCTCATGCTCAACCATGTAGGCTTGCCACCAATCCTGGCAAAATAGGAAAGCCTTAAAGGCTCTGCTCAGACAGGACATTCTAGGTCATTGTTCCAGCACAGTGGCCATTGGCAGTAGCTCTCTGAGGCAGTGTAGATGATGGCTTCTGTTGGTCATTCCCAACCTCCTTGAAGTCTTTGGGCTTCTGGTGTTCGACTGGGTATCAGCCCATCTGCACAACTTACAGCTTGAATGCCTGGGCATACATCTCCTCTTTTTTAGATTACAAAATGAAATAACTCCAGTATCTACCTTTTCCCCAGAATGTCATAATGAAGTGTGTGTGTTTAGATTGCCTGTCGGATGCCCGGTGATATTATGTGAAAAGGACTTGCCGAGTGTCCTCACCAACTATCTCCTGTAGCCTGTGGTCTTCATGACAGCCCTCATCATGACTCATCAAACAGTTTTACGGATGAGGAAACGTGCAGAGGTTCTTGCCCATAACCCCGTGGCTAGGATATGACAAAACTGGTCTGTTATCTGACCTCTTTAAACAGACTCTAGTGTCCATGAGCTGGATGCTAAGCAAGCTTTTTGTCTGATTCTTCTAGTGCAGAAATTTTCTTCTTTAACTCCATGTAGTAACTGCATTTACTTATAAGGCACAGGATGATGATTTGGATCTACGTTCATTGTGAATAATCAACTCTGGGCATCATCCATCACTTCAGACATGTCATTTCTCAGTAATGAGAACAATCCAAATCCTGTCTTTCCGCTTTGTGGAACTACAGTGGAATGCTGTGAACTGTGAACACACTTCTCTGTCATAGTGTGCCAAAACTTGTAACTTGTTCCTCCTGATAGACAACAGGTACATGGACACTGTGGAACACCTCAACCACATGAAGGATAAACTCTTGCCATTTGTGACAACATGGATGAAGATGGAGGTCAAAACGTTAGGTGAAATTAGCCAGACACAGCAAGACAAACATTCTGTGATCTCACTCACATGTGGACTCACATATAGCAAAATAGAGGCTACTAGAGGCTGGGGAGGGTAGAGAATAGAGAAGGAAGAGACAAGATTGGCTAATGGGTTCAGGAGTGTTATACATTTTCTATTTGTTCTTATCTATGTAAATCTTGATTCATGGGGGAAATGATCATGCTGCCATCATTATGTTAGTAGACATTTGTTTATATATTTCACATGTCTGTTCATACCATCTGCCTCCTTTTTAGGGTTCTTAAGAGTGGCAGGTCCTTGTCACTACAAATTGCCCATTTATATAATGAGCCAAACCGAGATCAGATCATCTGCTTTGAATAGTTCAAGGAAACTTTTAAGTCCAAATTCTTGTCCCTTTCATTTTCCAAACCAAGGAATATTGTGGATGTGGTTGCCTTTACCTGGAGCAGCTTGGCTTGCAAAATCTCTGGGTAACCTTGTTGCTACTCTCATGGATGCACTCCAGCACGGAAGACAGGAAAGCAACCTTCCTAGTCATCACTTTGGCCTTTTGGGCCACGTTCAGGTGAGTAGTATGACTCAGCATCACATCAAGCATCATCCTTTACTGGGTACTGTAGTGAAAGTTGATGCTCTTCACCATAAAGAGTAGAGTCGAATCCAATATGACAGGTGTCTGAAATCTTTTCACCCAGGTACGAATCTGGTAAAAACCTGGGAGGTTAATTCATTTCCTCAGACTGACAGTGGGTGACATATTCAAGACTTCAGCCATGTCCTTCACCTTCAAAGGCTACCGTCAGGACTTTAATGCAAAGATATGTCAGGGCAGGGATCAGAAGGTGGAGTTACCCATATTCAAGGTCTACTTTGTGCCAAGCGGGATTCTTTATTTACAAATAACGGGGAATGTGTGAGTTATTTTTCATCAGTCTGCTAAATTCCTAAGAGAACTCCATTTTAGATGGAAAGACTTGGGCTATGGCCTTGCAGGTTTCAGTCCACAGTTGGCTGGCTCTGTTGTCATGGTCTGGAATTGTAGTGCAACACCACAGTAGCAATGGTATGTGATAGAGTGAAATTGCTCACCCTCTGATGCCCAGGGAATAGAAAGAGAATGTCTGTAATAACTGACTTCTTTTCCTCCATGTTCCATCAGGACTTCCAGCCCATGGGATGGTGGTGCCTCTCCAGTTCAGGGCTGGGCTTCTTCTCCGAATCAATGGTCTCTAGAAAAGAGCCTCACAAACAAATGCACTGGTGTGCCTTATTAACCTTCCTAGGCATCTTAATCCAATCAAGTTATGATCTAGATGAATCCTTTGAGGATGGTATATAGATGTCTTATTGCTAACTTCTTATGTATTTCCACAGAATGGAGAAGCCACTGTGCTTGGATTTAGCTCTTTCAGAGTTACTGCAGATGAATCGAATAGCTCAGCATGTGGTACACTATACTGAATGTTGCATGTGCACTTGAAAGAATGTTTCCTCTGCAATTTGGGGTGGAGTGTTCCATAAATATCCACCATGAGAGTCTGGGCACTGCACTGAGGAAGAATTTGCTGGTGAAGGAATGCTTTTGTGTTCTTTTATTGCTGTGATACTCAAATAAACCCACACTAGGAAGCAGAGCCGTTGTCCCCCCCCCCCCCCCCCCCCCCGCGCCCCGGGTATGAGTGTGGGTACACCATCAGTTTCTTAGAATGTCATCTTCCACAGTTTGACCACAGGAGGAGAGAAGAACAACATCCAAGTGGGTGAAAAGCCATGGCCAGGAGGCAGCCTTTGTGCCAACGTGTCCTCCCTGTGAACCAAAGGAGAAGAAAATGCCAGGAACTCTAATGGATAGCCGAAGCCAAGAGAAAACAGCTAGATATTTGCTCCAGGAAGATTCACCCACAGAAATGAGGAAAGATGCTATGTTATTGACTTCCCCCAATTCGTTCACCTGACCTTTATCCAAGGTCTGCTGTCTTCTTAACTTCTACAGATGCTGTCCCAGATTGCCGGGCACTGGAAGATCACACGTCATGGGAATTTATTTCTCACAATTCTAATTATTGTGCCCTCAGTCCTGTAGCAGAAGGGTTAAGGAGTGTCTTTTGTAAAAATACATATCACAAGGGTTTCAACTTCATGTTTTAATTACCTATGGTAGCTTGAGTGAGAAATGCCGCAACCACCCCCAATCCTGGAGCTTGCGCAGGAGAGTATGTATAGATAGTTTCACACACAATTATGTGGAATAAGGTGAAAAACCCAGAAGGGCCAAAATGCTGGAACAGGAGGGAGAAACGAAGGACTGAGCATGTATGCCGATGAGACCTGGGGGTGGGAGGTGTTGCTAGACTTCAAACTTTAAAGGAGGTTTCACCAAATTGGGAACACTATGCAGGGCTAGGGTGTTTCTTCTCAGGAGCCAAGGGGAATCATGAGGTCCTAGTTAGGCTCATCCTACAATCTGGGAGGCATCAGTGGCTGTGAGCCTGAGATTACACTCAAGTTACACAGGAACTACAGGCAGCGATGGGATGCTTCTTAGGTACGGACAGCTGTATCCCCATTCGCAATGTCAGCCTAGGACCTGGGGTCTTCACTTTACCAATGAAGTAAGGATCTTGAGCATCACACTTATTCAAGGTCTTTCTGTGTGTATATGTTTATTGTGCCAAGCCCAACAGCCCACATGTGGCAGTCACAGAAGCTGCCTAGATCAGTGGTTCTCAAACTATGGGTCTCAACCCATTTGGGGGTTGTACGACCCTTTCACAGGGGTTGCATGTCAGGGGTCCTGCAAATCAGATATTTACATTTTAATTCATAACAGTAGAAAAATTACAGTTATGAAGTAGCAATGAAAATAATTTCATGGTGGGGGGTCACAACAACATGAACAACTGTAATAAAGGGTCGCATCATTAGGAAGGTTCGGAACCACTGGCCTAGACTCTCACTTTTGGTTCACTCTTAAATAATTTAAGACTCCCAAGTGAGCTCCAAATCCTCAAATTTCTCACTTGTAAAATGGATAATTTGATCACTTTTCATATGTAATAGTAGTTGTATATATGTATTGGTGTGGTGAGGCATCTCAATGCATGCCAATAACGTGCAACAATCAGAGTCAGGCTGTCAATCTCAAAAACCATTTCTTTGTCCTTGGGAACAGTCAAAACCTGGCTGTTTTGTGATGTGTTGTCTCTCCTGCTTTTCCTACTTTGCCGCAGAATGCTATAAATTGTTTTTCCTGTCTACCCACACCAAGGGCTTTCTGATGGTTAAAGAGATGCATACAAACCTCTGAGCACATTTGCCTGACACATTAATACACTGTGCTATTGGCTACTGAGATTATTATTAGCCCAGCAGGACAGGGAGGAGTATTGGGGGGGTCCCTGGGGTGTGATCACTCCTGTTTACTCTTTGGACGGTGCTTGTCTGGCCAGGGATCATGAGTTTGTTTTTCTGGTACGGAGGTTGCCCTGGTGTTCTGGAGTGACCCCACAGGGCTGACTGAGCTCATTATCCAAAGCTGTGTGCTGGGTCCTGTCCAGCTCCATCCAGCCCCACCCCCTTGCCTGCTAAGCCTGTGTGCCCACAGTCCACAGGACTGTCACTAGCCAGCATTGTTTTCACTCTGGAAAAGCGTGACCTTTATTCTGAACCACGTCCAAATCTCCTGGCAAATTCCTTCCTCCTGATACACCTTTTCTTTCCTCTTCTGGGGAGGCAAGAGGGCTTCAGTGCCTCCCCCTTTTTCTACAAACTCTGCTCTCTGGTGTGCTTTTCCAACATGAGTCAGATGCTAAAGGACGTGGGGGTGTTGAGGAAAAGAGTGGTGGTGTTAACCAGTCAGACTTTATCCTCGCTGTGCGCTGTGCTCTCCACATGGAGAGCAAGAAAATCCCTGGAAACGGGCTCATACTTAAGGTTTCTAATCAGGGTCACGCGTACAACACACTGATTATATGGTAATGTATGTTTACAGCACACGTCATGACTACGCTGCTTGCTTTTTATCAACTTGACATTAACTGAGACGCCTGGGAAGAAGGAATCTCAGTTGAAAAATTGCCTCCACCAGGTTGGCCTGTGTGTGAGGCATTTTCATGATTGCTAATTGGTGGGGGAAGGCTTAGTCTTCTGTGGGTGGTGCCATTCCTGGGTAGGTGGTCTTGGCTTGTATAAGAAAGGAAGTTGAACATGAGCCTGGGAGCAAGCCGGTAAGCAGGTTTCCTCCATGGTCCCTGTCTCTGCTTCTGCTGCCCTGACTTTCCTCAATAAAGGATTGTGATCCAAACATGTAAGCTAAAACCCCCTTCTTTCCGCCTTGTTCCTTTTGGTCATGGTGTTTAGCACAGCAATAGGAAAAAAAAATATCCTCCGACAATCACATGCAAAAGGCCACTACGCCATTGTGAGGATTCAATATCCTTTTACCCCCAGAAAAAGCTTAGCATAGTATCTGGAACATTGCAGGTTTCCAGCATATGCTACCTGTTGCTATTTGCAGGGAGCCTTAGTGGCTTCTGGGATTCAGCTGCCCTGTTTTCATACTGTCTGTATAATATTATAAGCATTGTGTCCAGAGCTCCTGTGACTCAGTTTGAGTAGTTACAACCATGATGACTAGTCCACAACCCCAAGACATGTCCCGCCTGGCCAGGTCTAGTAGTGGGACACAGCACAGGAGCATGGCTGCCCACTGTGTGTGGCACAGTGTGCGGAAAGCTTCTAGAACACATCCCCCTCCCCACCCTAGACTCTTCTCCACTCTCTTCCTACCAGAATTCCCTTTCACAAGTCCAAGCCACCTAAAAATACACAAAGGCCAAGCCTGCAAGTGGGGCTATGTCTGTCAGCTTCATTATCTTCAGCTAAGTAACTCAATGGGGTTTCAGACCCTCCTGTGCTCTGGATATCAGTGTCATCCATACAAGAGACAGGCTTTCTCTGGAGAGCAGCTTCTTCTGGGTTACTCTCAGGTTGGAGGCGTCCTCTGCCTCTTTCTTGATGGGCAAATCATGGACCCAGGCTGCTCAAGAACAGCCTGCAGTAGAAGGCCACTTACTCTGGCTGGAGGTAGGGACGTAGTCTTTCACACTGGAATTGAGGATCTTGATTCTGCTCCGAGAAGTGGCCCGGAGTTCTAAGATCTCAGGCTTGGGGTCTTCTCAGGAACCTCTCCTCTGTCCTCATGAGCCCTGGTGCGTTTCCTATGGGCATCTTTGTTTCTCAGCTGGAGTGTGGATGGCACATCTCCTGGTGAGAGGTGAGTAGAATCTCTGCTTGTGTTCAACCTGTTGAATCCCAGAGCCTAGAATAGGGCCTGGACTGTGGTGATTGATGGGCGAACACTTGTTTTGGAAGAAATACTAAAGTCTGTAGAATTCCTGGCACAGTTGTCTTGAATAGTTGCCTGTGCCTGTTCTAAACCAGAATCTGACCAATTACAACTTCTCCACCTGTGGTCACCATTAAAGTTTTATTGGAACATGGCTATGTCCATATTTTATATGATGTCGTTGGTTTGTTTTGCTCCTGTATTAAACCTGGGAGAGTTTAATTGTCATGGGAGAGACGTGGCCACAAAGCCTAATATAAAGACTGTTTGGCACAAAACTCTGGCTTCTGTTCTGAATAAAGTGATTGTGGATTTTGTTTTCCCATTTGCAGGTGTTTAGGGCAATTATAGGTCGGAAACCAGCAGTGAGCTGGCCACCTTGAGGTGCGTATTCTTTACGTCTTCTCTACCATATTTAGAGTTGTTGCCACCACTCTGTTTTGCCCCTTTAGTTCTGCCTTGAACAGACCAATTTCTGTGCCCCCTGCTTTCCAGTGGAAGGTGTTACTTTCATTTCTGTGTAAAAAGAAACCAGACCCATCTGTTAGCTGCTGGCTTTTTCTTCAGGGACAGAGCCTATGTCTTGAAAGAGGTTTAGGGCCAAGGAACCACACTGGACATAGACGCCTTCAGTATAGGCTACTTTGTAGATTCAAAGACTGAGATGCTGGCAGGCCCAGGATAGAGTCCGTGAGAGGATAGAGAGTGCATCACTTGCTACTCTTTCCCAGCATTCCAAATGGCATGATCTTAGACATCTTATTTTTCTTGGATTCAATTCACCAACATGTAAAATGGTCATAATGATGCCTGTCAAGCTGGTTAGCATTAAGGCTGAGGCATGAGATGTCTATTATCCAAATCACAATAGAGTTGTTAAATATTCCTATAATCTTTATCACCGTTTGGGTATGTGTGGTCACTCTTTCTAATGATCAGCAGTCACCCCTGAGAGTTTGTTGGGTGGGACATTGTTTTCTGGACTTGTGATGGACAGCTTCCTAGGCAACTATGCATCTATGAAGTACCCCAAGGTCTAGAACTGAAGGCTGCTTGTCCTGATGCCAGTTGAGCAATCCTATGGGTCACAATCATGGAACACAGTATGGCTACCAGACAATTTTCTTTCTTTCCATCCAGAACAAAACAACAGGCTCCCAAGTTCCTCAGCCCCAAGCACAGGACCATACAGGGATATCTATAGCCTGAGGAACTCACTGAGAATCAGATATCTGACACCCAGGGTGGGATCCAAGCTCAAGGCTTGCTGTTGTCTGCCAGTCAACATTTTCAGGTGTCTGGTCAGCTTTATCTTTCCCTCTCATTCACGGTAGATCATCAATAATCTGTAAATGTTACTGAGGGGATAGAGGGTGGCTTGGTCTGAGACTTTTACAGACAAGCTGCCAGCTTCCAATGGGCAGGTCCTTGAGAATAGGGTCTCTTTTACTTCTGCCCTGGCCGTGGAACTTCGGAGGTCCTGGGGACCTGTGATCAGCAACACTGTTGTGTTTTTGTTTTTGTTTTTTCCCTTCTAGCAGACCCAAGCTCTTGCACTGGATTCCCATGGGACTTTTATTACTGATGTTTGTTGTGAGGGGTCACTGTCTAGAAAAGAACACCTTTACGTTTGTCCTCTTCTAGGAATGCAGGGGAGAGAAAGTCAGACCTCCAGTTTACATGCAGCTAGAGTTTTGAAGTGAAGTGACTCACTCAGGGCCACCCAGTGAAGAAGAACAGCTTGGCTGTCCTCCCAGGCTCGAGCCCTCTAGTCATCCAAATATGGAAGCACATGATGACACAGAGCCACATGCTTCTCCTGGGTCTTCTGAGGCAGAATTTTTCCCAGGACGCTTTGGTATGAAGGGAGTAGAGTCCAAGAGGCCTCTGTCAGGGCCCACCAGAAGCCTCCCAAGGATCCTAGTGGAATCATGCAGTTCTCTCTCTGAAGGGGGTGGGGTCTTGGAACACTGCCCCGGTCACTGTGGATATGGCAGCAGAAATGTCCTCCCAGACTGTAGGGATCACCTTATTCCAAGCTTTTCTCCTCTGGAAGCCTTCTTTACCTATCACCTGTTCCTTTGACAGCCATCTCGAGACTAACCCTGAAACTTAGTTCAGATTTCTCTGTACTCATAAACACAATGTCAATCATTTTTTCCTTCCTCCAAAAGTGACACATAATTACCAAAGAATATTCAAATAAGCAAAAATACCCTCCTTTCTTTTCTTCTTTTCCCTCCTTCCCTCTTTCTTCCCCTTTCCCCACCTCCCTATCCTTTCTCCCCCCCCTTTTTAATGTTTGTCCTTATTTTCTTCTTTCTTTCCCTCCTTCTTCCTTTCTTCCTTTCAAAAGTCCTATTAAATATTTTACATAGTTATCCAAAGATGCATTTATTTAAACGCTACCTGGACATCTATTCTTGGTTAACGACCTGCTTGGTTCTGGTGATCGACAAGAGTGACACAAGATGAACGAGGCTCTGCTCTGCTGAGCATGCGCCCAACGGGGGACACAGACCTGAGTCACCTTTTGGATGAAACATAAGTAATTAACCAACTTTTGTTTAAGGAGAGCAAAAATAAACAATGGAGGGAAGTAGAATTAAAGGGGAACACACACATTTGGCATGATATTCAACTTAGTAGAGACTAGGATAGTTAGGTCACAACCTGAAGGAGCTGGAGCTACTACAGGGAAGCGGGAGGTGACCCCACAGATGTTAGAGACAGGGGGCATTTATCTATCTATCTATCTATCTATCTATCTATCTATCTATCTATCTATCTATCTATCTATCTATCTATTCTATCATATATTGCATCCCTACCGCAGTTTCCCCTCCCAATCTCTCCCCAACATCTTTCCTCTCCCCCAGATCCACTCCTTCTCTATTTCCTTTCACAAAAAAGCAGGCCTCCCAGGGATATCAACCTTTGGTAGCCTAACAAGTTACCAAAAGACTAAGTACAAACCCTCATATCAAGGCTGGACAAAACAACCCAGTAGTAGGAAAAGGGTCCCCAAAGCAGGCAAAAGAGTCAGAGACACCCCCACACCCACTGTTAGGAGTCTCTCAAGAACACCAAGCTACACAACCATAACATCTATGCAGAGGAGCTAACTCAGACCCATACAGGCTCCCTGATTGTTGCTTCAGTCTTTGTCAGCTCCTATGAGCCCTGCTTAGTTGATTCTGTTGGCCATGTTCTTGTGGTGTCTCCAACCCTCTGGCTTTTATTTTAAAATCACTCTGGCTTCTTAGAGGAGAGGGGTCTGAAGCGGGAAATGGAGCAGGGTGACTGTGCATGCCCTGGGACTAGGAACTCAAACAGAGATTTACTTTGGAGAGTGGAAGTCCAGAAGCCCAAGGGCCTTGATGCAATAATGGTAGAGAAAAAGAGACAATCCATGAAGGGCATTGGGTTCTAGAAAGAGCTCCAAGGTGTGACCTGTTTTCAGAGGAGTCCTCCTAGCAGCCAAAACAGGAGCTTAAAAGTCAGTGGAGCTGATATCAGAACTCAGAGATGGAGATGCTGAGATTTGTCCTGTTATTTTGAGCACTAGGGGAGTCTGAGGATCAGATCAGGGAGTCAATCTACTTAAAATCCCAGCTGAAGCATGGTGGGGAGGAAAAGAACTTTGTCTTCCAGATTGCTCCTATCCATGACTTTGTTCCGTAGGATGCTAGGTTTCATCTCACCTCCTGGGAAGTACACCGTGTGTGTGTGTGTGTGTGTGTGTGTGTGTGTGTGTGTGTGTGTGTGTGTGTGTGTGTGTGTATTTATAAATATATATATTTGTGTATGTGATGTCCTTGACAGCTATCCCAATAGTGACTCACAAAAGTTCCTAGGCGACACTTATGACCTCACGTTTTAGTGTGACATCAAACCCCACCCTAAACTATCCTCACAGTCCTCCTTGCAATAGCCTGGAGGACGGCACAACTACCGCCTCCTGCTGGCTGGTTCCAGGTAGGCAGCTCTGTAGGAGTCCGCAGCTGGCTGGAGTAGTTTCTCTGCAGTTCTTTGTTGGTCTCTTCCACCTCTCTGACCCAGGTTGGTGAAGAGGCTCAGGGTCCTAGTCAAGTATTATAACATGCAATCCCTGATACAGTGGAGCCCCCAGCATCCTTCTTTCTTCACACTCTTTCATGGTCCAGCATTACCCTGGGGAGATAGCAAAGACTTTTATCCCACCTCCTTCCTACCACTGGCTCCCAGTGAGAAACAGATCTAAAGTCCCAATTTCCTATTCTAGACCAGTCATCTCCCTCCACACCCCTGAGCCACTATGCTGAGGGGATTCTGGGAGAAGTTACTCCGATGGCTGTGCCTGACTCTTCTGGTTTAAATTTTTACTAGAATAAGGACTTCCACAGTTGAACACCAAGTGATCACATTAAATAACAGAACTTCTCATTCTAACATAGGCATGTAGCTTCCTGGAAAAAAGACCAAAAATCACAGCTTCTCTTGTAGCTCTGTGTGGCCATGTGACTTATCTCTTAACAACAGAATTTATAAATACAAGCATCCTGAGTGCAGTCATTGAGGAGTTCTCATGGAGATGGCATAAGAAACCAACTCATCCTCCTTCTTACTAGTTAGAGTACAGAAATGATGGCTGATACGTAAGTAGTTGTGTTGAATAATGAGGGGTACTCATGTTTGGAGTTCTAATGGCTCTAAGCTAAACCATTTCAAGATTTTTATTCTTTTCATGTCTATGTGTATGTGGTAGGTTATGTGCACCATGTGTGTGTAGGTGCCAGTGGAGGCCAGAAGAGAGACTGAAACTGGAGTTACAGGTGGTTGTAAGCCTTTCCACATGGGTGCTAGGAACCAAACCAGGATCCTCTGCAAGAACAACAAACATTCTTAACTACTGAGCCATTTTTCCAGTCCTTGACAGAATCCTTTAAATCATTTTATACCTATTGCCAAAAGTTCCATGACCTCAGAGCCAAAGATGATCTATCCTTTGAGGTCATGATTTGTCCTAGGAACCAAAGGCAGAGAGAGTTGCCAGCTTTATAGCTAATGGAAATGACAGACAAGAGACAACGTTAGATTCATAATTAACACAGTCCAGTAAGCATTGCATCTGTGGTGATAGGAACAAAAAAAGTCCATGTATACCAGGAGACTCCGTGTCCTCATTCCTAAGATGTAAATGCCTTCTTCAGTTGTTGATCTGAGCCCTTTTGGACTTGACCTTGAACTGTCTTTGTTGTAGTTAATTGCTCCTGCTTGAAGCATAATCCTCATTTATCTTCCAAGACCCCACTTCCCAGGTCTCCGTAGTCCCTAGCTTGGGTCTGTTTCTCATTGACTGAATTTTATTGAGTTCCAACATTTCAGGAAGGATTTGATCCTTGCATGCTCTCTCCTATCTGCAAACAAATGCTTGGAACACTCCTTTGTCCTTACTGAGGTCAGGACTGACTTCTCTCAAATGTCCTTCCATGCCTGCACTCAGTGTCTTAGGATCTCAGACACTGAAGGTCTTCTCCATTTCCTCTCTTACAGTCTCCCGATTCTGCCTCTGCATTTTTATGTCCATATTAGAGCTGGGCATAAGGTGTCCTTGGACTCTACTCTCACATGTCCAATCTATGAGCAGATTGTGTCCTGCATTACTGTTTCTCATTTCTCTCCTGTTCCTACCATGGTCCAGTCACATTGTCCTTGCCTGGATTATTACCGTAGCCAACGGACTCTTGTTCCTGTTTCTACCTTGCCTTTCAGTAGTTATTCTTTTTTTTTTTCTTTTCTTTTGGTTTTTTCAAGACAGGGTTTCTCTGTATAATTTTGGTGCCTGTCCTGAATCTCACTCTGTAGAATAGGCTGGCCTTGAACTCACAGAGATCCACCTGGCTCTTCCTCCTGAGTGCTGGGATTAAAGGTGTGTGCCACCACCGCCCGGCTCAGCAGTTATTCTTAAAGCAAGTTTAGGCAATCCTCTAAAACAGAAGCCCTGCTACAATACCCCAACTGCTTCTAAAGCTGTAAGGTTCTCACACTTTACAGAGTAAAGACAATGACCCTGCACTAGTCCATACAACCCATGGACTATGGCTCACCACCTCCTTGGTCCATCCTGTTCTTGCCCCTCTGATTGTAACTCGGGGCAGGCTTCTGCCCCAGGTTCTTTGCAAATGCTGACCCTCTCTACCTTCATTGCTCACATCCTCTTCTGGTTCTAATAGCGATGTCTCACAGAGGCCTTTCCTGAACTCCATGTTAAATAGTCAGACTCCCTACCATCCTATGTTAGCCATGGGTCCCCTGGCTACCTTTGCTGACCTCCAATGAGCTTGGTGCATTGCTATGTGCCTCACACATTTGACTGACTCCGCCCACTCCTTCTGCCCACTGTACAATAATCTAGGAAGAAAGATTTGGCTTCTTCTCTGTTCTGGAGAAGTGTGCATGACAGGAATACCTTCTGCAGCTATTCAGAAATGAATAGTGGCTAACCTTCGATGTGAAGAAAATATACTCAGAAGAGAAACATTTATATCTGACATAACCCTTTATCGTGTACATACCCCAGGATACCCCACTTCCTTTTTCTTGCAAAGAAGGATGCTCTCTTGTAGATGAAATTCTAAATGGTCTTATTAAATAAGAAACACAGAGACAAATGCAGAGTTAAAAGTCCAGAGATCAGAGCAGTAGCCAAGAGCTAAGACCACCTTATCTTACCACTCACTGCTGTCCTTCCCCTGAGAGAGAGACCTTCTTCCTGTGTCCTGTCTTTTTATTGCCTTTCTTTTCTGCCTTCTCATTGGCTCTAAATCTAACCACATGATTTCCTCGTCACTACCTGTCTATACAGACCTCCAGGTCTCTATGGTTGGTACTGGGATTAAAAGTTCAGGTCACCTTGCTTTGGATGTGTTCTTGACCACAGAGACTCTGCCTGCCATGTGATCAGATTAAGGGCCTGTGCTACCACCACCTGACTCCCGCGTATGGCTGCTGTGACTTCTGATCTCCAGGCAACTTTATTAACATACAAATAAAATCACATTTCAGCACAAATAAAATATCACCATACTCTCTAGTCTCCTCTGCTGACTGGCAGGATGCTGCATGGACACTTTATCCTCAGAGACCGTGTTACTGCCAGAAACAGTTTTGCCTCATCTCTAAGGCATAGAGTGGTGGATCGGTCATAGGTTGGAAGTTGTTTTTAAGTATGAAGAGCCAAATATGAGGCTCCCCATCAGGACAGCCTCCTCTGTGAGGCACACACCAATATGAGCTGGGACCATGGTTTATTTTGTCAGAGGAGGAAGAGCTGGTTAGTTCCTCAGTCACTCTCTCCTCCATCTCCTGGCACAGCATGATCTGCCTGCTGCCCACTGGATCCCCTTCCTGCCCTAGCCTGGAACATGCTAGCTTCTTCCTACCCAGCCTGGGCTTTCTCAGTGCCCATGTTCCTCTGTTGCTCTCTGTGTAGTGTGTAGGACTGATTTTCTTTTCTGAGATAGCTTTTGTGACTATACCTTGACAGAAACAACTTAAAGGAGCAAGAAAGTATTTTAGTGCATGGTTTCAGAGGGGTCAGTTCACCATTGAGGGCATGGTGGAGAAGAGCTTACGTCAAGGAAATGAGAAGTGGAGAAAGTCAAAACTCAGCCCTCTCCTCAGCCCTCCCATCCACATTTGGAGTCTTGCCCTTCACATAATCTTCAATGACCCTTAGACACTCCCAGAGTGGGCTTCAGCCTCTTAGGGATTGCAAATGCAGCCAATATAAAGATGAAGATTAACTGTTACACTCCTGAAGATAAGGTCAAGCCCTACCCTTCAGACCCTGTGAATGGGACCTTTGCAGATGTTAAGTTCAGTCAGGGTTGCACTGAAGAGCACATATAAAGGGAGAAGGTGGTAGGAAGAGGGAGGCAGAGATATAGAGGATGCTTCCACAAGCCAAGGACTGCAGGATCCAGCAGGTATAAGGAAGAGGTGTCCCCTGTGGATTAAGAAGGAGTGCGACTCTGTCCACACCTTACTTTCGGGGTCTAACTGCTGTCTAAAGTCACCCAGATTTTGGCACATTGTGACGGCAGTTACGAGACACCACTTGCTCTCATTCAGGTTGTCCCTGGGCATCCTGCTATCCCTGGAAAGGTTTGTTTTTTAACGACCACTCCTTACCATTCTGGAGGGATCACCTTCGATTCCCGTATCTATGACCCCCTCCTGGGTTGTGCCTTGGAAGACACTGCTGGATGGTTCCCCTGGCAGGGCACAAGCCGCAGTGTGTCCCAGCAGGGGTGGGGTGGCAGCACACATTTGCTGAGTAAAGTAGTCCAAGAAGAACCTTCTGGACTCTGTGTGTCACAAGATCAGCAGCAGTCAGAGGTTGCCCTGGTGTTTCCCCTGGAAGTCCTCAAAGTGCTTTTATTCAAATTGAGGCACTCAGTCTGTGAGCCCAGGCGAGAGGCTTAGTACCCAGTGGACTTTCCAAGCAGGCTGGTTCTTACTGGACATGGGTTCCTGCTAAGAACAGGGCCCAGAAATGGGCTTCACCAAACAGAGAGCAAGCCGTTAAATAGAAAAATATAAAACATCCCCAAATGGCAATCCTCTCTCACTTACCCCTCCTCCTCAACTTCCCCTCCCTGCCTCCCATCTTGGACCTCCCAGACTGGTTTCCTGGGTCACAGTGAGAAGTGACCCCTATCTCAGACTTCCCCACATTGGGCTGTTTTCTCTTCTTGGGCTTTAGACAAGCATGTATAAATGCTCCTGCAATCATGCACCTGCCCAAGACCTATCTGCCTTTTAAGGTATAGACCTGACTGCTGCTGCTGGATTCAAATGGCCTTTGGTGAGGACCTACTGTGTGCCAGCTTCGACTCTGGAACTTCCTCTTTATTTTTATCTGTTCCAGAAGCATAGATGATCTCGTGGTAAAGCTTCTTTGCTAGTGAAGAAATGGGATCACAGAGAAGTTAAGTAATTTGCCTTAGGTCACACAGTCAGTTCATGATGGAGAGACGTTTTCAGGAAGGTTTGAACATGCTGATTTACAAACATGATAATTTTGGCATCCATTTAGCAAGACTTGACCATTTCCCAATTTCCAGGGTTGTCTGCTCCCCAAGTTGTGCTTTCTCGTTGAGGGGCACTAGGCTAGCCACTTCCATCCCACAGCTTTGGTTTTCCCACTTGTAACCCAGAATCTAGTTCCATGTCCAGGCTGACATCCTATCTAGATAATCTAGGATCTTAGCATTCCAGGGTCATAGTTGCTGCCGCATTCATGTGTCTTAAAGCCAAGCCTTCACATTCTGTCTGAAGCCATGAACTACATCCAGGCTTGCAAGATATCTATCTAGGCAGGACCTTTCTGTCACAGGCCCTTTGCTGCCCAACCAACCCTCTACATCTCAGTCCAGATACACTCCTCTCTGGGGGTCAGTTCCTACGAAGGGTGGAGAATGAACGTAAGGGATTGGGCAAGTTCCTCTGAGCTCCTGCATCCTCTGTCTAAAAAAAATGATCTCAGAGAATGGAAGGCACAGCCTCTTTGGTCTGTTTTAAGGAAGAAATAAAAGGAAAGCATTGCTCACACTCCTTCCATGCTTCCCACTGTGCAAAGCACTTGGCCAGGTAGGTTGGGCTCCGTGGGTGAGCGGGTCTGAGTCCCAAGCTCTGTGATGGCCCTACAGGTGTGCGGAGGGGATGTGAGCTGAGGAGGTGAGCATAGAGTTTGCTCTGTGTCTCCATGACGCTGCTTGTCCTCTCTTCGTGTGGGAATGTACCAACCTCCTTCCAGGCTTGTGTGAGATGAAGTACACCCTTGCATAGCACGTGAGGCAACGGGGGGCACATGAAACATGGCAGGGGTCAGTGGTTGCCAAGCAGTTCACCCTCATCAGCAGAGTGTGGTCTGAAGGGCACGCTGCCTGGACAGCTTGGCCAAAGGCTGAGCGCTAAGACCTTGGACCCATGTTGTTGCGACGGTTAAAAGAAAGACTTACAACATTTAGTAAAACTGACACTAGAAACGAGAGGACTCTCTGATTGATCTGAGGCAGCCATCTTACTGAGAAATTACTGATTTTTCTTTGTTATCTGTGCTTCATGATCGAAGTTCCACTTTTTCCACAGTTCCTGCCTCCCCCATATGGGTTCCCATATGCCCATGCTACCTGGGCCCCAGCCAGAACCTGGCTTCTTGGCTCCTGAGCCCTAGGGGATAAGAACTGATCTACAAGTACCTGTCTGGGGATAGGCCTATGCCCATCCATGAGGTCCTGTTTCTATCCTGCAATGTCCACCCCACCCCCCACCCCCACCCCCGGCTGTGAGAATGCATGGCATTTAGTTTTTAAGCTAAAAAAAAAAAAAAAGAAAGAAAACAAACAAACAAACAAAAACCCCAAACAAAAACATCATAACAAGTCAAGAGAGAGTCAAGGAGGAAGAAGCTGTCTTCTCCCTTTTGCACAAACACGCTCACTTGACACGGGCCGTGCTAATTATACAGCTGCACCTGGGAACCTGACAGGCTGCAGTGAGAAGGAAACAGTGGGTCCTTTCCCCTTCAGAAAAACACAAATGCCGTTCCACGTACAGTAATTCAGAGCTGTTTTCTCTGACCACGGGGCCTCCTACACAGCAGCTCCCACTCTCTGACTGAGATCCATACACCTCAGCCCTGCCCTGCCTTCTGAGTCACAGGCAGAGAGAAAGGACAGAAAAATAGGCCTCCAGACTACTCCTGGAGCCTACTGAGGCACCTGTAAACTCTAGAGTGTGGGCCCATGGCAAGCCCAGTCTGCTTGCTCCTATGTGAGGGGAAAGCTTTTTTTTTTTTTAAATAGAATATTTTCTTTAATTTTGCCAAATACAAATAAACTAGATATTGTAACTGTAATTCTTGCTTGAAAACTGTTTTGTTTTTTTCCATTTTTTTATTAAGAAATTTTCTATTCACTTTACATACCAACCACAGATCCCCCCCTCTTCCCTCTTCCCAACCCCCAGCCTCCCCCACCAACCCACCCCCCATCCTCACACTTTCCAAATCCAGGTCTCCCATGGGGAGTCAGCAGAGCCTGGCACACTCAGCTAAGGCAGGTCCAGGCCCCTCCCCCCCTGCACCAAGGCTGTGCAAGGTGTCACACCTTAGACACTGGGCTCCAGAAAGCCCACCCATGCACCAGGGACGGATCCCGATCCCCCTGCCTAGGGGCTTGCTAAATAGTTCGAGCTAAACAATTGTCTCCCATAACCAGAGGGTCTAGTCTAGCCCTATGGTGACTCCATAGCTATTAGTCCACAGCTCATGGGTTTTCACTAGTGTGGCTGGTCATCTCTGCACGTTTTCCCATCATGATCTCAACGTCTGTGAGGGGAAATCTTATTTTCTTGTTGTTTTCTTCTGTCATTCTAACCCTCAGCTGCACAGTATTCTCTTTAAAAGAAGCCCTGGGCAGTTACTTCATGCAAATGTAAGTATACTGCTCCTTTTCTGTGGGCATGAAGAAACACCATGACCAAGAAACTTGTTGAAGGAAGAGTTTATTTGAGCTGATGGTTCCAGAGGGATGATGAGTCCATCATGGTGGGGAGGTATTGCAGCAGGTAGGTGTGGATGCTGGGTCAGTAAGCTAAGGGATCGTATCTCAGAGCGAGTGAACTGAGAGCAGAGTGGGGCTGTATGATCTTACCACCTGCTCTCTCCATGATGTACTTCCCTCAACAAGGCTGTGACTCCTGAACCTCCCCAAACAGCATCACCAACTGGGGAACAAGTCTTCAAATACTTGAGCCTATGGGGAACATTTCTCACTCAAACCATCACAGTAAACAATCTCTATATGCCCAGCAAGGATGGAACCCAGCTGTAGAGGCCTAGAAAGTACATTGCAAGCACAGGCTGGGTATGGTGCCAGGAGGATACCCTGCTGGCTGGTCTCAGCAGCTTTCTATGACTACCTGTAGAGAAGACTTTCTACTGTGTGAGACATGGGCAGATCATGATCACATGGGGTAGAAACCCGGAGTCATGAAAGGGAGAAATTAACTGGTCTCTCATGCCTGAGAGATGAAGCTCACTGAGGAGAGAGAACATTGGAGACCATCTCCAGCAATGTCAAATGCCTGTCCAGTGAGCTTCAGTGATAGCGATAAACAGTGTCTTCTGCTGGGAGCAATGAGACACAGTATATAGAGAAGATAGAACATTCCAGAAAGATAAATATGTAGATGAGTTCATAGAGGATCCAGTGAAGGAGAAAGTTGTCTTGGAGTTGGGGAAAGGGGTGAGCTCTGACTCCCAGATTCTTGAACACCATTCTTTCTTTGAGAGCTCACTGCCTACAGGGTCAGGCCTGGCCCCATGCCTATGGTTGTATCTGGAAGGTTCTAAGCCCCCAGCTGAGCAACTTGGGACTGTGGACCCCTGATGCATGCAAACATTTTGGGGGCTTAGTAAGCCTGCTCTCATTCTTCTTAAAGCACTCTCTCCATCTTTTCCTACAGAAGTGTCTCTATGCAAACTGAACATGCTTTGTTTTTTCCACAAGGAAATTTCCAGAAGGAATTAAAGTTGGGCAATCAGCTTTGCCCAGGAATTCTTTGGGTGACTTGATGTTTCTCAGAGAAGCTATCAAACTAATAAGGGTCAGAGCTCAGCTTAGGAGGCAGATTTCCAAAAATAATACCAAACAATTTTTAAGTCCCATTTTCTGTCCCAGAATGGTAGCTCTCATTGAGTCTAGCATTTCAGAGGCCAGGGACAGGAAGATCCAAAGTCTATAATTTCTTGAGTTTTGCAATTACATAGACCCATGTCCTGTCATCCCAAAGAGGACTGTAGGGTTTGTCCTTCAACTCACACAATTCCCTTATGACTATTCCTACTTTCTCTCTTTCCCTACTTTCAGACAAAGACTAGCAGCATGTTTTGATTCCTGTCACTGGTACCTCACTTACTCTCCCCTAACACTTCTCAGAACTGGGATCATTTGTACTGTTTTCTGTCTGATTTAGTATTTCTGAGATTCTCCTGCACGGTGTGCATTACTAGCTCTTTCTTCCTGGCTGTTTAGTATTCGACTGCCTGAGTCCCCTGCACTGTCTACCTCTCCTTGAGGAAAGGATACTTCGGTGGTTTGTAGAGCATGGTGAAAACTAAGAAGGCTGCCAGGAACTTCCAAGCACAAGTCTTTTTCTGGACATATGTGTTGGGGAAATATCTAGAAACGGAAATGTTAGGTCATACACAAAATGTATTTTTAGCTCTGTGAGCAAGAACCAACCAGTTTCTCCAAGAGATTGTGTTATTTTCCACTCCCCCATGTCTGAGACCTTCAGTTGCCCCATGTCTCCATCTGCACTTGGTACTGACAGTCTTCTTAACTTGATCCCTCTCATGGATGTGGCATGGCCTCTCACCCTCTCACTAGAGTGGTAATCCCCATCTCTCTCACAGCTGGTCATTGCTTGTATTCCCCCATGTTGCGTGCGTACATGCTCTGTCTGGATGTGCCCAAGTGTTTCTGCATTCGAAAGAGGCTTCTCCTTCAATAAGAATAAGAAGTTGTTATGTTGTGTTTGCTAACACTAGTTGTTAGTGCTGCAAATATTTTCTTCCAGTCTGTGCCTCAAGGTCCTAAGAAGCCTAGCATTAGACTTTACTGCCTCCCACTTTCATTTAGACTCATGGGTATGTCCTGTCTTCTGACTTTGCAATGTGATATCCACGAAGTTCATGGGCAAGAACCTTGCTTGATGGAGTTATGCCTGCCCCCAACCCTCCCAACAAGGCTCACAACTCCTTAGCAGCCTGAGGCCAGTTTCCGGCTATATGACTTAAACTCCTCTTACTCCCTGTGCCTAGAACATTCTAGGCCATGTAGCAATATGGTTAGCTCCCACCTGGCTGGGCGTATCCTCAGGAGTGTGTCTCATGACTCTGCACTATGTGGAGAAGAAAATGAATGAAGATGTTTCTCTTTTCATGATGAGGTTGGCAGGAGCACCCCAGGCCAGGATGACAATGAGGAGCCTAGGCCAGCTTGCAGACAGTCGTGTTCTGGGATCACTGATGGAGGAGAGGAGGCAGGCAGTAGAAAGGCAGGAGTGTGGTATTTCCTGTGCATCTGTCTCAAAGAAGGGCCTTTCCACACACTAGGGGATCCCCCTGCCTTTGTCCTCTTTGAGCAGGGGAAGAGTCCCCAAGGTGACCAGAGCTTTGGGAGGTTATAGTGGCAAGGCCAGCCGCAGAAATGTAGGCTATAATGGTGGGTCTTCCTGAACCGTGGTTCTGTATCATAATTTGCAGACCTATTGAGTCCCAGGCACTAAGTAGGTGCTTTGCACTCAGAGCTGAGCCCCTGTAAACCCCCATGAGATAGGGATGAGGTTCAGAGAGGTTGAGTCATTTGCCTAACGTCACACATTTGTAAGTGGTTGAAGTTTGAATTGGGTTTAGCTAATTCTAAAGCCCCGTGGCTTAACCGTTACACACTACTGATTTTCTATTCAAAAATCTCATGTCAGATTCCTACATTGTGTCGTGCATGGGAGGAGTTGCCTTGGTCAGGGGTAGATGAAGCTGAACATGGCCCATCTCTGGTTTTGGACCCTTTATTGGGTCAAAGAGTGACACTCCACAAGGAATGTCTATATCCCAGAAATCAGTACCATGGCAAATAAGACATTTGCAGTTATAATTAGGGCTCTTGAGATGAGATCATCCTGGATTGTCATCGTGGCATAATCCTGGGGGCACATGCCCTTACAAAAGATAAAAAACAGGAGGGGGAGGCAAGAGCAGGTCAGAGGCTGGAGTGATGTGGCTACAGGCCAAAGAGTACTAGGGCTCTGCCAGGAGCTGAGAGAGTCAAAGACTTCTCCCTCAGAAGCTTCAAAAAGAACATGGCCTTACACATTCCATTCACTGGGAATGCATTAAGGATTGCCCCCCCCCAGGTGGAGGAGATGAGACAAGGGCAGAAATCCCTGAGATATTAATGCTGCCCACAGACAAGTATGATATCCCACCTACTACTTCTCTGGCACTCCTGTGCCCTGTGGCTCCCAGATCCTGACTCAACACTCACTAGGAGTTAATAGTGAGTGACCATTTGACTACCAGCTATATATTCTTCACTTTTATCACACCACATAATACTGTTCAGTCACCCAGATGCTGTGCAGGGTGGCAGCCTTATCGCCACGAGATCGAAGAGGAAACTGAGGCTCATCTTAAGCTACTGGATGCCATGTTTTGCCCTTGTTACAAACTTTGAAGGCATCTCCTCAACCCTGCGTGTGGTTTCGCTTCTATGGCCCTGGGTAGGCTTGAGAACCTGTGTGTCATACAAGCTCTTAGGTGAGGTTAATGCTGCCTTACTGTGGACCATACTTTTAGCAACACTGGGAAAGCCAGACCTGGTTGCGACAAAAGTCAGACCCCAGAGTTTCAGTGGGTTAACACAGCAACTGTCTCCTGCTTACCGCGTTGTAGTTCTTTGCATGTTGGGCAGCCCCCGTCACTGCAACTTCACCACCTGAAGCCCATGGCCTCCCCATGTCTCAATGGGAGAGAAGAGACGGGCCACAGAGTCATGGGATTCTTTGCAGTGCTAAGACTGGAAGGAGCTCTTCTGCCTTTGCTCATACTCCATTGGCCTAAACTTAATTACGGGAGCTCAAAACCCCTTCCAGGGAGGCTGGGAGCTGTAGTCTTCCCAGAAGGACATGGTGTAACAGGCATGCAGATGGCCAGCACCAGGCTGGGTTAAGTCCAGGTGCTTTCCCCCATTCATCCTTCACTTCTTCCATGGTCCAGGGGCTTTCCCAGGCCTTCTCGTACAGGCCAGTGTTCAGGTACTTTTGTGTGTGAGTGTGAAAGTGAGAAAAGCAAACTGGAGAAAGACATCTCTTGGGTTTGTCAGTCTATTCTCTTGCAGGAGTCTTCCCCTTTAAGGGGTGTAGGTACTTCTCTTACCAGCTGACAGGCACTTTGGAACTTCCCACCATGTGTGCAGGGTTTTGCCTTTGGCACCTTCAGCAATTCAGAGCCATCGTGTCCAGCCCTTAAGAAGACCTTGGGCTCTGGAATCAGGATGCAGATGCACTCTGACTAGAGAATCACCCTTCCCTTGCTGCTCTAGATTCTCCAGGGAAGCTGTCTGAAGCACCTGTTCCTTCTAGCTGTTATGCTTCTATATACAAAGTGACTTTGCTCATCAGCTCCCAGATGACCTCCCAAAGAGTAATCTGTCTACATCTCTCCATCACTCAGGACCCAAAGCCTGTTACTGTCTATCTGCCTGGGATCCAGACTATGCCATGGTCAATGTGCACGTTGAAATGTCTATTCATGCCCATCTTTCTTTATTGACTGTGTCATGTTCAAAGGCCTCAACTTTATGCCCCCCCCTCATTTTTTTTAAACCAACGTCTTCCTTGTTTGCAAGACAGAATCTAGAACTTTCCTGTCACCCACAAAACACCTCTGCAAGCTACAGCTGATGGGGGACAGAATCTGGCTCTGTCACTTGTAGATTCTTATCTTTATAATGCCTCAGTTTTCTCACCTGTAAAATTGAGCCAACAAGGCTATGCATATTCATTGAGAGACTACATGCACTCATAGCCCTTTGAACTGTGTCCAGTGCATAGGAGGCATCTGAGAACTGCCAATCATCATATTGCTACTCCCACTGTTCTTGCTCCTGCCAAGACATTTCAGCACATGCAAACCATAGCATGCTGCTTACTTGCTGTCGCCTTTGCTGCTCTTACATACCTCTTTGCTTCTGCATTTCATGTCCCTTCTGCTCCAAGGCCCCTGACTGGCACCCACTGATTCATTTAATCATGTAGCAGCCTTCCCTAAGCTCATGTCTACTCATCCTGGAGCCACATCTTAGACCTTCCTATCCGCTCTCACTGGACCTACGTCTCCTACATGAAAAGCCTATTTACATTCCTGAATCTCTGTGACTAAGATGAAATAAAACACAATGTCCTTTTCTCCACTGAGTTACTGGCTGTGAAGCCAGTTCCTCATATCAGGGCTGAACCATGTGGAAGCGAAATGAGTGTTGAAGGAATGGTGCTCATCTCTAGCTCTGACTATCCCTACTTGCTTACACCAGAAATCTATTGTTTTGCTCGAAACTGCATCAGTGTGAGTTCACATCACCTAAAGACCTGACTATAGAGGAATGCTATTGGTTGATTTTCCCTGTCCACTTTCCTCTAGTCCACCTGAACAGGTCCAAGATAACCAATGGGACTGTCCCCTAGCTAGCTAGAAAGGATGCCATTTGCATTTAGTTTCTTGAAACATCCAGAGGCTCATCACAGACTTTTTGACAGCTGCTAAAGTTGCTGACCCATTAAGCTGTATTTGTCCCACCATCTCCTGGATGTGCTTATATCAGTGCCGAGTACAGTGGTTCTCAACCTGTAGGTTGCGACCCCTTTGGGGTTCAAATGACCCTTTCACAGGAGTCACTTAAGACCATCAGAAGACACGGATATTTACATTATGATTCATAACAGTAGCAAAGTTAGAGTTATGAAGTAGCAACGAAAATAATTTTATTGCCGTGGGGGGGGGGTCACAACATGAGGAACTGTATTAAAGTGTTGCAGCATTACGAAGGTTGAGAACCACTGGCCTAGTAGCAAAAGATGTAAGGAGGCAGGAACGTTTCTCACATTGACCAACATCTCAGAGATGAAAACATGGGGTAAAAGTGCTTTTCCCATTAGTGTAAGCATGTGGATACTAAAATTCGGTCAAACAGCCCTCTTTTCACCAATTCTCTGGTTGTTCTGGCAACTGAAGTATGGCTGTGATTTGTAAGTGTCCTCTATCAATTAACCTGTCCCTTTCCATTTCCTCTTCTTTAAACTCTTGGCTTGTCTCTTGGTCGAATGGGCATTTTGATGGCCAGGCTGAATCTGGACGTATGCAGAAGGGTACATAGACAACAGGTTTTGGGTGAGCCTAGTGTCTCATGCAGACTTCTTATGCTCTCGGCTCTTTGTGTCATAGAGGACCTGCATGTGATTTTTATAGACAGTTTGCTCTTGCTTTTGACAATATAGAAGGCTGTTCTGGTTTCCCAGTTTTCACTCCTTCCGGTCAGTTGTCATGCTCAGCCCATGCTGCTTTCTGAGCAGATCCTTCTCCCCTGCAATGTAAAGGGAAGGTCAATGGAGGCCTTAGCATGTGGCAGAGGTTCTATCAGTTTTTTTTTTTTCACATCTGCAGCTTCATTCATTCCTCACAACTGTCCAATGGAGAAGATGTTATTAGCTCCATGCTGCTGTTGGGGGAATTTGTCATGCAAAGATCTCAATTTTACCTAGCCAGTAAGTACCTTCGAGTTACAGAGAGTCTATCTGCCACTTTCTTGGTCCTGTATTTGTGCTCATTTCTAGGCTCTTTCTTGGGAATTTTGGCATGTGGTTTTAGCTGCATTGTGCATCATGCATCCTGTGTGACTATGCTTGCAGCTCATGAGCTCTTTTGTAGCAAATGCTTAAGAATCTGGACAAGTGCTAATTTGTTTGTAGCTATTTCTTGAAAGGAAAAAAAAATAAGTCCCTTTATGTTTTCTCTTCTTTTATCTTTCAGACCCTTAGGGGCCCATTCTCTATGGCACTTTTGGAGCAGATGTAACCATGAAATCAATATCACTGTTAGATTCATCCATGGCAACCATAATGCTACTGCGTCCCCTGCCCTGTAATGTTGACAGAGATGGTAGAGCCAGGAGTGAGTGAAATGCTCAGGAGAGGGCATGGGGACCTCAAAAGGGAGGAGGGGAATTAAAACCCCATGGAGCCTCACTCAGCAGATGAAAAACTGTCGGCTGTGCCCTGTGGCATAATCAGGTCTCCTTTCAGAGAGTGTAATGGCTTGATGTCAGGCATGGCAGGGGCATCTGCAATGGGCAGGTATCACAAGGCCCTTCAGGAAGATTAAATTGGCAGCTGCAGGGACAGCAGCCTGCTCCACAGTCTTACCTTTCTCTTTAAGTTCCAGGATTTCAGCAGCTCCAGGGAGCTGGGGGTGGGGAGGTGGGAGTGGGGTGGTAGGGGTGGGGGGAGAGGAAGACGCAAGCAACTTCCTGCCTTCACTGCATCTGGGCTTCTGTTGCCCTTACTGTTACTATTATTGGTCTTATTATCCTGCCACAAGAAAAGAAGGCATCATTTCTAAGACCAGTGCCCGGTGCATGGAGAGCCCTGGAGGGGTATCTGAATTGTGTTAGCCTTGTCTACAGAGCACACTCAGCCAGCCAGCAGTGATTTATGCATTCAGTACTTTCCAAGTGTCAGGAACTTCTCCAGGTGAAAGACTGGGGGTTCTGCAGGAAACAGAATGTATCAAAACCCTGTGTTCAAGCAGCTCATGCCGTGAAGGGACCAACAGAGCTCTTGGCTTGGTTTTCACCTCACTGTAGAGGACGACCCCCCCCCCCCCCACACACACACACGATCTCTCCTCCCTTTCCTTGGTGTAGTGTTTGAGTGCTTCTTATCCAAGGGAGATTTTGTTCCTTTGAAAGACTTGTCTGGATTCTTTTTTTTTTTGGTCACAACTTAGTAGTGGGAGTGTGTGTGTGTGTGTGTGTGTGTGTGTGTGTGTGTGTGTGTAGTTACCACCAATATTATGGGTTAGGTGTACCTAATCTGAAAATGTGAAATCCAAAATGCTCTAAAATTGGTACCTCTGAATGCTGACATGATCTCATGAGTGCAAGATTCCATGCCATGAAACACTGAACAACTATTAAGATATTTCGTAAGGTTATCTTCAGGCCATGCATACAAGGTACAGATGAGAAATATGTATATATATATATATATATATACATATATATACATATACACACACACACACACATATCTATATTACACAAATATATTTGCTGCTTAGACTTGTATCCTATCCCCCGAAATATTTCATTAGATGAAAATATTCCCAAATCTAAAACCAGTCTAGAATCTGAGACACATTTCTTGGGTGCGGGATACCCAGTCTATAGTAAGCAGAAGCTGGAGGGCTACCAGGCATCTTACCAAGCACACAAGACAACCAGATGAGAAATGACCTGTCATGCAGTGCCAATAATGCTGACGTTGAGAAGCCCTGGTGGCAAGAGATGTTTCCCAGCATTCTTTGTGGCTAGATGTGGTTCTCACCATTAGAATGCAAACAGAAGCTCTGTGTCCACACCCTGCAAGAGGCAGGATAACAAGCAAGCTAAGTCCCAGGATACAATGGGTCTACCTGGAGCCATAAATCCCCATGTGGAAGAGAGCTATTTCATGGCAGAGGTGTATATCTTGGACTGCTATACGAATAAAAAAAAAATCTAACACTGTTGTACTTTACACATTAAGGATTCCTCAACTATCACAATTTAATGAATCTCAACTTCTGTTATTACTATGACTTGTCAGTAGTTCTTCAATGCTGAGAGTAACTAGTAACTAGTATTTGTTCAACATACATCATGGGCCAGACATTAGCTCTTTGAGGAGTGCTGGGTAGTTTTGTGTCAACTTTACACAAGCTAGAGTTATCTGAGAGGAGGGAACCTTAATTAAGAAAATGTGTTCATAAGATTGGGCTATAGGTAGGCCTGAAAGGAATTTTCTTAATTAATGATTGATGGGGGAGGGTCCAGCCCATTGTGGGTGGTGCCATCCCTGGGGCAGTGGTCCTGGGTTCTATAAGAGAGTGGGTTGAGCAAGCCATGGAGAGCAAGCCAGTAAGCAGCACTCCTGTATGGCCTCTGAATCAGCTCCTGCCTCCAAGCTCTGACCTAGTTTGAGTTCCTGTCCTGACTCCCTTCAATAATAAGCAACAATGTGGAAGTGTAAGCCAAATAAACCCTGTCCTCCCCAACTTACTTTTTTAGTCATGGTCTTTGTAGCACTAGAAACCCTAAGGAAGACATGTTGGTACCAGGACTGGAGTGTTGCTATGACAGACATGGCCCTGTTGTTTTGGTGTTCAATGCTTGCTGAGCTGTTCTGTAGGAGCTTGGAAGATAAGAATGTTGAGGGCAATGCAGACGATGGGGGTCTGGCTTGTGAAGTTTCGGAGGGAAGTTTAAAGACTATATCAGGGCCTTTTGTTATTTTGAATTAAGATATTGTGGTTCTGGTTAGCTGGGACTGAAGAACCAGCTGAGGTTAACAAGATATCAGAACTACTAAAGTAAATTCTCTTCTCTTCTAGGATATTTGACACTGTCAGCTGGAGCTGAGAAATTAGCGGCGATTGGGAAGAGACCAGAATTATTGGGGTAAAATCTGGGAAGTGTTTTTTGAGAGTCAGTGCACAGAAGCTGTGTTCCACAGGCGGCCAACATTGTATCTTATGCTGGCAGCCAAACTTGTTAGTAGTGCAAGAGTCACCCAGGTGGTACTGGTTTTGAAGACACGAAGGGGTGATGGAGAACAGCTGGATCTTACTACTGTACGAGGTCAGGACAGGTCATTGGTGAAGGTGTAGCCTCACTGGCCATTGAAGATCTGGAAATGAATGGGTCCTGAAGACAAGTTGAGGCTTGGCACCAGGAGAGAACCTGTGAGAAGCTAGTAGGGAGCGTGCAACCCAGTTATAACAGAAGACCCTCCACAGTTTTGGAGATGCCTTTACCATGGCATAGCTACAAGGAACAGAAGCTATGGTGGAGTGGAGCCAGCCAGAACCTGGAAGACAAGCTGTGTGTATGGCAGAACGCAGGGGTGGAGAAGTAACCCAAGGAGGAGACCAGAAATCATGGGTGCATCCCTGGAACTGAATATGGAGTTACTTATACTTTCAGAGTTTGGTTTTGCTTTGGTTTGATTGTGACTGTGCCCTAGTTCTTCCCTCTTGAACTAAGACAGGGATCTTATTGCACCTTTGTGGGTACTGTTATTATCCTTGCTTCACAGAAAACAAAACAAATGCTCCAAGAGGTTGGCAGCACGTGAGCCTGAGCTGCCTATTTTAGTCCAGATTCTGGCCTAAACACTGAAAGAAGTTCCTTCTCCTTTTACAGTGCCCATTCACTATGGGCACTGGAATATTCTTTCAGGGTCCTTATGGCTATTCCCTTTTCAGTCCCTCTGCCATCATTTTGGACACTCCAGATTGAAACTGTATATGCTCCTTTCTTGCCTTACTTCCTACAATGTCTCTTCTTCACACAAAAGAACACCGACTCCATAGTGGAGCAGAACTGTCCATCCGCTTGCACCCCAGAGAACTCTACTACTCTTATCTCTTGTGCCCTCTCCCTGTCTCCATCTATTCCAGGGGGCTGGTGCAGCTTCAGGCAAAGGCAGGAATTATCTTTTTCCCCAATGTGATTTTGCTCTGCAGAGGGAATCAGAGTGAACAGATCAAGCTTCCCTGTGGACTTCAAGAGTTCAAGAATGGGTTGTTTGACCATCTCTTGGGAACACTGCTTAAAAAAATCCTTGTACTGGGTGGGAGCTTCATTCCAATCATATATTGGTATAGCTCTTTAAACACATATAATTGTGTAATATAAGGTAAACCCAGTTTTTCAACTGTGCTCAGCTCTCAAATTCTATTTGTTCTCTGAAAGACTATATTGACTTTGGAAAGTAACTTGGCAATATTACACTATAGCAACGTTACTCCCAATTATGCTCCCTGGAGAACATTCGTGTGCAAAGGAAAGAATGCAGTATTTGTAATCCTAAAAACAGACATGCTGAATTAAATGTCCATCCACAGGAGAAAGGACGTAAAAACTTGTACAAAGGGTGTTCTAGACGAAACAGCACTAATGTAATACAGAGCCAACTCAAAAACCATGGCATAATAAAAATCATAAATAGTGTTGTTATGTACTACGCTTGTCAAGGTCCCAGTAGGAAGCAGAGGTGCATGAAAGAAGAGTTCTAGAAAGAAAGAACAAAGGCTTTACTCCCAGGGATAGCTGGACTGGTGGGTTATTCATTGCTTTACAGATTTCTGAAATGTTATTGTGTATTCTCCTTCAAAATTCTTTCCATCTAGACAATTTATTTTCTAACTTCCTTTTAATCTAGCATATCTTTATGGCTTATTCTGACCAACAGATTGTGGCAAATGTGATTTGGGATGGGTGCTAGGAGCACTGAAATCCCTGCCCTCACTCTCTGGGATGCTTTTGATGTCATGTGATGAAACCTGCACCAGCCCACTGGAGGACCCTTGAAGAGAAAGATCTGCCAAAGGCCAGCTCCAGCCAGCACCAGATGACATTGATCTATTGCAAATGTTAGGATGAGTCTAATCAATCAGTACCACTTTAAGCAGAAATGGAAGCTGAGCCAGCTCAAACAACCAACACATATGATGGGAGCGGAAAAACTAGTTATTGCTTTTAGCCTTTAAGTTTTGGGGTAATTCATTATAGGTACATAGTCAACACAAAAGAGATAAAAACAAAAACAAAGAAGAAAATCTATGGTCTCTTGATGCTATAAGATGGGAATTAACTGTAGCATGAATCTTAAAAGGTCTTATTAGTAAAAACAAACCCAGAGCCAGGTATTGGGGTGAACACTGAAAGATCAGAGAACCCGAACCAGCCACAGCTAAGCTCACCTTGCCAATTCCTCAGCTGATCTCGTTTTCTCAAACTGGAAGCCTCTGTGTCCTCATCTGAATGGATCTCAGCTGAACTGCTGCTCAAAAGTCTAAAAGCTTAACCAGCCTAGTTCCTGGTCCTCACACCTTATATACCTTTCTGCTTCCTGCCCTCACTTCCTGGGATTAAAGGTGTGTGTGACCATGTCTGGCTGTTTCCAGTGTGGCTTTGAACTCACAGAGATCCAGATGCATCTCTGCCTTTGGAATGCTAGGATTAAAGGTGTGTGTGCCACCATTTTCTGGTCTCTATATCTAGTGACTGTTCTGTTCTCTGACTCCAGATAAGTTTGTTAGGGTACATAATATATTGGGGAACACAATATCCCCATAATTAACCAGAAGGATCAAGGGAAGAAGTAGTGTTTGGGGAAGTCTATGGGGCAGGGCATGAAGGGATCATCTTCAGACAGGTCCCAGAAACCAGAACTATGGCAAGCATGTAATGGGGGAGAATGACCTCCCAACCTCTAAAATACTTACTGTACCCAACAAGACACATAAAGCAAAGGAGTCTGAGAGATGTCATTCACTGAAATCAGATTCCTGTGGCAAAGAGATAGATCTGGGAAGGGATGAGGGACAATAGAGAATACCGGAACTTATATTGGTCCTGATCAACTGGCCATGTGATCACAGCAAGGAGTGAGGAACCACAAATCAGGTCGGAGGTCAGTTCAGGGAGGAAAAGCTTTCTACCTTAAATAGGCCATGAACACACACACACACATATCTTCACTGGATTTGCATATAGACTGTTTTTGTGTGTTTGAACTCAGTCACATTGGGGGAGAAGTTGGCACCACTGAGTCACACACACAACGGGGAACCATGAAATCATCAGGTTACTCCTCCAAGCCTGACTTTTTGCAAAATCAGGGGCCATTTGGGTATGGGACATGATTGTAGAGATGTGGGCATAGTGGTTGCTACCTGACTGATTTTTCAGGGGAGAGAGAGAGAGAGAGAGAGAGAGAGAGAGAGAGAGAGAGAGAGAGAGCGCTAGTAGGCAAGAAGGCAAGTGAGTGAGAGAGCAAGCAAACAACCTCCCCAGGTGTGTCCGTGTAGAGCAAGAGAAGGCTTGATGTCTTTGCAGCCCCATGGTGCCCAACCCTCCTCTCTGTCATATATACTCACGCAGTATATGCACACAGATGGTCAGGCACACACACATGTGCCCATATACACACAAATCACTAATAAGGCCCAGCAGGGACCTGTGGCTCTAGCAAGGCGTCAATGTCCCTGTACCTATTTGGCATAGCGCCTGGCATTTTCCAACATGAAATCAGGGCATAGAAATAAGATAATGGTATCTTCATGTGGTGGAGGCAGAAATACCTCATACTAATGCTGTGATATGCACCTGACACTTACCTGACATCTCTTGCACCAATGTTTCTGCATCAGAACGAGGGAATATTGCTAGTCCCCTCCTGAGCATGTCATTAACAGCTTAGGTCACTTTAGGTGACTCTTTTGGCAATGGGCCTGGCACACAGTAAGTGCTCAATAAATGCTGAATGTCAGTATGTTGTTTTACCCTGTGTTCAGGTGTTACTAATAGAATAATGGCAGGTATGATGATGAAGGGTTCCCTAATCTAACCCAGAATTTGGACCAACCACTTAAGAAGAGGCTAGTGACCATCTTATAAGACACCCAAGCAGCTTTATGCGAAGACTTTGTAGCTACAAACTGGATTTCCTGGTGACAGCCACCATGAAATGAGGCTCTCTGCCAACAGTCACGGGGAGTAGCCTCCCTGGACATGGGTCACAGAGTCTCGGCTTCTAGATACCCACAACTTCAGAGCCAGAATCACCAGGAAGCCTCACCCAAATTCTGACCATAACCTGGGAGATAATTGATGTGTCCTGTTTCAAGCACTTACATCTTGACATCTCCTACGATACCTGAAATGATAGACTCCATATATACGGAATTTCCTATACATTCATACATATTCATGAGAGAGAATTCTTCGTCCATTTTTAAGAACCCAAGGACATATTTCACTGTGTTTCTTTGTCACATCATAATCACCAGCACTACTGCATTTTAGCTGTTATCAACTAAAAAGAAAGATTACTTGGATGTAGTCTCTGCAAGGACAGTTGTTCTGATGACAGATTGCTGAGTACTAAATGGGTGGGTAGTGCATACAGCAAGAATACGTTGAAACAATGGATGGTTCATACCAGAAGTTTCTCTGCCCTACTAGAAATGGCACACAAATTAAAAACATAAGAATTCAGCCCTTTTGGAAATTTCCTTGATTATTTTAAACTGTAGCTAACTGCAGTTAATTGAAACCCCAAAAGGAGAAATTGAGGGATCAAGGAGGTCTGTATAGTGCCAGAGTGGAGAGGGAAGGAAAAGAACTTTACTCAGGCTTGTCAGGTACATAATCCTTTGCCAAGTTCTTACACTGACTCCATATATATATATATTATATATATGGAGTATATATATATTATACATAATGTATATGTGGAGTATATATAATATATACTCCATATATATAAGGAATATATAATATATATTGTATATATATAATATATATATAATATCTGCAAACACACACACACATACACACACACACTCACACACTTCATGTTCTTGTAATCACCCATGAGAGCATGAGAAAATTCCTTCTCATTCCCAGACAAGCAGGTCAGGGCCTGAGAAACTTTCCTAGGCCTTGCTGCTTGGCACAGGGCTTTCAGAGTTTCAGACTCAAGTCTCTCCACTCCTAGGACCTGTGTTGGGATGAGAGACCCTTCCTGTTACCACAGCAGGTAAGCAAGCTTTGCCTATTCTTCTCTGCCTGTTAGGCTGCCATTTACCCCTTTCCTCTCTCACTCCATTCCTTTCTTCTTGGCAGTTAGGGATGGGGGGGATGGCTGGCAAAATGATAAAATGATCCTGACAGACTATTTGTCTATAAGTAAAGTATAAGGTACAGTAGTGTGTACATGGCTGTTCTTTTTTTTTTTTTTTATAGCTGCCAAAGCACCTGGTCTAGGTGGGAGGCTCAGAATCTATGGAGACTGATAGAAGTGTTTTTCAAATTTAGCTGTCAAAGCTAGAGAAATCATCCTGCCTCCTGCCTGGAAAGTGATTTATAATTTTCCTCTTTGGTGGCATCCTAAAGCAAACAGATACTTCTGTTTCCATGGAGAACCCACTCTTCTCTCTAAGGGAGAGGGCCTGCCTGCCCTCCTTCCCCTCTTGCTTTCTTCCTTTTCTCCTCCATTACCTCTTCCTCTCCCTCCCTCCCCCTTTATCCTCCTTTACAATCTTTCTCTCTATTCCTCATCCTTCTTGCTGTTTGTGAGGCTTCTTCCCACACATCCCATCATTCCTCAGCCGCCCCCCCATCCTGATGTACCTGCTCTGTATCGCGTCTTTTTCTACTTGCTAAGGACACAGAGGTGATTCAGAAATGTCTCTGTCCATGAGAAACTTATAGTCTGTTTAGGAGAGATAAGCTAAACACATGCTCCAGGGTGAATGGGTGAGAGAGGGAGCCACTACCTGGGAGCCCTGATTTCCTTAGGGAGGATTTTGCAAGGAAAGCTGCTGTCTTTCAGTCCATGGCACATTAGGAAGCACCAGACCCCTCTGCTCATTCCTGGGGGACTGTCTGAGGTCCTAGAGCTCTTTGTATGAAATGACAGGCTATGTTTTATTTTCACTGCTTTGTTCTAGAAAGATTCAGTTGACGAAATGACCTGTGATGTAGGGATCAAGGTCAGGGATGGGCTCCTCCCAGTCTTCATTACTTTCTAATTCAGTCCCTGCATGAGGGAAAGGCCTATGAAAAGAGTCAGACATGGCTGGTCTCCTTTGTATCTCAGAGAAGGGCAGCGTCCTTTCACTCAGTCCTCATCTGTTCCTCTGCTGCTCCTAAGTGTAGTGCTTAGAGTCATGCAGACTCTTGGGTTAAACAGCTCATTCAACCAAAGATTAGTTTTTGTCTTGTTTTGTTTTTGAGAAAACATCTTACTATGTAGGCCAGGCTAGCTTCAAGTTTGGGATTTCCCCCTTGCTCAGCCTCTTAGGTGTTGGGATTATGGGAATAGGCCACCACGCCAGACTAAAAGCAAGATTTTAAACTACAGTTTATGTGACTTGGTTTCCAAGTCTGCTGATGTTCCAATAAACCCAAATTGCACCAGAAATTCTTTCCAGCAAGGACAGCATTGTGACCAGTGGATTTCTTGTCCAGGATCATAAACTTGGAATTCAATATAAAGTCACAATTATTATAGAAAAAAGAAACCCCCTGATGCTCACCCCATCTGAAAACAGAGCATGCTTGGCTTAGGTGGCTATTAATATACATTGTCATTGGCATCAGCAATGCAGGCTCCGTCTTGGAGAGAGCCAAGATACTGCTCATTTGCATACTACTTTGCATTCATTTGCATTTTTCTCCTATGCAAAATCAAATGCAGCTAATTAGTGCAACCTTGTTACAATGAGAAGCAGGCTCAAGCTTCTGCGCCAGGGCAGATGGAGTCCAGAGCAGGGACTGAAACAACCCAGAGTCAGTTGTATCCTAGATTGGACATGCAAGGAGACTTGACAGGGAAACATAGACCCTGAATAAAAAGTAGGAAAGTGAGTAGCATCATTTTCAAATATTGTCCTTTGGAAGTAGTTACCAGAAAGTCAGTAAGACCAGAGGACTAGGAGAGAGAGAGAGAGAGAGAGAGAGAGAGAGAGAGAGAGAGAGAGAGAGAGAGAGAGACTGAGACTGACTTAAAGGTGGTCAGAGCTATGCCTCATACATGATTTGGGTCTCAAAGACCTTGGAAAACATCCGGTATGGAGTTCAGTTTTGTTACTTACAAGGTGCAGGATGCTGTACTTGGGGAGGTATAGGGATGAAGTGGGAAAAAAAAGATAGCAATGCACCTGGTAGTGTAAAGTGCAGTATATAGGTGGGGGTTCTAGGCTGTTAACATGGAGATCGTCGTGAAGCACAGGTGGGGATGGAGGTCTCAGCATCTTTGCAGGGTTCTGCCACTATACCCCCCTCTTTCATACACACACACACACACACACACACACACACTCACACCCCACAGAGATACTTTTGGATGTAATAAACATAGAAAACATGAGAATCACAATCTAAGTACTCCACAATCACTATTTTATTGAATGATTCCCACATCCACTCTAAGAACCACTTATTATTATATTATTAGGTTCCGCTAAGGCAGACCTTGCTTGCCAAGTATGCCAGGAAGCTCTACTCAAATAATTAGAGCACGCTCTCTCCTGAAAGGTGACAGCAACACTCAGTCTGTCTTCCTCTTTCCGGTGTAGCTCTGAAGCAGCTTGTGGCTCATCTGCTAACCTACTCTTTTTGGTCATGATCATTTTGATTTGGTTGTGACTTTAGTCCTTTGTCACCTGAAGACTCCTTTCTCTCAACTGGCCATCTTGTTTGCTTTCTCAGATATTAGCTCCATGTTCTGTTGCTGAGGATGCTCCATCGCACGAAGGACCCCGCCCATCTACCTAGGGGATGGCACTAACATCAGCGTGCGTGGAAGTGATAGATGTTAGTGCTGGGTAGAAGAGAACGTGTGAGTCACCATATCTGACATTCCTTCCTGATTCTGCCAACAGAATTTGCTCCACAGCCAGTCCTAGGGTGGGGACAAGGGGTGACAGTTATGGGCAACTGGCAATGACGAGTCACAAGAGAAGTTAAGTTGTGTTGTAGACTTTCAAGATTGGCTGTAGGATCACCATATCTGTTCTGCAAGAAACAGCCAGCTCCTACACCACAGTGTGAGATTGGCTCTTGTGGAGTGGCCTTTCTGCTAATCACCCAAAGCTCCCTATGGAAACACTATGCTTGATACGATGGATGTCTAGACTGCTGGTCCAATATCACTGCCTTGACTCAAAATACATTGTCCTCCAAGTTTTAAAAAATGTGAAACTTAAAAAAAATGAACTTGCCATAAAAAGTAATGATTTTCTTTAGAGCATTTTCGCATAGAGTGTGTCATGCTTTGCTCTTGCTCATTCCCTTCCCTGCTGGTGAGACCACTGGTCTCACCTGTCCCTCTTTCTCTTTTTATCCCCTTTATACCCTTCGGTTAGCACCCTTTCTACTCCTACATCACATATATTCTATTTCCCTCTCGTATTCCACCTCCCACTTCCTTTACAGCTCTCTCTCCCCCTCATGTTTCCAAAGTTTCCTTTCCACTTGCGTACCTTACAAATACCTGTGTGCATGTGTATAAATGCTGCTTTAAAACTGTAATGATAACACTGCTGCTACCGATGGTAGTGACCACTCTGCAACACTATCTTATTTCGTTTTTGACGAAAGGCACATGAGGCAGGTAGTTTAATTTCCACTTCCCAGGCTAATAAAAAACAGGAGTTCAGGACTGTTCAGTAATGCATTCACAAACACACATGCAAAGAGGGTCAAGACTGAAGTCAGCATTCCTCTCATGCACAGACCCTAATCTCATTACTTTTTACTCATGCATTTCCTCTCCAAGCTGGATACTAACCAGCTGAGCCACATACCTTATTCATCAGAGATGACGGCAATTTTTTTGTCTGCTTATGTAAAGCAAAATACTTATAAAGCACCCCAAATATCGTTAGACATGATACAGAGGCAGAGTCTGTGTGCAATTGTTTCTTGAAGGCTTAGATGGGATGTTTTGTTTTCTGGACGCTAGAATCTACAAAATGCAACACCATTGCTTGAGACCACATGGTCTGAGGACCAACTCACAGTGGTCATTCAGCTGTATCAAAGTACATGAAAAATGCCTTGTGGAAATAGGTTTTTCTGGGCGCAGGGCCTATAGTATTTATGAGATGCTTGAGAGGTCCATTACCCTCCAGAGATGAGACATTCTAATTCTCCCAGCTGTTGAATGTGACTTACCACTTTCCTCAGAGGAGGCTTGGAGGCAGGGAGAATTCATGCTGACTAAATGGTGGTTGAAATTTGTTGGGTGACTGTCGGGTTTATCAGAGAGTAACTGGAAGGCGAAACTGTATCATTTCATTCGGAAAAGTGTTCCTGCTTCACATTCCTGTGGCTCCTTCTGCAGAGGAGCTATGGCCCCCCCCACCACCACCCCTCTGTGAGACAAAGTTGTGTCATTAGCTGTGGCTATTGGTCATTTCCTGTCTCATTCATCGAGATGCTTGTTTTATTTTGGCTGCCATGAGAATGGGTTCTGAGCTATGAGCTGAGATTCACCGACATTGGCAGATGTCCTTCCTTCGATGTGGGAACGGAGGAAAAGAATTCAGGAGTAGCATTCAGGAACTTGGGTGCAGTAATGGGCTGGCTCTCTGAGAGAGCATTTTCATTCATATGCATCCTCAAGCATGCCTGTTTCAAACAGTATTGTTTGAGTACTTAGGATATATTACCACTGTTCTAGATGCTGGGAAATGGGAGTACACATAGTATAACAAAAATAGGTCCTCATATTTCTAGAATTTTTGCTCTGGTGGGAGACAAAGTATGTTAATAAAATTAGTACAGATGTATGTTGGTAAAATATATGCTTTGCATGCACTAATTTAGGAAAAGAGAGCATGGTGTCCTGAGTATTATAATCTTCATATCAGACGATTAGTGACATGAAATCAGCTTTAAAAAAATCCTTTCTCACCGCTGCCTCTTTCTCCCTCCTTCTGTCTGATCATTGACCTTTTATCATGAAAGTCTGTTAATGTATCTGGTCACGTTGATGTTTATTACTTTGTTTAATGTGTCTGAGTGTTTGGGCTGCATGTGTGCATGTGTTACTTGTTAATACCCACAGATGGTTGTGAGCCACCATGTGAGTGCTGGGAACTGATCCTGGGTACTCTGCAAGAGCGGCAAATACACTTAACTGCTGAGCCATGACTCTAGCCTGTTGCTGCTTATTTTGTTTGATAGCTATTGAAGCATTTTCAGTTTCTAACGCTTATTAGCACGGTATCTCTTTTATTTTTTCCACCTATAACGGATTTATATTCTTAGTATCAAGTATGTCTCCTATATGCAGAATATAGTCATTCCTTGGGTTTTTATACAGATTGATTCTCCCTTTTGGTTAGAGGTTTTAGCAGATGCCCAGAGAGTGTAACTGTTGGTTTGGTTATGTTCAGGTCAGCCATATTGCTCTGTGCTACTTCAGTCATCTCAGATTCATTCTCTTTCTGTGTTCTCATTGGTCAGGAACTTTTCAGTATTTAATATCTCCCTCTGCTTTGTGCTTATATTTCTTGGGTGGTTTTCTAGTGACTTTCTAGGGATGATGATTTGCATCTTTGAGGTAATGTTACACTAGTGGAAATGTTTTTATTTCACTTTCATTTTTGAAATAGAAGAATTGGGTCCCCTTGCATGCTAGTATCATGCCATTCAGCAAAGTTCCTTTGACAGAAGACAGCCACAGATATTTTTAAGTTCGTTTTTTTCAAGGTTAACAACAACAGTGGAAGAGGGTTCTCTTTTCTAATGTCAGAGTTTCTATTCAGAGAAAGGTTCTGCATGTCTTGGAGGCAAATGGCCACAACTGGAGTGGTCATTACTGCAAGGGGATTAGTTTTTCGGATGGCTCTTCTTGTCCACTCCTGAGACTGAGGCTTGAGGTGAGTAGCCTTGAATGAAATCATATCAGAATAGAATGTTTAGTGGCAGTTTCCCAAAGGAATAAAGCAGAAACAGTGTGTGTCTCTTGCCTCACTGCCCATAAATGGTCTCAAGGCACAGTTTTGATTTTGCAGCTTAGTGTATATTTGCATGTTCATATATGTATGAGAATCAGTGTGCATATACAAGTATTCATGAACTTGTATGTACATACACATGAAGGCAAGATGAATTGTTAAAACCCCGTTCTCCCATCCACCTGTTCTTTATTCCTTCTTTCCTCCCTTCCTCCGTCCCTCCCTCCCTTCTTTTCTTTTTTTTGAAGACAGGGTCTTTCACTCACCTCAACTCTCCTAGTATGCTGGCCTGGTTAGCAAGTGAGCCTCAGGGATCTGTATGTCTCCATTTCTCCAGCCCTGAGAATGCAAGTTGGTGCTACCACACTCAGCTTTTTTTATTTGGGTCCTGGGTGCTTTACCTATTGGGCCATCCCATCAGTCATACTTCTTTTCTGAAAAAAAAAAAAGGGCCAGATATGTTAACATGGCAGCAAGGTAGAATCCACAGCATTTCAGAGCTATGGATAAAGAGTGTTCCTGAAAGAGCTGGCTGGCTTCTTGGGTCTGTCCACTCTTGAGCACCATCTTTAGATGAATGACTATTGAAGTGGGCTATTTGAAAAGAACAAGCCGTTTTTCATCTTCTTAGTGATACTTTCTTTTCCCAGAATGATTTCTTCATTCCACTTCATCTGAACACACATAGAAAAGGTTTATTCTAGGTGCTTTCTAAGGACCTTCTAAAGTTTTTTCTGATGCTTCTCCTCTTGAATATTTATAGCCTCTAATGTATGCAGGTCATTTTTGTAGGGGCATGCTATCCTAGCCTAAAATGTTAAGCATAAGGGCTTCTTTTTTTTTTTTTTTTTTTTTGGTTTTTCAAGACAGGGTTTCTCTGTGTAGCTTTGCGCCTTTCCTGGAACTCGCTTTGGAGACCAGGCTGGCCTCAAACTCACAGAGATCCGCCTGGCTCTGCCTCGTGAGTGCTGGGATTAAAGGCGTGCGCCACCACCACCCGGCAAGGGCTTATTTTCAATTGATTAATTTTGTATTCTCTTTTGTACGTGGAATCTCCTTTCATCTAGAAGGTACAATTAATATTTGTTGGTGACTTTAATTGAACTGAGTTGGTCATGCCATTTTTCCCACTCTGTCAGTTCTAATCACTCATCTAGATTTTTTTGTTGACAACTTATGTTGCTGCCTGGCTCCTCATGTGTGTCTCTGTAGTACTTTTATCACTATTGTCTATGGAACTTTCACAGTGCAGGGCTATCAAATGCCACTTTACTAACTGATAAACATTGGTGGCATGCCTACTACTGTTGTGTGCTGCAGCATGACAGAGAGCAGAGCAGGCCCAGCTCGGACTGTCTTGAGATGCTAGTCTGATTTCAGAGCCAGGTCACGAAAGGTGCATGAATAGGGTTGCTCATTGAAAGCTGAAATGCAAAGAGGAAGGTTTCCAGACAATGTGATGGATTAGAAAGTGGTTTCTCAACATGTGTTTGAGATGAATGGTGATGAGAAATGGCCAGTTTTCTTCTTGATGATGTCAAATGTCTCTACTCCAACTTTTTGAATGTTCCACAAAGAGCTTAGATCCCTCACATTTGTCTAGGTTTCTACAACATTGCTCCCTGCCGGCTTTGTGACTGTATTTGATACACTGTGTTGAAATGTTCTATTTGTGGTCTGCTTTGACAAAAAAAAAAAAAAAAAAAAAGGAGTGGTGTCTTGCTTGATGTGTCTGGCAGTGAGTACTCAAGAAATGTCTAGTGTCTGGCACAGTGAATACTCAAGAAATGTCTTGATGAATGGATGAATGGATGAGTTAAACAAAAGGCTAAGCCTTGGGTTGGAGAACTGACAGGCTTAGCTGAGCAGTGAACAGTGGTGGCTGACTTAGGGCCCAGGTAATGTTCTCAGAGAGTTTGTGGAGCATGGCTCCTTGTTACAGGAGTGAAAGTACTCGGGGCAGCGATGAAGGCTGATGCAGTGATGTTATGTGAAGTAAGATAATCTCCCAGCTTCAAACAGAGGAGCAGGGAACCTCCGGTGCTTGACAGGAGGAGGTAGACCTTGACTGACAACTCCAGGGCGAGAGATGCAGTTATGATTGACCAGAAATTACATCTTCCTCCCGCTTCCTAACAGCCAGGGCCATGGCCTTGTCTGGGGCCTGTCTTATTTTGAAGAAGTGTGTATGTGTGTGTGTGTGTGTGTGTGTGTGTGTGTGTGTGTGTGTGTGTGTGTGTTGTGCCACTTGGGTGTGTTTTCCTTCTTCACTAACAGAAATAGACTGAGCCCACAAGTGGACTATTTTCTGAGTGGGGTGAGATGCCATAAGTAAACATTGGAAGTATACACTGAGTTAACAGATGTCCTTGGACACTGTTGGAGTGCTTTATACATGTGTAGGGAGGGCAGAGAGTGTTGCGGTAATCTATGAACATCACCAATATTGTAACTAGTGATTACTCTATTACTGACATGTCACACTCATTATGCGATAAGCATGTGCCTGGCACCATGCTAAGCATGACAGGGACATTGCCATTTGTTCAACAACACTATGTTATGCAACAGAGATGGTGGTTATTCCCATTTTGCAGGTAGACAACTGAGGCACAATATTGCTCTGAGCATTATTCTGTGACAAGCCACAGAGTCATGTTACACCCCCCACCCCTGAAAAGCGTCATGATGCAGGAGCCATGTCATTCTCACTGGTATCAGGCTACCTGATATGACACTTCTATTATGAATAGTGCCCACGGAATACCTCATTTTAAGTGAAGTCATTTGTCCAGGGTCACCAGTGATGGGAGTTGGGACTAGACTCACATCTGTTGGGCCTTGGATGCCTGCTGAATCATTGTGCATTAATGGCACAAATCTGTTCTTCTACTTGACATGTCTGGGGGAAAGTAAGGAGTCTGGAGGGATGTGGCTAGAATATCTGAAGCTGAGAGAGCAGCCTTTATTGATGAAAAGATTTGCGATCTTTTCTTCCACCCATGCTGTGCGCAGGGACATTTCCTGAATTGTATTAAGGTTTGGCCACTGTTCTAAGAGACAGAGACCTTTATTCTCACTTTACAAAGAAGGAAAATGAGGCTAAAGAAGTCCAGTCACCTGCAAACCTAAGCCCCTCAGTCGTGAGCTGGGTTTGAGTCTGTGTCATCCCAGTCCCTTAGTCAGTGTGGATTCTTCTATTTGACATCGTTTAGTGTTGTTAGAGCTGTGAACATCAATCCCATTTTGTCTGCCAACTCCAGGGAAAAGCTTACAGAAGAGGAAGCTAGAGCCAAAAAGGTGATGTTTTGGTAATGATGAAAACATCAATCACATTAAGCATTGCTTGTCAGGACCGCCACTGGCAGCATCCTCTGCACAGGGCTGGTTTCACGCTGAGGAGATCACCATGTTGATCTTCATGTTTTTCTGTCTCTTGGCTTTCTTGAAGAGTTTGGTCATTGACACTTAAGGCACCCCCACTGTCATCACGTAGACATCCTGACCTTTTGTGAGAAGAGTGAACAAAGGCTCAGAGAGGGCAGCTGCTGACCCTGTGTGAAGGGGGCTGTGGTCATTAGCACACCCCTTGCTGAGTAAGCTTCCTGGTCTGGTATGGATGACTGAAGATGGGGTGGCAGTCTGTTTCAAGCTCCTTCCTATGGTTTGCTTCAGCCAATGATAAGGAGGAGAGTATAGGCAGAGACGTGGACGCCCCATCTCATTTCTCCAAGCATCCTTCCAGATTTCAGATCAGTATCCCACTAGACCAGTTGGAAGAGGTACTGGATGAAGAAGGAGAGGAAATGCGCTGTATATGAGATAGCTTGGTGGTTCAAGTTGCTGCTGTATTCCTTCAGCTGGAAGTCCTCTTCCTCCCAGAACCGTTCATAATCTTCTGATGGGAAACTGGGCCATTAAGAACTCAGGTGTGTTCTCAACGTCCTACAATTTCATTTGCAGAACCCATGCATGCATTATGTTTCTCTGCTTTGGTTCCTTAATCTCTCTCTCTCTCTCTCTCTCTCTCTCTCTCTCTCTCTCTCTCTCTCTCTCTCTCCTGCCCCAGACCCCTTGTACTTGACTTTTGCTAAACAACCCTCATCCTAACATCACTGCTGGCTGCACAAGGCAGCTTCTTCCCAATCCTTCAGTCCTGAGCCTCAGTGTTTCCTGCCTGAAGAAACCTTGCTAGGCCTCCTGCTTAGAGATCGTGCTGTTGTTTTCTTCTTCTGTAGGGTCCTGATATCTTTCCTCATAGTGTCCATACAGATTTTTAATTCTATCTCAGTTTTCCTATTTAATCTTTTTTTTTAATTTAAATTTTGTTTCATTTTACGTACCAACCACAGTCTCCCTCCCTCCCCTTCTCCCACTCCCCCCCAACTATCCCCCTCCTATTTAATCTTCAAGTCTCTCCCCCTCTGTGTACTCCACCAGGGCAATGGTGTTTCCATGACTTGATTATCATTGCCTGGCCCTGTGTCAGGTACACAGGAAGTATGCAATATCAACATCAGATGGGAGAAGTCAGCACTGAACCAAGAGGCTTATAAGAATGAGGAGAGAAAACCCAGGAATGAAGAAACGATTCTTATCCCCGTGGGACCTTGAGATTGCAGATGTATATGGCAGGCTTTGGGAGACAAAGACAGCAAGACTGCCAGGCACATCTCTGAAGCTCTGTGTGCTTTTTAGCTTGGCCATTCCTGCAGTCACAGGTTCCCATGTTGCTGCTGGGGCTAGAATGAGTCTCTGGGGACCTCAACCCTGCTTGCAGGGTGCAGTTGCTGTGGAGGCTGCAGCCCAGCTGGAGCTTGTGGGAGCTGGCAGGTGGATCAGCCTGCAGCATTTTTCTTGCCTGGACCCTGGCAGCTCTCGAAGTTTCAAAGCTGGAACATACTGACCAGAACACCATGACCTTTGGCACAATTTCCTCCTGTCCTTTATTCTGCTTACAAAGCAGGGAGGGGGGGCCCAGCCTCTTTGCTCTGGCTCTGGCTTCCTGCAGGACAGGTTTGTCTTAGATGCAGGGACTGGAGGAAAGAAAGAATGAAGGGCACCCAGGTGGCTGTGCTGTGAACATCAGGGGAACCAGATGGCATTCTACCCTACTTGGAACTTGGATATTTGGTAAAGTGTGCCAACCCATTAGGTTTTTCTTTCCTCAAGCTCTGGCTCTGGTTGTGCCCTGCTGTAGGGAGTAGCTGCCTAGACTCTGGAAAACTCAGAGTAAGGCCACCTCCTGCCTTGCCCCCTTGCCATCCAGTCTCTATAGTGCCACCTCATTGTGGACAAACTGGATTGTGATTGTAGCAGTAATTAGGGACTTGCTAAGCCTAAGTTGTCTCATCTTCAAATGGGGATACTAGAAGGTTTCTAGGGCCATTAAGAGGATTAGAGTCAGCATGCACAAAGTGCCTGGCATAGAAATCAATAAATGACAGTTGACATCACCATTATACATCTCATCTCATTTCCTTATAGATTGATATAACTACTTTAAAAAATAATTTAAAATTACATCTGTCTATCTGCTGTCTGTCTGTCTACCCCCCTGCACCCCCTCCTCTCTCTCTCTCTCTCTCTCTCTCTCTCTCTCTCTCTCTCTCTCTCTCTCGTGTGTGTGTGTGTGTGTGTGTGTGTGTGTGTGTGTGTGTGTGTGTGTATACATATACATGCCATGGCATGGCTGTGAAGACTAGAAGACAACTTGTAGAAATTGGTTTTTTCCTTCTACCATGTGGGTCCTGAGGATCAAACCCAGGTTGTCAAGTCTGGAGGCTAGTGGCTTTAACTCCTTGGAAATATTTTGTGGGTCTAATATTATTAGTTATTAGCTGGGGAATCTGAGGCTAGGAGGCCATCAAGTACCCTATGGTCTCCATATCCAAAGCTCAGAATAAAAGAGAATAAACATTTCTACATCTCCAAGCTCTTTCTCTACCAGTACTTATAAATTCCTTTCCCTTTGTTCAATATTAAATTCCTCCTATCTGGTGTTTATTGCTCACCCTGTATGTATCTGACACAGGACCAAGCTATGATGTCGAGCTATGAAAACATCATTGAACTCATCCTCACAAAGTGTGTAGAGGGGGAGAGATAGTAATCATTAAATAAAGGAACTAAGGTAGAGCTAAAAATCAGAATGGGCACTATGAGGAAAGGTGTTAGGTGTCATGTCTGCTCTACTCCATCTTGAATTCTTTTCTCTTTCTGCCCTCCCCCCTTAGACTTGGATTACCTCCTTGAGAAATGAAAGTCAAATAGAGTTTATGCTGTTGACTTCTGCTTAGGTTTCTGCCTGTTTCTATTACTATCCAATAACACTGAATAGGAAGGGTTGCCAGCATTTGCAGAGGGTCTTATGAAGTATTCTCACTTTAATCACTTGTTTTGGAATACATAACCCTCCTTTTGTAGATGAGAATGTCTGGAAGTATCTAAACTATGGCTTCATGGAGATTTGTTCCCTGTGAGTTAAGGCCTTATTAGAATGTGTCTTATTTGAATGGTGGGCTAATTTCTGGGCAATGTGCTTATGAGACTGGCTTTGGTCTCCACTCTGCCATTTATGAGCCCATTCTGTGTCTCCTTCTTTGTCTATAAAATGAGGATGATTACAGCAGTATGATACAATGTGTAAAATCTGCTCACCACAGTGCCTAGCATATGGGAGAATTTGATCAATAATAGATGGTAGTATTGGACTGAAAATAACCATTTTCTGATATTGGCTTTCCTATTTTTTTTTTAGTATGAAATCTAAATAAAATTGGAATTATATATATCGTTAGAGAATACCAAGAAAATACTTGATCCATTGGGGAATTGGGCAGGGATCCAATGTTGCAGGATAAACAGAAGCAACAAGGCCCAAGGGGTGATTTTGGTTCAGGACCAAGGACAGTATCCAGCTTGCTCCCTTGTCCTTACCCTACTGTGTGTATCTATGGAGCTGAGTAGGACAGCCTCTACCTCAGACTTCTTTGTTCTGCACTTACAACAAGCTCACGAGCTCTCTGCACCTGTCCATGCCACCCCTCCCATCCCACATGCTTTTCTTCCTCTCTTACATTAACAAACTCTTTCACAGCAAGGAGTTGGAAAAGTACAGGGATCGTCTTTGCTGTTATCCCTCAACTCTAGCAGCCACTGATATTCTATAACTATTTCTGAACTTAGCTTTTCTTAAATGAAACTTCACAGAGTCCATAGGTCCCAGAGGTGTCTTTGGGTCTTCTCTGTCTTCTTCCATCTCTCATCCCCTCTAGTTCCCTTTCATCAACTCAAGTCCTCCACACAGAACCAAACAACACCCCTCTCCTCCAGTTCCTGATGACCTTTCCTGTACAGAACGGTAGCACTCAGCTTTGGAGGGCTTTCTGTGATTTATTATTTATGACTTTAATCTTGTATCAATCAGTATGAAGTTTGGGGTGACACTTCTCCTTGCTGGATGTGCAAAATTGAGTTCCACTTGGTTCCGGCTTCTGAGAGTTCACAGAACACAGAATGCAGCATGCAGGGGGATGTTATCACATGGTGAAAGGAAATGTTTGGTAGGAAATGGCCCCTCCTTTCTCAGCTTTGCCCAGGTATTAACCCTCATGTAAACATTCAGGATCTCATGATTAAAAAAAAAAACTGAAAATGTTGTAAGAACAGAAAGCATAGTAGGTGTGCTTGGGATAGCCCAGGCACCTGTGATGCTCTTTTTTTTTTTTTTTTTAAATAGGTGAACTCATTTGTTTCTCTACTAGCGTCATCAAAATGTATAGTTAAGGTTGGAGACCCATGCTTGGTTAAACAGTGCAGATCATATTTGAAATTTTAATGTATTTATATTTTTCTGGTTCCTTCTTTGTTTGTGTCTCTGTGTGTTGCATGCATGTATTCACGCATGTGTTTGTGCACAAATAAGAATGTGTGCACATATGTGTGCATGCTTATGAAAGCTCTGGTTAACACTGAGTTAACTTGTTTGCTGCCCACCTTATCATTTGAGTTAATGTCTCTCAAGGAACCTAGATCTCACCTCATTCGGCTGGATGGCCAGTGACCTCCAGGGATCCTCTGTTTCCACCTTCTCTGTGCTAGAATTACAGGTATGTGTCACCACACCTGTTTTGTTGTTGTTGTTTGTTTGTTTGTTTTGTTGTTGTTGTTTGTTTTTATGTGTGGGTTCTGGGGATCTGACTTAGGTCTTCATGCTTGCATCACAGGCACTTGACTAATTAAGAGATCTTCATAATTCCATCTGACTCATTCTTCAGATCCCAAATGACTTGAAATGGGAATTAAGCTTCATTCAGCTGTATTTCCAGGGCCCAACACTACTTCTTAGCAGAGAATTGATTTATGATTATGCATGTTGTACTAGGTCTCATGGATACAAAGAAACCAAGGACATTTTGACCCTGTCCTCAGGAGCACATGGTCCAAATGAGAGGGTAGCTTTAGTAGTTGATATGGTGATGCAAGATATCAGCGCCTACTGACAGCTTGGGATTTCTACTCTAGAGGGATAAGGACTTATATTCTTTTTGCCTCTTCCCCTGTCATTACCACAGGGCAAACTACAGGGGACAGTCTTTTCTCAGGGCCCCACCCTGTTGCAACTTAGGGTGAGTTTGTTTTTCTCAAATCTGACACTCTTGTTCTATCTCTGGCTTGTTTCTTTGCTTTGTGGCTGTCATCCTTCAGAGAGTGCCTCAAACCAGACTCTTGGACTTTCTTTTCTGTGCTTGTGTTTCTGTATGTTCAATTCCAGGACTCTGTCCATTACACAACTCTCCTAATTACTTGCCTCCCCTGCGTCCAAAGGCAGGAGAATGTGGCTTTAGATGTACACTGTGAAGAATTTTGGTACCAAGAATCTGTCTTCTCCAACATACAGTCACAAATGTCACTTTCATATGCTAACCTGCCTCCCCATCTCTCTCCGTGTGTGTGTGTGTGTGTGTGTGTGTGTGTGTGTGTGTGTGTGTGCGCGTGCGCATGCGCATGCACTTGCACATGTGCATAAAATAGTTTTATGACTAGTTTCCTTTGAAATCTCCTGTTTCATTGTATGCATTTAAAATCATTCTTCTGAGAAGGGAGTCAGAGACCTTACCAATCTTCCACAGTAGCTATGTCACACAGAAAGTAAGAACCCCTTAACTCACATCTGATTGAGAGAACTATGTTTGATCTGAGTGGTTCATAGCAGGAGCAAGTCAGGCAGAGAGCTTGGTAGGTAGAGAGGACTTCATAGATACTGATGTTTGCCATGTCTGGAGACAACATTTACTTATTTTTACTTAGTTGTGCTTGAAGAGAATAACACACAATTATAGGTTTGATATACAAGAGGTATGAATGTATTCATAGACTTGAATACACCTACCATACCAAACATTGGTAGGCAGGGTCTCATTTAAGTGTCTGGTAGGCATGGCTCACTAGAGAACTCAGGGATAGTTCTAGAGCTCTGAATATCTACCAGCCTCAGCATCTGTCTTTCAAGAACAAGATTGAATGACTCTTGTGTTAAGGTTTCTTTTGTCCTCTAAAGATAATGTATTTATTTAGATGCACATTGCCTTCAGTTGAATAGTCTTAAGTCTTTAAAACAATCTGTTCATGGGACAACATTCATGCGGCTTCGTCCAGGGAGTTTTGATGTTTGTGATGTTTTAGATTTTATTTGTACACTTAGTGACTGTCTCCAGTCCTGTGGACCTCTGTCTTGCTATGCATAGCCCCCCACTATACAGACAACATTTATTTCAATTGTTTGCTGTGAGATGTCTTTTTGTACACTGTGAATATGTGTGACTCCCATTGGATAATAAATAAAGCTGCTTTGGTCTATGTCAAGAAAGCTTACAGCCAGGTGGGAAATCCAAGCAGAGATACAGAGAGAAGAAGGGCCGAGTCAGGAGAGATGTGAACCCATTGCCCAAGGAGCAACAAGATGTCAGCAGACTAGTAACACCATGGTCACATGGCAACACATAGATTAATAGAAATGAGTTGCGCTAAGTTATGAGAACTAGCTACCATGAAGCTTAAGCCATAGGCCATACAGTTTGTAATTAATATAAGACTCTAAGTAACTATTTTATAAGTGGCTACAGGACAGCAGGTGGGAGATATTCATCTGGATGTCAGGGCTGAGCAGGACCAGAGAAACTTCCATCTACAATTGTCTATTCCCTGGCTGCCTTCAAGTCCCTTTCTAGGAAGCTGGATATATCCAGCATCCTTCCTCCCCCTCTTCTGTTCTCTCTCCTTTTTCTCTTCTTCCTCCTTCTATATCATCTATCTATCTATCTATCTATCTATCTATCTATCTATCTATCTATCTATCATCTCATCAATCCATCATTTATCTATCTATCTATCTATCTATCTATCTATCTATCTATCTATCTATCTATATTTCTATGACTATTTCTGTTACTCGGTCAAGGAATGTCAGATTGCGATGTTTCTACCCCTCCACATCCCTTTTTTCTAAGTTCCTTTTGTCCACTGGAGAAGCCAGAAAGAGGATCTAGGAAGGGGGCTTTCTGGTGGGCATCCATGAATCATGGAGAAATCACTCTTCAGACAGGCTGGGTCAGATCCTTCTGGCCATCTGATCATCTGATGAGTCACCCAGACAGATAATGTGTCAGTGCTGTTCCCCTGACTGGCCCTAGATATCAAAATAGCCTGCTGCTCCCTCCATCTGGGCCCACTGCAGGGAACTGACTCAACTCTCCAAGAAAGTCGAACCAGTGAGGAGGGTGGGAGGGCTTACTGTGGCTGAGCTGGAGTTTAAACATTATAAGACAGGTTAAGAAAGGCTTGTCTTACATTGTAGCCATCAAATCCAGGTCTTGGGAACTAAGGTCTTCTCCATAGCCATCTATTCTTCTGCTTTCCATTTGAATGTTTTCTTTGCTAAGGTCTGGTTTTGTGACAATGAATAACGTCTAGTGGATGAGGGCTGATATATCCAGGGCCAAAATGACAACAGTTTGTGAGCAGTGAGCACCTACCATGCTAAGCAATCATTTGGCACAGTCATTTAACTCTCAGGCACACATGGCTCACTCTGTGAGATTCATTCTGTGTTGCAGGTTCTTATGGGGAGAAAAAGATAAACCTAAGTGCAGAGTAAGGTGACTGTAATTGATCATCTTAACTAGAATGTTTGGTAGTAAAAGGGTGGAACTGTTCCTACTTGTGTCAGATGACAGAGAGAAAGGTGGGGCACCCCAGAAAGCCAGAGATAGATACCTGTTTGAACAGGAGTGTTTGGGGATCTGATGTCCAGTGGTTTCCTATCCATGCATTGCTTCCCAAGAGCATAACAGATGCAAAGTCAGCTCCCCTATTCTCTTGTGGCTTGTTTTCTTCCCTTCTTGTCTCATCTAGAGATATTGGTATAAAGTCCAAACTCCTGTTTTTGTTGTTGTTGTTTTTTGTTTCTTTTTTCTTTTCTTTTTCTTTCTTTTTTTTTTAATTTATTTTAATTTATTTTGCAATACAATTCAGTTCTACATATCAGTCATGGATTCCCTTGTTCTCCCCCCTCCCGTCCCCCTCACCTTCCCCCCAACGCCCCCCCCCATTCCCATCTCCTCCAGGGTAAAGCCTTCCCCACAGACTGAGGTCAACCTGGTAGACTCAGTCCAGGTAGGTCTAGTACCCTCCTCCCAGGCCAAGCCAAACAATCCTGCATAGGCCCCAGGTTTCAAACAGCCAACTCATGCAATGAGCACAAGATCTGGTCCCACTGCCTGGATGCCTCCCAAACAGATCAAGCCAATCAACTGTCTCACCCATTCGTTTTTTTAGGAAGTCCTATGGATAGTTCCGATGTGCTGTTAGGAATGATCAGTGGTATAAACTTTGAGGACGGAAAGTTATTCTAATTTGTCAGTGGATCTTAGTAACTGATAGAGGGATATATACTAGATAATGAATGTCTATTAGTGAAAAAAATGAATCATTTGATGAATCAAATGATTCCCAGAGGTGTGAGCAAGGTAAGTATCACTGTCTTGGAGGGTTATACATGAGGTTGGGATGCCCATGATATAAGGAGAAATGAGAAAGAGGTATACTGTGGCAGCATCTGCCAGACTTGTTTTCAATTCTACCACTAAGGCAGAGCCAGTGCTGTGTCTGAGTAGGAAAAAGACACGGTCTGATTGGTAATTTGGAAAGAACACTCCTGTGGTTGTGTTCCAGGTTAAGCCCAAGAGAAACTGGACACTGAAAGTATTTAGACCATGTTTTTAAAAGAGCTACTGAGTGCCCAGCATAATATAACCTTTTACATAATTGAGAGACCGCCAAACCTGGGCAGTTCCACCCCAGCTTAGCATCAGCCCCTGGACACACCCTCTTTACAGCAATCAGTCACCTCTGTGGGGTACCTGAAAGCCACTCTTTCAGGAGGCCAGTTTTCCCCGTTTGCTAGTTGGCTTCTCTCCTAATATTAGTCCATCTGCCATGCTAAGTAGCTAGCCATGTGGAAGGGATCTAGCAAGATTTGAGAAAGGGTCATTTCTGCGACCATGGCTGACCTGTTCATGTGATTCTCCTGACCTTATTTATTTTCCGTGACCTTCAGGTTTTCTGCAAATCAGGATATAATGTAGGTTTTCAGCTGTGGACAGGGTGAGGGAGCTATAGACATGGGTGTTCCCCAAGTCTGGCTGTGGTACCCATCACCCCACTAAAGCCCAGGGAACTTTGCTGTTTGCAATCCTATGTCTTGGAGTTTCCCACAAAGCATTACCCTGTCTGCCCAGGAGACCACAAGACTCTATGAAATGAAAGACACTGTTCACACTTATGGCGACTGGAATCCTATCTATATAAACCAGGTGATGTGAGGACCAATTCATTAACATTTTGCAGTCTGATGATGAATGGTGGAGCCTCTTTGATTAACTCTTTAATTGGCTTCCCTCAAGGGACAGGCAGCATCTAAGATAGTTCTAAACTGGTGAGGATTAGTGGTGTCCCATCTCTGTACTTAGAAGCAGTTGGACACACTTTCTTCCCTCTTTGAGCAAACACTATGCACTGCTTTCTCCATCCTCCCCTAGCTTCCCAGATTCTATCCTTTCTTAGAGAACTCTCCTCCCTGAAACCTTTCTCTAATCCCTCGTTCTTGCCTTATTTCTCCAGTCGAATGCCAAGTCAACCCCATTCTGATATTTCTTCATTCATTCCTTAAGCATCTAGACACCATTTGTCCAATGTACTTCACATTGGGATTATTTAGTCATAAATATTTGACAGCATCAGGCTGACTTCCATATATATCTTGAATCTCAATGAGCTCACTGTAGCACTAACTACAAAGCTGACTGGAACTCTGACCTTTGGCTTTCCAGCTTCAGTAGGAGAGTAGCCCTAGGTGAGAATGTTGGAAGAAGTTGTAATAGTCACATTCACAGTGTGTATTGAACAACTACCGCCGTCAAACTAGTTCACACATTAAGAGACAGAGTCACATGGAAAGCAAATACTGCTCAGAGCCACTCAGCCAGATTTGATGGAGACATGATTAATCTCTGAGAGTGAAAAGGCCTCAATCTCAATCTAAGTTAGGAAGTATCTTCCTGGGGAGATGCTTGAATGAGGAGGAGAGGGAATTCATGGCAAATCAAGAAGCAGGATCCTGATCATTTTTCTCAAGGAGAGTGGATGGAAGTAAGGGCAGCCTCAGGGACCTGCCTGAGATAGGACTTACTAGAGCTCAAACTGGGAGTTTAAATAGCAATACGAAGTTATGAAGTAAATTTCCTATATGATGCAGTCTCCTCATATGCTAGTTCTAATCGCAATTTTTGTATCAGTATCTTCCTTTAAAATATAAGAAATTTGAGGCTCATGGTGATGTAAATATAGATGGAAGCTTGACTCCAGCTGGACCTGGGTGATTTTAAAGTATAACCAATGACCCGACAACATTCCACATCCCTTTTACAATGAAAAACAAGAAGGGGAGCCACTGAACCACTTCTGCAAATCAGCCACTGTTGGAATTCCTAGCCTTCTTTCCTCTGGATTTGTAAACAGAGGCTGTGGGTCTGTGGCAGCCAAAGTAAACAGTGGCAGATGCAAACAAGGTTTCCAGTGAGGAGAATGCTAATGGAATTACCAGTGTGTATGAGTTTTCCCAGAGGACTCTTGTCTTCACTGTGGCTCACATACCTGGGCCTGGTGGTCTACAGCAGGCTGCAAAGTATCTTTGGGCCATTCAGTTGCAACTTGGTGGCCTGTTACAGGCAGGGTGTTGCAGTCTGGACTGCTAGCTGATAGTTTGTGTTCACTTCTTCTAGACTCGTTGCTGAGCCCTTTGAAAAGAGGCAAGAGTAAGAAAACATGTGTTCTGATTTTGAGCTAGGACATCCTACTTTAATACCTGCTATCAGTTATTTGTTCATCTATGAAGTATTGGCTGAGTCCTGTGACTGTTAATATTGGACTCTCAATCTGATTGTTATTGATAAATGCCCAGGGGATTAGTGAAGCTCTCTTCTAGGTGTGTTTGTGCCATGGCAGATCTAGAGAGGGTTAGATCATGAGAGCACTGGCCAAACACATAGTTTAATTTTCTTTCAAATAAACCGTTCAGAAGTCATGAAACTGTAAAAGGTGGAGCCTGATTGGAAACAAGAGGTCATTGGGTTTGTGTTCTTGGGAATTCTATCTTGCTTAAGACCCTTCCTGTTAATGTTCCATTCTGCGTCCATTCCACCAGAATGTGAGCTGCCCATCCTGCCCATCTCTCACCAATAAGATGAATTTAAGCCCCTGAAACCATGAGTCCATACAAAGTTGTTGTGTTGTTTCTGTTAGGTGTTTGGTCACAATGATTAAAAAAAAAAATCACTAGCACAAGTCCTTTCAATACAATAGGCTCTGTGCTAAGCCGCGGAACATAGTGATTGAGATAGTCCCTGTCCTCAGAGAATTTATCCAGTTTAATCCGTGAAGACAGTGAGAAAAGACACATGAAAATACAGACTATTTGGCCCACAACAGGGTCAAAAGGTCAGGACTGAGAAGTCCACAGAAGACTTTTCTGGTGTTGTTGAATGTAGTCTTCAGATCAACATGTCTGCCATCTTCCTTGTGTCGGCTGTGCCTGTTTAAGATGCCCTCAAATGAGTAAGGGGTGGGACGCTCATTGCACCCTCACTTGCGTATCCAGCCATTATTCTCAGCAGCCATTTGTATGTAATTCTGCTCTACTTGCATTGCCTCATGGTCTCATGGAGCTGTCATCCATGTCAGACTCAGGGCCTCCAGTGGGGCTGCTTAAGGGTCACCCATGATGCTCCAGCCCATACCTCTTCATCTGTGACCTCTAAGTAAGCCTAAAATCTTATTCATCCCCTAGTGTGAACTTCGGTGAAATTGTACTTTGGATTACTATTTGGACCTTATGAGGAGTTGCAGGTATTGTTTACATCTCCCCAAGTAAGGAATTCTCTCTCCAAAATGACAGGAATAAAAATGGGACAAAGCAAAGAGCAGCCCAGGTAGGCATCTGAGGCCAGGACCTCTTTGGCAAAGGGAAGAATGCATTAAGGAGCTGTGAAAAGGGAGCATACCCATGTGTGGTGGTTTGCATGGGTATGGGCCCCATAGACTCTTGTGTTTGCATACTTGGTGCCTACAGAGTAGCATTATAGGATGTCTGGCCTTGTTAGAGTAGGTGTTGGAGGAAATGTGTCACTGTGGAGGTGAGCTCTGAGGTCTCATAAGCTCAAGTCTTGACAGTGTGACACAAACTCCTGCTGTCTGTGGATCAAGATGTAGAACTCTCAGCTCCTTCTCCAGCACCATGTTCACCTGTACACCACCATGTCCCACTATGATGATAATGAACTGAACCTCTGAAACTGTAAGCCACTCCTAATTAAATGTTTTTCTTTGTAAGAGTTGCTGTGGTCATGGTGTCTCTTCACAGCAATAGAAACTCTTACCAACACAACATGGATACCTAGAACATGTGAGGAATCTGTACTTGGGAGCTACCTGGGCACTGCAATGTGCAAGCACATGGAGAAGTGTGAGATTAATGGAAGACTGTACCTCAGTCCTCCCAGAAAGAGCTCAAACTTGAAGACATGATTTATCCCAAGGGATGGCAGAAATTGTAACAAGAGGTCTCTGGATCATTATTAGGGGACAATTTCAGTCTTCTAGTAGGAATGTAAAATAATGAATGCCAAAGCATCAGCTATGAATATAAAGGAAAATTACTAATTAATTCATTAGGTATCTTTTATGAACTTCTGTTCTGTAGACATTCACGCAGGATTGATTTTTAAAATTTGATCCACTATCTAAATAACATTTATACATTTCAATTGACTGCTATGTCTTAGACTTCTGTTATTCACAAATCCTCTGTTAGCTTGCTAGGATCACCAAAATAAGATAAAACAGACTGGGTGGTTTGAATAACAGAAATTTGTTTCCTTCAATTCTGGATGCTCAAAGCCAAGGTCAAAGTGTTGGCAGGATTGGTTTCTCTTGTGGTCCATGTCCTTGGCTTGTGAGTTATGGTTTTCTCTCTGTGTCTTTCCTCTGCACCTACTTCCTAATCTCTTCTTATAGGACACCAGTCATGTTGTGTTAAAGCCCACACACATGGCCTCATTTAACTTAGTTTAACTCTTTTAAGGCGCTATCTCCAAATACAATGCTTTCATGGGCTAGAGGTTTAACACATCAATTTTGGCGGGACAAAATGGTCTCTTTCCCTCACAGTTTATTAAAATGAGCCATTTGCTTTGCACTGGAGTGTTCTGCAGTTTTCCTTCTTCTTCCCTGGGGTTTCCCATATTTTCTGCAATTGGTGCTTAGATACTTGTTGGGTTCTGATTTGATTTTTTTTTCTTCTTCAAGCTAGAATGTTACATTAGGGGCATGATGTGTATTTCTACCAGACATGAATGATGTCTGGTCACCTCTTCCTGAGATGTTAAAAAACCCTTGAAAACAAGACATTTATATAGATGAGAGCTATGGCATACCTGGAAGAGGCTGGTGGTCACTATACTATGGATGGCTTTGAGACATGCCTGAAGGCTTTCTTGTGCCTTCCCAATCAATCCAAGATTCAATTACATCCAATGTCATTTTAGCAACCACAATTTTACAGAATACTTACTTGGCAAATATGATTAAATTTGCATATGAGTTGAGGTTGTTGCTGAGAACAACACCCCCCCCCCCCCCCCCCCCCCCCGCAGCCTACTATGTGGAGGTCAGTCATTTTTATCAAGAGACTGTGAGATGGATTGGACATGTTCCCAGTCACTCAAGCCAGATCTCTGTCCTGCCCCTGCTGCATTCTAGAATGTTGCTCTATTCAACTTGCTTAAAATTCTCAAATGATGAACTGCACACTGAATTGATATCTACAACACTGACTTCAGGTGCTGCCCTCCCAGGTAACTTCCTTGCATCCTTCTTCCTTCTCTAACAGTTCCTTTCTAGGAAGTTCCTCTTCTCCGATGCCTTCTTCCTCCAGCCTGCTTTTTGCTAACCCTTTTCTAGTCACTTGTGCATCTCTTCCCAAGTGGATGGTGCTTCTTCAAGCTCTGGACTATGCCCTCAAAATTGTTGTCATAACAGCTGCCTCTTCTTTAGGAGCTGCTCAGTGAATACTTGAGTGACTAAAGGGTTACTCCTGAGTAGCATTCAGAATCCAGCTGCAAATTTGAACTACCACAGAGCTTGTAATTTTAGCTCTGTTAAGGCACAAAGCACTAAGTTCCATCCCACGCAAAAACATAAACCAGATATGGTAGCTTATATCTTAGCATCCAGAAAGTGCAGGCATAAGAATTTAGAAGTTCACTGGCCAGTGGTGGTGCACGCCTTTACTTCCAGCACTCGGGAGGCAGAGGCAGGCGGATCTCTGTGAGTTTGAGACCAGGCTGGGCTACAGAGTGAGTTCCAGGAAAGGCACCAAAGCTACACAGAGAAACCCTGTCTCGAAAAACAAAACAACAACAACAAAAAAATTTAGAAGTTCAAGGTCATCCTCAGCTACAGAACAAGTTTGAGGTCAGCCTGGGTTATTTGAGACCCTACCCCCCCAAAATAATGACTGATACCCCAGGACTCAACTCCAAGAACTTTGAGAACAGGCTTTGAAGAGTGTTCTTAGTGACTGTAATGATCAGTCAGAATTAAAATCCTCTCAACTCTACTGTAAGGTAGTAGTCTCAATTATGGGTCTCAGGTTAGCAGTAGCATGGGTGTCTACATGGAAATTTGTTAGAAATGAACATTTTTGAAAATTCCTTAGGGTTCAGCTATTTGTCTTTAGTTCATCGCCCATGCAACTTTGATACAGCCAAAGATGGAGGATCTGGCTTAAGCCAGGGGTCAACAGGTACTGTTAGACAAAAAGCAATTCAATTATTTTAAATCTTACTGTACCATTGTTCCAGCCATTCAGCATTGCTATTGTTCCAGCAGCTGTAGACATTGTGCAAATGTCTGTTTCGTGTTCTAATAAAATTGTATTTATAAGTAATCAGGAAGTTGACTGAGTCCTTAGCTTGTGAATCTCTGTTCTTAAGAATTAGAACTGTTAGCTGTTGCTATGTAATCAATCACCACATGAGTGGGTTTAAACCAGAATTACATCTGTGGCTGACCAATACAATCCAGGTTTGTCTGAAGAAAAGGGATGGGGAACTAGGTACCACATCTAGGTACAACTGCATTCTTATAGGCATGTGGCAAAGAAAAAGCACAGGGCATAAAGAGATGAGGAATGAGGATACTAATCCATTCCATAAGAGTTGAAGTGACATAAAGTTCATAGGGGACTGGGTATGTGGCCACTGCCTTGTAAATACCGATTATTGCTACTGAATTATGATTACTAATCATTCTTTTGCTTGCCTTTACAAGTCAAGGCTGGATATTAGAAGCAATTGTTTATTATTTTTGGAAGGCTGTTACCGATGTCCTCAGAGATGGGTGTCACTTACCATTAGCACTTGTGACAACAGGTATAGGGAGTCATTGGTGTTAGCAGCCTGTCTTGGTGATAGAACAGTTTGTTCTTGGTGCTGTGGGCTGTTTGTTCGGAGGAAGCCCCAGGACAGGTTTGCTATGACATGATCACTTGCTTTTTCTAAGCAGGGAAATCATTCCTGACAGCCTGCACTGGATACGGATGGAGAACTCCAACCCTTATTTGAAAGAAGATGACTTGCTTGACTGGAGCTCAGATGACATCCTCAGTTAATGAGAGTATAGCTGTGGCACCTTTGACCTGAATCAGATGAAGGAAGATGGAGCAGATTGGCCCTTGGAGATTTATTTTCATAGGCAGTGGTTAACTTGCAAGGACCATTCTGGGCTTAGTTTATCTTTCAACCTTCATCCTTCTCTGGTGATTCCAGAATGCTTTCTAGGGACCACTTATATCAGAGTTACCTGGGGAATTAGTAACACACACACACACACACACACACACACACACACACACATTTCTGTGCCTGATGCCCACAGATCCTGGTTTGTGAGGATGATGTGTGACTCCCTTGTTTTAAAAGCTTTTTGATACCTATGATAAACAGTGCTATGTAGGTGACATTCATCTATTATTTGTACATTCAGACATAGAATTACATGATCATTCTGCAATTGGAGTTCATGGAATGCTGACCAAAACTGGAGAGTTCTGAGTCCTCAGCTCTTAAAGGGCCAGGGCCAGGACTTATCCTCAAGTCCTTGGCAAGGTATCTTGGAGCATGTAAAGCCCTTTGTTTTATAGGACTGGAGATGGGACCCAGGAAAGCTGAATGATTCACTTGTGGCTATGCTGTTGATACAATGCATGGTCACTTGAGTCCTTACTCTGACCCTGTGCTCTTCAGTATCTAGCCTTCCCAAGCTGCTTCTTGGGAAAGGATCCCATGTGTAAAGTATATCTGATGTGTAAGACTATGTGCTGAGTGGTTTAATCATGCGATTGCCATTTACTCTTTATTGAATATGACTTGTTAAATTGACATTATCTACTATGCTTTATAGTAAATGTGCAGAAAAGCCCCATGACTCTTGAGGGTGGAAGGAAATTCCAAACAAGGTTTCTTTTGTGGACGTTGCAATTGAAAGGGCACGCAAGAAACTCTTGGGGTGCTGACAATGTTGTAAGGAGGGGTCCTTGGGAGAGGAGATCAGTGTGTAAAGAACCACCATTGCACACACTGAGGGTTCCTGTATTCACTGTCACAGGTTGCTCTTCAGTGACATAGTGGGAATCCAGTCTTGGTGGAGCTGAGCTGCAAACCCACGTTTACTGGGTGGACCTTGCTGCATTTCCCAGTGAGCCCTTCGCTCCCTATGAAGCCATCCTTGGCAAATCTCCATGTGAACTTGTACAGAATGTAAACAGAAGGTGTAAGCTAGATACCAGGACTTTTTTTTTTTTTTTTTTTTTTTTTTTTTTTACAAACTACAAACTTTTTTGAATATTTTCTTTTCTTTTTTTTTTTTTATTAATTTATTTTGCAATACAATTCAGTTCTACATATCAGCCACGGATTCCCTTGTTCTCCCCCCTCCCGTCCCCCTCACCTTCCCCCCAACCCCCCCCCCCCATTCCCATCTCCTCCAGGGCAAAGCCTTCCCCACAGACTGAGGTCAACCTGGTAGACTCAGTCCAGGTAGGTCTAGTCCCCTCCTCCCAGGCCGAGCCAAACAATCCTGCATAGGCCCCAGGTTTCAAACAGCCAACTCATGCAATGAGCACAAGATCTGGTCCCACTGCCTGGGTGCCTCCCAAACAGATCAAGCCAATCAACTGTCTCATCCATTCAGAGGGCCTGATCCAGTGGGGACCCCTCAGCCATTGGTTCATAGTTCATGTGTTTCCATTCATTTGGCTATTTGTCCCTGTGCTTGAGGGTTTATATGAGCGAGAATTGTTGAGACCAAGGTTGGATACCAGGACTTTTGATCTTCAAATGATACTATTTTCCAACTTCATGTGGGAAGATCCCTGCAGACACCTGGGTGTGATTACTTCTGCAATAACAGATCGTAGAAGCTCATTTTCATAAGATAAAGAAGCTTTTGTTATTGTTAATACCTGCTTAAACACATAAATTCTTAAAAGCTTTAGCCATGTGTAATTGGCATGTAATAAACTGCATATATTAGAAGCATATAGCTTGATAAGTTTTGACATGTGGATACATCCATGTAATTAGGATCATGATTATATCTCTCTTTCAAAGGTCTTTTCATAATCCCTTTCTCTGGCCCTTCCTTAACTACCTTTTGTTTCTTTCAAGGCATTTATAATTTGCTTTCTCTTTTCTTTTTGCTACATGTATTTATTTTCATGTATCATTTATTCATTTTTATTACTTGATGATATTCAATTTCTTAGATGCTCATGATTTGTGTATCTGCTCACTCATTGGTAGTCATTTTATTAGATTCAATAGATATAAAATTCTGTCTAACTTTTATTACTGAAATAAATAGAAAACAAAAAATTTACCATATTTTCCACATTATTCTACAGTAGCATATATAAAGATAAAGACAACTGATATAGAAAATAACTACTGCCGGGTGGTGGTGGCACACGCCTTTAATCCCAGCACTCGGGAGGCAGAGCCAGGCGGATCTCTGTGAGTTCGAGGCCAGCCTGGGCTGCCAAGTGAGTTCCAGGAGAGGCACAAAGCTACACAGAGAAACCCTGTCTCGAAAAACCAAAAAAAAAAAAAAAAGAAAATAACTACTTTACTTAAACTTTTATCATTTCATAATTATGACTAAACAAACTGAATGGAAACTAATTTTCCAAAGTAAATATTATAGTCATATTTTTAGACATAATTTGTAATTAGACACATCAGCTTGCTTCCTACTTATTAACTTATCTTCTATTTTAATAATGATCCAGTAGAGAAACAAACCTCACAGAACTGTATTGATGAAATAGTAAAAAAGATTTTAATACTGCTACGGCAATTTCAGGATTCTGTCTTATTATTGACTTTTATCTATAATTAAGCAAACAGTACCACATGTTGAAAATTTATTTTATCGGAGTTCTATTCCAATGATTTACTTTGTAAAATTATTTTTAAATAGAAATGATTTTTAATGAAAGACATACATTCTACACTTCACACTTTTGGTTTACAGTTAGAAAACTGATCTTAGGTTATGCTGCTATAACAGATCTGAAATACACAGCCAGCAGGAGTCTTTGGGTCTGTGTAGTGGGAACCTATGCCTGGCTCACTGTGCGTACACGTTTATTGGACACACGGTCACATTCTTCTTAGGAAAACAAAGAGAACGATTGGATCACCTGGGAGAAACAAATATTCCTCTTAAGAATCTGGGATACTATTTGCCACTGTGGGCACACTGTTTTGTATTTCCCAGACTTCCAGTTCTTTCACGGCTACATCAGTGCTTGGCATCACCAGTCTTTTTCATTCTGGCTGATCTAGTCTATAGGTAATCCAGCTGTGGCAGTTTTGTCTGTCCTAGATCTCTACTGCCTGAGTCTGATTCTGTGAGCTCCATCCATGTTGTTCTACCTGGATTCCAGGCTTCATCTTCCAAGAGGGCCTGAGTACTGTGCTCTGAGCAGATGCTTGCAGACTCTTTTAGGCAGGAAGCTGAGGTAGTCCGAGTTCACCAGAACTGAAAGCCAGGTAGGTCCTTTGCCTCATCGATAAGTGTTTTTACTACCTAAACTCTTTGGTAGATATCACTATCCAATATATTTTTATTTTGTGATGTTTTCTTAATCCATTGCTTCATATTTTTGCTCATTATCTTTCCAGTAGGATGGCAAATGGCATCCCTTTTAATTTGTCCAGAGTAGAGGTTACTTTCACTTCCAGGGCTTTTCATTCTCTTTGGTCTTACATAGGAGAAAGTCCAGTTTCTCCTCCACATGAAAACATCAGTGACTCCCAATGGTTCAAAGTACCTGTGTGTAGTGAGTGTTCAGAGCTTCACACAAAAGCATTGGTACTTTAAGGATGAGCCTTATGCTTCTGTCTGTGTACAGTCATTGCTTCCCACCTTGGTCATAGAAAACAAAACAAGACAAAAACAAAGGAAACAAAACTAGGAAGTAGTTCATGAGTCTAATGGTTGGCACTGATGGTTCAGTGAATGTGGACTGGGTACCACTTCTTCATAAATGCTTTCTCTATAGAGCAGGAAGAATCAAAATATGAGCCATGGCTGCCTCTTTTCATTAGGCTCATATTGTTCTGGGGACCGAAAAAAATCCATGAGCAAGTCATTAACATGCATTTACATATAAGGATCTGACTATATGGCAAGTTAGTTCCACATCAATGGAATAAGAGCTGCATAGCCTTCTCAGTGTAGACCTTTGGGGACCCTAACTACTGTTATCTGCATATATATCGTCTGTGTCTTATGGCCCCTATGATCACCACGATAACCATGTCTGTGTTCTGGAAGAGAAAGGAACATGCAGAAGACCACCCAAGGGATGTTTTCTGTTTATTTATTTTTATTGTTTGTGTATGGGTGTTTTGCATGCATGTGTACCTGTGCACCATGTGCACGCAGTGCCTTTGGGAAGCAGAAGAGGATATCAGATTCCCTGGAACTGGAGTCACAGATGGTTGTGAGCTACAATATGGGTTCTGAGAATTGAACTCCAGTCCTCTAGAAGACCAATGAGTGCTCTGAACCACTAAGTCAGTAGTTCTCAACCTTCCCAATGTGGTGACCCCCAACCATAAAATTATTTTGTTGCTACTTCATAACTATAATTTTGCTACTGTTATGAGTTGTAATATAAATATCTGAGATGCAGAATATCTGATATGTGACCCCCAAAGGGATTGCAACTCACAGGTTGAGGACCACTGCACTGAGTCCCTGTCTTTCTCTCTTGCTCCCCCACAAAAGGATGTTTTAATATCCAGACCAAGGAGTGATGTCCATCATTTCTGTTCAGTTTCCACTGACTAGAGCCTGGCGACCTGTCTACATCCTACTGAAAGGAACTTTGGGAAATGTACTCAACCTGTGTCTTCAAGAAGGAAAAACACAGGTTGACTATAAATGGCATGGAGTTCATGGATTCTTCTAATATTAGATTATGATTTTCCTAAGAAATTTTTTAAGGTGACTCTTAAACAATATTTAATGGAGAGAGGCGGGCCAGAGGCTGTCATGTACAATTGATGTTGGCCTATGGCCTTTGTATAATCACAGGCAGGAGGATGGAGTAAGTAGAGTATAAAGTGGTGTCCAGCTGGGCTACGGATAGGCATGTGTGGGCACATCTGCTTCCTACCTTTTATAATGGTCTGTAATTAGCAGGTTGCCACAAAGGAACAGAAGGCCCCCTTAGTGAGGTGGTTTTAAGCCACAACAGGAAATAGAGCAACAAGAGCAGACTGTAGAAAGACAGTAGTCTGTAAATCAATACTGCCCTTTAGTGTGACACAGGAGCAGCATCTACTTTGTCACTCTAAATCCTGACTTTAGGTCTCTGTTAGGTCCTGTCTAATTGATTATGCTATTATGACTTTGTATAGGATTTTGGAGTTAGATCCAGCCTTGAGGTTGAACTCTATAGCCACTAAGCTCATTCAACTAGTTTGCTTAACTTCTCTGTATCTTGACATCCTGTCTCTGATATCACTATCCCTAACAACACAGTTCTCTGTGACTTCTGATTCACCTTCTCTTTATCCTTCATAGAAAACTTGTCCCCATTCATTCACATCTAGCTCTGATTCTCTCTTGGGTACTCCAAAATCAACAAGCCATTGGAGTATCCCATTGCTGTGGGATGTCTTTCTATATGCTGTAAATATATGTTGTTCCCATTGGTTAATAAATAAGCTGCTTTGGCCTATGGCAAGACAGCTTAGAGGCAGACAGGAAATCCAAGCAGAAAGACAGGAAAGAAACAGGTGGAAAGAGGAGATGCCAGCCTGCTGCCCAAGGAACAACAAGATGCCAGTAGACTGGTAATGCCATGGCAACGTGACAACATATAGACTAATAGAAATGGTTTAATTTAAGATGAAAGAACTCACTAACAAGAAGTCTGAGCTATAGGCCATACAGTTTGTAATTAATATAAGTCTCTGTGTGTTTACTTGGGACTGAGCAGCTACAGGACCTGGAGGGATACAGGAAAACTTCTGACTACATACCATGGCAATTCTTAACATCTTATATGACAGCTACTTGTTTATTTGTTTATATTCATATTTTTCTCAACTAGATTGTAACCCTACCACTTTGAGAAAGTGAAAGAAAGTTTAATTTCATAATCTGTTAGACCTTTTATGCACGAAACTCTTCAGTGTTAGCTTGTCATTCTTAGAGTAGTGTCCAAGCATGTTGCTGAGTCTCACAGAGCCGAACACTGTTTGCTGTTCTTTTTTTGCTTGGCTGTAGGATTTTCATTCATTTTATCCAGTGTGCCAATTCCTTCCTTTTCCTGCTGTTTACACAGTCATCTCCTTCCTGTCATTCTGGTCTCAATGCATTGTCACTTCCTCAGACAAGCCATCTCAGATGCCTAAAGCTATCGATGTGTTCTTTTCTTTTCTTCAATTTTTGGTGCTTTGAAAAGTTCCCACCTATAGCTCAGCATATATTGGGATTAAACACTCATTACAGCTTGGTAAATATGTTTATTGCATGCATGCAATATACCAAGAATTAAGAGCATGGGTCACAGTGTTCACATGATTTTATCATCTTCATTGATCTGCTAACTTATTTATTGCCCATCTCTTTCACTTGAATCAAAGTTCATCATAGGAGAGAATTTATTTGAATTATGATAATAATAGTAGATGCTCAGTGTATGTTAATATAAGTACAAAATTACTAAATATTTGGTCTTCCTATGCTCCTTTACATTGGGATCTCAGGCACAGATGAGTGTCTTGGGGGTTGAATGACTGAGTGGATGCCAGTCTTCTCAGCTGAAAAGTAGAATACTGAATTCCATTAATGTAATATGAATTGCCTTTTGAATATGCAAATGAACAAATAATAAAATTGGAGAGATGACTCAACATTTGAGTGTACACTTAACTTGTCTTGCATGGGATCTGAGTTTAGTTTCCAGAACCCATGTTGGGTGCCTCATAACCACATGTAACTCCATCTTTAGGTGACCCAAAGCTCTCTTCTGGCTTCTGAGGGCACCTGAACATGTGTGCCATATATTCATATAGACATATATATCCACAAATAAAAATAAAGTTTTTAAATGAACAAATGAGAACTATATCAACAAAATTCTATAGAAAAGGCATGGGAGTGGAATCCAGACAAGAGATGAGTCCTTTGGTGTGGTAAAAATAAATTCTTCCTTGGCTGTTAGTCTACAGGGAAATTTTTCAGAAAAAAAAAAAAAACTAGTAAATGGCCAAAACCAGTGTGCTAGTTGGATTATGTGATTAGCTATTAATGTGAGGAAAAGGATGGCCATCAGTGCATTGGAGCTGACTTGTACTAATTCATATGACCAAGGATGCTGGTGTCCTCCACATTCCTCATGTAGGAGGTTTGAAATAGAATTAAGAGAGTGTACTTTTGTCAAGGAGGTTGGCAGTGCATTAAATCAGACTTTAAAAACAGGGGTTTAAAACCTCCTTTTCAAAAGTTTTGGGGAATAATTTTACGAAAATACAATTGAAAATCTGAGTTGGTTTTTGACTCTCTGCAATGGGAGTAGATGGTTGGGCAGGATGGAGACTCAGGATTTCCATGTACTGTGGTACCTGGCAACTGTCAACTACAGTACTTTATGCATACGTGTACATGTGCACTCATTCATTGAATACCTCAATGTCATTGCGGCATTTAGTTCAAGAGAATGCTTGGCTTGCATCCTGACACAGCCATAAAAAAGTTATCTACACAGAGAGCCTGGGCAGCACTTTGCTAGAACTGTGAAGAAAAGATTCTTAGAAACATCTTTGTCCTTCTAGGTCCATGATAAGTATTTCCATTTTGGATGTAGAATATAGAAGTTAGACATATTTTATCCTGTGATCAAGACAGACTGTCACTGACAAAACCTGTTGCCTGAATCCTAAATGGTCTTATAATAAAAACAGTTTAAATAATGTAAGTGTCTGTGTGTTTATTTGGGTCTGAGTGGCTACGGGCCTGAACGGGACTGGAGATAACTCCAGAAACAACATGAGAACTCATTGCATGAAAATAAAGGCTAGGATCCACTGGTGCTGCCTGCAGAATAGTTAGAGGTGAAGTGATAAGAGGTATGGCTGAGACTCCTACAGAGGAGCTGAAAAAGATCTTGTGTGAGTTTGGAAACTGGATATATATATGACAGTGAGGTCTCTGTGCAGCTCTAGCTCTAATGTCGTTGTATGGTTGTCATTATATTCCTGCTGAAAACCACTTCAAAATAAATCAAGGGTAGTATCATAGCACAGCATCTGTGTGTGCCAATTCTTACAGATTCTGTGGTCATGGATTTGTAACAAGGTGAGAAAGGATGTCTTGTCTCTGTCACATGATGCTGGGGGTCTCAGAGCAGAGCAGTTCAATGGCTAGAAACAACTGAAAGAGGAGCTAGGATGACTTGAGAGCTGGCTTGCTCAAGATTGCTCACCAAGTGCCTACAAACAGTCATTAGGGCATGGGTACCTTTCAAGCATTGTAGCTTCCAGAAGGTCACACTTCCAACCTGGCTGCTCAAGGGTTTTTGTTTTGTTTTATTTGGTTTTTGCCACACTGAGAACTAAACTTAAGATCTCACATATTCTAGAAAAAAAAAAAAAAAACAAAAACCTCTACTACTGGGCTATATTGCCCGTTCCTTCTTGAGATTTTAAGAGGAAATGTTCCAGCAAGCATAGTAGAGGATTATGGTGTCTTACTATGCAGATTCAAAAGTCACATCATGTCATTTATGTTGATTTAAGTTGTACTTTATTGAAGCCATCATGGCTTGGTCATGTTCAAACTCAGGGAACACAGACTCTGTTGCTCAATGGCAAGAACATTTAAAAGCTGACAGCCATGCTTCAAAACGATCAGAGAGCTTACAAATGTTTCTTAAAATAGTAAGAATGTAAAATAAAGTATGGAGAAGAAGCAATAAAAATAAAAATAATGATCACTACAGCTATCATCGTAGGGTGTAGGTATGGTAGGGACTTCCTTATGTTTTACAAAATTTAAGTCACTCAATTGTCATAATACCCTGGAGCGGCAGTGCTATTATTATACTTACTCTGTAGGGCTCAGAGAAGAGAAGCATGGACAGGTGAAATGACTTTCCATGTCATGCTAGTGATTGACACAGTAGGAATAGCAACAACTAATAGATATTGAATATTCACCAAGTGGCTGGCATATAGTGAACCCACATGGTGAAATATACTGGGTTCTGCCAAGCACCTTTTATGAATTGTCATATTCTCCAAATAACCTTGCAATGTATATACAGTACATCTACTCTCTTGTACTGTGGAAACTAAGGCTCAATGAAATTACCTGCTCAAATCAGGATGTTAGAAAAAGTTTAATTTCATATTTGCCTTCTCTGAAATCTGGGGCCTGGAATGTATTCATGTGAGACAGGGGAGTGATGGGTTAGGGAAGCATGTTTCTATGAATCTTGGTGGAGTGGGATTTGGACAAGGTTCAGTGCCTCTGTGGGAACAAAGAAGGAAAATATTTTGAGATGTGGGGATAATGATTATGTATTTGTGAGTGGTGTGTGTGTGTGTGTGTGTGTGTGTGTGTGTGTGTGTGTGTGTGTGTGTGAATAAAGCTCAAGCTCATCTTAGTTCAGAAAGCATCTATGATGCTCACATTCAGAGCTTATCTCTGTGCCAGTTCCCTGGTGGGAGCAGGAGAGGTCTACCCCGGGAAGCATTAACTTGCAGCTGAGCATAACCTTCCCAGCACTCAGCAAGATAGCACTTCCAATTTACTGTCCAAGGAACTCCTAGAGTATCTCTCTCATACAAAGAACCAGAAGCCTGGGGATGCAAAAGATCTAACAACAGTTAGATGGCCACATCGGAGTTCAGGCAAGAGAAATTTGGCCAGACCAGACCACTTCATAGAAGTGAGATGACTGGTTTAGGTTGGCACAGACAGAAGAAGAGTGTGAAAACCTGAGGTTCTCAGTGACATTCACATGCCTTTGCATCCATCTCCCCTATCATTCAAAATATATGCAGATGGATACCTCCTTCTAAAAGCCTTCCAGTTATCTCCAAATCCAGAATATCCTGTCATTCCAAAGCTTTCTGCAAGCTCTTGTTGCTCCAACTATACTCTTTCAATAAATTTCTCTTTCTTACCGGGCAGTGAAGACAGGGACAATATTTTGTCAAGGTATCTCAACATCTTGTTTGGTGTTCAGGAACAGCAGGTTCCTTACAAGTGCTGGGTAAATGAGATTTGATGATTTCATGAATAAGCACACTATGTCAAAGAGAACTGGTAGAAAGAGAGGGACTTGAGTCAGAGTCAGAGAGGCAGAGAGGAGAGCAAGGACATTCTTAATAGAGGCCAGAGCAAGAGCAAAAATAGGGGACTGGGAGGGCTTCTTAAATAGAAAGATCAGAAGGAGGCTTGGCCCTGGCATTGGCATCTTAGGGAGAAATTTGTAGTAACATTTGGAGATGGAAGCAGAAATGAATACATAGCCCCTTTGTGCCCTGGAGTTTTCAGATGGCCTGGACTCCGCTCTGCTCACATCTGTTCATCATGGCTTCCTCTTTGAGCTGAAAGTCACCATGCTGATTCATCCATCAGTCACTGGCAGTCTGGATTCCCCTTCGCTGTTCTGTTCTAGAAGCCTTCAGCTGTCATTTGATGCTTATTAAGAAGAGTGAGTCAGGACAGGCTTAAGGCACAGTTTCCACCCTGGTCCATGCTCCCTTCCTTTTTTGCCTTGCTGAACTATTCTGAGCCTGCACACTCAAGGATTGGTAGAAAGTAGGAAGAACTTGGGCTCTGAGGCACCAGAGCTTTAGGGAAATTTCACCTTCTCAGTTTACTTACTATGTGATCTTGAACAGGTTTATCTGCTTTGTTGTAGGATTGTCATTAGGTTTGACGAAGTTTAAACACTAGGGCTTACACAGGATTTGAGGTGCACTCAGCATGTAAAAAGTATTCACAGTTCCTTTGGATAGAGGATCATATGCTAGATTTTTACTCTTCAGCATGTAGACAACAGGGTCATTTTAGTGTATATTTCCAGTGGAATTCTGGGAACTGTTTCCTCCTTCCTTTTTGGTTGACTGCTGTGGGTCATCCCTGGGATGAGACACTTTTGTGTGGCCCTTTGGGATGAGAGGAAGGGAGAAGCCAATTAACCAATGCCAACAGCTCCGGAAAGGGTAGCGTGTCTGAGCCACTCGGGTAGCTGCAGACTTGGGACTGGCAGAGTCCATGAACTGGTTTGTGCTTTGTGATCTCACGGCTCTGTCCACGGTGGTCTTCATCGCTTTCATCAACTGCTTGGTGACACAAGCCGGCACTAGAGCATGCTGCTGGGCATAGCTTGGCTTGGGTGGGCTCCTAAGCTCTGCTAGATGGCTCATCCCTACATTAGCCCCTAGACTATTGCAAGACAGACTGCCCACCCCATTCCTCTCAAGAATTTGATCACTTTAGTATTGGTGAAATTATTAAGGCCACTCCACGTAGTTAAAAGGGAGGTTTATTTTGTGGGGCAACTTACAAGTGAAGGGATAGGTAACAGGGTCTGGGAAAGGTGTGGCGCAGTCCGGAGGTGTTCTCTGGAGAACTCTGCTTGGTCTAGCTCCAGTGTCCAGGGTCCAGGAACCAAGAGAGCCTGCACATCCGGATCTCGGGTCTTCAGTGTCCTCTCTCGGCCCCACCTTGTAGGCGTGACAGTTACTGAAGTCTCAGTGGGGGTTGGAACTTCCAGGTCAAAGCTGGAATGGCTACTCACTACACTTTAGAGGCAAAGAAGTACCAGCACTTACTTGCTGCCTGCACATCCTTCCTGCCCTGAACCTGACATGCAGAGTCAGTGCTCTCTTTCACCTATGACCTCTGTCGACAGGAGGTGAAACCATTCTTTGCCATATTCCATCTGTTCCAGGTCCTCTTTCAACCTTGATGTCCCTGTTCTTCACAGTTAATGAGCATATAAATCCTGTCCTTCTCAGTCAGCATAAAGAACAGCTCCTACCCCCCCACCCCACCCCCATAGCTCCAATGGAAGCAGCTAAGAAACTAAGTGAGAGTCATAAAACACACATTCCCAGCTATGCGACTCACCAGTTTTATACGAACAAATCGCTTAACCTCTCTGAGCCACAACTGTTCATATTTGAAAGGGTGGGGATCATGCTAATTGCCCTGTTCCCCCCTCCACCCCATTTACTGTGAGAATCAAATGAGATAATGTCTGTGGAAGTGCTCTGTAAACCCAAAGCTGTTATTATACTATGATGGCCTATTATTATTAAAAACTGGTTTTCCCCGATTCCTCCAACTCTCTCTCCCTCTCCATCTCTGGAGTTGACTGGAGATTGAGACTCATTGAAAGTATAGCTTTAGGGCTGGAAACTAGTAAGCGTTCTGTTTTGCTTACCCAGAAAATTTTAAGTTCTCTGATTTAAACCAGTGGAAGTCAAAGGGAGATGACATCTGACACTGGGACTGTTCTGGGTTTGACAGTTGAGAAGCCTGGTGCAAACAGCTTTAGTGAGGTGGTGAATATAGCACAGAAGCCAGTGAGTAAGCCTTGCTCAGGTGGGTGCTCCTAGGGACATTGCTGTAGGATGCACCCCAGATGTGCTGCTCTGGTCACTTTCTTGGATTTATTGTCATTTTCTTTTGGGAGGTCATCAACACCTTCCAGGAGAAAATGACAATGGAGAAATGCCGGTCTCTTCATTCACATCCCCTACCATCTTAAGCACCACACCATGGTCTCCATTTCCCCCAAAACTGATCAGGTGGACGACTTGCTGTTGAGCCTTCTGGCCTTTCCTTCATGGCCTCTCTTAGTTATTCATATCTAAACCTTCAACAATTTTATGCTTACAGTTCTTTTTTTTTTTTTTATGTCACCTTCTTTCCTCTAGCATGGCTCAGCTTGGTCACCAACCACAGATGAAGATGAGCTGGACCCCTTTGACAAAGTGAGGTACCCTTCACTGTGTTTCTATAGGAGCTTGCTTTTCCCCTTAGGAGTCACCCCACCCTTGGTGACTCTCATGCCTCAGGATCTGTCTTCTCTCAGGAGCTGGCAATTCCCTAAGACTGGCCTCACCTTGCAGCTCTGTTCCTCACTCCTTAAAGTCACAGCATCCAGCCCAGGGTGCAGCAACGAAACCAGGCAGAGTGGATGAGCTAATAATGTTTAGGACTTGGTCTCTGAAAGTGGAGACTCTCAGGGATCTTAATGAACAAACACAGATGGGCAGCATGAACAAAGTATACAGCTCTTAAATTTTGTCTTAGATCTTTACACATGCCAATCAGCTAAAGTTGCTTAGAGTTTATGGAGCGCTTCCTCTACACTGATCATCTTCTGTGACTCAGAAACTTCAAACTTCCCTGCCATACTCAGAAGTAAATACAGTTATCATCCTTCTGGGAGTCGTGAGACACTGTGGCCCAGGGACTTTGAGTCATTTGCCCAAGGTCATCCACCCAGCAAATGAAGGATTTCTCTTGAGTCAGATCTGTTTTCTGCAGAAATCCAAATTCACTAGGCTAGACTGGATGATCTCTAGTCTGAATTCTTGAGCTCACCAGCTGCGTTGAGTTTAAATACATTATGAATTGGTTTTCTTCTTTTGCTTCCTTCTTAATGGTTGACTGAGAATTAAGAAATAAGATACAGATGGGCTTTAGATTGTGTGTATGGGCACCCACAGAAGTGTATGCATGTGTGCATGTATGCACACATGTTTGTGTGTGTGTGTGTGTGTGTGTGTGTGTGTGTGTGTGTGTGTGTGTGTGTGTGTGTGTGAAGGCCAGAGGTTGACATCTGGTGCCTTTTTCAGTAACTTTGCACCTTATGTTCTGTGACAAGGTTTCTCCCTGAGCCTGGAGCTCATTGATTTGGCTAGAATGGGTGACCTGAGAGCCCCAGGGAGCCTTCTGTCTCTGTCTATTCAATCCTAGGGTTATAGAAGCAAGCTGCCATGCTCAAAATTTAACGTGGGTGCTGGGAATCGAAACTCAGGTCTTCATAAATGTACAGCAAGCATTTTACCTGGTGAGCCATCTCCCCACCCCTGGCCTTAGATTTCTTTTTTGAAAGTTCAGGCAATTTTAATCATTAGAATGAATCGCTGATTTCCTCTAAGTCCCTTGCAGAGTCTAGGGACAATAGCATGTTATTGAGTTTCTGGGTTTTCATGGTTGGTGGTTTTTTTGAGAGACGATCCTATTATGTAGTCTGGGCATCTTTGAACTCATTATCTTTCTGTCTCAACTTCTCAATGCTGGAATGACAAGTGTGTCCCACCATGTCTAGCATAAGTGAGCTTAGTTGAGGAAATGCTCATATCTTGGGGCTGGATAATCATCCTTTGTCAGTTGAACCTGTCATTCCACAGAAGCCCATTGTTTTAGAGTCTACTTGCTTAGACCCTTTAGAGAAAATCTAGCCCCATTCCATCATACCTTCTTGGCCACTTGAGAGCAGTTGTCACATCATCATGTCATAACAACTCCAGTCCCTGGCTTCTTATTTCTCCAGACAGGAAGATGTGTGGATCTCCATACTTTTTTTCATGGAACCCAGGTTGAAATCTCACTATCTACCAGATGAGAGTTTAGGGCAAGCCCTACCTCTCCATCTCCTTAATCAATAATAGCTGAGGCCAAAGATTCAGGAATAAGGATGTTCACTGCATTGCGAATTATAACTGTGAAAAATGTAACCACTTCAAGATTCAGTGCTGAGAAATTTTCTGAACAGATCACACCATGTCCATAGGAACAAAAGATATCAGAATGACTATGGCAACAAATGCCAACTGACCTAAAAAGGGGGTGAGGAAAAAATGTTAGATGTCTAAAGCAGGGGCAAGTTAAAATGCAAGTCTTCGTTTATATATGGGAGAAAAATCTGAAAGTGTTAAGAAGGGTAAAAGTGTTCATCTTAGAGTCATCAGGACATGGGGGCTTTTCTTGTTCTAAATTTTCTGTTGGGGGAGGAAGTATAACTTAGTGGTTATGAAAATGGACTTCATAATCAAACTGGCCTGGCTTCCATCTGTCTTTTGCCACTTGAGAGCATTGTCACCTGGGTTTCATTATTTGTAAAACAAGATCTTTTTTGATGGAGCTTGCTACTTTAGTCTTCTTGGGAGAGTGACGATTGGCTTTGTTTGGGCGGGGGGGGGGGGGGTGCTAGCTGTGTGCTCGGTACTCCTCTGAGCAGTTCATATACATCTTTTCTGTCCTTGTCTAGATTCTATAAGTCAAGAAACGGAGAGGCAAAGATATTCCTCTGCCCCTCCTCAAAGGGGCCGATACCTGTTCCCATTTTTGATGAGCCAGTTCATTCATGGTGACCAACAGTGAGTTTGTTCTTCGCTCACTCACTTCTCCCTGCTGACTCATTCTGGGCCCACTTTGACTAAAACCCCAAGCATTTTCATACTAACACGTGTCTTCTAACCTCTAGTTGTTTTTTTATCTTATGCTTGCTATTTCTTTTCTTTTTATTTCCGACTTGAGTGGACTAATTATTGAGATAGCAGGTGGATGAGAAACCTGAGCATTCAAATCATACCATTGATTATGAGGAAGTACGAGAATAAGCCTCATGACACGGCAGTGAGGAGCTGCCAGTCACACCTATTTCCCACCGCAGAGGCACAGGCGTGGACCTTTGGCATTTGTCTTCTGCTGCTCATCTGGAAAGAGGCACTGGTCCTAATGAGGGAGTAGGTAAGCAGAGAGGCCAGTCCAGTCCAGTGAGAATGCCGTCATCCTGGGATCCTAGGAGAAGCTAGAAAACAGGACGGTGGTCCATGGACAACAAGTAGAGAACAGACACAAGAAGAATAATAGCTGGGAAGCTGGAAGATCTGGGTTCTCATCTCTGCTCTTTCACCTGTAACATAATACATTCTTTGAGCTTCATTTTCTTTTCCTCCCTCCCTCCCTCTCTCACTTCCTTCTTTCTCTTTCCTTCTTTCTTTCTTCGTATGATTGCTTGTGTGTAGGTATTGCACACTTGCCATGGTTCACACGTAGAAGTCAGAGGACAACCTCTAAGCAAGCTCTTTCTGTTGTTTGCCTTTGGGCTGAGTCTGCCAGCCTTGCTGACCCATGAGCCACCATGTGGTTACTGAGAATTGAACGCATGATGTCTGGAAGAACAACCAGTGATCTTAGCCTCTGAGCCATTTCTCCAGCCCCTGGTCCATGAGATTCTAGACATACTTTGATTTCTGTTGACCATCTTGCCATAGTAGCACTGAGAGTACAGATACATGTTTCAACACTCAGCTTCTTACTTGAGTTCTGTTGATTCGAACTCAGTTCTTTGAACTTGTATGGCAAGAACTTACTGAACTTCCTCTGCAGCCTGAACTTCATTTTCTCATCTTCCAGATGCCACAGTTTGGTGAGTAGGTATTAGCACATCCATATGAGCATACACAAGGCTGGCATGAGTAAGCACCGGGTTCAACTGAGAGACCCTGCCCCAATAAATAAGGTAGACAGTGATCAAGAAGGACTTCTGGCCTGGGTGTTGGTAGCATATGCCTTTAATCCCAGCACTGGGGAGGTAGAGGCAGGCAGATCTCTGAGTTTGAGGCCAGTCTGGTCTACAGAGCAAATTCCAGGACAGCCAGTACAACAGAGAAACTTTGTCTCAAAAAATAAAAACAAAATAAACAAACAAAAAAGGAAAGAAGAAAGGGAAAGACTCTCAACATTAGCCTAGGGCCTAAGTAAGCATGCATGTGTACACAGGCATGACTGCATACATTCGAATCTGGATACACACATGCATGCATACCCTATGCATATACACACACATGAAAAAGAAAAAGGGTGAGATACAGTTCCTTATACTTACTAGGTACCTACTCACTTTCATTTGAATCTAAATTGCTAGTATTATTGTTTTCTTTTCTTTTTTCTTTCCTATGGGGAAGAGGGTTTCACTATGCAGCCCAGGCTGGTCTTGAACTCTCAATTATGTCTCAGGCTTCTGAGTAACTAAAATTATAATCATGTATTATATCCACCCTCCAATATTATCATCATTATTACCAGTTGTTTATTCATCTACTCATGGGTCAAGATGTGTTGGTAATATACTAGTCAGGGTTCTCCAGAGTACCTTATGGGCTGTGGTCTGGCTAATCCAATAATGGATATCTCCAGGCAGAAAGGTCAAGAATCTGGTATTTGTTCAGTTTGGTAGTCTGGATGTGTCAGCTGGTCTTCAGTCTTGATTGATATCTCCAAGAAGTAGGAACTAATGCCTCAGCATCAAGATTGATGAACTGACCAGCCAGAGTGAGGACAAGCAGGCAAATAGCAAAAGCTTCCTTCTTCCATGCCTTTTTATGTGGGCTGCCATCAGAAGGTATGGCCAAGGTTTAGGTGAATATGGTGGACATGTCACATAGTCTACAACCAACACCATGGTGAGATCTGCCAAAGTCAGTGTGATTCTAAGCCTGTCCTCTGATCCCATGATCCTCTACTTTCTCCTCAGGTCCCTGGTATAAAGATTACCAGCTCCTCCTGTCTACATCTTTGCCCTCCCTCAACTTGGCCACATGTTCTGAAGATGCATGCTTCAGTTTACCCAGGAATCTTCATTGCATAGCCCTTTTAACTCGCTCTTCCAAATGACTTTTTTTTTTGTAGACAAAACCACAAACCCAGATGGGCAATTAGAGATTCACAGTGGCAGCAATTTGGGAATATTTTGGCTAATTGCTGTCCTGTGTGAAAGAGGGCATCATCTCTGACAGCTGGCCTGAGTAATCAGTACTGTTTTAGTAGAGTTCTGTTCTGGCTTTGAAAGCGGGGGTGGGGCTGACTTGCTGTGATTAGTCAGAACGTTACATCCATCATCAGTCCTTCGCTGGAAAGACCCTGAGCTCATTTGAGATGCTGCGTGGATTAAATAGACCTTTGAATATACAGAGTCATATTTTCATTCACACCAGTTTAACAAGGCATGTTACTTTCACTATCTCAACTGAAGTCAGAAGGACCCTAGACAAGGAGAGGATGGGGAATTTGGTGATCCTATATTTCCACTCTTAAAGTTCTTTAGTAGTAAGTGATTGTGTGGTTCCTTCCTTCCTTCCTTCTTTCCTTTCTTTTTCACTTTTCTCTTTCAGGCAGACAAGCACACCCCCAGAGGAGGAAATCAATTTACATTCTTACTTTCTTTTAAGGACAAAAGAATGCACTGGTTTACTCCCATGGGCTCACTTTCCATCTCTGCTAGAATCATCAGTGTGTGGTGTAAGTCTTTTGCAAAGGCTAGGAGAGTATTGTTTCCACACTTTGTGCATTTGCTGTATGTGGCTTGTGTCACCTTTGGGCACTGCCCCTGTTCTCTTGAAAGTTGTGTTTACAGTGGATGCAGCATGCTGGGACCACACCGAAAAGCTGCAGGGGGTGTCTGAGTCCACATGTCCCACATTCCAGGCAAATGTTTTTAATATTGAGCAATGCTATGCTTTGCCAGGGTGAGGTCTATGCAATTGGAATGCCACCGAAAAGGAAAGTCCCGGACAGAGAGTGACTCAAATCCTCTCATCCCCTCACAATCCTTGGGGTTTTAATTCCTTCTCAATTCCCTCATGATAAATACAGCTCAGCGTACTTACTGACCACACAGCCCTTATTGGTTCTGATAAGTACAACTTCCCAAGAGATAGGAATGCAAATTGTGATATTTTGTTGAGTCATGTGTGCTCAGCAACTCTTTCCCAAACATTGCATCAGACTAGTAAGTAATTGGCAGCTCCTGGGTCTCTGCTGGATGACATGCCATGCCTGGTAAAAGTTCTATCCATTTCTTAAAAAAAAAAAAAAAAAGTGGGGCGGGAGAGATGGCTCAGAGGTTAAGAGCACCGACTGCTCTTCCAGAGGTCCTGAGTTCAATTCCCAGCAACCACATGGGGGCTGACAACCATCTGAAATGAGATCTGGCACCCTCTTCTGTATACATAATAAATAAATAAATCTAAAAAATAAAAAAAAAGTGATGGTCTCCCTCTGCCTGCTGTTAATATATATATATGTATATATATATATATATATATATATATAATATATATATTTTATTTATTTTACATCCTGGCTACAGTTTCTCCTCTCTCCTCTCCTCCCAGTCCCTCCCCTCACCCCACCCCTGTTTCCACCCCCCACCCCCAATCCACTCCTCCTCTGTTTCTGTTTAGGAAAGGTCAGGCCTTCCATGAATATCAACAAAACATGGTATAGCAAGTTTCAGTAAGACTAAGCACCTCCCCATGTTTTAAGGCTGGGCAAGGTGACCCAGTAAGAGGGGTAGGGTCCCAAAAGCTAGTAAAAAAGTCAGAGACAGCCCCTGTTCCCACTGTTAGGAGTCCCACAAGAGGACCAAGCTATACAACTGTAACATACATGCAGAGTGCCTAGGTCAGATCCTATGCAGGCTCTCTGGTTGAGGGTTCAGTCTCTGTGAGCCCCCATGAACCCAGGTTAGTTGATTCTGTGAACTTTCTTGTGGTGTCCTTGACCCCTCTGGCTCTTACAATCCTTTCTCCCCTTCTTCTGCAGGATTCCCTGAATTCCACCTAATATTTGGCTGTGGGTCTGCATTTGACTCCATCAGTTGCTAGAGCACACATCTCTGATGAAAATTGGGCTAGGTACCAATCTGGTCATAGGAGATGGCCAGTTCAGGCTATGTATCCACTATTGCTAGGAGTCTTAGCTGGAGTCATCCTTATAGATTCCTGGGAGATTGCCTTTTGCCAGGGAAGTGCACCTTTCCCTTTCCAGTAGTCTCTTTCAGTACTCTTCCCCTACATCCCTCCTCCCCCAACCCAGTGGCTTATGTTCCCATCCCTACCCGCCCTTAGTCCACTCAGGAAACAAACCAGCAAGGGAGCAAAGGCAGAACTGCATTTTCAGATAAGTTAGAAAACTATGGCTATTGTACTTTCCATCCATACTGGTTTCCTAGCAACAAGACAGCTGGTGGCTTCCACCAGGAAAAGGAAACCTGGAACTTTGCGGAGCCTGTCTGAATTCTTGCCGGCAGTCTAATTTATTTGAAGCTTGGCTGGGAGACTCAGAAGTCGAGTCATCAGAGCATCCCCTGCCCTTCACTTGACCTCAGTGAGCAGATAGAGGAAAAGCAGATGAGAGGTGCTGGCTTCTTTCACAAGAATTTGCCTGGTTGGGAACAGACATTTCCTTTGATTTGGGGAGGGCCATTTGAAAGCCTGCACATATGGCATGGGATGGAATCCCATAAAAAGCAAGGAACTGGGTGGGGGTCATAAGCCAGGTCATAAGTCAGTCTCTCCCTGGGGAGCACAGGCAGTGAATTCCCACGCGGTGTTGATTTTCTCAGCTATAAAGTAAGGAGATTGTTTGGGTTTGTGTGCCTATATGTGTTCTTACTTAATTTCCCAAATATACCATTATATCATCAGCTTTTCTGACTCTCTCCCATTCTCTCTCTCATTATCTCTCTCTCTCTCTCTCTCTCTCTCTCTCTCTCTCAAATCACTACATGTTGAGCAAGAATTCAAACCCAGGTCTGGCCACTACCCTATGTAGTTAGGGTATGCACATGCAGTAGCCACATGGCTGGTAGCTATGTCCTATCAGATGGTTTTATTATCAACCATTATTAGCCTATGGTAGTAGAACAGGAGATTATTTAACAGAGACATAAGTTACAGCCTCACTCTGCCTTTAAACAGCTGGTGAACTCAGGAGTCTCCATCAAGAAGTGGAAATAAAGAGCTTTCGGGTAGTTGCTGCTATGTGGGTCAGGATCGGGCGAAGTGATGCCCAGACAACTCCTCCCTATTTAGTGCCTGCTCCGCCGTAAGAGCTCAGTAAACAAAGAAGGGAGATGGAGAGACAAAGAGAGAGATGGATTGGTCACAGGTTCCCGGAGTATAGGGACTTGTCCTAGTTATTCAACTTCAGTTCATTGTGTGGCACACAGATAAGAAGTAACTTCTGCTGGGCGGTGGTGGCGCATGCCTGTAATCCCAGCACTCGGGAGGCAGAGGCAGGCAGATCTCTGTGAGTTCGAGGCCAGCCTGGTCCAGGACAGGCTCCAAAGTTACAGAGAAACCCTGTCTCAAAAAACCAAAAAAAAAAAAAAAAAAAAAAGAAGTAACTTCTTTAGCCAAACAAATTCTGCACACACATATATACATATGTGCACACAAAAACACACACATGCACACACACAGGTGTACACATGCACACAGCTGTTCACACATATGTTCACACTCATACATATGCACGTACACACATACCCACATAGGTAATAAACTTCAGACCCAGTCTTGCTAGGTATTCTAAGCAGGAGCCTGAATGTTAGAGTCATATAACACAGCTAAGTTTACTAGTATGATCTGACTGTGATTGGCTATTTCATACACAACTTAGTGTTGTTCTTCAATATTGTTGAAATATGAATTCTTGCTTTCCAAATACTCTTGATTTCTCCTGAACTGGTCACATAATGTTAGGGACATTCTCACCATCTCTCTGTCTCTCTTCTTTTTGCTCACCCCTTGCTATGCAGCACAATCAGTGTTTTACAACATTGCTTCACAGTAACTTTTCCATTCCAATCTTTTCTACTCTTCACAGTTGAGGATTGTGAGGCTCAGAATGTGAGTGAGTGAAGACAATGGAAATGGCGACAGCAAATAATGTCACTTGCATTTCTTTATTAAAACATGATGTGAGATGGCATGGCGGTATAGGCTTGCAATCCCTGTCTTTGGAAGAGGGAGGAAGGAGGGTCAAGAGTTCGTGGTCACCTTTGAAAGCATGGCAAGTTTAGGATCAACCTGGGCTATAAGATACCTTGCCTCCCAATGAATAAAGATGACTAGATAAATACATATAGGACATATGGGGAAGAACATGACACGTTTCACTGAAGATTGAACTCCCTGTTTTGAAACAAATAAAACCTCATCCTCTCCTTTATCAGCCTCTTTTCGGCTCGTCTTGAAGACATCTTACCCTCTATGGTGGTTTGCAGCATTACCCTTTCTCGGCCCTTAGATCAAGACACTGAGAATCCAGAAGCTAGAGAAGCACTTCCCACTGGACTTTATGAACGGAAGGACTTCTGCATAAGGTCATCATGTCTAATGAATTCTAACTGTGGATCATGGCCTGGTTATTGGGTCGTGAAATCAAGTTAGTAGTTCATGATCGGCACAACCAGTCCAAAAATGAAATGAAATACAATAGACAACAGGAGAGGCAGCAGCACTTGGGGCAATATGGTGCTAGGGCAGTATGGTGCTGGGGCAATATGGTGCTGGGGTAATATGGTGCTGGGGCAATATGGTGCTGTGTCACAGCTGTGATAGTTATCAGTATGGGTATATGTTCTGGACAACAAGGGAAAATGCACTTCTTATAGAGGGTTATGCTTGCCCAAGTTTGAAAAACATTGATTTTATTGAGCAGTTTTCCAATTTATGTTTTATCTAAAGAGGATTCATTTACTTTGGATGCAGGCAGGGGAAGGGATAGAAAAAAAATATATTAGAATGAATTTCAGGAAAGTCCCTCTTAGAGGCAAAATAGTTCTATCTGCTCTTTTTTTTTTTTGTAACTTTGTATAATATTTCCTATTCCTAAAGGGGGCTGGCAACACAACTCAGTGGGAGAGCTCTTGCCTAGTACTCATAAAACCATGTATGCTCAGCACCCCCTAAAGAGAAAAGAATTGAAGAGTCACTGGTTACTACGTCCAAACTGTGGTGTATAGGATAGTGATTCATTCCGTATGATGTGGTATGCTACTCAAGGTCCAGGTGTGCACCCAGCGCTGGGCAGACTAGCATAGAATAAGCGGGAGGATTAGCAGTGTGGCTACCACTGTTTTTAAACTGTTGTGAGGATCAGTGTAACAAGTTATTACTTATACTGTATTTGCAAGGCAATACATAATGGCGTTCAGGATTTAGCAAATTATTTGAAAAGATATATAAAATATCGCTACCAGATTGACATGGAGAAATCAAGCCTAAATGAAACAGTAGAGATAAACATGAACAGAAGAGAGTATACTTTGGTTCAGATCAACAGCTTACGTACAAACGTGACAGGAATTTGGTTGACAGCATTTCAGAGCTCAAAGTCTAGGGTTGTTAATTAACTTACCTGTGAGTAGTCACCAACAGCATGGGCTCAAACCCAAGGTAAGCACGGCTGCATTCATCCTCCTATAGATAAAACATCATGGAGGATTACCATGCACAACTGGGGCACAGTTTACGAAAACAACCAGTACACTTTGCAGCTCCTTCCAGATTAAGTCTCTTCCTTCATTCTTCATTTTACTTTCGTACCATGACTTGCTTTGAGCATCAGGATGTGGCAGAAATGAGTTGTCCTTTGAGCCTATTTCTCAACTTTTGGAACCCTGATATACGTGTGAAAATAAGCCATGGCTAGTCTTCTGGAAGAAGGCAGTGACGAGGGTCCCCACTTGTCCCAACTAAAGTCACTCTGCACCAACCGATGAAGCCTGCCTGCCACCTGTGTGAGTCCATTTGAGATCACACACACCCATCCCATGCCAGATCTCCTGACCTGAGAATTTAGTGCTTACTTGGGAAATTTTTTTTTTGTGAGGTATCATATCCTAGCAGATTCATGCTCACCCCTTTATTGACAACCCCATTCTGAGGATCCTATCATATTCATTCTGAGTACAAGAAACATTAGCTAGAAGTATTCATCGTCATTTATCTAGAAACACTTGAAAAAAAAAACAGAATGTGTTCAGGTTAGGGTAACAAGAAAGGCGCTGTAAATGTTCTGGATAAAAGGTAAAGAAATTCCTATGTTGCCCAGGCTGGCCTTCAACCTCTGGGCTCTCCTTCCTTAGCCTTCTGAATGAGTAGATGACATTATAAGTACCTGCTGTAGTAGTCCATCTTTATGGACTTCAGGATGTGCAGGGTAGCTCGCACTACTTCCAGATAGTACAGGACCATGCACAAATAGACATCTTTCTGTCCTCAGACCCTGGCTCCCATTTCTGCTTTAGCAATGAATAGGAGGACTAGGAGACATGATTTCTGCATTCTTGTGGGTCTGGAGAACTCCAGTGATTTCTCATAGCCAGCTGTGATACCGAGGGAAGGGCACACCTGTCCTGGTGCACCACTGGATGGGTCTTCCAGGAAATGAGAAAATAGAATGATTCCTCCATATTTTTCCTTTAGATTCAATATCTGCTTGTTCTGTGACTTCTGTCCTGGGAAATGACAACCACAAAACCTAAAAATAGAGGTCATTTTAAAAGTTAAAGAAGCTTAACTTTAAAATTAAAGAATGTTTGCAGAAGTATGACCGTGGCCTCTATCACTTGAGATTTGGCATTAGTTAAAAAATAAAGAGGGGTGAAGAATTTGGAACTTCTGTGGTGGATGAAGTAATTGGCTACTTCCTTATAGGATTGTATTCCTTCTTGCTGAAGCTTTTGATAGGCAGTGTGAACTATCTTCCTTGTACCTTGGCTTAACATTTTCCTTGGATGCATGACTTATTTTGACTAGTTTGTGGAGGCAGGAGATACAGAGAGGTAGACTTGGCACTTCAAATGACCTTTCATGTTTCCACTGATTCCTCTGAATCTTTAACACTGTGATAGATAACATGTCCTATTTGTTCAAATGATCCCAAGCAATAGGAGAAAGAGTCACCTTACAGCCAGCCCGCATCCTTATGTCTGCGAAATTAATACTTCCTGTTAGATGTCCCTGAGGCTTCAATAATGAGTCTTACCCAGCAGTAGTTGAGGAGCACACGTCTGAGACTAAAATTAGCATAAGGAGTAGCAGCATCACTGAAGTCTCAGACTCCCGTTTCATGGAAGGGCCATTTTTGCAAGCAAGCTGAAGCTGTGAAATGAGGAGTTCTCTGTGCATGGGGCTGCTCCGCTATTGGGAAGTTGCTCACAGTCTTTTCAGCAGTAATCACACTTTCATTCATGGTGACTATGCTGTCAGGAATTTGGAGGAAGGTTTGTGGTTCATTGCAGTTGTGTTTCAACAGTCAGGGAGGGTGAACGTGGGGCTGTGTGCATGAGTGTATAGAAAAGGAATTAGAAAGAATAGAGGCCATGGGGAAGTTTGAATGCCTCATTAAAGTGTTGGCCTTGCATTCAAACCATGGCACTTGGCACTCAACCTGGTATTGCTCCCACTGACCTCTTAGTCCTCCTCATTCCTGGGGATCCAACTCAAGTTATTACGGGTATGGATCTGAGTTCGGAGGCCACCTGCTGGAGTCTCTAGGTTCTTGAGTCTCAGGACAAAGAATTGTGTCAAGGACACAGGGTGAAGTAACAAAGATAGAGGTAGTTTAAGAGCTAGAAAGACATTCTTGGAAATGAGAGTGGGCTAGCCGGCTGAAGAAATGCATACTCTCAAAACCTCTAGCCACAAGTTTCATGAACCTTTATGGGTCTTTTGTATAGCACCTGCCTCTCTTGCTTGTACATCTTATGAGTACTCTGTTGTATGTAGCCTTTCCAGTGCCTCACTGCTAACTGGCTTCTTTTATACTCATCTTGACATAGCTTTCTCCAGTTCCCTACTGTGCAATATTTATCTTCTCTATCTGTGTCCTTCCTAGCCTGTGAGGACCAATCCAGCTCTAAATTCTTTAAGCTGGGTATAAGGTATATAACATCTTAACATTCTCCTTGGCTTTTCTTTCCACATGCTCACATAGTACTGAACTTGCTGCTCTCACCAAGGCCCTGTTTTTATTCTTTCTTTTTTTTTGTTTTTGTTTTTTGTTTTTCGAGACAGGGTTTCTCTGTGTAGCTTTGCGCCTTTCCTGGAACTCACTCTGTAGACCAGGCTGGCCTTGAACTCAGAGAGATCTGCCTGGCTCTGCCTCCCGAGTGCTGGGATTAAAGGTGTGTGCCCTGCTAAGACCCTGTTTTTAAAGCTGAGAGCCAGGTGAAGGCTAAGAGCATGGTCCTGCCCCTCCTCCCCCGTCTACCCTCTCTCTGGCAGGAAATACTTCTCAAACAAGAATGGATTTTACTTGCTCTTCTGCTGTAAACCCTGCAAACCTTAATGTACACAATCTCATAGCACTCTCGGGCCTGTGCTTTCATTCATTCAATCATCATCTGGTAGTTGAGTCTTATTGAGTCAACAAAGCCCCATGTGACAAGGTTGCTGCCCATTCTTTGACATTTCCCGGTACCACTCCTTTGCTTGCTGACACCTTCTAGCATGCTGGTCTTTTCTCAGTTTTTTTGAATCCTTAAGATCACTTTCCCATAAGGACTTCTGCAGCCTCGTGGGTTATAATTTCTCCCCAGTTTAAGTCTCCTTCAACAATACTGTCCCGAGTGTTCATTCTGAGGTACCACGCTGCTTTTTGCCTCAACAACTTCCAGTCTACCTGTCAATACTTCTCTTACCCTCCCTTTCTTCCTATCTCCTTCTCTTTTTCCCTCTCCCTTTCCTCCTTTTTATATATTGCTTAATTACTGATCTCTCTCTCTCTCTCTCTCTCTCTCTCTCTCTCTCTCTCTCTCTCTCTCTATCTATCTATCTTGCGCGCGCGCGCTAAAAAACAATATGAGGACAGTGTGGTAGTTCATGCTGCTGTGTGGAGGACTGAGACAACATGTATAATCATGTAGCCTAATTAGTAACCAAAGGTACAGAAGGTAATGAAATGAGTGTGAACTATAGATTTAAGCTGCCTGAAGACCCAGGACAACTCTGTCCTCCCATTGGTGCTTTTTACTTTTTGGTAAGCTGTTACAATTGAAATATGCACACTACCACACATACATCATCCACACACATCCCAAGCATGCACACACCATTCACACCCCATGCTTGTGCAGTACTTAGAGTGTTTTGCAACAAATATTATCTTAACACATTTGAGGGCAGTGACCTGTGGGTCTATTGAACTTGAATTACCACAGCAGCGGTTTTCTTTTCAAGCCCAGATCATGCTCAAGTCAATACCCATGGTCTGGATGCTGTGTCACTAAGTAAATTGCTTATGGCTGTGTCACATTAGGCCCAGTATACAACGGATACTTCATTAGACTTACTAAGAACACTCAGCTCTCTGGCTCCAGCCACTCTTGATGTCTACCTAGAACTCTGTCTAAAGCTAGTAGTAGAAAAAGGAGCAGTGTGTAATTCAACTTAACTGAGAAATTATTAGAACTTCTCCAGTAGAGAAATTAAGTGAGAGAACCCACAGCTGACCTCCCTGGGGCTGTTTAGGGGCCAAGGGGCCAGGGAGTGCTTCACACAGGATAAACATATGTAAAGTTGCCCAACTTCCAGGAGGATCTAATTAGCAAACACTTTCAAAGGGATCAAGCTGACTTCTGAGACAAAGTCTGCCATACACAGCCAAGGTAGGCAAGTAAATATTTAAAGGGCATGTCTGCGTGGGTGGAGGGAAGAAAGAGAGAAGACCAGGAAGAGATAGGTGCTAACTCTGAAGCCTTGTTGTGTAATTGCCCTTGACCTCGTCCTTTTCGCTGCTCAAACAAGCTGTTGTGGAACATCAGGCACTCGACCGGCCTGTCTCCACAGAGAAACATGATATAGACTCACTTTACCTTACTGCTCTGGTTAGCACCACAATTGTTTAGGATATTAGGCTTCTGCAAGATCTGCTTAAGGGCCTGGAATGGGACACTGTTAATTGGCAAACTCTTGTTAATATGCAAGCAGCTATTAAAGCTGGTCTTTACCCCAGCAATGATGTCATCTCTGGACTGACTCCCTGGAGGTGGCGTTTCAGGCCACACCAGTGCTTGTCAGCTGCACCTCTACAGAAGGTCAGTCTCATCTAAGGGCCCTTTCAGATTCTTCATGCATTTTCAGTGGCTTGTGGCCAATTATCACACAGCTCCTGCGCCACACTGTGCTGGAACAGCAATTAACAGGACCTCCTGGGTCTCAAAAAGGCTTTGAAAGAATCAAAGTGTATGTGGACAAATGACCTATAATCAAATGTACCTCCACTGTTGGTCCTCTGGCTGACCTGGAGCACAAAGACTTTTAGTACTGGACTTAAAAAAATAGGACTCATACTTGGATTTGAAGTTCAGTTACCAGAGGAAATTCTAATAGGAGAGCAATGAACCTTTTTTTAAAAATTATATTTATGCTTGTTTGTTTGTTTTGTTTTTTAAAGGATAAGTGCTGCATGTGCTTGTGCATTGTGTGTGTGTGTGTGTGTGTGTGTGTGTGTGTGTGTGTGTGTGTAAACCAGTGGACAACTTGCAGGGGTCAGTTCTCTCTTTGTACCATATGGGTCCTGGAGATTGATCTCACATCTTAAAGTCTGGCAACGAACACCTTTACCCACTGAGCCACTTTTGCCAGCCTATTAGCGATCTTCTTAGTATGTCTTACTTCATATGACAAAGGAGAGATGTGAAATAACAAGAGGGTAAGAATCCTATGTTCCAAGCGCCCAGTGTATTCCAGGCATAATGCTGACTCCATCATCTACTCATTATCTCATTTACCTTCACAGCAAGCCAGCAAACCAGACATTATAACAATTCACATATCAAGCCAAGGCTTTAGGACATCTGCTACACTGTACACAATCCAGTCCTGTTTTCCCTCTGGATGGTTCTAGAATGCAACTTCTCTCAATAAAATGGGAAAGATTGTAATTGGATGTTTTCTGTCCTGACCACCTGTTCCCAAATACTCTGCAGCCACTTCCCAAATTACCACATAAAGGCTTATATTAATTATAAATGCTAGGCTGATAGCTCAGGCTTATTGCTAACTAACTCTAACACTTAAATTAACCCATAACTTTTATCTGTGTTTAGCCATGTGGCTTGGTACCTTTTCTCAGTATGGCATTCTCATCTTGCTTCTTTGTGTTTGCCGGCTACCCTCTGACTCTGCCCTTCCTCTGCCCAGAATTCTCCTAGTCTGCCTCTGGCACTCAATCTCTTCCTGCCCACCTCTCAACCAATCAGCTTTTTATTAGCAAATGAGAGTAATACATATTCATAGTGTTGAAAAGGATTGTTCCACAGCACAAGATACCATCCAGTTAGCACTAGATAGGTGGGAGTATACTAATTAAGGAGTGAGCCACTAACATTGCAGGGTCTATCTGTCCTGGAAAAATGTGATTTTTATTTGGGGATAGAATGACTTTGCTTTTTATCTCCTGGTTACTTCTATGCTGCTCTTGCGTGTTATCCTAATTTAATATTTAATGCTTCTACCTGAACGACGGTTATAGTGGGATGTAACCAAATGCTGTGTCTGGAAAGTCCAGCACCTTTCTCAGGTGCTCACTTCCAAGAAGAAGCTTGTTTTGGAGTGGGCAGCCTCTAGGATGTTCTCACCTTGCCACTGGAACTCAGTGAGCCTGAACGAATCATAATAAAGAAGCATTATTGGTTACAGTTCCCCACCATCTGGTAGACACAGAAAGGAATGTCACCAGCCTCTCTGACCCATCTTCATGGGAGAGCTGATGCCTACAGCTGAGTTTTACAAAGGAGGCTGTGGCTCAGAGCCTTTCTATGACACTCTGATTTATAAAACTGTGATGAAAGCCCAGTCATCTCTTGGAAAATGCTGGGTCAGAAAGGATGCAAAAAGTATAAGGAATAGCAATGATAGATTCCAACCTTCTGGTCCTTCCAGGGAAGGGAGTTATGCATTTTTAGCTGATGCTGAAGCTCTGGGTTTTATTTCTAACTGTATAATCTCATGTGCTGGGAATGGCCATGACTCTGTGTAATCCTGAGGCATACTAACTTGGGTGAGGGCTTCCTAACATCTTCTAAAATTTGAGGACTGGTAATACATAGAAGAGAAATGGAAAGGATGGGTGTGTATAGACAGAGCAGTCTTGTTAAAAACATCAGTTTCATATTTGCAGTCTCTATATTAGCAAATAAGACCAAACAAAATTTACAGATCCTCAGCATATAACATATATTTCCATATATAGCAAATTCTAAGTGAGCAGGTGGGTATCTATTCCTATGGAGAGAAAATTTTATTATCTGCCTAGCTATGGACTCTTGCCATGCATAGCCTCAGCACATATTTCCTGAGATTTCCTAGGACCACATCTGCTTTTCCATCTTTTCTTCTTCTTCTCTGTGAGTCCTCTCAAAACAATGAAATGATAGGAAATAGAAAGGTTTTGTAATCGGTTTTCCAGGAGCCAAGCTTGAGCTTCAGATATTTTCCATATGTGCTAACTGGGTTTAATAATTTAAATCTGAATTTCTTTAAACTGAGTTCCCATTACTCTTTTAGAGAAAAGGCTGAATGAGTGCCATCAGAGCTTCACCTGTGTTGGGTTTTTATGCTGTGTGTCTCCATTTATAAAGTCTGCTTCCCACTTTCCCCAACACTAGGTATTCAGAGTGCCAAAGGTACATATACAAGCAATTTCAGCACCATGGATGAAATCATAGGTCCTTGAATTAGATATGAATTAATATTTCTGGAAACAATAATATAATTATAATCTTTTTTACTTTTCTGATGTCCTTTTCATTGCTTTCTAAGAACTCCATAACTTTTCTACATCTTCTGATGTTGCCCAAATTGCTATTACAACAGGCTAGTCATTGATGTCCCTGAAAGCTTTCTCTTTCTAGGCCAGCTCATCTTACACACAACATGGATTCAGTCCCTTAGCAAATACATATCAAATAGTCATTAGGTCCTAAGAAACATCTTCCTAGGGAGTTCAAATACCTGCCCCCGCTTTGAATTCTATCACTTTTAGTATCAATATCTAGTTCAAAATTATATACCTGTTTCAACTTGCTTTTTAAAGCCTCTCATAACATGATCCCCACTCTAGCTAGACCAGTTTCTTCACTGTCTCTGTCTTTGTGGTACTATTCCTCTTTCAGCTATGCCCACCCATCTCTATCTCACTTGTTCTAAGCAAATAACAAACAGAAGGCTCAGGTATTAATTCTCTCCTGAAACTACCTTACCAGGACCCTTGCCACTTAGTACCTTTCAAATTGCAAATTAATTTTTCAAGTGCATGTATTGCCCAACAAATACTTAGGAATTTTGTGAGTTATATAACATAATGTGAAAGTTGGAAATAACACACACATGACGGGGAATATTTTGGGAAGATGCTACAGATGCCAATTTTGGTCTCGTTCTTATTAATAGTGTCCTTTCCAACTTGGAAGAAGGATCCCTCCTTCTTCAGCCCTTGCAATGGAGCTGCAGTAAGTTAGATCAGTCTTGGAAACATCATGCCAGGTGCCAAAGAGTTGTGGCTTTGCCCAGAAAACTGGACCATGGTTTTTAATTCTAAGAATGGAGTGTGTAACATAGAATCTTGCCTTTCTATGCTTCAAATCTCTCATTTAAAAAATGGAAATAATACAATTCATAGAGAGAATCATTTGTCTCATTTAATACACAGTAGGTGCTTATGAAACTGTACCTATTATTAAAATTGACTATGGTTGTTTCAGTTGCTATGTAGTAGCAACAATAGCCTTTGGACCATTGGTTAACAAGGAAGTATCTCAGCCTACTGTACAGTTTATCTGGGGAGCTGTCTGGCATGAAATTGTCTTCCTCGTTGGAAGGAGAGGGTTTTTTTTTTCAGTAGTATAGATGGAATCCAGGGCCTTGTATATGCAAGGCAAGTGCTCTACTATGGAGTTACACATTCAGCCCAAGTTTTACCTTTTATTTTGAAATGATGTCCTAAAAGTCACCAGGATGTCCTTGTAATTTGTATCCCAAGCCAGCCTTGGAATTTTTGAAAAAAAAATCATTTCTAAATCATGTTTATGTGTCTATCTGTGAAGGGGTATGTATACAGGAGTGCTCTGGAGGCAAGAACACAGCATTGGATCTTCTGGAGCTGAAATTGTAGGTGGTTGTTAGCTGCCTAACATGGGTACAGGGAACCAAACTCAGGTCTTCCACAAGAGCATCAAGAGCTCTTAATTACTGAGCCATCTCTTTTAGCCCCTGGCCTTGAATTTTTGATCCTCTGTCTTAGCCTTCCAAGTAGCTATGACTATAGGCAGGGACTAGCAAGTCTTGAAAACAAATACCTCTACTCATCACAGGTATCAGCAACTAGCTTCATGGAGTATGACAGACTTGGCAACCAAATGCTCAAGATGTGACCCACTGCAGCCTGCCAACTTATTTCTAGGACTTGTAAATATGTGATATTCTGACTAAGTGATTCTTGTTCTGGGTTTTATTTATTTTTTTAATTGACTTGAAATCTTGTATACCATAGTCAAATACTCTACTGCTGAGTTACACCATTAGTCTTTTAAAGTTTTTATTTTGAGACAGTGTCTTGTCAAGTTTCTCAAACTAGCTCCCAAATCACTGTATAACCCAACAATCCCTTTAACTTCTGATCCTTCCCCCTCAGTTTTTCAAGTACCTGGGATTATAGGCGTGTACTACCATTCTTCCCACCTTGTGATTCTGAAATGTCAGTGCCTCAAAATTAAATGGTCAGTCAGAACCATTCACAACTAAATGTTCTAAACTTGTGTTATAAGCATTCTACTGCCACAGGCCTCATAAACTTTCAGACTCAACCATCTGTTTTATAAAAATGTTTATAAAAAATGCACTTGAAACAAGAGCTCAGCATTGACAATCCAGGGTGTCTCAGAAAACTTTCTCAACAGCAAGGAAGTCAAGGTTCAAGGATTCATCTTTGACACCATCCTCATGAATGGCCACAAGATTAGGTGGGGGGCTTTGCTGCTATTGTCATGTTCCCAGTGTTTATTTTCATGAAATCCTGAAGCCAGAAAGAAGACTCAGATGCCCTGTAGATGAAGCATTTGCTTTTAAGTCACTTGCAGTTTGTTTTTACAGGGTGGCATTTTCACAGGATGGCTCATGATCTTGTTCCCATTTTCTACTCCTATCTTAGAAGGGTGGCTCATCCAAGGAAGCTCTACTTTTCTTTCAATCCATGAACCCATTTTCAGGGAACACGGATTCTTGTCTAATCTCTTCCGTTCAATCATTGCGTAAGCCAGCCATCCCTTTGTCCCTTAGTCATCTCACCCACAAATGAGGATAGTTATCAGGAGAGCATTATTTCAAGTAATAAATAAAATGATTACATGCTGAGGCAATAAGCAAGGTTCTACCATGCATACATTTACACAATCACAATGATAAGCAAAACAATGGTAAGAATATTTGGAAGGACTGAGTAATGCCTTTGTGGTTTGGTTATGCACCACTGGGAAGACTTGGCCCCTGAATAGCATTGAGGGGCCATGGGCTGCAGCAAAGTACTGTTGTCTGTTTTTCTTACTCAGGTAGTGACCTCTTGTGGGGGAAAGAAAGAGGCTTCAACACTAGCACACACAACATCTATACTAAGGCAACCAACAGTGAGCTAGATAGTCCTCAGAGAAACAAAGTCATGTGTGGATCTCTACTTTGGGCAAATAGATAAGAAACAAAAATGAATGGATTAAAACTAAAACTTTGCCCACTAACTCTGTTGGCTAACCCTGATAAAGCTAGTAAAATCCCTTGTGCTTGACCATGCTCAAGAGGTAAGGCTACTGTCCATACAAAACCAGCTGTATCTAAGAACTTAAAACTAGCCTTCGGAAAGAATGTTTCAAAACAAGTCCAGATGGAAAATACACTTTTGTGCATTCATAACTGGAGAGGAAAGGATACAGATGTTTTGTAGTGGTTGTTGTTATACAATGCTGAGGACATCAGCCATGGCTTCCACATGAACTTGTGGGTTATGAGGCACAAGGTTGTGGACATCATATTATCTCCTCCTTGTTTAATGAGATTGGAAGAGATAGACTCAGAATAGGACTGCCCCAGGCCATCTCTGAAATCCAGGCAAAGGGCTCCAATTAGACTGGGTCTTCTGACCACCTTTTCCCTTGCTATCAGTCATCCTCTTATGCCATCAGCCTCCTCCTGCATACTGGTTAGACTGGTAACATTCGCGTAGAATGGTAACTATAATTTGTTAAGCAATAATCGCATGGCATTTTCATTAATCTTCCCATTTATTCATTCATCCATTTAAGAACTACTTACCAAGTCATGGCGTAGTGCGAGATGTGAGGGCTGCCATAGTATGCAAGCATGGATGACTCAAGTGTTAGTTGGACTTGCTATCACTGTGATGGATACCAGCCAGAAACACATAAAAGAGGACAGATTTACTTTTGGCTCACAGTCTCAGAGGTTTCAGTTCATTGTGGGAGGGAGAAAAGTGTAGTAGAGTAGCTCACATAACAGTGGAGGGGGGGTGGAGGAGGGAGAATTTGTGCTACTAAGCTCTCTTTTTAATCCATCACTACCCTTTTATTCCATCTTGATTCCCCAATGTGTAGAATGGTGCTGTCCATATTAAGGCTAGATTAATCATCTTTGAAAACACCTAGGCACATCCAGATGTATGCTTTCCTCATCTCTCAGGCATTTATCAATACAGTCAAGATTATTACACCTTGTTCATATTTCATCAACAAGGATAATGAGGGTGGAGATGTAGGTCAGTTGGTAGAGTGCTGCCTAGCATGCAGGAATTCTTTGGGTCTATTCACCCAGTACCATCTGAACCTAGAAATAATGGTACATGCCTGCAATCCTAGAACTTTGGAGGTGGAGGCAGCACTAACAGAAGTTCAAAGTCATCCTCAGCTACACTGATTTTGAGGCCAGCCTCACCCACACGAGTCCTTACCAAAACAAACAACAATATTAAATTCTTAAACTAGACATTGTGTGACCTCAGAAGGCAGAGAATTCGATAATGTAAAGTGTAATGATAAGGAGGTGGGCTTAGTCCACAGATGGCATCCCCAGAGACTCTTTTTTTGTCTGTTGCTAGGCCCTAAAACCTCACAGTGATCCTTCCATTGTTACTTTTCTTATAACCTACAGTTTCCCCATCAGTAAATCTTATTACCCATTTAAAAAATGTTCAGAATCCACCTGCTTCTGATGTTATTCCATTTTTCCCCAAACATGCCAGTCTTTCACCTGTATTACTAGAATATGGTTTCTTGACCCCTCATAGACATATATATTTGTACAAGAATATTAAAAAGCAAAATCTTTTTAAGTCTTGAGCTATGGAACTTCACAGAGGCTTTCATGTGTTAAATATGTTAATCATCTTAGTGACTCTATGGGAATGGGTACAATATACCAAATCTTACTGACTTTTTCTATAGTGCATCTTATGCCATAGCTTTTCTATTGAATGTGCTGTGGAAAACCAAGAAAGCATCTATAGAAATGACCAAATCACATTTTCCTTCTTTGCATAGTTTTCTCATTTGAGAAATATAAATAGTATAGATAGCCTTCTTTTTATGGCTACTGGGAGAATGATAAGAGATACAATATAAAAGATGAAAAAGAACATTCCATTTCTTCAGCTTAATCCAACCAATAGTGTTACTCTGCTGGGATAGACACCGTTGATAAAATCATTGATATTTCTGGTTATGCCACCTATGCTATTAATCTATGAACAACAAAAATTATGGTTTATTTATTTGAGCAACTGGAAGTAAAAACCAGGGAGCTTCTGGCTATAGTTCAAAACTCAAACAAAACAGTCATTTGGAGCTAAGACTGTAGAGAATGCTAATTAGTGGCATGCATAGAGCATGGAAAAGACAAGAGGAGCCAGCTACATGGACAACACACACACACACACACACACACACACACACACACACACACACACACACACACACACACGGCTGGAGAGGTAAGAGAATCTGAAAATGAAATACAAGGAGAAGGCTGTAAAACCACAATGCCGCTGATAAAGAATTTATTAGCCCCTAGGCAGATAATGTTGACACAGTATCCTGCACTGAATCACTGAATGACACCATGCGTGGTGATGGGGAGTAGGTCAGTGGTATGGTGTGAAGCTGGAAGCTGACAAAGTTCTGAGACTCGTTGTAAACTGCCATTCAGAGAACTTCTTTCATACCAGGTCAGCAAGATGCAGCTCTGCTGATACAAAGATTTCCTTCTCCAACCCAAATGCTGCTGCCTTTCCTTTTTTTTTTTTCCTCTAGGGCTTTTTGATGGAACTGATTCAGTTATCTTGAGCTCAGGAGTCTGAAGCCTTGGATTAACACACATTTAACAAATATGTCTAAATGTATTGGTGGGCTAAGCTTCCAATGGGGATGATGAAGATGGTGTTGGTAATGATGAGCATAATGATAATGATAATGTTAAAAGTATAGCTTCCATATGGCAGCTTACAGATCAGTTTACTATAGAGGCCCTTCAAAATATGGCTTGAGATTGGTATTAAAAATCTCAACTAAATGCCAACAATTTATTGGCCATCACATGGTATGGGAGACAGAGCTGGGACAAGGGCCCAGCTCTCTATTCCTTTATCCTAGAATCTTTGTTTTATATAATGCAATTTCTCTGTTCATAATCCAAAGGAGAGACAATAGTACTTTTAGGTATCTAGATCTGGAAAAGTCTCATTTGCTCTTCTTCTAGGAGAAACAAGTGTCATTGGATGGAAAATCGTGTTTCTGGTGGCAGGGCGGGGGGGGGGGGGGGCGGGCAGGCATATGTGGGTAAAGATCAGAAGTGTAAGAAAAGCTAATCTGTCATTGCATCTCTAAATAAGTCCTCAGAGACTTCACATGGAGAGGTTAAACACACCCAGCACAAGATACCCAGTTTCCCTTCTCTTATCTGGCACTTACCATAACTGTATGGCTTGAGTCTGTGACTCAACTTCCCATCTGTAAAGGGCAGTTATCAACTCTTATGGCCTGGGTACTGAGAAGTTATATAATTACGCGTAGGGTGCTTAGAACTGTGCTAGTACATGGCTTCAGTGTCTGGGACACTTCACTCAGATTTTAAGATTTGCATTTCTCTTATACCCATTATTCTCAATTTCCTAGAACTTATTGTTTTCAGTGGTAATTATCTGTCACTAAGAGAATGACAAGTCTAGAAGGGCAGGGAGCAGAGTTTCTTCATTCCTGTAGCTCTAGTACCTAATACACAGAAAGCTCAAATGAACAGCTGTCGATTGAACAAGGAAATGAATAAATACATGAATATCTTGTATAGTGCCAAGCTTCAAAGAATTAGATAAGCCACCATTTATTTGCTGACCACAAGAGTCATAATTCTTTTTGACATAGTAAAAGAACAAATGTGTGGGTGCCTCTTAAAGTTTTGTTCTTTCTGCACTTTTACATCAACAATGGCATCTTTATTTTTTTTTTTTTTTTTTTTTTTTTTTTTTTTTTTTCAATCTTAAAATTTATTTATTTTTTTTTCCCCTTTTCTATTTTAATAAAAAGGAAAAAAAAAGAAAAAGGTTATAACTAACAAAAGAAAAATTATATACAAAAGTACAATGACTATATACAATATATACAAGTAATAAATGTCTAAACAATGTCTAGTCCATTTGTATTTGACAAATTCAGAGAAAATAATTTCATTATCTATCCTATTTTGTTAAGTCCAAAATGTATCTAATTCACTTTCTATCCTAATTAATCTTCAACTATAACTAACTAACCTTCAACTATAACTAACTAATCTTCAACTCCCTCAGAGACCCAAGAAGGAAATAATAGGATTTTAAATTCTGGAAATTGTTGTTGATTTTTTAATTCAGCTGTCCATTCTTGGCTGTGTATATATGGCTTCATCTTAACATCCCGTTCTTCTCCACATCCCTCTGTCAAATGAACAATGGCATCTTTAAGTGCTGAAATAGAGCTAGTGCTCCCTGGACAAATACTTGGCAATCAGGCATTTGTGTCCCCTGGAATGTTCCCTCTATCGGTGGGGAATACAACAGCTTTGTCTCTACAGGAAAAAGAGACTCTACTTTAACCTCTGTTATATGTTCAGCTAAGAGCCACATCCACTGTTTGATGAGTATTCCATCAACACTTGTTGAGTGAATACATAATTAGCTATTAGAAATTCTTTCATTTTTGTTATTAGCGTAGCAGCAGTCATACTTATTTTATGTTATTGTTATAGAAAGGTTAAAGAAGTTTTACATATGAGAAAAGTCTAAATCTAGGGCACCCTTTGCACTTACTCCTACAGCTGAAGTGTCCCAGGTAAGGACTCAGTAGAATTAAAAGGTTTCTGTTTGCACAACACTATTTACCAAGGTTACTAAGCAAACAGGAGAAATGGAACAAAATGATAAAAAAAACAACCTGCGGTTCTTTCCTGTGGGATTTTCTGAGTTCTATCAAGACAAAATCAGTAACTGGTGAAACTGACTTTTTGGAGGAGGAGGGAGACATACAATAACGTTATCATGAAATTCCTATCCCATGAACTTAGTGATTTCAGCTGTCTGTAGCTTTTGCCAAATAGGATTCTTTTGGAATGGTGTGCAGTTAGAGACACAGGCCAATGGTACTCTCTGGAAGTGAGGGTGGGCTGATGCTGGGAGTGTGGCCTGAATGGTTTGACCTGTCCTTTCTCAGAAATGAGGGCTCATTATGCAAGAGAATCCAGTAGCAGTACAGTCAAAGGACAAGTAGCATTGGCTGGTGTCAGGTTATCAGCGGTGGCACCTTTGTGGCTGGGATCAGAAAAGGACACAAATATTTAAGTAGCTGCTCAGGTTCTCACAACTAAGAGAAACATTGCTCACTAAGCAGGCTGACAGCTCATTTGCTTTGAAGTGAACATGATTGTGCCCCTCTGACTAGATGAGAAAGCTGTCATGGAAATGACATTGAAATCGTTTAGGGTACTCAACCAGGAACTGGCAGTGCCTAGTTCCAAATTTTGAGCTTTAAACACCATATCCCAAGTTCTTTCCTTATAGCAACGATCAAAGTCATCTCAGAGACTAGGAATATCCAACTCATTGTCATTGTCAAATTTATTAATTTGGTTAGACTCTCTGTTTAGTCTCTGAGACTCAGAGAGCTTCCTGTTGTCTTGCAGGAGAGATTATCCTCATAGAACAGGACCCTATGGGTTTTGACAACTCACAAACATGCAACACTTAGTAAGCATTGGGGACAATGCTGAAATCCACATAGACTGGAACTTCTCTGTCCCTTACAGAATTATTATCTTTGGGCTTACATCATTAAAACTTGCATTTAATAATGATGACTGAATCTTAGACTGACATTCCCATGATTGTACAGGTACAAAGTGGATGAACTTTCCACGAACTTGAGGCTATTTGGCTCTTCAGTTCTGGCCATGCAGGTGCTTGCCCAGTGGTAAGAGATGACACCAGTGGTTTCAATGTGGTCCTAGAACTAGAAGTTCTGATGCCCAGCATCAACTTGCTAGAAATGTAAATTCTTGGTTCCACCCAAGACCTACTGAATCAGAAACTGGGGGGCGGGGCCATCAATCTGGGTTTCAATAGGTTTTCAATGTGACTGATGCACACTAAAGTTTAAGAATTGACAGTCTATGCTAATCTGCCGTACTCTGGGTGTGTGTGGGGGGTGGGGGGGTGGGGAAGATTGACATAGATCTGAGGGACTCAGGTGAGCATGGTGTCTTGGGGAGATGTTTTCCAAGAATAGCATTGTTTTAAGCTTGTGAACCACACCTGAGGGAAGAGGAGCAAGCATCTTCCCAGAAAGGTTGCGATGGGAGGGGGACTAGAAAGGGGTTACAGTACAGTCACCTATGAGAACATAGTGTGTTAGTAGGACAGACGTTGTTTATCCAAGAAAACTTACTGAGGTCAAGTGACTCGGCCAATCTAACGTAACTAGTAACCAGTATTGGGCTCCATTCCTGTGCCCGAGTTCCTATGGAATGTGTTAATCTAGAGTGAGTCAAATAGACTTCAGAGATCTCTGAATCATGAGAAAAACTCGGCAGAAACCCACAACTTCTGATAAGATGATGCAGAATCAGAGGGGTCAGAAAGGGACAGTGAGTTGGTTGTTCTGTGGGGGTTGGGTATAGGGAAGGTAAGAGAAACCTTAGAGAGAGGTAGAAAGGAGCTAGGGAAGTCTTCAGCTGCTATTCTAGAAGACACTGCTCTCTCATTTTAAAACCATCAATGTTACCGATTATTGTCCTATACATGCTCTAGTATGAAGCAAACTATAAAATATAGTAGAGGTGATCTGAGCTTGACCTCAAGAAGATGATTTCACTTATCTCAGATTGGCTGCCGCATAGATCCCCTCTAGCTTCTACAGTTTTTCTTCCCCTTTTCTGTGAGATTCTCCAAGCTCTGCCTAATGTTTGGCTGTGGGTTTCTGCATCTGCTCCTATCAGTTGCTGGATGAAGCCTCTCTGATGATAATTTTGCTAGGCTCAGGTCTACGAGTAGGTACCATATTTTATTGAAGGCCTGAAATACAGCAAGTGTTGAGTGACACTTTCTGAATGTTGTTTCATTCAAGAGGTACAATGACATCTGTAGAATGTATATAATTATTCCTATTCTGTAAATTAGGAAAATGCAGTCATTGATATTTGAGTTAGGATTTAAAACTAGTTTCTGAGTTCATCTTTCTCTTGGATGATGTCTTACATGGTAGCATTGTACTAAAAATAGATACATTGATGTGGAAAACCTTGGGAAGGCAACTGGAAGAAGGCCTGCAGAGGCAGAGCCACAGTTTCCAGTAACTGGAAAGCTACACTTCTACTCACCTTGGAGTGTGACTCTGCTCTACTGACTGACTATCTCTTTGGATTGTATCCCTTTATGTTGGCCTCGGAGATGAGCAATAACTCTAGTGATGGAGTGGGACAGGCAGGAAGGAGGGAAAGAACTGATTGGATAATATCAAGACATCACTAGAATGTAATGAAGCAGAGTACAATTTCTTTATTAATGATTTTTCTTCTCTCTTAGGCAATGTCAATTAGAAGGAACATGTGATAGAGTACTGCAGGCCATGAATGCTTGTATATAGGTAAAGTTCCTCTTTTTAGGCGATACAAGACACTAGTCAATGGAATGGTGCAACTCACATTCAGGGTGGGTTGTCACATCTCAATTAACCTAAAGTATATAATCCCTTAGAGACATAACCAGAAGCTAACCTAACATAACCAGAGGCTAACCTAGATAATCCTTCACAGGCATGCTCAGAGTCTTTTCTTCTAGGTGAGTCCAGATCCTGCCATATTAACAAATCCATTTCAATAATCACTGCTGCATGTCACCATACCTGGGTCAAGCTAGTTTTTATGAGAGATACACTTTTTTTTATAGCTCTTATCATTTGTATTTTTACTTATGCTTTAGACTTGTATACAATATATTTAGATCATATTCTTTGCTCTCTCCCAACTGCTCTCAGGTCATGCTCTACTTCCTAACTCATCCAATTTCATACTAATTCTCTCTCTAAAAAATGGAGTCTGATTTGTTTTGACCAACTGCTCAGTATGGAGCTTGTTCTGAAGTGTGGTTGACATACTTGTAAACTCCATTGAAGAAAACTGGTATTTCCTTTCCCTGTGGGTTCCAGGACCATAGAATTAGATCATCTTGAAAGAGAGAACTTCTGCATTTTCCAGACACAACAGGGCAGCTGCACATATGAATACACAGAATATAAAGCATGAACATAACTTGCACAAGCTTAAGGCAGACAAAATTCAGCATAGAGATGGCAAGTGGTCTATCATGCTCAGCTGTTTTCAACTGTAATTCCTGGGAATGGAACTCAGATACTCATGCTTTCAAGGCAAGCACTTCATTGACTAATCTATCTCTTTAGCCAATTTCAATCTAACCCCCATTGTGAGGACAAGGTGAGAATTTCTATGCTCATATTGTCAATTTCCACAACAAGGAGAAATCTTAGTAGAAAATGTGTGATCTGGGTTGAATCTGATCTTCATCACTTATTAATATGACACATTGGACAAGTTGCCTAATGTCTCTAAGCCTTAATTTCTTCATCTGCAAAGTTGGGTAATGATCGAGGGCGGTATCTGGCACATAGTGAAGGCTAAGTAAAATAACTGTAACAGTCTCAGATGCAATACTTAGCCAGTCACTGAAATAGGCATTTTGCAAAGACAGCTGTAGTTAGCTGTGAAAGGCAGAGCATGTTCAATGTCAGTCCATCTGACAACAGTCAGTTTGTATTTGCAAGGAGCCTTCTTGACTCTTTGTATAGTCCTTATCCCTTGAATTACATTGAATGCTTGATGAAACCACATGTTTTTAAAATGTCATTTACTACCAACTAAAGGTGGCTTGAAAACTCTCACAAAATAGATGTTTCTTCATTCTTACAGATGTAAGTTTCTTTGGGCTGAACTGACTGATCAGGTCATGCCTGGATTGATTCTGTCTTGGATGTGAAACACAGTATTGTGTAAGAGAGAGTGTGGCAAACTTCTAAGCCCAGGAGTAGGGTCCTGCTAGTATTTACCATTTCTGTTTGCTACAACTTGGCTCTTCAAAGGAAGTTAACTCATCATTGTGGACTTCAGCTCTGATCTCTACAATGAGTTAGTATCCACTTGTGGAGTAAAGGATGAAATGAGTTTGTTTGCAATCAATGATTACAGTTTCTCTGGTGCATAAGTTGAAATTTTTTCAAAAGCAAGATATTCTGTATGTTAGGAGGAGGATGCTTTGGCTTCTCTGACCAGTTCTTTGCAACTCTTGTGAATAAACTTCACACTAAATGTAAGAGGACATCCCCAAAAGGTCTCCCTTCTGACCACTTGAAAATCTGAATAGAAGGTACAAGTTTAGGTTCTCTGAGAAGTACCCAAGAGAAGATTTGTTTGAGGAAACACCTGTGAAGGAAAACAGGGAGGAAGTAAGAGAAGGCAGGGAGAGGCTTCAGACCCCCGTGCAGGTCTCACATCTGTGAAAGGAGAGGAGGAAGAAAGGAAATTATGTAGAAAGAGAGTCAGATTATCATCTAGTACTTAACTGAAAATTAGGGATTCCTTGGGTCAGAATTACCCATCAAAGCAACTCCACACTGCAGAGACAAGCCTGAGCTACAACCCCCACAACTCCAGCTTATTAACTCAGACCAATGGATACAACAGGGCCCCAAGAGCTGAGACATGCAGTCAATTACCTCCATAGCAGATCTGAGCAGAGCATTTTCATGGTGATTCTCTAAATTGGAAGAGATTTACTGCTGAACACAGAAATCCTAATAATTTGGTTAGGGTGATGGTGGTGGTGGTGCTGGGGAGCAAACCGAACAGCCCAGACCATTTGTGATAGTGTGTGTGTGTGTGTGTGTGTGTGTGTGTGTGTGTGTGTGTGTGTGTGTGTGTGTGTGTTTAATAATCAATTTAATTTTACATATCAGCCACGGATTCCCCTGTCTTCCCTCCTCCCAGCCCCCATCCTTCCCCCCCAAGCCTCCCCCCACTCCCACCTCCTCCAAGGCAAGGTCTCCCTTGGGGATTCAGCTCGGCCTGGTAGATTCAGTTGAGGCAGGTAAAGTCCCCTCCTCCCTGCACCAAGGCTGAGCAAAATGTCTCAGCATAGGCCTTAGGTTGCAGAAAGCCAGCTCATGCACTAAGGGCAGGTCCCAGTCCCACTGCCTGGGAGCCTCCTAAATAGTTCAATCTAATCAACTGTCTCACTTATCCAGAGGGCCTGATCCAGTTCCATGGGGGCTCCTCAGCCAGTTCATGGTTTGTACACAATATTGATGGTACCTTCTTTCTCTGGCTTTCACTTCCTCCATGTTTCAGCTAGGCCAATCATGTTGAAAACTCCACCCAAGTTGGTAAAGTTCCTCATTTGACAATTAAAACAAAGTTGTATGTGAATAAGCAGGGGAGAATTTTTTTGCTTTACCTTCTCAATGAGTTCTGAAACCCTGCTGAGGTTTTACACCTTCAGATAGAAAAAGCCTCCCAAGTCAGATTATTGCACTATCCTGCCTTCAAGTCTTACCAATATGAAACCAACTATCCAAAGGGCTTTGGTAAAAAGAAAAATAAAACAAAAACAGAAACGAAAAAGCAAAAAAAATCTATTATCTATCTGTTTGTCTGTCTATATCTATCCACATACCTATCTATAGATTATCCATATATTTCTATATATCTATATCATTAAGGAGAATCATTTCAAAGAAATATTTTCAGAGACTGAGAAAGTGTCATAGGGCTTGCTAAACATGAAACATTCTTAGAATTTGTCTTCAATTCAGGGCATGACTTGAGGAATCCCTGTGGGCTTTCATAGGGATTTGACATTTTAGTCACTGATTATGGTTGTTCATAAGATTGTTTCAAAGTGTCTGGATTCCTTCAGCAGAACATACATTGTTTCCCCACTCCATAGAAAAATTCATTTTGCTGATGGAGAATAGGCCAGGATGAGATGAACTGGATGCCCTGTGAACCTCTTTCTCCAGAAGTTTCTGACTTTACATTTCAGTGGAATCTCCTTACCATCTTTAGGTCCAAGTCTGACTAAGTCAGTGTAAAATAGACAGAACTAGTAACTGTCACTCCCAGACCTACCTTACATGGGGCAGGAAGTTCTCGTGTTCCCCTTCATTCTTTGCCTGGTGGTTGGAGACAGAATGTCTGGTGAAAATGCCCTATCCCCGAACTCTACAGTGATAGAGGGCTATCAGGGTCCCTAAATAACTGTGATGGGCAAATGTCCAGATGGCTCATGTGGGGCTGGAAATTGAGTGATCAATGGGGATTTATTGAGAGAAGTTTATTGAATTTTTAAACAGATTGTGACAGTTGCCTTCTCCAGAAGAGAAACCATAGGAACCTTTTGAAGAAGAATTGTGCTGTAAGGAAAGGAGGTCTGGGCAGAAGGTCAGTATAATTCGACTTGACAAACAGTTCTTCAGTGATATTTTGAATCAAGCCCTGTTGTGAGATGAGTGAGAGATGTTTACCACTCTCAAGGGCTCAGAGCTATCTAGGGCAGTGAGATATATACACAGTGACTTATGATATAACTCCAGAAGGCAACTGCAGTATGTAGAGTGAACCGAGGAGGCTGAGAGGGCACATTCCCTTGGAAATGTGGATCCAAGGAACTTAAATGAGAAGCAGTCGAGAGAGAGAGAGAGAGAGAGAGAGAGAGAGAGAGAGAGAGAGAGAGAGAGAGAGAGAGAGAGGGGAAGAAAATGGAAAGGTCTGATAACAGTTTGTGATCCCTCTACAACCTTGAACTATACAGAGCTTTGTGAAGCACAAGTTTGCAACTCATTTGGGTAAACCACTACCTGACAGTTACTCGTCACAACACCTGTCAAGAACTAATACACAGTTTCCTACACTCCACTATCACACTTAATATGGATATTCATGTGTTTTATGGCAGAACTAGCATGACTTCAAGGTGTATTCTCATCCTTATTTGGGCTATTTAATGATTCTTGTGTATGTGTTATTTACATTTCTAGAATCCATGAAACCACGATTGATGAATCACGTCAGGATACGAGGATACCCGTTTGTAGACCTGAGTCAGTCCGTTATTTTGCAGTGTGCTTATCATCCACAAAGTGCTAGTATTCAGGTGAGAGAGACTTCTTCTCTCAGCAGAGCAACTCGGCATCACACTGACTTTTCAGTTTTCCAGCTTCACCTCACTTCGCCCGCTGTCCCATCCTGCTTGACCACACTGCGGTCCTTTGTTCTGCGATGAGGCTCACTGAACCATGTGCTTCAACTCCTTTGCCATAGCTGCTCATCTTCTTGGAAAGCTTTCATCTTGTGACAATCTCATTCTCACCCTCCGTGTTGCAGTTCAATGTCTGTTGCTTAAAGAGCCCTGCCTTAAAATCTACGTCAAACCTTGGTCTTGCTCAGGTATTTTTTGACGGTATCACTCCCTCTGTCTTCATCACAATATTTGCTAAAGTATACTTTTTTTTTCTTTACTCATTTCTGTAATTTGATGTAGTATCTAAGATGGCTGGAAAGCTTCTGGTTCTTCTCTTCTAGGTTCCAGCTACCCAATATAGTGTCTGTGGAACCAATGATGAATACAGCAAGTAACTTTCCATTTCAAGTCCCTTAGCTCTTTGATGAGAAGATATTTATCCTGGGGTGCTGATATGTGAGGAAAAGACAAATAGATTTGTTTCATGGTCAAGACACAAATAGCTATGTGTCCTTGGGCAAATTGCCACGATCCTGAGCCCAGGTTTCCCCTTGTGTTTAATGAAGCTAATAATAGTCCACCTGACCAAATTGATGGAAATAGCAAGAGAGAGATACAGAATGTAAACTTCTGAGCACAGTACGCATCACACTACAGGTGCATAACTAATGCTAGATAAATGGCTGAGTCTGAGAAATAAAGCACATAGTTATTTTTTTTCTCTTTGTATGTTTTCAGAATGTCCCTACCTCTCTATAACTACCGTGGCTCCAAGCAAGAACAGGAAGCAAGTGCATGGAAGGAGGTAAGTCTTCTTTAGGTGCTCACTCTTTGTAAATGTGGAATGCTGGATTTGGTTTGTGAATCGTGTCTTCCAGTCCTGATAGTGTGAGGACTGGATATGTCATCATTATCCACTCTATTAGTAACCTTTCTCATTGCTGTGACAAAGTAGCTGACGTGAAATCTTGAGGGAGGAAGGGTTTATTTCAAATTCTGTTTTGAGGGGATCCAGTCCATCATGGTAGGCAAAGCATGTTGGGAGAAGGAGGCTGCCAGTCACACTAAATGAGTGAACAGGGAACGGGGCTGATACATCAAAGCTCAAGACAAGCAATCGGCAACTCAGTTCTTCTAGCAAGGATCTACCTTCTAAAGGTTCCACAATCTTCTTAAACATTGCCACCAGCTGGAGACCAAGTGTTCAAACAAATGAGCCTATAGGGACATTTAAAATTCCAATTGTAGCATCAACCCATGACGTAAGTGGGAAAATGGAGTCTAAAGTATGAGTCTAAAAATTCATAGCAGATGACAGAAAAGACTTTCTGCCATGTGGATATTCATTCACTGCTCTGCTCTATCAAAAACAAAGTGTTGCAGCAGGGCAAGACACTAACACTGAGTCCCTTCCTTCCCTCAGATTTCTCTCTACTTGACCAGCTTTGTGTGTGTGTTATTTTTGGAGCTCTCGAGATGACAAGCTACGGGCAAGCAGAGAAACGGAAGAAAAGGGGAACTGAGATGAAGAGAATGTCCTTTTGAGAGAGCACTAGTTGTTATCTTGGGTTCTACTCCTAATCCTGTACAGGAATGAATCAAGCTTTACGCACAGGCATCTGAGCATGAAAAATGAAGCCCATGTTATACACCATTCACCCCCAAACTACTCAAGCTTGGTACCATTTGGGGGAAGAGTCAGTGCTTTGAGGAGAAAAAAAAAAGGTGTAAATCACTGCATGAATGAAATGAATAAATATGAGTACCAAGAAACAGTTCTTAATTTGAAGTCATGCCCTTCCCATAGCCTGAGGGAAGGCATCTATTACATCTGTGTTGTCTTGTTTCTTTTAAGACTTCAGAATACAGTAAGCTCATTTTCTTTTCACAGATTTTTTTTTATTGTGAAAAGAGTGTTTGCATGTTATACAAATTTTCTGTTTCTCTTTCTTATACCCCAGGATAACTCAAAAGCCATTGTACAGCCAAGGAGCCTCAACAGACTTCCTTGGCTTGTTTCCCTGATTACTTCTAGGCCTTGTTAATAAAACATCCATATTCATCTTTGGAAATTCACCTTTGACTTCCCTGATTAGTATCCCTAGGTGGTCTACATAGTGGCCTACTCCTTTAACATGGTGCGTATTTACCCTCTGAGGTTCTTTATGCTTTTCTAATTATATCTCTTCCCCCACTGTGGGTTTAAGTCATTACAGTTTCTGGAAGTCAAAGCCTGTTTATGTCTGTGTCTGAGCTATGCTGTTCTCTTAGGATTGATATTTTCCATCCAAGGCCATCTTAAATCATGTGAAGACAAGACATGCCAAAGGAGACAATTTGAAGAATCTTTGTAGCAACCAGATCTCTAAATTCTTTCTTGCTTCTTCCAAAGACCAGGCTCATCAATTATTTTGAAGAGTAAGCACTGTACCAGGGGGTGGTGAGTCCAGTTGATTCTACAGACTCCAGAGAATTGAGCATCCTGTAGCTCAAGATCCAACAATGGATTTTCTTTCTGTGAAGGTAAGAACCATGACTGAACTCCTAAAGCACTATGTAGGAAGCACAAAGCGGGGTTTGAGCAAATAGAGGGCTCCATCAAAACCTGGGGGCGAGAAGGAACCATATCAAACTCCTAAACACTGGCTTGTGACACTTGGATCTTGAGGGTGAGAAAGATTTGAAGATGCAGAAACAGTTGAAAAAGTGAGTGTGGAAGAGTTTGACTGTCAGAATTGTCTGTCCAAAGGCAACAAGATGGGAGAACACTGGGCTTTAAGAGAGAACTGAGATGAGGCGTGCTGGGAGCAAGGAGGCACTGGAAAAAATACAAGTGGGGAGGTCAGGGAAAGATGCATGCAGAATCACAGATGCCAAGTTATCTGTAGACTCAAAAAAAAAAAAAAAACCCAAAGCCAAAGAGCAAAAACAACCCTGCTCTCCTGATATAAACCGGACAGGCAGCAGCTGGCTAAGTACCCAAACTTGAACAGGATGCTGCTAGTGTACTTTCTGCCACCAACAAGGTGATCAATGCCTTAGAGTTGTCTTCTAGACCTTTGGTCTTCTATGGCCTTCTGCTGACTTATTACTAAAAATCCCTAGGTAGGCAGTATCATATCCTTCAGTGGAGTAGGAGGACACTTGTTAATAAGGATATTGAAAAGCCTTCTATGTCCCATTTTCTCAACTGAGTCTGAAGTCATTGACACCACTGAAAAAGCAGCTTTCTTGCCCTTTACAGTCAGTGGGAGTATGGATCATGGACTTCCACATGGCTTTTGGCAACTGCCTGGACCACGGATATTCACATGATCTCCAGTATCAGCACATGCCATGGACCTCAGCATGGTCTCCAGTGGCAGTACAGACCATGGACATCAACATGGCTCTCTGTTGCAGCATGGGTCACAGACACCATCATAGCCCTCAGCAGGAGCACAGGCCAAGGACATCAACATGGCCTCTGAGGAAGCATGGACCATGGACACCAATATGGACCTTAGTAGCAGCCCGGCTCATGGACTTCAACATGGCTTTAGGCAGCAGCACTGACCATGCCCATCTGCCGGAACCTTGGTGGCAATATGGGCCACTGACAACCCTCTATCCTTTGCCCCTCCTCCCCCCCACAAAAAAAGAAACGGCTTAGACAGAAAGTCATTGAAAAAAACTCTCATATATTATGATAAGGATGTTGAAGAGTAGCTCTGTACAGTTGATGGCTTTTGCCAGGGTGCAGGTGGGGAAAGAACTCAATTTTTCTTTAAGGGGCTAGCCACTGGGAGTTTGACCATGATCCAGTGAGTATATGAACAATACAAATCAGACTGTATATTTTTTCCTCCTCCTCCTCCTCCTCCTTCTCTTCCTCCTCCTCCTTCTCTTCTTCCTCCTCCTTCTGGGAGGTCATAAGGGTTGGGGGACAGACCTGGGAGGACTGGCAAGTTGCTGTAATAGGGGTGCAATTTCAATTCCCAAATAACCAATAAAAATTATGTTGGAAAAATATTAATTAGAAATATTGAAAAGGCTGGAGGATATTCCTCTGTGTGTGTGTGTGTGTGTGTGTGTGTGTGTGTGTGTGTGTGTGTGTGTGTGTGTGTGTATGTTCATGGTTGTGTTTGTACGTTTGTATGTGTGTGCCTGTACACCTATATATATTCATCAACCTTTCAGTGAATGAAGGGTGTTTCTAGCATCTTTCCCTCAAACTCATGTGCCCTTTAAAGGAAAATAATTAGAGACACTAGGGCAGTAAACAACTACAGTACCAATAACAAAATTCTCAACTCTATAAGAGAATGACAATAGAATATTGCCTTGCTGTATATAGTCCCCTTGGGAAACAGTGCTTAATTGGCTAAAGATGGACCTCAGCACTGGTATTGATTGGTTTCTGATTTGATTCTGAGTTCCATCACCTGTTATTGTTCCTCTCAAATAGTATGCAGATTGCTTCTTACATGTATTTAACTAGCATGTTCTGAGCCTACACAAGACATCAAGAATTGTGCCATGTACCTAGGTCTATTGCCGCAGTATTAACAACAGCCAAGTCCTGGAATCAGTCCAGATGCCCGTCAATAAGAGAATGGACAAAGAAAATGGGATGTATATACACAATGAAGTATTAGTCCACCACTAAGAACAAAATCACATCTTTAGGAAAGTAAGTAGAACTGGAGATTGTCATATTAATCAATGTGAGTCAGATTCAGAAAGACCAGTATATATCTTTTCTCAACTGTGTGGAATCTACAAAAAAAAAAAAAAAAAAAGGAAGGATGAAGGTAGACGTGTATTTGGGAAGAGAAAGATGAGCAAAAGAAGGATAAAAGGAGGATAAATGTGAGAAATAAAGGCAAATCAAAGTACCTTATCTCTATGTAAAAAAATGTCAATGAAACCCAGTATTTTGTACAAGCAATACACATTAATAAGGAAAAGAATCACACTATGTGGCAAAGAAGGGATAATGGGTAGGAACGCAGGTACATAATTTTAGATGTCATATCTTGAAGACCATACATGTAACAGGATAGACACAAACATGCATTTTTAAAATTAACCTGTTTTTCAACAGGTTCATGCAAGCATGGAATAGATTTTGGTTGCTCCCCTCCCCCACCCTCTTTACCTTCCTCTCCCAACTCTAATCCCTCTTCCCACCAAGTCCTATCCAACTTCTATGTCTTTTTGTTTTATTTTAGTTTTTGCGTTGTGACCTGCTGGGTTTAATCAGGATCACTAACAGGGATATGAAGTTATCTACTGGAGTATGAATAACTTATCAGTGGCTCCATCACTGAAGACAATGTCATACTCTTTTCCAGCAGCCCTCGACTGCTAGTCACTCTCCTGGGTGGGACCCCATGAACCCTTCCTCCATTTATCACTGAAGGTTTAGGGTGTTGGTCTTGTGCAGGCCATGTACAGGCAACCCCACCTGCAGTGAATTTATGAATGCCATAGTAGCGACATGCCTATAAGACTCTGCTCCAAAGCATTCCTCTTCATTATCTGGCTCATACATTCTTTCTGCCCCTTCTTCCACAATGCTGGTTGAGCTTGAAAGGAGATGATGAGTGTCCTATTTAAGGCTGAGCATACAACAGTCATTTGTTCTTATCGCCTTGGGCAGCCACATGTCTCTTCATTAATTGGTGTTCATTGCAAAGAGAAGCTTCTGTGGTGAAGGCTGAGGGTAGCACATGCATATAAACCTAAGTATTTAGGAGTCAGCTAGACTACATATCAATTTATAACAAATGTACATTTTTTAGTGCTGTGTAGGTAGAAGTGGGCACTAAACACCCTAAAGTCTAGAAGATAGTGGCTTATCCAGGTTAGACAGAGAATGTTGGGAAGGGCCAAGGAAGATCGTCTCTAAAGACTGACACGTAAGTGCAATTAACTTCTTCTTTTCCTTGGTCCGGCTTTAAAATCACAGCCTTTCAAATCCAGCACTCTCTGAGGTCAATGCACCTATCAAACTTAATTGTCACTTGCTTCATTATCTGATCTCCTTCGAAACTTCAAAGGACAGAGGCTATTTCTAAATTGCTCACCATGTGTTCATGCTAGCATGTAACAACATCTGACACCTAATAGGTGCCTTATAACTACTGGTTGCATGTTAGGGAAGAAAATATTAGCATGTGAATTTCTACCCATTTCCTGTGAGTGCCAAAGGGAATGCTGGTGTAACTTTTAATGACGGACTCTGGCATTCCTAACTCCAAAACAACTTTGGAGAAAAGCACCATGGAATGTTTGGACTGTGTGGAGACTTGGACATCAGCTGATGATGCTCCATTCCACAGATAGAAAACGGAAGTTCAAAGAAGTTACCTGTTAACTTTAGCACAAGGTCACCCATGTAATTAGTGGCTCAGCAAATCTAAAGGCCATGTATTCAAATTCCTTCATGTGAACCACATGTAGGGGAAGCACAAAGGACTGTGGAAGCACTGACTCCCTTTGCCGAAAAGCAGAACATGTTTGGATAATGAAGAGTCTCATCTTGCAAGTACGGCTTTGTTTAATGTGATAGGATTATGTGCTACAAAACTCCAAAATTTTCAGTCATGTTCTCTTCAGTTTTGGGTAATTGCTTTAGGCAGGTGTGTGTTCCTGCTTGTATAAAGAAAAAAGAAAACAGACCCTCTCTTTTTCATCTGATATCTCAGTTAGGCCTCAGAGGGGAATGTTGGTAACAAATGCTTATTCCAATTGTAACGTTCCCTTGAAAAGTAAGGCATGAAATCCTTTAGGGATCCCAGTGTTCTTTCAGAATTCATTGTGACCCTGTAGAATTAAATTCTAACTAACTTTCAGACCAAACTATGTTAAGAAGAGTGATTGAACAGCTTAAAAATATTATTATTATTATTTTTTGTTTGTTTGGGTTTCTCTGTGTAGCCCTGTCTGTCCTGGAATTCGCTATGTGGACCATGCTGGCTCAAACCGGGAGAGCTTGCTTCTGTCTCCCAAGTACTGGGCTTACAGGTGTGCACTACCACTGTCCATCTTAAAATATTTTTTTTAAATGAGTTTTCATATTAAGAAGAAGAAGTGGTCTATATTATATGACTTGAGAATGAGTTTTAAGGAGCCTTCAATTCTCTCTCTCTCTCTCTCTCTCTGTGTGTGTGTGTGTGTGTGTGTGTGTGTTATGTCTCTAGGAATGCTCATACACCATAGATCACATGTCATAGTCAGAGTGCATCTCAACTTTTGGGACCCTGTTCTTTCCTTCCACTGTGTGAGTCCCCTGGACTCAGCTCAGGTTTCCAGGCTTGGAGTGAGTACTCCAATCTGCTGAGCCATCCTCCTGGTCCTTATGGAACAATTTGGAAACTAACAATAGGATGACAGAATGAAAGCAAAAGATTAATTAGAAAACATCACTATCGTCCAAATGGCAAACTTTAAACAAGCACACCAACAACAAGCCCTAAAGCAGTGGTTCTCAACCTGTGGGTCTCGACCCCTATAGATAGTGAACAACCCTTTCACATGGATCACCTAAGGCCATCGTAAAATACAGATATGTACATTATAATTCATAACAGTGGAAAATTACAGTTATGAAGTAGCAATGAAAAAAACTATGATTGGGGGAATCACCACAACACGAGGAACTATATTAAAAGGTCACAGCATCAGGAATAGTGAGAACCACTACCCTAGAGCAATAGAAAATATAAAAACTTTCTTGTATTATTAATGAAAATCCACAACTTCTAACATGTATTAAATACTTATTGTATGTTGACTAGTGTAAGTTATAGGAGTTGATGTATACAAGGTCCACAATACCCTGGTGAAGGCAAATTATTACCCTGATTTTGTGGAATGAGGGTCAAGTTGATAGATCAGTCAATTAAGTGTGAGCCTTGCATACACAAGGACCTGAGCTCAGTTCCCCAGAACAAAGCCAGACATCGTGGCACATGCTTATTATCCAGTTGCTAGGGAGATGGAGGCAGATGGTTCCAAGGGCCTCACTCTTCAGTCAGCCTAGCATTTTTCAGGCAAATGAGATATTGTCTCTCAAAAAACAAGATGGACAGCACCTGAGGAATGACAGATGAGATTGTCTGCCATTGGCAGACATGCACAAACACATGCACCTGCATACATGCACATGCATGCTCCCTCCCCCCATTACTCCTACAAGAATAAAAGGAGTTAAGCCCAGTGGCAAATACCTGTAATGCTACTTAGGACTACATAATTGATGTTAGTGTGAGTAACATAGTGAGACTAAGATAAAGGGGAAAAAAAGAACAAAAACAAAAGGCAGTGAATGAGGCTCAGAAGTCCCATGAAGTTTGCTCGTGATCACAGAGAAGAAATCAATGAGTTCGTGTTCCTGCACAGGGACACACACAGATATTTATGGGCATGTATTTCATCAAAGCATTGACTACAGTAATAGAATCTGGAGACCATCCAAATCCTGAACACTTAGAGATGGCCTCAGTGCCCAAGCTAAAACTGGAAAATGCAAACAAAGCATGAAGAGGATGGAGAAAATTGTTCTAATCCCTGTCTTCAGAAATAATCATAAGGGTATGGCAGTGTGTATCTTTGCAAAATCTTTTCTATTTTTTTCTTTCTGACCCAAACTTGGAGTCATACTGGATATACTGCTTTGCGATCTGGCTTTTCTGTGTAGATGATACCACACATTGTTTTCAAGTCATTATGTATTCGACTCTTTACTTAAATAGCTCCCTGGTATTTTTTTATTAATATATATTATGACTTGCTCAACAAAACTTTTATCATGGACCCTATTCTTTTTTAACCATTATTCAATGATGCTTCCCCTGTCCTACTTCATCACGTATAGGAAGTAACTGACTCTTTAAGACCTTTTGTCATATGTCTGTACCAATTATGCCCATGTGATCTCTATTGTTTATGTCACTAATCCTGAGTAGTAGTCAAAAAGAAGCATTTATTTAGAAGTGTAATTGAAGGTCTCTTAAAGCAATCGCTCCTTCTGCATGTCTTTATCTATATAATCATGTAATTACATTGTACTTCACTAAAACTCTGCAAGGAGAACTTCTGTGAATCAGCATCATAACCTGTCTTAGGGTTTCTATTGCTGTGACGAGTTACCATGACCACAGAAGTTCTTACAAAGGGAAGCATTTAATTGGGGTTTTCTTACAGGTTCAGAGGTTTAGTCCATTATCATCATGGTGGGAAGTATGGTGACACATACAGGCAGACATGGTGCTGCAGAGGTCGCTAAGAACTCTACATATGGATCTACAGGCAGCAGGAAGAGAGAGACACTGGGCTTGGCTTGAGCATCTGAAACCCTAAAGCCCAGCTGCAGTGACACACTTTCTCCAACAAGGCCACAGCTACACCAACAAGGAAACACCTACTAATAGTGCCACTTCCTAATGACCAAACATTCAAATATAAGAGTTTATGGGGCCATTCCTATTCAAACCACTATATACTCTGACATGACTGTAACATGTCTTGTATTTAATGAATGATCAGTTAGTGACCATGGGAAGAAAGGAATGCAGTATCATGTTTCCAGCATTGAATAATTAAAAATAATTCAAACACTAGTTCTAAAGAATTTTGATAACAATTAAAAGAAAAAGAAAATGTCTATCAGTAATTCCAGAGAAAAATGAAAAGGTCATACAAATCTGTGATAGAATTTTAGTTATTTTAATAATGTAGGCCTAGGTGAATCAAAATCAAAAGGGTTCTGTGAAGGGGCAAAGAGGATAGGTGCTTTATTTATAATGACATCATAGAATTTTTTTTGCCAAATTTCCTGCAATATTTTAGAAAAGGTAACAAATACCTGAATTCTACTTTATCAACATATTTCCAATTTTGAGATGATTTTGTTAGAAAGTGGATTGTATACCTGTTTTTCTTAAACAATGTGCTTCCAGTATTACTGTGTTGCCAGAAAGTAGTAAATTCTTAGAACCATACAACGAAGTAAACACTAGTGTAGTCTCAGTTTTGCCACACTGTGGCCCTGAGATACTCAGTGGCTTGCTCATGGTAACCAGCTAGGAAATGTCAAGGTTAGGAATTGGGGTAAGTGTGCTGGACTTCAAAGTTCATGTGGCTTATGACTAAGTATTAAAACTGTTAGAGACTCAAACAAAAAAAAAAATCAGCTCATCAATGAATAAACATTTAAATACTCTCAAGAGACAAACTATTACCTTTGAATCAGTGTATGCATTTATGAAGTACCAGTGAGGGAAAGTGTGTGGCAATTCCATCATGACATCCTTTTTTTTTTGATTTTAGGAGCTTATGAACTTATGCTGTAGATTTCTTCTCCATGGAAAATACCTTTCTATATCCCCTTCACTCATGTAAGCATCCTATCCTGCTTCCTAACAGTTTCTTCTTCAAATCTCCACCATAATATTTAGCCTCATGCTGCTGGGTTCCCTTGTAGAAAACGTTTCACCAACCTTCCTAAGTTCTGTGTTCATGTGGCATAGTGGCCACCACATACGCGTTTACATTTTTCTTCAATGAGAGCCTTTGTTACTCTTTCACCACAAACATTCTTCAGAAAACCCCAAACCCCAAAATGAGCATTGCAATTTACTGCTGCTATAGAAATGTGTAAATATAATGTCTGTGGTTACCCAACTCTTCCTGCAGAAGGCTTTCTTTCTTAAAATCAAACAAATATTTAATTTGTCACATTCATAAAGCACTTATTGTCATAACTTCATTGTGACATATTTGGTGTCATGACAGCTAGGACAGAATGCTTCCTATGGTCCTTAACAGGTTCTCTTTCTTTGTCTCTTAAAACCTCTCTAATGAAGAATATAATACCTTATCCTGGTTTTACGGGTACATCTTGCTGCTTCTTTGAAACAATAATTCTTTATTCATTCTTTAGTCATGCAGAGACTATGATCTCTTATGAAACTTGTTTCCCATCCCATTCACTCTATCTTCTGCTCCTCCCCTGGATACTCTTTCAGTGTTTCTTTTCTGTATTAGTTGTCTCCCATATCCAGCCTAGATACCACTTTCTTCTGCCTCAAGGTGGCTTTTAGTCTTCATGTCTTTATCATTCCTAATCCAATAATATCCAAGACTTTCCAGCAGATGGACAATTCAGTGTGTCTTTATCTAAGCTTTCCAAAGTGGAGAACCAATTGGCCTGTTTGGGAGTCAGGTATCTACCTCTGTTTCTAAGTTGGAAAGGGTCACATAGAATATGGCCATGATGATCTCAGAAAGGAAGCTGGGACGAATGCTAACACAATGGATAGGACAACTGTAGTACCTTATGACTCTTCCTTTCTGCCAAAGTCTGATCAATACACTAAACACTTCTTATGTGTATTCTCATTTTTTTCTTTCATCCCTGATCTTTTGGCCTTCATGTATAGAGATCTTGGAGTACCATGGTAGTTTCTTTCTTGATCTCCTTGTTTCTTATATGCTCATCCCTACCCTCCATGCTCATGTATACTTTAGATCCTTGACTTGAAAAACATCAAGTGACCACAGCACTTTCCTAACTCTGAGTCCCCAATGCTCATCAATTGCTTGAGAAATAAAATGCTATATATATATTCCTTGGAATCAAACCCCTTTCTTCATCTTCTACCCCTCTGCTCCATTTCCCTCAATGTTTTGAGTGATTTGCTGTTCATAAGCCCATACTTTCTCAGCTTCTTTGTATCCCAGGAACTTTTCTAGCTCAAATTTATTGTGTAGACACTCTTTGACTTACCATGGGTTACATTCAGACATGTTCATCGTAAGTTGAAAAATGTCATAGGTTGAAAATGCGTTTAATGCATTTTAGCATACTGACATTCTAGCTCATGCTAGCTTCTCTGAAACATGGTTAGAACATAAACCTACAGTTGGACAGCATCATTTAACAGAAGTTGGTTTTATAATAAAATGTTGAACATCTCATGTAACCTTTTGACTACAGTATCCCACATAATAGTGCTTGTTTCTGCCTGTGATCACAAGGCTCCCTGCTGCTAATGAGCGTTGTAAGACAGGATCACACCATATATGGCTAACCTAGAAAAAAATGATGAGAATTGAATCTTCCAAGTATGATTTCTACTGAATGCATAATGGTTTCTCATTGCAATGAGTGGAAGCATAAAATGGCATGGTTACAAGATGAGAACCATCTGCACATATGACCACAGTACAGATGGGGTTCATGGAATGGCTCTTGAGTGAATAAAGGTAGGGGATGCAGAGATGGTCAGTGGTTAAGAGTGACTGGTGCTCTTGCAGAGGACCAACTCAGTGAATGAGCTATGAAGGGCCATGTCATACTACTGGAATAGGCCTCTGTTCTTGACATTGGCATTATTATTCTTCCATCTTAGCAAGTTTTCCTAAATGTGCTTCCTGAATCCCTAGATACCCATGAAAGTTATGCAAATTATAATAAAAAGTTTAGTTTCCCCAGCAAAGCACAGCTTCAGCAAAATGTCATCTTATTCTAATTTTTATAAAATGAAATCAATTTAACATTGCAGCTTTGCCTCATGTTCCTTAGAAAAACTAATTGGCACCTTCAATTAACAAATCTAAGAAATGTTAAAATAGTTTTAAAACAATATTTTTTAAAGAGATTGTGCCATCTCTTTGAAAGCTGCTAGAATTAAATAATTGGTGTAAGAAAAACAAAACTGCCTTAACATTTGCAAGACTCGGTTTCATTATCTGTAAAATGGAAAGTAATAAGTGTCTTAGGTACTTTCAAATTCAAATGTTTATATAGATTTAAACTACATCAATTCTTATTTTTCTTCCTTGCCATGTCAAAAAGATCAAGATCAATATCCTATCTTTTTATTTCTATTTCCTAAATCAGCGATTGTATATATGTATATATTAAAGGATAAAAAAGTATTTATTGATTGACTTACTGCCCAAATCCTAAATATGTGAAAAAGAAGACAAAGCTAGGCATGATATCATTAACTAAATGCAAAACTCAAAAGGGGGAAGAAAAATTATACCCAAGTAGATAGGTGACAACTTATAAGACAAGGATGAGTGAATGCATATTTACAAAAGATAATGGGAAAGATCCTTGGAGCCAAACAGTTGAACACTGATTAACCAAAATTCTAGATGGGAGAGAATTAGATGGAGATGCAATGGAATAAGCATCCTCTTAGGAGCAAGTATAGAGAAAACAGTGGGGTAAAACAGAAAGAAGAACAGGGACAAAGACTATTGCTTCCCAATGAACTCAACCTTCCCACCTTGATATCTACTCTTTAATTCAAGACTAAAAATGATTTGACCCACAACAACCAGGGTAAACTAACCTTGGTAGAATGATGATGATAATGATGATGATGATGATGAAGATGATAATCAAACATTTTCTGACATCTTCCATGTATAGTGACAAAGGGCATAATGAAAAGAGAGATGACAGGCTAAGGGAAATTGGACATATTGTTAAGTAAGGGTTGCAGAGATGTCTTAGTGGTTAAGAGTGACTGCTACTCTTGCAAAGGATCAAGCTTAGAGTTCAGTTCCCAGCATCCATATCAGCCTGCTCACTACTAACGGTCACTAGAGCTCCAGGGGATCTGATATCCTCCTTTGGCCTCTTAGTGTCCCTACACACATATGTATGCACACACACATGCATATAAATAAAAAAATTTAAATGTCAAATAAAGAGATTTGTGTTATCTTTCTGTTGTAACAAATATCTGAGATAGCGAGTTTGTAGAAAGCTAAGCTTTATCTTGACTCAGAGTTTTATAGATTTTAGTCTGCAGTCATTGGCCTGCTCAGCTTGTGGTAGCACATCATGGCTAGATCCTATGGTGAAGTAGAATCACTCACTCTTGGCTGGGAAATGAAAGAGTTCTATTATGCCCTTCAACATCACACCCAGTGATGTAAAGATCCCCTGCTAGGCCATGCCTCTTAAAGCTCCACCCAATATTATCAGTTTGGGAAACATGCCTTAAATACATGAATTTTTTTGGGGGAGAGGGAAACACTCGAGCTTTAAACTATAAAAGAATATAGAATGAATTAATCTACATTAACTTCTTTCTTCTTTTAGGGTCAAATGTATTTGTTTTAAAAGACAAATTTTTTTAAGTGCTAATTGTGTGACTTTGGACAAATTTTTAAACATTTCTTAGTTCAGATTTATTATCTCTAAAATGGGAAAAATGGTACTTAGTTCACAACACTATTGTGAACATTAAATAAAATATATACAGAAGTAATTTGCAAACTACAGAGTATTGTGCACATGTGAGACTTCAAATACTAGCTAGCATGTTACTCAGCAGTTAAATGGTCATATGTAAGCAGTAGTGGATACATTGAATATGAGTAGTAAGATGATACTTCATGAGGGCCCAGTGGGTAGATGAAGTAAGAGAAATAATGGAGATGGGTTTACATAGGGTCTTCTAGGTCATTGTCTTCACAAACATCAATGCTCACACAGACTAAATAAGAAGCTAGTATAATATTGTGAGTCCAGGAGTAGCATAAGCTATGCTTTTAAAAAGATCAGTTAGGCTGCTGAACCTAGGATAGATTATAAGATGAAGAAAGGAGGGGGAAATCAGGGGAGTTTTCCAGTGATATGGGTAACAGAAGATGATGGTTCAGGTAGGGATGGTGATGGTAAGGCTGATGAGAGAAGACAGTGAATGGACTTTTGTAACAAATGGAATATGGGATATGAAGGAAGGGGGGAACCATATTGGAATCTTAGTGTGGTCTATGCACAGCAAAGACAGGTTGCTATCCTATGTGGTGTGGAGGCTGAAAGGGGTACAGGTTTGGCAGGGAGAAGGAAGAGTATAGTTTAGGATATATTATGTTTGAGGGGTGGGTTGGGTATCCAAGTAGATTCATCTGGTAGTGATGTGCCTACCATACTCTAGAGCTCTGGAAATGGGGCTTGACAAGAGACTAGGGGTTGTGGATAGAAGATAAAGGCATACAAAGAACCCCAGTGCAGTTGGTAAGTGTCCTACGAGTAGTTTCACCAAGACTATTTTACTTTTTTACGTGAAGTGTGTGTGTGTGTGTGTGTGTGTGTGTGTGTGTGTGTATGTGACAACATGCTTGTAGATAGTTGTGAGAGGACAACTTCAAAGAGTCATTGCTCTCCTACTACCATGAAGGTTCTACAGACTGAACTCAGGTTCAGCCTTTACCCACTGATCCATCTTGCTATCCCTATTTTTATCCCACTTTCATGTAAGCCCATGAAATAGAGGTTCTAAGTGCTTTTCCTCTCTGTTACTTCCATCTCTCTGTCCTTCAAAGGACTGTCCATTCATATCATGCCCTCTTGTGCTTTTCTATTTTATTCTGTTGCTTCTATTTAGTTTCTAAAGTACAGCAACTGACATACTTTGTTGGGACTTTGGTCCAAGCTACAAAGAAAGCCATGAAGATGACAGATGTAGGAAATGAATTCACAACCCTGACTCTGAGAGACAGATGCACTGACCACTGAGAACCAGAGATAAGATTCTTGCACATCTGCCCACAGACTGAGGTGTGACTCAGAACTACTGCCATCAACAAACCCCCTGTCATGAGTGTAAGTTAATATGGTCTGTGCTTTCGTGGGACCAAGCGCTTGTGGTTTTTAGAGAGGATACTGGAGGACCAGCCAAATTGCTTTTTTTTTGCTTTCAAAAAGTAAATACTGTAGTAGGGAACATCATTGCTTATCTTTGAGAAGCTTTCAGATGTATTCAGGAAAAATGAGAGAGTTGATAGATGGAAGAATTGCTTAGAAAAAATGGCTCCTATTTAGTTATTTTGTTTCAGATTAAATGTTACATCATCTCAAGGTCTTCATTGATTTCCAGGGGAATGAACAACAAATCCATGATGCTCAGGAGTTATAAACAAGATTTATTACTGAGACAGCAGTGTACTTCATTTGTAAAAGGCTATCAGAAAATAAAAAGCAACACTACCAAAGAGCATTTCAGGCCAGTGATGACCTTGACAAGGTTCTCTGTGTATTTCTATGTGTGTGCTTATTTTGTAGAAATGAGAATGTAAAGTATTTCTGTGCAGATTTCTCTTCTTTGGCAATAGAGCTGAGGGATTTCAGTGTTTCTAGGCACTGCCTACAGTATTGTTTGGGAACTTTCATCTCTGTCTTGGCTATCTTATGCTGGTGGGATTGTAGCAGGTTGCTTTTGTCTTCTTTCAGCATGCAAGGCCAGATGCTCTTGTTGACATTACATTTCAGGGATTGAAAATATGAGGCTTTAGAGGGCTGGAGGGTTAAAGGGTTTACTGGTCAGATGCATAACAACAGCCATAGGGCAAGAATCAAAAGCAAGAATCTGGACTCGCTCTAGTCCAGTGTTCTTTTACTAAATCTCTGAATTACATGTGTGGTCAAAGCTGGGGAACACACTACCAAGGACATCTGAGGAGGACATCTAGCAGAGATCTCCTGTGTTGTTTTTAGAATTTTCAGTTTTACTTCAACCCTGAGACCCTAAATTTTCACAGATGGGTGAGGTTACAGGGTGGGGTACGTGGAGGAGGCAGCTTTGGGAAAGGAGCTTTTGAGCTCAGGTTTGCAAAAGCCACAGTTGTACAACAGCTCAGTGCTATCTAACACCCTGGGGTGTGCAAAAAGCTGCTAGGAGATTTCATGGCCACCTGGAGTCTCAATTCTGCTTTCACAATATATCTGCATGGCCCTGCCAAGCCTCACCACTGTACCTCATAACGCCTTGAACATTTTGACTTTCTGAATAGTCAGGGTTGATTTTCCATTTGAGTTTAACAAGCTAGAGTATCTCCCTAGTCGCCCTCTAAGCCCATTGCTGTGAAAGAAGACGGATATGCTCGAATGACTTCAGATCACACTCAACAGTGAGGAATGGGCAAGGGTGGCTATGTGCTCTGTCCCATTATGCAAATGAGACACGATCTTCCACATTTTCACAGCTGTGACTTCCTGAAAACCAAATTTGGCCATGCCACTCCCTGTCTAACATTTTTTTCCATGACTTTAGGATCAAGGCCCACCCCTAGCATGGAGTGCAAGGTCCCCTACAGCCAAGTCTTTCACTACTTCTATATCTTGTTTTCAGCAATACCAAACATTGTTTTCAGCAATACCAAATTTCCTGTAGGTTCATGATGGAACCATCCTACATTTTCATTTAATTCTTCCCTTCTGGAGACCTGGTTGGTTTTTTTCTGTCAACTTGATACAAGCTGATGTCATCTGTAAAGAAGAAGCCTCCATTGAGAAAATTCTCCCAACCAGATTATCTGGTGGGGCAATTTCTTGATTAGAGATCGATGTAGGAGGACCCAGCTCACCACGAGTGTTATCCCCCAAGAGCAGGTGGTCCTGACTCCTGTAAGAAAGCCAGCTGAGCAAGATATGAGAAGCAAGCCAGTAAGCAGCACTCCCACACGGCTTCAGTTCCTGCTTCCAAGTGCCTGCCATGCTTGAATTCCTGCCCTGATTTTCCTCAGCGATGGATTGTTGTCTAGAACTGTAAGCTGAAATAAATACTCCCCCCCGCCAAGTTGCTTTTGGTCAGTGTTTTATCACAGCGGTGGAAACCCTAACTAAGATGGAGCCCTTCTTTTCCTCATAGATAACCTCTCTTTGCTGCCTTTAGTGTTCCTTCCCTTTATTTATACAACCCTAAGATTTCGTATAGTGGGACCTCCATGCCAGTGGGTTCTACATCCAAAAATTTAAAGAACTACAGAGTGAACAAAGAAAAAATTCACCCACACACAACACGTAGATTTGTTTTCTTGTTATTCCCATGCAATACGGTATAGAAAGTACATACCAATTATGTTCTATTAGGCACTGTAAGTAATCTAGAGATGATTTAAAGTATCTGGGAGGTCACACATTGATTATATATAAAACCAGCATCATTTTATAGGGGAGTTGAGCATCCTGGCATTTTGGTATCCATGGTGCAGAATAGGGTGAGGCATGTGTCCTGGGGCCAGTTTCCTGCAGATACCAAGGAACAACTGCAATCTGTGATAACTTCTAAAACACTCTTAAAATCTTCACCTGCATAGTAACCCCTATTTTAAGTTTGTATTCTGTGGGAGGCCAGCTCTCATCCTTTGAAGGGTTCTTATGAGAGAGGGATAAGAAAATACTAGAAAGAGAGACCTAGTTGACAAGAAGAAAGACAGAAACACAGGATAACTTCAGAAGGGCCTGAATTACTACCCAATGGCCCCTTCCATTTATTCAAAAGGACTTTTTATAACAATGCCGACAGGCAGGGCAAAAGACCTTCCCCTTGCAAGATAAAAGCACACTGCACAGCTAAGTGTAGACCCTTCCAAACACCTGGTGACCACGCCTGTGGCCAAATCATCCCCTTATCCAGCCCTGCTGGGTAAAGCAAGTTCAGATTCTCAGACCCTGAGTAAGTTCTCACTAGGAAACCTCTGTGGGTCGCCACAGTATTCCCAACACAGATCAAAGCTCTTTCTCCCAGTAGCACATTCCAAAACAATGGATGCTTGCTAAATATGCAGCATTAAAAAGGAGAGAACATCAGTTAACTTAGAAAGGGTCCATTGCTTCTCAATCCCAGCTGCAAATTATCTGGATGGCATTGATGGTTTTTCTCTAGTACTGCACTTAGGATATTTACTTAAATATTGGCAGTGATAAAAGGGTGGGTAAGAAATTGCACATTCATCAAAAGTAGGCAGCCTGATAGAAGTACATAAGCATGGTACTCATCTCAAAATTAAATTACCATATGTACAGGGTTTGATTTGTCATTTATGTACTTGTATATTTATATACCCATCATCCTTAATCACCTGCAAGAATGAATGAATGCATTTAAAAACAAATGTTTTCAACATGAGCTAATGGTTAATTGAAAATTCCTTGGAGGAGAAGGCTCAAGACAGTATCAGAGAAGACAAAGGCTTTTTAAGAGAACAGCAAGACTCAGCACTAATATACATTCTGAGTTTTGTTCAACCTAAATAAATTCCTGGTGAGATACTTCCAATGTGTTCTTTTTAAAGGATGATATACAGAAAGACAGCACAGCTTATGAGACAGAGCATGGATTTGGCATTGGGAAATGTGTTTGACTCTCCACATAGCCTGCTCTAATTGTATGAGGAAATTCATGTCATGTCTCCAAGTCTCTTGTCTCATGTTAAACTGAGAATAATGGCACAATTTTGCTATTGAATTGTAAAGCCATAAAACGTACAATAATACTTTGAGATACTACATAGAGCTCTTTTGCATTATTTTTTCCCACCCACATAGCTATCTCATGAAAATAAGGATTTTTGAGCCCTCAAAATATTGTTCTTCCTACTACTACCTTTATCACTACTACTACTCTTGATGACAACAATAGTAGCAACAGTTAATATTGCTTGAACGTTTACCACATGCCTGCCATATTTAAGCTTTTTGCAGGAGTTAAGCATTTGCAAATCATAATACTGTTATGGCATATCTTCCATACTTTCCCTAGTTGTGTAGATAAAGAATTGGCAGCCCAGAGAAGCTAAGTCACTTGTGCAAAAGCACATAACTTATAACCACAAGGCCTGGAATTTGAGCTCAAGCGTGGACCTGAGAGTCCAAGCATTGGGCACGTTCCAGTCCCTGTCTAATAATAATAGCGGAGTTCATTGTGACCACAGCTGCACTCTGCTTTGTTTCTTTCACAGTGATGACCTCATTTCATCTCTGCAGAAGTTCTATGAAACAGAAGTCATTGTCTGTAGTTTACAGCTGTCAAACTTGGGTCAAAAAGATTAAGGGATTTGCCCAAAGTTACACTGCTCCCAACTAACAAACTCAGACCTTCGGCCTTCCATGGTGCTGATGAGAAAGTTCTCCTGTTTTGTTTCAGACTTCACACTAATTTCCACAGGAGAAGCTCCCTCTGGGGACCGTGACTTAGGATGGAGCATTTTGATCTCTTTGCAGTCTTCTCCCTTTTCTGTCACAGTCAGTCAGTGATGCAAATCATTTCTGCAAGCACCAGGGAGCTTTGTGAGCTTGGACTGAGCTACAGTGGGCTTCCATCCCAGATGTCACCAGCATTTGAAGAAATTAAGCTGGGAATATATCCCTGGGTGAACTCAACTCATGATGTCAGGGTCACCTTCTTCCCATGTGCTGATCTTGTCTTTAGCACACTTCCCCTGAGGGAAGCCTGTGGTTATCCTTAGACAGAGCATGCCCATGTCATTACTTTCTGTAGATTTTAAGCATGAGCCCTCTCTCCTCCTGGCTGCAGCTTTGCATACTCCACACCTGGCCCTGATTAACCTGTCTCAACTGCTCAGCCTGCTGTCTCTCAATAATGTCATCTTGTACTGTCACTGCACCTCATGCTCAGCCACTCTTTTAACTAGTGCTCACCTCTTCAAACTCTTGTCTTGGTTGACAAGCGTCTCAGCTTAGGTTTCTGTGTGACCTTCCTCACACAGCTTTCATGGGCCACTTCTTCATCTGATCTTTTATCACTTTTAATTTCATCTTTCTTCTCACTGTAGCATTTATTACACCATTTAATGAAAATTTTAAAATGTTACATTGTGTTTATTTATCATGTGTATCTTTCTGTCTCTACCTATATGTATGGGCATGTCATTATGATAACATACGTGTCAGGGTCAGAGGACAACTTCCTGGGATAGATTCTCACATTCTACCATGTGGGTTCCCCAGGTTGAAGTTGTATCCTTAGGTTTGGCAGCAGGCTCCTTTACCAAATGAGCCACCTTGCCTCTCCTGTCTAATACATTCTTATCGAAACTATGTATTTAACCACCCATTTTTTTGGTACTATGTTATGAGTTCTTTGTGCTTCTAGCTTCCATGCCAACATCAGCATGCATGCAGCAGGTGCTCAGTATATAGCTGTTGGTAAAGCACTGATCTCCATCACTGAAGTCATGAAATACTTCTGAAACATCTCTTCAACCCTATTCCAGTGAATCTTTCAGGTGCAGATATTTTTTCCTCTTATTTCATACTGTGTCCTTAGTGCCTGGCATGGATGAAGTACTCAGTAAGTGAGAACTGACAAGAATTTTAACCTAATTTTGGGGCATGGCCTCCCAATTCATGGTAGCAGTCTTACAACAAATGGCTCCTAACCACCCATATCCATATATATATATATATATATATATATATATATATATATATATATATATGTGTGTGTGTGTGTGTGTGTGTGTGTGTGTGTGTGTGTGTGTGTGTGTGTGTGTTTTATGTCAGCTCCTTCTCTGGGCTGTTGACTAGATTTGGCACCTCATTTTTGGTCAACAGAATTAAACAAAGATAATGGAACATAACTTTTTTTCTGATACAGGGTCTCGTGTACCCAGATTGGTCTCGAATTCCTGATCTTCTGCCTCTCTTTCCCTAGAGCTAGAATTGGATGTATGCAGTACTATAGTGGGTTTTGGATATAATTTCTGAGAGTAGGTTATTAAAAGGCTAATGATTGCATGTTGGATTTCCCTTTTTCTTCCTCAGATCAGAGAAGCAAATTGCCATATTGTCATATTTCTATTGAGAAATCCATGTGATACAGTCCTTTTTCTCATCAGCCACAAGTCAGTGTGGATGAGCCACCAACAACCACATGTCTGGCTCCTCAGTGAAGCTTTCTGACGACTCTCAATCACACGTTGATTGTGCCTCTGTGAGCAGGTGAGCCAGAGGTGCCCACTGAACACTGTCTAGATTTGGGATACAGAGCCTGTGAGGAATACAAATTTGTTTTTACTAAGACACTAACCTTAGGAGTCATTTAATACATAGATAGGGGTAAATAGCATATGTGATCTTATACACAATGATACAAGTGATTAATTGTGCTTTACTCTTAATCACAGATTGAAATTGAATCAAGTGAAAAAAGCTGATAAGTTATGTTTGTATTTGATCATTCTTTTCAGAAGCCTTGCTTACATTGTGAAAGAGTACCACACACACACACACACACACACACACACACACACACACACACACACACACGAAGACTGCAAGCACAGACGTGCAACCAGGAGAATATAAGCAAACACCAAGGTTCAAATTTTATTATTTTTTTAAAAATGAACTCAATCTGCAGAGTATGTGTGACATCGGCCATCATTTCATCTTCAAAAGAGAGAATGAAAAGAAAGCTAAATGCATGTGGTATTTTGGGATAGTTTATGAACTAGGGTCTGCATCACTATGAAATATTGATATGCGCTTTTCTTTAACAAACTAAAGAGGAAATTCTCAGTCAGCATTAGTCATCAGGAGGAAGTCTAGAAATTATGCCACAGAGGGTCACGTGTAATCTGTGGGACAGAGTGGAGCCTCAGAAACAAACTCATGAATGGATGAATAGACCTGGAGTTTAAACATGGGTTTGAGACTTTTCACAGAGGTTGGAAATAGGTGGTTGTCATACTTGTTCCTGAGCACATTTGAGCTCTCCTTTCTTCATCATTAAATAGGAAGCATGTTCTTTCTTCCACAAGGTTTAAAGTAAATGCCTTTGTCTCTACAAAGCCCCTTTCAGCACACAGCAGGCGTTTAAGACTTCAGTTACTGGCAAGTAATAATTCTGACCTTAAGGTAACATCAAATAGTGACATATCACTTCATTAAGATTAGCCGTATTCTAAGATGACTGGGTTTTTCTTTTAGCAAAAACTTTTATTATGGCAGTATCATATACCATAAAGGTTGCTATCTTTGCTACTTTTTTTTTCATGGTAACTATTATAAAGTACATTGGTATGAAGTGTATCTATACTCTTGAATTATCACTGCTGTCCATTTAAAAAACTAATTCATTTTGCAAAACTGAAACTGTATGCCTATTAAACAGGAACCTTGTCCTCCCTGCTTCCTCCACCAGACCTCAGGAATCACTATTATACTGTCTCTATGAAGAATTTATTCTAGGTGTCTCATATACATGGAATTACCCATTTTGTGACTGATTGAACTTGGTACAATATCCTCAAGGCTTATCTATGTTGTAGCACATGCCAGATTTCCCCATCTGGGAGGTCAACGAGACACAGAGAAGTCCTCCTTGGGCAGAAGAGCCTCTACTGGACTCTTTGTATGGAGTGGATGAATAGGTAGACCTGGGAACATGACCTAGTGGCAACTCTTCCATCTCCATCTTTAAAACCAAGCTCCTGGGATCACAGGAGCAAGTGAGGTCAAGATCATGATGGAGAAAACCACAGAGACAGCTGACCCAAGCTGTTGGGAGCTCATGGGCTCTGGCCTGCCAGCTGGGGAACATGCATGGGACTGAACTAGGCCCTCTGAATGTGGGTGACAGTTATGTGGCTGGATCTGTTTGGGGAGCCCCTGGGACTTATCCTGGGTGTATGAAATGGCATTTTGGAACACATTCCCTAGGGTAGGATACCATGCTCAGCCTTGACACAGGGGAGAGGGGCTTGGTCCTGTCTGAGGAGTGAATGGGGGGGAGGAGATTGGAGATGGTGGGGTATATGAGAAGGGGAGGAAGGGGGAACTGGGATTGGTAGATAAAATGAAAAAAAAAATTAAAAACCAAACTAAAACAAGCCAAGCTCTTTATTTAGCTGAGTACAGATATGTATGGAATAATAGATGAGGCTAACCAGTGCTTACTGAGCAGGTCATATGGGCCAGCCACTGTCCTGGAAACCGTGCTGGTGCAGGATTAGTATGGTGTCAGCAGCTCAGCCCAAACACTCTCCTCCCCTTTCTAATAAGGAAGCTGAAGGCCAAACTCAGAGCTTCTTTAAAAACATCTCGGACACATCTTTTATGCCAACCTTCGGTAAGCAGGGGTGGGTATTTCTCTATGAGTTCACCGAGAGTTTCGGGCCAGGCAGGGTTATATAGAAAGAACCCATCCAACAACAGCAACGAACCACGCCCCCAAACCAACCAACCAAAAGCCAAAACAGCACAAAGAAGAAAGCAAGAAGTGGCTTCTGAATTCTGACATCAAGAAATAGCCGCCAGGCGGTGGTGGCGCACGCCTGTAATCCCAGCACTCGGGAGGCAGAGGCAGGTGGATCTCTGTGAGTTCGAGGCCAGCCTGGTCTACAGAGCTAGTCCAGGACGGGCTCCAAAGCTGCAGAGAAATCTGTCTCATAAAACCAAAAAAAAAAAAAAAAGAAAAAAAGAAAAAAAAAAAGAAATAGCCACAAAGTCTGCATGGGTGGGTGGGTAGGGGAAGATGCCCCCCCCCCCCCCCCCCCCCTCCGCTTGCCTATCAAGGCCTGAGGCAGATGGGAGAACTGGCCCTGGGGTCAGAAGAGCAGAAGAGCTATCCCTGCTCCCCATCAGCTGCAACACCTGGGAGAGCAGACCCTGAACCTCACCTGGGCAGTGCTGTCCCCACTACTCGTCTGTCTTGTAGCAGTGTGGGTGGGGCAAGAGATGCTCCCCTTATCCCTGCCCCTTACCACCTGCAAAAGAGCGAGATGACCCTTCCCCTTGCCAGCTGCAGCTCTCAGGAAAGCGGACCCTGCTCCTCCCCTAGGCAGCACAGCAGAACTGGTCCTGTTGTTGGAGGTGTGGGTGACCCAGCTCCGATGTTGTCAGTAAGGGAGAACTGTGCCTATTACTCATCTGACATGTGGCCCCATGGGCAGAGAAGAGCAGAGGGCTGTCCCCGCCCCTCACCATCTGCAGCGCTTGGGAGAGTGGCCCCTGCATCTTGCCTGGGCAACACAGTAGAGCTGGCCCTGATGGTGTAGGTGAGGGAGAGCCTACCATGAGGGCGTGAAGGGCTGGAGAACTGGTCCCACTCTTCCCTCATTGCTGCAAGGGTGAATTAGCCGGGGCAATGCTGGAGAGCTCACCCTGGTGGTGAGGACAGGGGAGAACTGGCGGGCTGACCAACCCTGTAGCTGCCCAGGTCCAGAACTAAGGTTATGAATTGGCCTGCCCCAACATCCACCCTATCTATGATCTGCTGGAACACGTGAAAGGGCCTGACCCGCAGGATCTCCACGACACAAGGCAATAACAGGATATCCAAAAAGAGTCTCAGGGAGCTCCCGGCATGGATGGTGTAGAAGAAATCAGAGGTTTTAGAACCATACCAATGACTCTGCAAGTAAGCAATGAACACTTACAAGTAAAGATATATAGATAAAGAGGTTTACTGTGTGACTCATTGTGTCACACTGCAGCTTCCATGATGAGATTTTAATTCTTTCCCTTTTCCTTTCTTTCTTTTTTTCTCTTAAATTGTGTTTTATTTATTATTTTTTTTTGGGGGGGGTGTTGTTGCAGAGGCAGAGAATGAATGTGAAGGGATGGGAAATGAATGCCATTAAGATGCATATTGTGAAAGACACATTGAATAAATAAAAAGAAAGTTGAAAAATAAAAGAAATAGTCATAAGATAATTATTCAAGTGCAGTATTCTGCATTTTCTCTTTCTTGCACGTGAAAGGATGAGAGGCCATAGAGATAGAAAAGTCTCTAGGTAAAAGAGAACATGCTCAATGTGCTCATTAAAATGGACCACCCTTAATTCAACTGGAGGCAGCCAGAGAAAAATGGAGTGAAACCTAAGTAACTGCTGAAACCTGTGTCAGACTTCTTTAATCACCTGTGACAGTTTCCACAAGTATCTCCCAAAGGCGAAGTAAAACGTCTAGGAAACCAACTAGGATGCGACCACTTCTTCCTTTTAACTGCATCAGTCAGTGTCTCGGGTACAGAATCACCGTTCCAACCTCTGCTGTGGGAGATGAAGATCCACACTGCAGACATTCACGCTCCTTCTCTTTCTTCAGCCTCAGACTTTTGCTGCTTTTTAATTTTGACAGTAAAATGATTGACAACATATTCTTTTTAGCTAGCAAAAAAAAAATTGCTGGTGTGTTGCATTTTTACATTTATTTTAATAGTTCTTTTCTTCAACTGAGAGGCCATCATGAAGAAACTGGGCATTGAGTTTGACAACATGTGCCCGTGGAATGGAATCTCAGGTTTCTTTCCATGTCAAGCATTTTTTGAAGTTTATCGAATGAGATCGTAGCTTTTTCCTGATTAAGTGACTTCTGGTAAATGTCAGTGTTTGCCTTTGTCTTTTCTAATGTGTTTGTTTTATTGGGAATTAAGGGAGGGGGGGTTCTGTGACCCAGTTTCTTTCTTTGAGTTTCATTTGTTGTTCACAGTAAATTATGTATATTCTTTTACTAGATTCCTCAGCAACCCAAATTACACAATGGATATAAGCCTCCTGCATGAAAGCTGCATGATTTCTTCTCTCTTGCATACTATACATTTGGATCTATTAACTTTCCATTTCTCAGTGGTAGAAACAACCCTATTTATTAATAATTTAGGATCTCTTCCCCTTCTCAAGTGATATAACTATATAATTTTCATTTTGGTTGGTGTGTTGTATGGAGCACAAGTTCAGAGGGACGAGGAAGTTCTGCCCATATTTACTCTTCCATCTTTACCTGTTACTCAGGAGAGAGAGGATGGCTTCTGTTTGGAATAACTCTTGTCATCTCACAGAACTGGTACCTGGTTTCAGGAGGTAGAAAAGAGCCTCTTTGTGAAATGTTTCTCTATGTCTGGAATTGATACTCAAACAGAAATGAAAGATGTTTTCTCATGTTCTGTTATTATATACCTTCCTAGAGTCACTTGATGCTACTGTGTCTAACCACTGGAATGTAAGAAGGAGCAGGAGAGACCGGACACATCAGAAAGATGAGGATGATTAACACATTAGCATACCATATTACAGGCAAGCCTCTAACATATGCCCTAAACTCTGTACATTATCTGTGCTCTTTCCAATGCCCTGCAGAATCAACACACTTCCTTCCATTTAATTACTAGGAAGCCTGAGGTCTAGTAATATTCATGAATACCTTGCTAGATCTTCTTGTAGAATATTTGAACAGATATTCTTTAGCACTTTAGTAGAAAGTAGGAGAGGAGTGTATTATAGGACCTTCCTTGATGGATACCCCATGGAGCCTCCTCCTACATGAAGCTCAGGTGACATTCTCAGGCTCTTGATAAATTGCATTTCTTCAAATGACTTGTGGAGTGAAGAGACTTGCTGTCTTTTCACTTTTGCTTGTTCATGTCGTTTGTGGGGTACAAGGGGAACATCATAGGTACTGCCTGGTTCACACCTTGAACCTACTTCTCACTGAAGGTCAGAACTTTACCTTCCTCAGCTGTGTGCGAGAGCAAACGGATCCACTTGGCTGAGCTGTGAGGAAGCTGTATGAAAATGGTTGGGCAAAGGGAAGTCTATTCATTGCTCTTCCTGGAAAATGAAATTTAAGGAAATATTTCTAGTTTGTTCTCCAGAAGGCACTAATTTTTCGATCACACCCAAATGGAGTAAACTCCATCTGGCAGCATTTGTAAGCAGGCCAGCTCTCTACCAACTTGTCTGTCACTGTGCTGCCATTTCCCAGTGTCTCTGACTGAGGGATGGAGGTTAGGCATCCTTGCTTCTGTACAGATACAAATGAAGAAACTCAAGCATTGCCACAGACAGGGACTGAGGGAATGGCTTAGTTGTGTGTAAGAGGACCTGAGTTTGATTTTAAATGACACATTAAAAAGTAAATAAATAGAAAAACTGGGCATAGTGCTTCACACTTGTAATCCAAATGCTTGGGAGGCAGAGATAGTAGCATTCCTGGGACTCAATGGCCAGCTTAGCCACGCTAAACTTGGTACGTTCCAGACAAAGGAGGGACCCTGCTCCCAAAACAAGGTGACCGTGACTAAGTAGTAACGGTCATTGTTGCCCTCTGGTTTCCACATACACACATATGCACATGCACAGGTACACACATTCAGAAAAAAAAAAAGACTCACCATGTAAAGCCAGTTCTTCTAGACAAAGTGGAGTGATGACTCCACCTTAGCCTGAGTAACATGTGATGACTGGGTTTGTCTGAGTAATCCCTCTTTCAGAGTGGGGAGTGATAATGGAGTGTGTGTTGCCTACGATTAATGTTCTGACATTATTTCCTATTATTTCTTTTGTATGTTGTAAGCTGGTTAAAGGTTCCTGGAAAGAACTAAGGAAAGCAGAATGCCTAACAAAGATATGTCTGAAGGAATTACTCCCCCACCAAAGGCACTATTAATTGCTTTAGGTATCTATTCCCTCTCAAATCACTTGGAAGATACTAACTCCTTATTACTCTTAACAACTCTATTGGGTAGGTCATTTTTTTTCACATTTTAAAGCAAGGGAATTAAGTGCAGATAGGTTAAATAATTTGATTGAGTTTGTGCAGATGCTAAATGATAGGGCCAGGATTTGAATCTGGAGAGTTGTAAATCCGAAATTATGGCTGAAGGTCAGAAGGAGGATGGGGTGAACTTCCTTCTCAGATCCATACCAGTAGCATCTATTTTGGCTGCCTTACCCTGAATGAACCACTAGGCCTCTAGCTGAGAGGACACTGGCCCATCTTGTGTAAGTTCATGACTGTTCCTGAGAAATGCTACTTTACAGACCTCGCCTTGGGGGCTTAGGGGAGTAATTGAAAGCAAACTTCTTTTCTTCTGCAAAAGATGAGACATTGAGTGAAAACTAAACCAACACTGAAGCATATTCACGACTAATACTAATAATGATAGCACAGTTTGTCTGTCATTCTGTGAACAAGTTTTCTGCCAGCTAGGGTAAAAGAGAGCAACATGGGCTTCCACAACTTCAGGGCAATGAATTTTTTTTTTTCTTTTTTGATACCTTGAGATAATGGCTACCTGGAAATTAGACAAGTTCAAAGAAAGATGCCTACTGACATCTAGTTCAAAATGTCACAGCTGCTATTTCTCAAAGCTGGCCATTCAGCTTTTTTTTTTTTTTAAATTAAAACTGTAGGCAAGATGATGCAAGTTCATGAAGAAATGTGGCACGATTCACAGCAGCGGCAGGACAGAGGGATCTGGATGGAGGAACTCCCGCCTTGGCTCAAGAGTAGAACACGCTGCCTGCACGTCGACCACTCCCTACTCGCGGTGATGCTATTTGCTCCTACCCATATCGGTCCCCAGACTCAGGCCCAGACTTGTGTCGACTGGAAATGAAGTAGTCATTTCTTTCTCTTTCTCGTGTGTTTTTCTCTTAAGCATTATTGCTCGTTTGTCAGGCTTCATCTCCTAACATTCCCTACAATCGAGGCAGAAGCTGGGGCTCACTGTAATTGTCATACAGAAAGTATGACAATTGTCATACAGAAAGTATGGGAAGGGATGAAAGTGACCACAGGGAGGCTAGTGACCCTGACAAATTCCTAAAGGTTGCTGCCCAAGCATGATGGCTTGGAATAGCTCTGTGGGCCAGGACTGAGTTGTTCCTTCTTGTATTATCTCCAAGTACCAGGAGTGGGACTGAGGCTTAATAAGAAGATAGTATATTCAAGGCAGGTGCCTCCCAGGTGAGAGTTTGTTGCAAAGAAAGCACTGGACAAACCCTAAACTATGAATTAAAGAAGAATATTTGACCCTGAAGGCAGTACACACTGAAAAATATTTTTCTTGAAGTTAACAAATACTGACATAGTGACCTCGTTCTGTCTGAGGAGGAATACAACAAATAAAAAATCAACAGCAACAAGGGGCTGGTAAAAAAAAAAGTACTGCATTAAAAAAAAAAAAAAAAGAGTAAGTTGAACAAAGCATGGCAGTCCTGGAAAGGTTTTCCTCCAGAATCTGGTTATTTAAGACAACTTTGCTGCACAGTCACAGACTGCTTGCAGAACTGGCCTCTAGGACAAAGATTCGTGGTGTCTGAAGGTGAGATATGGGAGGGAAAGAGGGTTAAATGGTGGAATGGTGATGAAATAAAGCGAGAAGATTGCGTGCTCAGATATGATAGGAAATCAATCCCTCAGTGGGGATAAGGAACCATAGGACACATGAGTGCTCTGTGAAGGTGTGCCGCTCATGTGGGGAACATAGTTGATGAACTCTCCTTGAACTTTGGGAAGAGGAACAAGGATTAACAATGATGGAGGTTGCAGAAACATTGGTTGATCACATGGAGTCACATGCCACATTTAGTGTTACTGATCTAGAGAGACAGGGTATTTATAGGGGCCAGAAACCTGACCACACTTGAAGAAAACTAAAAATCAGCCTCACGTCTGTGTGGAATGGTGAAGGCTTCAGGTAACAGAGGTAAAAACAAAATTGTATCAGCACCCAGGCATATAAACTGTTTTGAAGATAAATATTAATTTAACTGGGGTCTTGTTCCTCCTGGCATACTTAATGGCAGAAAACAGATACATAGAGTTTGAAGAATAGTTGATTTTTATTCTCGTTAGTATCCACATATGCAGATTACAGAATGGTATCCCTGAGTAAGCAAAAGAGACAGCACATGTATAAACTAGTGTGGTGATATTGTTCCCCAAAATATTGTGCACCCTAATACACTTATCTGGGATCAGAGAACAGAACAGCCACTAGACAGACATAGAGGCCAGAAAATGGTGGCACTCACACCTTTAATCCTATCACTTGGGAGGCAGAGATCCACCTGGATCTCTGTGAGTTCAAAGCCACACTAGAAACAGCCAGGCATGGTGACTCATGCCTTTAATCCCAGGAAGTGATGGCCGAAAGCAAAAAGGTATATAAGGTGTGAGGACCAGAAACTAGAAGCTTTTGACTGGTTAAGCTTTTAGGCTTCTGAGCAGCACAGTTCAGCTGAGAGGTATCCAGTCTGAGGAAACAGGATCAGCTGGGGAATTGGCAAGGTGAGGTAGCTGTGGCTTGTTCTGCTTCTTTGATCTTCCAGCATCCACCCCAATACCTGGCTCCTGAGTTTGTTTTTATTAATAAGACCTTTTAAGATTCGTGCTACAAACTAGCCTCCAAAACATTTGTCCGTGACATCTTGTCAAAAGAGTAAAGACACACAAGAATAATCCAACCCAGCAGGGCCAGTAGAAAGTAAGGATGGGCACTAAGGAAGAACCCAATCTTAAAATCACTGTTATGATTAGAAAGCTGAATTGAATCTCTAAAGTCATCCAGAAGACGGTGTTTATAATGTTTAAAATCATAATATGAAAAACAATGACCTGGACCTTCAAAGAATTAGTAACAAAGACAAGGCAGAGGCAGAGGGGATACGATGAGGAAATACAATGTGATGAACTCGTTGTCCTATGGAGGGAGCAAGGATTTTATCTTTGTAGTGTCTTTGTAATGTGTTTGTGTTTTTGCTTTAGAGGTGTACTTCCATGTTCTACTTTCTAAGATGAGTATTTGTCTAGTAAATAACTAAAATTGAAGTAAATTGAATTAAAATTGAAAGTGAAAAACTAACAAGGAAGAGAACACTAGAAGGTGAATTTGACCTGAGGGGGGAAAGAACTTTTAAATCTGTGTGACTTTTCATTGACAAAGAGCCCATTATAACTTTAAATTTGTATTTGTGAGAAAATGGTACAGAGGGAGGTTGGAGAATTGGCTCAGGAAAGGTGAGCCACCGCTGTCACCCATTGGGGCATGGTAGAAGAGGCCGGAACAGATACACCAGAGTCTCCATGGTTCCATAAAGCTGTGACTGAGGAACACCTAACAGAATTCAGGGTTTGTTGATAATAGAGACATGATAAGGATGTGTCTCCATGTCCATCCGTCGTCATGTGTTGCTAGAGTTTTCCTGCCTGGCCCACAGTCTGGATAAATCTCTCACCCGCCAGTCCCAAGCCGCTCAAACCCGATCAAGTAAACACAGAGACTTGTATTGGTTTCAAACTGTATGGCCATGGCAGGCTTCTTGCTAACTGTTCTTTCAGCTTAAATTAATCCATTTTTATAAATCTATACCTTGCCACATGGCTCGTGGCTTACCGGCATCTTCACATGCTGTTTGTCATCGTGGCGGCTGGCAGTGTCTCTCTGACTCAGCCTTCCACTTCCCAGCTTTATTCTCCTCCTTGTCCCGCCTACACTTCCTGCCTAGCCAATGGCCAATCAGTGTTTTAATTATTGACTAATCAGCAACACATTTGACATACAGAACATCCCACAGCACTTCCCCCCTTTTTTTTTTTTTAAAAAAAGGAAGGTTTTAACCTTAACAAAGTAAAATTACATATAATTTGGGAATTTGGGCGTAGCTTCTCTTACTGCTTCCTGCTGGAGGGGGGCGCTGTATCTTATGGGGATACAAAGAAAATTTTAGGATCATGGAAAAGTCCATGAGGGTGTATCGTCTGAGCCAGTTGCCTTCAAACCATTCTGAATGTTGGATCATCTGGGCCATGGTGTCATCGGAGACCTTTCAGGGGGTCTTGGCTGGTCAAACCTGATGTATCTTAATCTGGAACAAATCCATAGCCTTTGGCTTTCTGTGGGAACAAAAGCAGAGTCTCCTTTCCAAAGTAACATATCCTTATATCCAAATTTTGAAGTCAAGGTACCTTTAAAATATACATTTTGGCATAACTCAACAGCTTTTACAATCAAATATTTTTCTGCAGTTAAAAGTCCCAAAGACAACACAATGCAGATTCTCTGTGTAATATCCATTTTTACGTGGCTTATTTTTTATACTACCTTTACTGTCTCTTTAAAGACTTTATTTTTTAAAACTATGTATTTATTTCTATAACTCTATATATCATCTTTTTTGTCTCTTTCAAGCCTACGTATCTTTTACACACATTGTAAACTATTACATCTGAATCTGTCTTATTGTGAATCTATTGCCTTAAACTGCAGCAGCTGTGGCTGCTGGATCCACCCACCTCAGCTTCCCAACATGGCCATGGTTTACCGCCAGCTCTGGGAGCTATCGGGGGTCTATGCTTTTAGCCAAGCAGCGTGTAGCCCAGAAACCTCCCCTTTTGCTCTGCACCAGCAAAGGCTAAATCCACTATGCAGCTCAAAGTGCCACTTGCAAAGGCCTCATTCCCGCCATAGGCAGGTCGAGCACGCACGCTAGGAACCCACCAGTAGCTCAAACCAGCAGCTGCCGCTCATTTGAGAGAGACAATTAGGAACTGTTTTTAGCTCCGTTTTAGAATCTTTTCTCAGGTTTTTAGGTGGAAACTCTTGCCACCACGTTGGACGCCATTTGTTGCTAGAGTTTTCCTGCCTGGCCCACAGTCTGGATAAATCTCTCACCCGCCAGTCCCAAGCCGCTCAAACCCGATCAAGTAAACACAGAGACTTGTATTGGTTTCAAACTGTATGGCCATGGCAGGCTTCTTGCTAACTGTTCTTTCAGCTTAAATTAATCCATTTTTATAAATCTATACCTTGCCACATGGCTCGTGGCTTACCGGCATCTTCACATGCTGTTTGTCATCGTGGCGACTGGCAGTGTCTCTCTGACTCAGCCTTCCACTTCCCAGCTTTATTCTCCTCCTTGTCCCGCCTACACTTCCTGCCTAGCCAATGGCCAATCAGTGTTTTAATTATTGACTAATCAGCAACACATTTGACATACAGAACATCCCACAGCAGTCGTGTGTCATCCCCCCCCCTCCCCCGGGAGCTGAGCTTTGGTATACAACAGCAGATGTTTGAGTCTACCCTTCTTGTTTTGTGCTTCATCATCTGGTAGATGTGGGTAAAAGACTTGTCTCAAAGTCTCTTGCAGAATTCAAAGACATCAGATGTTCAGAGCCTTTAACTTAGCTGGGAAGGTATAGGTTATTCAGGGCTATGTTCTTTTTTTTTCCCCCTGAGAACTGTGAGATGAGTCTGTTTAAACTCTGAGGGAAATAAGCTGTCAATGGAGTGGTTATCTGGACAGTTAGTTCCTGATGTGTCTCTAGAAAGAAGAAAATTAGGACAGAAAGGGGAGGGAAGCTGATATCCAGAGAGGAACTTGTGACCTCATCTCTACTCATTGTCCTACAGCTGTTGTAGTTGGTAGGTTTTCCTACCTTAGGCAATCCCTTGGTACCACAATTTCTGACTGCCTGTAAAATACAGTGTGAGAATAGCCCCTTCTCTACTTACATTTTCAATTTTTTTTTTCAACTTTAACAACTAACTTTTACTTCCCTCTCCCCAGGAAGGAAACAAATCAAGCTATTTATGGCTCCCTCTTCATTGGGTTGCATAAGACCAGTTCTTCTTGGGAAGGGTGCACTTCCGTACTTTGGGATCTTGCAGTCTAGAAAGGGAAACTCCTTTGATGAGTCACTGACAACACCAGGGCTTGGCTGACCTCAAGTTTTCAACATCAAGCCTCTGGCACAACATTCTTTGGGAAGTCTTCTCAAGTTTCTCAGTATGTTGGAATATCAACCAACAACACCCCTTCCTTCCTTCTTACTATGTTTTTCCTTGTATATGAGAGGTTTGCTTCTGGGCCAGATTTCCTTAACTTTCACTTGAAAGTCATGAAGAAACAATGGCCTCTATTCTCAGCTGGCACCAGTCAGAGCCCACACAGGAGGTGTGAGATGTTCCCATAGGCTTCTTTTTGCCCATCTCCTTGATTCTCATCTGCTTCCACACTGCTTCCTGGATCCCAGCCTTTTCAGCTCTCCTTGCCATTATGACCCCACCCAACAGATATACTTTTAGGTTCCTGCATTAATGTCCTCCTTGAAATATACAGCAGGTCTGGTTTCTTCCTATGCAGACTGTGAAACGTCAGGCTGAATGAAGAGCACTCTTCTTGGGCAGTCTTTTAGCACCTCCTTGCTGTTATCATCCCAATCAGTAGCTTCAAAGCTGAACCACAGAGTGTGAAGCAGAGCAGGAACTAGAGAGAGAGAGAGAGAGAGAGAGAGAGAGAGAGAGAGAGAGAGAGAGAGGCACTCCCAGTGTACGGACTTACCTGTATAATTCTAGCACTTACACTACAGACAGAATATTGGAGTAAAAGTTTAGCCTGGTCTACGTATATTATGTCAGTCTGGGCTACATAGCAAAATCCCATCTAGACAAAACCCAAGGACTGAGGTGTAGCTCAGAAGTAGAGTTGGCTGCCTAGCACATGTGAGGCCCTGTGTCTATATCTCTGTCACTACCGAAAAAGAAACAAGAAAACAGAAAGGCCTTTAGGCCCATCAAGAGTTGGGTGGCTGACCCACAGTGCTAGGAGCTGTTGCTCAGCAGAAGCCTCCTGGGGGGACCGCAGCAATACGGGGAGCGAAACTAACGAACCCAATAGTAGTAAGTCAAGGATGCTGATGAGTCATTTCAGTTCCACAGGGTTAACCACTTAACATTTATTCATCAGTGGAAAACCAATTAAGTTTCCCAACCCTTGCCACTTGACAACCATGTTCGGGTTTTGTGAAATTTGCCAAGAATCACTAGTAAAAAAAAGGGGGTGGGAGGAACTTAGCTGGATTTTCAGCTGTTGCAGGTGAGCAGCGTAGTAGGAGCCACCTTCTTTCAAGTGCTTACAGTTGTCACATTGTCATCTTGGAGATCCACAGAGGAAAACATATAGGTCAGTTTTCTCTTGAGTTGTGTATATGCCCACGTGCATCTTAAACCACAGAGGCAGATCCTCAATATGTTGAGCTGTGGTTGTATGTTTTCTGCCTGAAATATTGCACTCAGCCATTGTCCAAAGATCTGCCATAGGCCTTTTGCAAATGAATGACAATAATTGTGTTCTAGTGAAACTTTATTTATAGCAATAGGGCAAACGATGTTTTGTAAGTTTATTCACTTGTTCACGTTTGTAAATAAAATTAGTTCAAGCTGTAAATGCCTTGCTTCCTTAAAAATGCTTAATTTACAGAAATCTGCTCCACAGGCTGCAGTTCATAGTTGTTTTTTTTTGTTTGTTTGTTTTTGTTTTTGTTTTTTTTTTTTTTTTTTGCTTTTTAACTAACTCGATGCTGCCAAATTAGTTCCTCATTCAAATCTAGAAAACACTCCATCTTCATTTATCTTTGTTCCTGGAGTTCATAGGTTGGTCTTGAAACAAGGGGAAAAGGCCCAGATGGTACAAAAGTTTAACCAAACAAACTGTGAAGAAGGAGGAGACACCAACCTTTTTTCACCCTCTGCTACTGTTGAGGGCTCTGTGGGATGAGTTATCTAAGCACTAAGGTATACAGGTGGCATGCATACTATGTTTATTACAAAAGAAGAAACTGCCAGGCGGTGGTGGCACACGCCTTTAATCCCAGCACTCGGGAGGCAGAGCCAGGCGGATCTCTGTGAGTTCAAGGCCAATCTGGTCTACAAAGTGAGTTCCAGGAAAGGTGCAAAGCTACATAGAGAAACCCTGTCTCAAAAAACCGGAAAAAAAAAAGTAACTAAGGATCAAATGAAACTTGTTCTCAAGTGTAGGATTACCACTGTTCCTGGTTGGTCAGGCTCTCTGTGGAAGACTCTTTTTCAGTGGCTGGGCCCTGGAGTCCAGGATCTGATTTGAGGAGTGGGCAGAACTGAACAGGTTTGGACAGCTCCCTTGAAAAAGTCACAGCTCATTCAGTCTATCCAGGGGTTGAGCTGTCCTTTTCCTCTACCCCATGCTTCCTTACTTTTCTTCTATTACCCTCCTGTATCTTATTTCATTTTACTTCAGGTGTAACATACTGTGTTCCTTGTAGAAAAATGAGAAATTTTAGATAAGCCAAAAGTAGATATGTAAAAGTATGATTTAATACAAATTACTGTCAACTCAGTGAGATATACAGAATAGGACTTTTTCCTATGTGTACATGTCTTCATCAGCTTAAAAAAACCTTTTTAATCAACAAATTTTTTTTGTACAATATATTTTGATCACGTTTTCCCTTTCCAAATTCTTCCCAGATCATCCCTATTTCTCTACCCACCCAAGTTCATTCTCTCTCTCTCTCTCTCTCTCTCTCTCTCTCTCTCTCTCTCTCTAAAAAAAAAAAAAAACAGTATGAGAACAACAGCAAAACAAGAAAGACACAAAAAACCCTCTCAAAACCACACAAATGAAAATCAAAATAAACAAGCAAAAGACCAAGAAGACCAAAAGTGCCCAAACAAAGCAAAATCTGCAAAAATCCCATGATGCAGTCTTGTGTTGGCCAACTACTTCTGGGCATGGGCTTGCCCCAGGTATGGTTAATATCTTAGTCAGCTTTCTGTTGCTGGGACAAATATCTGAGAGAAGCAGTCTAAAAGGAAGAAAGCCTTAGTTAGGCTCATGATGTTGGAGGTTGGCAGCAAAGGTTGGCCAAATACCTTGCTTTGAGACCAAGACAAGACAGAATATCAAGGTAGCAAGTGTGGGTGCCAGAGAAGCCTGCTCATCTCATGTAGCTGGAAGGGGGAGGGGAGAACAGGACAAGAAACCACCCAAAATCATGCCTCCAAATGACCTACTTTCTTTAGTTACCTCCTAAAGTTTCTAGTACCTACGAAAGTAGTGTCATCAGCAGCTGGGGACCAACATTTCAACACATGGCAAAGTAGAGACATTTCATATTTAAACCATAATGCTATAGTCACGTTTTCTCTTGTTTAACACCTTCTTGTTTGCTTTTGTTTCTGTCTTCTCCTTGTGCCCCTCTTTCCTTTTCTTTCCATATCTTTTAAGAGTGCACAGTCCATAGTCTCAAGCACATTCATAGTACAAGACAACTCATCTCTCGTATGATTGTTTCCTTGTAAGAGTGATACTTTGTACTTCCCATACAATTTTCTATTTCCACCGTTCTCTTTGACTCTATAAATATGTCACTTCTAGGGCATCCCATACACATCGAATCATACAGCTTTTGATCTCTGGTGACTATACTATTTCAATTCCTTTACTGTCAAGATTCATCTGTGTTGAATCTTATATCAGAATTACCTGCCTTTTAAAGGCTGGATATGATCCCAGTGTGAGTATATATCATGTTTTGTTTGTCTATTCATTTATTTGTGGGATTCCACATTGTAGCTGTCATAGATAATTGCATTTGTACATGAGTGTATAAATGCAGCCCAACCCCATTCATTTTAGACAGGCTCTCACTATGTAGCCCTGACTAGCCTAGAACTTACTATGTAGCCCAGGCTGGCCTTGAACTTGAAGTGAACCTCTTGAGTGCTAAGATTACAGATGTGTACAGTACCTAGCTAGTTTTCTATCCTTCTGGGTATATACTAAGAAGCAGATTTACTAGATAATATAGTCATTCTATGTTTGTTTTATTAAATTTCTGAAACAATATAAAATGTTGTTTCCCAGAGAACCTGTACCATTTCATAATCCTGTGCCAATTACAAATTTTTACTTATTCTCACAGTTATTTTGGCATTATTTCAAAGATGCTATCTTCCTACATGTGAAGTGACTCTTCTTTCTTTAAAACCAAGATAGAACCAAGTGAGGAATCTGCCTATCCTGTTTAATGATGTGTTATAAATAATAGATCTTGAAGGTATCCGTCAGTTGAATGTTTATTTGTGGCATCATTTCTAGTGGCTGCCTGGTTTCCCGGCCCATGACTTACTTGCTGAGCTACTGTAGCAAAGTTACACAACTTCAGCCTGCCGTAGTTTCTGAAGCTGTAAAATGCAGTAATGCATACTATAAAGGACTTTAGAAGAGTGTTGTAAAGAAAAATGATGAGATAGGAAACAAACCAGCAATAGCTTTGCCTGCATTGACAGCACTTAGTAAGTATTAATAATTGCGTTTGTGGAACTAAATAATTCCTTAGTGACCTTGACATTGCTCCCAACTTTTTCACTTCATAAAGACCTAAAAATTAGCTACATAGTTGTAGTCATTTCTTTCTTAATGCCATCTGGGCAGATTTCCTTCTTCATAGAAGACTGGACCAGAAGAGAAAACTCAACCCAATAGATCAACCTCTCTCTGTCTTTGTCTGCTTTAGAACAATTCTTGGTCACGTAACACAGGGCCACCCCTAGAATACCGTGCTCAGGTCTTGGTTTTTAAACAACCTTCTCATAATTCATTACCAGGCTATCGTCCTTGCTGATCTGTGGACCCGAAGCCTTTCTGGGGCTTTGCACAATGATGCATGGCCTAGAGAAAGCTTAGTCAAATATTTACATGGAAGAATGTGGCATTTCCTACCCTACTGCTCCGATTACCATCAGGGTCTTATCTTTCCCCATAAAAGGAAATTCGGACATGTATTAAGCTGTCAACACTAGAAAAATACAAGGTCTAGAAATGAAGATCTGGGAGATTCTCCAGTGTTCTCCTGCATAATGCATCTGAGGATTGGAAGCAGGAGAAAGTGGCACCCGGGAGTCTGTTAGGCTGGGAAGTTTGTGAATTCAGGGACACTTCAGCTGTAGTCAATCCATCTTTGCAATGAATGGGGGGGAGGGGCTTTGGGAAGAGCAGAGGCTCTCTGATCATTGTTTCATTTACCTCTTATATTTAACTAGTCCATCAAAGGTGCAGAAACATCAAGGGTCAGGACAGGCCCCCATCTCTGTGAGAGGAAACTTGTTTTCTGTAATGAAACATGGAGTGCTGCATGAGAGGGAGCTAGCAGGTAGAGCTCTGCTGTGGAACCCTGCCCACAGCACAGATCTCTCAACTCTGGCAGATCATAAAGCCTCTTGATGGCCCTTATCTCCTTATCTGTGAAAACTACAAGCACAATGACAGAGTATGTTGGGGTTTGTGTAAAGATGAAATAAGATGATCTGTGCTGTCTCCATGATTCTAATTGGCTACTGTGAAATAGTGACCCCACTTAGTTCCCTTTTCACAGCCAAGTGAACAGAAGCCAGCATCAAAATGATAATGACAAGCCATTTGGACCTACCAGCTGCAAGAATCATGAGCCATTATAAAAATCTCTTCATAAATTTCACAGGATCAAGTATTCCATTATAGCAATGCCAAATATACTAAGACAGCCCTTGATCCACTAGTTTATGTCATAACTGACCATTATAATCAGAAAAAAACATAAACATTGAGAAAAGTATATGTAGGTAGCATGGATAGATAATTTAATATTACAATTGGAAGGTTGCTCAGAAACCACCCAGCACAAATTATTCTCACCCATAAAGTCTACAGTGGTGACCTTCAATTTTGGCCTCATGATCTCCAACCTTCTGGGGTTCACAGCATACCTCTACTTTCAACCTTGGGGCAGCCTTTGACTACTTCTGGCAATTTGAAAGCTTTTCCCTATATTAAGCTACTATATGACTCCTGGTAACTGCTACACAGCCCAGTAGAGTTAATCTCAGCTTTCCGACACCCGACAACCCTTCCAGTACTACAAACCAGCTTTCAGGTGACATGGGAGCTGGGATATTCTTAGGCTCAAATAACACTTGGCAACATTGAGGGTGTCTAGGATTCGCCTTGACTTCAGAAGGGACTTGGCTTGACAGTGGGGGTCTGGTGAGCCTCTCTTGTTCCAGATTGATTTGCATTTTGAATTCTAGCTGTGCTTGCTCCATTGGAATTTATGGAGCACATTAGCATTCATTATTGTGCAATGTCCTTAGGCTAGCTGGGATCATGTAGAACAACTTATTATTTCTGTTTTGTTCACAAACACAGTGAGGCTCAGAGTCGTGTTGTGTCTGCGCTACTCAGCTAACCTCTCCAGATGCTGATGCAATCCTATCTACTGTCTTCTCCACTTGTCTTCCATCCATCCACCAGGCTTTTCCAGAATTTGCTTAGTAGTCTTCCCTGAAAATATATCTCATGACACATTTATTGTATTAGATCACTCCCTCTACCCCAAACCCTAAAACACAAGTTCAATCTTCATGCTTCTAGAATGTCCCTCAATGCCTTCAACATTGCTTTATGGGATCTTCAGGGAGCATGAGGCAGATGGGTGAAACACAAACAACATGCTGTATTGACAATTTGCTGGCAAGTTTATATTCAGGGGAATTTGGGAGCCCAATGGGACAGTATGTGTCGGGTGGGGGCAGCTTCTATGATTTAGAGATGCTTGAGATACAATTTAAGAGAGAGTGTCAAGAGGAGTCATGCCATCATGTGAAAGAAACTTCACTATGCCCATAAGCATAGGAAACCAGAAAGAATTTTGTTTTGTTGGAGCACAAGGCACAGAAAGAGGTTTAGGGAAGGGTGTGTGGGAGGAGGGCCAGGTCCTGGATGTTGTCACATGAAAGATTTTGTGCTTTACCCTGAAGGTTGTGATAGACCAAGTTGGATTTGAAGTAGGCCAGTGCCTATTTGGGGGCTCTGTTTGAAAAAGCCAGCCAATGGGAACTGTAGGGAAGATGAGTTCGAAGTGGAGGTGAGGAAGTATGTGAAGATGGATGGATGCAAGTCAATGTGGTTGTAGGCAATGTCAAGACACATCGTGTGCCCCAGATGAGAGAAAATAGAGGACAGTGAGAATGATCGTAATCATGGAATGATTTTTTAAATGCTTTTTTTTTTGGAGAGGAAGCCAAGTAGATCCTGTGACTGAGTGATTGTAAATGGAAGAGCAAGGCTCCTATAATGTTTGTAGCAATTTCTAGATTGGCTGGAAGGTGTGGTCTTATTCAGTGCCATTGCTGTACCTGTACTTAGGATGAGGTGATGTAGTGAGGAAGCAAAGTGATTTATTGACAATACCTTTCTACTATGTTCTTGTGTAGTAGCCCAGATGGTTGGTTAGTTGCTGAAATGGTTTCTCCTTCTTAGGTGCTCTACACACTTCTGTGTACTTAGGTGTGATCATGGGATCAAATCTAAGGGAAATGATAAGTTCACTTTTAAGCCCAGGCTATAAATGCTCCTGTTCTGTTTTACCTATTCTGCCAGCCTGATGAGCACAGGCTAGGGAGGAAAGGAGAACCCCGTTCACAGTGTGGACAAGAGTTAACTACCAATAAGGAATCAATACTTCAGCCATCACAGCAGTAAGTAATATGCTTCTATGATGACTGAGCCACTCTGAATTGGACTTGTTTGTTACAGCAGCCACCTCTGCCTGACTGATATACCTTTCCTGTTTCCTGTCTTACTCAGAGAAGAAAGAGGGTGAAGCTTAGCTGATGGTTGTTAGGTCCAGACCTGTTACTTCCACAAATGTACTGAAACTTTTCAACATGTGTTCTTCAAAAGGTAAATAAATAAATAAATAAATAAATAAATAAATAAATAAATAAATAAATAAATGTGATCCTGAAGTTAGCTGGTTGGCTTTGGTCATTGTATTTTCCTCTAGACACAAGTACATACAGAGAAGCAACCTACATAGTTTTGTAGGATATTCCTCCTTTCCATTTCTCTCCTCCTTAGAAAATGAGATGATTATAGAGAAGAGAAAGAAGCTATCAGAAGACAACTGAGAGAAAGAGAAGTCAACCAACTGAACTTTCATCAGTTCAAGGTTGGCTTGGGTAAGTATCAGATGCCAGAGTGTGCCTTGGGCTGGAGTGTTGAGCCAACACAGGTTCCCTTTTTCCAACACTGTGCTGTCCTTCTGTTGCTCTGGGTCTCATTTTCTTTCCACTTTTGGTCACCATGCTTCAGCCATACTGACTTTCTTTCTGTTCCTTAAAGTGTCACATTCCTTTCTAATCTTGGGGACTTCACAAGTGTTGTTTTGTCACTTGGGAGTCTTTGCTCACTCATTCATTTGCGAATCCTCATGCTTCCTTTTTACTAATTCTTATGTTTGCTCTTCAGAGTCTCCTTATCAGAATTGTGCTCCTTGACCCGCCCCCCAAGCCCGAGATGTACCCCGATACACCCACGTATTGCATTCTGGACTTCTCTTTTGTGGCAGTCATCTGACCTCTGATTGTGTAATCCTTTGAGAGTTCAGTGTGTGCCTGATGTGTCCAATAGAGTGCCAGCTTTTCAAGGGCACTGAGGGCTCTGTCTGTCATGAGACATGAACACAGTACCCCCAAATAGAGGGTGTACGTGAAGTGAAAATTTTTCTCTTTGCAAAATAATTTTTAAAGATCAGCTTTAAAGAAAGACATTTTCAAAATGGCTTTTTGAAAAACACAGTAGACAATGTGAAATTCTGAAATGAATCATCCGCTTAGTGGCTAGATACTTACTTTAATCTAAACCAGGGTGTGAGAAGGGTACAGTTTCTCTCAGATGTGGAGTCAGCACTGAGGATGACAGTGGTCCCTGCACACTGCTGGGCTCTTTCTCTTGGGTGTTGATATGATGGTGACTTGATGTGGGCAGTGCAACATGGCCCTGCAGGAGGGACAAAGAATAGTAGAATTGGAATTGTGGACACATACTTTAGTAGCTAAGTAAGCTTGGGTAGTATCAAGCCTCAGTTCCTTCCCTTAAGAAATGGACAGTTTTATCTTTCTAGAGTTTACTTATAGCTTGTTTGCAGGACTCACATGGGTAAATGTGGAGGGGTATGTCTCATAAAGAGATCGGCACTTAGCAGGGGCTCTGGAAATTTTCAATAGACTGTCAAGTATGAGAGCCAGTTTCAGATGCTTAGCATATCACACTTGAACTGACCAGTCAACAGCTGTTAATGAGACACACCTTTTCTAGCAAATGAAAATACTGGTTTACTTCCAAAGACACAGACCAGAAGAGAAGACCTCTAATCCTGATCCTGTCCCTTCTTCACCAAACACAAATCCTGACTAAAGGACAGGCCTCTGGAACAGTCACAAACCCAACGAAGCCTCTTTAAAAGAATCTGGGTGATGCCATCACCATTAGCAAATGACACACTTGTTAAGGGTTCATTCCTTTAAACGCTCACTTGTCTTGAGTACCTACTATGTGTGAAGTGAACTCTGTTATACACATTCCATTTTCGGCTTTGATTACTCCTTACATTATTTAGTGGAAAATCTAGTGTGAGTCCCATATTCATGATAAGAACTAAAAACTGAAACCAAATACTGAGACCACCAGGACAAAGGGACTAGTTAATTTGTCCTTGTTCAGGCTGCTAGTAAGAAGCAGATCTGGGGTTGGAATCCGTGTCTCTCTGAAGCCAAATTTCACACACTTCTGCTCAACACCTTCTGTTCAATCATCAGTAAAACACATTTGATGAACAGTGAACAAAAAGCATAAATAGGAAAAGTGAGCCTAACTTTAATAATAGCAATGGCAATATGGGAGCTAGTGTGATCGCTGCCTAACAGCTTTCGGAACCAAGTTTCCCCTGGGATGCAGAACTTTCCATTTCCTTTCTATAGAAGCTTGGGCTCTAATTTTCTCTTTCTCTTTTTGATCGTTTCTGAAGCCTCCTGGGCAGAGAGGATGTTTAGTAGAGCAGAAAGAGCATTGGCCTGGAGACCGTTTCCAGCACTCATTTTTGTACTAGGCCTGACTATGAGAAATTCATGCAAGGCCATGGAAGCTCAGTTTTCCTTATGTATAGAACAGGGACGATTCCACAGCTTACCTGCCCACAGTTCCAGATTTCAAGAAGCCCCATCGAGATGGCTGTTCCACAATGGGATGCAAAGATACCATCTAATGCCTAGGCTGAATTAACATTTTGCTTCCACATTCTTGTAAATCATCAATCATCTCTACCTTCAATTTCTGATGATAACTTAAGGCTGATCAGTTGTAAGAGTGAAACCTTCCTTCCTGTGGTTTTTATGTACCCCAAAGGGTCAATAATTTGCATTTAGGAATGTTTTCTTACTGGAGAGATGCATTTTGATGCTGTGAACTCGAGGCAACACTTGAATGAGATTTATTTGCTTCATTGACATACTGTGAATTCTTCATTTGCAGACAGCTTTGTTACACAAACTCAGCCTATCTGGCGAGTCTTGCCATTGTCAAAATCAAAGGCAACTATTGCAGGGACTAATGGCTTCACAGGGACAGTCATTTCTGCTGTCCTCAGAAGCTGGCTTTAGCAGTTTCTGTCACTGTCAGAGATCCTTGAAGGAATTACAGCCTTGTATTTCACTTTTGTTCTTGTTTATTATCTGAAGAGCCTTCCTACTCAACTCTCCTTAACTTATTTGAGGAGACACAGCTAGCCACGAGTGAGCCATGTGGTCTAGTCAATTGCATTTCTACAATTTTATTAGATGGCTGGATAAATTAACTTTAGTGGACATGCTTGACAGCCTTGGGTATTCCTCAGTCTTCCAGAGTTCCTAGTTTCTCTTTTTAACAGAATCATCTGCACAAAGAGGAAAATGAGGACCCGAATTGCCAGGGGAGCTGGATTGCTGACCTCTGATTCTACCTGTCCTGGAGGGTACCATAGATATAGATTCATTTAGTCTTGGCTAGCAATAGGAACACAGAGCATGGAGCTAAGGGCAGGGCTGGAGGAGCAGAGGCATGGGAAGCCTCTTGAGGTGCCCTCTCAGTGGGCTTTCAACTATTCACTTGATTTCCCAGGCAGATAGAAGCAAGGCAAAGGGCCCTTTTCACTAAGGTGGAAAGATCAAGCAGGGTAGAATGAAAGTTAGCAACTCCTCTAAGGAAAGGTGCCTCTTGGGCCATTGTCATGGGAAGAGAGGTGCTGGGAGACTTTGTGACAAGGTCACCCAAGACATTTAGGCCAAGCTCAAGTGTATGCAACCAGACAATAGGCCGTTCTTAAAGACTGCTAACAGCTGAAGAAGCACAATTAGAACCTTATCCAATATTCAATATTAGGTTTTCAAGGCAGGTTAGCAGGTACTTTAGTGGGAGGCCAAAAGATGTCTTGTTTATATTATCACTACATGGAGCCATATACTTTCTTACTTAGCAGGTAGAGAAATTAAGTCATGTAGAGGGGTAACACTAAAGGATATATTGTTCAAGCAATGGAGGAGTCCTGATTTCTATTTTAATGCCATATCTTGTATTTCTGTTTAATAGAATCCCCTGGAATTTCTGAAATCTTATGGACTTCATTGGATGGCTAAGAAACATTTGTTTAAATGTCTCAAAAGGGATCCTGTCTCTGGTTTGGGTATTCTTCCAAGACTCTGATATCAATAGAGCCCATCACTGACTCAGTACAATTCAGAGTCATTGGATTTAATAGAGACCACAGTAGGCAGGGAAGTGACAAGGGAGGGAGGAAGGGAGGGAGGGAGGGAGTAGCCAGAGAAGGAGGAGGACTTCAGGGGCCAGGCACCCAGCCACACAACCAGCCACAGAGTAAGAAGGAAAGAAAAGGTTACAGGAATAGAGAAAGATAAAAACCCCAAGGCCAAAGATAGACAGGGTTAATTTAAGTTAAGAAAAGCTGTCAAGAAACAAGCCAAGCTAAGGTTGGACATTTATAATGAAGAATGTGCCTCCATGTGTGATTTTTTTTTTTTTTGTTTTGTTTTTGTTTTTCAAGACAGGGTTTCTCTGTGTAGCTTTGTGCCTTTCCTGGAACTCACTTGGTAGTCCAGACTGGCCTTGAACTCACAGAGATCCTCCTGGCTCTGCCTCCCGAGTGCTGGGATTAAAGGCGTGCGCCACCACCACCCGGCCCATGTGTGATTTTTATTTGGGAGCTGGATAGCAGGCCCCCCCCAAAAAACGTCAAAGACCAAAGACCAAAATAGCAAAAACAAACAACAGGAAGGATGGAGGGAAAGAATGGAAGGAAGGAAAAGGAAGAGAAGGAAGAGGAGAAGGAGGAAGAGGAGGAGGAGGAGGAGGAACCTGTCTTTATAAACACTATCAGAATAGGTGTAGTACTTTTATTCAGACTTGTGTGTGAGCCTAAATAATGTAATTCTCTTATGGTGATATTTTATTTGTACTGAAATGTGATTTTATTTGTATGTTAATAAATAAAAGCCCAAGAGGTCAGAGCTAAGAGCCTTACCCTTCCTGCTTCAGTGATCCTCTTCAGCCAAAGAGAGACCCTACTTTCTGTGTGTCTGTCTTTATATAGACTTTCTGTTCTGCCTTTTCATTGGTTGTAAACCCAACCACATGACTGCCTGTCTGTACAAACCTCCAGGTCTTCTATGGTTGGTATTGAGATTAAAGGTGTGTGTCTCCAATGCTGGCTGTATCCTTGAACACACAGAGATCTACCTAGTTCTGTCTACCAAGTGCTGGGATTAAAGGTGTGCGCCACGGACACCCAGCTCTGATATGGCTTGCTATTAGCTCTGACCCCCAGGCAACTTTATTTATTAACATACAAATAAAATCACATTTCAGTACAAATAAAATATCACCATATTCTCTGATGAAGGCTTCTAGAGAGCTTTAATGTTACATCTCCATGCAAGTGAAAGCAATACTGTATGCCATATGAACTGGGGTTCTATGTCCTGAGTTATATTTTTAATGATTACCAAAAAATAAATTGTTGCTTTTTAGTTCAACACCAGAAGTCAGCCAATCTAATTTCAAGCATTCATCTGGGATGCAATTTTGGGAAAGGCTTGTGTTTAGAACCTCAGTTTTCAGATCTTCAAAATGCATCTAACACATTCTTTTGCTGTAAAGGTACATAAATGCAGCTAGCATACAGACTAGAGTAGGCTGTGCTGCTTAGCAGGTGCTTAGCAAAACTATGTGGTACTGGACTCAGCTGTTCTTTCCTTTGAGTCTTGGATATGCTATATGAAAGCGTGCATTTCCTGAGATCATACAGAGGAGACCCTCTCTTTTAGTTCCATGGTTCTTCTTTCCTATCTGTGACACAAGAAGACCTTCTTAACCTCTGCAGATATCCTGTGATCCTTCTCCTCATCTTTTCATCTGGGTGGTTTCTTACTGTAGTGCCAGCTTCTCAAACTTCTGCATCCAGAGGTCAGACCTGAAGCCAAAGCCAGACATTATCAACATCCAGAAGAGAAATGAGGTTAGAGGAAAATCACTGTTTCGAGCAGCTAAAATGTCAATATGTGTTGCAAGATAAATTATTTATCCCCTCCCTCTCTCAAATTTATTTTGAAAGAGATTTTCACATTTTCATAAAATAAACTATCACTAGCATACTACCAAGACAAAGAGATTTTGTATGAAGCAAAAAATCAGTGTCCAACTCTAGTATTGTTTCCAAATGTAAGGTGCATTGCATCACAGTTGATTTTTGATGAGAGCAATCTTCTGCTACTGAAATTAACATCTCCATTTTTTTTCTTTCATGGCCTTGTTTTGGGTTACTCAGAAATTCCAGAGTTTCCTGTTTCCACATTGACTGAAGCTGGCTGAGATGGTGGTAACCATAGAAGAGAAGCAAAAGGAAAATGCTACCAAGGCAGGCAGCCCCGTGGGAAGACTATATAGAAAACTTTCTGCTAAAAGTGATTGGACCATTTGTGTAGCTTCAATTACAGGGTAGATATCCCCAAAGAGTATATGACTCTGAGAACATATACTTGTATGGTAGTGGTCAACAAGTTGTAAGTCCAAAACAATACCTGCAAGGAGGTGGGAGGCAGGGTAAAACAGAAATTTGTCCCTTGTGAAATTTAACTGTGACTCCAAGAGAACCCTAGGAAGGCCCTTCAGAACCATCTCAGTTGGAGACTTTTTTTCCTTCTATCCAAGTGGACCTTCGGAGAGAAATTATCTATATAAATTTTCATGCGGATGCTCTATTGGACAGAGCTCCCGGTGGAAAGTATAAAGTGTACCTCCATCTCAGGGGCACATGACGGCATATTACACCTTCCTCTGCATGCTCCATGATCCAGTAGAGCAGAGATGCTGTCTTGTCTATTCCATGTAAAGCTAAAGTCTGTTCATCTCATGTCAATTTCTATTTATCTTATTTCTAACCATAGTATTTACTAAGAGTGAATGCACTTTCTTTTCTTTGGCTGCTCCATAATACCAACCAAAACAAACAAAGACTTGTTTTGCTCATGATTATTTGCCCCGTTCTAGAGCAGGGATAAATATAACTCAGGTGGGAGACATAGAAGTTCTAGGTGCTTGAGTAAGTTAAGTTTTTACAACTCTCAAGAGGTCCTAACACTATCGCTGTGTTGAAAGTGAGGCAGAGAAAAACGTAATTATCATGCCAAGACCAAGAAATTCAGGAGCAGAATCAGACAGCTAGATGCTAACTCCAAAGTCATCCCCATCTCTTATCAGGTCCTCACTCAGCCCAGTTACCTCTTTCCTTCTTCCCTTTTTGCTTCTTTGTGTCCATCTGCAACTTACACAGCCATTGCACAGCTCGGGGCCCCTGATGGCTGTTCAGACCTTTACCATCTCACAGGTCCAGCTCAAGAGTCTATAAAGCTCAAGTGAGTTCAAACTCTTCCTCCTGGTTTCTCAGTACTAGCACCTTAGAATTTGACTGAGTCATGGGACCTGTCTTTCTGTGCATCCATTTATCTACTCAGATGTTCCTAGGGTGTATGGTGGTATCACCTAAGTATTACCTCATTTAATCAGCCCACCTTTCTGAATATAGGGAAGTGCAAATGTGGGAAAACTAAGCCTGCACAAGGTTATATGCAGTAATTAGGAGGCAGGGTCTTCAATTCTACCTTCTGCTGGCTGTTTTGTTCTTTTTTCCTTTTTCTTTTGTTGCAGGGTAGATGGTGTCTTAAAACATTTCTGCTCTATAGATTTAGGGAGAGTTCTTTGGAGTTTCAGTGGCTATTTTTCTCTCTCTCTCTCTCTCTCTCTCTCTCTCTCTCTCTCTCTCTCTCTCTCTCTCTCTCTCTTTTCAAATAAGAACTGTGGAGGCACTGAGAGGTTACAAGACTAACCCTGTCATATAGTAGTGCTAATGAAGCTAGCTTGTCACTAAAGTTGGGATGCATGATTGCAGATTTATGTGCTCTTCAGTACCCTAAATACGTAAGTCTTTTCCACCCTTTCTTGAGCAAGAGAATATGGTTCACCTTAAAATAAAAAAATCCAAATAATTAAAAATAGAAAGTCTAGATTACTTTAAATGAGTATAGGAGGTATTATTCTGTGGCCCCAGAGATATCCAAAATGTTTATCTGGCAAAACATATTTATTATAGAGTGTTTTTAAAAACCCGACAACACCACCCAAACTTCCTAGCATTTTTCAGAAGCCTAGGAAAGGGAAGGCATATCTTTAGTACCCTTGAATTTAATTAAATGCTAAAGCAGGCTTGAGGCTATCCTCTACAGCACAGTTCCAACCTGGAAACAGGTACCTTGGAACATCCTCTTTTTCTCAATTTGTAGAAGATATCTGTGTCTTTACCACAAGACTGAGGAGTGATGCTTCAGAGCTTAAGGGCAGAGATGAATGGACACAAAATGTGACTGTTACCAGAAAAGGGGAATCCAGAGACATAGTTACTTCTGAGGAGAAAAGATTCAAGAGAACATATGTAAAGGTTCTGTTTCTTACAAGAAGAAGAATTCAGCTGCGTCTCAGGATAATGAAACCTTCCATGTCTGGGGCTTGAGTGTCATCATTACAGTCAAAACAACAAGAGACTTGACAGGTTGAAAACATCAAGATGAGGGTCCACTTGTCCTGCCCCTTTGAAATGGAGCAATAATTTGAGATAGCACTGACAAATAAATGAACAACCAAATGAACCAACCCACCCACCAAACTAACAAAACAAACTAATAGAAAGCTCCAAATAACAAAAGAAATTAATTTCTTCCTAAGACTTGGGCTAAAAATGGTCATGTAGCTTCAATCTGGTTCTCTCTGGAAAATGCATTTTTGGATGGCAGCTCCCAGGCTGCTCCATTGAAAAGAAAAGATAGGGCATTGACACGGGACCCCATCTGATGCCACCTAAAGCAGAGATGAGCCCTCTCTGCTGAGGGTGAGCCAAAATGCAGCCACAAATAAGTAGAGGATGACTATGTAGTTACGTATTTATAGGTTGTAGTGTATAATTTGCTGCAAACCTTGCCGTAACAACATGACATTTGGAATGTGAACTACAGTTTGCAGTATTTAACAGGGATAAATGCAATATCTTACATTTAGATTCAAATAACTGCAAGCACAATGCACAGAACACAGAATCCATGTCATCTATATTGTTAAATAAAGCAATAAATGAATAAATATAAATGAATAAAAATAAATAAATGAAGAGATGAGTGAGTGCCCTTGAGAACATGTCCAGGAGAGAACATACATAGGATCTGTAACTGGTCATATCCCTAATTGGAACCCACCATGGACTGATGTTAAAAAGCTGAAGAGCCCAAGTTAAAGGAATGAATGGTTTTCTCTCTTACTCTGACTATATGATGGCCAAGAATTCTTAGGATAACTTAGGGCATGGAAGTATGAAAAGGAGTCACAACTGCAGGAAGGCCAGCATGGCATAGAACTTTTCACATCTATTCCAGAGAGTGCTGAGGGATATTTGTTCTTCAGCCTGCAGGACAGAAGGGGAGGCAAAGAAGTTACTTCAGATCCTTGAAGGAGTTGACAGGCTTCTTTTCTGTTCTTAGAAGTTGGCCAAGAGCACAAAAGCCAATGTTATAAAGCAGCAGTTGGCAAATCTTTCCTATAAAGGGACAGATAATAAGTAGTTTAGACTTTGGAAGCCATATGGTCTCTCTTATAGCTACTTAACTTTGTCTTTGTAGCACAAAACTCAGCCGTGATCAACATGTCAATGAACTAATATGACTGTGTCCTAATAATACTTTGTTCATAAAATCTAGGACTAGGCCACATTTGCCAAAAGATAATAGCCACCCCAAGTCCCTGTATAAAGTCTTTTCTTCTACAAAATCTCAAGCTTCCTAATAAACAGAGCTATTCAGAATTGTCTAGGAAGAAGCTGAAATATCCTTAGCCTGTTAAAACGACCTGGATGGACCAGAATGGGATAAAATAATACCACTATATATATCAGGCAAAGTACTTCTCTTAGAAATATATGAAGAACACTTATACTTCAAGAATAATAACACATCCCTGCAAGTGGGTAAAAGTTATGAAGAAACCATTCATGAAGGAAAACAGAAAGGGGAAATAAATATCTAGATGTACTATATGATTATTATGGATGTACTGTATGATTTTCATGAGGGAAATGCAAATGAGAACATCAGTGGACTGTCAATATACCCACGAACATGACTAAAATGAGAAATATGATGTCATGCTTTCATGTGAAGTGTAAACAATTAAGTCTCTGAATTGCTGGTGGGAGTGTAAAATGCCAGATCCCTGAGAAGATCTCGGTGATAGCTTCATATAGGGTTCAGCATTTACTTCTCGTCATCAACCCACCATTCTTCTCCTAAGTGTTTAGTCAAGGAATATACATTCATTCAAAAACTTGTATAAAATATTCACAGCAATTTTACTTGTGATTACCCAAACCAGAAATAGCTGTGGACATATGAATAGATAAATACACTGTGATGTTTGTTTCGTATATATCCATGTACATACACATTAAATGGAATATTATATAGTAAGAAAAGGCAAACTGTTAATACTAAAATACAACAAGGCAGCTTACATTATATTGAGGAAAAGACATCAGACCCAAACTATATACTATGGTATTTTATGTACATGAACTCTAGAGCAGAGAAACCTGCCTACACCAATAGACTGGATGGGTACAATGCAGATTAGTAGTTCTGTGGGAATGGACTTCAAATGGACTTATTTTAAAGGGCTGTGAAGAAACTTTCAAATTTCAAGGACGAGTTTGAGGTTGTATCTTTGGGAGTGGCAAGAAGACTATACATTTGTAAACTGTGCCAGGTACTTAATATAGGCATTTTTTTTGCATGCAGATTTTGGTGTGATAAAAATTCATTTTAAAAAGCCAGCAAGCAGCTGGGGAGATGGGTTGATCAATAAAGTGCTTGCCATGCATGTATGGGGACCCGAGTCTGATCTTCAGGACCTTCATTGATATGAAGCTGTGCATAGTGGTACACATTTGCAGTCTCAGCTCTTACGAGGTGGAGGGCTACCTGGGGATCACTGGCTAGCCAGTCTTGTGTACCCAATGAGCTCTAGGTCAGTCTACCTGCATGTATCTCTGCCCATACACGCAGCCCTACACAGACACAAAGCCATATGACCACCCTTTGGGTATATTAATGCCTATTATTCCTTTGTGCTTATATTGGTCCTGTGCTTAGTTCATTCTGCAGCTATCTTTTGAAGTAGTAGTGATTTGTTTCCACATTACTGGTGGGAATCCAACTCTTGGGAAGTGCTTATGTTTGAAAGGTCCTGAACTAGTTGTTAGCAGAGGTTTTAAGCTAAAACTTTCAGAAACTCAGAATATACACTTACTAGTTTGAGAGTTAGACCATATAACATCAAAAGTCTCTTTAATTTGGGCTTCCAGCACTATTTAAAGATATCAGTTGACTGGTGCTGGTGTTGAATCACCAGATAAACAAGAGCCCACTGCCTAATTTGAATGCATTTCTGAGTCATTTGGAGAGTAGCACCATGGATGGCCAGTCAAAATGACAATCCTGAGCCTGGGAAGATCAGCCAAAATATTTTCTGGGCATGTGGATGTCATTTCCCAGGCAGAGAAACCGAATGTGGTTGAATTCCTGTTAGCACCTATCACGGAGTGCTTGTAAGAGCTGGTTTGAGGTTAAATACAACAGTATCTATGTCAGTTGCTATCTTCTGAGAATGACTTCTGGGAATTTCATAGCCGCAGGGATTTGTCAGATTATAATACAAGTGATTGAAATACCTGATGATACTGATACTACCCTAGACTAGTCAGGGTAGGAATCACAGATCATAACATTCTTGTGTATGTGTTTCCTCTGTCCCTGAGTAGTTAAGCACTTTGGGCAACTCATTCTCTGAATCTCAGTCTTCTGATGTGTGAAATAAAATAAAAGGCATTCAATTACTGTTTAATCTTCAATTAATTTACAAATAGGAAAATAATCCTCTCTCTTCAGCCTCATTGGCAAATGAAGAAACAAATTGTGTCAGTCAGATTTACTGGAGCATAGCACCACTGTGCCAGCAGCTTGATGAGTTTGCTTTCCTGCTTAGGGATTCACCAATCAGGTTTGGTGTGTGAACTGGGTTTGTTTCCGAGATTCATCCTTACTCCTGTTCATTGTTCTTGGGTTCAGGATGGGAGAAGCAATAACCCTTTGGATGTTCATTTATGAATCAATGAGAGAAGGGGAGAGAGAGAGAAAGAGAGAAGAGGAGTAAGGAGGAAGGGAGGGAGGGAGGGAGAGAGAGAGAGAGAGAGAGAGAGAGAGAGAGAGAGAGAGAGAGAGAGAGAGAAAGAGAGAGAGGCTATAATTATAGGGAGTTTAAAACAGATCTTCTGCCACTTCTAAATACATGGACTGATAATTCTATAAACCCTGGGAAAGTGAAGAAGCAATCTGCCAGGTCCACAGCAGATATCCATATGGCAGAGGGTAATATCAAGCCAAAAAAAAAAAAAATCATGTTACCCACTCAAATTCACCCACGAAGCAATTCTATCTGTCTTTGATATTTAACAATATATTATTACTTATCTCATTGGTGTGATAAACTACTTGACAAAATCACTTAAGAATATCAGAGTTTTGTTGCCTTGTGGTTTGAGAGTGGGGGGAAGGTATGGCAGCCGGAGCATGAAGCAGTGGGTCACGTCGCATCTGCAGTCAGGAATCATGGAGAAATGAATGGATGCTGCTCCTTTTTTGGGATGAAGTCCATGGAATTATGCCATCCTCATTTAGAGGGAGTCTTTCTTTTTCAGTTAAACTACTCTGGAAATGCCCTTATAGAAATACACAGAAGTGTGACTCCTTGGTGAGTCTAACTCCAGTGATGTTGACTAGAGAAAGTGTGGTGTTATGTTCTCCACAAGTAGTGTGGAAAATCCTCATTTGAGTAGACAAAAATTTCTAAGTTGCTTTCAGCAAAATTTTATTCCTAAAAATTCCAATTCACTGTTAATATGTGCTGTCCCCACCCCATCACCTCTAAGCATTGCCTCAAAGGTTTGCATATTGTAATTTTGAATGCATCTGATTTCATCTCAGGGCTCAGTATTTCTTCCCATAAAATAAAAGACAAGACTGGTTATCCATCAGATTGTGGGGTGTTTACTCACCAACCCCACAGTTCCCCAGAGTTTTCTTGAGTGCGAGCAGCAGGAAATATTAGATAGAAGGATTTAGATTGTGGAGATAAAGAGATAGAAAATAAAGGATAGCCTCAAGAGGGCCTGGAACCTATTCTAATGGGCTCTGACCGTCTCTGCCCCAGAGTATTTATAGAGACACCAAGGGGTGGAGCAAAAGACCTCCCCCCAGCAGAGCCAAGTGCAGACCATCTCAGACACCTGCACTCAGGCCCGTGGTCCAATCATCCTCTATGCGGACCTGCTGGGTAAAGCCACAAGGAACCTGAAAACGGGCTCCCACACCAGATCCATTCAACTCTTTTGTATTTCCTTTTAATACTGAGGCAGAATCTAGCTACTCAAGCTGACCTCGTATTTTCAATGTGCTCCCAGCTCAGCCTCATGAGTGCTTGGATTACAGGCATGCCCCACCTGGCTGTGCTTGTTCCTACTCTAACAGTGTGATTCTGCATTGCAAGTTTCCCAAGAAAAATCTATTCCATGTCAGTGCCTTGGGGACTCTAAGGAGAAAAGGCACATGCCATTAGGTATGGAAAGGTATAATTCCCCTTTCTACTTGTGATATTGGAGGCACAGATGGAGAGAGGATAGACAGAGGCACCAAGGCAGTTGTTTCTAAGACAGCCAAGTGCTCTGGCTAGAATAAGTCAATATGTATCAAAACACTTCTTAAACTGTAAAATTAGAATGTGTGTTTCATTTAACTCATTTTGATAATGCATCCCAATCACCAGCACAGGGCAGAACTAAGCAATCAGGCAAGATCAAGAGCAAAAATCCCATCATTGGGTTGGATAAGTTTTTCTTCTCATTTGAACAGACAACTGACCGTAATATGGAAATCTAACCACCTTGGCATGAATGAAGGCATTCTAAAGAGATGCCTGTGCCCCTCCCTTTGGCTATCAGACTATTGAAACAATGGAAACCAAGGAATTGTTATTTAGCTGAGAATCTTGGGATGAGAGAAGCAAAGAGCTGCTGCTACAGAGGAGGGGCTTTCCTAAGAAGAAATTTCACACAGTTCTGACTTTTTAGGCTACCTTGAAGGAGAGAAATCACTGGAGATGGGACAATGTTGATGGGCAGGACCACACCCTGACTAGACACTGCTTACCTATACATAACTCTTGCCTTCTATTTAAACATAAGCTTCATGTTAAGGCCGAAGATGGACTCGTAGAGGTGGGTTGTTACTAAATCTCTTTCTTTTTCCCAGTGTGGTCACAAAGAATGAGTCTCCTTTTTGCTTTTCACTAATTTTTCTTTAGTGGGCCTCCTGAAGACAGGTGACCTTAGGGCTGCTAGAGCCCAGGTTCTGACCTGAACAATTCTAGTAACAAAACCACTTAGAATGTCTGCAGTAGGACAATTATATTAAAGAGTGTTCTTCATCAGGCCCTACTGTCAGCACTTCATGCCATCTCCTTTGGATCTCATCATGTCCTTTTGAGGTAGACTATATTGATGAGAGTTCATGGGTGCATTTACTCTTTCATATCTACGAGACGGGATCTACCAAATGGAGTCTTGGGCCTCTGGCTCTTACAGCATTTCTGCCTTCTCCTCCATGATTTTAGTTCTTGCCCTTCATCAAAGAATCTTCTTTTTGCAACAGATAAAAATGATTACAGAGGTAAACAACCAGTCAAAACGTAGACTGTAGGCTGCTCAACCCCAACTAATACATCTTTAATGCAACTCTTACACCTAAGGTTCAATTCAAGGTTTTTTAACACACTGATTTTTTTTAAAATATATTACTTATTTTTATGTGTATATGTGTTTTGTCTGCATGTATGTCTGTATATTACATGCATGCAGTGTCCATAGAGGCCAGAAGAGGGCTTCAGATCCCCTAGTATTAGAGTTACAGATGGTTGTAAGCCAACATGTGGGTGCTGGGAATGGATCCTGAGTCCTCAGCAAGAGAAGCCAGTGCTCTTAGCTGCTGAGTTATCTCTCCAGCTCTTTATCCCTATATTTTTGACCATCTATATTATTGATCTTTTCATATCTTCTTTAAATCTTTAAAAAATCCTTAATAGAAATGTTATGAAAGAAAAGGTAACATGTATCAGTTGTCACCATTATTTAAGATGTAATTCTAAGCTTTATTTCAGAAAGATGATGCTTATTAATATGCCACCCTGAAACATCTCTCAGGTATGCAGTCACTCTTACAGAAGCTGCTCAGAACTTCCTCCTGATTCCCCTGTCTGCTGGAGGCTTTGAAGAGCTATGCGGGGTACTGGGTTCACCATGCTTCATCCTGGAAGACTTACAGCAACCATCTCTGAATGCAAACTCAACACAAGCAAATTATCCGAATCCCTAGGAGCAAATAACACACAGCTTTTCTGGGTTGTCTCCTTCTGATTACCAGAAGTGGCTAGGAAGGGGTGTTGGTGAGAATAGAGAACACATCTGTAGTGGGTAGCCATTCCAGCTTTGATCTGGAAGTTCCAACCCCCATTGAGACTTTGGCAATTGTCATGCCTACAAGGCAAGGCCAAGGGAGGCGCCTGGAGACCCGAGATCTGGATCGGCCAGCTCTCTCTCTCTTCCGGGACCCTGGACGGTGGAGGTGGGCCAAGCAGAGCTCTAGAGAATACCGCTGGACTGCGATACACCTTCCCCAGACCCCGCAACCTACCTATCCCTTAATTTGTAAGTTACGCCATTAAATAAATCTCCTTTTAACTACGTGGAGTGGCCTTAATAATTTCACCAATACACATCCTTTCAAAGGTGCTTATTATATCACCTTGAGTGATGATTTAGCAGGTTTTTGGACTAAGTGGCCATATTTGAGGCTATATTGGGAGTTATATGCCTGCAGCAGTGGGCTCCTGGTACCTATAACCATATCTGCTAGGCAGTGAGTGATTAGCTTGCTACCAACCACCATCATAACCACTCCTTGTTAGACAAGTGTGTTTCACCATGGTGTTCTGGTTTTAGCCACATACTTTAACTTTTTTTTTTTTAGGTTTTTAGTTTATTTGTTTGTGTTTTTGTTGGCTGGTTGGTTTTGATTTTTGAGACAGACTATCATTCTTCAGCCTAGGCTGTTCTTGAACTTGCAGCCCTCCTAGTGCCTCCGTCTCCTAGTGCTGAGACTACGAGCATCAGCGGCCACATGCACAGACTATCACACATATTCTTTTTTTTTTTTTTTTTTGGTTTTTCGAGACAGGGTTTCTCCATGTAGCTTTGCGCCTTTCCTGGAACTCACTTGGTAGCCCAGGCTGGCCTCGAACTCACAGAGATCCGCCTGGCTCTGCCTCCCGAGTGCTGGGATTAAAGGCGTGCGCCACCACCGCCCGGCTATCACACACATTCTAAGGGAGGACTGCACACTTAGCAGACAGAAGAAAAAAAGTTAAAATGGAGAAGTTGTGGGGCTCACATTAAAGGGTGAGCAGCTGAGCAAAGTGAAGAGTCAGATTTGAGGCCGTCAGAAGCTGGCTCAGCTTATTCTGTGTGTAGGGATGAAAGTTGGAGGGTGTTTCTGGTGTAGGTATGACTGACTGAGTCAGGGACAGAAAGAAAACCCGGTTTCTAATTTTATCTTCTTGTGGCACTTTACCAAAAAGCCCCTCAAGGTGGCCGGAAGTTGGAAGCCCTCAATGGTGAGAAGGACTGGAGTAAGAGTACGAAACAAAGGTCCAGTGGGCATAAACAGAGCAGGGAGGTGAGGCAGCATGCGGCTTTCCACCTGGGCCCCTGCCTTTCAGTAGTCCTTAGAGTTCCTTCCTGCTCCTTGTTTGCATAATGTACTACCCATATGGTGGTGTTGTATCTACCTTTTCAAGGAAAATGACTACTTTAGCAAAAGAAACAAGAAGGTTTAACTTTCAGAAGCTCTCTTGCTCTTCTCTCTCTCCCACCCCCCGTGTGTGTGTGTGTGTGTGTGTGTGTGTGTGTGTGTGTGTGTGTGTGTGTGTGTCTGTCTGTCTGTCTGTCTGTCTCTCTCCTTCTGCAGGCTCCACTTCCTCTTGTCTTTTATAAATAAGGAACTTGCTGGAGGTTGGAGTTCAACCCTAGTGAGCAGTAAATGTTCACTAGTGAGTGTTTATGTATCTCGCCAGTTGCTATTCTCTTTATGATGGAGGGACGATGGAAGGCTTAGAAAGTGTACTGAAGTTGGTGATATTAAGGAAGTGCAATGGCTGGAAGTCTGCCCGGCTTTGTCATTCACCTAGGATTTCTCAAAACAAACCTCCCCAGGTTTTGATTTTTGCGTTTGCTGTGGAGATGCTGAATGTTCATGATATGGTTTATTTCAAAGAGTTGCTAAGTTGTGGGATCAGCCTGGGTACCCCAACCATCCCTTGTCCCCACCACAATTAGACATAAAGGAGAAAATAATTGTGTTGCGACAAAGCTAGAGATCATGATGTTAAATGAAATAAGGCAGTCTCAGAAAGTCAAATGTATGCTTTCTTGTTTGTAGAATCTTGTTAAGAAAATCAGACCTGGCAATAGGACTATTGAGGAAAATGAAGGGAGCCAGTAAGAGTGCAATGTGGGGACCAGAGAGGGCAATGGAGCCTGAATATACTCCAAGTATATAAAATGCATACATGGAAATTCCATGATGAAACTCATTATTCTATAAAATTAACATCTGATTACTGAACACTGAAAACTTGAAAATATAACCAATGGAACAGAAAAGAGAAGATAGCTTTGCTTTCTTTGTTTTGTTTCGAGACAGGTAGCTCTGGGAAGCCTGGAACTTGCTATGTAAACCAAATTGGCCTTGAACTCATAGAGATCCACCTGCCTCAGTCTCCTGAGTTCTGAGAATAAATACATATACTCCTATACTCGGCTGATTTGGTTTTTAATCCTCTGCTACCTTGGAAGGAAGAAAGCAAATATTACATCATTCCCATGACTTTGACATGATTCTTATGATTCAGCCACTTAGTCATACATTTATTAAGCAACCAAAAAGCACCAAAGGCTTCAGAGCTACAATTAAAAGATCAGTGCCTCAAAAATACCATAGTTCCACATTTATTTAATTTATTTAAAAATATTTTTATTTTTGCTTTTTTTAAAAAACATGTATGTGTTATATAGATGTATGCATGTTCCACTGTTGTGTGGTGGAGCATTTATGTGTGTGCATACGTGTGTGTCCAGGCATGTACGTGCACTCAGGTTTGATGTCTGAAGTCTTCCTTTGTCACTCTCCACCTTGTTCATTGAGGCAGACTGTCTTGCATCTAGGTCCTCTGTCTCTGCCTTCTGAGCACTGGAATCACCAGCAGGCTGCTTTTCCTATGAGACATTTACATGGGTTCTGGGGTCAGAAGTCTTGTCTCCATGCTTGAAAGGCAAGAGAGTTATTTATTTTGCCTTTTTCAGTCTCACATTTATCCATTAAAGCTGTTTATCTATTAAATAAGTATTTCTTTCAGGTATCCACCATACCCTGCACTCGATCAGATTCCCTGGGCCAAGGGTTGGAGAATGTCTCCTTCTTGCTTTGAACCCCTTCTGACCTTTCCATATCACATTTACTGAGGGGAATAAGAAAGGGCCCAGAGACTCTCCTGTGGAGAGTTCTGTAGAACTTCAGGAAATGTGTGAGACACTTGATGCAAAATTTTGTTTGCATGAGCTTTCACAAATAGGGGTCATAACCTTCATGGATCTTTACAGTTTTAACAAATTAAAATATTTTAAGACAATGAACTTGGCCATCACAGCAATATATTTGGACAATGTGCCTCTGAGTGGCCATAAGCAGAAACTTCCTCAACTCTGTTGAGTATTTTACATTTGAAGTTCATTGACTCACCTGGAAATTTGTCTCCTGAGAATAAACCTAGACACCAGGTCAATGTCCCTGTCATGTCTGAATTCCCAGGATAGGTCCCTGTTATGTTTCCCATAGTGCCTTTCTCAGTGTCTTGTAGCCAAAAGAAGCTCCATCAAAGAGCCAATTATGCTCCAGTTTTGTCCCCCAGTTCTCTATTTGAGCCTGTGAATGGCTCAGATTCTGTTCCCTCTGGCTGCCATGAGGTATTCTGGTATTTCTCCCAAGGAGGGGTGAGAATAAAGAACCTTCCTTAATTGGGGTGTGTGCACACACATGCTTACTGTGAAATGTCTGTCCTATTCACAGGCTCGATGCTTTGTTCCTTAACTATCATGTGGAGAGAGGTGTTTGGATATCGTATTAATGATAGCTCTGCATATGTACAGGGCACATTCCACTTTCAAAGGCATTTATAAACACTGCAAGATGAAAGCCTGGGCCACTCATCTTGGGAAAAGGGAATGTTAATCACCACCATGCAGGGTCCACAGGGAAGGCCGCAGATTCTAAGAGCTGGGAGGGATGTCAGAGTTCACCAAAGCAATCTTCAGGGTCTCCATGAAAAGAGTAAAGGATTTCTTAGAGCCTAGTTTTTCAAGTCAAGTAAATTCCACTTTTCTGTAATTTTCAATTTTCTATCCCTATCTTCCTGTCTGCCTCCTTTCTTCTGCCTGCTCCTTTGCCACTTTATCCCTTTAAAACCAGAGGCTGCTTTATGCCTCTAAGTTCGAGGTAGTTTGTTATGCACTGATGATTGTAATATCTGGGCTGACTGGGACAGCCGATTGTATTGTGTTCTATGAACTCTCATACAGTAAATACCTCACACAACTGCTCCTTATCTTTGTATCCTTCTCTGTGTTGCAGCTCTCTGGTCTAAAGACCCTTGGGCTTCCAATGCCATTCCTTCAGATAAACATTGTACCATCCTGTATCGTTCTTGCAAGCACTTTCTGCAGGAGGCAAGTGATTCTAGCCCCCAAAGCACTGAGACAAGAATGCCGACCCAGCTGCCTTTTCTCCCCAGGTTTTTCAGAGGAAAATCGAGCATTCAGAAGATGCTGGTTACTCTTCAGGCTGCTCTGAGTGTTCAATTGTACGAGCTTCACCCAGAGTCAGCAATGTAGATGATACTTCTCACCACATCAGGAAGCAAAGACCCGGCGAGACAAAGCAGCTGCTTGAAAGCCTCACAGCCAAGAAGCACTAGAACTAGGATTTTAACCCACATGTGTCTATACCGAGAGCCATGTGTTGTTGTTGTGTGGCACACAGTGGGTGTTTAAGGATTAGACTAAGAACTTTCTGTTCTTCCCCGTCCCAAGCACCCCTCCCATCACTTTCTCATCCAGGATCTCCTACTTTTACAGAGAAAAATCTACCCAGAGAATCAGTAATGCAGCTAGAATTTTATTAGCATTTGCAATGTGCCATGTTTTAATGCATTTTATTTCGTTGGATCCTCAATGACCTATTGAGGGTGCTGTTGCAATTTCTGTAGTGTAAATGAAAGAAGAGTCATGGCAGGGCTGATTCCCCCGATCTGCTGCTGGTAAGAAGCAGAGCTGGCTCTCAACTTGCTCTCTGATTCCAATAACCCATTCCTTTGTACTAGATCCATCACTCTTCTTTATTTTTTCCTTTCCTTCTTATTTTGTCTAATTTTAGTGTTTTGAGATAGGTTCTCAGTTTGCTCGGGAATTCAATATGTAGTATAGCCAAGGATCAAGGCAATCCTCCTGCCTCAGCCTCCCAAGTGCTAGAAATACAGGTGTGAGCCTCCATTTCTGGCTTAATTCTTACTTTTGATAATCCCCATGACCAATGTTCCTAAACTCAGCTATTGACATTGCTAGGAAAAAAAAGCGCCGATATTCAATGAAAGTTATTAGTCTATGTACTTATACCATGGATAGCTATAATATTTTCAAGAGTTCCTTCTTGTAAACCAGATAAACTAGTTCACAACAAGATGATCTACAGGAGAGATATTAGCAGGATCCTTGACAAACTTTGCCTTGAGATTTGGCTCCATATTTGTTAAGAAAATGTGAATGAGAAATGATTACAGTACCACTACAACGATAACAATAGCTGCTATTTTGAAGCGCTCCCAGGTACCTCTTGGTGCTGAGTACTATATGTCTGGCTTCCTACAGCATTCTGTTACCTCTGTTTGAGAGGAAGCTCAGTGTCTGTGAAGTCAGGTTAGATATACAGAAGAATGCTAATGTTGGATTTGGGTCTGCGTACCTCTGACCCCCTGAACCTTCACACTCAGTTCATACAATAGACAAGAAAATAACCCCTGATTTGAATAAGCATGAAGGATTTCCAGGCATCTAAACAAGAAATACTTTTATCCTGGGGCAAGTGGGATCTTATCCAATTCCCTTGCAAAGTTTCTAGAATGTCATACCTTCAGTAACACAGGTGCAGAAACAGAGATGAGGGTGGGGATGACTGAATGGTACTTTCCACATGCTACATTTTGGTTGAGGACATTCTTGTGAGTGTGTGTGTGTGTGTGTGTGTGTGTGTGTGTGTGTGTGTGTGTGTGTGCGTGTGTGCACCATGGAACACATGTGGAGCTCAGAGGAGAGCCTAAGGTATCAGTCCTTTCTCCTACATTGTTTATGACAAGGTCTTTTGATTTTGCTGCTGCATGCATCTGCTAGCTTCCAGGGATCCCTTCTTGCAGTAGGAGTGCTGGGATTACAGGCATGCACTACCTAACCCAACTTTCCATAGGTGCTGGGGATTGAAACCCACATCCTCACATGTACATACCAGGCACATAACCCATTGAGCTGTTGCTCTAGTCCTGGGAGGAGCCATTCTAGGCAGGCCCTTGGGCCCTTTACAGGTTAGATTGCAAGACAGACGCAGCTGCAAGTTGTTTATCTTTCCCACATGACCAGAATCTTCTGGAAAACAAGTGCTTTGAAGATATCCCATAAACCTTGAAACCCCTGAGTACATGTGTGGCATACAAAAGGAGCTTAATAAATTTGTCTTGAATTGGTGAAGAGATATTGGGTGGGGAATGCAGAAATGCCATTGTTTGCATAGAATGTGGAGGAGGGGAGAATATAACATTCCATTGGCTCTGTAGTTTTCCTACCAGTGGTTAGCTATGGGTTTTGAGTTAGCTTGTTTCCCTTCTCTGTCCTAGGCTTCCACAGGGGATGATATTACCTGCTGGTTTTCACAAGAGGGCTGTTAGGAACATCCTAAGATGCAGCACATAGGACACTTACCATAAATAATGAAATAAATACAATGGCAATGACGTCAATCATACCACAATAAAGAAATCTTGCTTACCCACCTGGAGCTTTTCATACATTGTCCTCACAGCTACCTTGGGGGTCATTATCTTCCCAGTTTACAGATGAGGACACTTTGAGATATTATCACTATTAAATTACATAATTATGGAACACACAGAAAAGATCATGACGTTAATGTAGTTTTCTGGGAGGTTGTAGAATATGAGAGTTAAAAAGCCAGTAATGGCCCAAACTGGGACCATCCCCTGAAGCCTGATCCAGATGATGCTGGGGACATTTGTGCACAGTGGGACTTTTGAGAGTGACTGGAAAAGAAGAATATTCTCTTTCCTGAAACTCAATGTATCTCACCTGCGTCCTGGGGAAGAGTCCACATCCACATCACCCTGGAATGGACCTACTTGGGATGCCTGGACTGGATAAAAGCAGCCCACTTTGATGCCAACTGGCCACAGGCTTTGGGCAACTGCATTACCTCATCCTCTTTGCTGTCTTGAAGAAACAAAGATAATAACACTTTCCCAAGGCTGAGGCTGGGTATGTCTTAATTTATGTGTGTTTGCGAATGGCTTTGAAGATGGCAAATGTTATTTAAGTGTTAAGTATTATTATTTACTGTGGTTCTAAATGCTGTTTCTCCTGGCCATTGTCAGGCTACAAAACAATAAGGGAAATGGTAAAAGGTCTTGTGAAGTATCCAAACATCTATAAATGAGGTAACTTTGGCCTGAGCTCTGTGATGGTATCTACAAGCCTAGCATTAGCTGTGCAGCATTTTTGTGTGGGCAGGCGGTTGCCTAATTTGCACTTGAGCATGCCAGCAGCAGGCCCTGGCACCGGTTTGGCACACAGGGATGATGCAGGGCTCTTTGGACAGAACTGCAGTGCTGACATCATGCTTTGCTGTGTTCTCTTTGAGATGCAAATAAGACGCTGGAGGAGCCCCTTGCCCTTTCATCATTTAGTCTTAATAGAAGGGAATTAACATTCATTGAGCCCTCCCCTGTGTTGGACACTTTTATGAATGTGATCTCATTTATTCTCAGGAGAGTGTAGTGAACTGGCCCTGAATGTTCCCATTTTACAGGTGAGGCAACTGAGGCTCATGGGAGATAAATAATTTGTCCCTGATCACATAAGTAGTCCAAAGCTGAGTTATGTTTAGAATCTAGAACATGGCTACAAACATGTCCCTTTATTATGGGAAACCGTAGGCATCATGCCTTGTTCTGCCTCTCCACCTCACCTGCCTGGGCAAGTTCTCCTGATCCCTGCTAAAAATCTCTTAAGTGCCTTTGTTACTGTCCTTAAATATCCTGGATCCTCTTGAGTCTCACCTAATTGCTTATGCTTGCATTGAAGTTCCTTAATTCTTAGGTCCTTAGCCTTCTGTTTCTGGGCTTTTCTCATAAACTGCTTGCAAAATGGTATGTTCTCCCTCCATGTCTGCTAACCCTTCACACAGCACTTTTCTAGGGATGCTTTCTGACACTCCAGATAGCGGGTTTCTGCCTTTGGTTCCCAAACCTTCACCATCATCATCGCCTTCAAACTTGTGAAAGATGCAAATTTACTAGACCCACCCTGGTCCTACCAAATCAGAAACTCCTCTGGGCCCTGAGCAGGTGGCCCATCTCTCCTAGGAACATCTGCTTACTTCATTCTGAAAATGACCAGTTTTCTTAGCCTTGTCAGGATGGTCATCTTAGGCTGTTCAGTTCTTTGCTGTTCTTGTGGGGTGGGGCAGAGTGTGCCTAGCACAGTGGTTCTCAACCTGTGGATCACAATCCCTATGGAATGACCCTTTCACAGGGGCTGCCTAAGACCACCAGAAAATGCAGATATTTACATTATAATTCATAACAGTAGCAAAATTATAGTTATGAAGTAGCAATAAAAATAATTTTATAATTGGTGGGGTCACCACGACGTGAGAAACTATATTAAAGGATCGAAGCATTAGGAAGGTTGAGAACCACTGGCCTAGCAGGACTGTGAATGGCCTCTGGGTGTCCTCAGCCCTCTTCTTCCTCTCCCTACCCCCACAAGTTGGTAACAACTAGAAATGTCTTTAGAAGTTGCCCACATTCTTCAGATGGGCAAAATCAAACCACTATATTTGACTAGTGTATGCTTCCCTGTAACACTCCCATATCAACGTTCCAGGTGATGAATTCTCTTGCTTATGTCAAGTCTCTTTTATCCAAATCAACACTAGGTCCAAAGCTATGAGAGGACTCTACCATTAGTGGATGGAGTTGGATCACATGCAAACAGGACCTCTGGTATGCATCACAATCTGAAAGAAAGACCTCTTCCAACAGAACCCTGGGAACAAAGAGCATAGTGGCAGATAGTGTGATTAAATATTAGAGAGAAAGAGAAAAAACTTGTTCTTAGAATGATGCTGGAGTTAATCTCCTAACACAGACTTGGTGCTACTGTTACCAAAAGAGAAACAAAACTGCACTCTGCCCACAAGAGCAATAAGGGGATTGTTGGCAAAAGGAGGTGTGGCTCAGCTCACCCTGGGGTGGCTCAGTCTGTCAGTGATGTACTCAAGATCTAGACGCAGTGGAACATACACTGTGATCCCTCAGATCCTGGAATTTCCTTAGACAGTAAAATTCTTTCTAGAACCAGGGGACAATAGAAATCTGAAGAGGAATATAATCTTTGCCTGCATCCTTTTCTTTCAGCTGGACATTGGTAGCATCATACCAGAAACATGTAAAGTGGATTCGGAAATAGAAGACTGGCTTGGATCTTTTGGGCATGGTTTCCAGTCCCAGGCTTCAGATCACAACACAAAGCAGTAAGATACCATGGGTTTTGTGGCTAATACCAGACTTCATGTAACCTTATGATTTTGGGATAATAGTTAAGATATGAGAAAGTAAAAATGCCAATGAGGTAATGTTTGCAAACTGTGTGTGCATGTGTATGTGTTTACATCTCCCAAAGAATTATTTTTTCTGAAGAAACTTTAGAAATAGAAAAAAGTGTGTGTGTGTGTGTGTGTGTGTGTGTGTGTGTGTGTGTGTGTGTGTGTGTGTAGCGGGAATACAAATATTCTATCTAGATATTTTTATCAAACTGTACTAACAATTTTTTCCTGCATCTCCCCCATAAACATAATATTTTGAGTGTAACTCCGTGGTGTTGTAAAATGTCATTGTTCATAAAACTTATACCTAAATTCAATTTCAAAGCATTCTTAGATATGATCATTAAGATATCCTAACTGTAGAAATCAAGGTACATTACTTTAGCTACTCAAAAGGGCATAGGAATGCATAGTCTTCAAGACAAAGGTGAGCTTCATACTTTCATTCATATTGGAGTTTTTGAAAGGTCAGTTTACTAATTTACAATTTGTAATAATTTGCAGGTGGATGGAGCTAAAGGTTACCTTTGATATATAGGTATGTGCATAATCTCAAACACCTTTCGTGTATTCTACATGCCAAATTAACTTAGTCAACCCCTATTATTGGCATTTGCTGTCATAAACAGTTCTACAATGGACATTTTATATAAAAGGGTTTTTCTAAACTGAAGAACATTTCCTTTGAAATGAGGTCAGGAATTTAATCACTGGCTCCAAAAATATGAACACAATTAACTTGGATCAGATTTTCAACAAAACCGCTTTCTAAGTTTGTTCTTCTACTAGCTGTCTGTTCCTCTATCTATTTCCTGTAACTCTATTGATATCGGGCTGTGATTATTGGATGTGGATGAGAGCTTCGGCTGAGGGAAAAGGCAGTGGAAGTATTTCATCTCAGGCAGATGTGATAAAGAAACATCTTCCATTTGTTTCTCATTTGGACTCCCGAACACCAAGAATGCCAGTTTGGTTCTGATTAGAGTTAAGGTATTTTTCTAACAGAAATATTTCCTTTATGCTAATAGCCATGAAATCTACTTTAAAAGGTGATTAAAAAAGAAAAAAAGAAGTCTCCTTACCCCAGCTGCTACTCCTGAAATAAAGTCAAATCTCCACGAGACCTGGATCTTTTCTAGCAGGAGTTATAGATAATTTGTACTCGTGCATATTTTCTAACAGAACCAAGTTACTGAAGGGAGTTATAACCTGCTTTCAAACACTCTTGAGCTTCATCGCTCAGAGCTGCCTTTCGATGCCTGAAGTAGCTGTCTACTGAAGGACAGAATATATAAGTTATATAAGAAGGGTAGATACTCTCTCCTTCTTTCTCTACCTCTTTCTTCCTTTCCTCCCATTCTGTCTTCTCTTCTTCCCTCCATTTCTTCTTATCTTTCCTCTGTAAAATATCAATTCAGGTAAAACACATGGTGAGAAGAGACTAAGGTGATTAGTACACAATATCACTAATCGGTTGACTGACTGTTTAGGGAAAAACCCAAATTACCTGGGGTGAGTAAGGAATAATGATTTTGGCAAATTTAATTTTCAATCTAACTCAGGGTTATTTGGATGAGCCTTTTGTCTTTCAAGTGCTCTTATTGAAGGTTTTCTGCTCCCCTCTGAAAAAGCAAAAGAACGAACAAAAGAAACAAGGCACTCCCCACCCCACCCCCAAGAAAAATCTCTGTAGTTCTTAAGAAGAGGGATCCTGGGACAGCAGTTGAATTTTTTGACAGGGAGCCTTGCATCATTATTCTTGAGCATCACTGAGGGTGCAGTGGCTCACAGACTGGGGCTCACCTCTACAGCTCCCAGGGCATAAGCTAGAGACTGCTATGCTGTTATCATTATGCTCATCTTAACTTATTTATGTCCTAAGAAACACACCACACTATTTCCGCTTCTTGCTGGGCACACAGCCTGGCTTCCCCAGCTCCCCCTTGCAGTGATTTAGGTATGACCATGTGATTACCTCTGATATATTAAATATAGTCTGAAGAAAAAAATCCCTCCCTTTTCTGGTCTGACATTGGAGGACCTATTATCCTCTCTCCCATTATACTTCCTGACTTCCATCTTGGTACAGACAGACACAGATGAACCATTAACTTGGGAGCCTTGAGTGAAAGATAATGTGGCCATTGAAAGGAGGGGTCTGATGTTATTTTCTGGATCAGGCAGAGGGCTGGCTGATGATGAACACCTTCCATCTTATTATATATTGGTGAAAATATCTATTGTGTTTAGTATGATTTTTTTTAGATTTAATTATAACAGGCACTAGTTCTACTATTATTAGTATTCATATCACTTGGCAATAAAAGTAAGATTAAAATGCACATTTTAATTAATTTATGTGACATTTATGGTGCACTGGCTTCCAAGAAACAAATTTTCTTAAAATCAATACATACAGGATTTTTTCACAGTGTAATTTTTAAAATTTTAATTTATTCCTTGACAATTTCACACACACACACACATACCACACACACACACACACACACACACACACACACACACACACACACACACACACATACATTCTGATAACACTCACCCTTACCCTCTCTACTCCTCCCCATCAACCTTCTCTCCTCCCAGAAAATCTCCCTCCCATTTTCATACCATTTTGTTTTGATTTGCTTTTTTAACCCACTGAGTTTAATAAGCTGTTGTGTGAGTATGAATAACGGTATGTGGAGCTCAGATGTGGCAGCAACACTGAAGACAGCGACTTCCCCTCCCCAAGCAGCCATCAACTGCCAATAGCTTCCTAGGAAGGAGGAGGGCCCTAGGAGTCCATCCCCTATCCATGACCAAATGTTGACTGGACTAGTCTTGTGCTGGTCCTTTCACTATACATAGTTTTTCCAGATATTAGGGCCAGGCAGGAACAATGCAGGAAGAAAGATGAGGTTCAAGATGGTAGGCTACATGGATTTTAAATTTCTTCAAAGGAGATTCTTTTCTCCAAACTACCAGATAGAGAACTAATGCTTTGGTGAGTGAGCAGGAACATCACTTGAACATTTGAACCTCAGATTCATTGAAATATGAATGTGGATACTGCACTAAGCCTTTATTACACAGTTAAACGGTTGTGTGAAGGAAGGGAGGGGTCTGAAACAACAAAACCAGCTCTGTCCTTTTGATTCTAGCTGTGATATATTGAGATCCTGTATAAAATGGGGTGAATTCCTTCATGGCTGAAAATGAGAAGACAATGTAGAAAATGAGATTACCTTTTGATTGAGAATTTATTTGGTGAGCATACACTCCTTGGCCAAGTTGACTGCACACTAGGTTTCCTGGTTACCTGTGCCTCATATTTCAACATCTCTTGGCATCCAATGTTGAGATTGGAATCAAGATCAGAGTCAATGTGGAGTCCTGGTTTGAATGGCTAGACAGACAACAAGGTTCCAGGGACTCAGGGAAGAGAAATAGACTTTCCACATTCCTCTGAACTCAAGATGTCATACTGAAGTACGCAGTAGAGTTTCTTCTCACAGAATTTATTCCTAGACAACTCCCTGTGGGCTTGTCTGACTGACAAGATGTTTTCTGCATAGTATACTTCTGTCTTCTTTGTATGTTGGTTCTCTTGTAGCTATTAAAACCATGTATGCCATTACAAATACATCTGCCTTGAGCTTGCTTAGAGCTTGCTAGGATTCATGAAAAAAAAAACCTCTTATGATGTTTGTTCTTCAATATTTTACCTCTTCTCTATTATTCATCTTTCTCACATTCCTATGCCCCCAATTTAAATGTTTTTTTTATTACTCATTCATAGCTTATAGAGGCATTTAGTTAGAACTAGCTATAGGGACTAACTATAGGAACTAGCTTGAAACTGTAGGAGTCTTAGATCATAGTACCACTAATAATAGAACTTACATTCTCTAGAATTTTTATTGTGCAAATAATACATTTAAAAAAGAATTATAGAATTATATTGCACATCTTGTTTTCTAATCTGATTTCATACATTAATAATGAATGCATTGTTAATTTTTCCTAGATGTAAAATATCACCTTTAACAACACTAGAACACTTGAATGGTTAAATAATCTTTTATAGTAAGATGATGTTGTAATAGAAGTAAGGAGTTTTAAAGTTTCCTTTAAATACATAAAATCAATGAACATCCTTTAGCTACAAGCATGGATTTTGAGCACATCAAGGATATATTTTTAGAAATGAAATAATAGGGTCAAAACTCATAAAAAAGATTAAATTTCTCTTTAGTTTATTTTCACTTTCAGTTTTTTGACACAGGTTCTCACTAAGTAGTCTAAACTGGCCCCAAACTTGTAATGATTATTCAACCTTTACCTCCTGTGGTGGTTTGAAAGAAAACGACCCTCAAAGGGAATGGCACTAATGGGAGTTGTGGCCTTGTTGGAGTAGATATAGCCTTGTTGGAGGAAATGTGTCACTGTGAGGGTGATCTTTGAGGTCTCCTATGCTCAAGGTACACCAAGTGAGAGAGATCACCTCCTGTTGCCTGCCAATCAAGGTGTAGGACTCTCATCTCCAGCACCACGTCTGCCTGCATACTGCTCTGTCCCACCATGATGATAATGGACTAAACCTCTGAACTGTAAGCCAGTCTGTTAAATGTTTTCCTTTATGATAGTTGCTGTGGTCATGGTGTCTCTTCACAGCAATAGAAACCTGAACTAAAATACCTTCTCCCCAGTGTTGGATGACAAACCTGTGCCACCATGCCTGCCCTACTTTTATTATGCTTTTGAGCACTACGAGATTTTACCAACCTTAACAATCCAAGTGGAAACTTAGTCCACGATTTATTTTTTTATTTTTTTTGGTTTTTCGAGACAGGGTTTCTCTGTGTAGCTTTGCGCCTTTCCTGGGACTCACTTGGTAGCCCAGGCTGGCCTCGAACTCACAGAGATCCGCCTGGCTCTGCCTCCCGAGTGCTGGGATTAAAGGCGTGCGCCACCACCGCCCGGCTTAGTCCACGATTTATGAATTGAAAGTGTCACAATGGAAAATCCGCAACAAGAAAGAGGTGACAAGGCTTTAGGGTTTCCTGCAAAAATCAGACCCCCAAGTCTTGCTAGAAATCCCCTAATGTGTAAGATGAGTTCTTTCCATGGTTCTAGAGCTCCTGTGGTTACCTTTGAACCCCGGGGAAACAAATCTGAGTAGATTTCTGTGTCTGCAGAGTTACTATGATATTGCAAAGTAGTAAAAAAGCTTGAGATTTGGATGATGATTGACTTTTGTTGCTGGTAAGTTACTTTATATCTGTGGGAGCTTCAGCAGCTCTGAATCTCTTTGTAACATAATTCTGTCTCTCAAAAGAAGTCAAACTTCATGTGTGTGTGTGTGCAGTGCTGCTATTTATCAGGAAGATTGCCAGTCAGGTTAAGGAGAAAATCCTAATGATGTACCTTCAGCACATTGATATCATTCAAGACTAGAGAAAATGTGGCTTTGGGAAAAGAATTCCAATAAAAGAAACTCAAATCCCTTGCATTGTTGGCTATGATGCTTACCTTTATCTCCATCCCCAATCATAGTTCCCTTTCAGAAGTAATTTTAGTTATTGACAGTGGGAACACACAAGTGGATCTTGGCCAAAAGAGTGTGTCATTTCCAGGATGGTACATCCATGAGGAAAGAAAATCTTCAAATGACTGCATTCAAGATCCCAGGGAAAAGAAAATTAAAAATGCAAGACTTTATCAAACTCCTGCCCCATGAGATGGTACCTAGCAGAGTTTCTATACTTTCAGGCTTCCTGTATCACAGGTGTCAATACCAATTCAAGTCCATTCCATGCAATCACAGCAAATTGTAAAGCATTATTTCATCTCTCCTGCTTGACTCCAAGCTCCAAGCACAGGACTGGGCCTTATTGGACTACTTTTCTTAGGACCTAGCTTGAAAGTAGGAATAACAAAAGCTCGGCAATTCTATGTGTATCAGTAAAATCAGTTTGTTGTTGTTAAAAGTGTCCATTTATTCCTCTATTGCCTAAAAATTCTTCATTAGACAAATATCTCCTGGATGCCTATCAGCAATTAAAGTCTATACCAGTTGGTTTAAGTTGAGCATGTCAGCAGACTCCTAAGTCTTAGGGAATTTCCAGACCATGCAGGCAATTAGATGCTAATCATATAATTACCAGGGAAGGTTCCTCATGGTCAGTGTCACTAAAGGAATTTAGGAGCTATCACAGCAGGATGTAATTTTATGCCCTACCCTTCTTTCAGTGGTCAGAAAAGGTTTCTTTGAGGAAGGTGGAAGTCATCAGGGGCCTGATATGGGCTTAGGAGGAATGTGGTGCAAATACACCCTAGACAGAGGGAACTGCAGGCACAAGGACCTTAGGATGAAAGACTGTGAGGAAAGTGGGAAAACTGAGTTCTTGCTAGTGTGGCTGGAATGAGGGCTGGAGACAGTGTGATGATATTTTGTTTATACTCTTAATAAACGAAGTTTGCCAGAAGATCAGAAGACAAAGGCAGCCACTAGATTAAACATAGAGACCAGGCAGTGGTGGCACACATCTTTAATCTCAGCGCTTGAGATCTCATGCCTTTGCTCCCAGTACTTGGGAGGCACACACTCATTTAATCCCAGCACTAGGAAGGCTGAGACAGGAAGTGAAATGGCTGGGTGGAAAAAGGCATTTAAGATGGGAGGAGACAGGAACTGAGCCCTTTGGACTGAGGACTCAGAACCATTCAGTCAGAGGATTTGTAGAGACAGGATCTTCCCCTTTCAGCTGAGGAGTTGGTGAGGTGAGAAGTGGCTGTGGCTTGTTTCCTCTGATCATTCAGCATTTACCTCAATATCTGACTCTGGGTTTTTATTAAGGCCAACTAGGATTCATGCAACAAGGCAGGTTGAAGATAGGTGAGGTGGCCAGTTCTCCCATGAATGGGTTTATAGGTTATAGCAAAATGTTAAGAGGACTCATGTGAAGCCATCAAAGAATATGTATCAAGAAAGTGACATAATCAAGTTTACACTCAAAATCCAAGTAAAGAAGAGTTGACTCTTCTGCTTTTTTATATAAATTCTGAAGAGAGAGAAAGAGAGAGGGAGGGATTTTTACCTTGTTTATGGCCTTTGGTTTTTCTATGAGTATTGGGTTGTCCCTTAGGGATAATATTCATTTTCTGAGGACCAGCTACCTCTGAAGGATCATATGAGGTGTACAGACTCTATGGATTTTATTCTCTCATAAATGTGAATTAAATTATGTCACTTGGAAATGACAGAGAAAATGGATAGAACTGGAAAACATCATGGTATATATAATAAGCCAGTCTTATTGACAAATGTCATACATTTTCTTTCATGTGTAGGTAATTAGCTGGTCTTGAGGAAGAGGCACAGGATGTAAAAATAAAAGAAGCATTGTTAGGGATGTGGAAAAAGGAAAGAGGAAGGAGAGAGAGCAGTAAGAAAGAGCAACAGAGAGGGTAAATATGATCAAAATAAACCATATGCATGTGCAGAAATGAAACTCAATATTTTGTGCCATTCATATAGATTATCATGAAAGAGGAGAAGCATAACATGAGAAAGGAAAGAGAGTAGTCTGTGGTGTCAGAATCTGACTGGTCTTTCCTTCTTGAACCTCTTTCACTAGGAAGATTCCATCCTTTACCTTAGCAGGCCTAGTTCTTGAACCTTCATATGCAGAGTTGATTTAATTCAAATGAAATCTCCTCAGGTGATGGTCTCTATATTGAGATCTGAATTATTTCTCTGTGCTATCTAACTTACATTTCACTGTCCCTCTCCTTTCTCTGTTGCTTATCCAGTGACTCCTCAGATCGAAGGTGTGATTACTGAAATCCATATGGATTCTCCTTTCCACTTCCCATGCCAACTCTTTGTGCTATATGGCATCATGTCCAATGTAGACCTTTAATTCACCATTCCATAAACTTCTGTCATTTATGGGGCATGTATATCTTCTCTCACAATTGGAATTGACTATTTTATTATTTACTGAATATTACTCTCTAAATGAAGAGATTTTCTTCTTTAATAAACACATTTAATTAGAAAATTTGTGTATGTATAAGTTATGACGTATTTGAAATAACTAGAAAGGTAATTTTTCATGTCATATATATAGAGAGGAAAATTCCCCCAAACAAATATAAAACTATTATAACTAAAATATGCATTCACAGACCACCAAAAATCAAGTGTGTCCCTCTAGGGTTGAGTGCGCTACTCTTTGGGAGTAACATCGAAGTTCTTCAACACCCATTTTTACCATCCTATTTTCTAAAGCTTATCATGTAAGGCAATGCATTTTAAAGAGTACTTGAAATTTCCATTAGTTCCAAAAGTCTAGTATCCACTTGTGCAGAGAGCAATGGCTCCTCTTGTTGGGGACCTCCTGGGCACAAGGTCCCAGGCTCTGTATATCTCTAGTCCTCTGGGTTCTGAAGAGCAGAGATTCTCACTCACTTTACGTATGAGGAGACAGCGTCATGAAAGTAAACCAGGTGGCCCCAAGTCACCCACTACCTCGTGGCAGGCTTGAATGGACTCTGGTATTCCTTTTATTTTACCCAGGCATGTGCTGATGCATACCTGGACTGGTTGTTAATTTTCAAAAGAATTTTGCAGACTTCTTGTCAAACACTGACATTATTAAAATTAAATCATGGAAACTTAAAATAAGTTATAGGAAAGACAGAGATAGTGAGCATTGAAAACAGCACTTTATTATCATTTTTCTCTACCTTAAACTATATTTTTAAGGTCATTTCCATGTATTGCCCCCGTACAATGAAAAAATAGTGTTTGTACTATGGTGTTCAATGATGCCATCTTGATAATTTGAAGTTGGCCATGATGAGACTATTTACACTATAGAACTCTGATATACAACTGACTAGGACCTCCTCCACCCTTGATCCCTTAGAGCTCCTTGTTAAAATCAATAGCACAACACGACCTCCAGGTGCTTTTACTGTCCCTGGTTTGGCTGGAGAGAGTGATCTCTCCCTTGTATGACATAAATCTACTGCAGGAAGTATGTGAGAGAATTCACAAAAGCGGCTGTCTGCTCCAATTAGATGCGGGACCATAGGGGGATGAAAGTGCAAATTATTTCTTAAAATGTCATGGTTTTGAATGATTTAGCAGAAACATTAGGCCCACGTCAGAAACTTTTTTTTGATGAGTAAAGAAGAAAATTACAAGAACAAGCAGATTCGAGAGTGAAACCCATCTGTGTCAGTGTGTTGTGCCAAATGAATCACACATGTCAACACACCACTCCTCTACTCACAAGTAAATGTTTCTGATGTAAAACACATTTCAGGAATTTCTCAGATGTTTTCCTCGCTATGATGGGAGGCAGCCCACTCAGATTGTTCTCATTTTATTATAACCTGGTGCTCATTATTGTTATTAATATATACCATTCTGGAATATTAATGAGTCAATTAACTATTAACCCATATTATTTAATTTAACAATAATATAGTAGATGCTAAAGATGTAGTTCAGTTGGTAGACTGCTTGCCTGGCATGCATGAACCCCTGAGTTCAGTCTCTAACCCTCTGTAAACTAATCATGATGCCTGTGGAGGCAGGAAGATCTGGAGTTTAAGGTCATCCTTAACTACATAATGTGTTGCAGGCCAATCTGGGATAGATGAGAGACAGCCTCAAAACACAACAACAAACAGCAAAGACATTGAAAACAATAATAAAAAGAATGTAGGGATTATTACTTCCATTTCCACATTGCGGGCAATAATGCTCATAAAGTTAATACTTACCAAAGTTCATCAGTGAGGCTTGCCTGACTCTAAAGGTTGAGATATAAGACACCACACATTGATCCCTTAGCCACATGTAAAGGATGTAAGCTAAAGTGATAGATTGAATGAGCATACCAATTTATCCTACAGATAGATCTTCATAAATGCTAATTGATGAAAGAGGGGTGTGTGTGTGTGTGTGTGTGTGTGTGTGAGAGAGAGAGAGAGAGAGAGAGAGAGAGAGAGAGAGAGAGAGAGAGAGAGAGAGGAGAGGAGAGAGAGAGCCCTCAGCTCTGTCCACTTCCTATTCTGAGTTTAATTTTATATATCTATATCTATATCTATATATCATGTGAGACAGTAAACCACATGTTATGAATTCCCAAATATGGTGCTGCTTGGATTGGAAAGAGGGTCATAGTCATACTTTGATCTTGATCTGGATGAACAAGTCCCCCCAAAGCAACTGTTAATATTTTAAAAGCATTATTCAGCTAGGCTTCAAATAGAACCTATAGTGTAGGGTCATGGAAAGGCTAAGGGAGAATTAAGACATGTTCCTGTAGAGAATCATTCAACTATTTGGAACAATCTGGAAGAGAAGCCTTAGTGACAAGCATTTGTGTTGCTCTTGAACTTCCTGGCCAAGAAAGACTGATGATATACTTCTGCTTTCCAGTAGGTACCATGGTGCTTTGCTCTGAGTATATTCTAACAATCTGAAGGAATGAAAGGTTTAAGGATAGTGAGCATTGCTGGAAGGCTCACAAGACAATTTGCAAGTGTATGTTAGGTTTGAGTCACTGACCCGAGTATAGCTGGTGGTATTTTGAATTCTGTCTGGGTCAGTCTTAGAGCAGAGACACCAGAGATGTGAAGAGCAAAGATTCTGGAGCCCCTCTTGATAGCCTCCTCGAGCTATTTCCTTCAGCGTGTCTGAGGCTGCTGGCCTTCCACTCAATCCCCAGTTACATCATTTGCTTTCTAGTGATGAACACGGATGGTTAATCCACTGCCAAACTGTGAGTGGAGCAAGGATCTTTGATGTCACTCACTCTGTGATGTCACCCATTCTCATTGCAAACTCCCCTATGCCCTCACACAGGGAGACAGCAATCCTTCCCCTAAGGTATAGAGAGCAGCTTCTTGACTTGACTCTTTCTGGGCTCAGGGATGTCTTGAATATTTTGTCATTAGCTCCATCAGGCCTGTGGGGAAAACCTGTGGGGCATCAGTCCTCTAAAGTGACCAATCAAGATAGTGTTAGCCATTGTGAAGATTTCCAGACAATGTGTACAAGAACCAGGTTCTAGTCCCCAATCTGTCCTTCTCCACGAGTGGGTCAAGGCATTCTGCTTAAAATGCAACTCTGAAAAGGCGGAGCTGAACTCAACCTTTGCTCTTGGCCTCACATTCCTAGATGAAAGTTTAAAGGTCAACATTTCCAGGAACCAAAATCTGCTGGAAACAAACGCCAACTCTACTTGATAGATGAGCTGCTTGGAGCTCTTTGAAGGGTTTGATGTGCATTGTCTGAGAAAACTCTAGAGAAAGTCTTTGTTTTGTTTTTCTTTAGAGCAAGTGAGGCATAGAAAGCCTAAATAACTCAAAGTTAATAAATAGTACCACTAATAATTGAACCCACATCTGTCTGGTTCTATAACCTTAACTCATGACTTCTTTACCACAAGTCACTGAGGATTATCAATCTTCAGGGTATGGGGGCAATTTAGGACTGTTTTAGAATCTGTTTCTGAACATTGTTGGACTAAGGAGATATGCTTTCATAATAATGACCTGCTTAGAAAGAATTTCCTTCTTTGATTCCTTCTCTTCATCCCTCCTTCCTTTTCTTTCTTTCTTTTCTATGTCTTTGAGTTTGTCTTTCTTTAAATTGGTAGTAAACCAAATTCAACCCATATGATTACTGTAGGAGTGGGAATTAAATAACAATGATGGTAACTGTAGAGTACACAGAGAGAGAGAGAGAGAGAGAGAGAGAGACAGAGACAGAGACAGAGACAGAGAGACAGAGACAGAGAGACAGAGAGACAGAGACAGACAGAGAGACAGAGACAGACAGACAGAGAAAGAGAGCCACACATTTAGTGCTTGGGTAAAAGCAAGTTGCTACACCATCACTAGATCACAACAGAGACACATGTCTCCTGTAAATAAAAAGTTTGTTTTCAATAACTGGGTTGATGGAAAGATGGTCAATGATTTTCAGGTACCCAGGAGACACTGAAACAAGGTCATATGCATAAGAAGGTCACTGTGGCTGAAATTTCTAGGGAAGCAAAGGCACAGAAAAGAGAAATGACTTACTGTAGCCCATAACCCATTAGCAACAGACATGGAACTAGAACTCATGATGACTCCTACCTAGTGCTTTCCCCATTGTAGTCATGGCAAGGGGTTCAGGCTGCTGATATAGGCTGAAAGAGTCAAGGCACTCTCCTGTGGACTACCATGCATAGTGGCATACTGTAAATCCACACTTAAAGTTCTATTACTTCCTAGTCATTTAGCCTCAGACGGTAATATACTCTTCACAATTCTGATTCTTCTCATCTAACTTAGACTTTGTAGTAAGCATAAACATCCTTCTATTACTGAAGGGATTAAATAAGATAATGCATCTTACATGGTACTTGTCCAAGTGCCTGGCACAAAGTAGTCATTTCAGACACTACCCATTTCTTTTGGCCAATGCACCATGGGAAAGACAACGTATCTGGCAGTGTGCATGTTAGTATCCTTAAGTACCCCATAGATTGAAGACTCTTTGCCTGACACTCACCCACTGGGCACTGGCCCATGGCTCTAAAGGAAGTTACTATTTGTTCTAGCCAAAAGAAGTCAGCTGCCAGCTTATTCGACCTTGTGTAATACACCCTGGTCCATGCCAATCATAACTGCCTGGTGTCATATGCACCAGGTCAGGAGCTTGGAAAATCTTTTTTTAAGGACTGGAGTTTCAGCATCACATGGGAATTGACAAGGGAAATGTACACATTTGGGTGCTAGGTTAAATCATCTTGGAACTAGAAATGGTCAAGGGAGATTTGGGAGAAAAAAAGTGTAAGTCGAGATCACATGACTACTGGGTCTTATTTTGCACATCAGTGAACTAGCCTTTTCTTTGCAAAAATAACTTTGTAGGGATTGTGATGTGGTGTGATAGACCCAGGACTTACTGTCAGATAGACTGGCATTTATTTATGAACAGAGTAATATGTGAATCTCACACCGGTGGAATCTCTGATCTCTGGACTACATAAATGAGGAGATATTCTTAGTGTCCGCTCAGACCCAGATGGCCCCTTTGTGCTCCCCCCCCCAAATGAATTTGTCTTATTATCATAGTTGTGACTTGCCAGCTACATGGGAAAAAGGCAAAATTTCAACTCTCTACTCAGTCCTCCCTTGTGAACTCTGCACTGTGGGTTTAAATGCTTACATGACATTTCTGGGTGGGAAATGATCATTTCTAAACAGAACTCTTGAATTCCCTTCTCAACATTCCAGTGCCTTGTCTTGTTCATCATTAGACCTCATATTTCATTGATTGTCACCACCAATGTCAAATTCCCTTATCAAAGATCCCATGATCTCTTTAGATTTCACTTGCTCTCTTACACACTATTGTATCCACTTTGGGAGTCAGGCCTCTTCATTTTAGCCTGAAGAAATCTCAGATCCTTCGGTTTTACTTTAAATAAACCCACACCATCTGTTTTTCCTTCCCTTTTTGGTCCACCTGAACTACTGGAATATCTTCTTAACTGTTTTTTTTTTTTTAACCTTCCTTTGCTCAGTACAGATAAGCAACTCTATGCATCTGCCAAGCAGACATATTCCCACCACAAAGAATGTCTTTCTCTGATCTGTACACCATCCTCACCTGGCTTTCAAATAAAATAAAAACCCAAGCTTCTCATACGGTGTTTACAGGATCTTTTCTGATCTGGTCCCTATGTCCTAGATCTCATCTCCCACTACCCTCCCTCCAGCACACTGTGATCCAGACAAACTGGTTTTCTTTGTGTTGCTCAAACCCCTAAGTTCTCTTCTATGTTGAGGCCTTTGCACTGCCAGTTCCTTCTAGCTGGCTCCCTCTGTCTTGCACACTCACACTATGGGCTCCTCCTTCTGAGTCAGTCTCAGTTCAAACATCCGAAGATATTTTCCAAAGTCAGTGATGACCATCCAACCTGGTGCAAGCCTTCAAGCTGATACATCTCTTTATATCACTGTGTTTTGTATTTTGCAAGCAAGTGTCTCTATCTCATGTTATCTCATTTATTAGACTTCATTTATTGTCTTTCTCAATTATTGCTCAATGACAACATGAATTCAAGAGGAACAAAATTTCTCTTCATGGAGCTTGAGGAGATGGCTCAGGGGATAACAGCACTTACTCTGATAATATGAGGATCTGAGTTTGAATCCCCAGCACTCACAGAAAAAGCTTGGCATGCATGACTGCTCATGCTTATGGCTCCAGTATTGCAGGGTAGAGACAGATAGATCACGAATTTCCTTGGCCAGCCAGCCTCACCAAAAGCAGTGAGCTTTTGATTCAGCAAGAGACCCTGCCTCAAGCCAAAAAAGTGGAGGTGACAGAGGAAGATACATAGTACTCTGCTCTGGCCTCTACATGTGCTCAATACAGACACAGGCATCCACAGACTCACCTGCATGCAGCGCGCGCGCGCGCGCGCACACACACACACACACACACACACACACACACACACACACACACCCCACACACGATTTTTAAGAAATTGTCTACATGTTCACTGTTCTGCCTGTGGTGTTCAGCACTTGGTCTGCTATAGAGTAGGTACCCAATCCCAGTTTGTTCATTGACTAGATGACTTCGATTCTGAAGCTCCTAGAATTGTTTCAGCTGAAAAACTTATTGAAGAGAGCTTTAAGAAAGGCAGGTATCAAATGGGTTTTGTAAACATGGCTTCAAATATTGCTCTGTTACTTTGAATACATTTTGGAATAAAATAAAAAAACAAATAATTGTGTGACTTTGGACTTGCACACCATAAAAATCACACACACAAAAACAACAACAAAACCAAAAAATAAAGCCAAGATGCAACAAGCCATCCTAACCAAGTATGAGTCTCAGTCTATGTTTGTTCTAGGGTGGAGAGCTCTCCTGGAACAGGCTCCCATTATTGTCTGACAACTGGCCTGCTTGTTCCTCCAGGCTGCACAGCAACCTTCAGCGCTTTTGCTCTAGAAGCCCCTTTCTCAGCCTCTGCTGCTCCTTCCCTTGTCCCTGTCTGAGTCACCCTCACCTCAGGTTGCTTTGCATTGTTACAGTGTTCAACCTAGTCGGCAGAGCACACAGTGCTGTATAAAAGCCTGGCTTTGTAACTTACTAGATGGAGGGCTTGAAGCAGAGGCTTTGCCTCCTCCTACCTTCAGTGTTCTCCCATGTCAGAAGGAGACGGTGCAGTCCATTTTGCAGAGCGGTTGTGAGCAGCTTACATTCGAATGTTTTGTGCATTCAAGGGGGTGCAGGACTGAATGAGCACATCCTTCAGCACTACACCTATGACATGACCCTTTTCTAAACCCACTCACTGTTCTTGGAAATTCAATGATTCAATTTAAGCACGGTGAGTTTTCATTCTAAAAACCAGATATTTCATGAATGAGTATTGGTATTTTCTTCTGTAACAAAAGCTAGATAGCTGGAGAGCATACTCCCCCCAAAAAACTAGAATTTACCATACACTCTTTGTTAGGTTGTTTTTACACTTAGACTAATAATAGTTTCTACTCTGTGAACTGTTTTACATTCTACTGTTACTATTGTTATTACTGCTACATTGCTACTTTTGCTATTACTTTTGTTGCTGTTGCTACTCCTGCTATTACTCACAGTAGATAACATTTACTAAGTATTTATTATGGGAAAGGAAATAAGCTTTACCTTTTTGATGTGTTACCTTGAGTCAAAGCACAGCAGCCAGTGTAGGAGACAGGACTTGGCATGGTTAGGAATGTGGTTTGGAGGCCAGACTTCCTGGCTTTGAATCTTTGTTAATGACTAGGTGAACAGTGGTGAACAGTTCTAGGAAGCTCCATACGATGGTGAATCTTCACTGTAAATGATTGAATTCAGAACTACCTAAGAGACATGTCTTTGGGTATGTCTGTAAGGGAGTCTCCAGAGAGGTTTAGCTGATGTGGGAAGACCCATGCTGAATGTGGGGGGCACCATTCTGTAGATTGGGCTCTCAGACCGAACAAAAAGGACAAAAGAGAAAGCCAGCTGAGAAGTTACATCCATGGCTCCCTTCCTTTTATGATTGTAGATACAATGATACCGGTTGTCTTATACCCTGACAGCCACGTCTTTCCCAGCAGGATGGACTGTGTCCCCTCAGATCAAATAAATGCTTCCTAACTTGTTTTAGCCAATTGTTTTATCACAATACACACTCATGCATATGCACATGCTTGCAAAAACACGCCTACTACTACTACTACTACTACTACTACTACTACTACTACTACTACTAATTCTTTTTACTGTGGTTGGAGTTATCCCTCTCCACATCCTTCTACACTCCTCTGTGTTTCTATAGTATGGTCCTTTCTGTTGGTCCAATGTGAGTCTCCTGTATCCTCCTAGAATTCTCTACTAGGTTGGGCACTTCTGTAGAGCAGGGGCCAAGCCTTGTTCATTGTTATTTTGTATCACCTAGCAGAGCCTTGGCATATGATTAATGTGTTTAGTTGGCACTTGATAAATGGATAAAGGGCTGAATCATTTTAGTTTGTGCATGAAACCAAACTTTCTGCTAACTATAATAATTAGTGCTTACAAAAAAAACCCTCAAATAGTAAAACACATTCCTTCTTTCTTCTTTTCCCTTCCCTCCTTTCTCCCATGGACCTAACAGTCTTCGTGTCTCCATCGTGGATAGAAGATTGAGACATGATTGTAAGCAAGCTGCCTGAAGTCATACACTGTCTTTGTTAAGGGCTTTAAATCAACAAGTTTGGACTTTCCATTCCTAGCCCTGTAGAGCATGCTGACTTAGTAACTACTGCATGCATTCAGTTGCAATTTGGGAAATGAATTGAATACTCTTGAATGGTAAGGCTTGTGTTATAACTTTTCCTTAGAATACAGGGAGAATTTAAAGCCCCTTCAAGGGACTCCTAGTGGGTCCAGCACTGACTGTGTCCCTAAATATGTCTGTGAGATTAAAAATTAAATAAACCAATGTATTTAGGTTCCTGCTGCCAACTTTTCTAACTATATGATTGACTCACACCAATGAGGGGAATTTTCCAGTTAATCTTTTATTAGTGTGTTCTTGTTTACAGTACAATGTTCCAAATTTGCTAGGACTGTATGAACCTAGTAACCGAGGGAGCATTAAGTATTCTTTTTTTTTTCTAGCTGAAGATTAGTTTCATTTTTTAGAAGATTGAGTACATAGATACACTTAATTTTCATTATGACAAGTGTGTTAGTTACTTTTATGTTGCTGTAATAAAACACAACAACCAAGGCAATTTAGAGAAGTCACAGTTTGCAGGGCTAATAGTTCTAGAAGGATAAGAACTCATCGTAGTGGGGAGGCATGACACCAACTGGCAGTAGTAGGAAACTGAGAGGTCACATCTTCAACCACAGCAGGAAGCAGAGAGACTAAAGCAGACATAGGGCCAAGCTATGAAGTCTCAAAGCCCACCCCCAGTGATGCGCTTCTCCTAGCAAGGCCGCATTGCCTTGCAAAGAGAGACACCAACTGGGGGCCAAATTGTTCAAATAAGTGAGCTTATGGGAGCCGTACTTTTTCAGATCATCAGAAAAGGAATGAAGTGTAGCAGAAATTTTAGAAAAAGGAAGAAAACAAGTCATTTTGAATCTCGCAAGTTTCGTACAGCTATTTCTCCATGTTGATTATTTTCCATCTTTATTCCTCCTGTTTGTTTTCTCATTATATTTATTATAACAGCACATTTACAAAGCTATTTATATGTATACTTTTAGAGTATCAGTGAATATTTCCCCTTCTGTTTCAGGTACAGTAGAGCTGGCCACAATATTTATTTACTATTGATGAGTATTCATTGTAGACAGTGTCGGGTTTATAAAGAGCTTTCTTTCAAGTATGATATCCTTTAACCACAGTCACATGCTTCCATATCCTTCTCTCAGTGTTCAATACCCCTTAGACATCTTGTTAATCTTTTTTTCCCAGTCTCTTCTGCTTTATTCTCATGTATACGTCTATACCTATGTCTATACCATTTATATCTACATATGCTTTTATTTATCTATAGAGAATTCCATAACCCATACATAAAGGAACATGAATTATTTATCTTTCTGTGTCTGGTTTGTATCACTTAATGAGAAATCTTCAGCAAATGACATAATTTTATTCCTCATTGTGGATGAATAAAACTTCATGGTGCGTATAGACCACATTTTTCTGTATATATTCACCTGTTGATAGATACACAGGATGGCTATATAACTTGATTATCACAAATAGAGCAGCAGTGAACATAGATACGTACATATCTCTGTGATATGTTGACTTACAGTGTTTTAGAAATATACTAAGAAGTGGTTAGAGCTGGGCTATATGGTAGTTATACTTTTAGTTTTGTGGATGAACCTCCATACTGATTTCTAACGTGGTTATATCAGTTTGTATTTCTAACAGCAATGTAAGAGTTTCCTTTTCTCCATATCCTTGTCGACATGTTTTCTTTTAAAGTGTTTTTTTTTTTTTTTTTTTTTTTTTTAAGAGAAAACAAAGCTTTATTTGAGTGACATTTACCTTGTTGTTCGGATTAAAAACCGCTGATTAACACTAGATCCACAGGAAGTGGTCATCAATACATGTAAGACACACAGGCTCTCTTTGGAAGTCCACATCAATGATTGAATTCCAGAGGTATCTGTCTTTCCTCAAAATCCTTTCTTGAAACAAATCTGTGTGGGTTTCAGTAGCAGGCTGGGGTTTATTCTTTTTTTTTTTTTTTATTAATTTATTTTGCAATACAATTCAGTTCTACATATCAGCCATGGATTCCCTTGTTCTCCCCCCTCCCGTCCCCCTCACCTTCCCCCCAACCCCCCCCCCCATTCCCATCTCCTCCAGGGCAAAGCCTTCCCCACAGACTGAGGTTAACCTGGTAGACTCAGTCCAGGTAGGTCTAGTCCCCTCCTCCCAGGCCAAGCCAAACAATCCTGCATAGGCCCCAGGTTTCAAACAGCCAACTCATGCAATGAGCACAAGATCTGGTCCCACTGCCTGGATGCCTCCCAAACAGATCAAGCCAATCAACTGTCTCATCCATTCAGAGGGCCTGATCCAGTTGGTGACCCCTCAGCCATTGGTTCATAGTTCATGTGTTTCCATTCATTTGGCTATTTGTCCCTGTGCTTTATCCAACCTTGGTCTCAACAATTCTCTCTCATATAAACCCTCCTCATTCTCGCTAATTGGACTCCCAGAGATCCACCCGGGGTTAAAGTGTTTTTTAAGCAAGGTTTATTTACTTTATTTTAGGTGTGTGTATGTGTTTTGCCTGCACTCATGTTTATGTATGCAGTGTCCATGGAGGTCAGAAGAGGGCGTCAGATTCCCTGAAACTGGAGTTGTGCCGGTTGTGAGCTACCATGTAGGTTCTGAGAACTGAACTCAAGGCCTGTGCAAGTGAGTTCTGAGCAATCCAGCCCCCACAGCTGTTTCTCCATGAGGGCTGTTTTAATGATTTAGTTAGATGAAGTCTGACTGTAGCTTAATTTGGATTTCCCTGATGGCTAAGGATGTTGAGCATTTGTTCGTGTACTTGTTCACCATTCTTATATCACCTTTTGAGAGCTGCCTGTTCATTACACTAGTCCATTTATAGATTAGATGTTTGGTTTTTGAGTTCTTGATATATTTGAGACATTAATTCTCTGTCAAATGTATATAGGCAGAGATTGTCTCCTACTCTGTGGACTCTCTCTTTACTCAATTATTTCCTTTGTTTTTTAAAATTCCATTCAATACAATTTGTCAACTTGGTGTTATGTGCTGAGCTTTTGGCATCCTTTCCAGAAAGCCCTTGCTTATTCCTACATCTTGAAGCAGTCTTCTCTTGTTTTCCTCCAGCAGTTTTAGAGTTTCAGGGTTTAAACTAAAGTCTGTAATTCAGTTGATTTTTGTACACAGTGGAATCTACAGAAATAATTTCATCCTTCTGCATGTGACTAACCAATTTTTCCCACATCATTTGTTAATGAAATTGTCTTTTCTCAAATGTATATTTTTGGAATCTTAGTGAAAAAAGAAGGTGATCATAGCTGTTGGGTGTACTTCTGTATCTCATTCTATTTCATTGATTTGTATGTTTATATTTGCACTAATGCTTTGGTTTTGTTACTATTGCTCTATGGCATGACCTTAAGTCAAGGATGGTGATACTTCTAGCATTATTCATGTTTCTTAGGGTCATTTTCGCTTACATATGATTCTTAGAGTTTGCTTTTCACTATTTCTATAGGGAATGACATTGGAGTTTTTGAGAGAATTGAATTCATCTGTAGATCAACTTTGGTAATATAATTTTCTCTTAATACTATTTTGTCAAATTATAAACATTGGGTTTTTAAAGATCATCTTCCAGTTCTTTATTTGATATTTTAAGATGTTTATACTAATTGTCTTTTTACTTCCTTGGTAAAGGTTTGTTGCTAGGTATTTTTAGTATTTACAGGTATTGTGAGTGGGATTATTCTCCTGATTTCTTTTTCTGTGTGTTCATTAACAGTATATGGAAAAGCTACCAATGTTTGGATATTGGTTATCACCTTCTTAAATGTGTTTACTGTTTCTAAGAGCATCTAGTGGAGTTTACAGAATCTTTTATTGATAAGATTTACATTTTCTATAAATAGGGATAATTTGACTTCTTCCTTTCCTATTCTTATATGTTTTATTTTTTCCTCTTCTCTTATTGCTTTAATCAGGATGACAAGGATTATATTTAACAATAACTGGAAAAGAAATAAAATTAAATGCACATAGTAGTAAGTTCAGGGGAAAAGGCGGTTTGGAGAAAGTGGAAATATTTATGTTTCTCCTCTCCACTGGAAGGAGAGAGTTTGCTGGTTGGTACTAGTCCATCAGTAAAAGACTTTGGACTCTGCATCCTGTTTTGTTCTGCTCTGATGCTTCTTACTTTACATTGCTACTGATACTAGTGTTTTTCTATCATTACCCACCTATTAGAATAGGTGTACTCCAACTACCTCTGGTTTATTCTTTGACATTTGAAAAGACCATGTCCTGATGTCAGTCACGGTCTTTGCGAGTCATTACCATAATATTTAAGTGGTTAAGTTGTACTCTCATAGACCATTGCTAACTTTGTAGTTCTTGTAACTATGACTCCCCACATCTAATTTTTATTTTCAGTCTCAACGATGAAGTACACAAATTCTGACTGTTCTCTGTCATTGGTTCGAGCTTACAATATTATCCCACTGCTAGCTTTGAGATTCCCTGGCTTTTATTATTTGTAGATTAAAGTGACTTAGAAACTTGATGAAGAAAGCATTTCATATAATTTTATCATTGTTTTCACATGCAGATACTGAGGCTCACTCTGAAAGTCTATGGACATGGTTGGGAAGGCCAGAGTTATTTTTAGTAAAAATAAGGATGTCAGTGAACCATGACTGTAGTTAGAGAGACAGAAAGGTTATAAGGGCAGACAGATATATATGTGTACACTCACATAGTGCATTATGGTCTCCCATCATAATGTGGGATTTGATCTGATGAGATAGAAGGCAGCACATATTTGCTTTTCCCTGTTGAGAACAGAACGTAGGGGGCCGGGCTGGAATGCAGGACAACCACCACAGGCAGTTTCAGAAAAATATATAGATAAGAGATAGCAGTTCAGGTTAGATGATAGCATGAAAATAGCTCAGGGATTGGGGGAGGTCAGTTTCTACTTACATTATCAAGGCTGAAAGACAGTATTTCCTGATGGATTCCACATGGAATATAAGGGGGGAATGAAAACTAGAGAATGCATGGGAGAAGCTAGAAGGAGGGAAAAGAAAGGAAGAAATAATATAATTATATTATAATTTCAAGAGATACTATAAAATAAAAAGAGTTGACTCCATATACTTCTGAACGAAATTGACTGAAGACCTGGCTTAAAGACATGAAAAACTTAAGAAGAAATTGAGTGGGGTATGGAAGGAAGGTAGGAAGGAGATAAAATCAACCACTCAAAAGTACACCAGTTTGTAGTGTTTATTAGATTGTGAGTAAAAATGTCAATCAAACCAATTGTTGAATATGCAAGTGTAGAGTGAACAAGAAAGCCAGAAACAGACATTGGAAGATTTTGAGTGTTAGATGGTGCTAAATGCCATGAGTCTAGATGGGGTCTCTCTGGGTGTTGGAGTAGACTAGAAAGAAGAACACAGTCTCCTCTTTGGAGAGAAATGTAGGAGCCAGGCAAGGAGGTAAAAATTACAGATCTCAAAGCCAGTGAGAAAGTTCAGTAAGTAAAGCATTTACTGCCAAATATGATAGCATTCAATTCTAAGAAACCACATGATGGAAGAAGAGAAACAACTACAAGTTTTCTCTCATCTCCACACATGTACATTCACATGCACACACACAAAAATGTTTTAATTTTTTTTTGAGATTTTATTTATCTTTGAGATTTATGTGTATGGGTGTTTTAGCTGCATGTATGTCTGTGCGCCATGTACACACAATGCCTGAGGAGGCCAGGAAAGGGTACTGAATATCCTGGGACTGGAGTCACAAATAGTTGCTAAGGGCTATGTAGATGCTAGGAATCGAACCTGGGTTCTCTAGAAGAACAGACCATGTTCTTAACTGCTGAGCTATCTCTCTAGTACATAAAACAGTTTTACATTTTAGAAACAGATCCGGTGGTGTGTAATGGCTGCAAAATATCCCACCCTATAGAGGGAATATAAGTGATGGAGTCACTCTGTTGAGAAAGAGCATTAGTCCCTTTATGTAACTACTAACAACTCTTGACTCACGACAATGTTCCTTTGTATTTCCCTGCCTTGTGCATAGACACTGGCTATATGTTAGGACCTGGCAGGTGGTTGCCCTAGTCGAAACTTTGGGAACACCTCATTAGGTATCTGACTAACCCAATATTTCTTATAATTTATTATAATTAGACTTGAACCAGCCTAAAGTTAACCTTTACATTGTCTCCTACAAGAGAGAAACCTTTCCAATACAATCCAATAAAGTGTATTAATTGTTTAAATTAGTTATAAGTTAGCTGTAATTGGTTAATCTATTCTGGGTAATGAATAGTGTAAGTAGTATTGGCAGTAAGCATATTTAATCTGATTAGAGAAACAAACTGGTCACAAGACCTTGTAAGCATTCATTGGTCTAACTACGGTAATAGAAACCCTGGAAATACATAGTTTTACCTTTGCCATCCATACACTCTATTTAGAAACTACAGCCAAGACTGCAGGATTTAGGATCACCTAGGGCCAAGTTTGAATCTCATTGATAGTGTTCTGCTCCTTGGTGGTGTGGCCTTGGGAAAAATGCCCTCCCATCTCTCTAGTAGGAAAAGAATACTGATGTTTACTTAAAAGGCTGGGAATTTATAGATTACGTGGGACAGAGGGGTTACTCATTCAAGGTGACTCTCTTTCTTTCTTTCTTTTTTTTTTTTTTTTGGCTTTTCGAGACAGGGTTTCTCTGTGTTGTTTTGGTGCCTGTTCTGGATCTTGCTCTGTAGACCAGGCTGGACTCAAACTCACAGAGATCCCCCTGGCTCTGCCTCCCAAGGGCTGGGACTAAAGGTGTGCACCACCACCGCCCTGCTCAAGGTAGCTTTCTTGAGTTTAATTTTCAAAGCCCAACTCTGAAAGTAGTAGCATTAAAAAAGATTCTTGATTTCCCCTTCTTTCTTTATGAGCCTGGTTGAAAGAAGGCCCACTTCAGAATATATTTTTGTGGTGTTTCCTTTCTTAGATTAGTGTCCCTGCACTCTGGAAAACTAAAAGTTACCACCATATGAACAAAGAACCAAGCAATGTTCTGTTTAGACAGAATGATGCAGATTCAATTTCTCACTATGTCTTGCTTTAAATGTTTCCTTTTTCTTTCTTTGGTTAAGTGGTTCTAACTTGTTCTGCTCTATGTACTTGTCCATGTGAGCTTGTTACTTGACAAACTCTGATCACTATAGATTATGATCAAGGTCTGACCTTCTTAGGTTAAAATGCTATTTCTTTTTGACATTTTTGGCACAAGAAAATTTTGCTTTGCAAAAAGAAATCTATGATATACTCTTAATAAACATCATATACATAAATTGGGGTTACAGTAAGTTAGCTCAAAGAGCTCTGATGACATCAGATTACAATAAGCTAACTCAAAGGTCTCTGATGGCACCATGATGATGGTTCATTTGCTTGTCAACATGACTGCATTTAGAATCACCTAGATGCTCTTAGTGTGCCTGTGTCTTAGTTAGGATTTCTATTGCTAGGAAGAGATACCATGACCATGGCAACTCTTATAAAGAAAAAAAAATTAATTAGGACTGGCTTACAGTTCAGAGATTTAGTCCATTATCATTATGTTAGGTGGCATAGTGGCATGCCGGCAGACACGGTCCTTGAGAAGGAGCTGAGCGTTCTACATCTTGATCCACAGGCAGCAGAAACAACTCTGTCACGCTGAGCACAGCTTAAGCGTTAGGAGACCTCAAAGCCCACTTCCACAGTGACACCCTTCTTCCAACAAGGCCACACCTACTCTAACAAAGCCACACTTCCTAATTGTGCCATTCCCTATGGGTGGGGGTGCATTTTCTTTCAAACCATCACGGTTTGTGAGGACCTTTCCAGAGAGTTTTAATTAAGGAGCAAAGACCCACTCTGAATGTGAGTGGTGCTATCTTATGGGCTGGCATCTAACATTGCATAAAAAGATCAAAAGGAAAAAGCCAGCTGAGCACCAGTGTTCCCCTTCTTCTGCTTTATGGTCATTCTCCCACGGCCATGGCCATGGTCACTTCCGTGGCCATGCTTTCCCTAATCCACACCATATCCTTCTTCTTTTAAGTTGCTTTGCATCATGCATTTCATCCTAGCAATGAGAAAAATAACAAATTTATACAGCTAACAAGTATGTAAAATACATATGAAAGCACTGACTCCTGTACAAATACAAAAGGCCCACTGTAGATAGAACTTGTACTGAACAGTATCCGATTGTTTTGCGTTCTCATAGTCATCTTCTGAAATAGATAGCATTTTTCATAATGTGTAGATAAGACAATGACGTCCTAGAGAAATGGTATAGTGAGTCACTGGAAGTCAGAGGTCACAAGTGAAGCCAGTTGTTAGTCCACATTTGCTCATGTCAACCTTGGAGAAGCTTCTGCACAAAATAGATGGAAATCATAGATGCCAACTATCTAGAGCTCATGAAGAAGATGGGAATAAAATCCCTGTGGTGGTGTGAAACAAGATGGCCCCCAATGGGAGCAGCACTATTAGGAGTTATGTCACTGTTGGAGTGGGCTTTGAGGTCTCTTTTGCTCAAGCTTTCCTCAGTGAGACAGACAGTTGACTTTCTGTTGTCTGTAAGTTGTAGCACTCTCATTCCCAACACCATGTCTGCCTGCAGACCACCGTGATCCCCACCATGATGATAAAGGATGGAACCTCTGAAATTGTAAGTGAGCCAACCCAATTAAATGTTTTACTTTATAAGAGTTGCTGTGATCATGGTGTCTCTTCAAAGCAATGGAAACCCTAAGTGAGACAGAAGCTGTGATAAGCATGACTATGATATTGTTTGGAGTAATATGGACTTTGGTGATTTGGGTTAAGAAAGCAGTGGAATGCTTTAAGCACTGCTTAATGGACCATAGTAGAAGAAACATGGAAGATACTGGTGCTGGGTATGATTTGATGAACTCTCCAGGGTTTAATCAAGAGTTTTCAGGGGAGAAGAATTTTAGTATGCTGCCTCGAAATCATTCTTGTGATATTTTGGTGGAAGAAGTGATTGCCTTTTGGCCTTGAAGAGTCTGCCTGAGGCTAAAGTGAAGAGTTTTGGATTAATTCTGTCAGTAGAAGAAATCTCAAAAAGCCTAGTATAGAGTCTGCCCTGTGGATATTAGTGGTAACTCTAATGAAGATTTATAATGAAAAGGAGCAAGCTGAGGAAGGGACAATATTTGAGGAGAAAGGGGGCACCAGAACGTTGAATGAAGCTAAATCTTCTGTTCAAGGAGATAAATGGATTAAGAAATGGGATAAAGGGAGTGGTGACCTCGGGGCAAGATGCCACCCAGCTAAGTTTCCAACTTGTGAAAAGGAACTGAAGAAAAGCTTAGAGCCAGGGCATACCTTTAATCTTTAATCCCAGCACTGGGAAGGCCAAGGCAGGTAGATCTATAAATTTGAGGCTATCCTGGTCTACAGAACAAGTTTCAGGACAGCCAAGCTTAGACAGTGAAAGGCAGAAAGCTGGTGAAGATGTAACTGAACAAGGGAACAACTGAACAGTTTCAGCAAGCAGCAGAACTTGGCAGTTTCAGCCACGTTATTCTGAATTTAGAGTTAAGGATAGATGAAACAAGTTATGGAATAAAGCTGCTGAGACCAGGCACATGTCAGAGGTGTCCCTGAATGGGTGCCTGGTAGAGAGGCCATTGTGTGAAGCTGTGAAGTTGAAGCCTGGATTGCCTTCCGAGAACCCAAGATGTTAGAGATGCCAAAGTCATGGAGTACCTGCTGAGGAGAGCTGCTAACAGGAAGTGGAACCAGCCCAAGAGAAAGAAGTGTGTTGTTGTCAACAAAGCTAAACAGTATTAGAGCTATGAAGAGTGCTTTGACGTTGGACACAGAGATGCAGAATTTGGAGTTTGCCCAGCTGGCTTTCGGTCATGCTTTGGTCCAGTGTTTCTTCACTATGCTGTCTTCCCTGTGATTTGGAATGGTAATGTACACCCTGTGCCATTATATGTTGGAAGTATGTGATCTGATTTTTGATTTTGATTTTTTTATGGAGGATTATAGTTAAGAAATTGCCATGCATCTCAGAAGAGACATTGGGCTTTGAAACAGGTTTAGACTTATAGACTGTGGGGACTTTTGAAGCTAAACTGATTGTATATTTTTTTTAAGCATTATGATATGGCTATAAGCCTTTGGGGGCCAGAGAGTAAAATATGGTGGTTTGAAAGAAAATGGCCCCCATGGCACTATTAGGAGGTATGGCCTTGTTGGAGGAAGTGTGTCACTGTGGGGGACAGGCTCTTTTGCTCAAGCTTTCCTTAGTGTGACAATCAACTTCCTGTTGCCTGTAAGATGTAGCACTCTCAGCTCTAGCACCGTGACTGCCTGTACGCTGCCTTGCTCTCCACCATGATGATAATGGACAGAACCTCTGAAACTGTAAGTGAGCCGCCCCAGTTAAATGTTTTCTTTATAAGAGTTGCCGTGGTCATTGTGTCTCTTCGCAGAAATAAAAACCTTAACTAAGACAACTCCTCACATTAATGAAAAAGTAGGGTCTTAGGAAAGACCTGGACAAATGAACAAGATAGACTATTCACTAAGCATTAGACTCTTTCTTCAGCTTCACACAAGTCACTCTCTCTTTCAGAAAATCATCCTTGTTGTGGCTGTGTTTCCACTCTATATCCTCCCTCAGCCCCATCCTCACCAGAGCCTTTGCCCTGCCACAGGTGCTGCTTCCACGCAAGTCTAAAGTGTTCAGCATGTGATAAATACTAGATGAATGTGGAACCCAGGTGGCTGGGTGTGTGCTTCACAGAAGACTGTGTGAGACAGCTGTGAGGAAAAGGAAGGGCTGGAGAGATGATAGCCTGGATTCTACTCTCAGCAGAGTGACGAGCTTCAGAGAGCCTGCAAGGACCAGTGTCCATGCCGTGCAGAAAAAGCTGTGTCTTTGGCCATGGCAGGTTTATGAAGGCAACAGTGAGGTAAAACATAATGGGAGTTTTTATATATATAATCTGGAGTGGGAGATTTTATATATATAATCTAGGCCAAGGTGTTCACATTTTTTCCCTTTCAAATTAAAATGCAACCCCCACCCCCCATGCAGGTTTTGAGCATATCTGTGACCCAGCAAGATTAAACGGGTAGTGTACTGTAAGATAAAATTACGATAGGATAGAATATACTAGAAAGAGTTTTGGTGCCGAAACAGACCTGGATTTGAACTCTAACATGGTGACACACAGAACGGCTTCATACATGACTAGTTTTCTCAACCCTACTCTGCTTCCTCATCTATAGATCGGAATTATAGGAAATATATTTGGAGGATTTTCATGGAGATTAGAGAGAAAACTAGGCTACATGCTTATCTTTACCCCTGCACAGAATGAGCTTTCAAAGAACAGTTAAGTTATATCAGAGGTCAGAAGAGGAAGAGATCTTTCTTGCACCCTCCCTCTTCCTCTTTCCTTTCTCTTTAGCAAACCATTCCTCACTCCAGGGTCTGGCCTAACTCCCTTATTGAGCATTCATGGTTTATTCCGTACACTGGAGGAATGATTAAAAATGTGCACAGAAAAGCACCATGGACGGGGCTGACAGTCCAGTGACACCACCCACCAAACTTCTGTCATAGAGCAATTGCTGAGATCTTGCAACTCGGTTTCCTGATCTCTGAGCGTGCATCCTGGCTCCTGGCTCATTTCCTGTTAGGAAGCATGTGCTCAATAAAGCACTACTGTTCTACTTGTGATTTCTTAGGCTTTAGGGCTCATCTAGCACCTGATCATACTGCTTCATTTTGTTCTCTGGGCTCTGATTCTCCCAAGAGTCTGAAATTTGTCTCCCAAATAGTCTTTGACAATAAGCACTGAATGTGTGCCTGTAGATATCTCCAAGACATCCTTTGCTATCCTTGTGATGTCAACGTCTAGCTAGATTTTTTTCTACTTTGAAGGTCTTGGAAGAGGATCCAGTGGGTGAGAGCTCTTGCACTGCAAGTGTGAGGAACCTCGGTTTTGGTACCCAGCAAGCATGGAAAAATCTGGCCTGGCTGCGAGTGCTTGTGACCTCAAAACTGTGGGTGGATCCCAAGAGCTTGTTAGCTATCCAGCCCAACCAAAGTGGACAGCTTTTGCATCAGTAACAGATACTGTCTGTTGTGGTTTGAAAGAAAATGGCCCCCAAAGGGAGTGGCACTATTAGGAGGTGTGGCCTTGTTGGAGGAAGTGTGTCACCGTGGAGGTAGGCTTTGAGGTCTTTTGCTTAAGCTTTACTCAGTGACACAGTCGACTTTCTGTTGCCTTCAAGATGTAGGACTCTCAGCTATTCCTCCAACATGTCTGCCTGCATGCTGTCATCCTCCCCACTCTGATGATAATGGACTAAACCTCTGAAACTATAAGCGAGTGCTCTCAATGAAATGTTTTCCTTATAAAAGTTGCCGTGGTCATAGTGTCTCTTCACAGCAATAGAAACCTAACTAAGACAGAGTCTCATACTAATAAGGCAAAATATAACAGAGGAAGACACCAGACATCATTCATTCTCTGTCCTTTGTATGCAAGTATATTGGCTGTGCATACATTACACACATGTGCTTGAGCACATACACATGCAGCACACACATAGGCACACACACACACAAACATTAACACATACATACACACACCACACACACATATGCACACATGCAGTATACACACAGCATATATACATGCATCCATGAAACCATGAACACATACACATGCACATACATGCATGCCCATGAACCTCATATATGCATGCATATCATACATGCACAAGCACCACACACACACACACACAAACACATATACACACCATACATATACATGCACACATATCACATACATCCATGCATACACTCACCACACACACACAGCACACAGGCATACACACACCACACACAAACTTGCACATAAACACACCACACACGTGCCCAAACATGCACCATATACACACACATCCACATGCATGCACAGGTTTTTCACTTTCTTCCTCATCTTCACAGTTCTCAATCCAAATCCTCCTAGAATTTTCCCTAGACTTTGTATCTCCTAACCAACTACAAAATTCTGATTTGCAGTAAGTATTAGAAGTACTGGCCCAAGAATGCCTGTATCTGCATTCTCTGCTACCTTCTCTTCTGTATTACTAATATCTTCTACTCAATTGACTAGAATTTCTTCCAGGATGTCCTTTGAGCTTCTGCTAATTGATACTCTTTGTCCTGTGATCATCCTGTCTCTTACTTCCCATTCCACCTCCCTCTGCCCGTCCTTGATAGCTGCAATGTCTAAGAAGGCAGAGTCACAGAACACTAGTTCACCAGCCTGTGCCACCATCCAGCACACAGCTACTCCAACCTTGACTTAGCCTCATGTCTCTTAAAGAGAACAGAAGCTCTGTTTGTCCAAGACTGATTGTAGCTTTGCAATCCAAGGTTGTTTGATATTACTGGATTTGTTTCAAAGGGAGTGAATACGCAGAGAGAAGGCTACAGGAAAAAAAAAAAAAAAAAAAAAAAAAAAAAAAAAAAAAAAAAAAAAAAAAAAACAACTTTCCTACTAAAGAAAGCTCTGGACACCAAAGATCAAGGATGTCTTGTGGTAAAGTTTGAAATCGCTGGCAACAGAGCGCACATAAAAATTCTGTTTGGGAAAGAAATGATCCTGTAAGTGTAAAGGGGGAGACTATGAAAAGGTGCTCTCTAAGAGACCCAATTGACAAGGAGTTTCAAATGTAAACCAGAAACAACTATTCCTGGAAGGACTTTCTCAATAGACTTCAAGGGACTGGAAAATACAGATTCATCTTGAAAGCAGATACATTTGTTTAGCATGATTTGTTTTCTGGGTAAAAATGATCTCTGCAGGACTGTTTTTAGCTGTTTCTAGCGTAGGAGTAGTCCAACTGTTTTGATGGGGGTAGCATGTTGGCCTAGGCTGGGGTTGGTGCTCCCCGAAGATTGTATCTTTGTGCTCCATAGTTTAGGAGTCCTCAGTGGATTGTTGAGATTCATGTCAAATTCCAGGAAGTGTCACTTCTGAGACTGACACATATAGTCATGGATTCTTTTTGTCACCTCTTTCCTTTTCCAGGGTAGCCACAACAGAACTTTGTTACAAGCTACAAAATACTGTCAACAGCTCTCATAATTTGAATTTACCTAATACAGTCAGAATATATTTGTTTGCTTCCATTTTCTGAGCATTTGATTAGATATACCTACCTCTCCATATTTTAGGATGCAATTGGGTTTCAATGTGAGAATCCTTTGTCAACTCCTAACCCCTTACAAGCCAAGCTGTACTCAGAACCTCTCCAGCTCTTTATCTTCTTGAGATAAGGAAGTGTTATCTCAGTATGCCATCCACCTTCCATATTTATTCTTCAAGATTCTCATATAAAAACATTTATACAGTGTTAATGTTAGTTTTAGTTCATCTATAAACAGGTCTTCATTGCCACCCAGAGTCAGACTACATGCTGAATTCACTACATGTTCTTGCTCAGGCTACTCCATATCCCTATCTCTTTGTTTCCTTACCTGTAAAACATGGATTGTAAAAGGTATATGTTGTAGAGTTTCAGTGATGATTAAAGGCAGGGCAGTACTGTCCTGTTTTGATTTCTGTTGCTGTGATGAAATATAATGAAACAGCTTGAGAGAGAAAGTGTTCCTTGCAGTTTATAACTCCAGGTTATAGTCTGTCATTGTGGGGAAGTCATAGATGGAGGAGGAATCATTAATCATATCACATTCACACTTAAAAGAAGAGAGAAATAAATGCAGGCATGTTTAGTTCATAGATATATTTCTTTACTCTTATAAATCCACTCCCCTGAACTAGAGAAAGGGACTGCCTACTTTCAGGCTGAATCCTCCCACATCAGTTAAAATAATCAAGACAATCTCCCACAGACATGCCCATAGGCTAACCTGATCTAGAGAATCCTTCATTGATACTCTCTTCCCACTTGACTCTAGGTTGTATCAAGATGACAGTTAAACTACTTGTCACAAGTACTTAGAAGACAGCCTTGGATAGAGAAATCATCATCATCATTATCATTGTCATCATCATCATCATCATCACCATCATTATTTTGCATCTACCACCTTTAGGATAGTAATATCATAAATACTAAACTTCTACTCAGGGTGGAATTTTCTGATGTGTTCATTTTACTTATGTAAATTCAACTACATAGTCTCATATATAATCAGGATACTTTACAGTGGCATTTTACAGACATTAACTACTGGCCATGTCTTATATTTATATATATGCATACTATTGAGGCAGGTTATATATACAAAATGCATGTACTTGTATTCCTAGGCAATTTTAGAGATTATTAAAGGTGATTTTACCCATCTGAAATTTGTGTGTGTGTGTTCTAAGAGATTTACTTCCACTATTTGAGCTTTTAATAGGTATGGATTTTTTTCTTAGATTATGATTTAATAGTGATCTTTCATTATATAAAAAGAGAAACTAAAGACAAGGGAGGTTAATCATCTTAACTGAAGTTATATAGCCATAAAAAAACCAAGGTTTGGGTTGTTTTGTTTCCTTGTGCAGTGTTGGGATAATACTCAGGACCTTGATTATGCTAGCTAGTCAAGTGCTCTACCATTGAGCATATACCTCTACCTCCAGAAAAAATAAAATTTTCAAATCACAACTGTCTTATTTCCCATGACAATTTATCTGCATCCGTATTTACTGATTTGGGCTTTATAGTAATAAGCACAGTCTATGTAAGACTTAATCAGTGTTCAACAATGGTGACAGATAACTGGCTATCCTTGAGCAAATGGCCTTGTGTTTTGGCTCTATGAGAGCTTTCTCTGGCCTCTATAACCTGGGGCATCTCTGGTAGTCTGGGGTCAAGTCTTTATTCTTTTAGCTCTTTCAGGGATTTCAAGCACCTACTGTTCCTAAATGTAAGCTGCAGCTGAATATTGGTCCCTGAGGTTGACCTATGGAAGGCTCTAATTTTATTAGCATGGTGACACTTAGTGATGCTCTTATTGCTTGCAAAAAGACAACCCCTGACAGTAGCTAATGACATTGTTCTAGGGGAAAGAACACAATAGATCTTGACCAGAAACAGTTTCATCTCACATCCATGCCATTGGTTTTGTTTGACTTGGCAGAGTCACTAATTGGAAGAGTATTACCTCATGGCTCAGGATGCCCCCAAACACATTCTTATCCAAATAGAATAGCACCGAGCTCATCTCTGAATTCATCAGATTTGTGCTTCTTGTAAAACAAAACCAAAAAAATTAATAGGACATAACCCTTGAAATTGTGAGCCTATTATTTTGTATGTTGTATAATAAATGCTGACAGTTTATCAACTGTACTTCTGTAAGGTTTGCTAATGAGCAGCCAAAGTTCTTTATGCTTATTTAATTTGGTTAGAAAAGAAATGCAGCTAAAAGTTCAGGGCAGGCCAGTAATCATAAGCCCAGAGAGTGAAGAATAAGGAAACAGCTCAAATTCTAATCGCTTTCCCTATTTACTATGAAACCTTGGACATATAATTAAATTGCTCAGAGTGTTTCTATCTCCAGTGTAGACAATGCTACACTTTCACTCACAGTGTTTTATTGTATTTAGTAATGGTCACCAGAGTACTCTGTGAACTATAAGGCATTCCTGGTTTATGCGAGGCGACATGAACTGCACCATGTTACAGTACACATTTTAGAAAACTAGAAATTTATCTTTTATTAGCTTTAGGGTCCTATTAATACATCAGGTTATAAAATTAATGATGCCATTTTATTCCCTGACTTGGGATAAATGGGAGTTAATGGCTGTATTTCCTGTTCATTAAGGGTTGACAGTGAAAAACATAGAGATGAAATCTCATGGAGTAGGTCAGGCATCTTACTTAGTGTCAGTGGATTTCATGATTATGTTCTGAAAGCAAATGCTTGTGACCTCATGTTTGCAATGGGTTTTGAGGGCTGCTTTTAGAAACAAAGGAACAGTCTACAGAACTGAAGGGGTCTGTGGTGGTTAGTGTGAATTATCAACTTGACAAAACCTAAAATCTGTTGGATTTTAGAAGGAGTCTCTGAGAACTCTGAGGAGTTACCTTGATTACATTAACTGAGGTGAGAATACCCAACCACTGTGGGTAGCACTATTCCCTAGACAGTGGATCCTGTACTGTATAAGAATGGAGCAGGCATGGAAATATTCATTATTCTCTTCTGACTGGATATAATGTGACTAGCTGCTTCAGGTTCCACAAGAATAGACTACAAGCTTGAAACTATGAGCTAAAACAAACCCTTTCTCCATCAAGCCACTTTTGTCAGAGTATGTTATTACAGAAAAGAAACTAAGACAGAGTCTGTGTGACAAATAGTGAGAATTATTAGATGTGATGCTTGAAACATAAATTAATTTTTGTACATCTAAACTGATCTCCCCTGAAACTAAGTTCTATTTAGGAACGTGCTTCTCAAGCCCCCACTGAATTAGTATGGGCAGTTAGAATTATTTTTAACTTCTTCCAGTGAGCCAGGTTTGATAAAACTTCCTTTTCCTTAGTTACCCTTCCAGGCTACTGATATTTTTCAAGACAGAGGAAGGGAGAAAGTAGATGGCAGGAGAACAGGGGTTTGCTCAGCCCCAATCTGGGGCTAACTCATGGCTTTGACACTGGCTAGCTAGGGGATCCTGAAAAAAACGATTTAACTTTTGTGCTTTATTTTCTTCATTTGTAAACTAGGAATCAGAACAGTGCCCACTACTAAGATTTCTATAAAGAATAAGTGAGACCACACACGTACAATGTTTGGCAGGTGTTGAGATGCCCAAAATGTTAACAGCTCTACCACCACCACTGTCATATCACTGTCTCTGTCGTCATTATTGTAACCCACACCATCACTTTCTTGGACTTTCTCACTTGTGTCTGTGACTCAGGAAGGCCAATCTCAGCTCTTCCACTGTACTTCAGCCTGTCACCTCCCATATCAAATAGCTGATTGTCTCTATTTTTTTCATATTATAAGAATGTTTTCATGCTGTCATGATCTAAATAAGAATGACCCACATAGGCTCATATATTTGAATACTTCACCCTCAGTTGGTGGAACTATTTGTGAAGGAATAGGTGTTGTAGACTTATTAGAGAAAGTGTGTCACTAGGGGTGAGCTTTGAGGTTTCAAAGACTCATGCCATTTCTAGTGTCACTTTGCCTCATGAAGTGTCTCAAGATGTGAGCTCTCTGCTACTGCTGCAGTGTCATGGCTGGCCTGTCTGCTGCTACACTCTGTACTATGATGGTCATGGAGACTAACACCCTGGGACTATAAGCCCCAAATTAAATCTTTTCTTTTGTAGGTCGCCTTGGTCATGGTGTCTTATTACAGCATTAGAAAAGTAACCAAGGCATTTATCTTGAAAACATCATCTATTATAATCACCCTTGGCCAGTAGTGAGAGGTATAGGTAGATTTTGTTTTCTGATCCCCATAGGAATTTTTTTTTCAAAAATCTCTCTCAACTTTTCAAAATTCTAGCAAGAAATATGTACCAAGAGAAGTTTCAGTGAATGCTTAAGTATTTATTTTCCTTGAACTACCTCTGTCTTCCTTTAAACACATGCAATCCTGGTAGTAGAATCCTGGTAGTACACTTTTTATGGCATTGACACCTGGTCTTCCTGACTATTCTGCCAATAGCCTGCTGCTGTCTACGTCTTCCATCCTCTCATTTCCCACTCATGTGTTCACTCTTCATATTTAATATTTCCTTTTCCATGTTCCCTGACATGGACATTAGGGTCATCCATGTTCTGGTCGCTAAAAGCCAGTGGATTCAAGAAGATACATGGTATCCACCCTGATGAACCATGCGTTCCTAGGAAAAGATATTGAAAAGAAAACAGCATCAATTCAGAATGATAAAGACTACAATAAAGGAATTGTGTGGTGTTGGAAAACATAGATGGGGCTTGTCTTGTCTTAGTGGGTTAGAATGTAGACTAAGGAAAGAAGGAAGAATTGGTACTGAAAGCGGGTCTGGTTAATAAAAGGAGCTTGTAAGGAGTCCCGCTATAAGACACAGTGCAGACTCGGTGACAGCTCCATCATTTGGCTTTCTCTGTGTCTCAGCAACATACACCACCAAGACTGGCTGCCCTCAGTTCCCTAGACTTTTTCAATTTTACTTCTTTTCTTAAGATCCTGAACATAGATCACAAGATGAACATTAGGCATGATGGAGGTAGTCATTAGCTAACCTGAGAATATTTCCCCTGTGGACTTTGAGTCAAACACGTGTGTTCTTATGGAGGGATACCTAGCAGTTTATGATAAATCCAGTTTGTATCTGACCCGTGATGACTGGCATCCCTTCTTGTTTTATTCAGAAAGAAAAATGATTTCTCTTCCCCTTTTCATCGTCTTCTTCCTCCTCCTCTTCTTCCTCTTCCTCCTCCTTCCCCTTCTCCTCCTTTTCTTCTTTTCCTCTATAGTATGTATGAATTACATTTGAAACTTCAAATCCAAGAAGAAACATAAGACACCTGCAAATTACATAGCAAGTTAGTAATGAGACATCCCAAATCATACTGCAAATCAGTAGGCAGGGATTTGAGACAAATTTCAACTCTATGAGTATTTCATACATAAAGAACATTGAGGATTCTAAAACTGTTCTTCCAGTCCTTTTTCAGCCTGGAAGGCACCGTCTACACTATACTAGGCAAATCTGTTCTAAAGGCTTCCCACAATTCTTGCACTCCCCCACAGCTGCTTCCCTAGCCAACCCAAGGAAGATTCAAGGACTGTCCTCTGGCCTAATACTTGCTGAGGCATCTGAGTTGTAGTTTATCTCTCAACATCACACTCACATATGTTGGTCCCTTTGCTTGTTATAAGTCATACAAAGACTGCAGCTCTCTGTTATTCATCTCTATGTCATAAGCACACTGAATGATTCAACATGCAATCCCACAGATACCATTTCTTATTTGAGTTAAGGTGTCTTTCACCTTAAAGATGTCTGTAAGCTTTTTTTGAAACCCCAGAGAAGGTCATATCCCTTTCAAATAGGCTTTTATCTTGGCAGTATTCTTGGAGCTGGGAGCTGTGTGGGCCTGGCTATTGGGCAATGTACAAACAGAAAGCTCCTGTGATGGATGGGCCTGTGATTGCCATCAAGTACAGGGAGTTGATAAACCAGTATTTTTACAGAAGTAAAATGCAAACTGTGGTTATCCAAGCAGATAAATCCTGGGAATCCTTACTGTGTCTTTAGGGGGATTTCCTTGGTGAATTCTTTATAACAACAATAAAATATGTTCTCCTGCCTTTAATTGTGGATTTCAGACCAAGGGGTCTGGGCTGACAACTATGGTTAGTGCAGGTGTGATTGATTTCAAAGCCTGAAGACAGGTCTCCGCTTAGCTCAGCATAGCACAAAATCAGTACAGAAGAGATTTCAGAGTTGGGGTGGAATAAGATTCAAATCCTGACTTTATCACCACAATTTCACACAAGTTGCTTTGCTCCTTTGAGCCTCAGTTTCCACCTTTGAGAATGGTCTGTTTTCCTGGATGGGTTTTGTATAGAACTGGCTGCCATGCAAGGTGTTAATAAACAGACACTGGTATCTAATCAACACCTTATAACTCTAGGTGTCTTTCCTTCCTGGGCCTTGGGGAAGTTGAAGCAGACAAGAAATGGGGAAGGACTCTTAACTGGGGGTGCTCAAAGCTGCTTTCTTTGCACCTATATATGTTTTTTACCTTTTTTGGATGGAGGCATGGGCCAGTGTTTCCCCTTGTAAGTCTGTCTGGCTTCCCTTCTGCTATCACTCAGCTGCCTGAAACCACCAATTGCTCTTTTAATGAATGGGGCCACAGTGAACCCCTGACAACCACAGCGGCTGCTAATGGTCCCTCCTCCATCCTTGTACCTAACTTTGACCTTCCTCTTCAGTGACCATTTTCTAAATTCCGGGAACTCAGAGGCTGTACTTTAAAGAGCAGCTTTTCTCACTTCTGGCTCAGGGCTTTGACCCACACAGCACATCCTGTTAGAAAAAAAAATAAAATAGGTACCGAAAATGGTAATGACAGCACCACATGGAGCACCTCTCCTTGTCTCCTCCCCCACCCTGACCGTGCCCCAGGAGGTTAGAAGGTGCAGCCTGTGAGAAGGGAGTCTTCTCTATCTTTTCGTGTATTGAGAAGTTGTTGTGTCTGTTTCTTTGAATTACTAACCCAATGCACATTGCAATAAAACAGTATGAGGTTGCCTCTATCGAAAGATCTCTACCCCATTCCTATCCCCAAGCCCTGAATTCTCACCCCAAGAGTCAAGTTGCTGTTGCTAGTTGCTCATGTCTGTCTGTAATGTTCAATGCATACATATTTGGTGGCGTTTTGTCACTCAAAAGGTGGCATAGTGTTGCACCTGGCTCTCTGTATTGAGCACCATGCTTCACTAATCACTTTCCCATATCTCTCTCTCTTTCTGAACCAAGGGATAGTACTTGTGTGTGTGTGAACCTCTGGTTAATTCAAAGAGTCAGGTGAAGGGAACTTAGACTGCAAAAAATGCAGCAAATACAACTGAGGTTGTAGTTCAGTGGCAGAGTGCTTGTCTAGCATGCAGAAGGCCCTAGGTTCAACTCCCAGGACTGCCAAAATAAATGGACTGAGAAGAAAATGGAGAAGCAGTTAATACCCCTGATACCTCTGTACATACATCATTTCCTTAGATTTAGTTTTAAATCCACCAAGAAAATAGGAGGTTTGGAGGTATTGTCTTGGGACTCAAGAACACAAACATGTGGAATTCCTGGAATGTTCCTGCCCGCTTTTCTTGTCTTTCTGTGGAATTCTCCTTTGAAGATTAGGCTCATAGGCCACTTCCTCCAGTCTTAAACTTTTCTAAACCAGCTCCAGCTGGGGGAAGTTACTACTCTACTTCTTGGGTAGCAATGGTGGTTTCCGAACCGCAGCTGTGCAAGGACGTTGGCTCCTCTGGGACTTGTGAATTCAGCTTGCTGAACTACCACCTCTACATACCCACCCCCACTCCGCTTCCAACCCCCCATCCACCAGAAGGCACTCCTCTGGAATTCTTAGTGAGCTCTTAGAATGTGCCTTCCTAACAAGGTGCCCCTGGTGCCCTGTCGCTTGTCAGAACCACGCTTGGAGAGCCAGTTCCTTCCCTGTGACATTTGTTGAGTTCATCTTCTTCCCCCACCTCATTTCAAACCTGGCCCAGGCTGGATTGGTTTCTTTGAAAAGCTCAACCACCCTTTCTCTTAAGTCCAACATCTGCATGAAGGTAGACTTTAGGTATTTAGTGGTATGGTTTCAAATTCACATCTGAAGAGTACCTTGGTGGATCGGGCCAAAATATGCCACAAAGTCACACCATGCAACACATCTCATGTGAGAAATTTATTGAGGAGGGGTATACAAAGTTTGTCCTCTGAGTAAGGATGGAGGAGAAAGAGAGCAGGCTGTGAAAGTGCGGGTTTTATAAAGGGATATAGTGCTTGCACCTAAGGGAGAAGATGCAACTCGTGGCAACAATGGAAATGTGTTGCTTTTGGTGGCTGGTGATGACATGGCTGCTGGTCCTTGGACACCAAAGGTGGGCTGGGTGGTCCTTGGTTTACCAGCATTTAGCCCACACTTTCTCTTTAGGATTTGACATAGTTCCCAAGGACACTCTAGTAGTTATATAAATGTGTGTGCAATGAGTGAATGCCTTGAAATAATTTGTTGCATTTCTCATAGTTCCCTTTAGATCCTTACATGTCTTCCATTTCCACTGCTACCAACTTTATTTGGCTAGTCTACTCTATAACTGGTACTCTCAATATTGCCTTCACCCCTTGTCTAGTTATTGTTCTATGGTAGGAGAGATGATGTAATATTAAAATGTAATTGTAAATGGAAGAACTGACATTTTATTTCTAACAATAAATTCTCATATATCCATGTTGTTGCATATGTAGTGCTCCGCATTCTTCTTTCTTAACACTGTAACCTCTCTTCCTCATGTTGAAGTGGTTCAACACTGTGGCACTGGGAAGGCAATGGGAGTCCAGTATGACCACACAATGCAAAGGTGTTGAAATTCACTAACATTTGGGCACCTGGCAAAGAGATGGATTTTGGAGGAAGAAGCAGCAATCGTGACGAATGAAAAGAGGTAGAGTGAAGGTCAGAAAAGGGTTTAAAACCCAGGGATAGCCAGACAGTTAAAGTTGCTGGTTGTGACTGCTGGAAAGAAATCACAGCCTATAGACATAAACCCATGGCGGGAAAGTGATGTCAGGAAGGGGGTCACTTCCCTCAGCGAACTCAGATATAGGACATGGAATGATGAAGCTGCAATAAGCTGTTTCAGGCTAGATGAGCTGGCTTGCTGGAGATACTTTGCTGTTGTATGTTTTGAAACTGAAAAAATTACGAAGTACTTTAAAGTGTGTGCATGTGTGTGTGTCTACATGCATTCCATAGCACACCGGACAAGGTCAGGTATCTTCAGGATCGGTCCTCAGCCTGCGCCTTGTTTGAGATGGGTCACTCTTGGTCACTGCTGCATTTTGTCGGCCGGCTCACAGGTGTCTGGTGCTTATCCTATTCCTGCCTCTCCTCTTGCCACGTGAGTGCTGGCATTACCGACGCAGGATGCAGTGCTCAACTTTTATATAGGTGCCGAGGATTTAAACTCAAATATTCATACCGACGCAACAAGTGTTTCCCCCACTGAGTCTTCTCCCCAGTCCCAAGAAGTGCTTTCACAGCACTCTCGTTTTCCTGAAGAAACATCTTGAAGACGTAAACAAAACTCCAGAGTGAAAACCCAAACCAAAACCCAAACCAAAAAACAAACAAACAAAGCACAAAAGAAAAATCACTCCAAGGTTAATCTTGGATTTTTTTCCCCCATTATATGACAACCAGTGCAAGCAGCCAGGAAGACCAGTCATTTTACAAACTGTGTTAGCATCTGCTAAACTGGCAGTCAGATCCATTACATATGACAAAATTTGCACGGATGGCCTATCCCTTTCGCACTGTGTACTGGTGCCCATTGCTAGGTCACCTCGTCTCTGAGGAAACCTGTGTTGCTTCTCATAAAGACAAAGGTGACCTTTGGACAAGGGTATCTCTAACATGGCAACATGGCTAGCCCACTGTGCCTTGACAGCTGGAAAGACCCCTCTTTTTTAGCCCCAGCAGGAAACGGTAAGAAAAGGAAGCAAGGAGATTGGTAACTCCTTTTCCAGTCACACCTTTGTACTTAAAGCAGCAACCTGCTGTTTTGTGCCAGGCACCAAATGCCAGCGTATCATACTTTGCATGGCTGATTAGATTTCCACAAGTTTGCTGGCATCTCCCTTTTCCAACTGATTTGTCCAAGGTCAAAATAAAATTGATTTCAGGATATTCTCTAGTTTAAAATAACAAATGTTTAAAGTGTACTATTTCACAATGGGTTTTGTTATTAACTGCATATTACAAACTACTTCAGAGCCATGCCTCTTGCTCTTTGGATGCCTTAGAATCACTAAGAGATGCCACAGATGGTGGCATACACCTGGACTCCTACCACTCAGGAGGCTGAGCTGAGAGAATTGAGAGTTCAAGGCCAGCCTAGAGTTCTGGGCCACAGTGTCAGAGCTTCAGATTTCAGTAGCTCTGGGATGGAACCTGCACGCCTGCATTGCTCACATGTTCCCAAGTGATGCTACCACTGCTGGTCTAGGGACTAACCTGGAGGACTGCTGATGTGGAGGAAGGAAAAACCCTTAAACTGCAGATATCTGGTGGCTTAATGTCTTTAAGCCTCAGCTTATAGTGAATGGGGACATACAGACCCAATAAACTCAGCATGTACACTTAAAATCTGGAAAGAAAACATTGTTATTTTCTTCTTTTAGAGCTGTGTGTGCGTGCGTGTGTGTGTGTGTGTGTGTGTGTGTGTGTGTGTGTGTGTGTGCGCGCATGAGCAAACACGCGTGCACGTGTGCATATAGAAGCCATAGTCCACCTTGACCATAATTATTCACTTTGTATTTTGAGACTAGGTCTCTCACTCGGACTAGGAAAGTGACTGCTTAGGTCACGCTGGCCAGCCAGTGAGCTCCAAGGATGCACTTGTCTACTCTACTATGGGATTACAAGTGTGTGCCACTGTGCCCAACTTCTTACCTGAGTAGTAGAGATTGAAATCAGGTTCTCATACTTGCACTTGGCCAAGTTACCTCCCCAGCCCCTTTCTTCTTTTTTCTTCTCTTCCCTTCCCCAACTCCCCACTCCTCTTTTCTTTGTATTCTTCCAAGCTGGTCACAGGAGAGGAGAGAATGGTCATCAAAAGTAGGGATCCCTAGTACCTGTTAGTGGACTGGCAGGCATAGTTCCTTCCATGTTTGCAATGGAAAGAACTGCATAGGTGCTCTCCCAGCGTGCAAAATCTCCACTTCCCTGAAGCAACTCATTCATTAAGAGACCAGTCTCTTCTTCTAGAAACACCTGAGGCAAGATTTCTCTCTTTTTATAAGTATCCAGAGACATTGAGGACCCCCTACTGCCTTTTACCAACTCTAAAGACAGGTGCAGCAGGCCAGAAATCAACAGGACCAGGCTCATGATCTTGGCTTTGTCACTGAGTAGCTTGTGAAATAGAATATGGAACCTGTGCTGGGCAGGTTTTTGTCCGCTTGACAAAAGCTAGAATCAACTGAGAAGAGGAACTTCAGTTGAGAAAATGCTTCCACAAGATTAGGCAAGTCTATGGACCATTTTCTTGATTAATGATTGGTGTGGGAGGGCCCAACCCACCGTGGGCAGTGCCACCCCTGGGCATGTGGTCTTGAGTGGTACAAAAAAGCAGGCTAGACAAGCTTGGAAGGATCATTACTTACTGGCTTGAGGAGCAAGCCTGAAAGCATTATTCCTCCATGGCCTGAGCTTCATTTCTTTTCTAGGTTCGTGCCTTTAGTGTCTGCCTTGACTTCCTTTAATGATGGACTATAAACTGCAAGATTAGACAAACTCTCTCCTCTCCTAAGTTGTTTTGGATATGCTGTCTATCTAAGCAACTAACAGAAAGCAAACTAACAGGAAACTTGATAAAGATGCAGTATCCCACCCCTAACATGGAAATCAAGATTCGAACATCACCCAGGATGGTTAAAGGTCCTAAATGAAATGGGAAATCCAGATGCTTGGGCAGCTTTTGAATGTAGGGGAGAACTGCTCAGCTGTGACTAATATGTATGTGGGGATTCTGAAATATTCACATCGGAATTGAATCATGCCCTGCAGAGAACAAATAACCCAAACAACCAAGAGAAAGAACAAAACTGCTCATCGTTCCTGAACAAAGTCTGAGTGACCCTCATTGGCATCAAGCAGTGTGTGGATACCGAGCTGCCCAGGGAAGACGGAAAGCAGCTGGCCGCCCACCGTGGGGAAGCCCCAGATGACCAAGCATCCTGGTCTGTCTGCAGCCACAGTTGTGAGGCAGGCCAGTGCCAGGGCCTCCAGGCAGAAGAACACTTGGAGGAGGCGGGAAGGGAGGGGGAAGGAGGAGAGTGCCAAGGAGACTTTGCAATTATCTCCCCGAGACTGTTTAGAATGTAATGTTTCTCTCCACCCCCTTCCCTTTCACATTATAATTTTCTTCACAGAAAGAACACAATGGAGAACATATTCCAGGCTGCAGAGCTTGCTGCTAACCCTGACAACCCAGACATGGGAACAGATAAGGAAAAAAAGACAGGCATTTTTTTTTCCTCCCCAGAGAAACTGAAGAGATTGAAGCTAAGAAATCCAGTTATGTTTGAACATTGTATTACCTGCCCACTTAATGGTTTGGATACGATCTGTCCTTGATGCTCAGCAAATTTCACTGTCTGTTTTTCTTGCTGGGGGCTTGGGGAAAGGCTGCCTCTGCCATAATGTTCACCCCTAATTCCCATCCAGGTGAGAGGTTGTGGTTGGTCCAGGTTGCAGTTTGCTCTATCTGGAGTTGACTCGATGTGTAAAGATCCATGTTTTCTTCTCACCTGTGTCTAGGAAGTAGAGTAGATTGGGGATTTGTGGTTCCTCCTCAGCTGCCAGATGGCCATAGGATGAGCACAAGACAAAGTCGAAAGAGGAGGATTGAGAAGCAGACTGCCTTGGACGTTGCTACCTCTGCCTGTCCCCTTTTAAAATGATTTATTTGATCATTTTTGTGTGTGTGTGTGTGTGTGTGTGTGTGTGTGTGTGTGTGTGTGTGTGTGTGCATGTGTGTGTGTGTCTGCAGAGACAAGAAGAGGGTGTTAGATTCTCTGGAACTGGAGTTACAGGCCTTTATGAGCTGCCCTATGTGGGTGCTGGGAACTGAAATCAGGTCTCCTAAAAGAGCAGTCAGCACTCCCTCCAAACCTCTGAGCCATCTCTTCAGTCATACTACTTTCTCTTTCCTCTCACACTACTCTCTTTTGCATTCTCTCATCAGCCACTCTACACCAAACCACATATTACCCGACCTCTGCCATGTTTCCCTCTAGTTTTGAGACAGGGTCTCACATAGCCAGGTTGACATTAAAATTCCAATGTAGCTGAGGATCACCTTGAATTTCTGATTCTCCTGTCTCTACTTCTCAAGGCTGGAATTACAGATGTGTGCCACCACACTCATGGTGGAACTTTAGGGCTGGGACGCGGGGCTTTGTGCATGATAGGCAAACCCTCTACCAACTGAGCTGCATTCACATTCAGACTGCATTTAACACATCACCAAGTTATCACCAGAAAGCTTGTATAGTTTCTATGGAATACACAAGAGGAATCATATACTCTTTTTTTTTTTTCATCTCCTCTATAGTCATGTGGGCCTGTCTGCCTGAGTGGCTTACCCAAGGTGTCTCTTGGTGTTATTAAGCAAATTAAGTGCTCTCCTATTAATCCATTTCTCTGCAGGGGACTCTATCACCACTGAAAGACATATGGAGCACCAGTCATCCTAACTGAGATGTCCTAGACTCCCCAGTCCACAGTTGAAGCATGACCTAATTATGATGCATCAGAAGCTAATCTGCCTGGACTATCTGAGCTCAGCACACGTCATAGCACACACACAGCCCCTGATTTGAGATAAATAAGAAGCATGCACTTTTTAAAGCTATTATCATCCATTCATCAAACACTATGGGTCAGAAATTTCCAAATGCAGAAACATTAATTGTCCCTGTAATTTCATCCATGTTTTTGAAGGCATCATGTGAAAATAAGATTCATATGGAAGGTGCTGCAATGTTTACTTTACAGGTGACAGAAACTTAGGGGAGAAGAAAGTGTTACTATTTGCTTAAACAGACCCTGTGATGCAATATCTCGCTCAAGAGAAGAATCCCAGAACATGAATACCCATAAGTGTGGGTTCCAAGAAAAATTGCCAGATACTGGGAAGATGGAAAGACCATTTTCTTTTCTATCCTTCAGTGTTTCCCCCCAAATCACCAAAACAAACAGTATTTTTTTAGGACATAGTAGGCAAAGTCTAGGCTATGAAAAATGTCTTGTCATAGATTACCTTATAGTTTATTTGGAGAGATGGCACATTCATGTCCAGAATCTTACTAACAATTTAAGAGCAGTGGCAATGCTTGCTCTTTAGCTAAAATACAATTGCAGTTAGATGCTTTCTTTACCAGACAATGGTCCTGAGCACTCCATAAGCCAAGGCCTCCCCATCTTATAGCCAACTGTGTTCCCGAACTAGGAGGAGATCTGAAAGCTATTAGAAGCTCAGTAGATAAGTAATTAAATGGATAAATGAGTGACCCAGAGAATTAGGTAAATATCTGGTAGTACCTTAACTTTAAGACCACTATTTCCAAAGGTTATTTCTTTTTTGAACTTTTCAAAAATAAAGTCAGAACATTTCATGTCTATCAAGGGGATAAGAACTGATATTTGTCAGACTTTGCCACATTCCCAGTGCCATGCTAGCACTGTTATGCTGGTAATGACATATAATCCTTTCAGTGACCACAGGAGGCAGGTTTTATTACTGACATTGATAGATCTAAGTGCCTGGACTCAGAGAGGTTAAGTAGTCGGCCAAAGATTACACAGTGAGAATGTGGAATAGCATTTCCCTTAAATATCACTTGGATCAATACCTCCTCTAGCACTTCGCATTGTCTGTTCATTTGGTGAAAGTCTGAAGGGATTTTTAGTGAAAGGAGGAGGAGAAAAGCAGTGTAGAAGAGGACTCATGCACTTTTCAACCAGGACAGTTAGAGTCACAGAGTTTACAGAGTCCCAGTGGGATAGATTAGCATGCGGGGGATGTAATGACAGGGTCTGTGAACATTCCTAGATTGAAGAGTCTCTGCCTGCCTTCCTGCTTCAGCAGCTCTACTTGCCTCTGATTTAATTATATGCTCAGGGTACACATGCCTCTGGAATTGCAGGCCATGTCTTGCTTCCCAGGAAGGGTTATTGGTTAGATGACACTCAGCTCTTGGAATGTAAGGGGTGGTGGTGGTGGTGGTGTGTGTGTGTGTGTGTGTGTGTGTGTGTGTGTGTGTGTGTGTGTGTGTGTGTGTCTGTTACTGGCTTGGCTTAGCCCTTAGCTGGGTAGATGGATTTGAATCATTGTCAGTCAAGGTTCACTCATTCCTTCATTCAAACACATCCATTAATTATCCTTTTGATGTGAAGATCACTGTTTAGTTCAACCGAAAGCTACCCAATCTAAGTGCCCACTCTGCAGAATATAGTCCTCAGCTCAAAAAATCTGTATAAAATCCCATCCCAGCCAGGTCCAAGGGAAGGAATCAGTATGGACATTCAGAGATTATCCCTCAGATCTTGAGCTGAGAAGATTTTAGAACAAGAGTTGTCGGTGACTATTTCATCTGTTATGCTGAATCCAGTTTCTGAGCAGGACACTGACAAAAGAATACAGAGTTGAGGTGCAGAGAGGAACACATGAGCACAAGGCACTGCTGCCCTTGCACACTAGTCCTCCACAACTTTGTTAAGGAGATGGCCTCTCTGAACTCAGCCCTGGAATTGTGAGCTGGACAGAAATACGAACTAGGGATTTTCCCTGTTCTTTCCTTGAATATAAATCCTCTCTTCAATTGAAGGCTGATGTGACGAATGTAGAAAGAACTAGAATCAGAACTGTGAGGTTGAATCCTAGGCATGCCATTAATTTCTTTAAAAATCTAACTACCAGTTCTTCTGCTCTGGTTCTAAGTACTTGAACAAGAAACTCTGATTCTTAGTGGGGTATAGAGTTTTCCTAGCTGAATGCATAAAGTTTTTGGAAAACTAATTGCCCTTTCTGAACCCCAATTTCCTAGCTGCAAGAGGGAAAATGTGAGAACAAAATGGGAAAGGCCTTTAGAAATGTGAAGAGTCTACCTTCATGTTCTCTGCCAGCAAGGATCTGTTTTGGTCTCCAGTGTCTCATTAAAATACTAATGTCTGGGGTTGATGCATTTTCTTTTTTCAGTCTAGCCTGCAATGCATCAAGATGTAGAGTTTAGCTTCCTCTGCCATGAGAAGCTATAAGCTAGAGGTTCCCTGGGGAAATTTTAGCCATACCTTATCAGTTAACTATTACTTCATAACAGACCACAACAGCACTGATGCTTAAAAAGTAATTATTGTTTTTCTTGAGACTACAGGGGAGCTGGGCAGTTCTGCTAATCCTGGGCTGGGCTTAGCTGGTCTTGTCTGTTCTCTCTGTCAATTGCCAGCTGGCGGGACTAAGAGATGGTGGGCAGTAGATAGCCTTAGGAGAGATTTATTCTCTCCTTCACCAGGCTAGCCTAAGCTTGTGCTCATGTTTCCAAGTGACTGAAGGATTGCTCAAGGCCTCTTGAGGCCTCAGTGAAGAACTGATCACTTCCTCCATATTTTCTTTTGCAAAGCAAGATCTAATGGCAGAGCAGATGTAAGGTTGGGGATGTGGACTTCATCATTTGATGGTCAGAATTGCAATATCATATTGCCAGAGCAGAATAGGAACTGGAGGAAGATACCATCACTCTATCAATTACCCTTGAAGCAAAGATGGAAAGGCGATTAAACTCAGATGATGAAAACTGTGGCTCCTCTTCTCTTAGCTCTTTATCTGATCCCTGCTTTTTTGCCCCTGATACCGCCCCGGGAAAACTTTCCTAATCTCTGCTGCCTAGACAATTAGGGGAGCTTGAAACTGATCTTTGTACATACAAACCAAACTAAAGATGTTTATTTCACAACTAATAGTTCTTCAATGTTGTATTAAGGTCAGAGGGAAAATAGAAATGTTCTAAGAAAACAGTTCTTCCATCTGGGCATTCAACCCAGTAGATCAGTCCAGCTCTACATATTGCTACCTATTGGGCAAATTTAGAAATGGGCCTCCTTTCAAGTCGTTCTCCTTTTCTTTACTAAGATTACTGGAATAAAATTTTTCATGTTGTCAAAATAACAACCCCATTTCTTAGTCTTAGCCTGGTATTCAGATCTTTCATGAGTTGCCTCCAACTTCTCTCTCCCAGTTCCTGGCTGTTCTTGTGGGACACTATCCAAATGTTTATTACATGAGAACCTTCAGCATTTCCTACAGTCCCCTAGCTGTGTTTCATGATGACTTGGGTTTCTCTACCTGTACTTCTCACACCTCAACTGTCACTGCTGCAGTCTCTTGAGCCCAATCAATAGGTCAATAGATCAATAGCCTCCTTCACATTCTTCCTTCTTCCTTCCTGTGTCACAGTCTTCTACTTTAAAATGTCCCTATCCTGGTTTTCCTTGGGAGAGTACAGGCCCTCAAGAGTGGGCCTCAGTCATTCATGCCTTTGTTGAGTAACCTGGGCTGCTGTGGCCTTGTGGCAAGTGCCGTGTCAATACAGTTGACCTAACTTGAATTTTTCTTTCCCTCTGCTTCGTTTGGAGCCCTGCCTCCACAGTTGGAATCAGGGAGATTCAGACCATTTTTCTGGCTCTGTAGCCAGCCTGGTAAGCTGCACTTGAGTTGGGAGTTGGGATGTTCTTGAGGCCTTGAACTTAGCAATGCTTAGTGGCCTTAAAAAGAAAAAAAAAAAGCCACCCTCTGAAAGAAAAGCCAGTGATTCATTGTAATTCTTCCTCTGGCCACTCTTCTGAGGCTTCAACTTCCATGGTCTGTCTGATTATATTTTTAGAGACTTGTAGACTTCTTTGGCTTATTATAACAGCTATGAATGGCCTCTGGGAACCAAGGTCCATGGTTATAAATCAAGTTGTTCAGATGAGGATTCTTCAAGTTCTCATATTTGAACCCCTTAGTTTTAAATGACTTGCTTTAAAATTTGTGTGAAAATGTCATCTGATACCTTTGGAAGCATGAGAATTTCTGGGTGTTATCCCCAAGTTTTCTGGATTCTTATTTCCAAGCAGAAACTCTGCCTATGTAAACTTCTCAGGTTCTCAGGGAATCTTGTGCTGGGGATGTTATGAATGTGTTGCTCTGATTGATTGATAAATAAAATGCTAATTGGCCAGTAGCCAGGCAAGAAGTATAGTGTAGGCAGGATAAAGAGAGAGGAGAATTCTGGGAGGTGGAAGGCTGAGTCAGGAGATGCTGCCAGCTGCCCCCATGAGAAGCAAGATGTAAGGTACCAGTAAGCTACAAGCCATGTGGCAACTTATAGATTAATAGAAATGGGTTAATTTAAGATATAAGAACTAGATAGCAAGAAGCCTTTGCCACTAGGCCAAACAGTTTAAATAATATAAGCATCTGTGTGTTTATTTGGGTCTGAGAGGCTGTGAGTCTGAGCGGGACTGGAGATAATTCCAGCTACAATCTGGCTATGATCAAATGATGATTTGAGAAGAGCTACTGCAGAATTATAAGCAGTGAGCAATGGAGAAACATGTTGGCTATAGATTGGCAGCTGATGTGATACCAAAGTTGTCGGCATGGTCTCCAAACCTTGTCTCTTTTCTCCATGCTTTTCCTCTGCTCAGGGGCATCCTACAACTCCATCTGGCCTTTTCCTGATCACATCTATACTCTTCCTCATTCTGTCCTCTTCTAGGTTCTCTCCTTCCATTACTCCTATCCTCCCTGGCCTGTTTGATCCATATTACTGCAGAAATCTGGTATCAGGGTATAAAAGGGACAACTCTCTGATGTCATTGTTTCTGCTGATGACATACTGTTCCTCTCCACAGCCTTGCAACTTGTCTCCTTTTTACTAAGAATCACCAGAATCTTACTGAGTACCTTCTGTGTACTTCCAGCTTTACTACACATGGCTTGATTTAATCATCAGGTCAGTCTCAGGGATAAAGGTCTCATCACTCCCACTACCAACAAGGCTTCTGTGATTTTCCCACAGTCGCATGGCTAATAAACCAACTTGAAGTCCCATAAAACTGAACTGTTGTATAATGTGCCACAGCCCTTATTTAGTAGCTGCAATCTTTTTATTAATGTGTATGAATTGTTAAAACATTGGGATTCGGCCAGGCGGTGGTGGTGCACGCCTTTAATCCCAGCACTCGGGAGGTAGAGCCAGGCGAATCTCTGTGAGTTCGAGGCCAGCCTGGACTATCAAGTGAGTCCCAGGAAAAGGCACAAAGCTACACAGAGAAACCCTGTCTCGAAAAACCAAAAAAAAAAAAAAAAACAAAAAAAAAACAAAAAAACATTGGGATTCATTGAATTTTCATACATGTGTGTTGCATGCTTTGATCATGTTTATTCTCTACTAATGTCTCTTTTCTCTCTCTCACACTGCTCTTCTTACTTCCCTTTCTACCTTCATGCTTCATGTATACAACTTAGATGTCTCATATATATACATGTAATATAGATTCTGCATATGAAGGGAAAATATGGGTAATTAAATGTGGTTTATTTTGGTCAGCATGATGATCTCCAGTTGCTTCCATTTTTATGCAAAGGACATGACCTCATTTTTACGAATGAGTAAAACTCTATTGTGTAAGTGTTCCATCATTTCTTTATGCACTTTTTCTTGATGAACATGGAGAGCAATTGCATATTTTGGCTGTTGTGTATGGTTTAGCAGGAAGCATACATATGCAGGTAGCTCTGTGGCATGCGGACTTAGACTTCTTTATGTATATACTCAGCAGAGGTATAGCTGGGTCATAGGGTATCAAGTTATGAGGAACCTCCATTCTTTTTTTTTTTTTTTTTTGGTTTTTCGAGACAGGGTTTCTCTGTAGTTTTGCGCCTTTCCTGGAACTCACTTTGTAGACCAGGCTGGCCTTGAACTCACAGAGATCCTCCTGTCTCTGCCTCCCGAGTGCTGGGATTAAAGGCGTGCGCCACCACCGCCCGGCAAGGAACCTCCATTCTTATTTCATAGTTTCCATTTCTGTCAGCGTCACCGGCATTTTTTTGTCCTTTGTTATCTTGGTGATTGCTATTCCGATGTAGGTAAAATGGGGATCATAATGTAGTTTTGATTTGTATTTCCCTGATAGCTAAGGACGTTGAACATCCTGTTGTATATATATTGGCCATTTTCACTTTCAACAAGACCTGTCTGTGCAAAGCCTACTTAAATTACACTCTTCCTTTGAGACTACAACCAAACAGCATCTCCTGAATTAAGATGGGAACTGACTCACACTTAGCTGGGGTTGGCTGGGCAGATGCACCTTCAGGCTGACTGGGGGGATTAAGGACAAGAGGTATGTAACACACTGTGCCCAGTGACTGGCACAGTCTGACTGATTTACTTGAACTGCTGTTCATACACTATTCACCTGGGAGCCTTGCACAAAGTATTTTCCGGTGGGAGTGTTGAAATTCCTGTGGCTTTTGAGGAATGATGAGATTCAATTGTCAGAATAAACTTTCTGGCATCAAAGCCCAATTTACCCTTTTCCTGTGGGTCAGAGACATCATTCAAGGATAAAGATATTAGAAGCCATCCTTCCAGCTGCAGCGTTTTTTATGTGCTCTTCAAAGAGCCATCTCAAGACAGTTACCGCCATGGAAACAGAATGTGGCAGGTGTGGCTGTGCTCTGGATTAGAGGTTCATTTTCCCCAGTGGGAAGGAGAAAAGCTTGGGTTGGGGAAGATGAATGGACCCGAGCTGGGGCTGCTTTGTCACGGTCTGCAAAGAACGCATTCTCCCAGCCTCCATCAATCAGGCCCTCCTATTGAAGGTCCTTCACTATCGCTTTTGAGTGACTTGCAGCCCTTTGTGTCACCGGAGAGGAGCTTCTCATCTGCTTGGGTGACCCGAGTGTGTGATGCAGCCTCTAGCAGAAATAGGCCCACAATTAAGAGTAGATTTAGTAGTTTCTTTGTTCCTGAAGTGGCTGGGGATGCTGGGTGGTAGGAGCATTACAGAGGAAGTGTTCTCCTGCCTTGTATTCTCAGTTTTGTTTGCTCGGTCAAGTGTGGAGAAAGCCATTACATGTGGCCTCTCAGGAAGAAAGCATAATGAGTGATACTGAGAGACAATGTGTGTACTGCTCTGACAGGCTAGCTTGGTGGCATGAAATAAGGGCTGGGCTGTGAAACCTGCCCAGGACACATTTGGATCCTGCCTCCAGTCATGCTGTGACTCAGGCAAACCACTTACTGCCTTGGTTTCCCCTAAACTGTCAAGTGAAAAGGAGCCTGCCTGTCTGGTTATATCATGAAAAGAATAAAGAATAGTTTAGGCAAATATCTGAGGTAAGCACGTAAGTATCACTAGTGAACAAGAGCCAGGGTCAGAAGCCACTCATGTGTATACACGGTGTGTGAGCACCAGGTATCTGTTCCTTCAAGACAGCTCAACTCGCCGGGCGGTGGTGGCGCACGCCTTTAATCCCAGCACTCGGGAGGCAGAGCCAGGCGGATCTCTGTGAGTTCGAGGCCAGCCTGGGCTACCAAGTGAGTTCCAGGAAAGGCGCAAAGCTACACAGAGAAACCCTGTCTCGAAAAACCAAAAAAAAAAAAAAAAAAGACAGCTCAACTGATGGACTGACAACTTTCCAGGTTTGTGGAAGGCAACTTAGCCTGTGAGGTTATAACAGTAAGGAAACCAGAACTAAGGTCATTTGAGGCCTAGAGTTACTTATTTCTGGAACCCTCTCTAGGCCTTCTGATATTACGTTAGGGGTTTTCTCCACGACACACTTTAAAGAAAAAAGTAGAGCTAGTTATGTCATTCTAACTAAAGATCCCACTAGAACTATGCTATACAAAGTCTGGAGCTGAGTGGATTATTGCATATAGATAACTAAATAAAAGTTCCATGAGTAGTGACAAGGGCATTGTAGAATTGAGACATTGCTTGCCAGAACTAAACCTCTTGTCTGTTGGCTGTAGGGACACTTGGGCTCCTCCTCTTTCCCATCCACATACTGCAAGCAGGCCATTCTGATGACCAAAGGGCTGTGTCTTAGTGATGGCAGCCTTCCCCCTGGGCATCAGGGCCAGTTATTGAATGCCCTTGACTTTCTCTCCATTCAGCCTTGAAACCCAGCCATGGGAATTCCTCAGTAAGGGGAGCATTCGGGCTTCCTTCAGACAAGGGTCTGTTTTTTTTATTTATAGTTTTCCATTCTAGAACTTGGTATAAATTGACTGTATGTTCCCTCTTCTGTATAAGGTACTTTCATTCAGTATAAGGCTTTCAATCCCTATGCATGTTGGTAGCCATTTATTTGTCAGGAGCATTAAAATTATTGCTATGATTGGAGAAAAAAATCATAGATCAGATGCTTAAATGGAATACTTAATATATAGTAGAAACCTTTAGATGTCTCTGTGCATGGTTAACATATATTTTGTGTCTTCATATTTGATTATATGGACTATAGTATCGATCAGCTACCCAAGAGAACTGTGTATTTTAATGTTTCTTCTGAGAAGTTGGTCTCAGGTTATTAACCCTGTGGTTCAGAGCTCCTTGGAATGACTCCTTGGTTTCTTTGTCTCTGTATCACTCCCATCCCTTGGAAAGTATAAGTCTGTACACTGTAATCTTTTGAGTAGTATATCCATTGGTGCTATTTTTATCCACCCTAGTGTTTTTTTTTTAATATACTAATGATGTAGGAGTTTATTGACACCTTCATTCAGTACCAGGCCAATGATCCAAGCTCTACCTGCATAAAAGTAACTTGCTTGGGATCTGGCAAAGACCTCCAGATTGACAAACCAGCTGGCTGTGGGGCATTCTCATTGCTCGTGTTCATGTCTGGTTGGAGTGCCAAGGGTCCTAGGTATGCATTTTGGTTCTATTGTGAATCTCTTTCCTGGAGTGATTTTCATAGGATCTACGATGTCAGTTGATTGTGAAACAACCATGTATGACAGTTTTCATAATGGATATTTAACAAATGAATAGACGCAGACTGAGGGAAGGGGTCAGTAAATAGTGATACTTGGATTGGAACACAGAATTGCCTGATTCATAAGTCCTATGCTCTGTTCTTGGAAGATGAAGTGCATGTTAGAGAGGTAAAGGTAAAAAAAAAATGGACAGTTGATGAAGTGACTGCTATGGACAGTGACCAAGATGGACAAGAAATGGCTCCAACTAACTCAGCACAGTAGGCATGTAGTTACCATTTTTCCGTTGAAAATTTCTTCTAGTGCTAATGTAGGAATATAAGATGATAGAAAAAGATGGCTGTTGTTATTCTGTAGGTTAATAAACAAGGATCAGAAAGATAAGTCAGTAGTCCACAGGCATGTTAGTAGCATGGGAATGGAGAAGGACTTGAGCACAGATATTATGATTTTTTTTATAATAAAGACCTTCTGAGGAGTTCACATATCCCTTGGACTGCATGCTAACAAATATCTGAGTGAATACATTTGAAATAAGAATGTGAACAGCCATCACTATTTTGCATTTAGAAGTCTGTTTGTGCAAGGTTTTCTTTGTGTCAGGCACCAGGTCTATTGACCACATCTTCAGCATGCTGATCAGGTGAGCTCTCCCCATGCATGAGGGACACTCTGTCATCTCACATCCTTCTTGCAAACACTTGAGTCTGATGGTTCCCTGCTTTTATTCTTAGAGCATAAGAATATTTTGTTTATTCTCTGCTTTCTCTCAAGCTGAGGCTTTTGTCTGTCCCTGGAGGTATGGGTCTGGTATGAAGCATGTAAGGGAAGTTGGCTTAAATTTAACACCATAGGAATCTGTTCCTTATGGAGTCACAGGGCCCACTAACATTCTCAAGACAAGGCATTCACCTGTGCAGACACAAGGATGGCCAAGGCAGGGTGATTGTCCTCAACTTGGTTGCAAAGCATGACTCACTTCCTTTGCTTAAAAACCCAACATTGATATCTGTAGGTGAATCTAGAGGAGAACCAGAGACAGCAGGAAGTAATGGGAGTCCACATTTTTATGGAATCTCACTGTCTTTCTCTGGAAAAGGAACACTCACCACCTCCAGGGTTCTGTGTGACAGGTAGTGTGACCAACTCAGGCTAGTTTGGTAATTTCCCAGACATAGCACTCAAAGTCCCATGTCCCAGGCAACTTTTCCAAACAAGATAGATTTCACTTCTATTACAAAGATGATTCATTCATTCACTTACTCACCCACTCATTCCTTCATTCATTAAGAGAGAATCTATAAGCTAGTCTGGCCTCAAACTCACCGTGTAGCTGAGGATGACATTATACTTCTGCTCTTCCTACTCCCATGTCCCCAATGCTGGGATTACAGGCATGTGCCATTATGTCTGGTTTATATATGGTGCTGGAGATCAAACACAGACTTCTTAAGTGCTAGGCAAGCAATCTACTCACTGTGCTATATCCCCAATCCATGATTTAGCAATTGTCATACCCATTTTCTTGATGGGAGATAGGCAGAGAGGGGTTAACTATGTGTCCAGGAAGCAGCAGCAACTAGGCAGTGAAGAAATAAATTAGGAACATAGCTTGCACTGACTCAAAGGCCTTTTGACACAATAACCCTCAAACTAGTTGAAAGGTAAGAAGAGCAGGTGTGACCAGGAGGCAGTGTCTTATCTTGGGAGGCCTCCATCTGCTCCAGAGAGCCTCCAGCGCAACTCTGCTTTCTAGGCTTTAATTTTTTTTTCTCTTTCTATCCTTGGGGGCTTTGTGGCTTTCTGATCCTGAGCGTGCTGCACAGCAGCAGGGCAGGGACCCAGTGAAGGACACCAGAAGGACAACTAGAGATAAAGGGAATGTGTCCTTCACCCTGGGCTCAGCAGCAGACAACAGGGGTTGGCTCAAGAGAGCTCTGGAGAAACCAGGAGGGGCCATCCACATCGGGCCTCCTTCTAGATAGATGGTAACCTGTCAAGGACAAGAGCCTCGCTTCAGTTTTGTCAGACCCAACAGCCCAGGTGGCAGGGGGTACACACACTGAGAGTGTCCCTTGCCCCGAGAATACTCTTCCACTCATCTTTGTCTAAGGCAAGTAAGACAGCATTTTAAAGCAGGCTGCTAATACCCTGTCTCCCGACTCTTTCCTCCAGCATTTATCTGGAGCTCAATGTGAGTCAGAATTGGGAGTTGGAGATGAGGAAGCACTGGCCTTTCCCACAATGAAGGGCAATTCGTTGAGGAGATAGGCAACAAGCCACTACGGTTTGTGAGTTTTTCCATACCTGAGCTTTCATGGTATTAAGGTCTTGGTGAAGTTACTCCAAACTTTCTCTGAGGCTTGGACTTCTGATCAGTGAAACAGGGTTGGCAATCTGACTTTACACTTGCTGGGAGGAGCAGGTGCAAGGACACACACCTAGGGCTATGTTCAGTGTCTGTCAGGTTTCTTTTTTTTGAGCACCATATCAAGGTATATTTTTGAGCATGGAAGAAGAAAAAAATTTAGTGTTCCTGTTGAGTTTTGTATTGAAATAAGGGGAATGAGTTAAGTGGGATAGATCCTATACCAAGGTATATAGCTGGACAAGTCTGTTCATTACTCCATGCATCAATTTTCCTTTTGTAAAATGTGCGTTACAACCGTACCTCATAAGAAATGTCAGGAAAATGAGACCAGAGATTGTGCACAAAGTACACTGTCAATGCATGGCATACAGTGATAACTGACTGTGTGACTGTTACTATCAACAGTACTCGTAACACATGCTACTACATCTGTGAGCAAAACAAAGACTCTCTAGGAATGAATGTCAGGGAAAGGCTGGAAAGGCATTGCAAGGAGTGAGGCAGCAGGGGTCAGAGAATTGATGTGCAGATGAAGGACACCCCAAAGAGCTAGCACAATGGGCAGATGGGCTTTAGAATGAATCGCAATATAGGGTGCCCTATTAGGGATCTGGATGCTCTTTGGAAAGTCCCTTAACCTCTCTGAGCCTCCTGGCTAGTCATAGAGAGACAATGGTTTTTACCTCAAGCATCAACCTAAGGATGAAATATCCTAACTCCTGTAATTGCTTAGGCAGTCAGGAGACCCTCAAATGGTGGTAGCTAATTATGGTGATTTTGTTAAAATTAGGGGATATGGTGAAGGGTGGGAGGGACCAAAAGAAGGGTGATTCTGCTGTAAAGGTAAACTGTGATCAGGATGGGTGGAGCAGTCCGTGACAATTGAAAATATGGCGGCTAGAGGAAGCTCAGCTCTGCAGTCCTGAGGATCTGTTTCCAAGTTACAGCATTCCCACCTCCCTCTGAAGCCTAGCATGACATCCACAACCTTCTGTTTTGTCAAAGTCTAAACTTAAATCTACCCCTGCCGTAAATAACCCTGCTATGTCTCGTCGTCAGCTTGTCAGTGGAAGAGACAGAGGACCCCAAACTAGGGAGAATAAAGAAGAGCAGGGAAAGGAAGGAAAAAAGTGGAGGGGGAGAAAAGAAAAAGACGGGGTAGGGTGTGGGAGAGGGGTGAAGAGAAGTGTAGGTGGAAAGGAAAGTAGATAGGGAAGGGGGAGAGGGAAGAGAAGAGAGGAGGGAGGAGGGGAGGGGAGGCACAGAGAGGAGAGGAGGGAAGGAAAGCAGAGGAGAAAATAGGGGAACAGGAAGAGGGATGTGGGAAAAGAGAGGCCAGAAGAGTGTGCCAAGCAGGGGAGTAGGAGAGGAGAGGAGGGGAAGACAAGAGGGGCGAGAAGAGGACGTCATCCAGCACAGCTCCTGTGTTGCCTCCACTCTTCGGGGGCTGGCCCATCCCTCTGAAAGAACTCCTAAGGGTAAAGTTGGCTCATGTGTTTTTGGATGTTAAAATTAGAGCAAAGAAGATTAAATGCTCCCAAGAAGCTGACCAGCCTCACATTTTTCTCTTCCCTCTCTTTTTATAACTGGGACCACAGTAGTAATTCAATTGGAAACATATCCTATCCCTGATTGCTCCAGCATTGGCACTAGATCATTCCCCAGGCTTGAGTCTTCCTTTTTTCTGTCTTTTCTTTTTATTATTATTAAATGCACACTGCTGTTATTTTCTGCCAGAGCTAAAAATACATCTGAGTGCGCAGCAAGTCTCAGCCTAGGCCTCCCCGCACCACCTCGCTGTTTTTGTGGCGGCCAGGACCAGGCTGAACCAGGAGCCTGATAGGCCTTCCAGTCAGAGACTTCCAGTTTCAGCAGCACACTGGTTTCATGGGGGGTGAAGGGGGAAGGCCCAGCTCCTGATAGAATTCTCCAAGTGGAGCTCCTGGCTGAAAGGACAAATCAGAATCATAGGAGCCTCCTGCCTATACTCATTCACTGCCAACACTTCCTTCCTTGGGGTAACTCACCCTTTTGCTATATTTATGTCCCTTCTAGGGCCCTAGTCTTTCCAGGTGCTCTTGCAGAACCTGGTCTTCCTGCCTCTCTTTTGTCTGCTTGTTTTTGCCTAAGCCCCTTGTCATTTTCCAAGCCCCTAGACAGATAGGGATGCTCACAGTCCCTCCACACATGCCTGCCACTGGCCTGGATTTGTCTGCCCTCTGGACCCAACTACACCATAATATTCTAAAGATAGACACAGTGGGCTAGGTGGTGGTGGTACCCGCCTTTAATCCGAGCATTTGGGAGGCAGAGCCAGGCAGATCTCTGTGAGTTCGAGGCCAGCCTGGTCTACAGAGCAAGATCCAGGACAGGCACCCAAACTGCACGGAGACACCCTGTTTTGAAAAACAAAACAAAACAACAACATCAACAACGAAAACATAGACACAGTGCCTCGCCTTGGTACCTATTATATTCCAAGCTCCTGCTACAGTGCTGGGCTCCACATGGCTGGAGTTTGGGTGGGTGATGTGAGGCATCAAGGACACACAGCTCAAGGAGGCTCTGGTCTCAGTTACCACCCTGCATTTGCAGGACCCTGGGAGTGAGTGTTCTCTGGATACCCTGCCCTAGGCTCTTAACTTGTATCATCCCTGAGCTGGCCCTGAAACCTAAGATGGTCAGTAAATAATTCCAGTAGTGCTTGGTAGCTTCCTGATCCCTTTGGCAGTTCCCAAGTTGATGGGGGAAGAGCTCGTTGCTCCATTGTCCTCTTACTTCCGCAATAACTCCTTTTCTGTCTCCTTCCTTGATTGGTGGTTCTTCCATCAGCACCAAATGCCCTATATGCTCATATAGAATCATCAGTGTCACAGTTATCTGCCTCTGCAGCCATGTATTACTTACTCAAACACTGTGGAGTGCTTACCAGGTAGTCTAGCTATTTTAACATAGAGAAAAACCAGGTAATTGCCCTGCCCTCAGGGAACATGCTTTACAGTGGCTCATATCCACTGAGAGGAGAACACAAAGATCTTTAGCTGTATATCACCTGTCACACTGCTCCATCACCACTAGCCAATAACCTGCTTCATCTTTGCATTCTCAGTGTGTCTCTGCCAAGCAAACTAGTGTTCAACACACAGAAAAGAAATGCTCTCTTGAATGAATGAATGAGAGCAAACCTACCTTAAATACTAACTTTTCTACAAAAGCATCTTAACATCCATCAAAGTCTGATTGATTGACTAATTGGTTCTTTCATTCATTCCATAGATGTGTGTTGAGTGTCACTTCTGTGCCTGTGTGTGTCTGAGGCATTTGACAGACATGTGTCTTGATCTATCACAATTTATTACAATAATTCCTGTTACTGCCTTCCAAGTGAGAGTCATTGCTCAACTCTTCTCTGTACCTTCTGACTTTACAACTGATAGGTACCATCATAAAAGTTATCTAAATGAGAACCATACTTTTATTTTTAATATTTATTTTTATTTTATATGTATGGATATTTTGCTTCTATATATATATATATATATATATATATATATATATATATATATATATATATATATATATATATATGTAATGTGCATATATATGCATCCATGTAGTATGCATGGAGGCTGGAAGAGGGTGCCAGATCTGTTGGTACTGGAGTTAAACATAGTTGTGAGCTGTCATGTGGGTGCTGGGAATTAAACACACGTCCTCTGGAAGAGTGGCCAGTGCTCTTAACTGCTGAGCCATCTCTCCAACCTCAAGAACCACACTGCACAAAAAGGTTTCATTTATTTATTACTATTGTGTGTGTTTGTGTGTGTGACTGCAAACACACTGTGGGTGTGTGAAAGTCAGAGGCCAAGTTTCAGCAATCATTCTCTACTTTTTACTCTTGTAATCAGAAATTTCTGTCCTGCCAGCAACTCTCAAATACCCAACAGCTGTTTCCCAAATTACCACACAGAGGCTTATATTACTTATAAATGCTCGACTGGTAGCTCAGGTTTATTACTAATTACTCTTAGACTTAAATTAATCCATAATTTTTTATCTGTGTTTAGTCATAAGGCTTGGTACCTTTTTTCAGTACAACATTCTCATATTGCTTCCTCTGCATCTGGCTGGTGACTCACTCTCTGCCCTTCTTCTTCCCAGCATTCTTAGTTTGGTTGCCCTGACTATACTTCCTGCCTGGCTACTGGCCAATCAGTGTTTTATTAAATCAATTCAAGTGACAAATTTTTACAGTGTACAAGAGGATTATTCTACAGCACACTCTGGCTTCCAGAGACTGAACTCAGGTCTTCAGGTCTGTGTAGTAATTGCCTTTGCCTACTGAACCATTGCACCCACCTTAGAAACACACTTTTAGTTCTTATCATAGGAACAAAATTCTCACACATGCTAAAGGACCAGGTGTTTTTCTGGTTTGTGGAAATGCTCCAGTCAAAAGGTTATACTAAAGTGCAGTGAAAATCAGAGATGTCTGTGGATTTGGAAGACAGCTGTCCTTTCTGCAGCTGTGGACTTGTTTTTTTTTTTTCTGGAGCCTTCAGAATTTTAGAAAGCTTCAGTCAACTTTGTCAAAGCATAGTGCCTTGGTGTAACAGCTCTTTGGGATTTGGCTCTGTATTCAAGAGAGAAATGTCAAAACAGGCTGTTGTACAAACCCTAAAGATATTTTCTCACACACTCCATGTCTAGAGTAAGGTTCCAATTCCAGATTTGCCCCCCCAACAATTCCATTGTCGATCATGGACAAACCACTATCTTTTAAGCTTAGTTTCCCTTTCTGAAAAATGGGTTTGGGTTGGCTAATTGCACTGAAGTCCAAGATAATTCTGACCCTCCGACAAGTTTGTGATTCTCCTCTAAGAGGGGGCAGCTTTGTAAATTGTCCATCAATTGATAAAAAAATGTGGCACCCATACACAATGGGATAGTATTTGGTTGTGAACAAGAATAGAAGCCTATCATTGGTAGCAACATGGGAGGATCTAGAGGAGCTCATAGTAAGAGAAGTAAGACAGATCTATGAGATCAAAGTAATCCAAGTCCTACTTATTTGCACAAGCTTTAAAAGTTGCTCTTATTGAAGAGGAGAGCAGAAGAGTGATCAGTGATTACTAGAGGTTAGGGAAAGTCGAGGCAAGAGAGAGAAGGTGATCGATTCTGAAAAGGTACCAAAGTACAGCTAAATTTCAGAAATTAGTATTTTGTGTCCTACATTTCATAGATGACTGTGGTATATAGAAATGTAGCATGTTTCTACGTGAGTGAGAAAGTTCTTACCATGCACAAAACTAAGCAGTTAGGGAGATAGAATTGGTCATTAAAGTCATGTAATCATTTCACACTGTATATGTACACCTAATTGTAATTAGAGTATGTGGAACTCTTACATGTTGATTCAAAACAAAACAAAACAAAATAAACTAAAAGACAAAATCCTTTTTCCTCCCGGTCTGTTAATGAGCACAATGATTCTATTAGGAGTAGTTATGTCTTGTTGTCCAAGACAATCAGCACATGGACTATTATTAATAATTGGGTTGATCCACCTTAACATCTACCCTATCTAGGACCTGCTGGAGCTTGTAAAGGGATTGGTCCTGTGGAACAATGATCACAGGATCTCCATGATTCCAGGCAGCTGTGGGATATCCCAGAGGAGTTTTTGGTGAGGGTCCAGTGACAACCGTGTGCCAGAAACCAAAGACCAATGGTTGCTGGTAAAGCTGATTAGACAAAAGGGTATACTAGGTGACACAGCACACCCAATGCCACCAGGACAAAGGAAGGGGTGTTGGAGAGGGAAAGATGGAGAATCGGAATTGGCTTTGTTTGCTGTTTGTTTATCTTTGTTTGCTTCCTATGTTTTGACTTTTTAAATTTTCTTGGGGAAGGGCGCTGAGGGGTGAGGGGAGGATATGGGAGGACTAGGAGGTGAGTGGAATTGGTCGACATGATGTGGAATTCCCAAGAATAATAAAGAAATTAGGTTAAAAAAAGAAAAAGAAAATGTATACCAAGACTACTGAAGGGCTGTTATTACAGAAGGTTTTGTTGTTACCTAAGAAATTTTGTTCAAGTGTTCTCATTACTTCACAAGTCCTGGAGATACATTATGATTTGACTATTATCAAGTAAAATGTCTGTGAACTTCAGTTAGTACCTCACAGTCCAATTGAGAATAAAACAGTACCAGAACAAGAATTTGGTTAAAAATTCTGCAAAGGATGTAGAAATCCACAACCAAGCACCAGGCCGAGCTCCAGGACTCTAGTTTAAAAGAGGGAAGAGGGATTATATGAGTAGGGGCGGGGGTCAAGATCATGATGGGGAAATCTACAGAGACAACTGAACCAAGCTCCTAGGAACTCACATACTTTAGACTGACAGCTGTGGAGCCTTCATGGGACTGGACTAGATCCTCTGCATACAAGAGACAGTTGTGTAGCTGGGTCGGCTTGAGGGATCCCTGGCAGTAGGATCCAGATCTATCCTTAGTGCATGAGTTGGTTTTCTGGAACCCATTACTTATGGTCAGAAGCCTTGCTCACCCTTGATACAGGGTGGGGGAGAGGGTTGATCCTGCCTCAACTGAATGTACCAGGCTTTGCTGATTTCCCATGGGAGGCCTTACCCTTTTGGAGTGTGTGTGTGGGCAGGGGGGAGGCTGGGGAAAAGTGGGAAGAGGGATGAGAGGGGGACCTGTGGTTGGTATGTAAAAATGAATAAAGAAAATTTTGTTTAAATAAATAAAAAAAATAAAAAAGAATAAAGAATTCTGTGGAGAATATACTATATCCAACTTTACTCTGAAAGATAAGAACGATTCATTTTTCAAGAGTTGAGAAGTTATAAAACCAAAACCAAAACCAAACCAAACCAAAATCTGGTAACTTGAGCCATTAAGGGAAGGGTGCAAAACAAGGTAGGAGTGGCCATTGACACTGAAGGACACGTGACTAAACAGAGGAAAATAGGGGAAAGTTGACAGGGCCTTCTTTCCAGCCTCCAGTTCTGTGCATTGCTTTGTTTATTAACCCACTCATCAGAAGTACAAGTCCTCTCTGAAGTGTTGGGTGAATCTGGCTCTAAGGTTAGTGTTGGTATCAAGGATTGGCTGGGAGTAGAGTCAGGTGTCTCACTGTCGATGGTAGTGTGGTACTACATGCACCTCACATCAATGTCTTGTGTGGACTGATGGAGTGACCTTTTTTCTTTTTCTTTTCTTTTTTTTTTTTTTTTTTTTTTTTTTGCCTTCTCTCTATCTCCAAGTGAGTTGAACTGAGAGGGAATCCCTGGAAGGAGTGGACAGAATCACTTCTTTGTGAGGCCAGGAATAGTAGAGCCAAAGCATACTTTGGTATCTCTCAGTGAAACCTAATTCTACCCTGTGTCTTTAGTTCTTAAAGGGCATAGAGTTGTCTTGACGGTGGGTCCTTCATCAACGAGAATGAGTGTTCTAACTGTTTAGTAGAAGCTAGTGAGTAGAGAGGTTTCGGACATGAGATAGTCTGGCTTCTATTATTTGAGTCTGTCATCTGGTTTCTTGTTAAATTCAAACAATTTTTTTAATTTATTGAGTTGCATGTGTATGTATGATTTGTGTGTGTGTGTGGGGGGGGGGCCCTAACATGTATGCAGACCTTAGAAGTTAGCTCTGTGGAGTCTGTTATCTCCTTCTAAAGCTAGCTGGTTCTAGGGATTGAACCTGGACGCTCAGCCTGCCACAGCAAATGCTTTTGCTCACTGTGCCATTCATTTCACCAGCCCTAGCGTGGTTTATTTCTAAAAGCCTTACTATAAGAAGATATGTGGTGGTGGTTTAGGTATTCGCCTGTATTTATTTATATATATTGTTTATGAATGTTGGCCTTTATTCTAAAATTGATACAGGGAGGAGCTCTAGTAAATTTGAGTATGATTTTTTTTAATAATTATAGTGCTTTTTGGTAAAAGGTGCTCTTATGATAGCATTCATATAACATTTATTATTTTTAAGAATTTTGAGTTTGTAATCCAACGACATTAAGCCTATTTATATCATTGTTCAATCTCCAACCTGATTCTTCACATCACTGCACAGTAACCCAATGCCATACTACCCTGTGCCTGATGACCTCCATTCTACTTCTGTCTCTATAAAATGGACTGGTCTAGCTACTTCATCTAAGTGGAACTGTTGGTGCTTGTCCTTTTGTGACTGTTTTCATTCAGCACAATGTCCTCAGAGTTCATCCATGCTGAAACATATTTCAGAGTCTCCCTCCTTTTCCAGGCATAATAACATCCATGATGCACGCACACCTTTTATGTGTTCCTTCATCCACTGGTAGACATCTGGGTTACTTCAATGTTTTCACTATTGTGAGTATTGTTGCATGCAGTGAACATAGATGATCAAATATCTCATTGAATTCCTGTTTTTACTTCCTTTGGGTATGGATCCAAGGTAGAATATCTGGATTATAGGATAAAAATTTGCTCTCAGTTTTATAAGGATTCATTGAACATTTCCCATAATACCTATACCATTATCTATTTCCATCAGTAGTAGATAGACATTGATTTCTCTTTTTTATCCCCCCTCCTCCCTCCTCCCTCCTCCCTCCTCCCATCCCCCAGACCTCTTTCCCAAGCCACCCTGCATCCCGACATTCCCCAAATTGAGGTCTCCCATGAGGAGTCAGCAGAGCCCAGCACACTGAGCCTAGGCAGGTCCAAGCCTAGACACTGATTTCTTTTATATCCCTGCCAATTTTAAAAATAATGGGACCATCAAGATGGCTCATCATTTAAAGGTGCTTGCCATCAAACCTGACTATCTGAGTTGGGGCCCTAGAACCCACATAGTACCAATACCTGTACATTGTACTCTGACCTGCATGCCTGTGCCATGGCACATTTTCACCTGCACACATACACAGCTCTATCACACTCATTCAATGAATAAAATGGTGACTGCAACACTTGTGAAGTGATGCTTCACTTTAGTTGTGACTTGAATATCCTGAGGATTCATGATACTCAGCCCTATTTTACATGTTCATTCAACTAATTTATTTATTATGTCTCTATTTTAGGCTTTTACCTAAGTCTGAACTTTTCTTTGGGACCACTAAGCTGATTTGTTTAAGTTCGTGATCATCTAGTGCAACTCTTCAGGCATGCACGGAGCCCTAACCCTCATGCAGAGAAGAGATGGAGCTCTACACTTTATTAGGATTCTGTGGCTGTTTTTCTGGGATAACAGTCTAAAACAGAAGACTCCTAAACATGCAGCTCGGAAACAAGGGTGTCCATGACTGGCAGCTGCTCAGGGGCCAATGAACCTTTTACCAGGTAAGCACAGCAGAGATTCTTATTGGATTGTGTAGATCAAATCACAGAAAACTCAACTAACTGATTCATTCTTCTGCTCAATGGACAGTTACCACATATTTACTTAAGGCTGACAGCACCTAAGATGTAGAAAGGAACTCTCTACAACATCTCTATTCCTTTACAATAGCCAATTCTCTTGTTTACCTCTAAGCTATCACCAGAGAATCAGGTTAGATCCCTGGATGGGGCCCCTCTATAACTACTCCACTATACCTCTGTGCTAAGTTTTTCTATCTCACACTTTTCATAGTACTTTCCTACCTGTTCTCCACCACTTTTATCCCAGATCACCCATCTTCATCTGTTACCTAGTGCCTTAGTTACTTTTCTATTGCCATGAAGAGAAACCATGATCAAGGATACTTATAAAAGAAAACATTTTATTGAGGGTTTGCTTAACATTTAAGAAGGTGAGTCCATGACCATTGTGGTGGGGAATGTGGCAGCAAGGCAGCCAGGCATGGCAATGCAGAAGTAGCTGTGAGTTTACATCTTATCTGCAAGAAGATGGCAGGAAGAGAGAGAGACAGAGACAGACAGAGAGACAGAGACAGAGAGACAGGGAGACAGAGACAGACAGATAGACAGGAGAGGGAGAGAGAGAGAGAGAGAGAGAGAGAGAGAGAGAGAGAGAGAGAGAGAGAGAGAGAGAGAGAGAGAGAGCTGGGCTTGTGAAACCTCAAAGCTCACACTCAGTGACACACCTCCTCCAACAATGCCACATCTCCTAATCCTTTCTTTACAGTCCACCAACAGGAAACAAATATACAAATACATGAACCTACCAGGGCCATTCTTATCCACACCACCACACCTAGACCTAGATTCATGCTGTCTCTTAGGAACAGATGGTACCTGTCAGATATTGTTTCTGCCATTGTGGCCCTCCTAAATATAATTGACATCAATCCTTATTAGTGACACATTTGCCCTAGATAACTGTTGCTCTGATCTAGTCCCCCAAAGTGGACACTGCCCTGAGGTGTCTACTTGAGCCACATTTTATCTGTTCCTAATTGGACCATTCCTAGGTTGGTGTGAAGTTGATATTTCATGAATAATCCAACGTTCAAAGTACTAGAATGGAAAGACTGATTGAAAAGCAATTTGGAAACATAGAGGCCAGTCGGGGAAGATATTACTTAGGGGTTGCTTAAGCTGAGTTTTGAAGGTGACAAGTAGACAAAACTACGTCCTTTGAGAGAGTAGCAGTGACTTTAATCCGACAGAGGGTGTGAAGAAATTGGAAATGTGTACCTCTGGAAAAGGATGGTGATTAAGCTGTGCATGCCAGCTCTGCTGCTCTGTACAGCAACAGGGCATCACAGAATTAATATGACAGTAAGTAATTTCAAAGTCTCACATCTACATATACTTTTCAACCCTAAAACAAGACCAGCTCATTGAAGTGCTGTTTGGGGCCAGTGTGTAATCATTTGAAAAACTGGAGACCCAAAGTCATGGGCCTCTGCTCTCTAGTTAGGCATGAGTTCCACAAGACAGACAGAAGACCTTTTTGTGTGTGCAAACCAGAGAATACTGATGTCCAGATGATGTTCTCGGATGGCTCTACACAGCATGGACATTTCTTCTTTGACTAAAATGGGAAAGCCTTTTACATTGTTTCTGCTACAGTTCTGGTTCACTGAATAAAAGATGTGAGGGAAACTTTGTGACCTAAAAGCCCATCAGTTCAAATATTTGCATGTGGGTTGCTGTGTAAGATTTCCTATACTTATCGTTAAAATTGAAGGAAGTCATTAGACTGTGCATCTGACTCATCTGGAAAGTGAGTGCTATAGATCCAACACATGGCCAGTAAACACCCCTGTGTTCCTGTCTCTTTAAGCATATGCTGAGGTACATGTTCACACTGCATACTGCTTAGTTAATACTTTAGCGGGGTGAGTGGAAACATGGCATGAATTTGGGTGGACACTGAGACAAGTATGAGGGAAACCTGTATTCCAAGTATTTGTGTCCCAGTGACTGACTCAGCTGTACAACCCTGGTCCTGGATAGTGTGAATGAGTTGGCATTGTCTTTCTCTAGCTTTGTCATTAGAAAATGAAATGGAAAATTGGTTAGGATGGAAAGAAAAACGCTTGAAATTAGCATGTTTTGCGTATCATAATCATTTAAACTGCTATGGTTGATAACTATGAATATACAAACACAGCAAAAATATTAATGAAAGAAAAAAAGATCCACTGTATTGTATACTGTTTTCTGAAAGCGTATTTCATCATCTTATATAAGACAGAGAATTAGCATCTTAAACACTGGTTCCTTCAGTCATAGACTAATTAACAAGGACCTATTGAGTAAGTGAAATGTTTTCCTTGTGACATCAACTTCAGTGTAAGTGAACAGGACTTTACGAGCACTGACCTTTGTAAATAGTTAACAGTGGGTACTAGTTTTAAACATCATCACCAACATCACAGGATAGCACTATTATATACCCACTTGCAAAAGAGGAAATTGAAGCTTGATAAGGCTAGGAATGTACCTCAAATCTCAAGCCTATTGAGTATTAGGAACTTAAACACTGGCCTGTCTGATGTTGAAGCTATCTATTTCATTGTTTTCTTGGATAGGACCCTGAATCATTGCTATGTATCTATACTTCCAAATACAGATCTGAGATGGGCCCTTCATTCTATTAATGAAAGAATTAAATCTCCCCCCCCCATTGTACTGATGAGATATTCTTATGTCTAAATACAGCCTTCTACCACTGTTCAGGTCAAAATCCCCTTTGGTTGCTTCTTTATTTTGGGGATATAAACTGACTTTTCAACATGACTGTTAATGTTCCTTCAAGACCTTCTCTAGTGTTACTATCCAGGGCTGGGACCAGCAATGCTGGCTCAGCTTTCACATCTTCTTCTCAAGAACCAGGAGGAGTGACTGAAATACAGGAAAGCAGGTTCCTGAGTTAGGGGAGTTAGTCAGAACAAAGGGTAGCTATAGACACCTCTGGGAACTCTCCCCAGAGTGATCACTGTTTTATAAAACATCCTTTTTATTCTGTCAGTGATTTGAAATTGATCCCTTCCTCCCTACTCCATGCAGGACTCCTTCAGGTGTGGGCCTTCTTAAGGATGATTCTATATGCTTAGAAATTGTACAAAATGCTTTCCATTAGATCAACAGCTGTTATTGAAAAGGGTGAAACTGTTCTCCTCTCTCTGGATTTTTTGACTATGTAATAATTTTCTTTCTAAATAACTCATATTTTCCTTTAGCTATAGATGGATATATGTACTTGTAAGAGTCTAAGTGCAATAAACTCTTATTTCTAAGTAATATTATGTGTCTGAAAGTCTAGTAAATCTAAAACAAAGCAATAAGAATAAAAAGCGCCACAGCAAAAATGATTCTGAAAAACAGAAAATTCTGTAAAACAGCAGGGCTGGACTAGCTTGTGTCTGAGACCTCTTCTAACATGGTGTTCTTGGATTCTGTGGGAGTGTAGACTACTCCAGTCATCATCTGTGGAATATAATTGTCTCAAGGGTATTTTTCTTTTATAGACTCTGTGAGAAATAGTGGCACATATTTGATTTGTTGTTATGGCTGGAAAGTATGAGAAATAATTATGGTGACATCCATAGTATTCTCCTTGTGGTGCAAAATACAGATAAGACTCTTATAATATTATCCCTTGATAACTAGTATTCATGGTGGTTGGAATTCTCTATAGAGGTCACTCAGATAGGGACAGTTTAACTTGTCAATTGTTGTTGACTTGTCTGTGGGGATGCTCAGACCTTGGTGTTGCTTTCAAAAATCACTTTAGTCACCCATGTCACAAATATTTATTGGACACCAGTCATGGGCCAACCATAATCCTGGAAACTGGAGAAAGATAAATAAAATGTCATATCTTAGAAGGGGACAGAGCTATGGTCCATGCTTCAGACATGGCCTGGGTACCTAAATGTGCATGGCCTTGATCAGTGGAGGAAAGTAGAAAGGAGAAAAGTGGTAGAATTTCATGAGTTCAAGCTCTATTTCACTATTCCTTTTATGCCTGAGACTCAGAAACTTCATAGGGGAAATGGTACTAAATGGGACATGAATAATATGGTATGGTTGGGAAGTTGTGCATAGCTGTGATGGTCTCAATGAAATTGCCATATGGTTCAGAGACTTGAAAGAACCCCATTGGCCAGTTTAAGAAATCTGGCAAGAACTAGGAGCCACTGAAAGATTTTGGAAGGGAAAGGCTTCCTCTGTTACTCATCATGTCAGACAAGGACAATATTCCTCTGTATATTACTAATAACTAATACATCACTTACAACAATAGTGAGTCTTGTCTAGTTGCCTGCAAAAAAGACCCTGCTTTCAAAACATCTCATGCTTTGCTTGACTCAGTATTCTGACAATGCTCCAAAGGAGGTAGCATTGTGGCTCTAGGATACAGTAGAAAGAATGAAGCCCCAGGGAAGGCAAATGACCCATCATCACTATCACAAGATAATCGAACAGGTTCAGGCATCACCAGTCCAAATTCTGTCTTCATTCTTAATTTGGGTTTTTATATTTTAAACTTTTAGAGGTTAATCAATAAAGCACAGGTAGGGAATTGTGACACTTACAAACATACAGTTTAGTACGTTATTCCAAGCTGTCAACAAGTTATCAGTCCACAAATATCAGCCTGCTACTTGCTCTTACAAATAAGGTGTTCTAGAATCTATATGTGAGTTCATCACAGTCATGTTTATGAAGCAATGGCAGAGTTCAGTGACTGAGTTCTGGAGAGGTGACCCTTACTGTATCAGCTACTACAACAATTTGCCAATTCCTGTATTATCACAGTGGAAGCCCAGCTGAGAAACTACTGGCCAGGTGGGAAGATAAACAGAGCCAGTACCCTGGAGTACCCCAACTTCTCATACCAAGTACAACTCCATCTTCTTTCTCAAAAGGGAGTTCTTATCAATATGGACATTATTTTGCCTTTTTCCACAACCTTATAAAAATTTCTTATTGTAGTATCTAGTCCATAACATATTTCTTACCTAATTAGATGAATAAATGAATTCTCATATGAGTCAGTACATCTACGAAGTTGTAAGATCGCTGATATTTGTAGTTCTTGTTTGAGTTTTGAGTGGCAAGGAATGAACACTTATTTTGTCCAGAACTTATTTGGAAAGCTATTCTAGTTAGTTTTCCATTGGTAGAATTTAAAAGAGAAAGAAAGAAAACAAATGATTGAAACAACAGAAAACTCCAAAGAGAAACAATTCAAAAGAGGAAATGTATGCTTTGGGTAATGGTTTCGTGGGCTTCAGTTAATTGCCACTTGGTTCTGTTGCCTTGGTCCTGCAGCAGCACAGAGCTGCATGGCAGGCGACATCTGTGAAAATCTGTTCACCTCTTGGTAATTGGGTAACAAGAAGAGGAGCAGGGAGGAAGCAGAGGACTCCACATTCTCTTCAAAGAACACTCCCAATGGCTTACTTACGTTGAGCCTCGCCCCCTAAAGGCTCCATCACCCTCTAAGAGCATCACAGCCCAGTGACCATGTCTAACCCGTGAGTCTTTGGGGGAACATTTAAGATTCAAATTACAGGTTCATTCCACTGACCCCAGATAACAATTCCCAAAATGTGACAAGTCCTGTGAAATGCTCTGGGAATCTGATGAGTCTGGATCATGATTCACCTTCTACTTGATATTAACCATACACATTGGTGTATTAAAGAAGAATCAACTTCATCACAAAGAATAGTTCTTCATCTTTGACCCTAGTTTTCAGTTTTACCTTAATCTTCCCAAACGTAGCCTTCCTGGGACTGTCTGCTAGCATTCTGCTGATCAAATGCCCCCAATGGATATACACTCTGGTGAAATGTTACCTTAAGAACACTTTAACATTTTGTGCAATTTCACTTTCACAAGGTGACAAAAATTTGTTGCTGTGAATATTCTCCCTGCTGTGTGATCTGATTTTATTTAGAGAAGTCTTCACAATGACATGTTTTTTTTTCAAAAACTTGACAGAAAAGAAGCGGTTTCTAATGTTTCCTTTGTCAAAGTATGCCTTTCCTTTAGTTAGAGGGGAGGAAGAAAAGTGAGGTAATTATATAGTGAAGGGAACTTCTTTTTTTTTTTTTTTTAATTCTTCCATTGAGCTCCAATGTCAGTCTTCTTGAACAAAGAGGCTATTGAAAGTTTGAATCATAAAGTTGATTTTTTTCCTACTTCTGGGCACCAGCTGAGCTCAGTGGGGAAGGGCCTGTGGTATGAGGGAAGGTTTTATTCTCCCTCCCCACGGAGGTTTGTTATCGTGTCCTTCAAGGGCTTTACACAGCCTTTTTCTGTGTACTTGTTCATTCTTCCACTCTGCCAAATACTGGCAATATCCTCATTAACAAAACCCATCAATAACTTCCCTAAGTAAGTTAAGATTTTAGTCAATTCCAGTGCCAGTCTTGGTTTCTAGATTAAGATATTTTGGGAGCATTCATAAAATACCTTGTACATAATGTTGTGTGCTTTCAATGTCCTCACAATGAAATTTCAAATACACATCTAGGAAACTGTTATCACACCCATGTTATATTTCAGGAAACTGAGGCTAAGGATTTGGTCACATTTAGAGCAGTTATTAGAGAACAAGTATGATGTTTGAATCTAGCAGTATCCACTCCATGACACATTGTTCTCACAATTTTGACTGTACAATGTCACTGATAGAAAGTTAGAGGTTGAACTTCTGTTAAGGTTAGCGGTGGGCTGTTATGAAGCTAGCAGCCTTTCACGAGCCTGGTTTTGAGTTTCTATCATCTGCTTACAGCAGCACAGAGACACCCTTTCTTTGCTATCTTCGACTTCACACAAATTTCCGCCTAGTAACACTGGCTCTGTGAAGAATTAAATTTCCTGGTGCAGTGGTTAGATGGCACCATTCATTTGAGGTCTAGCAGCTAGAACTCAGCTCTGGGTTCTGATGCTGGGTGTGTTAACAAGCCCATCACATGTGCTTTCCCCATCTTTGCGACACGATGAGAACACAGACCTCTTGTTTTCCGTTTGCATGGCTTCCTTCCAGACATTTGCTGGCCTGTCAGCAGGACAGGTGGTTCATTCCCATTTATGAGTAGCAGAGTGGAGGACTGGAGTGGGCTGGGTGTATGGCAGAAGATCATGCTAATTCAAGTGACATACGGTAACCATTCTCCCATTCTAGGAACATTGTGTGATAGCCTAATGGGAAGATCTTTTTGCTCACTTCTGTTTTCCTGGGCACTAACAAAGAACCTGGCATACAACACTGTGAGAATGTTAGTGAATATGTTCTTGAATAGAATTTGAGATACCATACCTCCTGGTATTTTAGCTCCAGGTCTGAACGTACATGTGAAGCACAGATTCTCATGTCTAAGTGCAAGTCTGACATCACCCAGAAATGTCTTTAGGTATCCCCAAAATAACAGGGCCAATTAAGACTTCTGATTTTCTTTTAAAAAACTACCTTTTCTAGGTTTTTTTTCACTCAGGAAAAGTAACATTTTAATGCTTCATGTTGGAAATTTAATTGTTCTTAATGCTTTACTTTCTACCAACTTCCACATTTAATTGAGCACAACATCCTCTTGACCTTTCATTCAAAACATCCTCACATTATGATCTCCTCCAAATTCCCCACTTTTCCTGCCAACCAAAATCAATGTCTCTGTACTGAACCACAACAAATGCTATTGTCCAGATCTCCCTTCTGGTTTCTTATCTTTCCATCTATTGTTTATCAAGGGTTCACAGTTGTCTTCTAAAAGAATGAAACAAGATCAAACTGCTGTCCCATTTAAAACTCTCTACCATCCTCCCTTACCATTGGAAAAAACAAACTTCAAAATCCTTGTCTACTGTGATCCTGAGCTTGAGTTTTGGTCTTCCAATTGGTTCTTGATTTTCCCTCTGTTTTCAGTGATCCATACTCAACCCATGCTGTTTCTTAACATTTCGTGTTTACTTATGTCTAGAAGTCTTTTCACAGCCTGTCCCTTAGTCACACCCTCTGTTTAGAGCATCTGGTCTTCTTACCTTATTTACAGGGTTAACTGCTTCACGTCATTCAAATCTTAGCCTAAACGTGACCTCATTAGGAAGTCATTTTTGGCCATCCAGTCTTAGATAATTCCTACAGCAAATAGTTTTATTTTATTTTTTTTCCTTTGGCTAAGACTTATGATCTGAAATTCCCACCCCTCCCTCCTTTTTTTTTTTGTAAGTCAGTTGATGGTTTCCCCACTTTTCCATCCAGGAGAGCTGGGATCTTCCAGTCTTTTTCATGTCGATGCCCTGTATACACTTAAAGTGCCCAGGGAGAAGCATGAATCCCCTGAATATGGAATGGGCATCAGATGAAGGTGTTGGGTGTTTCAGCAAAGTACATGGTTAAGGACTAGATGGAGGTTCTCTAAGATAAATCTGAGCCATTTGAGATGAAGTGTATCTCTACTCACTTTTCTTCAGATAAGGCCACTGAATCTTAGTTTAAGTAGCTTGCCTAATAACCATAGAACTTATTGACTAGTTACATCTAGAAAATGTTTTCTAAAAATGATAGGCATAAAGTATAATTCATATTTGAGAATCCATGGTGCTATTTTTTGCAATGAGAACAGTCATGGAAAGCATGTATGCAAAAGATACCCAAGAGTTCTCTTCTGGCCATTTATTTTTATGATGGTCAAAGAAACCCTCTTTATCCCAGTAAAAACATCAGAATTTGAGTGCTTTCTGGTCTTTGAACTCTAAATATTATGCATGCTTTTCCAATAGTGTGTTGAATTTTCACAGTCTGTTTATTTCTCTGCAACTGGAATCCTCCATCTAAGTAATTTTCCATATAACTTAGGAAGGTGGTGGGTCATGCATCTCTGGAGTCTGCCGATAAGAAGGATAATATTCCAACTGGGAAGTGTAAGTGATACCCCTCAAAAGGAGGCCAAGGAAACTGTTTGCTTTGTACTCTGACAGCTGATAAATGGGGCCTTTGAAGGCTCACAGGAAAAACTGAATTTCATGGTCAGAATGAGGAAGAGGGACTCTGCAAGGCAAGAGCAACCTTCCTCAATACCCAGGCCCAGGGCTCTGATAATAAATGTTTGCTTGTAATGTAGACAGGACTTTACAGCTTCAAAATTATTTCACATAGCTCATTGTATGTGAACATCCCAACTCATGCAAGATGGAATATTTTATTCCTGTTTAATTAGAGGGAAAAACGGAGAATTAAGGGAATTATGCAGTTTCTTAAGGTCATAGAGTTGAAGAGAGATGAAGCAGATGCTCTGGGCCAGTCTTCCAGCTAATGGCTCCAGCTTGGTATGGCCTTCTTGCTCATGGTCCTACCTCTGTGTGTTGCCCTGCTCAGTCTACCTATGGATGACCACATCAGTCTTTCCTACTTATCTCAGTACAATAGCCTTCTCAGTTCTAGAGTTTGCTTTCTTTTTTTTTTTTTTTTTTTTTTTTTTTTTTTTTTTTTTTTTTTTCCAGAGCTGAGGACCGAACCCAGGGCCTTGCGCTTGCTAGGCAAGCGCTCTACCACTGAGCTAAATCCCCAACCCCTAGAGTTTGCTTTCTTAACAAGCGGTTTCAATAAAATCCCATTGGTAGCTCTGTGAAGAGCTGGCTCTCAGCCAGTGTCAGGAAAGCCTGTTGAGAAAGGAGGTCAGTAAGGTAATAAGGGGATGTGGGAGTTGGTAGGACCACTCTTGACTCTCTTGTGCTCAAAATCAGGTTCTCAGTCTTTAATTGTCATGGAAGACACGTGAAGAGATTATAAAACACACAGAGCTAGGACTCACCTACCAGAGTTGTTGTGTGAGAAGAGTCGGTCTAGAGGGTGGGAACTGAGGTCTCACTTTTCCATAAGAGCTTTACACTGTTCATCTGAGTATCACTATGAGAGAGAGATCATTGGTGAAGACAGTGTGAAGGAGGCATTCTGAAGTGGAGCTAATGGGAGGGTCTTTTTGTACCACTTCTCTGGAAGAACATTTGATGATTCCAGTGAAAATCTGAGGACACTCTGATCATACATTTTTTTTTAAATGTATCTTAAGGAAATAATTAAGGATGTAAACAAAAAAAATGCAGCACCACATGTTTGGCATTGTAGATATTCAATAAATCTTTATAGAGAGGTCTGCCAAATGGATGCTTATCTCTAAAATGTTTATAATAGAGGAAAATTAGAAGCTACCTGCTTGACAAGTGTTAAAAAGGAATGATTTACTCTATACATAGGTATCCTTTCAATTTAACACCAGACAGAATTACAATGTGTGGAAGGAGACTTGTAATAGCAATAAGAGAAAACCAGTCACATGACTTCATTTTGTTATATATTTTCAAAATCAATAATGATAGACTCCCAAATTAATGCTTATTTGGAAGAGTGCTACTTTCTTTTTTCCCCCCTCCACAATAAACTGATGTTACATAGTTCATTAAAAAAAAAAAAAAAAAAAAACACCATCAAAAGCAAACAAAACAAAACCCTGTCAAAAATCAATCTACCAGAGAACTCTGCAACCTAGAGCTATGCTCTCAGGCCTAGGATCTTTTTCTGCATCCACCACCTTGGAGAAAGCAATATGTTTGAGGTATGGAGGGGAAATTGTTCTTTGCCTTTGAAGAGATTGTTGCAATACCAGTTAATGGAAACCAGACGTGTGTGAACCTTAGCTTTCTAGCTGGGTTACTCTTTATCTTGGAGGCCACCATTACTTCTGGAATAAGCTGTTCCTCCTAGGGCTGATGTGCAAGGCCAGGTTTCAGTGGAGGTGAGCATGTTAGCCTGTAAATATGAGCCGGATTGGGCATTGTTGGGAAGTCAACTTTGGCAAACTGTACACGTTGCATTTGAAATTTTTAAATCAGTTGGTTATTATTAACCAGGCATAATTGCTGAATTAGGACTGCCCAGGGAAGCCATTGTTTGCTGTTCGGGGATTATAAACATTAGTAAGATCATTGATATTTACTTTCTCTATAGAATTGTCACCACTAATAATGTCTAGTCTCGCTGTAGACATGGATGATGGTCAGACTGATGGAACTTAGAATCATCTGGGAGTTGGGCTTCTGGACATGCCTGTGATATGACAACATTAATCGAGTAGAAAGTCCACCCACTGTCTCATTCCTGGGATGGAATCCTAGATGATATAAATGAAGAAAGCAAGCTGAGAAGCAGCAGCATGCATTGGTTTGCTTTTTGTTTCCTGGGAATGAAGGTGAGATAATCAGCTGCTTCTAGCTTCTTTGACTTTCCCACTTTGATGAACTGAGCCCCTTAACTAAGAGTCAGAATGAACCTTTTCTTCCATAAGTGGCCTTTGTCAAGGTATTTTATCCAAGCAACAGGTAAAGAAACCAAGGCAGCATCCATGATTAACATGGAACATTCCACCTTTGGACTGTTGACATAAATGATGTGGCCTCAGTTTGGTTGAATTATGAATGTACATTTTGTTTCACTTTGCAAGTATTTTCATGGAGTATGCATTATAATCTAATCAATAAACATAAAATGTAGTATGAAATGGTTAAGGAAGAAGATGGTACCAGGGTAAAAGGAAAATTGAGTGGTTGGAAAATTGAGAATTCGGGCTTGGATGTATAGAACCTGTCAGTAATCTGCATGGCATACAAATATATTGCTTTCAGCATTTGCCTCAGTTTCTAAATTTGTTCTTTGTGTGGATTTTGAAGTTAAACATTTAAATAAGCACTGTTGCTTCAACTATGAGTTGTTTGACTTAAAGGGAAAGTCTTTAACTTATTCCTTTTTGATTATAATATAATTACAACATTTTCCCTTCCCTTTCCTCCCTCCAAATTCTCCCATAAACCCCTCCCCACTCTCCTTCAAACACATGGATTCTTTTTTTCCACTAATTGTTATTGCATGAATATATGTGTGTGTATATACATTTAATTCCTAAACATAGCCTGTTCAGTCCATATAATGTTACTTGTATAGACGTTTACAGGGCTATTTCTCACTGGACAACCAATTGGTGTGCTTTTCACTGGGGAAGACCATGTCTCCTGCTCCCAGCTTTCCCCAGTTGCCTATAGTTCTTTGTGGAAATGCTTTCCCACACAGTGTTTTCATTATAGGAGCAGCACAACCATAGTAAATTTGAAAACAGTTTAGAACATGTTCCAGTTTAATTACTACAGCACAGCCACTAATAGACCTTTGTAAAAATGGTGACCAAGATTAGAAAATAAACATTTTCAAGTTCTAGGTTGTATGCTTTTAATTTACCTCAGCTCTGAATTCCTTTTAATAGCTCTAAGAAACCTCCCTGGAGATATCCTACTTCCCAATAATTTTTAAGGCTTAATTATAAGAGAAATAATGAAGCGTTCTTAAGACATTACATCTTAGTATGTACATTTATTTTTAAAGTGTTCCTGTGTGTGTGTGCATGCATGATGTGTGTTTGTGTTTGTGTGTGTGCCCACATGCAGGGGTAGGTGAATATTGGTGCAGGTGCCCACAAGGTCCCAAAGAGGGAATCAGATTTGGCATAGAGCTGGAGTTACAGGTGTTTGTGGGCTGTCCAACTTGGGTGCTGGGAACAGAAACTGGGTCTTCTGGAAGGGCAGTTGGCACTCTCAACCCCTGAGCTGTGTCTCTACACCTCATCACTGAAAACGCACTGACTTCATTTCCTTATTCCATAGTTAATTTAATAGCTCTTTCATGACCTATAGATTTGGACCTTAACAGATTAGTAGGAATACACTGATAAAGAACAACATTAACCAATCTTACCTCTGCTCTGAGGGCATTATAGTTCAGTTCAGGAGACAAAGTCAAAACTAGTTGTCACGTATGTGAACCCAGAATGTTACATTATGATAAGAATTGGTAAAAATAAATAAACAATAAATGATTCCAAGAAAGAATATAACTGGAAGCCTAATTAAATTGGAAGGCTCAAGGAAAAAAAAGTCTTTTGAGTGATATTCCTGACAATAGGTAGATAGAATTCATTACCCTAAAGGATGGAGTGTGTAGGGGTTAGAGCAATGGCACCAGGGAATACTAGATGAAGATTCTAAAGTGAGGAACGCCTTGCCATGTTTGGCGTTATGAAAGAACAGTATAAATAGATCCCATTTGGCCTAGAGGGAATATCATACAGGTGAAGCTGAGAAAATCAAGTGGGGTACAGCACACGACACTTTGTTAGCCCTTATAAAATATGTGGATTACATCTTAAATTAGAGGGCCTGTGAAGGGTGTTAAGTTTGCAAGTATATTTAGAGAACGTGCTTGCTTCTCCCTGGAAATTGGTTTAAAGGAGGTAACAGGCCAAGGGCAAAATCCTGTGGCACATTTGAAAGGTGACTGGAGTCGTCCAGCCAAGAGATGCTGAAGTCTAGATTTAGGATGAGGTTGGGAAGACTTGAAAAGCAGGGACTTGGAATATCTGGAAGTTTATTTGACAGGAATTGGTGAGGAATGCCACAGGACGTTCAGGAAGCCTGATCGGGAATGGCTCTTAGTCTTCTAACTTCAGGAACATGCTGGATGTAGTCCCCTCACAGAGTTAGGCATGTCAAAGGGCAGTACTGGGAACTATGTGAAGTTCTCAGTTTGGGGCATGTTGGTTTTAAACAGTGCTGTCAATCAGCAGTTGTACATACAGACCCTTACAGCTGCAACTGCGTATACCTTGGTTCGGTGGTGATTCTGAGAACCAATGAACTTCTCCAGTACTTCAGCAACTTTTTGCTATTTTGCAGGTATTAGGCATCTGTAAGAGAGCATGAAGCAATTTCTACTTACTTTATTTAAACCTTATGTGCTGTAAAATCTTCTTCTCTAGTTGTAGGTAAGATGATTGCAATCTAGGGAACTTAAATCTAAGATAATGTGTAGATTTTGGAAATTACAAAATCTGGCAATAACCAGTGAAATAAGGACTCAGATCTGTGGTCTTCTCTTGTCTGAATCTATCTAATATCTCTTAAGTTATTTCTACTATGTGATCTCCCTCCCTACTTCTTTCCTATCATCCATCCATCCATCCATCCACCCATCCATCCATCAATCCATTCATTAATTCATCCTTCCAGAAATAAATTTACTCTTCTTGTTAGAAAGACTCTTTAAAGATCAAAAATCTATTCACTTTATAGTGGAGGAAACTGAGGTCCAATGGCTAGAATTCTCCTGCCTAGAGCCATTTAGCAGCTGGTTAAAATTCCATTCTGGCCCCTATCTCTAGTCCTTAACCAGTATCATTTGGGTTTTGTGCCTCCTTGGGGATCAGCTCTGCTTGAAGCACTAAGCCCGCACTACCAGGCTTCTGTGGGGGAGCTTTTGCATCTATTTCCAGCAGTTCTCCCTCCTGGTGTTTAAATGTGTGGCTCTCCCCTTTGAAGTCCTGCAGAGCAAAAGCATCAGCAGGCGGTCTTTAAATTGCTGCAGCTTCCAAGGAATCTGCAGTCAGTCTGCTAGCACACAGTTTGTTTCCCCTGCTGAAGGTGCCTGACAGAGCTCGGGCTTTGTAACTGGGACAAGATAATGATCAAAGGGAAATTTAGAGAGAGGGCTAAGGGAAATCTTCTGTGATTGATCTGGAGGTGGGGAAAGAGGAAGCTGCTGGGCTCTTGGCTGTAGATTTGGAATCCTGCCAAGAGTCAACTCTGGGAGCTGCCCCAAGTCACAGCCTCGGAACCTGAATGATGAAATGTAAGCGGACATGCATCGGAAGCTAAGAGTCTCTTTTACTCAGAATGCGTCAACTGTGTACACTGCACGTCCTACCAGCTCAACGGTAAATTTCAGCGCGGTGAACTTAACGGCACTTGTCAGAGCAGTTTTTTAAATACTGCTTTAAATTTCTTTTAGAGCAAAAACGTAGGAAGCTCCCGCATCAGTAAGCGGATGTCCATGCGGCAAACACCGCAATGTCAGTTAGTCTTCTTTGAGATCACAATGAAGGTTTGAAATTAAATTACTTACCATTTTCAATTTTATTGGCATTCGTGGATTAGTGATCCCTAAAATACAATTCTAACACATTTTTTCTTGTTTGAAGCATTTCTAGCTCCATATTATTCCTAGTGAGGGTAAACTCATGATTTTCAGTTTTAATGTCAGTACTGTTAACGTCAGCACCTCTCCATGTTTGAATTCTGATAGAGCTGTTGGTGATAAAGAAGAGAAATTGAGGCCTGGCGGTGGCACACGCCTTTAATCCCAGCACTCGGGAGGCAGAGGCAGGTGGATCTCTGTGAGCTCGAGGCCAGCCTGGGCTACAGAGTGAGTTCCAGGAAAGGTGCAAAGCTACACAGAGAAACCCTGTCTCAAAAAAAAAAAAAAAAAAAAAAAACAACAACAACAACAACAAAAAAAAAAAAAAAAAAAAAAAAAAAAAAAAAAACCACGAGAGAGAGAGAGAGAGAGAGAGAGAGAGAGAGAGAGAGAAATTGATGAGACCCAGTTTAAATAGATTTAATACTTTATTAAATTTAAACTAAAAATAGTTTAAATACCAAAGGACTCAGTAGTGTGCCAGATGCAGAGGGCTCATCACTGTATACCCTTGGTTCCAGTGAAAGACGAAAGTGTATCGTGCAAGCATGTATGACTCTGCCTACAGAATTTCCCTGGGCCCAAAGCAAATTCCAGGAAGCTAATGGAATTGTTTTGGCAGCTGATGGACTAAGTGAATTCCTTAGCCAAGGATGGATAGAAACTGGAAGATGTATATAACAGCCTCCTGTGTCTCAAGTAGAACTATGAAGAATGTTCCAGAAATCATGAAAGTTCCCTCAACATTAGCCTTTTTGTTTGTTCATCTTCTCCTGGCTTTTATTGTTTTCCTGCTTTGCTTTTTAAGTCCTAAACTTCATCCTATCAGAATCACTTTGCCCTAAACCCTGTCTCAAGATACATGTCGGGGAAATCTGGCCTGGGGAGATAGGACTAGTTCTCAGGACATTTAGAAATAGGAAACAAGTCAGAGGGGCTGGGATGTAGCTTATAGAGTGTTTACTTAGCATGAGTTAGGACTGGAGTTTAATCCTCAGTTTAGAGGGGGAAAGGGAGGTAGAGAGAGATGGGAGCAGAGTGGATGAGAGAGATAAAGGAGACAGAAGGGGAGAGAGAGAAGAAAGGGAGGGATGGAAGGAAGGATGAAGGAGAGAAAGGGGAAACTGTAACAAAGGGGAAATTTTAACATGGCAAAAGCTACTGATAAGGTGGCCCCAGTGACGATGATGTGAAAATACCAAATTATCCCCCCATTGTACAGTGCTCACTCTGTCTCTTGATCTCTGACTGTCCATGGTTATGACTGTCCCCATAGCCTTGTAACAGGGCACTCTCAGGTCTTGTTTTGAGCCATTTGCTGAAATTAAAAATACTTGGCAGGTGCATCTTTTTGGATGAGAATAAAACACATATCACAGCTCTCATCAGAAATATGGATAAAATACAGATCTATAGATTTTTAGCATCTGCACTGAAAGAGATTTGGCCTCTTATCAAGATTTATAATGTAAGAGAATCCCAAACTCAGAATGAGTTATTATTGCCATACACAGTTTCTAGTCACACTAAATTACATTTTGTTTTGCTTTAATCCCACCTATTCTGCCATGACATTCTGACTCAGTACCTATTTTTTCCTGTACTTTGAATTCCTTCCTTCTTCCTGCTCCATCCCTCCCTTCTTTCTTTCTTTCTTTCTTTCTTTCTTTCTTTCTTTCTTTCTTTCTTTCTTTCTTTCCTTCCTTCCTTCCTTCCTTCCTTCCTTCCTTCCTTCCTTCCTCCTCTCCCCTCTCCCCCTCTCTTCTTTCCTTCCTTCCTTCCTTCCTTCCTTCCTTCCTTCCTTCCTTCCTCCCCTTCCCTCCCTCCTTTCCCTCCTTCCTTTCTTCCAGAAAATGTTTTGTTTACTTCAACACCACATCCATGCTCCCTTGCTATTTCCTTAGGATCTGGTATAATATAAATCATCTAGCAACAATTTGGGAATCGTCGCCTAAAAAGTAAAAGGTGGCCTGCTGAAGAAGAAAATTCCTCCACTTCAAATTATACCCATCAGTGGGTTGCAAGACTTTGAAAAATCTTTTGGATATGGGAAAACTAAAACTTATTCAACGTGTTAAGAGCGTAGAGAGTGCCAAGAGTTTAATGAATTTCAAAGAACATGTATTAACAGAGCTCAATGGATCCAACTTCATCTTTTTAAAGGCACTGTATTAAGGACTTTTCTTTCCTCTAATTGTTCAACAATCTGGCTAACTCCAAGTCTGGTGTTAGGCATCATGAGGAGAGATGGGTGGGGCACTATTCTCAGAGTAAATGCCAGGCATTTGCAGGCCAGTGCAGCAGTGTGCACGTGTCCCATGGTATGAACCAGGATAGACCACTGAAGAGAGAGAAATGAACCTATGATGTGAGGATTTAGAAGGAAGAGCCTTTAATTTCCATTCTGGAGCTTCTGACACTGCCAGGAACCTTACTAAAGAAAGGTAACTATCAAGGAAGGTTAAGTACCAACAAGGCTGGTGACATGACTGTTCAAGTGGAATCTAGGGACTTCATGCTGTCCTGATTGCTGGGGCCTAGGGTCTTAGTGGGCTAAGGACAGAAATATGTGTGATTCTTGAATCTATCCTAAAGGAGTTTGGATTTTATTGCTGGTAGGAAATTGGGAGCCACTGATAATTTTAGACAACGGACTGTAGAGGAGAGATAATAATTTTCTTTGGTCGTGATTTTTAGTTGCTGCAAAAGGCTGATAAACAAGGGAAAAAGCAAACAAAAGGAGACCTCATATATTCCTGAAAAAAAACAACAACAACAACAGAGAAAGTAGCAAATATCTGTAGAGAACATCTCAAGGAAAGCAGTGAAACTTCAGACTTAAATATTATCATTTTCTGAAAAAGAAGAGGATGTGGCGAGTAGTTCTACTTAGTATAAGAAGGGCAGGAAAATGACCTCAGATAAAGGTGCTTTGCTCTGCAGCTCAAACTCGATGCCATCTTAAAGTTTCTTTAGTGATTTATTTAGTGGATCTTTTTCCTGATGAGAGGAGGTCTCTTGAAAAGGCAATTTCCTCTATAGATGTGGTTCTTCTTATAAAAGATCAGCTTTTCAGAACTACTCTTGTGTTTATAGCTCTTAACATAGCGAGCTCAAAATAATCATTATACCAAACATGTGTATTTTGCAGTCCATTTTCTAGCCTTGTACAGTCATACTTTGGGACATTGTACCCTGAGTCCCATTCAGAGTGAAATGACCACTCCATTCATATGACAGTTTGGTCTTCTTGGATCACAGGTTTAAGTAATATAAGAAGTCCATCTGTGTCTTACTTTCTTCACCTGCAAAATGAGGATAATGGGGCTCTTAGCTAGCTAGGCAGGGTAGGGACAGGTTTAGATTTCTAGCATGTGGGAGATAAAGGCAAGAGGATAGGAATTTCAGTATAGCCTCTGCTGTGTAGTAAATTTGAGACCAACGTGTTATGTAAGATTCTATCTCAAAAAATAAAGCAATAACAAAAAAGAAGAGAAAAAAGAAAGAAAGAAAAGAGAATTCAGGGTGATAAACCAGTCAAAGTTTCACACAATTCGTGGTAATAAATTCTGCCATTATGGTTATTATTTCTGCAATTATTATGGTTTCTTTTAGAACAACTGCAGTCAATAAGGACCATGTGTTGGGAGCCAGATAGAGATGGGAAGGTAAACTTGATGAGGATGTATGTGCATAGATCAAGGAGATGACCATGACTTTGGTAATACTCTGGTAGAAGGATTTAAGGAATAAGGGTGATGAAAGTAGGTTTGGAGGCAGGCAGAAAGCAGAAGAGTTGAGAGAGGTTAGGAAGCTCTTAGACTCATAGATCAACAAGCACAGACGTTATTATTTATTGGGATCATTCTAGAATCCTTGTCCTTCACCTGGCAAACACTTGTCATTACTAATGAGATTGTTTACTACCTTCAGATATTGAAGCTTCCTAATGCTTCATCTTACTTAAATTATGTATTTGGGAGTCAGCATGACAGCACATAGTAGGTGATCAAATAAATGATGGTTGACTTGATTTTAACTTGCTTAAACTAGCAGCAGTTACTTTAGCCCTAAAATAAAGGCTACTAATGGGTTAACTCTTGCTTGGATCCTCCAGGGCCATGAGAAGGCATGCTGGCAGGTGGGGGACATAGTCAAGACTTGCCCATTTTGACCAAGTTCCTGGGTGCTCTTGGTGCATGGATAAACTCAGCAAGACCTGTTATTTGTCTTCTGAATGGTGTAGCATGAATCTTAAATGGTATTATTAATAAGAACAAACCTGGAGCCAGGTATTGGGGTGAATGCTGGAAGATCAGAGAAGCAGAACAAGCCACAGCCACCTCACCTTGCCAAATTCTTCAGCTGATCCTATTTCCTCAGACTGGAAGCTTCTGAGTCCTCATCCAAATAGATCTCAGCTGAACTGCTTCTCGAAAGCCTGAATGCTTAACCAGCTAAAAGCTTCTAGTTTCTGATCTTCACACCTTAAATACCTTTCTGCTTTCTGCCCTCACTTCCTGGGATTAAAGGCTCACTTCTTGGGATTAAAGGCGTGAGTCATCATGCCTGGCTATTTCCCGTGTGGCCTTGAACTCACAGAGATCTATGCCTCCAGAAGGCTAGGATTAAAGGTATGAGTGCCACCATTTTCTAGCCTCTGTATCTAGTGGCTCTTCTGCTTTCTGGCCCCAGATAAGTTTATTAGGGTGCACAATATTTTGGGGAACACAATGCCACCACAGAATGGTATGCCAAATGGTGTATTACTCTTTGCTTTTTTTTTTTTCCATGAGTCTAGAGTCCAAGAACCCTAGTCACCTGGTAACGAGTGACCATGCTGTCATCTCATGCAATAGCTCCCAGTGGAGTTCTGGTCAGGGAATACATGAGGCAATGCATTCCTGAGTTATGACTGGCCTGCTGGGTCCACTTGCAGGACACCTTGCTCCTCTCTACTGTGTCCCCGCTGCTTCCTTTACAGGTTTCTCATTTCTCCCCATAAAGATCATGTTTCAAGCTTTAGGTTGAAATTTTGACAGCCTCCTCTCTTGAGGTCACTTGGAGACATCCCTTCAGAAACTTGATGAAAGCCTCATTTGGTTCAAAAGAGCTGCTCTCAGGCTGGGGAAGGAAAGGGGCTTAAAGGGGTAGAGGAACAAAAGCATCCTGAGCACTAGAGGCAGGCACAGCAATGGCTGCTTTGCTTTAGAAGAAAGGATGTGGCTCCATCATTACCTACTGTTGTTTGTCGGGACAAGACCCTCTTCTCCATCATATTAGTTCCTTGTTCTAGACCATGGGAATGAAATATTTTCTCTTCATGTTGATAGGGCAATATATCCAGAGGATGGTTTTTAAAGGAAGCACCACTGGGTGATTAGCCCCTATGAACAACTTGCTCAGAATGGCTCACGCAGAAGCCAAGATAGAATTAAATGAGCAAGAGACATTTTGGAGAAAATATTGGTGTAGGCTGAGAAAAGTGGAAGAAACTCATGCTGTGATGGGAGTGCTGACCCTAGTGAAGGCCATGAGGAAACGAGGGAGAGGTCCATTGAGCCTCAGGTCATAAAACGTCATTTCTTGGGTCTCTGCCAGGAAGGAGGCGAAACCCAGAAAAATGACTCTGCTCAGAGTCCTGCTACAGGGAGAGGCTTGGTTTTAATATATATACCCCTTTACCAGCTGAACCGTTATCCCTGCCCCCTCTCCTTGTTATATCAACAATCTGTCACATGCGGTAACGTGCAGGCAAAAGATACAATTTTCCCCATTGATCTTATGATCCAGCAGCAATGAGAAGTTGGGATTGGCTCTACAGGGTGACAAGAGAGATCCTGGGTGTTGAAAGGATAGAAAGGACAGATCACAGATCTGGTCTCAACTTGCTGAGATTGCGGGAAAACGCTTTGAGAAAGAGGGCGGCTTCAAGTGAGCTTTAAGACTCGGTAGAATTTAGTAACCAAGAAGATGGGAAAGGAGCATGTGCAAATAAAACGGTATCTTGAGGGATGAGGGACCTTCAAGGAGTGACAGTTTGTCCAATGAGCATGGGTCATGGGACAAGCAGAGAATGATGCTCTTAGGGCCAGAATTGGGTGATGTGGTGTTGTTGCTCGTGGTGCTGGAGTTAGATTCTCAGAAATCTGGCTCAGAATTTGAGTCTATACTGAAGGCTCTGCCAGCCTTCCTGCTCACTCCTCTTCGATTTCTGGTTTCATAGATTATCAGAAGAGAGCCATGGTATTTCAAGGTGCCTGGATCTAATGCTCACACTGCATTTTCTCATGCTTTTGCAAGTCTCAGCTGAAAAATGACATTTACATGCAATAGCCACCTTACCCATTCTCTCAGTTCCTTCCTATCCCCATCTGCCCACTCCTGAGCACAGTGTGCAGCTCACAGTGATGCAGCTGGCCCTGCATTATGCTCAGTGGCATGTCACTATTCCCTGTTATTAATGTAAGAGCTGAGTACGCTAAGGAGATGCCCTCCTCTTAGGAGCTGCATGTGAAATGGCTGAGAAACACCCTATTAAGACCCGAAAGAGGCAATTTCAATTTCCTGTGGCTGTGGTGATGCCACCAACATGGTGATTACATATGCTGAGCAAATGCCATGCAGCAGGATGCCCTGTAATTGTGGACCCCAGGCTGTGGGTCTCAGATAGAGGTGCAGACCTGGCAAAAAGGACAAACCTTGCCAGGCTGTGCTTGTGTGCAGCAGGTACTCAGCAAGAATGCATTTCAGGGGTGCTGCAGTGTGTTTTCTTTTTCCCTCAAGTTTTCCATGGTCATCCATGTCCATCTTAGGATAGAAATAACTTCAGATAGGTAGCCATAGCAATAATCTAAGTAATAGTACAATAGTACAGTAATAGCCAGGTCTATGGTAATGGTAATGAAGTGTAGCTAGAGTTTTCCTGCCTGGCCCACAGTCAGGACAAATCTCTCTCACCTGCCAGTCCCACAGCTGCTCAGACCCAACCAAGTAAACACAGAGACTTATATTGCTTACAAACTGTATGGCCGTACCAGGCTTCTTGCTAACTGTTCTTACAGCTTAAATTAATCCATTTCTATAAATCTATACCTTGCCACGTGGCTCGTGGCTTACCGGCATCTTCACATGCTGTTTGTCATCGTGGTGGCTGGCAGTGTCTCTGACTCAGCCTTTCACTTCCCAGCTTTATTCTCCTCCTTGTCCCGCCCACACTTCCTCCTGCCTGACTACTGGCCAATTAGTGTTTTATTTACCAACCAATCAGAGCAACACATTTGCCACACAGAACATCCCACAGCAATGAAGCTGCTAACACTACATAGTAGAAGTGTACTATCCCAACATCCTCACATGGAATTCTACACATTACTCCCTCCTGCCTGCCCCAGCTGCATGTGATCTTGAGAAATGTTAGAGTATATATAAGAAGTTGAAGGTTCAATGAAAGGAAATCCATGGTGCAGTTCCATGAGGTCATCCATGATGGAGTGGGACTTGCTGGTGATGTAGCTGTTTGGGGGTCACCCCAAGTACTACAAGTAACCCTGTACCAAGTTTTAAAAGTAAGGGCAATGCGGCATCATTATTTTGGTCTATTCTTGATAATCTATTTACAGTAGTTGATGTTTGCTCATATAGCCTCAGAAAAAGTGAATGTAATGTGGGAGTTATTCATATGAGAGGTGAGAGGGTCTACAGAGCAGTGAAGCATAGAGATTGTTACTACTAGTAAGGAAGATTAGATCGGGAGAGGAGTTATGGGTAGAAGGTCATGATTATAGAGCTATTTAGAGGAAAAGTAAGGATTGCAGTTATCAAACCCAAGGGAAAGTTCAAATCCTATTTATTTGTATATTATATATACTTTGAACCTCTACAGAGACCCATGCTCTATGTGAGACAGTCAGCATACATGTAGAGTAAGAAGGAAGTACTTTCCACCAAGGTTAAAGTCTAACTACATCCTACAACCATTTAAACAAGCACACAGCAAAGTCAGGCTGAGGTTCCAGATTTCTGTCAGATGTTGGTGTTTCCCGACTCTCTAGGACAGAGAAGCCATGGCTGTCCTCCGGGTTTATATTCAGTGACAGGTCATTATAGGGACAAATTCTTAAGAATCTAGGGTTCTTAAAAACTGCAACACTTAGGTGCCAAGGGCTTGCAATTTGTGTGATGGACTTTTAACATGAGAATTAAAATATTTCATAAACAACTTTTTATATGGCCTTTATCCTACGATACTTATACTCCATGCATATTGGATTAAATAAAGTATATCATAAATTAAACTTATCTGTCTCATTTTACTTTTTAAAAATATGGTTAGTAGAAAATAAAAAATACATCTACCTTTTTCAAAAGTTTATTTTATTACTATGTATATGTGTGTGTCTGTGTGCATGCGTCTACACATATCTGTGAGTACCCTCAGAGGCCAGAAGAGAGTATTGGATCAGCTAAAACTGGAGTCACAGGCAGTTACGAGCTACTGAATATAAGTGCTGGGAAGCAAACATAAATTCTGGTCATCTGCAAGAGCAGCAAGAACTCTTGACACTTGAGCAATCTCTCCAGTCCCTAATCTTACATTTTATATTGTTGGGTGATGATCATTGGCCAGAGAACAATGGAGAGACAGTGACACTTTTCTTCCGGGCCCCTGCAATCTCTTTCTAGCTTTCTACCTGTACACACAGCACCTACACACGAGGACAGGAGATACTGTGCATTACAATATGGAGGACGGCCTCCAGGCCCAGCTCTGGCAATAGAGCAGGAAGTAATTTTTGAACTGAAGTGATCCCATTCTGGGATCTAATCCAGGTTGGATTGCAGTGGTGATTTGCAAGATGACCTTGGGTAAGAGGTGCTAACTCTTCACCCGCAAAATGAGAAGAATTAGGTTAAATTTTCTTGGAGATAATGTTGGATGTTGTTTTTCTTCTCCCCATTCTGAATCTTTTATATTTTCTGTGACTTTGTTTCTATGACCTCTGTCACTAAACCCAAACCGATCTTAGTTATCATTAATGCATTTCTGCTCCTGGCTAATGAAATCCACAGGCATCAATCTAATTTGGTTTCAGAGTCTCTTATCCTAGATAATGAAATGTAGTCCATTAACCCTGTTGACTACTTTTCTGCTAAGTTGCAAACAAAAAAGTCAAATGAAAATAAGACGAGTTACCTCTGGCAGAGTAGGGATGTCATTTCTGATTCTCTCCTTTCAAAGTCTTTGCTGTCATCAAATGATACTGGGGATTGAGGTGATTTTCAAAATGGCAATGTCAAATTATTGAACAAAAATGCTGTGGAATATGAAACTCAAGAGTTTGTTTTGTTGGTATATGTATCAAAATGGGGATTAAAAATAGATAGATCACAGCCAACCAATTTATGGTGGCATTTCTGCCATCTTAAAGTGATGATTTCAGCTTAGGGATACCTAGTGCCATTTCAGAGCCTACAGTGTCTATCTCTTCCACACTGCAAGAGGCGGGGTCATCCTGACGTCTTGCCACAGGCCTTGACTCCCTAGATTGCCAGTTTACTTCGGAAGTTGCAAACTATAAAACAAATAACTCTCAGTTGTAGGAGAAAGTGGAAAGTATCTTATTGGAGACTTTATGGACAAGTTCTTGTGAAGATTTGTTAAGGATGGCAGAAATAGGTGCTAGACACATAGAAAATGAGCTCAAGGAGAGAAACTGCCTTCCTTAGGAGTGGTTACTGTGGAAGAAAGCTCATTATACATTATTAATAATCTAGACACACTCAAGCTCAGTACTTGACCTGCTCCCTGACAGACTATACCATCTATCCACCTTTGGATTTCAGTTTTTAAAAATGTTCCAAGACCACTGTGTCAGCTCAAGAACTAGAAGAGCCTTGATGAGATGTGTGTGTGTGTGTGTGTGTGTGTGTGTGTGTGTGTGTGTGTGTGTGCATGCACACTGAGGTTTGCATATGACATTAAATATATGAACACAGGCATATTATGAACCTTTCTGACCCTGTTTTTCTTCACTTATAAAATTGGAACAGTTGTCTAGGTTTACAGAATTATGAAAACTACATGAACTAAAAGCACAACGACCTCTTTGCATTAAAATAATCACTTCAAAGATACAGAAAAATAATTGGCAATTCTGGGCAGGCAGAGGTTAATATGAAGTTTCTTCATTTAATATTTGTGGGGAGGACTGGGTTACAAACAAAGATTTATAGAATGTTTGTTGGCTATTAAGTTTAAGAAATCTGATTACAATAGGACTTACATATAGTGGAAAATTTGGGGAATAACATTTAAAAAAGAAAACAATTTTGGATCATCCACTAACAACTAATGTTTGTTAAGATTTTGAGAACATTTATAGCATATATTAACTTAATTCGATAAAATAGAGGTGAAAGAAAGTTCTGACTGTCTAATATTATTTGAACACAGAGGCTTGGCATGAGCTGGTAGGGGAATTTGGTTCTGTGTATGGAATAGATGGGAAGATAATATTGGAAACAAGTCAAACAGATTTTATAGAGGAAGATACCAAGAAACTTCCCCTTTTTCTTGGGAGGCAAGAAAACTATTCAGTCTCAACTTTCTCTATGCCCCCTTCATGTTGCCTGACCTGGTTTTTATCAGTTCCTTAGGCACCCTGACTGAATTTGCTGTGAGAAATGCCCTCTTGTACCTGACAAGTGAACAGAGGGCTCAGAGCATGTATTTCCCAGTGGAATTGTCTCCACCAGAGTGTGCTTATCTTGTGTAAAATGAAGCTCCCTAGCTAGGAGTTCATGCAAAGTTTCTCTGTGGTTGTCACTGACAGAAACACAGAGAATCCTCCTGGGACCTGCTGTACATGTAAAGATCTTCCAGAAACCTTTGCCCATGTGGGCATGTGGATGAGAAAACACAGAATTTAGACATATTTCTGATTAAAAGATAAGGTAATTGGGCAGGTGAAAGGAAGATGTGTGTACAAGAGAGAGGCAAGGAGAGACCGACAGATTCTAAGTTGTTCTAAAGTATGAAGAGTGGAGAACAGAAAAGAGAGAAAAAAGTCAAGGAAATCATATGAAGAAAAGATAATAAAAGGAGCAGTGAAGTGGCTGGGGGCTGGGTGGGAAGAAAGGAGACAGGAAAGGCTGCTTGAGTGACAGAGACAGGGAGACAGCCATTACTACTCAATGATTAATACCGGATTAAATGAAATATTCATGAAAGGAAATTGGAGCTATAGACAAATCCAAATGCCACTTCCCTGAAGCCCTTCCCCCTTTCCTCTCAAAAGTGAATTCCTTGAGATTCATGCCCTCTGTTGTCATTACCTGGGAACAATTGATAGATGTGGCCAGGAGGTGACGTTTGTTTCTTGGGTGTCATTTGGCTCCATTACAAATAATCCTGTGGCTCTGCTTCAATTGTTTCTGAGAGTCCGTGAAAGGCAAGGCACATTTGAGAAGGCTCTTAGTGCCTTGGAGATAATCCAGAAGGCTCTCCCTTTCTTTGAGCACTCATCTGTGGACCAGTGTCTCAGAGTTTCATAAGCTATTTCTCCCTTCCAAGAGATGGTTGAAAACATCCCCCTGAGGTTAATAGCCACCTCACACACATCCCTCCAAGCTCATCATTGGTATGTAACAAAAGCTCTAAGTACAGGATGCTGCCATGTGCCATGTGCCATCTGCCCAGCTCCTGTCAGTGTGAAGGGTGGCACCATCTCCCCCAGCTTCACGTCTCATCTATGTGCAGACACTCCTTTCTAGCCCCAAGCAAGTATTACCTTTAAGAACATGAAAGCACTCTCCATAGGATGAGTAACCGGATATTTGCTCATTTCTTTCCCTCTTCCCTTTGGCTTTCTACAACATGGGATGAAGCTGGTTCCCCACTACTGGACCTTGTTCCTGGGGAATTGGCATTGAAGTTGGCACCCGGCCTTTGGAATCTGTACTCCTCCCTGATAGAAGCTTACCTTGGGCATCCTTGTCTGAGAGCACCACTTTGCCTACTACTCCTCAACAACTTGTCAGTACAGCTGCCTGTTTTTCTAGAAAGGAAGTTATATCTGGGATAGACTACTCTTGCCTTTGTTCTCTAAAGCACAAAATTGCTTAGCTCCAAGGAGAAGGTAGATCTGGGCAGTTGTATCAATCCTTATACTGTAGAAATGATTTGACCTGTCAATTTTCCATTATGATGGTATCATAAAATACATTTTAAAATTATTATTGCTTTTGTTATTATTACTATTAGTATTACTGTATTATTTATCTCAGTGTCTTTATTTGAAATGGAGATGAAGCAGAAATGATGGTACACAGTTATAATCCCAGCACTCTGTGAATGAAGTTGAGCAGGGAGAATCACCATGTGTTGAGGCTAGCCTGGGCTACAGAATGAGATCATTGCTCACCCAGTCTTCCTTTGAAATTAAAATGGAGTTGATAGCACTTACTTCCATGATTCTGTCTGAAGGTAGAGCAGAGTGTCCCCGAATTTTGAAACCTATTCTGATGTTACATATTATAGCGAGTCTGAAAGTACTGCAAACAATGAATATCCCCACCCTTCATCATCCGCCTGTGCTCAAATGCTAGGTATGTAGTGGGGACTCAGACACATGAGAGTCCTCAGATTTTCTGAGAACCATATTTGCTTCTTGATATTAATTCTTCTTCTTTTGTTTTATTCTGTTTTGAGACAGGGTCTCACTATATATTCCTGGCTGGCCTGGAATTTACTATGTGGACCAGGCTGGCCTCAGACTAAAAAGAACTCTCTGCCCCTGTCTTAATGCTGGGATTCAAGGTGTGTACTGCTATGCCAACTCTACTCTTAATTCTCTTTTAATTATTAATCAGAACGCTGGCACTATCTCTATCCCCCATTCCACACCCCTCAAGCTGTGGTGTTGACTTCATGAATGGCTCAGACATTTAGATTATACCAGCTGTCATGAAACTTTAAAGATTTCAAGAGATAAATATATGGAAACTCAAACCCTGATTGCCAGAGCACAGAGCACCTCCCTCTACCCACTGCACTGCCCTTGGGAACAGGTATTGTCTAACTCCAGAGAGAGGAGAAATAACTCCAACAGAGCAGCAGTCTGACTGATACCTGCATTAACAGATGACAGTATGAATGACACACCAAGAGTCCATTGCATAAAGGTCAGCCTTTCAAGGCACAACCTTGGAGAATCCTGATTTCGTTTCTAAACAGGAGTGGTGTGTGTAGACCACAGTACTTCATTAATTCCGCCTAAACAGGATCTATTGTCTGCATTATATACTTGGCTATCTGCAGGTATTTGATACAATGGATTCATTAAATGATGACACATAGGAGATATCCTGGACCATCTTTCCTGTCTAGTACTAAATACTCCAATACATCTTTCATTTTCTTTATTTGCCATGTTTACTGCACATCTTTCTCTACTTGTTCGCTTGTGTTTTATTTTTGCCTGTCATATGCTCAGGATTAACATTGTACTTAGACTATATTATCATTCATTCATTGTTGACTTAAACAACTACCTTTTCTGATTTTTCTATTTAGATGGCATTTACACTTTTTTTGGAAAGCAAAAGCAAAATAAAATATATAAATACAAGTCTGTATCTTTTTCTTATGTAAATTATTTAGTCTCTTATTCCAGAATTTTCTAAACAACACTAAAATAATAAAAAGAGATAGTGCCCACAACACTTACCTCACTGGGTAAGGAGTACTCTACTGAATTAATTAATCTCTGAAATAACCTTTTCCTATAGATGAGGGGGATAAAGTATGGAGTGGTTAGGTGATCTCTTCCAAATAATCTAGAAATTGTTATAAGCCCGGCATTTAAATCCAGGTAATAAGACCTCTGAACCTGTAAGTTTAATCACAACAAAGTATTTGCAGACAGGCAGTGTCTCTATTATTACAGATAAATCTTTTACTTTAGTATTACAGTTTCTTTTCTGTTGCTATGATAAAACACGTTGACTACAAACAAATTGGGTGGAAAGGTTTATTTTGCTTGCACCGTCAGGCCACACTCTTTCATTAAGGGAAATCAAGGAAGAAACTCAAATGGGCATAGTAGTTCTTGGAGAACGTGTGATGTGTCAGAAGCAAGAGGTTTGGAGTCACAAGACACTGATTTGATTTTTCTGATGTTCATTAAGAAAGACTTACAGTAACAGCATATCCTCCTTCTGCAGTCTCTTAAGATGAGGCCAGAATACACAGGTGATGGTTCATTAAGTGGAAAGATGATTTTTAAAACGATGCTGGATGTGCCGAAGCAAGCAGCCTTGGGAACCAGCAGTCTCGTCTCACACACGGCCAATGAACATCTTTAGTAGACAACCAGATGATTTTTAGTAGATAAATGGCTCTGAGCTATCTCAAGAACATTCAGAATTCGGCTGAATGTTAGACCCTTAGCAGGTGCTGAGTGCTTTGAAGCAGCTTGGAACCCAAACTTCTTTTGAAGGAGGAAGCATAAGATCAAGTGAGATGATTTTCGTGAGCAAAGGAGTGACTTCATTTTTGAAATCCTTATGAATGTGACAAAAGCCTTGACTATAAGGTCAAGGTTGGAAGGTTTCATCTTAGAGATGTGAGAAGCATGTTCTTCCTATATGGGGGAAAAAACAAGAGTGATTCCTCAATGCAGACAGGCTTGGTTGTTCTGCACTTTTGGAAAGAAGGCTGTATTTGTAAGGCAACAGAATAATTTCCATGGCAACAGACTGTCTGGTATCAGAAGAACAAAAACAAAAGTTCCACATGCCAACTCAGTATTTATGTGATGTTTATTACATTGCCTACTATGGTGCAAAGGGCATGCTCTCCCTGCAGACTCACTTCTATCTGAACAAAGCCTATACACACTTCATGCTACGTGTGCCAGTGTTTTTCACTTCTAAAAACATCACTCATTTTGTCTTATAAAGATTCTAATAGTTTCAGTGGAGCTATAAGGGTCTTTTTGAAGAGATTTTGTTGGGTCTCCAAGCAGTGAAACCAGAGATGGTGAAATATGTATCTAGGGCATAAGTCTTGGATTCTTAGGCTATGTATAATTGACATTGTCCTCAGTATATGGACAATAAGAAGAGCACTTAAAGGACCTGGATGAATTCTTTATTTCAGAGGGTCATCAGGCAGGTGCAACAGGTTGGTCTGGTCCATGGTAAGTACACTATTCCCTGTTTAAACAGGCATTTTTCTGCTATTGATAAGTCCCCTGCACCAGAGAAGCTATATTCTCACATTTGAGGAAGAACCTCTATGCTTCCTAGGAATTTCTAACCATGATTAGCATCCTGGATACCTTAAGCAAACACTTTGCTTTTGGCATTATTCCTGACCTCAGGCTTCTTCAAAGCCACAAAGCCTTACTACATTGCTCCATAGGAGTTAACTCTTCTTTTTCCTGTTGGCCTATCTCAGAGGTCAAGTGCATCAGGAGAAGCATAACCATTCTTCTTCTGTTCAGTAGCCTAGAGAAGACTGCATGTGATATAATTTGTCTTAGTTACTGTCCTATTGTTGTTAAAGTGACACCGTGACCAAGACAGGTTGTAGAGGAAAGAATTTAATCAGGGGCTTGCTTACCATTTCAGAGGGATCAGCCATGAACATCATGGCAAAGAGCATAGCAGATGGCAGGAAAACATGGCTGAGAGTTCACATCTGATCAGTAAGTTGCAAGCAGAAAGAGGAGAGAGACTGGGCTTAGTGTGGGTTGTTGAAACCTCAAAGCCTACCCCTAGTGGTACACCACCTCCAACAAGGCCACAGGTACTGAAACACACACACACACACACACACACACACACACACACACACACACACACACACACAGAGTTTCTAATCCTTCCCAAACAGTTCCACAACTGGGGAACCAAGCATGCAAATACATAAGCCTTTGAGTGCCATTCTTACTCAAACCACCATATAATACACATATTAACTTGACCAATTTAATTATTTTATAATGTATGTTGATATTCTAAAACATAATGGTTTTGATCATGAATATATACCATTTTATTTAACAAATATAAGACTATAATTTAAAAGCTATAACTGCAATCTGACAAAACTAGTGATATTAAATATTTAAAATAAGCATATTTAGATAAGAATTGAGTAGAAAAATATTATTATGTATCATGCTATGGAATATGTGGTATGTGTATGTGGATATGGAGGGTTAGAAAAAATTGGTGTGGTAGGAAAAGCTTCTATGACATTTTGGTAACATTTTCCATTACGTTTTGCTTGATTGTGTACTACTTTTAAGTACTGCATAGCATGGTAGACCCACCTTTGATAAGTCAAGACAGCTGTCATACACTGTGGTCAGTTCACAGTGCATAGTGTCTTTCTTCCTCAACATTGATGGTCAAGCATTAGGTATTCTTCTTATAATATATATGGGATACTGAGTATCTTGTTGGCAACTTAGTGACTGTAAGTCAGGACTTCTTGGCCTCCACACTGTGGGCATTGTGAACTGGATAGTGCTTCATTGTAGAGCTATCCAGAACATGGTGGAACATTTACCAGTAGCCCTTGGCTTCTCTCTACTAGATGTCAACAACACTCAGCTGAGATGTGACAATACACAATGTTTCCAGACTATGACAGATGCTTCTCAGGTGCCCAAACCAGTCCCAGTGGAGAGCCATTGCTCCAAGCCAGGAATACTCAGTTCTGCTTGAACCTTCAGCAGATATTTTTTTTAATAGTTTTGTTTGATCCAAGTTCTCTTCTGGCCACTGATAATGTAGCACTGAATAACATGAGCTCTTGCATTCAAGATGTTTATATTCTGTTGGGGAGAGAAACAGAAGCCAAAGAAACACATTAATCATCTTGTTAATTCACACGGTGTCAGATACAAAGAAGAAAGTTAAGCAGATTTCTATATGGTCAAAGAATCTCTTTAAGGTTATTTCTGCAAGTGAAGTCAGGGTGCCAGGAAACATCCAGTTTTAAGAAAAGGAGGGGGTATTTGTAGGCAAGGGAAATCTGTAGGAAGTCAACAAAAGAGAAAATGATTTAGGAACATGTCAGGCATAGAAAGTGTGACTAAGCCTAGAAAGAGAGGTAAGGGATAGATCCCGACCAAGTTAGTGCTAGATCCCTGGGTTTGAAACTTCAGTTTTGATTCAAGTGAGAAGAGAAGCCACTGTGCTGTCATGGAATGATGCTGGTTTTACTCCACTCACTTTGGCTGATAGATGCATTGATCTACTGGGGCCAGCTAGGGAAGAATGAAGTCAGAAAGAAGATTGTAGCCATCATCAGGGAGAAGTTATGGGTGCCTGTACTAGAACAGCTGTTGTAGCAGGGACATGAAAACAAAATAATAATAATGACCAAGGGAAGGTGACGAACAGTGTCTTTGAGAGACCATGACAACAAGGAAGAGAGATAGACTTTCCTGAAAAGATGTTTCTGTGTGACTCACCCTTCTGTCACTGTGACAAAATTCATAGTAGTGTGTGTGTGTGTGTGTGTGTGTGTGTGTGTGTGTGTGTGTGTGTGTGTGTGAAATTAAAGAGGAAACATTTATCCTGGTTAATTATTTCAGAAGTCTTAGTTCATGATTGCTTGGCCCTGTTACTTTGGACTTGAAAGAATAGCAAGTATTATGTAATAGGGAAAACCAGCCTACCTCATAGAGATTGGGTGGCAGAGGAAGAGAGTGAAACAAGGGGCCATGGATAGCAAATACCTTTCAAAGGAATAACTCCATTGATCTAGTTTCCTAGTCTAGCCCAATACCTTAGTTTCATCACCTCCCAATAAATTGCACTAGACTGCAATTTATAATAAATAAATAAATTCCACTAGATTGCAAATTCTTACTGGGGATGTAGCTCAGCTGATAGAGTGCTTGCCTAGCCTGCATGAAGCCATAGCCTCAACCTTCAGGACTTCACAACACCAGTCATAGGAGACATGCCTATAATTCTAGCACTTTCAAGACAGGCAGTAGTATCAGAAGTTCAAGGCCATCTTTGGCTATACAACAAGTTCTAAGCCAGTCTGGGATCCAAGAGACCCTTTTCCAAAAGACAAAAATAAGTTATAAATGCATTAATAAATGAACCCACTGATGAGATGAATGCCCCCATGATTCCATTAGTATCTGAAAACCTATCAGCTGGCAAGCCAGACTTTAACACATAATTTTTTGGACCTAGCTTCTTTAACAGTGGAGTCTGGCATCCATAAGAAGTTGTGTCATGTGGGGACCATGAAAAATTTGACAACAATATGTTTTAAGTGTGTAATGACCAAAAATTAACAAAAAAAATCAAATGTGTCCCTAATTAAAGGCACTTCTGAGAGTACTTACCCATGTTGTATTTTGTGACTTCCCTGGAACTTTGCTTCTAAAAGGACAGTACAATCACTTTGTATTGTCTATGACATCCTATCATGCAACACAAACAAAGGCTGCCTGAAACATGTTGACTCAGAATTAAGACCACTGTACGTTATAGATTGCAGTGTTTTCACTGTGCATATGAAATGCTCTGCTCTTCTAGAAATATAATGGTTTTCATTGCCTAAAGCAAAGACTTTCACTGTTTTCTTACCGTCATTCTTCAGTGTGTAATTATGAAATTAGTGTATCTGTGGTACGTATTATACTTTAAAATTTGCCATTTAAGGAGCAGACTTGAGTTTCAGAAAAAGAATTGAATTAATTTTTGCTTAGGATTAGGATAGAATTTCCAACAACTTCTGAAATAGCTCTGAACACACCTCCGCCATTTTGTGCTATGTATTTATATGAAGCTCAGTGCTTCCTCCCCGATGGTTAGCTTTCTTAATTCCGGAAGGTGCTATGCAGGCTTCCAGAGAAGACAAGGAATCAGTGATCTTACCTTGCTGTGAATCCTATGATCTGCAATAATAAAGATATGCACACTCGTGCACCAGTGTCACTACTGCCATGGGGCAAACCAACCGCTCTCTTGGTGAATCCGAGACTGGATCCACAGAATGGAATCCATGCTTGTACTGAAACCGGAGCAAAGCTCCGTGAAAAATTTGCTGGGAGGTTGTTTGCCAGAAATACCGAGAAGCTACATCAATAAGTCTCTTCAACACAGCTGCCTAAACAAGTCCTGAACAATGACAATACCAATAGGCATGGTAAAGCAAAAGGTGAGAAACTCAAAAGGATTTAACCTTTGACAAAGAGCTATAGACAAATAAGGGATGCTGAGAGCAAGAGAAATAGTCTTCCTCAGGAAAGGGCACACCAACTGGTAATCTAATAACAAGTGGTCGGTCCTGAGATAATATTCACACAGGTAACATTATACATACAGAACAGGTTGTACTTATGTGTTTCAGATTCTATATAACAACAATTAACATTTTTTAAAACGGCTATGAATTTGAGAATTATAAAGAGGAGGAATGGAGAGGTTAAAAGAAAGAAAGAGAAAGGGGACATGATGTAATAATATTATGTTGTTTGAATGTTAAATTGTCTCTCAATAAAAAAAAAACCCAGAGCCAAATATTGGGGTGAAAGTTGAAAGATCAGAGAAGCAGGGAAAGCCACAGCCAATCTCACCTCACCAACTCCTCAGCCAATCCTGTTTCCACGAATCCTCAGACTGAAAGCCTCTGAGTCCTCACCCAAAAGGGTCTTAGCTGAACTGCTTTAGTTCTTGTTTCCTCACACCTTATATACTGCCCTGTCATCACTTTCTGGGATTAAAGGCATGTGTGTTTCCTAGTACTAGGATCAAAGGCATGTGCCACCACTGCCTGCCTCTGTTTCTAGTGTGGCCATAAACTCATAGAGATCCAGACGGATCTCTGCCTCCCGAGTGATAGGATTAAGGATGTGTGCCACCACTGTCCAGCCTCTATGTCTAATCTAATGGCTGGCTCTGTCCTATGATCCTCAGACAAGCTTTATTAGGGTACACAATCTATCACCACAATATTATAATTTCAAAAAATAAAACAAGTTATATATAAAAAAAATTTTAAAGCCTCCCTGGGAGCAGAGACCGTAAGCCCTAAGTAGGAACTGGATACAGTTGCTTACCAAATTGCTATAGTGCTGAGCTGCCCTCTAAATACTTGTGCTTATACTCACAGGCCAATGCAACCCTGATACAGGACTTTCCAGTGGATGGTAGGTGGTGAATGTATGGACGCATAGCTGCACAAGGTGCTTGTGAAAGAGACGTGTGCAGCCCGACACTGGTCACTTAGGTCGTCTTCCCTAAGGTTCAGGTAGGGAAAGTAAAGTTGGGGCAGAAAGAGAGCTGGAGGACAGGGAGGAGCACTGCCCAGTCTCATCTCCTGTTCCGGAACAGCCATTGCAGTCGGGAGCTCAGAGCTGCTGTGAGTGCCCGCACTAAGGGCATTGCAGATTCACACCACAACACCGAGAGTCTTAACTAGACATTCATTTATAGGAGGAGAAAATGACTGCCTAATCAGATTCCATTCTCACCAGATTTTCTAGCTAGTGATTCAAGTTAGGTTTCTTTTATGGCCGGCTCATTGTTTTGTTCCTATAAAGGTGGTTAATAGAGTGTAACACCAGCTTAATTATACCTGTTTTCCTTGACCACTTTCCTTAGTTTAATATTTACTCAGCTTAGCATTTAGTACGTATACCATGAGGCCATTGAGAAAAGTTCCTGAAAGACAGCTTCCAGTGCTTTTAACTGGGTTGTTAAACATTCTTTCACAGTACATCTTACAAGAGGAACAACCACAGGCTCCAAGTCCTCCTGGGCTTCCAATTGCTATTTATTTTCAATTTTTACTCACATGCTATTTACTTCTACTCAGATGTGCAAAACTGCCAGGCAGAAAAAGCTTTACTGGCGGGATTCATTTTGACCCTGGGCATCATACCTCTTTGGTTCCATGTTTCTGGACTGGTTATGAGGACACCAGAGCAGTGGGAATGTGTGGCAAAGGTGATTCTTTGTGGTTGACAAGAAACCGAATAGATGGAAGCCATGAGAAGAAGGAATACTGGCATTGTGCTCACTTTGTCTGTTTCTTTCCTATTTGCTTGCCCAGGCTCCCATATGGCATGGCATAGGCACCATTCACATTGCCCTCAGGAAGCATCCTCACATACACACCCAGAGATGTGTCTCAGTCTTCTAGGTGATTCTTAGTAAAGTCAGATTGAGAATGAAGATTAACATCACAACAAAGTTGATCTTATTAATATCAACAGCATAGTAACTATGAATACTGTTGATGGAGCACCTCCGGACACTGGGTTGTTTATTTTCTATTGGGTTTCATGTTCATTTCCACACTGCAGGTTACTGTTATAATCTAGTGGACAAAATGGTCCAGAGAGTAAATCAATGTATCTAAGATCACACAACTGAAGTGTCAGTTTCTTGGGAGTACAATAATAAAACATCATTAATTAGATGGTTAAACACAATAGAAATTTATTCTAAAATAGTTGTGGAGAAAAGCAGTCTAAAATCAAGTTAGCAGGAGCACAGTTGTTCTGAAGGATCTGGGGGAAAACTCATTCTTGGTTCTTCCATCTTCTGGAAGTCTTAGGCATCCCCTGACTTAGGACAATGTGACACTCATCTTTGCTTCCATCTTCATGGGGCTCTCTCTTCCCCCCACTCCCTGCTTGTCATCTAAGCATCTAAGCATCTCTTAGAACATTGGTTGTGGAATCCTCCCAGACAATCAAAGATAATTCCATCTTGAGATGCTTTACTTTATTACACTCATTGAAAATTCTTTCCATGGTAATAGTCTCATATATACCTGCTAGTGTAGGAACATGGGGATATCTTTGACTGGAATTATTCAATCTGCAAGCCTGCCTGTGGGTAAGTTTCCCTGTAACAGCTCCCAACTCTGTAGAGTTTGAGCCATACAAAACTTAATGTGCTCAGATGTAATCATTGGAGCCTCAGCCATGACTACAGTCTGCTTTCACTGATGATTGGCCAAAGACCCAAAGTAGGTTTGCAATTTTTTTTTAATCTAAAATAAAGTTAGCAGTATAATACAGTATAAATTTTAATTACAGGTTTCACAGTGGGGAAAGCCTTCAAAATGGTGACAGATATTTAAAGATGTTAAGAGATGCTGGTCTTGCTAACTTTAATTACAAAGGAGAACAAAATATTTCAAAATACTTCTTAAGAGTTTTGGGTACAATAAAAAATTAGCTTGAACAACTAAACAGCAACTGGCATCTAGGCAAGCTGATGACACAGCTTTTTCCCCATCTTCCTCCTCCTTTTCTCCACATCCTCCCCACCTTCTCCTTTCCTTGGTATTAAATTAATACTTAGGGATACTGCTGTGAAGTCAAGTCCCCCCCTTTTAAATTCTTAATAACTTCACCTCCCCTCCCTCTTTGCCTTGCTTCACATTAAGCCACAAGTCTAAGAAAACCAGAACAGCTGGGTCTGCATCATACAGAGAAGCAGACAGCAAATGAGATACTTTCTAAAGCAACAGGGCGTCTCATCAAACCAAATGCTCTTGGTTGAGGGAAATTCTAGGCAGGCAGCTACATAAAGCTGGCTGGATCAATTTGTCTAGTTTGAGTGGTAATCTTTAAGACAGTTGATTAGAAGGCTGTTGGTTCTTTTATTGCTTGCTCTGCAGGATTTGTTTCCCCACCTCTGTCAACACACACACACACACACACACACACACACACACACACACACACACACACACACACACTCATGGCTGAATATGCCATGGATAAAATATGGGGTTAGAATCTGCAGAGAATGCAGACCTGTCCTTTCCCCCTCTAGAGCAAGGATGTTGCTATCCCCAACATAGCTCCCATGCAACTCTTAAAAGAGAAAGATGGACAAATCTGAGCACAGATAACAGATTCGAACCTGAGATCTTGACTCAAGGGACATTCAACTTCAGTCCTCTAAACTGCCTCTAAACACATGGGAGTATACACCACTATGAAACACGTTAGATAATATTTGGAAAGTCTGAAAAGATTAGAAAGAAATGTAATATCTTGACCACACCTGATTTACGTTTTCAGTCTCCCTTTAAACATGTAACACAATACTGCAAACATTTGTAATGTTGCCACATCATTCTAAAATATGTTATTTAAATTGCTACCTATAATTCTGAAGATAAATTATACCACAATTGTAGCTACATGAGCACACTATTGAATACTTAGATTATATTTTTCTGTTCTCTTTTAGGTAAAGCATAAACTTATTGTACTTTCAAATTGCTTAAAGACCCACATGTACATATATATGTAATATGCGTCCTCCATCTACCATCTCTCTGTCTCTGACTACCTATCATTTCTTGTCAATCATCTCCTCAGGGAAGCTCCCCTGGTGTGATCAGAGGGCACAAATGGACCTCCAATGCCCAGCCTCTTAGAATTGGATTCATCTCTCCTCTCTTATTTTCTCTTTTCTTCTGTCCTTTTCTCTTTCCCTTCATTTTCCCATTTTTTCCAGTTCTGTAATCTCTTTCCAGTAATGGTGGATATTTGAATGTTTGGATCATTCTAGGGCATGACTATAAAAATCATAAAATGTTTATTTTTCTGTATCCACAACCAAGATCTTACAATTCAGTGAGTTGTAGGGCAAATCTGGTTCTCCATCATCTCCTTTATTTGAAACATAGAAGACCAAGAGATTGAGAGACATTTTCCAGGATGCTACAGGGTCTGGATTTATGGGCTCAATGTCCCCTCCCTGAAGGGTTGCCTTTGTACTGGGCAATTATTCTGCTGTTACATGCATGGAGAGCAGAACATTTGTCCCTCCTAATGGTCTCTGTCTGATGGGGCTTCTATTAGCGCACTCACTTTACAGATGAGGAAAGAAAATCAGAGGTTCTTCCTGGGGAGGCCAGGCCTTCATCTAGCATACCATTTGTTTATCTTGGGGCAGGAGAGGAGAGAGGTCAAACATTTCTGAGGAGTGGGTTGCTCTGCCCTTCCAGGGAAAGCAAACAGACCTTCTGAGCAACTTAGTGCAACTGTTTATGTTAACAGACAAACAACTCTTTCCCCAACCCTGAGGATAAACACACAGAGGCTAATCCATTCTCCTTGTGTAGATTTCTAGGTGGGAACGTTGACACTTGACTTGATTCCCTTTTAAATAAACAAACATCCTGGCAACTGAAATCCAGTTCCAAATCAGTCCTTGCTTCTCCCAACAAGCCCGGGTCACCAGAAACAGCAAGACTTTGCTTCTGGTCCTCACATTTCCCCCAACAGCGTCTCCTTCACTTCAGCTGCTGTATTCTCCCTGAATTTTTAGGGCACTTTTGATTTGTTCTCTTATCCTTGAGTCTTGTGTAATTATGCTCATTCTTGCCCGTAAGCATAATAGTTCACACAAGCAATGGTATGCACCTGCAGCAAGACCCCATTGTGCTTTGTCCTGGGGCTTAGTCACTTTGAAGGAATTTCTGATTTCCTGGACTCTTGTGATAGAATGCTAGATGCTGGCCAAGTGCATGAGGCATCCTCTTGGGTGTGCTTGTTGCAGCAATGGGATAAAAAGAAATTTAGGATGTATTTCTTTTTTTTTCTCACAGGGCTCTACTTATTTCAAATACTGGGAATCAGAAGTTGATAAAGTATGGCACATGGGCAACTATAGAAGACGAAAGTCAATTTATGCCAATAAATGACAAATAGGATTATGTGACATTAAAAGCTTTCTATAGCAAAACAAAACAAAATAAAACAAACAAACAAACAAAACAAACAAAAAACCAGTCATCACACAGAATGGAAAAAACATCTTTGCCAGCTATACATCAAACAGAGTGTTAATGTCTAGGATAAATAAAAATTAAATCCCTGCAAAATCAAAACTAGTAAATGGCTAATGGGTTTATTAGATAGTACTCCAAAGAAGAAATACAAATAGTAAATAAATACCTGAGAAAGTGTTCAATATCTTAAGCTATTAGGGAAATGAAAATTAAAACTGCTTCGAGATTCCATCTCATTCCAGTCAGAATGGCCGTCATCAGGGTAACAGTGGCAACAAATGCCAGTGAGGATGTGGGGAAAATGGAACTCATATTCTTTTTTGGTGGGGGTATAAACTAGTGCATTCATTATGAAAATCAGCATGAGGGTTCCTCCAGAAAATAAATCTAGAACTACCATATATCTAGATGTATCAGTGTTGCTTCTATATTCAACCACAAAGTTCTTGTTGCAGCACCCAGTAGCTAAGAAATGGAACCACCCTAGATGTCTATCAACTGATGACTATCCATAAAGAAAATGGAATGTTGTGAGTCTCCAAAGAAAAATACAAGCATGGCATTTGCAGGAAAATTGATACAACTGGAAATCATTTTAAGTAAAATGTCAGTTTCGGAAAGACAAATACAATTTAATTTCTGTTGTATGCAGAATCTAGATTTAAAATTACACCTTTGTAAATATATGTGCATTTTTACACCTGCATACACGTGTATCAGTCACAAAACTGAAAGGGGGATCACGAGAAGGGAGGAAGTAATCTTAAAGAAGAAGGGGAATAGTTTAATGGAATAAGAAAGGGGGCTAAGGGGGGAAGAAAGGAGGGCAGGTAGGGTAGAGGCAGGAGCGTCGCAGGTGAAAGTGGGGGGCAGTAAATGAAAGCAGAGTGTAATGACCTACAAATGAAGATAGCATGATAGGTCCATCTTTTGTGTGATAACTGCATTAGTTACTTTTTTATTGCTATAACAAAATGCCACACAGAAGCAATGTAAAGAAGGAAGGAAGGAAGGGATTATTTTGGCTCATAGCCTGGGATACAGTCCATCATAGTGTGGAAGCCATGGCAACAAAAATATGAGGCAGCTGGTCACATTGCATCCAAAGTCAGGAAGCAGGGAAATAAATGTTGGTCTTCAGTTTGCTTTCCCCTTTTATTCGGTCCAAGACCCAGTCCAAGAAATGGTCCCTCCCACAATCAGGATAGGTCTTCCTTCTCTCTTTCTGGGAATACCCTCATAAGAAACATGGAAAGTTGTGTTTCCCTGGTAATTCTAAATCCAGTCAAATTGCCAAATAATATTAAAGCATCATATCAACCTAAAAAATTAATTTAAAAAAAGGAACAAGGAAGGTGAAACGTCAACTTGACCTTCCCTCATGTGAAGCACGATCATAAAAGACTTCTCCCTCTGACCCACTTAGTTTGGAAGGAAAATTTCAGACCCTCATTCCAAGAGGAGTCTCGCCCCACTCATGGAAGTACAAATGCTGTGCAGAAATGTCTAGGAGAATCTGAGGCTTCACTGAATGCCCCTGCCCCAGTTTATTACTGTTTGATCACATATTTTTGCTTAATTATTTCCTTACATGCCTCTTCATTCTTTAATGAACCTAATGACATAAAGCATATTTTCTCTTGATTCTAAGGCCTCCATTTATTGTCTCTTCAAGGATGAACTGTCATATAAAATATTAACACATCTGTTTTTCTCTTGTCAAGCTGCCTTGTACCATAGGGGCAGTAGCTGTGATCTTTGCCATGGTGAAGAGGAAATCTTACTTGCTCCTGACAGAGTCTATACACTCAACTTGGAAAATCTTGTGGAAGAACACTGTACTCACAACCTAGACAAAGGAATTGAAGAGAGCTCATTATAGGCAATAGCCCTGCCTTTATTCTCAGATTTAACCCTCTCAATAGCACTTAGGGGCCTTTTGTAGAACAGATCATCACAGAGATACATGAAGAAGAGCCAAGGGCTTTTCAGCTACAGAATTCTGTATCATTCATTCATTTGTTCTAAATTATTTTTCTTTCCAAGAAAACAAAATGTACCACCATATGCCGGGGACCAAAGACAGGCAGATGAATAAAAATTCCTGGAAACTGCATTAGAAGAGGAAAGACAAACAATAAGTGATGAATAAATACATGTTTAATTTCTCAGGGAGACGATACTTCAGAGAATATGAAGCCTGAGCTGGAGAACAAGGAACAGGAGGACGGTTCCTCCAGTACAAGAGATGGCACTAAATTCTGCTGTGAAGTGATCCATGCAAGACGTCCGAAGACCCCAAGATGCTCTGCCACTTAAAACTATGAAAACAAAACAAAAACAAACTATGAGCAGACGCAGACAGATTTTGAGCTTGACAATTAAAAATATATAGATATTTTGAGAAATTCAGCTACCTTTTCTACCACCAAGAGCAATCTCTACTGCTCATCTTAACACAAAAACCAAAGTAGGGGTACTTAACTTCATGAGAGGCTGCCTTCTCTAATTTGTTCTCTCTCTCCAACCCTCCCTCTCTCCCCTCCTCTCTTTTCAAACTTGGAGCCTTTGATTATGGTCTGGCAATTATGAACTGTCTCTTTGGCCCCTAGGTACTCTCTGTGTAGTGAAGGAGCCCAGATTATATTCTGTTAATTTATGAGAGAGAGCAGTAAAATGTAAAGTTTGTTGCTGTTGTTGTTATTGTTGTTCCTCTGTGCATTAATGAAATGAACTCCCACAGAACTCAGATGCCATATAATAGGGGCTAGCTAAAGTTATGTATTGATTAGATACCAGCCTCTTTGACTGGCAGAGGAACTAAGTTCAAAATGATTAATACAATCTTCAAATTTAGTATATGAGACAGCAAGGTTGAAGGTCAGATTCCAGCCAAATCTGGCCGTTAAATGTAGAAGAGATTTAAGATGGGCAAAGTCAGGCCAAGTATGAGAAAAGGGGAACAAGTTCACTCGCTGTGGTCCTGAAGGAACTACTGCTTATTTGGCCTCGTTTTGTTCTGGTTGTAGGATGGGCAGATAATTGAAAAGAGACTTTTGCCTTTGTGTTTGTTTTTGGATCAGAGAAGCACAAACATGGACAACAGGTGAGTTCGAAACATGTCCATTCCAGAGTGTTCTTGAAGAAAGAGCTTTTTGGCTTATATTTCAGGATCTGCTTTATCCCTTGCTCTGCTGTTTGGTTAGTGTCCTTTGCACGACTCCAGTCCTCCAGTACGTTTCTCTCTTTGCTTAGTTTATGCACAGCTTGATACTATTGCTTACGACCAAGCGCTAAAGTGTGCAGAATTAGAAGTCCAAATTCCTAAACTAGAGAGACCTCAATTCCTATCTCAGCTCTCCTACAGAGCAGTGACTACTGCCTCGAACAAGTCAATCTCTGGAAATATGCCTTCTTCCCCATGAAATTGGGATAATGACATTGTTGAAAAAATGAGCTGAGGCATGTAATTTGCTTAGCAGAGTGCCTGGACTTGATCATGCAAGTTTGACTAGGCTTTCCTTATCAATTGGTTAATAAATATGATTTGCCTGTTTCCTTGGCATACCAGCTGTTCTGATTTTCCTTGGCAAACTAAAGACAAGTATGTTTTCCCTACCTCAGACTTGGATCAGTGAGTGTGTACACCACTAATATAGACAAATACCAGAAAAATATCACAAGAGTGGAATTTCACAAATTCAGAGCCAAGGATAAACTGAAGACATACCAAAGCAGAAGACTATAAAGGGTTTATTGTCCTGGGTGAGCGTATAGATTTGAGAGCATTAAGAATTCACAAAATCATGTGATTCAGTATCTTGACTTAAAATATTTTAAAGCCTCATTCCTATTTCACACTCAAGGAAACACAGATTTTTTTTTTATTCAATGAATATTTGCTCACTTCCTGCCATGTGTTTGGTATCATGCTTCATTCTTAAGATAAGGAGGTGAAAGATGCAGCTGGCAGTGTGTTCTTAACTCTATTACTGCGGAGACATGGACAAATGTCTAGTCACTCCAGATAGGGAACTGATGACAGATCAAAGTATGAACACCACCAAAGTCCAACTTAGTGAACCAATGAGTTTTATTGGGGTTGCTTACAGGATTATGGCTGCAATGTTACTTACAGGAGCAGAAATGTCTCAAATACAGTTGAATCACCAAAGTCTACCTCAGCATGGGTGACAGTTCTCCAATGCTGGAAGCCCAGAGCACACTATACAACCTGCAGGCAGCTCAATAAGTTGCAGGGTGTCCTTGCTGGGTGTCTCAGTTGGTCTGAGCCTCTTCCAAGCAGGTCTCTGTTTTCTTCGGGCTGCTTATTTCTGCTTCTTTCAGGGTGTCTGATCTGTTGTTTCTTCAGGGCTTCTTGGCTGGGTTCTACTTCATACAGGCTGTTTGGTCCACCTGAGCCTCATCTAAGCAGCTCAGCTTATCTGAGAGTTGTTCTGTTTTTTGTTTGTTTTTGTTTTTGTCACAAAACACCATCAAGAACTCTTGGGAGGACTGGAATGTTCACCACATCTATTGCCTTAGTAATGAATGAGCAGTCTTAGATCTTGCAAGGGCCAGGTCATACAGGAATACATAGGAATCCAGGTCTCCTGCTCCCTACAGCAGTTGATGGCCAACTTTCTCAGAATAAACACAGCATTGAAGAAGGCAACAGGCCCTCCTAGTCTCTAGATTGTATTTATTAGCTCTTGGACTTCTTCGAAACAAACCCAAACAGTGTCAATTTGGGTCTTAAATCTGTTTATATCTCTGCCTAGGTGTTTTTTCTTCCCCAATATCTAATAATTTATTCCTTCTTTTCTTACTGACTCTTTAAGAACCTCACTTCACATTCTAGACCCAGAGCTGGAGGCAGTTCTAGTGTGGAGACAACAGAACCAGCTACGGCTTGTTGGGCATTTGACCATGGGAAACACATTTAAGTTTACCTTTCTTCCACTCATGTGTCCCACTTTTTCAGAGCTGCTGCTGCTGCTCATTTCACAGTGGTATTAGGACAGTAAATTGAATTCTACATAGAAAGGCTCAGACCATGGTGGTGGACATGAGCATAAGGTAAGATGCAGCTTTCCCTGGGTATCTACAGAAAGGATTGATTCACAAGTGCCCCCACCCACCAAAAATCCTCTGATGTTCAATTTCCTATCAGAATGACATCATATTTTCACATGAGCTACCAATATCTTCTCATGTAATTTAAATTGTCTCTATATTATTTATTTGTTCAGTATTATTTAGGGAACAATGGCAATAAAATTTGTCTGTACATAGTCAATCAAGATGTATTTTCCACCTATTTTTAAATTCTTGCTTGGTTGAACTTGCTGGTGCTGAACTTGGGTATATAAACAATCACCTTGACTAAATTATAAGTTAATGGAGGAGACTGGACTTAAGGAAGTTGATAAACTATGTGACAATTGTTGCATTGGGAGGTCCAGGATCCTAGGAAACTGCATTGGACAGACACTTTGCCAGGATGGAGGACAAGAGAATGCTGGCTGTCCATGAAGAATTTTATTTGAGCTAAGTCCTAGGAGAACATTCTGGGGACACTTCCCTGGAGCCACTCTATATGTCCTTTGGAATTCTGGTGCACTATGTAGGGAAGGGCAGGACTAAGGGAGTTAAGAGAAATACTTGGAGGTTAAGTCATGTCCAGTGTTCTCTGTGTAGCTAGGGAAGGAGTTCAGACAAATATTAAGATAATCCTAATGTGCTGATTGCTAACCAGACCTTATTTGCTTTATCTAAATTCACTGACCATTTTCACCTTCACCCCTTAGGGTGTAGTAGGAACCATTATTATAAATGAGTAAATGAAGGACTCAGGAAGCTTAGCTTCTAAGAGGCCACCCAATGGGTATCAGAGCTGTGATTTGTATCATTTTTCACCACACTGTGGATGTTTCTTTCATCATGCGCAATACAATAATTTCTAAAATAAATAAGTAAAAGTGAAATATTAAAAATGCAAAGTTTTTTTATATTATTCTAAAGTATTATACAAAGTTTGTATAATATAGGAAAGGTTATTTTCTGGGAATCCACAACCATTATAGAAATATTAAAACATGTGCTAATGATTATTGAGAAATTACTTACTAGATTGTATATTACTTCCCAATAGATTTATTTATTCCTCCATAGTTTCATGCTTTAACCCTCCCTCATATTTTCAGATGACTTGAAGTGCAGCTTAGTAAGCAGAGGAAATTTCTTTTAGAGAAGCCAGGAGGAAGCTTCACTAGTGTTGATTTTTATAAGACAAGGAATACAGAATGCAGCATGAGACAGCAGAGGTGACTCCAATGGAATTTCCACAAAGTTTTAGAAAACATTTTTTTTTTCAGGTAAAACTTGGCCCAAATTCTTTCTCGTTCCAATGAGAAGTTTTTTTCCCAAAAAACCTCTTGCCTAAAAAATACTTCCTGGATCTAAGAAACTCTCTACTTTGAGGACTCAAGGAGAAAAGTTTTTGGTGCAGAAATTAATTTGTATGATTTTGAAGACCTCCATGTCTTTAAGGAAGCCCCTCTTTCAATACAGTTTGGGGTTCTATTTCTAGAACATCTTTTGTATCGTCACTTTGAAACTTATTGTTCACATTTGAGCATCACTTGCTGTGATCAGCTTCCGTCTACTGAACATTCCATATGCCTGACATCTAGCACACCGAGCAGATGTGTTCTATTTCCCACTAGATTTCATAAAGCATCTTGGCACATGGCAAGAAAGTCTTTAAAGAAAACTGTACAAACACGGCCGCAAAAGAGGGTGGGTGGTGCCATGGAGAATGTTTGGGTTCCAAATATGAAGTAGACTTACCGTGTCAATGTAAAAAGTAAATGTGGCAAAACCAAGAATTGCTTAGATGGATTTATTCACAAATACTCTTCCTTCTCTCTCTTTTTTTTTTTTTTTTTTTTTTTTTTTTTTTTGGTTTTTCGAGACAGGGTTTCTCTGTGTAGCTTTGCGCCTTTCCTGGAACTTGCTTTGGAGACCAGGCTGGCCTTGAACTCACAGAGATCCGCCTGCCTCTGCCTCCCGAGTGCTGGGATTAAAGGCGTGCGCCACCACCGCCCGGCCTCTTCCTTCTCTTGAAGCGTATCAGACATGAGGGTTAACAGGAATTCAATCTGTTTCAAGATGTCTCTAGAAAACTTCAGGGAACTGAGCAAATATCATAGGAAAAGAAGGAAGCCAACTAAGATTTCAACCAGCCACTCATGAACACCATGAAAAACTAAGCAGAGCAGATCTCAGAAGCAAGCTGCATGCAGCTCAGTCTTGCAGGTGAGCCCAGGAGATGGTGCGGATCACATCTCAGGAGTTTCCTCATCAGGGAAGGAGGAGCTGGGGTGCTTGCTTACACCACGCACCATATTCTTCAGTTATTGTAGAAGGCTAGGCAAATTTGTTCCCTTCTGTTTTCTGTGTTTTGGTGCAGGCAACCCAAGCAGGACTCTAGCCATTTCAATGTGGCCCTCAGTAAAAAGAAGCAAGTGTGAGCAAGAGTCTTCAGGATGGAGGCATGCACAAAAACGGTATAAAAAAAAAATCCTAGGGAGAATGGCCTAGACTCTCCTCATATGTAACAAAGAAAAAAGAGAACTATTTTCTCCAACCACTTTTATGAGGATTACATTTGGGTGTACAATAGAAAACAAATAAGTAAAATATAAATTAATTTCAGATTGTCATAAGCACGGTGCCAAAAACTAAGCAGATAAATACACAGAACTAGTAATATGTGTTCTATAGACACTGAATAAATGGTTCTTCAGGGATAAATTTTAATTATGACCCAAATGATGACAAGAAACAAATCAACTGATAGGTACAGGAGAAGAGTATTTTATGTGACGTCCCTGAGATGAGAAAGTCAAGGACATGTTTTAGGAACTAAAAGAAAATTGGTGAGGAGTACCTAACAAAGCATGCAAAACAGAATGACTTATCACAGCTTTCCTGAAGCTTCAGTCATTCAGGTGGCTGGACCAAAGCTGAAGAGGCTAAGATAAACCCACTCTTGCACCTGTTCTTGTTCTAGGCTGGGCCGTGTTTCTCAGAAATTTTCTTGGACTTCCTTATGTGGAGACAGTATTTTGGAAACAGAGGAGAAGTTGCAAGGTCTTTACTCCCAACAGAGATAAGGAAGGCCCCTGTGGAACAAGTTATAGCGTCTAGATTGCCAACGTCTGAGAGTGCCTAGTAACCAATATTAATTGCCATTCATCATCAAGACCTCAATTAGTATAGACATAAACTAAAGGTTTAAGATTTGTGGAAATCAGAATCCCTCCCTATCTCTGAGGATGGGGTTGGTGCCCAGATGCAAGTGGCATCTCTAGGAGAACGTTAAGAAGGATTACCACTCAGTCATTAGCCAGGTTCTTCAATTACCAGTATAAGAACTACATTGGTGGTCCATGAGATAGGGTTTAGTAGGGTTTTTTGGTATTATTAATATGGTCAAGTCACTCTGGACCAGTGATTTGCAATGATGTCGTCAAGTGCATCATGCTCCCTAGTTTTATCTTCCTTCTCTCTGTCATGAGAAGACCCCCCTCCTTCTGTTATGGTGTCTCTGTGCTTCTGACTTCTTCCAGCCTCCTTGTAACTCACTCACACAGAAGCATCAACCAAAGAATGGGAGGACCTGCAGTGAAGAACTGTTATAGGAATGACAAGTGGATTCTTGGGCTTATTAACTCTGTGAAATTGCTGATGGATTTAAATAATAATGTCTAATAAATGTCATTGTTTTAGTCCTTTATGATGACCAAACTATATAAAAATTGTTCTTAGTATTGACTGAGTGATTTTCTTCTAAAGGACAGGTGTATAGGCATGCATAGCTAGCCTTCATGGAGGAGTAAATACTTTCTCTTAGGAAAATACAGGGAAAATGAATCTACACCTGACTGCATATTTCTCACATAGCCAAATAACTGTTTCAGTCTTTAACATTTTGCATAGAATTTCAGGCTACCTACAAATTCCGTGATTTACTAGATGTCACTGCTCACAGAGAAAGGATAACCATTACTTTAGACATTTTTATGAACTTGGTTAATAGTAAGCATTAAAAACATAATTGGTCATCTAAATTTAGGCAAGTGATTTCCTCTAGTACCCAGATTTGTACTTTGTTGCCACCTCCTTCTACAGCTTGCCAGATATGGAAAACTGTTATAAGTTAGAGGAAAAAGGAGCCAGGATAGTAGAAATGACACCTTTACTCAAAAAATAATGCTGTCTGCAGTGGGGAATAAGTAAATGCAGGAGAAGCAGAAGTCGAGTACACAGAGAGATAGAAGAAATCTGGGTACCATAGAGAGTGTCTCAGCTCTCTTGGAGTCAGTTTCCTGAGTACTTCCACTTCCTTTTTTGGGGTTAATTTCTTCCAACTGTGAGAGTATCCTAACCTTTAAAATATCCCCATTATGCTTTGAGTATGAGATATCCCAACCTTGTGTTGAATGTTTGATTCCACAACTAGTGATATGATTTTATGAATGTCCTGGAAACTTTAGCAGGTGAGGACCAGTTGGCTGAAGTAGGTCACCCATGACCTTTGGAGGTTATAGCTAGTCCTCAATCCCTTCCTGACTCAGTCATATCTATGTAGCACATTTTATTTATCCATCTGTTCATGGCTACGTACGTTGAATCCATGCCTTAGTTATTGTGGACCATGCTATGACAGTTACATGTTTTTATTTAGTTGGTAAACTTTTTTTTTTTTGGTTCAGAGATCCGCCTGGCTCTGCCTCCCGAGTGCTGGGATTAAAGGCGTGCGCCACCACCGCCCGGCAAAATTGACATGCTCTCCCCGTCGGGGAATCGAACCCCGGTCTCCCGCGTGACAGGCGGGGATACTCACCACTATACTAACGAGGAAGAGATTAGTTGGTAAACTTTTTGAGACCCAGAGTTTCTTTCCTCTTTACCTTGGAGAAGTAAGGCTGAGAGCTGACTACAACTCACTTCTGTAAAAAAAAAAAAAAATGCTTGCAACTTTGTGAACACTAGTAAGATGGTACTTACTGGTGGTCCTGTTTTCATCTTTGCTTGTGGCCTCCAGAAATCATCATGGTTGGAAACTTCACCAAGTAATACAGCAGCTTCCTTCACAAACTCCCTCTCAGGACCACTTCTACTTTAGTTGTTCCTATCCGTGTCCTCTTGGCCACGTTAAGCGATTGACTCATCAGCTGAGCTTTCCCCATCTGTTCTGACCCTGCATAACTGCTTCTTTCCTTCTCCTCATGTCTTTCCACTGTCACGCAACAGACACAGTTTTGGCTTAACTACATCAGCCATCATTCAAATTCCGATATTCTTGAGACCGAAAAGCAAATCCAGGTACTGAGGCCATTCAGGGGCAAACCAGTTTTGTGATAACCAAACCGTGATTTTTGGCTAATCTTAGACCTTGCAACTTTAGGCTTCCCTCCTTATTTCTTTGGGGATCTCATGGCTTGTTAATCCAAAGACACTTTCCATCACAGCCCCACTTTCTAGGTATTTTCTTTGGAAAGGCTTATAACACTGAAAAAGCCTTCAAGCTGCTTCACTCAACATTTTGTTCTCTTAGATGGCCAGGGCCCGGTGCTCAATTGCACCTGAGTACCTGTTCCATTCCTGGGCAACTTGCCTGGTAAACAGTTGATAACCTGAGCTTCCCATACACCTGTTTTCCCTCTGAGTTGAACCTCCAACTGCTGAATCAAATATCTAGCCCAATGCCACGGCTAGGCTAGAGTTCTGCTATTGACCACTCCCCCAAGTTCTGGGAGGATCTGGGTTGTTCTATCACTAGGATTTCTCTCAAGATCTGAGGCCCCTAAAGATCAGTGTGAGTTGCCAGAAACAAGCAACAGGCTGTCACACCCTCCTCTACACCTCTATATGCTCTTTACCCAAAAGATGTATTATTAGCAATAAAAATACTCTTCATTCCATCACCGACACTCTGGTGGAAAACATTTTAGACATCCTTCAGTTTTAGGATCATCATTAATCATTATGAGATGCATTGCCTACCCCTTAACCTTCTTTAGACTTCAGTTTCCATCATGTTTAACTTAGCAGAGAGATTGTTGGGAGAATCACAAGACAAGATGGGTACCCAAGTGATGATTGGCAAGTGGTTGTTACATATGTACAGGACTTGAAAGTTAACTGTGTGGATGATTGCTACTCAGTGTTGCTTGATGACCTACAGGTGTGTTTTCAGGCAGGCCTTGGAAGCCAAAACGTATCTCCTAGGTGTGTCTCAGAATGCTAGTGTAGAAAGAGAAATTAGAGATCATCTCATTCAAAGATTAAAAGTTGCTAAATATTTAGATAAAAACTGATGGTTTTAATCATTCAGGGAATTGAAAAAAATATATAGTCACCATCATTTACATATAATGAGACTTTACATCACAGTGCATATTTCAGACATCTCCTTATGTTTTAAAGAACATATTTTATTTGTTATTTGACAATTCCATACATGTACACATTGTATCTTGATTATACCTACATCCAGTCTGTAAATATCTTTAAAAAGTTGTTTTATAATCTGAATAAACATACAGGTAAAGGCATGTACCAGTTGGGACTGTATGAACCATTCTATAACAAAATTAAGGGCATTGCAGTTGCTCGGGTAGTTCCCAGCCTAGATGGTCCACATCACAGAAACTTTCCCAGGATGAATCCATAATATGCTTTGGAAATAACATTTTATCCCCACCTCAGACCTCCTACTTTGTCATCTCACACTGAAAATGAGGAAACTAAAGCCCCCAGTTCTCTTTTTCTTTGGCCCTGTATGTTCTTGGGCACTGTAATTCTTTGGCACTATATAGTCTTTGGCTGTATAGTCTGTGGCACTGTAAATTATTTCCTGTCTGGATCTGTCCTCTAAGCACTCAACTACATAGGAGAGCAGATAGTCTACTTCGTTGTGCTTTTACATTAATTTCATGCTATTTTATTCTTAACCAGTGGCAGAGTTCTTTACAGAATGTTTTCAAAAACATTAACAGATTCTTTCTCCTTTTACTGCTCCCTACACCCGTTTCCTAGGGACAATGTTTAACCTCTCTAGAAAACATCTTGGCAGGTTTGTATGAAAATGACAACAAACCATGTGCATGTATGATGTTCTCAATTCAAAAAGAAAAGAAAATATGAAAATCAAGAGTAACGTCAGAACATGTGATCAATGTTCTTGGTAGTTAGAGAGTGTTTAAATGAGCCTGACCTTAGACGATCTGCATAGGAGCTATGAGGCAGGAAAGGCAGACAGCAACACTGCCTTCAGGCATATAAGAGAACCCTCAAAACTGAAGATTTATGAGACTATTCAACAATTTATCCCAACATGAACTAGAAGCAGGAGACAAGTGAGTTGAACTGAAAATAATACACAAAGTTGAGACCAGAACCCAGTCTCCTCGTCTCTGTCTAGAGCACCAGGAATGAGACAGAGTCAGGAAGAACCTCGGGAATAATGGGTTCCAAATTCTTCACCTGACTTGAGTCACTGCCTCCTCTCTGTTACAACTGCCAAAGGTGGGTTTAGAACATGGAGTTCTGCAGCTTCGCCAAGAATTCTTTTCTGTTTCACACCAATTTCCCATGGCAAGAGTTCTATATAAGAAAATGTGAACCAGGAGAGCTAAATCTAGTAAACTTTCAAAAGGCGGAGGCGATCAGGCTGACTCAATGCATTTTGATGACGCATTGATTAATGCACCGCAATTTTTCTCTGTAGCTGAAATCTATTTTTAAGTGAATCGATAAATATTTATGTATTCTGACTGCCCACCTTTGTCCTTCCATTGTGTCCTCTTTGTTTCTAATTCTACAAGTATTTTCTTAGCACCCCTTTACTATTTCAGATCGCTAATGTATTATGGTGAAACAGTGTACAGAGATAGAGCCAGAAGGAGGTATGTTTAAATACCTTGGTTTTCCCTTGCCAGATCATAATATCAGTGGTTTCTTTGAATCACCACTCTTGCCTTACTGATAGACTGGCCCTCTTTTCTGTGTGTTGAAGTACGCTCACTGACACCATTCTCAACTCCCTGGTTGAAAGGTCCTGAATTCCTAATCTCTGTTTCAATGTTTGTTAAATTAACTACCTATGTATGTCACAACCATGACAGAGGGGGATAGAATGTTGTTATTTCTACAATTTGTTAGCTGTGCAATATGGACCACTTTTTGTCCTAACTGAACTTTTTTCATTCACTCATATGCTGGTGACTTCAAATGGTGCAGACAGTGATATAGGAAAAGGAGATACTGCCAGGACAACAGACCTTTGATTCTGATGTTCTAGGGAATAGACAGACACAATAAAAGCCGATAAAATATCACACAGTGATGAACATAATACAAACGTAATGGTGTGAAGCTACATGGCCATACACAACTGGATATTTCGCAGTGCTTCTAATTGTCCCTACAATCCTATGATGGATTTTATATTAATTTCCCCTATTTGCATCTTCAATTATGAAGAGCATAGATCTTGTTAATTTTACTTCTAAACTTACAATTCATGTATGGTGTCAATTATATTGAATATGCTCAATAAAAGCTTGTTCACACTCCAAATATCAGTATTTTCCCTAACCTTACCTTTTCGATAATTTCTTACTATATATTTTAAAGGCATCCATTTTATAAGCTCACTCATAAATATTTATGAAATGAAGCCAGCTTGTGAGCAAATAGCAAAGAGGCAAATATTAAAATACTTAAAGAGTTTCAAAATATGAAAATGAATAAATATATAAGACAAAGTTGGACAAAAACTGACACTGGATATAAACCTTTCAAATTCTAATAGTATCATTACCTCTAGAAAGGTATTTATTTTTTCCCAGATCAATTTTTTCATCTGAAGAATAGGGCAAATGATATCTATGTTGTGCCCTGAAGAGAGTCAATGCATTATACATATAAAGAAAGGACTCATTTACAATAATAATAAGTCACCTCTTTGAATGTCTACTTTGTATGAGTGTCTCATATTTATTAAGACAGAAGCCAATAGTGATTGATCAGCTTCTCAAATCGTAATATGCAATCCAATGTTTCTAATCATTTCTAAAGTAATAAAAGACCATAACATAGGCCCTTGTAGTCTATATAGGATGTGTCCTCCATAGTATCCTGTGCTGGATGATTGATTCCCAACTGGTGACAGTCTCTTGTGAGATTCAAGTTTTAGGAGAGAAGTAGAATATACAGGGGAAGTAGGTTACAGGGGCAGGCCCCTGGGGCCTGAATCTTGTCTTTGGCTCCTGTCTCTTTTTTTTTGTTTTGTTTTTTTTTTTGTTTTTTCGAGACAGGGTTTCTCTGTGTAGCTTTGCGCCTTTCCTGGGACTCACTTGGTAGCCCAGGCTGGCCTCGAACTCACAGAGATCCGCCTGGCTCTGCCTCCCGAGTGCTGGGATTAAAGGCGTGCGCCACCACCGCCTGGCTGGCTCCTGTCTCTTATTCTCTCTTTTTTTCTGTTCATCCTAAGATCAACAGTCTCCCCCTACATATCCTCCTGCTGCCATGATGTTCTGATCAATTGCATAGTACCAAACACTTATGGATGGAACCTTCTGAAACTGTGAGTTCAGTTTTGAGACTCATAAGTTTTAGGTCAAATTTCTGTAAAAATGATAATAGCACATTAAACTGATAACAAAGACTGATCAGTGTTGTGACATAACTGACCAATTATATGACACCATATATGAATTAGAAGTTGAGCTTAAGACTTTTGAACTGAATTATGAGAGGATTGTGGAAGTATTTGGAGAAGCAAGATAATACACACTTAAAATGCTATAATCACAGGCAAATAGAAGATTCTGGTTGGATCTCAGAGGACCAGAATTCCAAAAACAATGAAGAAATGAAGGCTAGGCTTGCATTGTTTTAATGAAAATGCAGACATTTTTGAGAATTATCCTAGAGGCCACGTGTATTACATTCTGGAAGGGATTTATCTATAGTTCATTGTGCACTGAGGTGTGTGTGTGTGTGTGTGTGTGTGTGTGTGTGTGTGTGTGTGTGTATGTATGTATGTATGTGCATGTGTGTGCGTACTGGAAATTTGAGGCTGAATGTAAAAGAAATGGGTCAGTTAACTTGGTGGACAAAATTTCAAGCTACAGAACGGTAATTTTTTGTGTAATGTTAGTCAAGTTTACAATAAAGAATCAGGATAAAGAAACAGAGTAGGAGGATTTGAAAAGCATGCAATCAGACCTCAAAGGGAGGTGGTTGAAAGTTATAGATAAGGAGGGTCCATTTGTTAAAGGTATTAGCACCATTTAAAGAAGGCAATTGGTTTACAAAGGGAAACTAGAAGAGATGTCTTGATGAGGCTTCAGGAATTTTCCAGGCCATACACATTGCAGGATCCAGAGTATAAAACTACAAACTTGAAAGACTTTATCTTGAGAAAAGAGAGAGCCATAATTGTGCCCCCCTCCACGCACAGGGAAGTGTTTTCCTGAGTTCACCTGGCAAGGCATGGAGAGGTCATTAGAAGTATGGTTCAAGGGAGACTGACTAGTGCTCAGGCTGGCAGAAGATCTTGGTATTATCCATGTGACATTGGATTTGCATGCATATAGAACACAAGAGTTATAGGGTCATGGTGGCTTCTACTCTAATCCCAAAGGAATGCTTAAAGGAACCAAGCAATCAATGTGTGGTGGGGCCGTAGTTCCTACAGGCAGTTCTTGAAAGCATGATATGGGAAGATTTGAGGATGAAACTTGAGATTCAGTGATGACCCCAAGATATTGGAGATTTCAGAAATGCAAAATGTATGCTAAGTAAATCTATAGGTAATAAGTATAGCTAGCCCAATACAGAGAGGTCATATGATCTGAAAAGAGCAGTTTACAGGGGTAAAGCTATCAAAGCCATTGGAACTTCATACGTGGATATCATATGTCATGGGTGATGGAAATAAACTACATCATTTAATATTTATCTTGATGTATTGAGGTAATACTTTGGTCCCACCCTCCTTTCTATGCCCTGCTTCCTCCCTTTTGAAATAGCAGTGTTTATACTACTATAACTTGGAAGTCTGTAACCTTCCTTTTTTATTTTTATAAGGGTACACAACTATGAATTTGGTTTTAAGTCAGAAAGACTTTTATCTGGGACTTTTGAACAGTGTTGGAGTTGCTACAAAAAAGGTTGGCTCACCATGATATGGCCCTGAGCCTTTGGGGGTTAGAGAAAGATTAGTGTTCAGATGAAAAATGTGCCCCATAGAATCATATACAGGATGTTTGCTCCTAATTTATAGCTCTATTTTGGGAAGTTGTGAGAATGTTAGAATACTGGAGAAAGAAGATCCCTGGAGGATAGGTCTATGTGTATGTCTTGTCCCTAGCTGACTCTTACTCTGCTTCTTATCTACCATGATGAAGCTCTTCTGTCATGCTGGCATGGATCCTCAGAAACAGTAAGCCCAAATAAGCCTTTCCTCCCTTAAGCTGTGTTCTCAGTTAAGATTGTTCCAGTGATCGGACATAGCTAAAGCAACACTCAACGAAATCAGCTGCTACAATTTAAGTTATTAATTTCTATTACACTTTCTCACTAGCAATAATTGCATAATCCACAGTAAAGATTTTAAAGAGAAACCAAAGAATCATAGCCCAAGATTCCTGCTGTAAAGCTGTATGATCCAAACTAAGGGAAAAAAAGTATGTCCTCATTGACCAGGAACTGCTGCTGTTTGATCTGGTTGCCATGTATAAATATAGAGCCTGCATAGGATTGGACTAGGTCCTCTGCATAAGCGAGACAGTTGTGTAGCTTGATCCTTTTGGGGGGGCCCTGGCAGTGGGATCAGGATCAATTCTTGGTTCATGAGCTGGCTTTTTGGAGCCCACTACCTATGGTGGGACACCTTGCACAGCCTGGAGGCAGGGGGAGGAGCTTGGATCTGCCTCAACTGAGTGTATCTTTTCCAGGAGGAGGGGATGCGGAGTGGGTTGGTGGGGAAAGCTGGTGGGGGGGAGTGGGAGGAGGGATGAGATGGAGATCTGTGGTTGGTATGTAAAATGCATAAAAATTTCTTAATAAATAAAAAAATATATAAACTATGAAAAAGTTTATAACTTTCCTTTTATAATAGTCCCTGATTTATTGAGGTACCCCATCCTAATTGACTCACATCCAAAGCCAAGGTTTTACAGAAGCCAGAGGAGGAAAACAGAAGAATGAGGATATAAGGTAGCTTCAATCTGTAAACATGTCTTTCCAGTCACAAACATGTCTTCAAAAGATGCTTTGATTTATGTGTCCAGTTTCATGGCAACGGGAGGTGTGAAAGATTTGTCACCTTAGATTTTGAGGATCTAGTTATTTACACTCTAGAAGTATGTCTCCACCTCCAAGGGATGATAGAGGAATGGTATGTGAGTTATCACGTTAATGGGAGGGCTACAAAAATCAATGGCAGGATCAGGGATGGGAGCCATTTAATCTCATTTTTGCAGCTCAAGATGCCAGCACATCCATCTTTCTCAAGAGTATGCACACAGCTCTATTAGGCACTGGGTATGCTATAATTCTACTGTAATTGCAGTAGCATTATAAATTATCATCCTAATATCATGGACTGCGTGCATGGGAGCTCCGGCTCATGGCTCTCTGTTTTCGCCATGTGCAACCATTTATTTTTGGAGATGATACAAGAAGCTATGAGCATAAATATACCCATGTCTTCCTGTCACATGATTGGTCTGCTGTCTGCCTATGTGATCAGCTTTTTAAGAGCCTGGAATGAAATGAGTGAAGGGAGCTTTGTGTTCTGCACGTAGCATTACTACTGACCAGCTATGCAACCTTGTGAAGGTCACATGCCCTCCATCAACTTCTTGCTATGTAAAATTAGAACATTAAATTGACTCACAAATATGTAGATATTAGCTGCTTTTGCTTTCTTCTCATTTTGGGGTGGCCATTTTGCATATTACGTACATGACTTTTTTTTTTTTTAACATTTGCCCAGACACAATAAAGCATCACATCATAATCATACATGCTGCTGTGGCAGTTTTCCTCAGTTTTTATGTTTGAGTGACACTTAGAGATTGAAGCCACAATTTTATTTTCTATTAGCAGTTTTAGTTGATTTTATACAACTTCTGATCTAGCTCCTTATTTCTCTTATGAGATATGGCAGTAGAACCCAGCTTATACACAGCTGATGCTAAGAGAATCCTCCTGGAATGATCTCCTGCCTGTGCCTTCTCCTCATTCTTATTCTTCACTGACGTCCTAACTTTTGACATTATGCTATGCTCTTGTCATGTACAAATATGATGGGTCTCATTCACAGCTATCCTGGGACATAGGCAGTTTGACGGCCTCCGGGTAGACATGCCCGCTTAGGGGTCGAAACATTTAACTACATCACCACAATAAAGGATTAAGCTCTGAGCCATTAAATGTTAACCTTGAGCCTGCAGGCATTCTTAGGATCAAACTTCTATTGCTTTTGAAAAACATGGTGTTGAAGGCAACATTGCCTAATGCATCTGTCTATCAGGCACAGAACAACTCCTTTATTTCTAGGAAGTTCTGGAAAGTTTAAAGTTAGATTGGCCTGAAGGAAGTAGGTCACTGGGGCGGGTTCTTGGAGGTAACTTGTCCATGATCCCCCCTTTTTTTTACTCTCTTTGATCGCTGTCCACCGTGCTATAAGCTTCTCTGCAATGCTTTCCCCTCTGCGAGGGACCGACCAGCCTCTCAGAAACCATGATCCCAAATACATCTTTCTTCTTCTCAAGTTATTGCCTGCCAAATCCTGGATATCCACCAGCCTCTCAGAAACCATGAGCCCAAATACATCTTTCTTCTTCTCAAGTTATTGCCTGCCAAATCCTGGATATCCACACCATATCATCTCTTCTGAATCTCTAGCCTTCTTTTCTGGTTTTAAAGCCCATAGTTAGATAGCAAATCAGGGAGTTAAAAGGACCTTCTTAGTCTTTTTTTTTAAAGCTGGAAATTGAACCCAGGCCTCACTCATTGTAGTGAGCATTATACCACTATGTCATATCCAGCCTTTCCTATTTTTTCTAAAGTATTTTTGAAACCTTGTCTCATTGGCTGTGATGAATGGTACTGTATCCACTCTTGATAATTACTCACTTCCCAAGGACACCCCCTTTCTATCTTAGGCTTTCTTTATTTGACAGCACATGGATCGGAAGGAATAGAAGGTGATGACTTGATAGAGCTAATCTTCCTAATTTCAGTTCTGAGTAAACTTTTGGGAAGATGGCAATTCTTATCAGTCAGTGATTACCTTAATGAAAAGAGGGTTTGGCTCTGTGGACCCTCGCCTTAAAAAGTAACTATCTTATCAAGTGCTAAAGTAAAACTTGTGAGATAAAAAAAGAAATCAGTTCATATCTCTTGTCAGCCTAAAAGTCTTCATTTTCTTCACATCTCATTCAGAGGAAAAGATAAAGTTCTTAAAATGATTTGCAAAATTGTATTAATATTACTCCCCCATTTCTTCTTCTCCTGCATAGTTCTTAATTCCTTGGAAGCTTGGGACTCCATGTCCTTTGTCCAAACATTTGGCCTTAAAGCTTCAGTGCTTAGTGTTCTTCCTTCCTTGAAGATTTGCATGTCTCCATCAAATCTTCTATGTCTTTCCCCACATGTCACACCTCCCTCAAGGCTGTATCCAAGACAACAAGTCCTTTGTTTCTTGATAGCCTTTATGTTCCTTACTATGCTTTGTAGTTCTCTAGATGATCCCCTATTCTTTTCTTTACATTTATTCTTTCTCTTTTCTCATATATCCTGATTATAGTTTACCCCCCCTCTACTTCTCCCAGTTCCTCCCCACTGCCCCTCCCACTCACATCCACTCCTTTTATGTCTCTCATTAGAAAAGAACAGGCTTCTAAGAGATAGCAACCAAATATGACAAAATAAAATATAATAAGATGAAGCAAAAACTATCATATTGAAATTGGACATGGCAACCCAACAGGAGGAAAAGAGTCCCAAGAGCAGGCACAAGAATCAGAGACCAACTTGTTCTCACAGTCAGGAGTCCCAGAAAAATACTAAGCTAAAAGCTATAATATATATACAGAGGAAATGGTATAGATACATGTAGGCCCTGTGCTTGCTGCTTCGATCTCTATGAGATCATATGCACTTTGCTTATTTGATTCAGTGGGCCTTGTTCTTCTTGTGTCCTCAATGCCCTATGGATTTATTTTTCCTTTTCCAAGACAGGGTTTCTCTGTGTAGCTTTGGTGCCTGTCCTGGATCTCACTCTGTATAACAGGCTGGCCTCGAACTCACAGAGATCTGCCTGGCTCTGCCTCCCAAGTGCTGGGATTAAAGGCTTTCACCACCACTGCCCTGCTTGCCCTGTGGCTCTTACATTCATCCCTTCTCCCTCTTCTTCCACAGGATTCCCTGGACTCTGAGGGGAGGGATTTGATGGAGACCTCCAATTTAGGTTCTCTCTCCTCATAAAGTCAGGATGTTTGTCTCTGCATCTGTTCCCCTCTGTTGCCAAAAGAAGCCTCTCTGATGATGCCTGGATAAGGTGCTGATCTATAACTATAGCAGAATGTCATTAGGAATAATTCTATCTATCTATCTATCTATCTATCTATCTATCTATCTATCTATCTTAAGATCAGTAGTGTTTGGTTTTACCCTAGGTCTCTGGGCTATCTAGTCTCTGGTTCTTAGTTACCCAAGCAGTTATGGCACTCTCTTGGCAAACAATTCAATTGAATGCAACATAGTCCTGCTACTGGAAGCCTCACCTGGCTATAAGGAACAGCCAGTGGAGACTCCCTATCTCCCTTTCCTAGGAGTCCTCATTAGGATCACTTTCATAGATTCCGGGAAGTTTCCACTGCATTAGGTTTTCATACTATCCCCCAAATGCCTCCCCAGTGCCAGGCATCTCTTTCTGCACTCTTTCCCTCCATCCCTTTCAGCCTGATCCCCCACTCTGATCTCCACTTTTTCTCAGTCCAACCATAAAATCTATTCTATTTCCTCCTCCCAGGGAGATTTCTGCATCCCCCTAGACCCATCTTCTTTATGTAACCTCTCTGGGTCTAGAGATTGTTACTTGCTTATCATTTACTTAATGGTTAATATCCCCTTATAAGTGAATACATACCATATTCTGTCTTTCTGGGCCTGAGTTACCTCACTCAAGATGATTTTTTTTTTCTAGTTCCATCCATTTGCCAGGAATTTTCATGATATCATTTTTTTAAAGAGCTGCATAATATTCCACTGTGTATATGTACAACAATATGATTTTTATTACTGTAGCTCTATAGTACAACTTGAAATCAGGAATGGTGGGACCTCCAGCAATTCTTTCATCATTCAGGATTGTTTTAGCTATCCCGAGTTCTTTTATTTTCCATGTGAAGGTGAGAATTTTCCTTTCAAGATATGTAAATGATTGTTTTGGAATTTTGATGAGTATTGCATTGAATCTGTATGCTGTTTTTGGTATGATGGCTATTTTTACTATGTTAATTCTACTGATCCATGAGCATGAGAGATCTTTCCATCTTCTGATATCTTCAATTTCTTTCTTCAAAGACTTGAAGTTTTTAGTCATACAAGTCTTTCATTTGTTGGACTAGAGTCACCCCACATTATTTTATATTATTTGAAGCTATTGTGAAAAATGTTGTTTCTCTGATTTCTTTCTCAGTCTATTTGTCATTTGCTTAAAAGAGGGCTACTTGTTTTATTTTAGTTAATCTTGCATCCAGCCACTTTGCTGAAAGTATTTATCAGCTGTAGCAGTTCCCTGGTGAATTTTTAGGGTCACTGCATTCTATCGTATCTTCCATAAAGAACTATACTTTCATTTCCTCTTTTACAATTTGTATCTCCTCAATCCCCTTCAGTTTTCTTCGTGCTCTAGATAAAGTCTCAAGTATTATATTGAATAGGTATGGAGAAAGAGGTCAGCCTTCTCTTATTTAGTGGAATTGCTTTGAGTTTCTCTTTAATTGATGTTGGCTATAAAATTGCTGTAAGATGTGTGTGTGTGTGTGTGTGTGTGTGTGTGTGTGTGTGTGTGTGTGTGTGTGTTTAGGTATGTCTCTTGTGTCCTTAATCTCTCCAGGACTTTTATCATGAAGGGGTGTTGGATTTTGTCAAAGGTCTTTTTTGTATATAATGAGGTGACCATTTTTTTCCTTCAGTATGCTTGTGTGGTGGATTACATTGACAGATTTTTGAATGTTGAATCATCCTTGCATCTCTGGAATGAAGCCTACTTGATCATGTTGGATGATCTTTTCAATGTGTTCTTGAAGTAGGTTTGTAAGTATTTTATTAAGTATTTTTACATCTATGTCCAAAAGGAAAATTGATCTATAATTCTATTTCTTTGTTGAATCTTCATGTGATTTAGAAAACAGGGCAACTATGGCCTTATAAAATGGACTGGGAAATATTCCTTCTGTTTGTACTTTGTGGAATAATTTTAGGAATATCAGCATTAACTCTTCTTTGAAAGTCTGGTAGAATTTTGCACTAAAACCATTTGGACCTGGGCAGTTTTTTACTTGGGAGAGTTTTAATGACTGCTTCTATTTCCTTAGGGGTTATAGGACTATTTAAATTGTTTATCTCATCTTGATTTAACTTTGGTAAGTGGTCCCTACTGAGAAAATTATCCATTTCCAACCTGTTGGAGTACAGGTTTTTAAAACTATATCCTTATGATTCTCTGGATTACCTTGGTGTTTGTTGTTACATCCCCTTACTCAGTTCTGATTTTTGTTATTTGGATATTCTCTCTTTTCCTTTCAGTTAGTTTGGATAAGGTTTGCCTATCTGGGTGATTTTTCTCAAAGAACCAACTCTTTGTTTCATTGATTCTTTGTATTGCTCTCTTTGTTTCTTGATTTCAGCCCTCAGTTTGATTATTTCTTGCCATTTACTCCTCTTGGGTGTGCTTAGTTCTTTTTGTTCTAGATATTTCAGGTTTGCTGTTAAGTTGCTAGTATGAGATCTTTCCAATTATTTTATATAGGCACTAATGCTATGAACTTTCCTCTTAGCACTCCTTTCACTGTGTCCCATATGTTGGGTATGCTCTGTATTAATTTTCATTGAAATCTATAAAGTCATTAATTTCTTTCTTATTTTCTGTCCTGACCCATTTTTCATTCAGTTGTTCAATTTCCATGAATTTGTAAGCTTTCTGTTGCTTTTGTTGTTGTTGATTTTCAGCTTTAATCCATGTTATTCTGATAGGATTCAGGGAGTTATTCAAATTTTCTTTTATCTTTTGAGACTTGCTTTTTGTCTGGATATGTGATCAATGAGAAAATTCCATGAGGTGTAGAGAAGAAGGTATATTCTTTTATGTTTGGGTGGAATGTTCTATAAATATCTGTTAGGCCTACTTGTTTTATAAAGTCTGTTAGTACTATTATTTCTCTGTTTAATTTTTGTCTGGATGACCTGTCCATTGGTGTGAGTAGGGTATTCAAGCCTTTCTCCATCAGTATGTGAAGGTCAATATGTGATTTAAGCTGTAGTAGTATTTCTTGTATAAATTTGGGTGTCCTTATGTTGGGGGCATAGATGTTAAGAAGTGAAATGCCATCTTGGTCGATTTTTTCTTTGAGAGTGTGCAGTGTCCTCTATCTCTTTTGATTAATTTTGGCTTGAAGTCTATTTTGTTAGATATTAAAGTGGCTATATAAGCTTGCTCCTTAGGTCCATTTGCTCGGAATATACTTTTCCAACACTTACACCCTGAGGTAATGCCTATGCTTGGTGTTGGGGTATATTTCTTGGTTGTAGCAGAAGGATGGATCCTGTTTACGATTCTAGTCTGTTAGTCTGTGTTTTTTATTAGAGATTGAGACCATTGATATTGAGAGATATCAATGACCAATTGTAGCTAGAGTTTTCCTGCTTGGCCCACAGTCAGGACAAATCTCTCTCACCTGCCAGTCCCACAGCCGCTCAGACCCGACCAAGAAAACACAGAGACTTATATTGCTTACAAACTGTATGGCCATGGCAGGCTTCTTGCTAACTGTTCTTACAGCTTAAATTAATCCATTTCCATTAATCTATACCTTGCCACATGGCTCGTGGCTTACCGGCATCTTCACATGCTGTTTCTCATTGTGGCGGCTGGCAGTGTCTCTGTCAGCCTTCCACTTCCCAGCTTTATTCTCCTCCTTGTCCCGCCTATACTTCCTGCCTGGCCACTGGCCAATCAGTGATTTATTTTTTGACCAATTAGCAACACATTTGACATACAGACCATCCCACAGCAACCAATAATTGTTAATTCCTGTTATTTTTGTTGTTTGTTGTTGTTGGTAGTGTGTGTGTGTGTGTGTGTGTGTGTGTGTGTGTGTGTGTGTGTGTGTGTGTTTTCCTTCTTTTTATTTAGTTGATGTGACATTTTTTATTTCCTGTTTTTCAGGTGTGTAGTTAACCTCCTTAGGTTGGAGTTTTCTTTCTAGCACCTTCTATAGGGCTAAATTTGTACATAGGTGATTTTCTTCTTCCAGCTACGTCTTTGTCCAGCTGTGTTACCTCACCATTAACCTCTTCATATAGTTTATTGGTGTTTTATCTGGCTGTGATACTTCTATTTGTAGTTTTTGTTAACAATTAAAGGAGAAAGAGGCCATGAATTAGAGAAACAAGAAGGGTATACATGGAAGGGGTTGGAGGGATAAAAGGGAAGTTGGGAAATAGTGTAATTATGTTATAATTAAAAACATTATTAAAAAAATCTAAGGGTTTAGAGAAATGGCTCAGTTCTTTAGATCACTGGATGCTTTTCTGAAGGACCTGGGTTCAATTCCTAGTACCCACGTGGCAGCTCACTATCATCTGTATCTCTAGTTCCATAGAATCTGAGTGGTCCACTGGCCTTTGCATGCACCAGGCACACCTGCGGTTCACAGACACATGCAGCAAACACTCACACACATAAAATAGTAAAATAAATGTAAAAACGACCAATTTTTTTATTAATATATACTGAGTACATTGTACACATTTTTTTTTCTGTTAGATCATTGTCTCATTTTGTTTCTTTTCATTTATTAGTATTTTAGTCTAATAGTATTTTAAATTATTTTTATATCCATTTCACTACTACTCTCTTGACAAAATGGATTTTTATAAGTGGGGAAGATCATCAAAAATTTCATACCTACTGGTTCTTTCTACATCTGGAGATTTTACAATTTCTGAAAATAAAGCACATCTGCTTCTATTGAACTAACTTGGTCAAAAGGGTAATGACTTCTATATTTTTTCTTGTGAAAATCACAGGCAGAAAGTGCATGCTCTCTGAGTTCTGATGTGCTGGGCCATCTTCTCACTTCTTTTATTTAATTATTTAATTAAGATATTTTTAATTTATTTTACATATCAACCACAGACCCCTCTCTCATCCCTCTCCCTGCTCCCCCCACAGCCTTCTCTCTGTCTTCTCACCAGCCCCTCCTCCAAGAAGTCCTTCCACGGGGTGTGAGCAAAGCCTTGTACAATCAGTTGAGGCAGGTCCAAGCCCCTCCATCCCTCTGCATCTTGTTACTCCACATCACTTCCTATATTTGCCTTGTCTGAATCTTAATGTCATAGAAGCTTTTTAGATGTATTTTGGATATTATGGAGTACAACACTTTACAAGGTTTATCCAAATATAAGTTGAAACCTTCTCAAATTCTTAAAAATTCTTTTGCTGCCTTTAAACCTTTGTTTCTCCAAAGCTACGTGAAAAGTGCTGACTGTCCAGTTATGCTCAAGGAGAATTAGTTGTTCCTTGTCATTGACTATTTTAATTCTCATTAGAATTTTCTAGAGTGGGCTACTTTCCTCAGCTTTTGTGTATGTTCTGAGCTTTTTGAAGTAAGGACATAGTTTTTCTTCTCCCTAGACTCCTATAAAAAGATAACCTAAGAATAGAAGAAGTGTGAAACATTCATTCTGCTATTGAGAGCTACTATGTCCTATGTCTATAAAAGCTTTTACTTTTTAAAAAAGGCAATGCTAGGAGGGTCAACATCATGACTGGGATACCCATAGAGACAGCTGACCCGAGCTCCTGGAAGCTCATGGACTCTAGACCAACATCTAGGGAGCCTGCATGGGACCAACATAGCATTTGGGTGACAGTTGTGCAGCTTGGTCTGTTGGTAGGGCCCCTGGCAGTGGGACTAGAAACTGTGCATGAGCTAGCTTTTTGGAACCTATTCCCCATGCTGGGATGCCTCACTCAGCCTTGATGCAGAGTGGAGGAGCTTGGTCCTGCCTCAACTTGATATGCCATGCTTTGTTGACTCCCATGGGCGGTCTTATCTTTTCTGAGGAATGGATGGAGGGAGGGTAGAAAGAAGGTGGGTAGAGGGAATAGGAGGAGAGGAGGGAACAGAAACTGTGGTTGGTATGTAAAATAAAAAAAAATAAAGATTTTAAAAAAGGCAATGCTTGCTTGTGGTTATAGAACATGATTTTTTTGAGCTGGAAGGACCATTGTTCCATAGGTACATCTTTCCTAACATATCACTTGACTGATAAAGAAACAATGCTAAGAATCTAAAGGTGCCTTTGTCCATGGTTTTGGTGCTAGAGTGTTGATCTTAAAAGACGCCATATGTAAAAGTGAGTTGGAGGGCATAGGGCAGGTCAGATTCTGGGATCCTATCCAGACAATGTACAGCAGTGTGAAGGGTTCCTGTATTGTCCACAGTGCTCTGGTTCTTTTCCTTTCTTTTACCTTTGAAGTTGAAAGTAAGAGTGGGAATCTGGGGGCGGAAACATCTCCAGTGGGAGGAGTCCAGCACATTTTCCTAACACTGCTTTCCTCACTGTGGGCTCCAGTGTGTTGATCTCTTAGGTCTCTTTCACATGGGCCCACCTAGAGGATCATAGATTTGTGTCAGAGCTTACAGGGTAGTAAAAACCCCTAGACTTTTGTCTTCTTTGTACTTGCTCCAAGAACTATTCTCAGTCATATAACCAAAGGACTTATAGACAGAGCGAACATCAGGAAAAAATCTTAAGTATAAAAAGTGACAGTTGATTCCTCAGTTTCTATTTTCTTTTGTATGTGCAAATTATAGAATGGGTGGCTGGACCACAACAGGAATAGGTATCCATGGATCCTATAGATACTGCTTATATTCATCTTCAAACTCTCCATGGACTTTGCACTACTCTGTTTCACCCTCACTAAATACAATTTGAGAAGTTGGTATTGTGTTGTTAGTGAATGCAAATACTGTTGAGCATGGCACTAGGAAAAATTATCCTAACTTTAATTGCAACCACGTAACTACTTAAGCAAAATCATATGCTTAATCACTCCCTAATATTTTTAGAGTGTTAGTTCAATCTGTGCAGCAGATGTTTTTTAAGATGTGTTGTTAGCTGGCCAGGCTGACTATGGGCATGCTTATATTATGATCACATTAGCAGTGCGAACAAATAGACCACAACGGGAGTGTGTGAAACAGCAGGGCAAGGCAGTTTATAATGGAGCCTCTCCTTGGTAAGGAACTTGGCACCTGCTGCTCTTCGAACATCGCTGTAGTAGATTAATTTCTCCTTCCTGTCAGAAATTTTGAGATGGGAATTTCTGGCTTTAAACAAACAAAACAAAACATGCTTTGTTGTAAACTCTTTTGCATTTTAATTATTTCTTCTATATTTTGAAATTATAATATAGTTACATCATTTCTCTCTTCCCTTTCCTCCCACCAAACTCTCCTTAATATGTCTTCGTGTTGTCTTTCAAGTTCATGGCTTCTTTTTTGAGATTAATTTTTTTCAAGCAGGGATAAATACCAATAGAAGATTTCAAGGGAATGGAGGGAAATATTATGAGTATTCAATAGTCATGTTTGAATAGACATTCAAATCAGAGAATATAGGAAGACTGTAGATAGCACTGGCAGAGAGGCAGGGGCCTGACTGTCAATATCTCATCTGCTTCCTAAGGCTCATAGATATTATTCTTTAGATGTATTATCTTGAGCATCATTAATAATTTCAAGCATAGACATAACATGATTATGTTTATATCCTAGAAAACATAAATTGCATTTAAAGCAAGCAAATTGGGACTGAAGGCTAATTTTGAATCTATTGGTAGGTAATGATGATGTTGAAGATAGAATGCCGGGGATAGATAGGTACAAGTCATTGTAGCAGGGAGCACACTGGGATTTCAGTCCATGGAGCCTGAAGCAATCCTACTTGAATCTATTCTGGAGACCAAATTACCAATACAGGACACCAGTCAGCCCTAGATTTCCAGTGGAGTAAGGTATTCATTTGTTGGAAATTTCTTTCCTCTCTTGACATTTCCTAACCTATATAGCTTGAAACAGTCACAATGCTATTGTGATAATATGTGAGATAATTTGCTTGACACTAAAACTGATCTTACACATCTCTGAGAAATGGCCCATGGTATTTTAAAGCAAAAGATGAAAATATTTAATCCAGTGTTTATAAAGATTTTTTAGTGAAAGGACTTCTTCCTTGTATTTATATAGAGTTATGTAAAGTATTGTCCAAGAAGTGCTCTGAAATCCTTGAAGGAAATGTCAGAGAAGCAAATTACACTTAATAGTATGACCAATATCTTGAAAACACACATTTGATGAGTTTTTTTTATTTCTATCAAAATGAGTGACCATTTAATGAGTTCTGTTAGTTAAAAATAAATCTGCAAGTTAAGTTCAGAAGCAGTCAGATTTTAGATTATAAAATTGATATACCATGTAGGCATCTCATTTTCACAAAAACAAGTCATTTTTAACCTTTCAGTAAGTCAAGGTTTCTGTTTCTCAAGATAAAAATGAGGATTAGATTAATTTGCCAGACAGTTTAAAATAAATAAGTTGCTCTCTTCCCACTCGCTTCTCCCCTGCCTTCTGCTTCTCCCTCTGCCTTCTGCTTCTCCCCTGCTTTCTGCTTCTCCCCCCGCCTTCTGCTTCTCCCCCCATTTCTGTTCCTACCTTCCTCATCTCTTCCTTCCCTGGCTCTTTTCTTTATTATATTTAAGCATTAACCAAAAATCCAGGCCTGGCCACTTAAGGGGAACAAGCTGGCTGCTCTCTCTTCCACACTTTACCCTGTAAAATCTGGACTTCATTGACAGAATGTTGATTTAGAATTACACAATAGACAGTAAAAGTCTTCATATAGTCCCACTTATACGACCTCCAATAATGTTGAAAGATCAAATAAAAATCCTACCCCCCCAGCAATTCTCAAAGCCACCATAGACTATACGAGAAGTGATTTAGATGAATGAACTTACACAGCTTCCACAAAATGTGAATTTCCATTTTTACACCAAGCCCACATCAGCAGTTGGCAGGCCCGCTCCAGAGGGATGCCTCCTGTAGGGAATAAGAGCTGCCTGAGACTGGGAAGGCTGCTTTTTACACTTTTACCTGCATGTGACCTTGCTTAATAGGTTGCATCCCCAACCTGGTTACAATTGCGTTGAGACTCCAAATGCATTAACTCCAGGCATCCCCATGTTCACTCCTGCTTGCTGATTGCGCAATGAGGATGTTAGCTCATTTCCTCCAAATGCCATTCACGTGAGGTAGTTTTCAACAGGGTGTGTCACATGAGCTGAGGACCTGGACGCAGTTATAGCTTCCAGGCACAATCTCTAAATTCTCCGTTCTCTGTCTGGCTCCCTCAGGAGGCAAAGAAGCAAGGACTCCTGGATATCATTTATTGCTGCATATTCAGTGCCTCCTCAGGTGTTTGGTCCCACATCACTGGTCTATATGGAAAACACATGTAAAGGCCTTGCTTTGTGAGTTTCTCTAACTTCACTGATCTTCTCCCTGAATTGTATTGATGGGGACAAGAAGGGGCTGACTTCTGCGAGAAAATGGGAACCAAGGGTGTGGTATAAGAATTGGTGTGTGCAATCTTATACCACAGGACTGTCTTGCATCCCTTGGTTCTATAAATACAGGTGCTGAGAGGGACTGGCGAGGGCCAAGGTGCAGCAACTCCCACAGTCCCCTGTTTCTAACTCTAGAGATCCCTGGATGGATGGTGGGTTCTGGAAGTTCAAGTGCTGCCGGTTTCGTGGTCACTGAACATCTATCATTGGATCTGTTCCATCCTTGGAAGCAAGAAGATTGCAAGCTGGCATTATGGCAAGAGCAACTGTGCACTATAAGTGGGGTGCTGGGGAGATGGCTAAGTGGATAAAGCGCTTGCCAGGTGAGCCTGAGGACCAGAGTTTAAATCCCCGGTGTCCACATCAAGCTGAGTGTGGTGGTACCCTTCTTTACTCTCAGTGCATTATGGTCAGATGGAGGCTTTCAGGCTAGATGCTGACCTATACAGCAGTGAACAACAGAAGAGAGGAGAAAAATTTGTATGCAAGGCCATCCTCTGACGTTCACACATGCATCCATGTGCCCAGCATCACGCACAAAACAAACCGTTGTGGTTAGGTTTTATTTTTATTTATTTATTATTATTGTTATTGTTATTATTATTGGTCAACTTGACACATACTATGTTCAACTTGAAAGAGGGAACCACAATTGGGGAATTGTATCCATCAGACTGGCCCGTGGTCATGCTATGAGAATGTCATGTGGGGCAATTTACTTATTTAATGGTTAACATGGGAGGGCCCAGCCCATTGTGAGCAATGCCATCTCTGGGCAGATGGGCTGAGTGTTATAATAGAAACCTGAGAAAGTAATGGAAAGAAAACCAGTAAGCAGCACTCCTTCGTGCTCTGTATTTCAGTGTATGCTTCCAGATTCTTGCCTTGAGTTTCTGTCTTGGCTTCTCTCAGTGATGGACTGTAACCTGTAAGCCAAACAATCTTTTCCTCCCCAAGTTGATATGGCAGAGATTGGTACTAGAGATTGGTACCAGAGAGTGAGGCTGCTGTAGTAATAAGCCCGACCATGGTTTTTTTGGCAGGTTTGTGGAAAGACTCTGGAGTTTTAAGATGAAATAGTCATTTGAGTGCTTGGAGCTTAATGAGCTGTTGTGGCAACTCAGAAAGTAAAACTGAGAGCAATGTAGAAAATCGAGGCCTGCTCTGTGAAGTTTCAGAGGGAAGGAAAGACCCCAGCAGGGCTGTTCATGTGTTATTTAGGTTAACACTCTGTAGAAGCGAAACATTTGACTTGCTGTTACCATTGATGCTGGTTAGCTGGGCTGAAGAATCAGCTGGAATTAATGAGAAAAGTATCATTGCAGTGAAATCTTCTGGCACAATGGACACAAATTTAGACATGTTTTAGCAAAAGGAACCTCAAATGTTGAGCTATTTCCACCATATTGGCCAGTGGGCATGCCTGGGGGCTCTTTTCACTTATTGATTCATAGAGAAGGGCCCAGTCCACTCTGGGCACTCTGTTTTCTGACCAGGTGAGTCTTAGCTATATAAGAAAGCAACTGAGATGCTATGGGTGTAGCTTCCCTGCAGTATATAAAAGACACACTGAAGCAGCAGAAGTCCTGGTCCGGAGGCTCCTGCAGTCTTTTTGCCTTTCTTCTGTGGTGTTCTGTAAGCCTTGTATGTGAGAGTTATATTGTAGATGTATCAACTGGGGCTCGGCACCCCATGATCCACATATTGATCAGTTTGTGGCTTTCTGTGATGGTCTCTGTCTGCTACAAAAAGAAGCTTCTTTGATGAGGGCCGAGAGCTACACTTACCTATGGGTATAAGGTTAACTATTGAGAGTGCATTTAGAGATTATTCTGGTTTGGGTAACTGACAGTTTTAGGTTCTCTTCTAGGTACTGTGGCCTCATCAGCCACATTTAGTTGGCTAGGTTTATAGTACCAGGCATAAATTCCTTCTGTGTTGACGTTAGTCCAGTTAGATAGCAGTTGGTTATCCCAAAGATACAAAGGCCACTATTGTACCTTTGAGGATATATTGACATGCTGGTCATTGTTGTACTACTGAAAGAGGGAGCATCAGTCTTGCCTGGGGATGAGCTCCATAGTGGATTATCCAATATTAAACACTAAGCCATAATAACATATATATGCCAGCAACACTAAATAGATACAGCAAGCTATATGAAATTCTCAAAAATAAAGAAAAGTTATAATTTAAAAATAAAGAAACCCCTAGGGCATTGATACCTGTGGGTACATCTGAGAGGGATTTTCCAGGGAGTACTAACTGAGGAGGCAAAAGACCTGCTCGGAATGTGAGTAGCACCATCACATGGGCTTGGAATTTGGAGTAAATAAAGGAGGGAAAGGAGAAAGCTGGTTGAACGTTGGAATTCCCCTTTCTCTGCTTCCTGAGCTACCATGCTGTGAGCAAGCAGCCTCAAACTCTTCCCACCCTGAAGTCAACTGCCACCATATTTGTCCCATGGTGATGGTCCAGTATTGGTGAAATTATTAAGGCCACTCCACATAGTTAAAAGGGAGGTTTATTTAGTGGCATAACTTACAAATGAAGGGATAGGTAGGTTGCAGGGTCTGGGAAAGACGTAGCACAGTCCGGCGGTGTTCTCTGGAGAACTCTGCTTGGTCTACCTCTAGCGTGCAGGGTCCAGGAACCAAGAGAAGGCGGCACATCCAAATCTTGGGTTTTCAGGGCCCTCTCTTGGCCCTGTCTTGTAGGCATGACAGTTACTGAAGCCTCAATGGGGGTTGGAACTTCCAGATCAAAGCTGGAATGGCTACCCAGTACAGTCCAGGAGCCGAAGTAAATGTGTTCTCTCATAAGTTGCCTGTATTAAGTATTGAGGCAGAATAACTGCAAAAGTAACTAATCCACTGTCCTCACAATAATACTATAAGAGTCTCCCTCCACTAGCAGCTTCCAACTTCTGGAAGAGCACTTCCACTGTCTCTGCCAGAATGTTGGCTGGCTTGAGCTTGTGAAGGTAAAGACAGCTGCTGCAAATTCTTGAACGCAATGACCATGCCAGGTCCAGAAGACCGCATTTCTTTATACTCCCCATCCTCCGACCATCACACTCCTTTCCACCTCCTTTTCCACAACTTTCCTTGAGCTGCTTTCATCAGCCAAGTTGATGTTCAAAATCAGGCATCACGGGAAGCATTTGGCAATATATGTGCTGTTACTACAATAGTACGGGAACTTAATAATTGCTTAATAAATGTGTGTTTATAAAGGAGAACCTACTTGCTTAGTTTTAAAGGATTAAAAGGTAATAAATATATATCTGCAGCTCAATCATAGAGCATATAGTTGAATTCTTGCCATACACTGAAGAATCTGAGAGTTTCACTCATCAGTATTAGTTCTGGCTGCCAGTGTTTAGTCCTGTGGAAAGGAAGAGCCACTTGTACGAAACTACAACTGGTACTAACACTGACTAGGGACAATTATGCCATTCCTAACTGATGATATGTAATAAACGATTACTGTGGTTGATAAAATAAATACCAAGTGATGCTATAACAACCCAGAAAATGTATTTTCACAGGGAAAACTTTTTTGTCTCACCCACAGAAATCAGCATGGGTATTACTGATCAGCTGATTCTTTGCCTCAGCATAACTAAAATCTCTGGCTAACTGGTGAATGATACTTTCATTCACAATGTGTGGTCTTTTACAGAAAGAATAGGGGCACAATAGGTGCTGACTAATGGGGACATAAAATGACTTTGTTCTTATTGTATTGGCCATACTAGTTTTTGGCCCCACCCAGGCCAAAGGACTAAAAACCGTAGCCATCCTCAGTATCCACTAAGAAGTAAACTATTGGAGGACCACAGGCCTACTAGTCGGGTGCAGAGTCTGTAGCCATTATCTCATTTTAAGCTATGGGATAGTGACTATTACTTCCACATTTTTTTCCCCTGAGTAGAGATACATAAAAGGTTATGGATCCACTGAGTGTCACACAGAGAAGTAGTTTTGTCCATACAAATGGTTATTGATCACCATCTTCTACTAGCCCCTAAGCTACAGGATCTGACATTAGAACGAGACTGGACAGAGCAGCCTAGAATGTCTTTCTGCTGGGGTTTTCAATAGCTAAGTAAATTTGGGAAGTTGCAAAGTTACTCTGTGTTCTTGCATGTCATTTTTCCCCCTGAGAAATGAGACCATCTGATCATCAAGTTCTCTTCCAGCTTGAAATTCCATTTAATGTCATCAAATTTTACAAAAAGAATATATGTCTATTGGAGAATTCCTTTTGTGTGCCGGATAGCTGTCCTCGTAGGGGGTAGGGGATACTGGGGAGATGCTCCATTCGAATCATGTCCATATGGGATCCCCAGCACCTTCTTTGTTCCCTCGGCCTCTGTTCCCTTTGAAGAAATCCCCATCTGTGAGCACACCCCACTGTCAAAGCAGCTGATTCCTGTTGGTTTAGGAAAGCATCCAGCGCGGCTTGTGTTCAACAGCCCCTTGTCTCTCTTCCGGATCACGCTGGGAATGTAACCTGCCAAATCGCTTTCACCCTAAACTCACCATGAAATGCCTGACCGGGCTGCAGAGCAGTTTAGTTAATAAAGCGGGAGACTGCTAAGGGGAAAGAGGTTATTTTTGCTGCTTGGGAATTCTGTGTGCCAAGAGCCAGCCCCTTCTGGCTCCCTCAGGGAGCTGAGGTTTTCAGGTTTAAAGGCAAGACTGCAATGGCCCACAGCCAGCTTCCTGAAAAGGGGATGAAAGACCTCATCGGAGTTTATCACCTCTGGCAAAGTAGATCTCTCTCTCTCTCTCTCTCTCTCTCTCTCTCTCTCTCTCTCTCACCACACACACACACACACACACACACACACACACACACACACACACACACATACATACATACACACACACACACACACACACACACACACACACACACACACACACATACACACACAGAGGATTCTGTTCACAAGAATCAAGAACAGTGGCAGAAAAAATATTTTGTCAGACACGATAAAATGTTACCAGGACAAGACTGTGACCTTTGGAAGTCTATGGCAGGAGGGACTCTGGCCTTGATATGGGTGAAGAATTTCCACAATTTTTTTTTTTAATCAGTTTTTCAGAATAAGTTAAGTGCTGCAGGTGCTGAGGGTGACTGGGGACAGAGTGAGAACCAGACAGAGAAATGTCTGTCCATGTGTCTGATGTAAGCCCAGGTGGTCTAAGATCTATTTCCCATCCATCTCATAACACCTTTATTTAGGACCCCCAGCCTTTCTTCCACCTACCATGTCCCGTAATGGAAAGCTTTGCCAGCCTTTCTCTATCTCTTTGCAAAGCCAATGTCTATCCATAGCAGGACTTTTTCACCTTGTGCTTCTGTTGCACTCAGCCTTATTAACTTGGGTCTTACAGCTTCGTTTTCTTTTATGTATCTGCTTTAATTTTACCTGCCCTAGGGGCCTTTTTCTGGTTACCCAGCTAAGTTGGTTTCGACTGTTCCTTATTTTCTACTCTGTCACCCACTTCCTTACACTGTCAGGAGTTATGAAAACCTGAAACTGCTCATTTCTCTGTTTTGTTCCTTCCTTGACTCTAGTAGAATGTTGCCCCTTTCCTTTCCAATTGGCAAAAGGTAATAACTTATGCTGAGATGAAGCCCATCCGTACCGCTGCTATTCTATTGTAAAGAGGTCTAAATTATAGCCCAAACAGGGTCCCAGAGGGAGTGGATGCCACACACCAGGTACTGGAAGGTTAGGAGATGTAGATCAGTGAGAATTCCGACTTGGTCCTTGAAGACTGAGTTTTCCCATGGGGATAGTAGAGTTGAGTGACCAAGACTATTTTGGAAAATTGAAGCACAGTGTATAGAGATGAAGAACAAAAAAGGGACCAGAAAACGGCACAGGAAAGTCTGATAGGAAATGCATGATGGAAGGTGAGGAGACTCTCATTTATCCCCAACACTTAAAATACAGCAACAAAGATAAGACAAGGCTGTCCCTGCAGCTATCAGCAGGATAGCGTTGCTTCTGGTGGAAGGTGTCTCCCTGGTGTGCCCCAGTGGAAGATGGAAGTAGGTAACTAGAGTAGATTCCTTCCCCTCGTCATTGTTCCCTCCATGACCTCAAAACAATCCGTGTTTGATTTGGATCCCTTCAAACACCTTGGAAAGGAAAAGACAAAGTGGCAGGGCATTGTTATTTTACTCTTTGACAAGGACATCCGAATAGGCTTTTTAAAGGAGAAGGTCATTAATATTTAAGAACATAGCATGTGCCTGAAGAGAAGAGGGAGCTAGCCCTCTGTCAGAAACAACTGCCTACGTGTCTGCAGGAGGAACAGCAGCAGCAGCTGTTGCAGCGACACACATACCCTTTCTTTCCCGAGGGGTAGAAGTGGTAGAATAGGAATCTATACAAAATCGTCATCTAAAGAGTCAAGTGGAGTTTCCGGGATTGCACCTGGCATCATTCGCTACCTGTTAACATCGGTGGGTGGGACTCCTGTTCCTACTAAATCCATCTAGTCAAACTAGTTTGCTTCACATTGGCATGCAGAGAGTTTGCGGGGAGAGGGTGGGAAACCAGCTCAGGTGCTGGAGGAGGTTTGTGGGGTCTCACTCAGCCCCGCACCCATATAACTTCTTGGTTGTCTTCTCTTTTTCAGTTACGTAATTTTGGCCAAATTACCAGGCGCTGCTGTGCTCCCGTGTCTCTGCAGAACTGGATTAATAATTCCTGTCACAAGTAATTATTCTAAGTGCTAAGGAGACAATGCACACAAGGTGCTGGTCGTTGCGTCTGAACTTCAGCATACATCAACAGAACTTAGGGTGTTATTATTGTTATTACTTGCTACCCCTACTGTCACTACAGTGACTTCTGCACACATTTATTAGACTCTAAACTGAGCAGGAAAAAAAATCTACGTCTAAGTTTTTAATAGACTCCCGTAGAAGTATAATGAATACTATACAAACATTCCTTGATGGGCATTTATAAAATACTTTATTATGAATGCAATATTTTAATTTATTAGCATTTTCTTGATAATATGATTGCTACATTATTTAAGAATCACTGGGCTAAATTTTTTTTTCCTGTTGTATTTATTTTTCTAGGGATCTCAATCTCCCTCTGGAGGAAAGGGGAGATACAAGGAAACAGTATTTTCATATGGTTCAGAGTAAGAACTCGGGGATGAGACAGGGTTGGATTAGAGCCCTGCTATGCAGTTCCCTACTTGCAGGCTTTCACCTATATAAAGGGAGATAAAACCTACAGTAATAACAATTATAACAATAACAGGTCTATAATGCTAAGCTCTCCACCTGTTATTTCATGATTCACACTAACACCTTGTGGGTGAGATGCTATAATCATGTGTAAGGCAAGACCAACATACCAGATGACATCAGTCATGTGCTTGGTTCATAGAAAAGGTTCTGTGACAAACAGTGCCATCTTCTTGTCCCTGCCTCTATTTACTGGACACAGAGGCAGATAGGTTCTAGCTATGTATGTGCCCGCTGAGGGGCTGGACCAGATTTTCAGGTTAATCAGCCGGCCGGCTGTCGGGCCCCTGTTTGTTTCCACAGATGGCAGTGGTAAGTAAGACTTGTTGCGTTTCACAACTCCTCTCTCTCTTCTCAGCTCACAAGCATTGCCTCCTGGTTGATTTGGAGTCTGGTAGAATGAGTCAGCCCATCACATGCCTGCTGTCAGGGTCACTGTTCAGGTGAGAGATACAAATGCTGCTTGTGACCAGCATATCAAGTGTTGCCTGGACCAGCAGGTCCTGCTTTTTCACTCCATGGATGTGATCTGCTCTTTCCCTTCTGAGAGAGCCAGCATTGTCTTTCCAGCAGCTTCCTTGTGCTCGGTAGCTTGCTGAGGACCAACTAGCTGGAGATCTCCTCGAAGCTACCCTGCCTCAGTTTTGGAGTGCCCACTGCAGAGCACTGTTGAGAGCCCAGAGCTGAGTCACAAGTAGCTCACTGCCAGAGATGTGCTTTGCTTTTCTGATGCAAGAAGCTGCAAGTTTCCACACCTGCTGAAATGTCACTCTCCTAGCTCTAGCCAACAAGTTCAACAAACCTGTTTAACCTGGGAGAGAGGGGGAAGGAAGGTTTTCAACTCTTCGGTAAAATCTGTGTCTTTCAGTTAAAGGCCAAATAGCTGGCATGACCAAGAGAGCAAAGAAGTCTCTTCTGGAAATCTACTTTCCTGCTTCTTGTTCTGATGTGGCTCCTCACTTATGAACTGGGTGATTTCACCTCAAGCAAAAGGCTTTCTCTCCTTATTGGTCCGGCCTGTACCAGTCAATTGTGAGTGACTTTGCCTGACTCACCAGATTTGGGGGCACTCAATCATCTATAAGGGAGTGTATCCCACTTCTGACTTTACCCCAGATTGTGCTAAGTGCTTTCACTGTATAATTTTAAAGGCCAGCAAACTCTCCTTCCTAAAACCCTTCACTTAAATTTTGTGATTAATTGCACATATTGTTTGCTATCTGTCATCCTTCCTGGGACAAGAGAGATATACCTGGGGGCCAGGTAAGGCTTATTCTCCACTTTGGTCTGGTTAAGGATCTGTAGCAAGTTAAGTCATCTGCAATTTAAAAAAAAAATCAACTTTCAATTGCTTTTACCTGTCCCTGAATCAGCTTTGCCCCTCTCCAGACCACATAGCTCCGGGGTGATAAAGGAATAGAGTTTGAATCATCTCATCATTCCAGTTCTTGGTCTCGTCTTTTCTCCTTGTGACTCACCCCCCCACCCCCCACCCCGTGAGCTTCATTAGCTGGCATCTACTGAGAATCTTTTTGTCCTTTCATACATGATTTACCCCTGCCTGAAAGTCTGCTCGTATTCTCCCTGCCAAACTGCTGTATACTAAGCTTGTGTAGGAAGCCTTCTTGGAAATCAGGCTCACTCCTCTAAGTACAGCTGGCCCCTCCTTTCTTTGGATCCACAGCTCAGTGCTTCGCTTCTTAATAGTCACTTATGTATTTGTTTTTCCTCACTAACATAATAGCAACTTCAGGAGGGAGGAGGGTAGGTGGGGATGAAGTCAGTGGGAAGTGTGAGAGAGCAGAATCTACCATAGGTCCTTAGCTTTCATAGAGGTAGGAGGAAGCCAATAGGAAGAGTGGAAAGCGCATTGCAAGAAGAATCCTTGTCTCCAACCCAGGGAAAACGTGTCAGGGCAGGTGAGCAGCAGGAACTGCGGCAGTGTCTCGAAATAGACCGCACACCAGGTGAGAGGAGCATACGGGCATTCAATACCAGAGGCTGGCACGGAGCCCACAGGCGGGCGCAGATCCAAATGAGGCTTGAATTCCCTCTGTAAGCAAACAGCAGGCGGGGAGCAGGCTCTCCTGCTAATTTTGTGCGGATCAATGCCCTCTGTGCTGGAGATGGCCTAAATCAGCCCGAGGAGACATCCAGGTCCCCTGCTGAATCAGCTGGGGACTCGGTGGCACTGCAGGCGTACAACTTGGGCTTTGCTTCTGATTTGGAGAATTGATTATCCAGCCCGCAAAACGTCCACCTGAAGTTTCAAAAGGACATTTCAAAGTAGAAAACACAAACTAACTGCATCAGAGAAAGATTCTGGGCTTTGTAGTCAGACAAATGTGAGCCCCCTGGTTTACTCTTCTGTAAAATGGGAATAATTATGATCCCTGCCTTATATTGCACAGATTATTATTTGTTGTGCTATTGACAAATCCATGTTTATTGCCTAGCAGAGAACAGAAGCCTACAAGAAGGAGCAATTTATGCTCTGAGGGACATTTGGCAAGGTCTAAAGATTGTTTTCTTATTCGCTTTCTCTCTGTTCCCTGTTTTATTTGGGAAGGTTCTCACTGTGATCATTTCACAAAATGCACATAGTATTTTGATATATTCTCCTTTCATTGTCCTCACTTATTAAGATCCCCTTCCTTATCTTTAATAAACTTCTTCCTCCTCTTTCCATGTTCTATACATGAGGGAAAAAATAAACCATCAATGCTTGTCTTTATAGAAGCCTGATTGCCACAAGTAGGAGATATATTGCTGGCATCTGGCAGGTTGAGGCAAGGATATGGAAGAACTAACCAATATCTTACAGTGTACAAGACAGATCTAAGAATCATCAAGCCCCAAATGTCAACAATGCTGCGGCTGAAAAAATCTGCCTGAGAGAAGCTTGGCCATCTGGAAACACTAAACACGGTAGCTTTTAACTTATAATTATTATCTCTTTCCACTTACATGTACTGAGTATATACTTAGAAAATCAGGAAGAAGCCAGGGCACACTGAGGTGGCTGTAATTTCTCTAATGCTCCTCTCATTGAGGGGTGGGACCTTTCTTGTCTCTCCCTGAAGCAATTGGAGCTCTGCAGTTGCTCTGACTAATAAGACATGACATAGCCATGTGATGCCTACAGTTTATGGCATGAACAGTTTCAATGCTTGCCTTTTGGAGCACCTCTGAGAACCCTGAGCTACCACGCTCATTGTAACATCACCATATTGAAGATTCCTTTAAAAATAAATGGTATTAAAAATGTATATACTATATTACATTCATATTTACCCCAGCTTCTCTCCTTAAATCCTCTCAGATTCACCCCAACTTTTCTACCCCCAAACTTTGTATCATTTTTTATTTTTTAAATTTAACAATCTACCAACTCAAATTTGTGCTCTTTATATACTTCTGAATGTAGAGTCATCTGCTGTAGCATGGTTGATGTGCTTGGACCATAGCCTTAAAAAACAACAGCAAAAAAAACAAAAAACAAAAAACAAAAAACAAAAATCTGATTCTCCCTCCTCCAGAAGACATGGTTCCTCAATTAAGGTTCATGAAATCCTTCCTACTCCATTCTAGAGCATGACTACCTTGATTTTGTGCAGGCAACCACAGCTGTTATGAATTCATGAGTGCAGCGGTCCTGTGATGTCTAGAAGATACAGTTCCATTCTGGTCCTCTCTGATTTCTAAATCTTAACAATCTTTATAAGCTGTCTTCTGTGAAAACTCATCAACAGTCTTCCACAGCTTGTGACCCCTATGAACTGTAGTAATGATGTGGTTGGCAAGACATGGTTACGATAGTGTCATGAATGTTACAGGGGTAGCCAACCACTCTCTGATAGGATTTAAGGTCCACCTAACAGGAGGAAACACATGCCTTACACTGTGAATCTGACCAAGAACCATGGTTGGGGAGCTCACAAACCCCAATGCTGAAGCTACTATTACTACTTTTCTAAATGGACATAGCATCAAACTTCCCTCTAGATTCGTATCTCTCTACCTGTAGATTAGTACAGCTCACAAGATTCTTCATTAATGAACTTTTTTGTGAAGTGGGCAATAGTTAATAAAAAAAAACTCGCAAACAGCCAAAGTACAGAGAACGTGACTGTAGAGTGTTCAGTCACAAATGGGACATATTGGAGATTCTGGTAAGTAAGTATGGACAGTTCTAGCTGACAGTTCCGGCCACAGCTGCCAAGCCATGAGCCATGTGAACGAAACCTGTTGAGTCACCATGCTTAATACTCTAGTTCCCAGTTTAATCCATTTGCACGAAAATGACATGATTTCATTTTCCTTTACTTGAATAAACTTTCATTAAATATGCATAAAATAATATTTACATTATTTTAGATGTGTTGGTCATCTAGGCTGGTTCTATTTCTATGTTATTGTGAATAGAGCAGCAATAAACATAGATGCACAAATATCTCTGTGGTAAGATATGGGGGTCCTTTTGGTGTATGCCAAGGAGTGGTAGAGCTAGGTCACATGATCTCATTTTAACTTGTGGAGAATCCTCCGTACTGATCTCTGAGCTGGCCGTACTAGGTTGCACTCCCACCAGCAAGCAGTGAATAATGTTTCCTCTCACTCCACATCCTCTCCATTATTTGACACCAGATTCCTTGATGACAGCCATTCTGACTGAGATGAAGTGATATCCCAAGGTAGTTTTAATGTGCATCTCTACATGGAATAATTTGGATTATTCAATGAAGAAATACATATGAACTTGTTGAATTCCTGTATTGACACAGTTGGAATTTGTTAATTTTTTTGTTGTCGTTGAACTTTTGCCTTCTCAGAGAGGTTAGGATGTAAAGTAAGAACTTACATTTTGGGGAATGACTCATGAGAGATTAAAATTTGAAGTAAATCATAAATTATTATAATGTTGAGTTGTTCCTTCTAGTCCAGTAGACAGCACTGTGATTTGCCATTGTTTTGGAGTGGGATGGAGGTGAGTGACAATTCTGCCTGGTGAATAGTCTCAGGTGACTAAAGATATGTTCACAGGTTAGGGCATTCTGAGAAATATTTCTATTAAAGTACATATGGGGCATCAGTGACAGGGAAATAAAGGATAACTGAATATTACATTGGATGTTAAATTTCCATAATAAACTCTTTATCCAGGGAAAATCCTCTGATGCTGAGAGAGCAGAGTCTAAAAAAAAAAAAAAAAAAAAAAAAAAAAAAACAGCAGATCAACCCACACGTTAGCTGTGAGTGACAATCTTGGTTCCAGCTAAAAGGCCATATCTGTAACAGCTGAACAGTGGGAAAGTACTTGTATCTGGGGAGAAAGTGGTGACACACACTCAGAGTCTAAGCAACCTTGTTATAACACTCCTCTGAAAAGAGCAGCACTTCCTTGCCATCAGAGGATTGAGCCAGGAGTCTTCTATTGCAGCAATGTTGTCTGAGCAGTGTTAGCCCTGGAGGGAGTCTATGAAAGTGGAAGGTCTGGACAGAGTATTTGTAACAATGTCCTCCTGATAGAGGGCCTGGAGTAGTGGGAAATTATCTGTGGGATTCACAGGGAGCCTATGATAGAGAGAGGAACCTTGGAAGGAAGCAATCATTTTAGAAACTTAAAACAAAAAAAAAAAAAAACTGGAGGTAGGCAATTGATTGAATATAATAAGCCCACAAAATTTGTGTTCAAAGCTGATGAAATTTGACGGTATTTGACTTAGAGAAAAATAAAATAACCTTGAACTGTGAGTTTGTCATCCAAAGATTTTAATCTGTATGATCACAATGTGCCTGGCTAAAGGAGCCATTTTAAAATGTTTCATACTGAGGGTCCTGTGTGTTCATTCATTCAAATTCTGTTCCTCTTGTTTCCTGAAAGTAACAGATCATCTGTGAATGTAGGTAGATGATGACTCCAAGGTTCCCTAGAGAGTTTGTGGTGGCTCATAAACTCACCCACTAGGAATTTACTCTTTATGTATAACCTCCAATGTGGTGATTTGGATATGAAACACCACACTCCACCCCACCCTGCAAAAAACGCACACGCAAGTTGGTATGTGAATACTTGGCACCATTTTGGGAAATTTAGGTTACCTCGAGAAGTAAGACCAAATTGTGGAATTAAGTATTAAGGGTATGCCTTTGAAGGTTCTGTCTGATACCTAGTAGCTTCCTTATTCTCTTTGATTTCTGGCCCGCATGAGGTTAACTGCTTGAGGTCTCTACCATGATGGGCCAATACACCTAAAACAGTGAGCAAGTAAAAATTTTTCCTCTGTTAAGTCACTCATTGTCAGTTATTTGGTCATAGCCATGCATGAAACAACTAATGCATCTACTCCAAATTCACAGGTTAAAGTCTTTACTCAATGTAATGAGAAGCTAAGTGCTCTGCGGGTATACCCGGGGAAGGTAGAGACACTGGGAATGGGAGCTGAGGCCAGGGATGTGGCTGCTTCTCTACTTCTGATTTGAAGATACAGAAAGAAGTTGGCAATCTGCTAGTTCACTGAAGACCCTCCCAGGACCCCAATTTGCTCATGCCCTGCTCTTTTGATGACTCAAAGTTTTCAGAAATCTGAGAAATTAGTTTTTGTTATATGTAAGGCAGCAATCCATGGTATTTTGATCTATCTACCCTGACACATTGTGCTCATCTTCATCTCATCATAGAGAAGTCTCTCCTGGAGTCTGTGCCCATTTTCTTTATCCTGGTTAAATAAGGAGCAAAGTATACTTTGAGGATACAGCTTGGGACTTTTAATAAATAGCATAAGTATTAAATCTAAGTGCTATAATTTAACAATTTATGACCTTGGGGAGTTCAATAGAACTTTCTGAAACTTGCTTTCTTCTGTGAAACAAGGATAATGAAGCTTTTCCAGGAAATGTGAAAGAGATGGATGTAAAAATGTTCTGAAGAATTATTTGCATATTCCTTGGATTGATGCTTCATTATCAGCTGCTCTAGTCCAACTTGAAAGGATCCACCCAGTATTCAACAACTCTTTGAAAGTCAGAATTACAATGACTCTTTAATCTATATACTTCTAAGAATGATGCTGAGAAAACTTGAGCTAGAAACTCCAAGATGTTGGATAACATAAACAAAGAAGATGAATGGAGCTGTGGTGGTCTGGACCTGGGTGGGCTTTCTCATTATGGGTTAACAAAGGAAAAGAAAAATAACAAAGGAAAAAAAATGACGAAGAAGCTGTGCATGTATGTCTTTTTATAATGCTCAAGGACATAATCTGACTTTGTGAGATATGAACAGCAGAAATTACTACTGTTGTCCCAAGTTGACAGATAAAGGCACTAATCCTGAGAGATGGCCTATACCTGCTTAATACCCAGATATTTGCGCCTAATAACACCCACCCAAATGTGGACCATCCGTGTTTTGTTTCCTGAAACTTAAAGTACTGGCATAAGTATAAAGTCAGAGAAACCAACTAGTGTTTTGTACTATGACAAATTAATTCAAAAACTCACTAAGATGATTTCATTTCATCCTTACAATCCTTCAAAACTGATTTAAAATTTTTTATTTTATTTAATGCTTATAAAATGCTTGAAAAGTGATGATCACTTCTTGTTTATTGCCAAAACTGAAGCACAACAATGCTAACTGTGGGCAGGTTATGAAGCAAGGAAGTAGCAAGTCCAGGACTTGGACCTGGCTCTTCCTTGGAGGGTGTGTCCTTCCAGCTGCCCTCCTGCATCCCAGCAGCCAGCACATGCCAGCAGTGTCAATGCATATTTAAAATGACCTTGCCTCCCAGAGTCTCCGTAATAAAATGACAAGGCTTCTCAGCAGAAAGACACTTCACATAATGACAAGTCTTACTCCCACTGGCATTTCTTTTTGCTCTGTTAACTTAGTTCTCGGGGAGAGAAAAGAAAAGGTTGCAATCAGCAATTTTGCCACAGGAGTGGAACCCGCACCCTTAGCCAGCTGTGACCAAATGATCCATTATTCATGTGCCACGCGGGCCTCTTCATTCTTCACCTGCCTGAGACGGCCTCTCATTTCCATCCGTCCTTTCAGAAATGTTCAGAATGTTACCACACAGAGCAAGCCTAGGTCTAGTTCTGTCTAACAAACCCTCCTTGTTTGACTCCAATCTGATGTGGAGGGAAGAAAATTTTGTCTATTTCAATGTCACCCGAAAGATCTCTTCTGCTATTGTTAGCAAAAGATATTTCATTGTAGTCCAAAAGTTGAGAATTTTATTGTGTGACTTGGCTTGCAAGAATATAAAAGAAAAAGCTAGCGAAGGTAAGGGTAGGCAGTTCTCAACTCCAACTGAGCTGGCTGAGGTGACTTTTTGAAGATGTGGCATTCATGGGAGGAAAACACAGTGAAGTTTCTCTCTGCAAAAAGAAGATCCCAGGTAACAGTAAATATAGAGGCTATTCCTTCCATGCCTAAAGTCATGCGGATTAACAAAATCTCTTTCAGCTGAGAGGTTTGAGAGGCTCAGGCAAGAGAGAGGGATTTCATCAAGTATAGGCTGTAAGGTTCTGATGTAGGGCCCTGCACCACTCTGTCCTCTTTAATCCCCTGGCAATCATTTCCAAAGAAGACTTTACTGTAGGTTATCTAGGTGAAGTTCTTTGAGTAAGGCCTCACAGCTAATAAAGAGAATATACATCAGAACTCCCAACTCAAAGTCTTGCTAGCTTTTTCTGCAAATGTGGCCACCGTGGCTTGCAGATACTTGAAAATGGGTTTTATGATATTTTGCATAAAAAGTACTAGCTGTGTTTTGTTTTGTTTTTGTCATTGGGATCTCTTACCACATGGAACACTCATAGGAGCTGCTTGGGTCAATATTTTTAGTAATCAAGAAGAATAAGGACTGTGATGATAAGTCTGTTTGCTTCAAAACAGGTGACCTTTGAGTCTAATGCCTGAGTGCCTGGATGCTTAATCACCGCTGGTAGACAGTTTGGGAGCTCTGTCATAAGCTCTCATAGATCGTTTTAAATGTGTGGAGACAAGCCAAGGCTTGTGTGGTCTCAGAAAGCAATCAAAAGAGGATGCAGGAGTAAGCAGTGGCACCAGGAATACAGAACAGGAAGATGAAGGGAGAATACTTCAACAATGGTTTGCTGTCATTGCGTGTTAAGGAAAAGACTTGTTTCTAATCACATATGTGTTTCTTCAGCCCTGATTTCTTCATAGGCATAGGCACCAAACAAGCAGTGTGCAAAGCTTTTTTCTTACTGCATGTAAAATTTAGATGTATAACCACATGTGAGTATTAGAATTTAATTTTATGTACAAGTTTGTATATATTTATGTACATATGTATATACACATAAATATAAACATTATATAATTAGCCACATATACATGTATTTGCACTTGTACATTTGGGATGGTGATGGTGTGACTTTTCTCAAGCAACACTTCAGTAATAATTCTTACATGTCAAATTGAAGAACCCATTAAGTTATTGCTAAGAGATAAGAGCTGAATTGCTCGGATTTAACCATTGCTTTAATCCCCGCTTTTGGTAGCTTGAGTGGAAAAAGAGTGGTTGGTCTCCTGGGACAGCTCTTATTTGGTAATGCCTTTACACAACAAATAGTTAACATCCCATCAGAGTTTTCCTGGCTCCTCTTGTTAAAGATTAATGGTGAATCCAGAATGGAGGTTTCAGATCTTGCATGGATCTATAGTTCTGTTGCTTGTTTGACAAGAACTTGAGCATTCAGGGTAAGCTAATATGAACATACCTCAACAATAATTGATTTTTAGCAACATAGTAATGCAAATAGAAAGTCCTGCCACTGATCAGATAATTATGAGTACAGGCATGGTTCAGCTACCTACCTTTCTAGCCATCTTTAGTGAGTTAATCTTCTAAGCGTAATACTGTATTCAGTGACATGTGAATAATTACACTCCTTCGTGGTTGATGGTGAAGAAGAAATGGGTGTATATATAGCACATGACAGTTTCTTACCTGTGGAAGGCAGTTAATTAATTATACATATTTATCTGCCTATGTTTCTGTCACATATCAGTCATCTGTCTATTTATCATCTATAATATACAAACCTCACAGTTATGGTTGGCTAAGAGTCTATCTGTTCTGGTTCACAGAAAACTGAAGTAATATGGCAGTAATAATATTCCAATTATTAAGTCAAAAAGTTTAAGCATGATAGGTGCAGGTAGGTAGATGTGAATAGGCAAAACTATATTGTTTTAAATACTAATTTTACATTGAAAAATTCAAAGATAGACTCTCCACAGCACATGTTATTAAAAGCATCATAGACAGGCTGAGGAGATGGCTCAGTGGATAAGAGTACTCCCTATACAAACACAGAGGCCTGAGTTCAAATCAGCAGCACCCATACAAAAAGCTGAGCATGGTTTTGGGAGACAGGGACAGTAGGATCAATGCAGCTTGCTAGAAAGGAACCTAGCTCTAAGTTTGATGATAGAATTTGTCCTAAGGAAGCAAGGTGGAGTGTGATAGATCATGACATCTAACATCTCCCTCTGGCCTCTGAGCACATGTACCCTCCCCCAACCACATACACACACCATAAAAACATGCAAACATCTTTGTGGATTTCTTAATTGGACTGTTGGGCATTTTGATGTCTAATTTCTTGAGTTCCTTATATATTCTGGGTATCAGTCCTCTGTCAGATGTGGGGTTGGTGAAGATCTTTTCCCATTCTGTAGGATGTCGCTTTGCCTTGTTGACTGTATTCTTTGCTCTACAAAAGCTTCTCAGTTTCAAGAGGTCCCATTGATTGATTGTTTCTCTCAGTGTCTGTGCTACTGGTATTCTATTTAGGAAGTGGTCTCCTATGCCAATGCATTCAAGACTACTTCCTACTTTCTCTTCTAGCAGGTTCAGAGTAGCTGAATTTATGTTGAGATCCTTGATCCACTTGGACTTAAGTTTTGTGCACGGTGATAGATATGGATCTATTTGCAGCCTTCTACATGTTGATATCCAGTTAAAAAGATACCCCCACAACAGACTGCTGGCAATGGTCGAGATACAGCCCGAACTGACCTACTCTGGTGATGGGATGGCCAAACACCCTAATTGTCGTGCTAGAAACCCCATCCAACTACTGAGGGATCTGGATGCAGAGATCCATGGCTAGGCCCCGGGTGGATCTCTGGGAGTCCAATTAGCGAGAATGAGGAGGGTTTATATGAGTGAGAATTGTTGAGACCAAGGTTGGATAAAGCACAGGGACAAATAGCCAAACGAATGGAAACACATGAACTATGAACCAATGGCTGAGGGGTCCCCAACTGGATCAGGCCCTCTGAATGGGTGAGACAGTTGATTGGCTTGATCTGTTTGGGAGACATCCAGGCACTGGGACCGGGTCCTGTGCTCATTGCATCAGTTGGCTGTTTGAAACCTGGGGCCTATGCAAGATCGCTTGGCTCAGCCTGGGAGGAGGGGACTGGACCTACCTGGACTGAGTCTACCAGGTTGATCTCAGTCCACGGGGAAGGCTTTGCCCTGGAGGAGGTGGGAATGGGGGGTGGGCTGGGGGGAAGGTGAGGGGGGGCGGGAGGGGGGAGAACAAGGGAATCCGTGGCTGATATATAGAACTGAATTGTATTGCAAAATAAAAATAAAAAATTAAATAAAAAAAGAAAAAAAACATGCAAACAAATAAATAAAAATAAAAATATCAAAAAATCATAGAGTTTGAACATAATGCAAGATGCAAAGCAGAATTGTATCTACTTTCTAGATTAGTATTTAAAAACACTTGCCTATAATTTTCAAAATTTTAACTTATACATAACTATTCATTGATCTCCAAAGAGATACCAGTAATGAACTTGTCAGATTTATCAACAGAAAACAATAATGATGTTAATTGTTACTATAAGAAAATGTATTGAAAGCATATAAAATGGAGTTATCCATAACAATTATTGAGTCATTTAAAATGCCCCATGAAGGTGCATGACAGGGTTTTTTTGACTGAATCTGAGTCTGGACTCTGTTGTACACATGGCCAATGTTTTTCTCTAATTCTATCTATCTATCTATCTATCTATCTATCTATCTATCTATCTATCTACCTATCTATCTAATTCTATCAACATCTCTTATGTATTGAATGCTTCCTTTGCTTATTCACTCAATCATTCATTCATTGAACTTTTACTGAGATTTTTAGTACAGAACAGGCTTTGTACTAGGTTCTGGAGGCATAATGGAAACTAAGATAATATTTATTAATAAGTGTGTTGTCTAGTGTACCAGAGTGGGAAGACTATATAAAATATATATGCAATTATAGTATGGTTTCTTGCAGGCAAAACTGTTGGAAAGCTAGTTTGCCCAAACATGGAGTCTGAGGAACATTCCTAACAGGAGCTAGGACATTTCTAGATGAAATTGGATGTCAATAACATGGAAAAAACAACTAAGGTGTAAGAATGAGACACATTTCCAAAACAAAGGCAATCCAACATTGGCATATTAGATAGTGGATATAAAGATGAAGATGATTATTCTTTTGGTGAAGGAGGGATTGCATCACTATCAGAGTGATATATGGTAACTTATACTGTAGTGATGTGTGGAAAGTAAGAGAGGATGGCAGTGTGCCTGGTTTTACAGGGAGACATCACAGAGAAGTCAACTTCTCTCCTGTGTGACTTATGCTAAGTTCCCTGAAGCCCGGGGCTGTGTCTTTTTAGACTTGTGTATTATCCTTTTCCCCAATATGGTAGCACGTGTTCAGTGAGCTTTGAATACATTTCCAATTTAATGTTACCTATTTAAATGACACCTGGGAGGTTAGAAGAGAGGCTAGAGAGATGGAATGAAAGTGAGGTAGGACAGAGATGGTCTAGGTTAACAGGAGGATTTTGCCCTGCTACTGCTCTTATTACTACATTGGGATGGGTTTTTGTGAATTTGTTTTTATATTCATATTTTAATATCAGTCACCTCTTGAACAGAGAGATCATAGCTCATGTCCTTGCCCTTGCAGATATCTGCATGGACCTAGGAGACAGAGACATATGCAGATTATTAGATCAGTGTGGTATGAGAAACTGTTAGCACAAGACACTAAGAAACAAGGGTATGAAAGTGATGCTCCCTGGAGTTGGATGGCAGTGCTAGGAGCTGTCCTTTGCTTGTCTTCCAATTCCACCAATTCCTCTTCTAGGGTTCTCTTAGTGTACTTTATGTTGTTGTCACATTTTCCACCAAGTCCATGAGATTAATGCCCAAATCTCTTTCCCAGCACGGCCTCTTCCCACAGCTTCATCCATACAGACCTAATTCTTCTGTGGCATCTCCACCTAATGTCTTGCTGATACTTCTAACCTAATTTCATCACTGTTGAGCTCATCTTCTCCTTGAAAAATGTGTTCATTGTCTTTTTCCTACTTGACTAATGGCTCCCTGCTAAACCCAATAACTTTGGGAGCGCTTTGGCTCAGCATTTCCTTCCTCCATCCCTGTATCCAGCTGTTCCGGCTGATCACCCATTTGCAATGTGTCTCAATTCTCAATTCTACCTGTGTGACCCTATTTCAGGTACTTTCCCTTCTCGTAGAGGTTAGAGATGCTCAACTGTAAGATAAGAAATGTGAAGGTGGCTGTGTCGATGGTAAACTGTTTGCTATACGAAAACACCAAATTCCGAATTCATTCCTCAGCACCCACATAAAAAAACCACATATAACAGTATACACTTGTAACCCCAGTGTTGGAGAAGTGGAAACAAGAGAATCCTTATGTCTTGTGCTGGTCAGTTCGTGTAGCCAATTCAACGAAGTCCACGTTCAGTGAAAGTAAGGCAGAGAGCAGGGAGGATCATATGAGACATCAACTTCTGGCCTCCACATATGGAAGCATCGGGAGAAACTGGTGCCTAGGCTCTGCTTACAGAGGCCATAATTTTATGGGTACAAAGTATGGCTTGGGCCATTGAGACTTTTTTTTTTTTTTTTTTTTTTTAACTGAGACAGGGTTTCTCTGTGTAACAGCCCTGGCTGTTCTGGAACTCACTCTGTAGACCAGGCTGGCCTCGAACTCACAGAGATCTGCCTGTGTCTGGCTCCCGAATGCTGGGATTAAAGGCACATGCCATCAACACCAGACAGATTTATTTTTATTTATTTTTTATTTTATGTGCATTGGTTTTTGCCACGGGTGTTGGGTTCCTTGGAACTGGAGTTACACAGAGTTGTGAGCAGCTATGTGGGTTCTGGGAATTGAACCCCAGTCCTTTGGAAGAGGAAGAGCAGTCAGTGCTCTTAACCACTGAGTCATCTCTCCAGCCCCTTTACAAGACCTTTTTTTTTTTATTAAGAATTTTTTTTATTCATTTTACATACCAAAGATCCCCCTCTTCTCTCCTACTACCCCTCCATCCTTCTCCTCCCAACCCACCCCACATTCCCTCCTACAAGAAGGTAAGGTCTCCCATGAGAAGATATATTTAGTAGAGACAGGTCCAAGCCCCTCCCCCTGCCTCAAGGCTGTACAAGGTGTACCATCACAAAAGTGGGCTCCAAAAGGCCTGTTCATGCACCAGGGATGGATTCTGATCCTACACCAGGGGTCCCCTTAAGCAGATCAAGCTACACAACTGTCTCGCTATGCAGAGGGCCTAGTCCAGTTCCATGCAGGCTCCACAGCTGTTGATCTAAATTTCATGAGTACCCACTAGTAGGTTTCCCCATCATGATCTTGACGCCCCTTGCTCATAGAATCCCTCTCCTCTCTCTTTGACTGGACTCCTGCTTTTTGGAAGCATCCCTGGGTCATTCAAGCATGTAGTAAGGTCGGGGGTCCCTGATAGATGCAAAGAAGATTCCCTTCTCTCTTCTTTAATAGGCACTCTCAGCACTGCCACTCTTGCTGGAAGAGGAGAAAAAAAAATTCACTTGCACATTCACATGGTTCCAGGACTCCAAAGATGTAAAAACAAAACTTAAAGAGAAAGCAAATCAACACAAAATGTGTGAAGTACAAAAAAAAAAAAACTTCTGATACCATGGCAATCAGCTTTCTCCAGTCTGAAGGACAAATCTTTCATCATAGCAGAGTAGCCTTGGCATCTGTTTGAAAAGAAACAAACACGAGAATATCCTCCTCTCGGACTTGCTTTTCCACTTCCGATTTTCTCTCCTTCAATCAATCTCAGACAACATTGTTACTATTTTTTTTTTGAAAAACAGCTGTGAATGTATCACTATCCTTCATAAAAATTATTTCAATTCCTTTTTTGTTTAAGAAGGAAAAAAAACCTCCAAAGTTCTTTCTTAACTGTGTGTAGTTCACCATCCCATTCTACCAACTACATTTCTCTTGCATGTACTCCTGCCTTTTAGGAGCTTGCTTATGCTAGTCCTTCCTATTCTACACCTACCACCCATCCCATCTTTGCCTTTTCTGTTCACACACTCTCTGTTGCACACAACTTTTTCTGGACATTTTGGAAAGTCTTTTTCATCCTCTTAAGTACCACAATCTTTCTTTAGTTTACAAAGCAAATCTATTATTAATAAAAATTTTCATGTAATATTGTTTGGTTCATAAAATTACTCATTTAACTGTTGAATATTTGGTACAGACCCACTGAAAGAGCTTTGTTTTAGGAAGAAACACAGACCACAGCTCCAGAGAAGCTAGCTAACAAGGAGGACCCTAACAGGGACACATGGATCACCCTGGGAAGGCGAAATAGATGAGATCTCCATGAGTAAACTGGGAGTCAGGGAACAATAGAGGGTAGGGGATGCGGGATGACAACATAAGGGAATGGGATTGTCTAGCTGGAACAGGGATGGGGTTCAGGGGAGAGCAATGAAAGAGATATCATGATAGAGGGAGACATTGGGGGATATGGAGAAACTGGGTGCTAGGGAAGTTCCCAGGAACCCACAAAGATGGACCCAGCAATAGTGGAGAGGGTGCCTGAACTGGCTTATTCCAGTAATCAGATTGGTGAATACCCTAACTGTCATCATAGAGCCTTCATCCAGTAACTGATGGAAGCAGATGCAGAGGTCCACAGCCAAGCACCAGAAGTCCAGTCAAAGAGAGGGAAGAGGAACTCTATGAGCAAGGGGCATCAAAATCATGATGTGGAAACCTATAGAGAAAACCAAACCAAACTAGTGGGAACTCATGAACTTTAGATCAATAGCTGTGGAGCCTGCATGGAACTGGACTATGCCCTCTGATAAGTGAGACAGTTGTGTAGCTTGATCTGCTTAAGGGGCCCCCTGGCAGTAGCATCAGGATCCATCCTTGGTGCACAAGCTGGCTTTTTGGAGCCCACTACCTATGGGAGGACACCTTGCATATCCTTGATGCAGGGGGAGGGGCTTGGACCTGCCTCAACTGAATGTACCAGGCTCTGCTGACTTCTCATGGGAGGGCTTACCTTGTCTGAGGAGGGAATGGGAAGTGAGTTGGGGGGAAAGGCAGGGGGCAGGAGGAGGGAAGAGAGAGAGATCTGTGGTTGGTATGTAAAATGAATAAAAAATTTCTTAATAAAAAAAAGAAAGAGAGAGAGAGAGAGAGAGAGAGAGAGAGAGAGAGAGAGAGAGAGAGAGAAAGAGAGAGAGAGAGAAATGGCTCCTGTCACAAAGATTTGACATGATATAAGGATTGTAAACAATTGGGATGATTATTTTAATGCTGTTTGAGAGGGTTTTGGGGGCGGGAATTAAATGATTGAGGACACTTTAAGTGAGACAAGTAGCTGAGTTAGAGAGGATGAGGCCCTCTGTTTTAAAGAAGTGGCCTTAGAAGTAAGTGAGCTAATGAAAAAGAAGCACTTGGTTTCAGTAAGATAAAAATGATTCAGAAGAAATGGGCCAGTGATTGGAGTATTCTGTTGATGGGAGATTTTAGAAGTGAGCCATCTAACAAGTTGCAGTTCTGGCTGTAACTCTGTCTTCTGTTGCAAGGATTTTATCTGTTGTTCAATTGAAGTGAACACTCCCATTCAGTTTTGTTTCTTGCTAAGAACCAACAGTGTTGGTAAGGACTTACTACTGGCCGAATTGTGGTTTGAATGGGGGCTCTAATAGCAAATATGTCACCAGTTGTACCCTTCATGTTGATAATGTCAGGAAAACTGTAGTCCCTGGCTGAGCACTACTTTCTGTTTCATCCAATAAAACCAGTGATTATTTTTCCTGCTCTTACCTTTCAGGGTCCATTCCTGAGGAATATGAACTCCTCCAAGGGATAAGGGTAAGAGAAGGCAGAAATCAGTGGCACCAAGGATACTTCAGTTTTGCACATGTGTCTATGAAGAAAAGGTGGTCCCCATGTTGTTGGGGCTTCTGATTTTTTTTTAAAGAGATCTAAGTTTTTGTATGGGATCTCTGCTTTACTTTATTTTTATTTTTATGGTTCCAATGGACTTTCTCCATGTTGCTAAAATTTTTGGTTGACATAAACTACAACATTGCTTGTTGCTGGAACCAGTCTTGAGTCTCTCAGATTGTGAGTTCCACTTGAAACAAAATCCTTAAAACGATCTCCATAGATGGATTTCTTTTGATTTTATTAACTAAGCATTACAGAATTCTCAGTAACATCAAGTACAAATAACATCTGAAGAATGAGGTCTTCTCACATTGTAATTTACAGAGAGTTAAAATGATGGGCATTCGAAATGAAATAAATGTCTAACTTTGAATTTTGTTTATTTCCAGACATATCCATAATCTTCACCCAGCTGTGATGGTTCCTGCCTTTCATTTTTCTATTGCAAATCAGAAAATTAAAAAAAAATCAACAGAAGGAAGAGAAAATTGGCGGCTTCTATGTTTACTGATGTCCTGAAGTCTTTGACACCTAGGGGATCTATACAACAGAGGGTGAGAAGTAGAATTGTTTATCTCCTTGTCAAACGGTTTGCTTTTACTTTAGTTTTTTTCTTTTCCTTTATAAAATCAAGGCATTTTATATCTAGTGAGCCCCTGCTTTATATCAAATTGTCAACAGTATTTGGGGTATGGTATGCACTTACTAAGACATGGAAAGACTGGAAGCTGAGATGGTGTGAACTAAACGAGGAGTAAATGTTCTTGAAGGCACTGCCTTCCAAGAAGAGGCAGAACTGGATGCTAGAGAAGTCTGCATGTTGGAATCCATGTCTAGTGGGAGTCTAAGAGTTAGATCATAGAAGGAGCAGCTGGTGGGACAGGTATTTAGGGAAGTAAGTACGGGATGACATTGGATATAGAGGAGAACAGGTAATGGCCTTTTTTTTTTCTTTTTTTTCTTTTCTTTTCTTTTTTTTTTTTTTTTTTTTTGCTGCAGAGCAGTCAGGAATAGGAAATTGAGGGGTCCCAGGTCCTGTATAGATTGATGGTTTATGCTCAAAGACAATGGTATGTGATTAGTTCTATGGTGAAAAATGGGACCCAGTGGACACATATTATAGGAGAGGAGGAAATTTTGGGCTATTGGAATTGTTTTACTTGCTAGTCTATTGGTGTGAAGAGACATCATGACCAAGGCAACTTATACAAGAAAGCATTTGATTGGGGCTTATTTATATTTTAGGAGGGTTAGTTCATGATCATCATGACAGTACTGGAGCAGTAGCTGAGAGCTTAATTATACTTTATCTACAATATGGAGGCAGGGAGAGAGAGAAAGGGAAAGAAGAGAGAGTGAGAGAGAGAGAGAGAGAGAGAGAGAGAGAGAGAGAGAGAGAGAGAGAGAGAGAGAGAAGTCTGGGACTGATATAGGCTTCTGAAACTTCAAAGCCCACCCTAAGAACATACCTCCTTCAACAAAGCCACACCTTTGTTCCTTCCAAAACTGTTCTACTGACTAGGGACCAAACATTCAAACATATGAGCCTATGGGGCCAATCTCATTCAAATCACCACAGAAGCTAAACAATATGTAAATCAGAGTTGTTTGTCAGTAAAATTTAGAGTTCACCAAAGATCACAGGACCCTAGTACAACCTTCAGTGCATTTGGTATCTAGAAAAGCATTTATCAATTTTATCCATCAGGGAAAAGCTAATTAAAATTGCTTTGAGATTCTATCTCACCCAGTCAGAATGGATACTATTAAGAAAATAAATGGCAAGAAATACTGACAAAGACGTGGGAAAAAAGAGTCATGTATTTACTGCTGACAGGAATGTAAATTAATATAACCATTATAGAATCAGTATGAGAAGATGGTGTAATTATTATAATTTCAAAAAATAAATATTTTTATAAAAGTTAAAATTAGAACCACCACATGACCCAACTATAACATTTTTGAGCATATAATCAAAGGATTCCAAGTCAACATGTCACAGAAATACTTGCACATCTATGCTTATTGCTCATTGACACTATTGACAATGGCAAATGTGTGGAACCAACCTAGTTGTTCAGCAGGAGATGTATTCACAAGGAAAATGTGGTACAAGTACAATGCAACCTTGTTGAGGCACAATGAAGAATGAAATCATGGTTTCAGGGAAGTAGATAGAGCTAGAGATCATGATAAGAGAAATAAGGAAGATTCTGGCTAATGACACATCTTCTCTAATTGAAATACAGATAAAATTTATATATGTAGAATAAAAGTATTAGGGGGGCTGTGAAAGAGAAGGAGTAGGACTAAAGGAGAGGAAAGGAGAAGCTAGAGAAGATAATGGAATACATGAGTTGTGAAAGCATAAGGAACTATTTGGGGGTAGGAGAGGCAACAGAAGAGGCAGTGTGTATGGCAAGAGGTGGTGAAGAGCACAGAGTCTAATGATGTACATGTACCAAAAAATGCCATAATGAATACCTATCATATACTAACTAAATATGAATAAAAGAGAACCTCATTATGGTGACTTTTAACAAAAACTATTGGTATGATCCGGAAATATATATATATATCTTGTAATGTTCAGTGAGAAGGGGCTCTAGAAGCTGCTGAATGTGTTGCAGGCTCGGAGCAGACCTTTCCCTTCCCTGAACATACACAATAAAGATTCATGTGTTTCCAGCATCAATAATGTCAAGGCTGTGAAATTTCAGGTAAAAGTGAACATCAAAGGAAGCTATAATTAATGGGGTTGGGAGCACAAGCCGGGGCAGCAGCAGGTACTTGTAACAGAGAACGGAAGCTGGCAGGCAACACCGTGGCTTTGTTACAAAACACATACAAATGAATTTGTGCTGAAACACAAAAATTATACCTTGAGTATTGGCTTCATTCTCCCTAATCACCCCGTGGCCAATGGTATCTTTCCATTGTCACCCCAGGTTAATTAGTTTGACTTTCCATAGTAATCCTAGCTGTTGGTTGCATCACCAAAAATAAGTACTGAAAATAGGTGTTGAATAAATAAATAGATACTGATTTCTTTTGAGAAGCTGAAGTTTTGTATAATTACAGTAACTACTGAGCTACTAGTATGTGCCAGATATTTCTTACAGTTTGATATAATCCCAACAAAAGCCGTGCGAGGAAATTATTAACTGTAACTTACAAAGGCAAAAAACAACAGCAAAGGCTTTGGATTTAGACCATTAACAAGAAACTAAAATGACAAGTGATTATTGAACACCAGTTTCTGTCTCCTTTCATCACTCTTGGCATTATTTTGCATCAAAAATGAAGGATAAGCAATTTCTATTTGTGTAGGTAGAATGAGGTTTTGGCTGTATTAAATACATCCCCTGACACATACACACAAACCAGAGTGACCTAAGTACAAAGATTCTGCCTTCATGCATGTAAATTAAATCCAAAATCAGTGGGTGGACTCCCACCACATCAAGGGTCCATATTCCTTCTTTTATACTTAGCCCCCTTTAGCACATAGTTTCTATCCTCAGGACTGTCTCATGGACCAGGGTGTCAGCTGCATCTCCAAAGTTGACATCAGTAAGAAAACTAAGGAGGTAGTTAGAAGAGCAGCAGGCCACACCTCCCATTTCCTTCAGCTCGTGCTTTCAGTAGGTCTACTGAAATTTCCCCTGACTCCTTTTGTTTCCATGTCTTTTCCTTCACAAAGGAAAACTGCCCAAATCACTTGTTCTGTTTGTTTCTTTGCTGAGGATTTTGTAACCAGGAAAGGAAGACACATGCTAAAGAGGCCTTTGGTGATCTTTGTACAATTGAAGGACAGTGGAAATAAAGCTTAAACTTTATACAAGTAAGTGAACATCCCCAGAAGAAGAGCAGGGTGACGTCTTAGCTCCTATGCTGGTTGGTTTGAAATCAGGCAGCCCTCTAAGGCCCATTCTGCCTCATTGATCTCAATCCCTTCATAGTTAGATTCTGAATCTGGAAAGGTAGTTGCTCTTTTCACCAAAGCTTGACCCAACTTCCTTCTAGTTCTCTTTCTTCTGACCCTCCTTTCCTTCAACTTCTACCTTTCTTTTTTCTCACTCTTCTTGCATTCTGCTTTTGCCTGCTTTTGTCATATAAAGAAATTCTATGAACCACTGCATGGATGACTATCACATAACTTTGGTACAGCATCTTTGTCCATTTATCTGTTTCAACACTCAAACTTCTGCTGTTTGTGAAAAAGTTCTCATCATTTAGAGAACTTTCCAGCCTGCTACAAACTTGCACTTAGATTATGGCAGCTACATCTTACAACTTACTTTAAGTACACTGGGGTCATAAGGTCTACTTTCAGTCACCTATGCAGTCATTTCTTTGATTCTTATTCATTTCCATTTTTATTGAACACCTCTTATATGCCAAATGTCGTTATAGGCTCAGCAAGTTTCCTATGGTCTCTACAAAGTGAAACAGACAGGATCCTTACGTAATGATCTTTTTCTTTTCAGTAGAGAAGCTACCCACAAATCATGTAGCTACCACATGTTCTTATTTGGAGGTTTTGCTAAGAATTGCAAAGAAAAGAATGGTAGGAGAATGTAAAAGATGAACTGTGTTGTGGGAATTAGATCCATTCAGCTAATGGTATAGGGGTGAGTAGCCCTAGGGCATGGTCGTGTCTGGGTACATGACTGGATGAGAACTGAAGGAGAGGGTCACACTCACTCTCTCTGGAATGTGGAAGGTTTCTTGGTGCCATGGTTAGGTGAGCTGGTCTGGAGCTTTCCCCATCCTTCCCTGGTTGATAAGGAGGTAGCGGCGCTGCTTCATTCTGTATTTGTGAATGTGTTATTCCCATTTCATCCCTTAATAAATTATTGGCCAGACTTCAGAACTGTCTAGGTTGGAGGGCTCCAGGAGGATTTCTAACTTAGGATGAGAATAAAGAGATCAAGCAGATCTGCACAAGAACAGATGCAGAAGCTTGCTTCAGGAGAGGAACAAGAAGACAGAGAAGTGCCGGGCAATGGGCAGCTCTCTGCTACTAGGTCTTCTTCGATCATGAGTATAGACAAAAATATCCACTTCCAACAAGTTGTGTTAAAGTGAGCGCACTGACAATAAGCACAAATGAGTAAGATGTGTTCGGGTACCATTCAGACAAGTGAAGAAAGTAAGATATTTTATTGGAAGAAGGGGTGTGTCTTAAATATGAGGTAGGGCTGGTGAAGGATTGTGAACAGGAGGGAATGGATAAAGCTATGTTCATCATAGTAGTTTGTAAGCAGGTCATCTGTGTGGGTGGGTTAGTGAAACAATTTTTTTCTTTATGTAGACATGTGGTATCTAAAATCATTCTTCTGTAAATTTGACTCTGAAGCTCAACAGAGAAGCTCCAGGAGGTGAAACATAGAGGCAGGAGCCACTTGTGAATGGGATGTTTCTAGGAACTGTTTGGACTCCTTTGGGAGTGAAGGTTGGTGTCCAGCTTTGTGGTGTGATCTGCACCAGTTGCCCAACCTCTTGAAGTCTCATTTTCCTCCCCAAGAACTGAAAGTTATGATAGTTGCTCCTAGGAACATGATGACAACCTGAGCAGACACATTACAGTGACCATGCTTGTGGCTTGTATATCAAGCACCTCCCCTTTTAATGTCTCTACTTTCCTCAGATAAAGAACATGAAATCTCCAGCAGGAACAGTTTGATCACCAAGGGACCCATTGTAAATGGAAACATAACAGATTAGATGGCATTAGCATGTCTCAACAATGCTACAAAGTCTGGAAACATTCTTAAGTGAAAAGTGAAGTATAGAAGAACTGCACTTTTTTTCTCATGTGAAATTTTTACAACATGACTGAAGTTTCCCTTCCTTCCTCTCTTTCCATTCCATCCCTGCTACCTCCCCCTGGCCCCTATCCACTCCTCTTCCATTTCTATTCAGAAAAAGGCAGGCCTCCCATAGATTGACCTAGGCCCTCTGCTTAATGTGTTACAGTTGGTCTTGTTGTGGGACTCCTAACAGAAGTGGGAGCAAAAACAAAAGAGTCTCTGACTCTTTGGCCAGCTTTTGGGACCCTTTTCCTCATACTGAGTTGTTTCATCCAGCCTTAATATGAGCCTAGTCTTTCTGCAGCTTGATGTGCCATGTTTGGTTAACAACTGCACTTCAACTTCCTGGACGATTTATGAATGACTCAAAGCAGCTTTCTTGTGCTGGAGAAGGCTTGGGAAATTTCATTGCTTCTTCTGGTACAGCAGAAGAAGGTTTGACTGAACTGGAGATCAACTGAAGACTCTGTGCTGGAGTTAAGTTAGATAGGAAACTTCTTCAGAAAGTTTGTAAAGCCTTACCAAAGTCAGCTTGCTTTTCATTGTCTCAGGTAAACTCATTAACACATAGGTTTGGGCACAAACCCAGCTACCCATCCTTTGCTCACATCCTATTATTTTTGACTTATATGGGATCCCTAGTCTCTTGAACCCATCCAGGAAATCTCATGAACAGCCAGCTTAAAGAAACAACAAAATGCTCTGTATGAAAGCTCTGTGTTGCCTGCTTTGCTAAGCCAGATTTTTAAGCATTTGAAAGCAATAAAAAAAAGAATTATTTCCAACATGATGGAACTGATTATTCTAGGGAATCCAAACAGGTTGTAAAAACTGCTGGGATCTGCTTCCACGAGGAGCAATCTAAGTGATAATGAGAGATTGTTCCATGAAGGAGGGATGATCAGGACACTGCAGTGGCACAGCCAATCATTGCCAAGGCCCTGCTCTCTCAGTTGAAACAAGGCTATCCTCAAGTGACTTTCTTTCCTTCTAGATCCCAAAGAATATTGCACAACCCAATGTGTAGTACTGAAATTACATTTTTCCCATAGAGTACAAAGTAAGTAACAAGTAGCAAGCCAGAGAGGCAGAATTTTCACTTCATAAGGAATCGAAACTAAATTGTATTGATAAAGATGCTATTTAGTTCTAGTGGGTCCTGGGCAATCAAATGAAGACACATTTGAAACAGAGAGAAATAAAGGGACTTCAGTGGTGTAAACTCTGCTCAAGGAGCACTTGGGCTGGCAGTGACAAATGTGTCTGCCTTCTGCTGAGGCAAGCAGTCATTGTTTAGCACATACCCTGGATAGTATAAAAACTGAATGAGAGAAGGCAGAAAGCAGGGATAGATCAAGTTATGATTGATGTTAATTGAAGCTTAGCATGGGGAAAAAGTACTAGCCTGTCCTGTAGTATTCATATTTCTGTAAATCTTACTCCAAATTGATATATCATTTATATATTCTTGCAACGAACAGGGAGATAACTTATATCATGCCTTTAGTGCACAGACATACTTTGTAGGGAAAGAGCCAGAGCCTGGTTCCATTGTTGGGATAGTTCTACCTGCTCAATCTTACACTTGAGCTTGGGAAGTGAGAATAACATAACTAACCTGCTGTCAGTGTTCCAATATATCTCCAGGAAAAACATATTGTGTTTCTTATAGATTGGCCATAAAAACCTAAAGCTATTAGCCATAACAACCAACTTTAACAATAGAAAGCAGAAGAATAGCACACTGGTACTCAAAACATGATCTGCAGACAGATTTGAATGAGAAAAACACAGAAATAGAAAGCAAAGGTTTAGAAACACTTAGAGAAACTCAGTGTTGCCAAGACGCCCACAAGAGTCACAGGAAGGGGGAATTATGCACCATTCTCACGGATATAAAAGTTTAAAAACAGAAAGACAACTGAGAAACAAAACCCTGGTGCTTCATCATAGAGTATCAAAAGAACCAAGTGGGATCTATGTGACCCTGGGAAAGCAAACCACTGTCTCTGTACTTCAGCATCCTGCCCAGCTCAGGACTTTCAGAGATGCTTAGCTTTTAGAGTGGTTGTACTTATTGAATTAGACAAGGCATTCAAAACATCTCCTCAATTCACTACGTTTTTCTAGTCCTTTGGCTTGTTTTGTTTTTTTTTAAAGCCCATTTGATCATCCTGAGAAGTAAGTAGGATAGAATGACCCTGGATTCTATGAACAGCCATCAGGCAATTGAGAAGAAACTCGAATTGTCAACTTTGAGTCTCAGCCATCATTACTAAGGATCCTGACACAGAGCTGTTGTCTTTAGTAATATCTCATTAAGCCCGTTTTTTTATCACAGAAGCCAGCCTATCCTCATGAACGTTTCTTTAACTTTTCTATTAGCTTATTAATGGGATTGGGGAGATGGATATCATTTAATAGGACATTTCTCTGTCTCTGTATAAAGCTTGACATTCATAAATTGAAGAGGTCATTCATTTGCACCCAGCTGAGGAGGTCACATGTCTGGCCCCGACAAGATGATTTCTAATCATAAGTCTTCCATTGCTGTTCCATTCTGTAAGTGACAGGGGGAAAAGAAGGAGACCCCTGAGCTAAAGGGGTGAGCAGAGAAAGGAGTGAAAACAGGGGAGAGGCAAGTCTGTGATAGAGAAAACTTGCAAAGCTCTGACCCTGATAAAGATAGGCTGATGGAATGAAAAGTGATGATATGAGCTTGAATCTTGGAGGAAGGAGAGATGGGGAACTGATGTTTTAAGAGTAGCACATTTCTTCAGATTAAGTGTTTTGGGGTGATTGGCAGAATAGGAACTATTAAACTGAATTTAAGAATCTGAGATGTCTCCCATGTTCTGTCTCCCTGTGATGTGTGGGGGTACTGAGTTCAAAGGGCTTCATGGAAGACAGGAACTATTAATGTACACATATTAGACCATGAATCAAGATTTGTAATGGTAGAATGGTCTGGGAGCATTTTTATAAGATACAAATCTTGCTGAGGAAATCAGAAAATGTATCACAAACGATGCACCTGTCTTAGGTCAGTTCACTAGAAGTACAGCTTGCAATAGTGGATTATTTAGGACATAAGCTTAGAGAAAACAGGTAGAAGAGAAATGAGAAAGAAATAAGAAATGAGCTGGGGAAGCAGCTGTATGGAGATATGCCTTCAGTTTTGACCAAGGAATTTGATCTCTAGAGGCTTGAGCCTTGAGCTGAATGGTTTCTTACTCATGTGACCATCTCCTACAGATTTCTAAAGAAAGTATCTCTGAAAGAGTTTCTTGAATCAGGAAGCTCATAAAAGTCCTTAGCAGCCAATTCAAGCAGCAGCTGACAGATAAGTTCCCCAGTACTATAAAATGGAATTACATGGACCCTACAAAATGTCTGCTGTTGTGATATTTGAAGTGATTCAGTTGCTACATTGAGTTATAGGATGTTACAGCAATGCACAGAGAAACCAAAGCTTGTGCAGAGATCCAAAAGAGCTAGCAGTACTAGTCTCCCTTAACAGGGCAGCCATTGGATATAGGTGAGATGGGATTATAGGCTGTGTGATGGGACATAGTTACTGTAGATTTGGGAAGGAATGATGCAGATTGGAATAAAATATCTTACTGCTGCTTCTCGGTTTTATGACCCTCAGCAAGAGGACCTAATTCTGTCTGCTTCAGGGCCTTCCTTTGATAAATGGGTACAATAAGCCTTTCTTTCAGAAAAACTGTGAGAACCAAATAATACAAAGTAAACAGTTGAGTTTGCAACCCAGGCCGTGATAATTTTCAACCAATGGCTGCCACTTTACTTATTCCAGAGCTGAACATATGGCTTGTATTGAAGGTATAGCATTCTATTCCAATGGGTTTGGCTTTCATAGAGATGATGGTGATGATGATGATGATGATGATGACAGTGATGGTGAGATGATAATGATGATGGTGATGATGGTGTTACTGACAATCATAACAGAACCAGCTTGAGAGGTTAGAACTACAATGTAAAGTGAGAAGACAATGGGTGTTTTACAAATTCAGGCCCTTTGTAATCTGTAGCCTATGCTGTGGAGGATGGATAGGGTATAGGAAGAGAAAAAGGGTATCTGTTATGATAGTGCAGGCAAGGAGGTTAGGAGGGTTTGAACTCAGCCACCTGTGTGGTTCAAGAAGAACCTGAGTTAGGGTAGGGCAGAGCTCATGGAGTTCTACGGCTTCAGTTATAATGCTGCATGCCTGGATTCCACACAGAACAGATGAGCTACTTCAATTGCTCCCAGTGCAAGTTCCGCAGAATAGCATCATGTTCTGGGTTAAGCATTTCAGTGGAAAATTAGCCCTTTGAGATGCCACTGGCTCCTGGTACTGATGACTCAATGATGCATGTGAGCCTGCTCTGCTGTGTCTGTTGAGTTTCTGTGTACTCAAATTCTTTAACAAGGAGACAAAGGAGGGACATGGGCATATTTCACTCTTGCCATTCTCTGGAAGAGTTTTTCAGGGAAACTATGAAGCATAATGTAATTATTGTTTCTGCTGAAAGCCCATCTATACTCAGAATGACCTTGGCTCCACTCCCTGATGCAATCAGGAAACATGCTGATTTAAGTTGTATCATAAAGATCCTGTCCTGCAGCCTCGATATGGAGGAAATCAATAGGCATACCTCACTACATAGACACAAACAAACACAGCCTGCTTTTCTGTGTTGAGTTCCCACCAGTCCTTAGATGTAAACTGGTTATAAAAAGCTTGTATCCTAGATCATAGGGTTGAGATTTTTGTGGTGTTGTATCTCTTCCAGCTGGGACACTTTGACTGTGACTTCCAAAATGATATAATTAACAGAAGGTAATAGTGGTAACATTTATGGGGCAGTCATTATGTGAAACTCACATAGCAATTTCACATATGGTGTTGTCCTTAGATTTCATGGTCACCATATGCTGCAGGTACTACTGGAACTCCATTTTACAGACAATGACACTGAGGATTGTTGAAGGGATACAGAAAGGTGAGTGAGCGAGGAAGAGAGTTAGGTGAGCATCCCAATACACCTGGCCATAAACTCTAATTTCTGTCCTTTCTATCTTTTTATCTTTATCATTTTATTAATCTTTTGATATCTGAATCCAGTGCCCCATCTGGTCAAGTAGGTTTCTATTTCCCTTGGTTTCTAGTAAATGACAACAATATTTGTCTTCCTGTCTATCTAAAGGGACACAATTCTGGCCCCTTCTATACTCCTCTTCTCATGGGATGGGAGACTTCATCATCCTCAGTCACAGGAATTGTGTAAGCAAGAACAGTTTCATCAGTATATATTTCTCTTATACCATCCATTAAAACTTTGAGGCTGCAAGTGCTTAGAACCAGTTTTTTTTTCTACTGAATAAATTCTTGTGGAGTAATTGAAATGTTGCCTACATTTTTCTTGTGGTTGAATGAAGATCATTTTAAGGACTTAACCCAGAAATAGGTTTAGTACATTGAAAAATGATGAAAAACATTTGGAAGAATGGTACCACATATGATGTGGTAGGTAGTCCATGGATAAGAAAACTTTTTACATGCGTGTTCTTCCATAAGAATTTGGAAGGATGGTGTAGGCCATACATAAGGAAAACATTTTGGTATGCAATACTTGATAAGTATTTATGAATTGTAACATTTCTGTTACAGTTCAATTGTTATGCCTTGAGCACCTGTTTTGGGCCAAGCATTTTACTTGGAGCTGTGATGTAGTATTATTTCTAATTGCAGTCTGATCCTTATGGAAGTTGTTACCTAACAGGAGCTAAAATAAATAAACACATAATTTCTCACATATGCCATTTGATAATTTGCATATGATATATTTGAATATTGATACATGCATTTTGTTAGGTAAAAGAAACTTATCCAGACATGTGAAACCTGTAATTTATTAATCCAAATATTTAACAGCATTTGTTCCAATACATGATGGCCTTTAGAAATGATTTAGTCTCCTACTTTGAGGACAAGAATCATCTGATTATAGAGCTTTTTTGGAATAAATTCAGAAAGATGTGAACAGTATCACAAGACTGTACTTCATAGTACTCATTTCCACTGTGCTTCCAGCAGCTATCAGGTAAGTGATTTTGAGTTCATTATTGAACCTATTCTTAATCATATTTGCAAAATAGAGAAGATAATTATGCCAAACTCATAAAGTTCTGTAAGGATTAAAACCTACTGGGTGACAAAAACTTAATTTAGCAGACTTGAAAGTCCTTAATCTTTGTTCAAAATTGTTATAAAGGTCCTTGTTTAGGGGTAGCTGTCTACCAGTGATTTCTGGCTGATGATTTTCTGCTTGAGACCTGTTGGGGACAACCTCTAGGTTTTTTGTGGCGTCTTTCAGCCAGGTGCATAGAATCCCAATGAGGAAAGGTAGAATAGTACTGTGGTTCTATACGTTGTCTACCACTCATTAGTATAAAGCCAGAACATCAGGTCAACTAAAAACCTCTCTGCAGAGAGCCAGACCTGTCCTTTACCTTTAGCATCTTTCATGATGGGGAAGGTGGAAAAACCAAAACCATAACCAAAACCAAAAAAAAGATATGTCTTGGATGACAGATAAGTATAATCAGAACAATTTCCATATATGGGGAAAATAAATATTCTTGCCCCATTAAGTTGCTTGGATGACATAAAGGACAAAGACACAGAGTTTTCTCATAGAACCTAGAAATTAGAAACTACTTGACATGGCCAGAGAGGTGAACTGGCTTCCTCCCCGCCAAAGTGATCCAGTGTCTCCACAGCCATTTCCTTGCCTACGCAATCTCAGTTTTCTGGACAACAGAGGTACTAACATATGATTGACATACCTGATGAATATTGTATGAAGAAACAGTCCTGCAGGATGGCAGAGAAAAGATATCAGAGCTTGACTTCTACTCAAGTCTAGGAAGAAAGAGTTTGTCTGTAGGTTACAACAAGGCAGCTACAAATGGAGAGGGTAAGGGCATAAAGCAGAGTCACTTAGCCTAGAGGAGGCAGAAAAATCTGCATATTTAATGTGGGACTTTGTATTTTAATCCATGAGGATTGTGACAGCCAACCTTAAGTCATTAAAATTGTTCTAGTACAGCTGCAGGTCAAAGTCACCTCATTCAATAGGCAGCAACGACTATGTATTATGGGATCCCCTACTGTGTGACCATCCTATGCTATAAGCAACAGAGATGTGGAGATGGACAGAGTTCAGAGAGCACCTCCTATAAAAGTTAGGAGGTTATACATAGATACCAGAGAGAGGAGGAGAGAGAGAGAGAGAGAGAGAGAGAGAGAGAGAGAGAGAGAGAGAGATTTTCCTGAAGAAAATGATATCCTGTTTCCTCTGCCAACTAGTTTTCTTATTCACAGTTTACAGTCTTGAATCTTGAAACTCCCTCTTCAAGCATGGAGTACCTATTACAGCCATCTGTATAAATAATATATGCTAAAATGCTTTTCTGTGCCACAAATATTGACCTTGTTCAATAATTGATGGTGGAGTTCACTGCTACCCTTGAACTATGAAAAGATAGGTTTGTGCCCTTCCACTGCTCTTCATCTGTGACTATTTTTCTTATGCTTGAAATACCTAAATTTCTTGATAAAAGAAAACTTTCTTCTGGAGTTCTTATGTGATACTATAAACTAGACTCAGTCAGGCAGATATGGCACACATAAACAGGGAATTCTTATCTCTCCATTATAAAAAACAAAACAAATCAAAACAAAACCTGCCAAGCCTATTATCTTTAAAGAATTGTGAGGTTATATTTCCTCTTTCTCTGTATTTGTTTTTAAAAATGTTATTATAAGCAAAAGATCATGTAGCACAGGTAAGATTTAGTGTGCATTTATCATGTTCCTGGTTGTCATCTAAGGGCTTTATTTGTATTACTTCATTCAATACTCAGAAATTTCTTGATTGAGGAGTTGCAATCATTTGTGCATGACAGATAAACAAAACTGATTGTATAGGGAGGTAACCAATGTGTGTAATATGTCTAGTGAGGGGCTGTAGGAAGCAAAATCTTATACCTAGATCACTATAATAAACCATCTCCCTGCTTGCACATCCATATAAGGAGAAATTCCTTCTCTCTCTTTCTTATAATTCTTACTTAAATGAACAGACATTTATCATTACCTTATGTGGTAGTTTGAATGAGAAATGTTCCCCATTTCCTTAAGCATTTGAACACTTGCCCCCAAGATGGCAGCACTCTTTGGGGAAGTTTAGATGGTGTAGCCATATGGAGGAAATGTATCACTGGGGATGGGCTTTGAGAGTAAAGGCATATTATCACATCCATTTTGATGATGGTGATGGAGAATATGTACTCTCAGTTCCTTGCAATGGTTTACAAGCCTGCTTGCTACCATTCTTCTTCACCATAATGGACTTTTAATCCTCGGGAGCTATACACCCAAATCAAGTCTTCTTAAGTTGCCTTGGTCATGATATTTAATCACAGCAACAGAAAAGTAGTGAGCACACTTAGAAACCATTCCATCCAAGATTTGTCTCCAGACATTGTTTATAGTTACTGATTTAATGATGTATCTTTTAGTCAAGTTCAATGTGAAATCCATTGCAAGAGTGGTAGCTTTCTACATTACCTCAATTTATGCATATGCAATGTGACTTTGAAGATTTCCCCCCAATGTTCCCCTCAGTGCTTTTAATTTAGACCAGACCTTGTGATTTAGTTTAATTCATAGCATACAAAAGAAGTAATATTGTACTGATAGCACATCTTTACCTCAGATTGTCTTGCTAAATTTCACCTTCTGCCTAAATTGGCCTTCTCCTGTATTCAGATTGGTGACTACCCTAATTGTCATCATAGAACCTCCATCCAGTAACTGATGGGAACAGGTTTAGAGATCCATACCCAAGCACTGGACTGAGCTCCAAGAGTCCAGCTGAAGAGAGGGAGGAGGGATTACATAAGCAAGAAGTGTCAAGATCATGATGGGAAAACCCACAGAGATAGCTAGCTGACCTGAGTTCATAGGAGCTCACAGACTGACTGCTAGGGAACCTGCATGGCACCGACCTATGCCCTCTGCTTGTGGGTAGGAGTTGTATAGCTTGGTCTGTTGGTGGGGCCCCTAGCAGGGAGACCAAGATCTGTCCTTGGTGCATGACCTAGCTTTCTGTAACCTACTCCCTATGGTGGGATGCCTCGCTCAGCCTTGACGCAGAGGGGAGAAGCTTGATCTTGCCTCAATTTGATATGTCATGCTTTGTTGACCCCCATGGGAGGTCTTACCCTTTCTGAGGAGTGGATGGGAGGAGTAGAAAAGAGGTGGGGAAAGGGAATGGGAGGAGAGGAGGGAAGGAAAACTGCGGTTAGTATATAAAATAAATAATTAAAAAGAGAAATTCTACCTTCTTTCTTCAACTTTGTTATTAACAATACAACTACCTAAGATTAATTTGCAAATGATAGAGCACGCACAAAGAAGTGTCCAGTTCTTCTAGAATAGCCAGTCTGCTGTTACCCAAATTGGAAGAAGAACCAAAAGGGATCAGCAGAGCCTCCAACTGTCTCATATATGTATGTCATGCAAGAAGTCCAGCTGAGACTAAGAGTCATCTACAGACTCATGAATGTTCAGGAATATTTGATCACACTGTGAACCTTGAGTTTGTGTTTACATTAATTAAATAAAATTAACTTTGGGTCAGAAGGCTGAGTTAGCAACTAGTTGACAGAAAGTAATCATAGACCATCAGAGGACATCTGGAAGAGATAGAGATGCATCAGAAAGAGCAGAAAGGGATTTGGACTGGTGCCCCCCCTTTTACACTTTTTAGGGAGGCACCCACAAGGAGAGAATATTAAGTGGTTGCTACTCAACCTCTCTGGGCTAGCAGATTTTCACCCCAGCCTTTGGATCTTGAGTTTTATTTATAAATAGAATGATAGAGATTTAGTTAAAGCTACCTTCAGAGACAGTGGTAGAACCAGTGTCTGTAGGAACAGAATCCCCACCAAGCTGTGGACTGAGTGGCCAGGCCACTTCCAGAGAAGCAGGCTGGTAACTGTAGAGTCACAATTTCTGGCTGAAATAGCACTAGATTATGAAAGGAAAATTAAGATTTCATCAATTAGTAGTATAGACCCAGAAAAATTTGTGGTACCTTTTACTGATGCTGAAATTGTCTCATTATGGGAAGAAAATGAACATTGGCAAAGAGCTTGAAGTAATTTCTTAGGAGAGATTAGCATCAAATATCCCCAAAGTCAATGACTTCAGTTTATACAAAGAACTAATTGGATTCTCCCTCATATAATAAAGGGAACACCAATTTCTGGAGCTCCTATATTCTATACTGATGCAAATAAATCAGGAGAGGCAGGTTATATGTCAAGAATATTAACTAAAATGGTTGAAAGTCTTTATGACTCAGTTCAGAAATCAGAATTATGTGTTTCTCTCATGGCATTATTAGATTTCCAGAACACCTTAGTATAGTTACTGGCTCTCAATATGCAGAAAGAGTTGTTTTACATATTGAAACTACTGAACTGTCCCAGGTGATTCAGAATTAGCCTTGTTATTTATTTAAGAACAGTAAGTAATCAGGATAGACAATAGAATAGTTTCTCTGAATTTGCCAAATACAAATGGACTCGACATTGTGATAATTGTTTCTTTGTGTTTAGACAAAAAGGGAGAAATCTTGGGGGAATATTTAACCATACTGTAAAACCTGAATTTGCATTTGCATTAATTAAATAAAATTAACCTTGGGTCAGGAGGCTGAGGTAGCAACTAGTTGACAGAAAGTAATCATAGAGCATCAGAGGGCATCTGGAAGAGATAGAGAGATGCACCAGAAGTAGAGAGGGATTTGGATTGACAAAATATTTTTGTTTAGCAGAGCAGAAGGCCATGCCTTTTGGGGAGATATCAATAAGGAGATAAGGTTAACTAGTTGCTACTCAATCTCTTTGAGCTAGCAGTTTTCACCCTAGCCTTTGAATCTTGAGTCTAATTTATAAATAGAATGATAAATATTTAGTTAAAGCTACCTTTTGTGCCAGAGGTAGAGCTGGTTCCCGTGCCAACAGAATTCCTTCCAGGATGTGGCCTGAGTGGCCAGGCCACTGCCAGAGAGGCAGACTAGTAACTGTGGGCTTGCAATCACAGCTGCTAAGTTCAAGGGCTTTCCCCACTGAATTTACCTGTCTCACTTGCAGCCTTTTATCTTATCTTCATCCCCAGGAGAATTCCTCCTCATACACAGTGACACAGACAGGACTCTGCTCTCTCGAGTTCCAGAGGGCACCAGTATCAACTGCCTTGTCAGCAACTTCAGAAGAATGAGGTTTCACCCCACAAGTTTTTCCTTCCTGGTTTTCTCTCCTGTCTCTACTGACCGTATTCTGCTTAATCAGTTTGTACCTCTGTCTCTAATAACATATTCAAATTTCTAATTAATTACTCAGCTGATTTTTACAGGACCACCATAGAGCTAGCTGGAGGCCAAGGACCATCAAATATACCCAAGAAGTAAGGAACAATAACAGTCCAGAAGTATTTATATCCCCAGACTCAATAGGGTCTGGACTCTACAAAAAACAAACAAACAAACAAACAAAAAACCCCAACTTTAATGTAACAATCAATTACTGTTAAATGCTCTCAGTAACCTATCACCTCTGTCTCCTGGATACTAAAATAATAAAGGAAGCATGTTCCTTAAGGTTTGTCTCAGATGAAGATAAAAAGCTTAATTGGTAATAATAATAATAATAATAATAATAATAATAAATTAAAAGCATGCTCCAGATTTCTCTCTCTCTCTCTTGCTAACACTACCCAATAAAATTCTGATAGCAGAGTACTAAACATTATAATATCATGGCTACCAGCTCAAGGTTTAAAATTCCCTGTGGCTGCTTCTTAACATGTTTAAAAATTCTTCCAAGCTCCAGAGCCACCTTGAATCCACCTAGACAGGTCAGATTCACCTCAGATATGTATAATTCAAACCTTCCTGGTCCCAGGACCCCTCTCCCTTACCCTGGGACCCCTCAGGGAGCTCCCCTACAAGGTAACATTTTTTCTAAACTTCCTCTTCTGCCTTGCCAGCACCTTGTCAGACCCAAACAGTCAGATCCAAGTGGTGACAGATGGTTCCACAGAACCCAAAGCAGCAATGGATGATTCTCAAAGCAGTAGAGGACAATCAACTACCATATGATATCTGGCTATCTCAAACGTCCCTTTCTCTACCCTCAAAAGTTAACCATCACTCACCGAGCCAGCTGGAAGCAGTTTTGGGAGACATGGTGTCCCCATTCCCTTTCATCCACCATTTTTTGTAAGAACAAAGAGTCTGAAATGTTAGAATTCCTATCCACTCCCCCAGCTACATGACCACATATGCACTTTCCAGTAGCCATGCAAGATGCTTGGTCATCCTAGGGCCTTATGTCCTACATAATCCATGTGCTGAATGATCATGTAATCTGCATGCAGTGTGACCACATAATCTATGCACATTTGTGGCATAGCTACATAAGCCCTTATGTGAATGTGGGCAGGGGACCTATAAAAGCAGGTTCCATGAAGAGTCCACCTATTCCTTCTCTCTCTTTCTTATTCCATAGGCCTATGCACCCCTTCTCTATTCCCTTCCCTTAATAAACTCTTATAGTGGGTTTTGTTGTGCCTCACAGCTTCTCTCACATGGTAAACATTGCCCCTTAATAAATAACATAATTGCTGGCTGGAATAGCAGTAGATTAAGGGGCAGCTACTGTGCCAAAGATAAAACAACACATGAGCAACAATGAATTTTGATTGCCCTTTGTGAGGCAAGAATTAACTAGCATATCTGGCCAGCAGAGACCTGAAAATTTTGTTGTAGTTATATCTTAGTAGAAATTATTGATGCTTATTTATATCCAAGGAAAGTTCCCATGAAAAAATACCAAAACCAGAGAAACAGATCTGAAAAGTTAAGGAAACAGATCTCTTGACATTCCTTGAGAAGATAGGGAAGTGGCCAAACAAACTAATGATTCTATCCAAGTTCAATTTGGCAAACCAAAGAGTTTATTTGGATTAATTTCAGGAGTGTGAACTAGATACAAAACTGAAAACCTGATGGCAGCATGGTTGATGGAGCAAGCAAGATCCATCCCTGGAGCTTTCTATGTGACACACTGGCAGTTCAGTATGTCAGAGTCTCTTACAGGCAGAGTCTGCTCTGTAAGCAAGCAGTTGTTTACCTTGGGAAGGGATCATACGATTCTTTAAGTTTCAGATTTTAGACCTGACATGTAAAGTTTATTTGGTTCTCAAATCTCCTGAGCATTTTCCTTCTAATGGAGAATGTTTCAATGCAGAAGAAATTGCTATATTTTTTTCTTGCATCTTGTATTCTTGAAGTTTATAACATGAAGAAATGATTCCCTGGTTGCTTAAAATACTTGGTTTGAGGGCCTGCCCTTCATAAATAGTTGGTTGTGGTTTCCTGTGGAATGTCTAGAGCACTATCTTTTTCTGCCCTTTTAACATTTTCCCTGTAATTTCATTTAAACTAAATTTTGCTTCAAAATTTAATGAAAGCAAAATCAAGAAACAAGGTATAAATAAAAGTAAGGAGAATACTATACATCAGAGCAGATAGGAGCCAAGGTTGGGACCATCAGTTCAATAATTGAACAAGTAATCTTGATTGCCAGGATTGGGAATAAAGATAAAGTAGACAAAGAAGGTGATGTGAGAGGAGGATACATACATACATACACACACACACACACACACACACACACACACACACACACACACACACACACATATATATATATCAGTACTGAGACAGAATAGCAAAAGTAGGAAATGGGCTCCTTTGAAGTTGAATTGCATGAGCTCTTCCAGCAGAGTTCCTGGAAAGTGATGCTGAACTGTTGAATGAGAAGCAGCCAGCCTCAGCTTGGGTAAAGAGCACTGTACACAGAGTTTAAGTTCAGTATAAAAGAATGAGAGAAGACTACAACTTCGCATTCAGAACAAACGAACAAGTAGATGTGTAGAGTAGGAGTTGGGAAGAAATGAGGCTGGGAAGGTCAGCCACAGTCTTTGGTGCATGTGGATTTTATTTTGAGTGTGATGGGAAGTCATTGATTTGTTGTTGTTTTTCAATGGAATAGCAGAGCAGAGTCAATTCTCAAGTGTTAAGTTGTAGAAACTGTTATGTGTGATCAGAGACCTCTTTGAAAGCTTCATGGAAGTTCACCTAAGCAAAGGTGATAGAAAGCAAGGTTAATAGAGTGCTGAGTGAACAATCCTGATAAAATAAAGTAAAAAATATTTAACACTGCCACAGAGTAGGAGAAAAGAAATGATCAGCATAGCATTATAATAAATGCACACTGACAATCAAACATAATAGATTGGATATAAAGTAAAATCTTATCACCTAAAATTTTAGACATAAGTGGCAATTTTCTGCCTTTTTTATGCTCCTATATTTCTACAAGAAATAAATTTACAGGAAACATCCAATTCATTCATTCAGACTCATTCATACATACATATTTAGCTCAATAAATGTAGCAGAATCATCTTCTGTACATATCTCCCTTTTCACTTGATGGCAATTTATTTACTCAACAAACATCTTACCGAATCCCTAATATCTGTTAAATGCTTTTCTTGAAAATGAAATTTAACTAGATAATAGAAAAGACACACACATACAAAAATCACTAAGCCTGTTTGAAAGGCCTATAATGCTCACCACTCTGAAAGAGAAGGATGGAATACCACAAATTCAAAGCCAGTCTGAATTATTGAGTGAGTTTGAGGTTAGACTGAGTAACTTAATAAAATCTTGTCTCAAGTGAATAGTCAAAACATGTCTGAAGACATCACTCAGTGGCAGAACACTTGCCTACTCATTCAAAACCTTAAGTTCATTGTTCAGTACAAAAAATATACTTATTAGTTCTTATTGAGTATATATTTCATCTGGAAACACAAACAAGAAATAAGAGTAGAATATAGGAGATTTGGTCGGTGATAGGAAGTAGGGGGAAAGACAAGCTTTTGTTGAGAGGATTTGAAACTTTTAAAGTTGGAAGTCAGAAGCATATTTCTATTAATCTAAACCAAATATTTTAATAGTTCTCCAATATCCCTTCTGTTAACTTAACTTTGAAAGCCTGTTTGTAACAACTACATACATTCACTGGACTCAATGCTTCTATTAAATTTGGATACCATTATTGCTTTTAATTTTGACTTATTGTATATAATTTTATATAGTTTTTTTTACAGACTGGTACATTTTTCTTATTTCCTTTAGTCAGAGATCTCAAAACTTGTATCAGAATGCCTTCCAACAAGAAATCACAATACATTTTCTAAACAGCAGTGTTTGGGAAAGATTTGCTGCTGAGCACTCATGTGGGGCTCTTGCTTCATAAAACTGAAAAATAAGGCTGCCCCCTCCAAGAAGATTCAATACACCTTATTTTTTTAAATAAGAAAGACTGCATGGCTCACTGTACTGAAATTCAGCATTTTTAAGATGTGAAGTTGATACTTAGAGGAAAAAAGTCCCTTGACTAGGTCTTTAGAAAATTAGTGACAGAATCTGGTCAATATTCCAAATTATCTACCTAACTCTTGCTACACCAAATATAATATTTTTGTTAAGAAGGTGGATTATATGTTGTCTAAGAGCATTTCCTGTATAAGTACCAACATTACTTTTCCATGCAGTACCTCCAAGTGTGTCTACCATGGTGTGACATCGCCTTTCCCACGGGCATGGTTCAGGGTCAACCACCTATATAATTCAGCACCAAGGAGAGCTCTAGCAATCATGTGACCATTGATCTTCTTCGGGTTCCAGAGGTTCTTGTTTTCTGTTCTCAAGGGAAACTTTTTACAAATGTTAAGATAGCTATTGTATTAATGTGAACCCTTATCTTTTAAAATAGTGGCCTATGCCTTTTTTCCCCCCCGAAAACTATTGGAATTATCTATGCCAAAGAATTGAGTTGTAGTTAATTGCATGTAGGCAGAAATTCTGGGTGCCATCTCAGGTTTGGGATATTAAAACCTCTTCAGTAGTTTCTTCTGTGGACTAGGATGAGCCACTCATTGCAAACTGGGAAGGTATCTATTTTACAGAACAGTGATGCCATAAGCTGCTTTTTACATAGCTGGGCACTAAAGGGCCATTGCTTGCCTGATTCTCATGAGAACCCCCATGCCCAAATTTAAGCCACCGTATTATGTTACTTCCATTTTTAATAGGTTTACTTTACCCTTAAAAGCACAGAAGTTGTTTTCAGTACTTTGAAACTACTGTTGACATGGACTCTGTGCTTTTCAAATCCCCCCTCCTATTTGCACTTTTTTTTTTACTTCTTTCTAATGAACCTCTACTTTGAGTATCTATCCTCCTGCACTTTCTTGCTTAAACACTCATCAAGAATACCTTAAATTTCTCATCTTTTCCTTTCTTCTACTGGAAGAGACGTTCCTATGTCTTTCTTCTCGATTATACCTTTTCTCACCTTCCAGAATTTTCTCTATATAACAGTTATCTGCTGTTTCCTTTGCTGCATCAGCTTCTGCTCTTATGTGGAATTCAACCCTTCTCTCTACCTCAGTGTTTTGATTTTCCTTGTCAATCAATAAATGAGTGAATGAATCCCTTCCTGCTCCTTCTTTGCTTTTTCATTGTTATCTTTGCCTCTCCTTTTTTTTTTTTTTTTCATTTGTCACCTCATTGTGAGAAAGTTTAGCCTACACAGACTGCATTGGTTCTGTCTTCAAGATCACTTTTCCTCTTGAGGTTTGACTTAGTCCATGCTTTTTGCCTGGTGAATGCCTTTCACACAGGTTAAAATCATACCATCAGTGGTGTTTTTGCATTCTACTCTTCTTGACTTCTCATGAGTTTTAGATCTGTTTATGATTTCTTTCCTGATGCAATTGCCCACTTCCAAGCTACTGGGATTCTGGACTCTCTATCTGTGTTTATACCATTTTTGTTGGCTTTTCTCTGTTGGGCTTGATAATGCTTAAATGTAAATGTTCCCTAAGAATCTGGCTCCCCTCTGGGTTCCCATGGGTTGTCTTCCTTTGCCAATACTGCCTACAGCCACTTCAGGCATAGTTCAAAACCTGCTAGGTTTCAAATCTGAGCATTTATATGGCATTGTTCTTCCTTTCTACCAAGATTTTCAGAATATGTTAATTATTATAACCCTGTGACCAATAAAATGTTATTACTTCTCTGAAGCTTTGACTCAGATGATAAAAAAAAAACTTATCCCTGAATCTTCTTATGTTTTGTTTATACCTGTACTTTGAAGTAATTTCAGTGGAGCTGTATGAACACCAGCTGGCAAATAGTTGTCCTTACCTACTTTCCTGAAAGGAAAAGGGAGACTTTTGAGGGAAGATACAAAGCTACCATTTTCCCTGCAAGATTTTGGATTGCTCTAACCAAACATAACCTGCATAGCCTGTACCCATTGGGGTTTTGAGTATAAATTACAGCTTATTTGTATAAGGCTTTATACATCAACACTAGATATGCTTAGTGCCATTTTCTGCTTCTCTTTCTCTCTCTGAAAATGATAAATCAGACTCATCACAGTGTTCAATTAATTTCACACAGTTGGTTCCTCAGGGAATTTGCTCCCAGTGTCCTCTAGCTGATGATCAATCATGCTCCTTTGGCTGTCCCCAAGGCCAGAGGCAGCAGGCCCATGACATGCTCCAGGTCTTCGAACAGAATGTGTCCCCTTCCAAGCAGGAAAGGTTTCAGTGACCTTTGATGGCATTTGAGAGAAGTCATTTTGCTCTGGCTTTTCTGAGGCCATATTGATCTCTGCTCAGGATTCAATTTTAGACAAACAGGCAACATAATTTATGTAAACTGGGCAGGTAATTAAACTCTCCTCCCAGCCAAAAAGGTCAGAGCAGAATATTTAAAGTTTCATTTCTAAGTGGAAGGAGAGGAGAGGAGAGGAGAGGAGAGGGAGAGGGAGAGAGAGAGAGAGAGAGAGAGAGAGAGAGAGAGAGAGAGAGAGAGAGAGAGAGAGAGAGAGAGAGGAGAGAGTTATTAAATTATTGGGCCCTGATTGTCTTTCTAGAAATAAGTTTGGGTTTTTCTTGTTGAAGAAGCTATAAGGGGGGAGACTCCCCAATAAGTACAAGGGTTACATTGTTAAGATGAATGATGAAAAGACATGCTACATTGTGATACAAAAGCAAAGATATTTTCAAAATGATTTTAGAACAATGTCAGCCTTAAAAGTTGCAACTTTGACACAAATATTTACCTTATCTTTCTCTGAAACATTGGAGAATAATTTTCAAACATGGTACCTTCAAATAATTCTGTTCACTTTCTATAAACAATATTGTTCACCCTGTAATCACAAAACAACTATCAAGATTGGAAGTTAACACTGATACATTGCTGCCATTTAATCTTCACTCTCCACTTAAATTGCTCCAATGTCCTAATAATGTGCTTTTAGCCAAAGAATGCATTTTAATGTTGTATTTTGATACTATCTTCCTTCAGTCTGGAGCAATTCCTCAGCCTTTCTTTGACTTTCATGACTCTGACTTTACTGAAAATTTATCAAACAGATATTTTTTAGGAAATCCAGTGTCTTCATGACTAAACCCTGTTTTTCACATTTGGTAGGAAGAGCTTTGAGATGATACTGAGTCCTCCACACTATATCTGGTCTGTTCACATGTGATCTCCTTCCCATTTCTTGTGATCAATTTTCTTAGTGGGATTTTCTAGGCTGTTATCATCTTTTTGTGGTAAAAATGTATTGAAATAGATACTATACTATACTATACTATACTATACTATACTATACTATACTATAAATGTGCTATTATTCATCAATATTTCAATTTATTCACTCCTGGGTATATACTAAGATGATAATTTGATTTCTTGTTTTACTAGTAAGTTACAATACATTGCTCTCATTATGTTTTGTTGCTCTAATTATCTTTGATTGACTTGGCCCTTCAAGCTGACATGTCTTGTCCATGTACCACTATCTATTTTTGATGACTTCTTTCCATGCTAATCAAGGAACATGCTTCAAGTTCATTTATGCTTTCCTTCCCTTCCCTCGGGGTTTTCCTTCCCTTCCCTTGGGATTAGCCATTGTCTCATAGAGCCCACACCCCTATCACTGGAAAAGCATTATTTAAAAGCTAATATGTAGATGCTATGTATATTGCTATATGTTATCATTTTCATTTTCATTTACTGTTCCCAAGTGCTCTATATGGATCAATCTAAGGACTTTCTGATGGCTTGCTTACTTCTTTTGAGATAAGGTCTCACCATGTAACTCTGTCTGGCCCGAAACTTACTATGTAGATCAGGCTGGACTCCAATTCAAAGAGCTCTGCCTGTCTCTGCCTCCTTTAATCATAGATTAAAGGAATTAAAATGTCCTGCTGTGCCTTGACATTATATTTCATTTTTATATATATTAGACGTGCTTGTATACAGATTTTCATCTATTAAAAAACCATGAAGCTGCATTAATATTTTCAGCTACATAGCTTAATCACAAAGTTCATTATGGTATTCTCCCCTTTTGTTATTCCCGACTACCTTCCATCCTCAATGATGGAAACCCTAGCTCTATTTTTAATGTGTTTACTTATTTAATTATCCTCCTATTTTGAAACCAAACTCCCTTCACGGCTCCATTCTTCTCTTTTGCAAAGACTACCTGTTCATACTGCAGGATGGTGATACTCTCAAAAGACTCCATGTTACTACCAAACCTGCCACCCTTTGGGGATACCACCTTCACTGCACATATCTGACACACCTTCCAATTGCTATGGGGACCCTCCTCCACAGCATGGATGCCTTTTTATCCTCATTTGGGCTCCAATATCACAGTCTCAGCTTCCTGTGGATCTATTACTTGGGTGGACACCTTGTTTATTGTGTAAGGCACCATGCACTGATACTTCTTCCGTATTATCAAGCTCTGATACTGCTCTGTGGTGCCTTCTACTTGAATGCTCCCCTCATCACTCTTGTGATCCAGTGCCCCTTTCCAGATTCCCAACACATCCTTCCTCTAGTGCTTGCTCCTCCTCTTACTGTGTTCAGGCTCCAGTAACCCTATAGCATAATACTATCACACAAGTATCTTTTAGACATTTTGACATACAAGGTTGCTGTATACCTTAAAAAAGTCCTGTCATACTGCAGTTATAAGAAACCCTCGTATTTGACCACCTTGTCCAGCAGACACTGTCCTAACTGCTCAATTTTTATTTGACTATAGTGAATGACTTCACTCTGCTCCATTCTAGTCAGAGACCCCTGATCTGGTCTATGTAATCACCCTTGCAATGAACTATTTGGGAAAGTAAACAGGAAGCAGTATTTGATGACTTTTTTTTAGGATTTACTATTATTTTGTAAACATTTGACTGGAACATGAAAACTTTTGGCATGTTTGACAGAAATTGGCTTTAAGAAACCATCTCCTTTTTAAGTTTAAAATGTTTTATAGCTCATTCTTCTGCATTTATTGTTTAATAGAAGAGGACATTGAAGCAGTTGTTTGAGAGTTAGTGACTCCTATTCAAGTGCATCCCTGGAATGTCTATTGTGATGAGTGATGGTGTATTCTAGCCCAAGTATCCTTGCAGTTGGCTTCCCTTTTCAAAGAGATCAAGATTTGGGTATCTCTGCCCAATGTCAAGCTCTCTTCTGGAACTCTTCATGGACTAGGCTGAGACTTCATCAGATCTGCCTTGGAGCAGAAGGCCTGTTCTGTTCTTCCTCTCACACAGACTTACCCCTGATCCTATAGGCCTCTAGCATAAGACAGATTTAACATCCCATTTTGAAAGAGCCTTCTTGATACAGAAATACTAAAGAGATCATGAAGAAAACTCCAGGATTTAGATAACAATAAACATTCTTTTCATATATGTAGAGGCTGTGGGCCTGGGCGGGACTCAAGATAACTCCAGCTACAAATGATGCCCAATGTGGGGCAACAGTTTGCACCTAAAACCTGAGAAAGCTTAAAAAAAGATTCTAAAATGGAGCTATAAACAGCTTCCTAGTTGTCTCTGTCAAGTGAACCGCAGCCTGCGGGCTTGAGCTACTCTATGGTGGGTTCGTGGCATGTGAACTTGATTGACCTGCAGCATGGCAGATTCCAAGCCACGCAATATGCTGCATGGTGGATGTGGCTTTTACTAGTACAGAAAAAAAGAAGAAAAGAGTTTTGTGGGCTACACGCTGCTTTGATAGAGGCATAGAATAGACCCACTGCCTCCCAGAGTCTGGCAGTGAGCATGGTTCCCCCAGGCTGCTGGTAAATGTAGTTCTGCCATGCTAAAAAGCTGAGGTGGGCAGAGTCAGCAGCCACAGCTGCAGGTTCAGTATTTTGAAATAGGAGACCATGGTAAATGAAGACCACATGAGAATAGGAAGAAGCAAAGTGCTAGAGAGGCCCACAGAAATCCACAAAGATACCCCCACAATAGACTGCTGGCAGTGGTCGAGAGATAGCCCGAACTGACCTACTCTGGTGATGGGATGGCCAAACACCCTAATTGTCGTGCTAGAAACCCCATCCAATGACTGAGGAAACTGGATGCAGAGATCCATGGCTAGGCCCCGGGTGGAGCTTTGGGATTCCAATTAGCAAGAAAGAGGAGGGTTTATATGAGCAAGAATTGTTGAGATCAAGGTTGGATAAAGCAAACGGACAACTAGCCAAACAAATGGAAACACATGAACTATGAACCAATGGCTGAGGGGCCCCCAACTGGATCAGGCCCTCTGGATGGGTGAGATAGTCGATTGGCTTGATCTGTTTGGGAGGCTTCCAGGCAGTGGGACCGGGTCCTGTGCTAATTGCATGAGTTGGCTGTTTGAAACCTGGGGCTTATACAGGGTCGCTTGGCTTGGCCTGGAAGGAGGGGACTGGACCTGCCTGGACTGAGTCTACCAGGTTGATCTCAGTCCTCGGGGGAGTCTTTGCCCTGGAGGAGGTGGGAATAGGGGGTAGGCTGGGGGGAAGGGGAGGGAGGAAGGAGAGAGGAGAACAAAGGAATCCGTGGCTGATATGTAGAACTGAATTGTATTGTAAAATAAAATAAAATAATTTTTTTTAAAAAAGAAGAATGTTGAATTTTAAAGCAATAGGTTCACAATAAGGCAGATTCAGATGGAATAGTTTACAATGTGTGTAAAAATGTATATAGGCTTGGAAAAGAGAGAAAAAGGAATATATACAGTTATATAAAGAAATAGTTTTAAAAAATAGAGTATTTAAAGAGAAAGTAAAAGTAATATAAAAATAAGCCACGCAAAGATGAATATTACACAGAGAATCTGGATTGTGTTGTCTTTGATTTTTTTTAATTGCAGAAAGACATTTGATTGTAAAAACTGCTCAGGTAAGCAAATATGTATATTTTAAAGGTACCTTGACTTTAAAATTTAGATCTAAGGATATGTTGCTTTAAAAAGGAGGTTCTACTTTTATTTCCACAGAAAGCAAGAGGCTATGGATTTGTTCCAGATTAAGATACATCAGGTTTGACCAGCCAAGACCCTCTGAAAGGTCTCTGATGACACCATGGCCCAGATGATCCAACATCCAGAATGGTTTCATGAAAAGTGGCTCAGACAATACAGCCTCACAGAATACCCCATAATCCTAAAAATTTTTACTTGTGTTCCCAAAAGAATACAGCACCCTCATCCAGCAGGAAGTAGTATGAGAAGCTATGCCCAAATTCCCAAATATACCAAGCTGGCTTTGAAAATGTAATTAGCTCACTTCTTCTCTAAACCCAAGCATATTGCTAAAAAAAGGGGGGGGTTTGAGAGGTTTTTCTGTCCCGTATCAGAAGAGCCCTCTGGTGTGGGACAGAGAAAAACCAATATTTTTATTTAAAGCAGGTTAATTATAAATGTAATCTCTTTCTAAAGAAGAAAGGGGGATCATTTAGATATGATAGGATGAAAGGGTAGATTAATGAACTTATTCTTAAAGAGTAACAACTTGTTTAGAAATGTTTTACATTGCTATGCATTTTAGTTTATTGATACAAGTTTAAACTTAATTTTGTTATGCTGTATATATATTTCTACCCTTGTTTGAAGTATTATGTTTATGTAACCCATTTAGATTGTAATGGATAATTAAGAAATGCAGATTAATTATTAGTCTTCTATGATAATCAAACATAGTCATGTTAGTTTAGTTTTCTACATATATATATATATATAGATATATAGATAGATAGATAGATAGATAGATAGATAGATAGATAGATATATTTCAGGCTGATAAGTAATCTTCAAACACTTCAAAGACCTGCAGAATATGACATTTAAAATGTTTTAAAAATTTAGACTTCCAGAATAGTGAGACATGTCTGCTCCTGGAAGCACTGATTTACTTCAGAGAGAAGGATGGTCATTGAAGACCCTCTATATGGAGTTTGTCTTCTTCTTGGCAAAAATAGACATTTGGGCAAGAAACTGTTCTTGCCTGGACTGCTTGATCAACTGGGCATGAAGGACCCATAGGAAGGTGACCACTGAACTTTGCTTGGCAAAATGGTCCTTCAGGTTCCTGCTTCACAGAAGAAACTGCCAGACATTCTGCAAGACATGGGGAGAAGTGACTGAGAGGCTCTAGGCCTGTGGGCTGAAGAAAGATGCCCCAACTTTACAGAAGAACTTTGGATGACTGTCTAGGCTACCAACTGTCTCTGTCTACTCTCCCAAGACTCCTGAAAGTTGCTTGCATCCTTCTCCCATTTCTCAGGTAATATATCCTTCTGAGGTCTTTGATGTAGTTAAAGACTAGATAGTTATAATTTTCATTAGTTTTGATAAAAGATAAGCTAGATATGAAATCTTAGACTTACAAATATAGGATAAATATAGGATAGATAATATATCTTCCTTAATTTTGCCAAATACAAATAGACTAGATATTATAACTATAATTCTTGCTTGATAATTGTTTTGTTATATGTAATTTTACTATGTTAAAGTTAAAACATTCCTTTTTGAAGAAAAGAAAAGGGGAAGTGCTGTGGATATCTGTATGCTGTGAATGTGTTGCTCTGATTGATTAATAAAATGCTGATTGGCCAGTAGCCAGGTAGGAAGTATAGTATTGGCAGGCTAAGGAGAGAGAAGAATTCTGGGAAGTGGAAGACTAAGTCAGGAGACACTGCCAGCCACAGCCAGGAGAAGCAACATGTAAAGATACCAGTAAGCCATGAGCCACATGGGTTAATTTAAGATATAAGAAGTAGATAGCAAGAAACTTGCCACAGCCATACAGTTTATAAGTAGTATAAGTCTTTGTGTGTTTATTTGGATCTGAGTGGTGACAGGCCTGGGCAGAACAGGAGATAACTCCAGCTACATGTAGCCTATGTTATATGTCAAGCACTCCTCTAACTCTGAAGAGCATGAAGATGGATGAGACTTGGTTCCTGCCTTTGTAGACCTCATATTTTAACAAAGAAGGCAGGCACATATCTGCAAAAAAAATTATAGAGAAGAGTTACTTGAACATATTCACTTTATTTTTAAATTTTTTTTCACTAGGAGTTTGGAAGCTAAAAGACAAAGGTGGGGGTTCACAAGTATATAGCAAGTTAAAAAAATGAAAAAAGAAAAACAGGACTTGAAAATGACTAGTTTTCATAGGATGATAGAAATTCTTATATATGAGTAATGCCACTCTGTGAACTAAGGAAGGGGTCAGGGTGTGAAATACACCTGTTAGAAATATTTAATTGTTTTGCCACTTGAAGTCAGTACAAGTAACTAACACCATGCATACTCTCATTTTCAAATTAAAATTGGGATAATGATACTAATAGATCACTTCTCCAAGTTGTTGGGGTTTCTGTGCAGTGTCTTACTCATGACAAAATAACACACACATAAAGAATTTTAAGTCATGGTCAATCGTCTTAAACTTTGGCTATTTTTCCCCAACTACAGACTGACTCATTAAGAAAACTTCAAAAATATTAATTATGTTTAACTGAGAAAAATTAAATACTGGTTGATGGGAACAATTATTCATACAATAGAGGAAAAAAGTAGGCTTTCAAAGTAGACTTGTTTATGACTACATTTCAGTGAAAAGAAAGATGATAAAATGTTCATGTCTGCTGCATAATACAGTGCCTGTTCCCAGGCAGACACTATAAGAGGTTTAGCAGTGAGAACTTTACTGAAAGATTACTGTTTTTACTTTAAAAACAAAACCACATTACTCTGGAATAAATTGTAAATTTATGTAATATTAGTGATGGCTGCCATATTCCTCTACTTTAGAGTTATTATTTTCCCACTTTCTGTGCTTTGAAGTCACAGTGAGGTCATGAGATAAGCTTCATCTCATGCTGGAGAAAAGGTGTACCTACTTAGCTTTTCATTTTAAATATCTCTCATATTTATCACCTCAGAACTACAAAAGGACAAGTCAAGAATATAAAAATTAGCTCTTATCCAATCATATGCCTTTTATATGAGTGTTGTATGAGTATTGAAGTATGTAGTACATTCAGTGTATACATACATATACATATATACATACATATACATATATATGTCAGGCTGGGTGTATAGCTCTGTGGTAGAGAACTCACCTAACCTACATAGGGCCTTGGATTTGATTCCCAATATCACAAACAAATAAGCAATCATAAAGAGCTATATTTTAGGGGAAACAATATTCCAAAAGGGAAAAAATAAACAAACTGAGCACTATCCCAGAGATGATGAAAGATTTGAACAAAAGTTGGGGAAGAGTAACAAATAACAGCTATAATATCAGAGGTTTTCATTCTCTGGCAATCAACTGTATGAACCAGTCTCTGTTTCTTGTATTTAACATGCATGTCCTTAATTTTAACTCTTTCTAGTTACCTGAAGTCCTGGAACCTCAGAATGTTTAGTCTTTGGGGCCAAGGCTATGAAGATATTGATAAGAACAAGGGGCAAACTAAGCTTGTCAGGCTTAGTCTGTGTCAAAGCAATAGAACTTAGAGAGTGCTTTGGAAGTAGGTGGAGTAACTGAGGGCTACAGAAAAGCAGAGGTTTAGTAAATAATCAACCTGCAACAGAAGCAATGACGTATTTGGTAGGAAAGTTAAGCAGGCCAACTTATTTGAGTTTATTTCTCATGCAACGGAATCACTCTATTCTCCATGTATCCATCTCTTTCCTACTTTATATGTCTGTCATAGCATTTGTCAGATACCTTCCTTTCAAAAGTGGTGTCTAGTTTGCTAATGCTATTCATGTAAGTAAAGACATTCGGGTCTGGAAACTTCTACACCTCCATAGAACCATAACATGCTTCTAATATGTTCCCAACTGTTCGGCACTGTTTATGGAGTGCTGCTGTTGAAAACACAAATGGTTATCCCTGATAAAGCAGTCCCTTAAAGTGGATGTATTGAATTATTTCCTTCATTTCACACAAGCGTTATCTATACGGAAGCGACTGCCATTCAAATCACCCAACAGAAAACAACCATCTTTTTCTATTTAAGCTGCAGACAAATTGTCTGAAAACCCATAGTAACACTATGGCGTCAATGGTGGAACAGAAACCTTACTGACTTGGCTGACTGGAAGTCAGTCAGAATGGATTTGTCACTGGGAAGGTCAATAGTTGCACTGTCTTCTTGGTATTAGTCAAATGAAAACTATGGTTATAACTTCCAATATTCATCTCCCATCATTACTCCTTCACTACCACCATGATGACTCTTTTTCCTGTTCATTTGACTCCTTTGTCAGTAAATGTGGCTCCGATATTTGGTTATATCATGTTCAGACTTCTAGCTATAGAATTGCAACATCCTCTTCTCTAAAGTTTCTACTATCATTAATATTTTTGTTAGATACTATTCCATTACTAATACTAGTATTACATACTTCTAAATGATTAAAGTCATTTCTGCTTATTTTAGTCTACCTAGAATGTATTTGTTTGTAGTATTTTAAGGGTTTTTCCTTGAAGTTGTAATAATATAAACAGTGATGACAACCAGAGGATTATGTTTCAGGAAGAACACAAAATATACCACCTCCTAGTTAGGGGAAAGATTCAGTTACATTAGGTTATAAGGACAGTTATACTATGAGTCCCAGTACATAAGAGATATGGATCAACTCCTGTCTAAGGTCCTAAGGGATATGGAAAGAAAACTGTTTCAATGACAGTGGTTTTACTATGAAGCATTTTTGTATATTCTCAGTAACATAAGAGTAAAAATATATCCTTGATTAAATCTATTTCTGAAAATATATTGCATTCAAAAGCAGTGTAATAAATATTCCACCTACCAATCCCTCAAAGGCTAATGGCACTGTTGAGCTTCAGAATGTGACTGGCAGTTCTGAGTAGATGTTGTACATTATATTACTCATGTTTGGTACAAATGAAACAAGGAAACTCTATTGAGGATCTTCAAAAGAAACATAAGGCACATTATAAGAGAGTTCATGCTCTGGAGGTACTAGAAGAACATAGTCAAAAAAGCAGACACCAGGGAAGGATAGAAGTTGGAAATGGGTATTAAAGAGATGGTTTGGAGAATACAGCATGAGGATTCAGATGGTTATGAAAGCATTTTATTCAACACTAGTGGTTCCTGATCTGGACCCTGTGTGTCCTTCAATGCTACCAGTCTCCATTAAGTTTCATGGTAGAAACACTTGAGTTTATTTTGGAATATGTAGGTATCGGGGATCTCTTGCCTGAAGTCTGTGATTGTTTGACTATGAACTGTCACCCACAAAAAGGCTCATGTGTTAAAGTCTAGGTCTATGGCTGCTGGCAATAAATCTTTCTTCATTTAAATTTTTCATATAAATTAAATTTTTACAAAGGCTCAGAGTCTTACTAACAAAGAATCCCACTTCATTGACCTAGGACTGACCTTGGAGCCTTGGTCCATTAAAAATTATCGACTAAAAGAAGAAATAGTATTTAACATGCTCTGTCTATCAATTTGGCCTGTTGTTTCTTAGTCACGAAGGTGATTTTCTCTTAAGTAGAATCAACTAAGGTCAACCTATTCTGCTGAACTGGTGTACCGTGAAGTAGATACAATAACAGAGAACTCTTTCTTTGAATCATTTATTAACTACCTTGGCAGTGGTGTATTCTTAGAGTGTGAATGTCTTTTAGAGACAGGGATTGACAGGAAGGACCTGGGTAGGGAAGAGAAGACACCTTCAATAGGGCATGACACAAAAGTTTAAACATCTACTTCCAAGCATTCTAGAAGTGTGTGACAAAGCCTTAAGGAAGAGTGATGACAGTTGGAGTCTTTAGCACTCATAAACCTGAGGGGATAAGAGAAGGATTGGTAGCCTGAAGCCAGAAACATGAGAGGGTTCTAATTCTCGTTTGAAGGATGTACTTAGTCCTTGTCCATGCTTGATAAATGAAGCCAGTGGAATGAGTTTCTTGACTGCATCCATGTACCTCCTTTCAATAGACTACTGATGATTTCAATTGATTAAAACCCACCAGAATCCAAAAGTTATGACCTTCCATTGATAAAGTCCAAGTAGGTCCATCTCATGACTGCCAGATCTAGAAGCATGTGGGGAAATGAAGGATGGTGTATCTGGCAAGGGAAGTTGAAGGCAACCAAACATAGGTTTCTCATGTGTGTCCATCTCTGTCCAGAAATTTCTCATCAAGGGCTATGAAGATTATTTCATCAATGACAAATGAGCAGTGGAAGGAGCATTTTATTGGCAACCTCCCAATTACTTGGTTTCCTGTTTAGTTTTATGGAATCTCTCAGTTATTATTGTAGCCATTATATAATTAAGAAAATAGCAAGTCAGAGAAGTTAGATCACTTAATGCAAATGCACCTACTTCAGACATAATAATGGAAAAGGAATTAGCTGGCTGACTAGAGGTTCAAGCTTTTCCTCTAATACAACTTTCTTATGCCAAACATAAATAGAGGAATCTTGAATGATCTATCTCTCTGATTAGGCCAATACCCAGAGTCACTTGATGTACTTTGTTATGCTACAAGGATGGAGAATTCATAATGTCCTGCCTTACAGAATTAGAAATCTTACAGATATTTCATCATCTGTGGCAAAATGACTACACAGGTGTCTCAGCTTTAAAAATAAAAGCTGTAATTCATCATTAATTAATTTACTCATTTATTGTTATACTTATTCATTTAGTCAGCAGTGATTGACATTGTTCTGCATCAGGGCAATATGTTATAAATAATCAAAAGTCCCTAATCACAAAAACAAAACAATGGATAACAAAAATTGTAAGTAGTGGTAAGTATTAAAGAAGAGAATCAAAATGAGTGCTGTCCTAATGAATAACAAGCAGTTATATTAATTGGGTAGTCAGAAAGAGCTCTTCTGAGGTTTTATTTTCTTTTATTTACTTTATTTTATTTTGTTGCTTTCTTGAGATAGGTGTGAGACAACATATCTGGCCTTTTAAAAAACTTTATATGTGCCAGGCAGTGGTGGCACATGCCTTTAATCCCAGCACTTGGGAGGCAGAGGTAGGCAGATCTCTGTGAGTTCAAGGCCAGCCTAGGCTACAGAGTGAGTTCCAGGAAAGGTGCAAAGCTACACAGAGAAACTCTGTCTTGGGAAAACAACAAAACAAAAACAATAAAAACTTAGTACATTAGCTGAGCTCTGTCAGGTCTGTTTCAAGGAGCCAGTTAAAATATATCAAGGGCAAAAGGAGTCCCCAGAGGATATGAGGGAAGACTGAAGAAGCAAAAGTCCAGGGAGTTAGCAAATCATTCTGAGATGTGAAATGAGAAAATTTCCAGGAACTAGATCACAGAAAATTTCATCACCTGCGGGAGGCAATGAGAAGGTGCAGAAAGGCTTGAAGCAGGGGAATGGAGCAAAGAGAAGCATACTTTGAGAACAATACTATGGCTGGTTCCTGGAAAATAGAGAGGCGTGGGATCAGAAAGACCTTTTAGAGGACAGCTACTAAGTGGAGTCAAAGATACAAGAGGGTTGGATGAGGCTGGTGGTAATAAAAACAGAAGTGGGTGCAAGCTACAATGTGAAAGAAAATGGACTCAACCAGACTTGTTAAATAATGAGAAAGGGGCTATGCAGGAGATAGGAATGAAGGATAAACCCATCAATGTGAGAAGAACCAAGGAAGGAGTAGTTTGGGAAATAGAATTGAGAACAGAAACCCAGAATTTTGTTTTGGCCATATGAAGCTGGGAACGCCAACTGAAATTCAGGTGGAGGCAAAAAGCTGAAAGTTACATGCAGATTTCTGAAAGTCAAGACTAAGGATATGTGGTGATATTGTGTTCTCCAAAATATTGTGCACCCTAATAAACTTATCTGGGGTCAGAGAACAGAACAGTCACTAGATATAGAGGCCAGAAAATGGTGGTACACATGCCTTTAATCCTAGCATTCCAGAGGTAGAGATCCGTCTGGATCTTTGTGAGTTCTAAGCCACACTGGAAACAGCCAGGCATGGTAACAAAAGCCTTTAATCCCAGGAAGTGAGGGCAGGAAGCAGAAAAGGTATTTAAGGTGTGAGGACAAGGAACTAGAGCCTGGTTAACTTTTAGGCTTTTGAGCAGCGCAGTTCAGCTGAGATCTATTTGGATGAGGACTCTGAGGCTTCCAGTCTGAGGAAACAGGTTCAGCTGAGAAGCTGGAAAGGTGAGGTGGCTGGGGCTTGTTCTGTGGCTTGTTCTGCTCCTCTGATCATTCTGCGTTCTCCCCAATACCTGGCCCTGGGTTTGTTTTTTATTAATAAGACCTTTTAAGATTCATGCTACAAGGATACATTGTTTATCTCTGGCGCACAATGTGGACGCCTTAGAACTAGATGGGGTCACCAAGGATGAAGATGCAAAAGAGCAGAGGCAGAGTCCTGAACATGACAACATGTTGGGGCTGAGAAGACTATTATCTAGCAAGGAGAACATCAAGTATCCCATGTATGTTTGAAGGTCCTGATATGTCAGGGCACAGAGAACTATGTATATGCTAGAACTACATATATGACAGAATTAGTCGTCTGTCAAATTCACAAGAGTGGAGACATCTTTCTTTTTGCCTAGTAAGGTATTGTGAACTCTAATATAGAATCAAATTCTTCTTTCATTTTTCATAAGCAAAAGTTATATTTGTAAGTACACAACAGTTTGTGAAACTTTCTAGAATATATCTATTGTTTGTCATGCGTTAACCTTATTTAACTTCCTTGAATATCTGTTTCTTGTGGAATAATAGAAGGTAATGTCAGTCTGTAGTGAATGGTTCTTGGTATGTCTTCTCTGTTCTTGTTCTTACTCTTCATTCCACTCTTACAAGATTGATTGATAACCCTATCCTATTCATAGTCTTGGCTTTTGGTTTTTGGCTAATACTGTCTCTAGATTTCCACATCAGGTATAATATGTCAGGAAGTTTAAGACTGTGCCAATCAGTAGAATTAGTGCATTCTACTCATCAGTCATTAATAATTGGATTAGAGCTAGTCACATGACCCAATCAGGTCAATCATAACCATAAAATATAATTTTATTGTATCTTTTCTGAAATTAAAGAACTAATTATGTTGAGTGCTGTATTTTTTTCGGTGGAGTTAAAATCACAAGAGGTTCTGAGAATGGAACCTACCTAAAGAACATAGACTGGGAGAAAGATCTGAGGTGTCATCCAAATACCAGATTGAATTATGTGTGAGTTTCTGTATTTTAGTCTAGATACAAGTCAATAAATATTCTTGTTTTTGTCAGAATTGGATTTTCTATAATTGCAAGTGTAAGAGTTAAATTTGGTAGTATTTTCTGAAAAGATAATAGCAAGGATATGATTAATAATTCTGAGTACAACTAATCCAAACATGGTTCTCATTAAACAGCAGCCATTATGGTGGATTTATTTTTGAGTTCTTTCTAAATGCTACTCTGTGCATCATAATGCTTGCTCTCAAAAATTGGAAGCTGTAAAGGAATTTAAGTACAATCAGGTGCTGCCAGTTTTCAAATACTCAGAGAGTCAAATGAAAATGCCAGATACTGACTGAGAACACCACACACACACACACACACACACACACACACACACACATAAACAAATCCTACAACTATGTAAACCTCCTTAAGACAAAATATTAAAAAATAATATATCTTATCATCTTAATTCAATAGTGTCCAAAGTAGATTATGTTAATTCTAATAATAATTTTTAATATTTGTAATGTAATATATTACTTGATAAGATTGTGAAAACTTCTGACAGCTTATTAGCCAGTGCCATTAAAACCAAATGTCAACTTTATCAACTGCTGTCAGTGAAATTAGCAATGAGACAGTCTCCAAGGGATGGAAGTTCAATTTGTGTTGGATAATAGCATGAATAATCACTTGGATTTATATAGCACCTTTTCTCTAAAGGGTTTGAAGAGTTTATACTCATTATATTCTCCCCTTGAATAGAAAGAGTGACTAAGCTTACTGGTCATATGTGGTTTGTGGTCACATTGCAGCCTTCAGTTTACAAACCCAGTTCTTAACAACTGGCTTTCTATCCTCTTTAATTGCTTTGCATTTGGGTGGGATACGTGATGCCATTAGATAATGGGAAATGTCCATGTAGAATACAATAGTCATAGAAAGCAGAGAATGTAGGCTTTGAGAATTGCTTAGTAGATAGAGACACTTATCCATAGCCTTGATGACCTGAGTTTGATCCCTGGATCCCACAGTGTAGCAGGAAGACACTGACTCCCTCTGATCTCCACATGTGTACAACTGCACTCTCACACATACACACACAAACATAAAGCAACAAACAAGAAGCAAAGGATAGGGACAAGTACTGTGAAATACCACCTTATGGAAATGACGTGACTATCACAATGAAGAACTCACACCAATTATCATTATCTGCACAAGACCTAAACAAGGCCAGGGCAGCAAAACTTGTGGCATTGATGCAGTAGATGATCTATCTCCAGGCCTGACTCTAAGGCAAGGAGATATTGCCAGAACATAGATGCCTGGGGAGGGAGACTCCTTCTTTATTGAGGATATGACCTCTGGTAGATATCCTATGTTCTAATGGATGGACTTACACTTATGCATATATGGGGGCCACTAATTAGATACAGAAGTTTATCAAAAAATGTTAATATGAAGTTGGGAGGGCTCATGTTGAGAAAATGAGAGGGCAATTTGTAGCTAGAGTTTTCCTGCCTGGCCCACAGTCAGGACAAATCTCTCTCACCTGCCAGTCCCACAGCCACTCAGACCCGACCAAGTAAACACAGAGACTTATATTGGTTACAAACTCTATGGTTGTGGCAGGCTTCTTGCTAACTGTTCTTACAGCTTAAATTAATCCATCTCCATTAATCTATACCTTGCCACATGGCTTACCGGCATCTTCACATGCTGTTTCTCATCATGGCGGCTAGCAGTGTCTCTCTGACTCAGCCTTCCACTTCCCAGCTTTATTCTTCTCCTTGTCCCACCTACACTTTCTGCCTGGCCACTGGTCAATCAGTGTTTTAATTATTGACTAATCAGCAACACATTTGCCATACAGAACATCCCACAGCACTTCCCCCCCCCCTTTTTTTTTTTAAAAAAAAGGAAGGTTTTAACCTTAACAAATTAAAATTACATATAATTTGGGAATTTGGGTGTAGCTTCTCTTACTACTTCCTGCTGGAGGGGGGCGCTGTATCTTATGGGGACACAAAGAAAATTTTAGGATCATGGAGTAGTCTGTGAGGCTGTATCGTCTGAGCCAGTTGCCTTGAAACCATTCTGGATGTTGAATCATCTGGGCCATGGTGTCATCGGAGACCTTTCGGGGGTCTTGGCTGGTCAAATCTGATGTATCTTAATCTGGAACAAATCCATAGCCTATTGCTTTCTGTGGGAACAAAAGCAGAGATTCCTTTCCAAGGCAACACATCCTTAGATCCAAATTTTGAAGTCAAGGTATCTTTTAAGTATACATATTGGTTTAACTCAGCTTCCTTTACAATCAAATATCTCTCTGCAGTTAAGAATCCCAAAGACAACACAATCCAGATTCTCTGTGTAATATTCATCTTCATGTGGCTTATTTTTTATATTCCTTTACTGTCTCTTTAAAGACTTTATTTTTCAAACTATGTATTTGTTTCTATAACTGTATATACCACCTTTTTTGTCTCTTTCAAGCCTACGTATCTTTTACACACATTGTAAACTATTACAACTGAATCTGTCTTATTGTGAATCTGTTGCTTTAAACTGTAGCATTTGTAAGACTGAAACGGTGATCTGAATCTGTCTTATTGTGAATCTATTGCTTTAAACTGCAGCAGCTGTGGCTGCTGGCTCTGCCCACCTCAGCTTCCCAACATGGCCCTGGTACTTTACCACCAGCTCTGGGAGCTATCGTGAGTCTATGCTTTTATCCAAACAGCATGTAGCCCGGAAACCTCTTTTTTTTTTTTTTGTTTTATACTAGCAAAGTCTAAATCCACCATGTAGCTTAATGTGCCACTTGCAGAGGCCTCATTCCCACCATACTGCAGGTCGAGCACACACGTTAGGAACCCACCAGTAGCTCAAACTGGCAGCTGCCGCTCATTTGAGAGAGACAATTAGGAAGCTGTTTTTAGCTCCGTTTTAGAATCTTTTTTTCTCAGTTTTTAGGTGGAAACTCTTGCCACCACGCTGGATGCCATTTGCAGCTAGAGTTTTGCTGCCTGGCCCACAGTCAGGACAAATCTCTCTCACCTGCCAGTCCCACAGCCACTCAAACCTGACCAAGTAAACAAAGAGACTTATATTGGTTACAAACTCTATGGCCGTGGCAGGCTTCTTGCTAACTGTTCTTACAGCTTAAATTAATCCATCTCCATTAATCTATACCTTGCCACGTGGCTTACCGGCATCTTCACATGCTGTTTCTCATCATGGCGGCTGGCAGTGTCTCTCTGACTCAGCCTTCCACTTCCCAGCTTTATTCTTCTCCTTGTCCCACCTACACTTCCTGCCTAGCCAATGGCCAATCAGTGTTTTATTTATTGACTAATCAGCAACACATTTGCCATACAGAACATCCCACAGCAGCAATTAGAGGGGGAAATGAGGGGAAAATATGATCATATTTCATTGTATACATGTATGAAATCCTCAGATATAAAGAAAAATGAAAAAGAACAAAGAATGCCCTTTATTATACCTAAAAAGGGAGCTGGAACTCACTTATGTATTATTCCTCACAAAGAGAAGTTAATCACCTTTATTCATGAAACTAAGCATATACTTCAAATATTTTTTGAATAGATGAATACCAGAGACTTACTTATCAACTCTGGAAGAGAACTAACAAAAAGTCCAGTTTGTTAAAAGCATTTTGACTTTGTGTGTTTGAGTGACTATTTTTGTCTTTTCTCCCAGTCATTCACTCCTTCTAGATGTCATTTAGGGAACCAGGTTTCCTTCTCCAAGCCCAATGAAATTATTTAGAAATGATGCCCAACCTAATTCCCAGGTGTGAATAAGTATAGCAATCAGATTTGGAGACATGTTAAAACACCATGAGTGTGATAAGGAAATGATTATTATTCCCTTTTTACAGCTAACAAAACAGAAAACAAAACAGAATGGGGTGTTAATATTTGATGAAGATAAGGCCTAAGAATCCAAGCTGCCTAGATCAGTTCTAGATACACAATATACCATAACTAGGAAGGCTCCGAGAGTCTTTATCACTGTTGGAAGCATTTTTTTCATCCTTTATTAAGGACCTTTGTTGATTCTCATTAAAGTGATAAACTGCCCCTGTTTTACAGACTGTTCTCTTGATACTATATTCTAGGAATAGTAGATTCTTTGCTTACATCCTAGCTTATATTCCTAGCTTTACATATATAAAGGTTAGGCTTTAATAGAATCTGATTACTGCTATAATCTACTTCCACAAATACTATGGTTTAGATAACATAGGTATTCTATCTTGGAGATCTGTAGGCTAGAAGACCAGCACAGGTTCTAACAGACAAATATTAAAACGTGAGTAAAGAAGTACTGATTTCTTCTTGCAATCCCTAGGGGAGATTTCACCCTCTTTCCTTTGCCTGCTCCAGGAGGCCACCATTATTTGGATCATGTCCTGGTTCTTCTTCCCCAAATTAGCTAGTTTGCATGTCTCTGGTCATTCTTTCACCATTGTTCTATTTGGTCACAGCTGGCAAAAGACCTTATTTCTAGGTTTCCTTGTGATTATATTGGGACTATCCAGATCATCAAGGAAGAAACACTATCTTGTGGCCCTGAGAATTTGACTGTGAACATCTTTGCCAACAGCATCATCTTGCCTACCATAGGTTCAAGGCCCGTGCTCCCAATAAAGCTATGTTATATGATCAAACTTGGCCTGGAAACTACTTACAAAAAGATTGACCATATCTTTCACTATTTATTAAAGATGGAAGTAAATTTGAATACTAATTAGATGAATGCACTCTTTCAGTTTTACATAAAATAATTAAATCCTGGCTGAATATTTGATGCTGCAGGACATGAAGAGGATAGATTATCTTCATAGTGTTCAGAGTTGATCATGTTGATTAATTTTATAATTGTCAATCCTGAAAACTCCACTTCACATAAGTGCATAGTACAAAATAGCAAAAGTATGGATAGAGTCATTTCATATATTAATAAAAATCCTGTCCTAATCTTTAAGAATAGATTTATTAATTCTCTGAGAATTTCTACAATGGAGTTTGGTCATACTCATCCCCTCTCCTCAAAGTTGTCCCCATTTCCTACCCTCACAAACTTATGACTTCATTTTTTTTTTAATCTATGGAGTAACTTCGTGTTGCCTGTATACTCTTGGGTGTGTGAACATTCAGTAGAGCATGGTCAACCTACCAGCAGTCACACCCTTAAAGAAAATGAACTCTCCCTCTCCTGGTAACCATTACCTACTAAGAGTTTCTTATCTTGGGGTCAAACTTAGTGTCTATTTCCCCATTTCATTTTTGGATTTTTGTCTAGGTATTTGTGCAGGTATGATGTGTGCTGTCACAACCACGGTGAGTTCATTTGTGCTACTGACATGCTATGTGCAGAAAACGCTATTTCTTAGTAGTCATCCACCACTTTGGCTCTTACAGACTTTCCAACTCTTCTTCCACAATGATCCCTGACCATTGGATACACATATCCTATTTAGGGTTAAACACTCTGAAGTGTCTTCTTCTCTATACCTTGACCAGTTGAAGATGTTTCCATATTGTCTTCTACTAGAAGAAGAAGGTTCTATGTCTTAATCTTAAGCCCAAATGTATTTGCTGATATTTTATGAAATTCAAGTCATTAAATCAAACAACAATTTTTTAAAATTTATTTTATTTAATTAACATTTTTCCACTTATTTTACATACTGACCACAGTTTCCCCTCCTTCCTCTTTTCTTGTTCCCTTCCCTACTCCCATCTTCCCTCCTCCCCAAGTACTCATTTGCTATCTCCATTTAGAAAGGGGCAGGCCTCCCATGGACTTGAACAAAAGCAAGCTCATGAAATTGAGGCAGGACAGAGCTCCTCCCCTTGCTTGAAGGCTGGGCAAAGTAATCTGGCATGGGGAACAGGCTCCCAAAAGTCAGCTAAATGCCAGGGACAGGTTCTGATTTCACTGCTAGGAGCTTTACAAACAGACCAAGCTACATAACTCTCACACACATGCAGAAGGCCTAGATCGGCCCCATGCAGGCTCCCTAACTGTTGGTCCAGAGTCCACAAGCTCCCATGAGCTTAGGTCATCTGTCTTTGTGGGTTCATCTGTCATAACCTTGACATCCCTGGCTTATACAATCCCTCCTCTTTTTCTTTAGGAGGACTCCCAGAACATGGCCCAGTGCTTAACTGTGCATCTCTGCATCTGCTTCCATCAGTTACTGGATGAAGGCTCTGTGATGATAATTAGGGTAGTCACCAGTCTGATTACAGTAGATGGCCAGTTTAGGCACCCTCTCCACTATTGCTAGGGGTCTTAGCTGGGGTCATCCTTGTGGATTTCTGGGAGTTTCCAGGGTACCAGGTTTCTCCTTAACCATAAAATGCCCCATTCCATAAAGATGTCTCTTTTTTACTCTCCCCCTCGGTGCTGCCCCCAATCCACCTCCTGCATCCAGCCCACCCAATCTGCTTCCCCAACTTTCCATCCCCCAGTGCCTACCACCCTGCCCCCAGCTTACCCAGGAGATTTCTTCTGTTTCCTCAGGTGTGCTGTTAAATCACTAGTGTGAGATTTCTACATGTTTTTTATGTAACCATTTAGTGCTATGAACTTTCCTCTTAGCACTGCTTTCATTGTGTTCCATATGTTTGGGTATACTGCACATTCATTTTCATTCAAATCTAGGAAGTTTTTAATTTCTTTCTTTATTTCTTCATTGGCCCAGTGGTAATTCATGTGAGAGTTGTTCAGTTTCTATGAGTTTGAAGGCTTTCTGTAGTTTATGTTGTTGTTGAATTCTAACTTTAAGCCATGATAATCAGATAAAATATAGGGGATTATTCAATTTTTTTTGTATCTGTTAAGATTTGTTTTGTGATCGAGTATGTGGTCAATTTCAGAGAAGGTTCCATGAAGTGCTGAGAAAAAGGTATATTCTTCTGTGTTTGAGTGAAATGTTCTGTAGATGTCTGTTAAGTCCATTTGAGTCATAACAACTTAGTTTTCTTATTTCTCTGTTAAGTTCCTGTCTGGCAGATCTGTCTGTTGCTGAGAGTGGGGTGCTGAAGTTTCTCACTATTAATGTGTAGGGTTTGTTGTGTAATTTAAGCTTTAGTAATGTTTCTTTTACAAATGTGGTGTCCTTGTATTTGGGGCATGAATGTTCAGGATTGAGACTTCATCATGATGGATTTTTTCCTGTGATAAATATGAAATGTCCTTTTCCATCTCTTTTTATTAATTTTAGTTTGAATTCTATTCTGTCTAACAGAATATTAGGATGGCTATACCAGCTTGCTTCTTAAGTCCATTTGATTGGAAAATCTTTTCCTAACCATTTACTCTGATGTAATGCTTGTCTTTGAAGTTGAAGTGTGTTTCTTATTTGCAGCAGAAGGATGGATTCTGTTTTTGTGTACATTCTGTTAGCCTGTGTCTTTTCAGAGGCAAATTGAGTCTATTGATATTAAGAGATATTAGTGCCCAATGATTGCATTTAATTTTGAACCAGTTTTAGATCATTGTGATGTATGAGCCATCAATTGCACATTCAAAAACTTGTTACTATTGACAGAATTTTGTGACTTCCACATTTAGGGACATCTCCATGTGGCATCACAAACTATACATAGTATAAGAAACTATGCTGTATGCCCTCAGAATCTACATGAGATCCCAAGAATCATACTACTTAGCACAAGCAAAACACCCGTTAAGGGGCTGGAGAGATGGCTCAGAGGTTAAGAGCACTGATAGCTCTTCCAGAGGTCCTGAGTTCAATTCCCAGCACCCACATGGTGGCTCACAACCACCTACATGTAATGAGATCTGGCGCCCTCTTCTGTGTACATAATAAATAAATAAATCTTAAAAAAAAAAAACCATTAACACAGTGTAAATTAAGCTAAAGTGCAGAGCGTGTTTGAGATTGAATGGCAGTCAGTGATAGTTCTTATTTTTTCTTTTTGGTGTTTGTGTGTATAAGAATTTTTTGAGTTGGAAACATCATTATAAGAAATGATGTCTCTGCAGCTCACACATGATTGAGCCTGTATGATAGTGAGTATTCAGAGATGGGTAATGCCTGGGGGGGATGCTCACCAACCTAAGACAGAGTACCCGTGTGGCCTGGGCAGGCGTCTCCATGACAGGTAGGGTGACCTGCTGACATCCCATGCAACCTAGGTCAGAGGCTCATTTTTTAGTAAAAGGTGGACCTGTGGGGCCCTGGCCCCCATTTTTGGTAACTGTTGCCTTGCTTGCTGACCTTGACCTTGATATCCTCCCTGTGCTAATTCCCTGCCAGGTTCCACCCTCCTGAATGCTTAAGGGAAGATCCTTGTCTGTGTATCCTGTATAATGAGCGTTAACAGCTTAGATGCAAGATTGTGAAACATTGGTGGCGAACTTCTGCCTTCCAGGGTTCTCCCATTGTGTTGTAAGCCTGTATTTGGGACCTCCTCCCTCCTTCAATAAATGGCATTCTGCATTAAATAAAAAAAAAAATGAAAAAAAGTAAATGAAAACAAAAACAAAAAAGAAAAAGAAAATTCACATATTCACATTACATCAAATGCATTGACAGTGACTCTCAGGAAATTACAAGTTTGAAAAAGTCCACCTAAGAATGCTAATGAGATAATATTATATATTATATAATAGATATATGGTATGTCTTATTCAAGATCATGACCAGTTTGTAATTCAGCAACCAAGTCACACTCAAATCCCTTCTTGACTGCACACCGTGAGTTTGGAACATCATATTAAATGCAGTCTGATATCAAAACTACTAAGATAAAGTTTCCTGAAAATAAATGGCAAAGCTAAGGCTCTATCAGATGGGGTAAGAGCTGACGACATAGCTCGGTGGTTTAATATCTGCTTAGCATGCATAATATAGTGTTCTGGGTTTGATCGCCAGCATTAAACATACAGATATCTTTTTTCAAAAGTAAAAGTATGCCCAAGGAAGGGCTGGAAAGGCTATGTAAGTTCCTGGGTTTGGTTCTCAGTACCACATAAACTGACCTGGTGGTACATATCCATCATCTCAGTACACAGGCCACTGGAGGCAAGAGTAACAGAAGCTTATGTACATATACATAGTGTGGCCAGCCTGGGCTACATGGGTCATTGGCATTTTGTAGTCTGTGAGGGGAGTTGAGTAGTATATTAAACACACAAATAACAACAACAACAAAAACAAGCAAACAAAAACCAGTACCAGTCTTTGCAGTTCCTGAATATCACTATCATTTATTGTGGTTTATTTCTAAGCTTCCATGATTAACACTGACCCTCTTGTATGACCTTACTCTCATTGGCTTTGCCATTGTTGACCTGAAGACAGACAAGCAAACAATAAGATAGAAATGCCAACAACCCCCATTTGTTCATTATACATTATATACACATGTGTAAAATTATGGTTATACATAGGAACATGTACAATTAAAATAATAATTAAAAATAAATTATACCTTGAAAAAACAAACAAACAAAAAGAATGCGAATGAGTTAAAACTTTTGATGTAATATAATTTAAAATGTGGCTTAGAAAACTTACTGGGCTTGCTTGAGAACTTTGCTTTAATCTTCAGAAAGACTTTCTCAAGGCCAGTGTTTGTGAGCATTAAATTTAGAGAGCATGGAATTGGTCACATAAATTGGATAAAACATGCAATCCACATACCTTGCTACTTGAGTAACATATTGGGAAAAGATTTGTTAGAACCTCATTGATGTCTTCATAAATAAAGTTTTCAGAAGTGTTACCCAAGATGACATTATTGGCGGATGAATTATGGAAAGGCTTGAGTAGCCATACTTAAAGAATATTAATGATGACTCCAGCTCACAAGGGAGATATGTCTGCAGTGAAGGTTGACATGATGGTTAATAGTTCTATCTGTTATTTGGGTGAGTCTATAGAAAGAGCACATTTGGGACAGAAAAGATTGCACAATACAAAATGAGCTCAAGGAATTAAAATGCTGGAGGAAAAAAAACAATAGAATGAATTAGAAAGTTGAAATCCAATGTTTGAGATGATAAAAAATGTATTAATGGAAACACATTGAGTATAGAGTCAGTCATTTTTATTAACGGATTTCAAGTTTATAGATTCAACTAAATCTAGATAAAATATTGAAAACAAATTGTATCTGTACACAACATAAACCACCTTTTCCCTCTTGCTATTTCTTAATCAATGCAGTGTGGCAAATATTTGCATACAATTTACATTACATTACTATTATATGTAATCTAGAAATAATTTCAAGTTTGAAAGAGAATAAGGAGAGTACAAGTAGACATTCACACGTTCTTTGTGTAGGAGATTTGAAAGTACAGACTTTGAACCTATGGGGGTTCTAGAACCAATCCCCCATGGATGCTTCAATTTCTTACTATGAATTAACTTCTCTTAATGTCAAGAAAGCTCAAAGAGTCAATTGAGAAGAAAGACTGAATAATCAGTTGTGTGTTTGCTGAGGAAGTAAGATTACTCTCTGGGTAGTTAAACTTAAGAGCTCTAAGGCCTTATAACTGAAATGATTTCTTTCTGCAGTGTATTAGGAGATTTAAAATGACTTATTTTTATTATAAGGTTTAGAATGACTTATTCTTAAAAATGGACACTGATGATAAAATCTGAGGAAATAATGATTCACACATTTTTTTTTCTGTGCTGTTTGTTAGTCTCACAAATTTTACTTTGATTAAGATACTTGGTAAATAGTCCTTAAAATATATATATTTATTGTGAAGTACCAACATATGATACATGTCTATATAGCATTTGTAAAGTAGATAAAGTATTAATTTTATCATACAGATGATAAAATGGAGTCAGAGAATTCAAATATAAAGGCATAAATGGACATTACATTCACGGTGATGCTTAATTACTCTGCCATAGTGACTTTTCTTAATTTGGAACCTCGTATTTCTTTGAGCTATAATATGATGGACTCGGCATTCACAGTTATTAGGAATCCCAATTTTTTGTTGTTTATTATGAGTCATTTTCACTTCTTGAACCCTTTATACTCTTATAATACCAAGGCAAATGCCTGACCTTGACAAACATTTGTAAAGTAAACATCAATGAGAAACATATAAAGCCCTTTAGTGGGCTCTCAGGAGTTTCCCTAAGTGAATCAGAGGGAGCTGAGAAAGGGACATCAGGCTGCCCATTAGTATACACTTTGAAGAGTCACAGATGTGATGCTTTATAAAGTAGATTTGCATTCATTAAAGGTCACTTTCTGCTGAGTATTTGCACTCACATCTAAGACATGAGAAGGCCACTCTACCCTGTTCCTCCAATTTGTCTGCTCTGTGATCAATATTGAAGTCTAGACTAGGACAACTACAGAATCTTACCACTGCTTAATTTCCCATAAGATTGACTGGACTTCCTGAATATCTGGGGTGGGCAGCAGTGAGAAGTGTGCAGGAGTGTCTTATGACACATTAAGACGCACAGTTATGGAGCTAAACGCTTCCTGTCATTTTTGCTGGCTATTCTACTGAGATATTCCAGAGAAAAGTTTATTTTTTATTTATCAAATAAAATAAATACTACAACACTGAGTAACAAAGCTCTGTACTTGAGGAAAGTCAAAGATGTGTTTGTCATCTCACACTCTGATAACGGTCTGGAAACATCCTCTTCCTGCTAGGACCCCTATTTCCCATGGAGCCCCATGCCTTCCATGTAAAACATTGCTCCGTTTCTGACTTGTGTACTAAAGTCAAGTTATCTTTATACAAGAGCCTTCAAAGAGCCCTGGGAGAGTCTCTGTTGGAATGGAATTCACAGTCAAGTTGTCCCTTTTGCCTCCTGCTTCTTCTTATATAGCCCCTACTCTTTTTTTACTTTTTTAATAACATGCTCTCAAGAGGCAGTTAATGATGATCTTTAACTCTTGAAACTTCTGCCTCTATGACCTACTAAGTGCTGGAAGTATAGGTGTGCACACACAAGTACATCAATCCTGTTACTTTGTTTGTAGTGCCTGTAAATGTGCCTCCCTCTCACCTGAAAATAAGTTCTAATTTATCTCTAGGTTTTATGTATTGAATTCCTCCCTCCCCTTGAAATCTAAATTCCTGTGTTTGTGAAGACTAGTTTCTCTGGGCCTCAGCTTTAACTATGTATGGACATTTCCATTATTTAATAAAAGTGTATTTATAATCTCCTATCTACCAAACATTGTTCTAGCTAACCTCCTCCAGGCACAATGAGTGTGAGAGAGAAATCTGATTTCATGGAGCTTTTGACCTACTTGAAGGAGACAAAAATAAACATATGAATTAAATAATCAAGATAAACAAGATGCTTAAGACACTCCTCACCCCTTCTGTGAGGAGGCCTCAATGGAACAGAGACTGAACAAGCCAAGAGAGAAAGTATCCAAGAAAAGAGAGGACAAGAGTGCTAAAGGACAAGGGCATGGCAAGTGAAGTCAATGAGGAAGACGTGGCTTTTGATGTTTGCAGAAATGTCTGAGGCCAATATGGCACAGCTGGGAGTGGGAGAGATGCTGGGGATGGAACTCAGGGTTCTGATCTGATTCAGCTATGCAAGTTCCCTGGATCTTGCCAAAGGTCACACAACTAGAAAACAGGAAAAGGTCACTTTTAGAGTCAGGTTAGCCATAGATTCTTCCTCAAATTCATCATTTTCAAATGGCATTAAGTAGACTAACATCTTCCATGTAAAGTGGATACACCAGTGGCTTTTGAGGCTTGAATATGAACGTTCTCTGTAGACGTGTGTGCTGAGTCCTAGATCCCTAGCTGATGGTGCTACCGTGGGAGGTTGTAGAAACATAGAAGATGAGACTTAGTTGAAGCAAAATGATTTGGAATGAATCTTTGAGAGTATCTTGTTTCTGGCCACTGCTTGTCTAGTTCTCTGTTTTCTATCTTCTGCGAGGTGAATAGGTCACATATAGGTCACATGTTCACATGTGACTGCTGCCAAAATGGTATCTGCTTATGTGGGGTGTGTGTGCAGGGGAGCTAACAGACCATTGCCAGCAGTCTATTGTGGGGGTATCTTTGTGGATTTAAATATAACACCAATAGCACAGACACTGAGAGAAACAATCAATCAATGGGACCTCTTGAAACTGAGAAGCTTTTGTAGAGCAAAGGATACGGTCAACAAGGCAAAGCAACAGTCTACAGAATGGGAAAAGGTCTTCACCAACCCCACATCTGACAGAGGACTGATATCCAGAATATAGAAGGAACTCAAGAAATTAGACATCAAAATGCCCAACAGTCCAATTAAGAAATGGGCTACAGAGAATTCTCAACAGAGGAAACTCAAATGGCTGAAAGACATTTAAGGAATTGCTCAATATCCCTAATTATCAGGGAAATGCAAATCAAAACAACTCTGAGATACTACCTTACGCCTGTCAGAATGGCTAAGATCAAAAACACTGAAGACACCTTATGCTGGAGAGGATGTGGAGCTAGGGGAACAATGGCTAAGATCAAAAACACTGAAGACAGCTTATGGTGGAGAGAATGTGGAGCTAGGGGAACCCTCCTCCACTGCTGGTGGGAATGCAAGCTTGTACAACCACTCTGGAAATCAATATGGCGCTTTCTTAGAAAATTGGGAATCAATCTTCCCCAAGATCCAGCTATACCACTCTTGGGCATATACCCAAGGAATGATCAATCATGCCACAAGAGCACTTGCTCAGCTATGTTCATATCAGCATTGTTTGTAATAGCCAGAACCTAGAAACAACCTAGATGCCCTTCAACTGAAGAATGGATAAATAAAATGTGGTATATATACACAATGAAATACTACTCAGCAGAGAAAAACAATGACATCATGAGGTTTGCAGTCAAATGGATGGATCTAGAAAAAATCATCCTGAGTGAGGTAACCCAGACTCAGAAATCATTTCACTATCACTATTAGGATAAGAATTTATACTGTATCAAGCTGATAATAGAAAAATAACAAAAATGAAAAAAAAATTTATTTTTTGAGAAACTCAGACTGTTCCACATCTAGTATCCTCCTATGAGTGAGTACATACCATGTTTGTCTTTCTGGGTTTGGGTTACCTCACTCAGGATGATATTTTCTAGTTCCATCCATTTGCCTGCAAATTTCATGCTGTCATTGTTTTTCTCTGCTGAGTAGTACTCCATTGTGCATATGTACCACATTTTCTTAATCCATTCTTCAGTTGATGGGCATCTAAGTTGTTTCCAGGTTCTGGCTATTACAAATAGTGCTGCTATGAACATAGATGAGCATGTATCTTTGTGGTACGATTGAGCATTCCTTGGGCATATGCCCAAGAGAATTTTCTGAGAAACCACCATACTGATTTCCACAGTGGTTGTTCAAGTTTGCATTCCTACCAACAGTGGAGGAGTGTTCCCTTTGCTCGGTGTCCTCTCCAACATAGACTGTCATTAGTGTTTTTGATCATAGCCATTCTGACAGGTATAAGATGGTATCTTAGAGTCGTTTTGATTTGCATTTCTCTGATGATTAAGGATGCTGAGCATTTCTTTAAATGTCTTTCAGCCATTTGTGATTCTTCTTTTGAGAATTCTCTGTTTAGCTCTTTAGACCATTTTTTAAATTGGATTGTTCAGTATTTGGATGTCTAGTTTCTTGAGTTCTTTATATACTTTGGAGATCAGTCCTCTGTCAGATGTGGGGTTGGTGAAAGTCTTTTCCCATTCTGTCAGCTGTCTTTTTTGTCTTATTGACCGTGTCTTTTGCCCTATAAAAGTTTTTCAGTTTCAAGAGGTCCCATTTATAATTGTTGTGCTCAGTGTCTGTGCTGTTGGTGTTATATTTAGGAAGTGATCTCCTGTGCCAATGCGTTCAAGAGTACTATACCTTGGGATAACACTAACTAAACAAGTGAAGGACCTTTTTGATAAGAACTTTAAATCTCTAAAGACAGAAACTGAAGAAGATATCAGAAAATGAAAGGATCTCCCATGCTCATGGATAGGCAGGATTAACGTAGTAAAAATGGCAATCTTACCAAAAGCAATCTACAAATTCAATGCAATCCCCATCAAAATCCCAACACAATTCTTCACAGACTTGGAAAGAAAAATATTCAACTTTATATGGAAAAACAAAAGACCCAGGATAGCTAAAAGAATCCTGTATAATAAAGCAACCTCTGGAGGCATCACCATCCCTGACCCTCAAACTCTGCTATAGAGCTATAGTAATAAAAACAGCTTGGTACTGGCATAAAAACAGACATATAGACCAATGGAATCGAATTGAAGACCCTGACATTAATCCACGCACATATGAACATCTAATTTTTGACAAAGAAACCAAAGCTATACAATGGAAAAAAGAAAGTATCTTCAACAAATGGTGCTAGCATAACTGGATGTCAATATGTAAAAGATTACAAACAGATCCATATCTGTCACCATGCACAAAACCCAAGTCCAAGTGGATCAGGATAAGAAAAATTCCCAGGTGTTGGAGAGATGGTTCAGAAGTTAAGAGCACTGTCTGCTCTTCCAGAGGTCCTGAGTTCAATCCCCGGCAACCACATAGTGGCTCACAACCATTTATAATGTGTTCCTGTGCCCTCTTCTGGCATGCATTGCAGGCATACATGCATATATAACACTATATACAGAATAAATAAATAAGCCTTAAAAAAATTTAAAAAAGAAAAATTCCTAAATTAGAGTGACTTAACCAAAAGTTTGATTTCTATTCATCCATAATGTCCTGCAGGTTCAGGTGACTCTTTAGTGCCACAATCATACATTTGTCATAATCCCAGGATGTCCGGGTTTTTGGTGCTGCGATTTCAGTTCAAGGCCACCTCCACAATTGCTGAAACAGAGGAAAAGTATTCCATGTGGTTGTATATCTAACTAGGTCTTAGACCAGTTAGGATAGTCTAAAAGGGACACCCAGCACTTCTCTCCAGACTATTGATTAGAAAACTCTTATGACAATGTCCAGCTATGGAGGGAGTAGAAAAGTACAATCCTTTGAAGTTAATGGAAACAAAACACATCACATCTGGATGTAAGATTTAGTTAGCTACTTTGCAAAAAAAAATCTGTTTAGGGTTGGTGGGATATATTGCTTGAAAATTAAGCCATTTCTGTCTTTCATGGAAGCATGTGGTTTCCTAGGCAATGGGTACCCAGTGTTATAACAAAGTTGAAAGGAGTCTTAAGATGAATAATATTTTGATAGATGACAATGACCTGAATATGTATTTCAGGATATTGGACTTAGTTATTTACTCACTAATTTAAAGCATATTATATTTGGTTAAAAGATTATTGCTCTTTATATCACTTAGCTAGGATGTACTGTTAAAATCTACTGAATCTATGTGAGAGCCTACTTGTCTATTGTTGATGCTAGGTAAGCATCTACAAAATGATGAAGATTGTATCCATTCAATCTTCCTTTGCAGTCACATTTTGAGAGTCTTAGAAGATGCAACAATGTTTTAAAAAGAGTGGTGTGTGTGTGTGTGTGTGTGTGTGTGTGTGTGTGTGTGTGTGTTCACATATAGATGGGACATGCATGTTCGTCACAGTTTGTGTGCCCATGTTTGTGGAGACAGAGTTTAATGTTAAGTATCTTCCTCAATCACTGTCTACCTTAAATACTGAGGCAGGGTCTCTTACTCAAACTCAGAGCTCACCAACTTGGCTAGTCTTGCTGGCTTGCTGCAGTATCTCTGTTCCCACCCCCTGAACACTGAGATTATAATTACAAGTGGGCCATCTCACTCTCCAAGCATTGATGTGGGTATTGGGAATTAGAATGCTGCTTCTTAGTTCATGCGTTTCCATTCATTTGGCTATTTGTCCCTGTGCTTTATCCAACCTTGGTCTCAACAATTCTCGCTCATATAAACCCTCCTCATTCTCGCTAATTAGACTCCCAGAGATCCACCCGGGGCCTAGTCATGGATCTCTGCATCCAGATCCCTCAGTAGTTGGATGAGGTTTCTAGCACAACAATTAGGGTGTTTGGCCATCCCATCACCAGAGTAGGTCAGTTCGGGCTGTCTCTCGACCATTGCCAGCAGTCTGTTGTGTGGGTATCTTTGTGGATTTCTGTGGGCCTCTCTAGCACTTTGCTTCTTCCTATTCTCATGTGGTCTTCATTTACCATGGTCTCCTATTCCTTGTTCTCCCTCTCTGTTGTTGATCCAGCTGGGATCTCCCGCTCCCCCAAGCTCTCTTTCCCTCAACCCTCGCCTTTCATTACCCCCACTCATGTCCAGGCTGTTCATGTAGATCTCATTCAATTTCTCTGTCATTGGGCGATCCCTGTGTCTTTCTTGGGGTCCTGTTTTCCAGGTAGCCTCCCTGGTGATGTGAGTAGCAGACAAGAACCAATGGCTGAGGGGTCCCCACTGGATCAGGCCCTCCGAATGGGTGAGACAGTTGATTGGCTTGATCTGTTTGGGAGGCATCCAGGCAGTGGGACCAGATCTTGTGCTAATTGCATGAGTTGGCTGTTTGAAACCTGGGGCCTATGCAGGATTGTTTGGCTCGGCCTGGGAGGAGGGGACTAGACCTACCTGGACTGAGTCTACCAGGTTGACCTCAGTCTGTGGGGAAGGCTTTGCCCTGGAGGAGATGGGAATGGGGGGGGTTGGGGGGAAGGTGAGGGTGACGGGAGGGGGGAGAACAAGGGAATCCGTGGCTGATATGTAGAACTGAATTGTATTGCAAAATAAATTAAAATAAATTAAAAAACTAATAAAAGATAATAATAATAATAAAAAAAAAGAATGCTGCTTCTTCTGATTTACTCATTGAGCCCTTTCTCCAGCTTGCGTCAGAGTCTTCCTGTAGTGGTAATTGAATAGTTGTGGAAATACTATGTGATCTCTAAAGGACAATGTAAATATATATGATATATTTTTGTGCACTAATTGCTAGGAGAAATAAAACTGAATCCCACATAGACAGTAGAAGGGAGGGTCAGAGTGACCCCTTTTTGAGTATTCACCTGAGTACACCTCTGTTGATTTGTATTCGTGGAAAGAGGAACATGAAGGCCTCTATGTTTAAGACCTATTGATGCCATTCCTCATTTGCATGTTATGGATTGCCATCAACAGGCATTGAGAGGAAATCTTTATGAAAAAAAATGGTACTGTCACATCAGGCTTGCTGTAACAGCTTTTTAAACCCTCTTTTCTGAATATTTCAGCCTTGGTCTCTAGACTTGGGGAAGAGTATGTCAAGTAACCCACGTTAAAAACAACAAAAAGTGTGACATGTGGCTCTTGTTTAGTCCTGATACATATAAGACTACAAAAATGACATTGGGAGACTTGAATAATTAGGATACCATGTAGGATGAAATTAAGAGATTCTTGTTGGATCTTTTAGGTGCATGATTGTCACAGTGCTAAGGAAACCATATAAACAAAACATAACCTTATCAGTCAGAAATTCAGGCTGAAGCATTTGCACACAAAATGATCAGGCATCTGGCATTTGCTTTCAGCCAGTCAAGCAAGTAGTGAAATAATCAAAACTGAAAGGATGGGTCTCATAGATCAAGGATGATATTGGCAAAACCCTTATTACAAAAGATGGATACCTGGGGCACAGGGTTTTATCAGGGTATCTGTGCTGCTTTTTAAAAATGTTCCAAAGTCTGTATAATAAAAGAACTATAGGAAATTGCTCTGTAAGAGGATGAAGTCATTCCTGGGATGTGGAGGAGCATCAGGAAAATCCTTTTGAACAATGAGTACTTTTGGAACTTTCTCGTAGGAGGTTTGTTCCAAGAGGGAGATGGCTGCCTTCCACTGAGAGTCTGTTCCTTTTGTGAGTAGAACTGAGGGATACATGCAGACATGTGATCACAACACAAGTGTTGTGTCAGGAAAATGTAACTCATTCTAATAAATAGACAAAGCACTGGAAAGAGTGGGTAGAAACAACCAACCAACCTGCAATCACTACAAGTGATTGGAAAGTCAAGATTTTCTCCAGTCAATCTCTTCTTGACCTTCTATTCTGACGCACAGACTCTTAAAGGCTTTGGCATTCTATAGATCCATTTGTGTAAACATACACAAGTATACACATACATCTGTTTTTGACTCACAACTATTCTTCTATCAGGTGATACAGACAAATTTGGTTCACCAAAACTATGGAAAAACACCTACTGATTATAGAAATTACAAACTGCTATAAATGGTGTTGTTGATGGATTTGTTCTGGCAGTTGTTGGTTATTTCATTCATTCATCTAAATATAATGCACATATATTCAAAGAATTAACGTAGGCACTGGGACTCTTATGGTACCTCTTTCAATGAGTTCACAATTTAGTGAACCAAGCACTCTATACCTTGTTATAAATGAGAAACAAAGAGAAAAAATGGTGTTGGTGATGGTGGTGGTGGTGTGTAAAATAATATACAGAGGGAAAAAGCATATATTCATAGTACAACTATTATTTCTCTCTTCTGTGATTACTATCATTATCTGTTCTCTTTCTTCCCAGCTAGGATCTATATGGACACACTACCTTTCAAGCAGCTTGAAATTGTTTTCTGAGTGCATCACCTAATTTGATGTCTTTCTATTTCCTTGCACAAACTGGCTTCCTTTCCTGACACTCAGGAGAGCCAACTCTTTTCCATTCTTCAATACCTGAACCATGCATCACACCTCTCACTGTGGCTATAACACATATTGCCTTGCTGCTTAGAAGGAAATGATCCTTTTCCCAGGCATTTGTCATAATATTTAAGATCTGTATTTTCATTCTTTTGTTGTTTATATGCCTGGATCTTTTGCTGAACTCTGAAATGCTACCAGCAGATCCTATACCTAAAGGGTCTGCAGCATCAGTGCCTCAGATGATGAGTGACTCATAGGAGATGACCAATAAATATTTATTAAGCAAATGAGAGGATGAGTTAGTCATAGCAGGGGAAGCTCTCTGATGTAAAGAGTTGGTCCTTTTATGCCCCGAGAGCAATATACAATAGTTCTTTCCATCAGAGTCATGGGACTTCGAAGTTGTAAGACATTTTGGAGATTATCTATTCCAAACCATAATTCAGTACATACTGCAATGAACTGGACTTTCTTGATTAGCACTGAATGAATTGCCTTATTCTACATTAATTCAGAAAAACAATTTTACAGCCAAAGTATATGATAGGGATGGGCAGGGAGAAGTCTATGAGAAGTTAAACATTCACAAATAGAATTATCTGCCTAGGAAGAATTGACCTTATTCTGCTCTATTGTCCGTAGTGTTTAATACTGCATGTCCCCTTCCCAGTTCCAATTCCTGTCACTTGCTTTACGTTCTAAGCTCTTCCACGGTACTTATTCACTTCTGACATGCCATTCCATCTAATCATTGATCAGGACTATTGCTTATTATCATCTGGTTTTCTGACTCCATGTTCCCTTCCCCACACAAATGTATGCCTCACGAGGTTTGTTATGTTGGCAGCGAACACTCAGCCATATACATGGTATTCTCACCCAGAGCTTATTAGACCTTCTCAGATAAAAAACTTGTTGGTAAATTTTCAGTAACTGAAGGATCTATATGCTGCCCTACTGTGCTTGAACAGTTCATGCCATGTGTCCTTCATGGTGCGGGTTCCACAGTGCTGAACTGCTCTGTATTCTCTTCACTGAGAGGACACTGCTGAGAGCACTCTTGGATGCAAGGCAAAGAGCAAATAGCTATAAAGTTTCCCAGTGCTCACTCACAGTGTCTATTCTTATCTCATCGTGAACTGCCAACAAACAGGTCATAGGCTGGACCACATTCAGAGGAACAATTAATTTCGAGGCTGGACTCCAGGGTGCATGGCCTGGATTTGAATTCTCTGTCCTCTTTACTAGCCTTGTAAGTTTGAGTCAGTTTCCCTAACATCTGTAGCTCTCAGCTTACTCCTATTCAAAAGAGAATTAAAGGAGAATACACAGAGGGTTGCTTCAGATACAACATGGGTCCCTGCATACGGATGGCTGGGAACACAGCTGGCACAGTCAGTGCTTGCTAAATGTCAGCTCTTGTTATTGCTGCTTGACATTTCCTCAGTCAGGAACACACTCTTCACATCCGGGTTCCCGAATTTCAAAGTCCTAGTGTCATCCAAGGATGCCATCCTGGGAAAACAAGAAAGCAGTGAGGGAGAACAGAGGATCAGTGGGATGTACCTGCCCAGGCCAAGGGCAACTCTTCTCTTTCTTTTGGCTTTTCCAATAAATAACAGTGGGGGCTATTTTCTTCCTCCAGCCAGGAAAAGAAAGAAGACCTACAGTAAATAGAAATATCTTGAACTTGTTCTGAAAGAGGCAAGAATGTGAGGAAAGTGAACATCTAGCTCAATTTCTGGAAAGTTCAGAACTTCATTTGCTTCAGCATTTGCTACAACACTATGTCTGAAGTCAGTACCTCAGTGGGGCATAGGTGTTTTTTTTATTTTTATTTTTTTATTCAGTTGCTAGTAATAATGTCCCATACAGACACTGATGCAGATGTGTCTTCTTAGATGTGGCACATCTCTAATTTTATAAAATATCTATTTTTGCTAAATGGATTCACATATATAAAACAAGTGTATCTCCTTAAGAATACCTAGTAAATATATTGCTGTCACATTTTGGACATGTAGAACAGAATTTTTAAAAAGTTAGATAATGAATGAGGAGTATAGAACTGCACAGATTGCTCAGTGTAGTTAAACGCTAGCCAAAATGAGAAATATATATGTTTCTGATATATATATATATATATATACATATATATATATACATATATATATATGTATATATATATACTGTTATAATATGCTTAGCTGATTAGCCAACATGTGAGAGATACCAACTACACCTATATCACATGCATACATTTAAAACTCTTGTATACCAAACACTTCATTCCAGATACTTTTCAGGATCTTTTTATTTTTCATTTTTCTTTATTAAGAAATTTTCTACTCACTCCACATTCCACCCACAGATCCCACCTCCTCCCTCCTCTCACTCCCTAGCCCTCTCTCCCAAGCCACCCCACATCCCCACATCCCCCAAATCAAGGTCTCACATGGGGAGTCAGCAGATCCCGGCACAATGAGCTTAGGCAGATCCAAGCTCCTGCCCACTGTACCAAGGCCGTGCAAGTGTCACACCACAGGCACTGGATTCCCAAAAGTCTGCCCATGCACCAGGGATGGATCCCAATTCCAAATGGCTGAAAGACACTTAAGGAATTGCTCAGCATCCTTAGTCATCAGGGAAATACAAATCAAAACAACTCTGAGATACCATCTTACACCTGTCAGAATAGCTAAGATCAAAAATACTGAAGACAGCTTATGTTGGAGAGGATGTGGAGCAAGAGGAACACTCCTCCACTGTTGGTGGGAATGCAAACTTGTGCAGCCACTCTGGAAATCAGTATGGTGGCTTCTCAGAGAATTGGGAATAAATCTTCCTCAAGACACAGCTATACCTGTCTTGGGCATATACCCAAGGAATGCTCAATCTTACCACAAGGACACATGCTCAACTATTCATAATAGCAAGGACCTGGAAACTTTTCAGGATCTTACTATGCTTTAAATAACTCACCTCCACTGAATGCACATAGAGATATCAATACTATTCTTATTTTAAGGAAACACAACAACCACCTAAAATGCAAACAGCTTAACTAATTTTCCAAGGTTACTCAGCTTACAAGTGGCAGAATTGGAATTTCTTTTATTTTTCTATTCAGTTTTTGGGTATATCATATATGTTCATCATATTCTTTCTTCTCCCCAATCTCCTCCCAGGTATCCCTAGTGTACCTTTCTATCCACTCAACTTCATGGTCTTTCTCTTAAAAAAAAAAAAAAGCCCACACTAAACAAAATAAAGCACAATTCACTACCCTTCCTCCACAAAGACCCCAAACCATGCAATATGATTTGTGTTGACCATAGGACCTGCCCTGCAGTGTGTCTGATAGACCCAACATCATGATATTGAGGAAAATTGATTTTCTCTCTCCCAGTACTTGTGAATTGCAAATTGCCTCTTGGATGGGGGTGTGTTTTGTGCCCACCTGCCTTTCTCCAAGCTGATATTTTGTCTAGCTTGAGCTTGTACATGTCTTGTGCATGCTTTCACAGTCTGTGAGTTCACGTGTCCATTAACTCTGCTGGGTCTGGAAACACTGTTGCTCTTACAATCTTTTTACCTCCTCTTCTGCATAGATCCCTGAGCTTTGTGGGGCACAGATGTGCTAGAGACATTCCATTTAGGGATGAACACTGTGATGTCTCTTATTTTCTGCACATTGTCTAGTTGTGTCTATGTTAATTAGCATCTTCTGTAAGAAATTTCTTTGATGAAGGTTGAGCAAATGCACTGATCTATGGGTATAACCTTATGTCATTAGGAGTCATTTTATTGCTATAGAATTGAAATGTGAACTCTGTTGCTAAGTTGCTAAGTTCTATATTCTCTACTATTGTGCTTTATAAGGTAGTCATAGTTTTACATCAAGTAAAAT